>NC_092744.1:136612159-137951077 GCF_047496795.1 Chiloscyllium punctatum | reverse complement strand
AGTGATTTCGACCAGGAGTTGATTTGTTTCTAGGGTATAGAGTGAGAAATTTTTAATGTCACAATTTTTAGTAACTATTTTCAGGTAACTGGCAAATAATGCAAAGAAAAATGTGAAGATTATTTTGCTCACTAAGTTCTGAGCATCTGCAACAGTATGACCGACAGCTGGATGCAGATTCAGTAGTTATTGTCAAAACAAATTTGAAATTTAACAATTTTAAGGAAGGATTTGGAGCGCTATGTCCAAATGGGAGGTGAGTTGGGATAGACTGGCACCATCTCCAGAGGGAGAGAGTACAGTCCCAATGGGCTGAATAGCCTCCAGCCCCCTGTGCTCTGTGATACTGACCCATTCACTGTGAATGATGAAGCTCATCACAGGGCAGAGCCGTAGAGATGTACAGCATGAAAATAAACCATTTGGTTAAACTGGTCCATGCTGACCAGATATCCCAACCTAATCTTGTCCCATTTGCCAACACTTGGCACATATCACTCTACACCCTTCCTATTCATATACCCATCCAGATGCCAAATGGTTTAATTGTACCAACATCCTCCACTTCCTGACAGAAGATTCCATACACTCACCAACCTCAGAGGGGAAAGAAAATTGCCCCTCAGATTCATTTTAAATTCTTCCCCTCTCATCTTAAACCTATGCCCTCTCATTCTGGACTCCCCGACCCCAGGGAAATGACCTTGTCTATTTATCCTACCCAGGCCCCTCATGGTTTTATAAACCTCTATGAGGTCACCCCTCAGCCTCTGATGCACCTGGGAGGATCCCACCACTCAGGTCACAATGGGGCCTGGCTGATTGACACAGCTTCAGACCAATAGGAGAGTTGGCATGATCCTCCAGCCAATGGGAATGAATGAGGGGTGGGTCCAGCAGGCCAACACATGACCATCAGCTTTGCAGGCGCAGTGTCACTGTGAGGGGGGACTGAATGTGAAGGAATGGGAGAGAGAGCAGATACTGGGAGAGAGATGGAGTTAGTGTGGACTGGGAAGGTTGATAAACACTGTTTCAGTCTGCTGGACCTGAATTAGATACTCCGGGTAAATTAGAACCAAAAGAACTGTGGATGCTGTAAATCACACACAACAACCAGAAGGTACTGGAAATGCTCAGCAGATCTGGCAGCATCTGTGAAAAGAAATCAGTTTGCATTTTCGATCCAGTGACGCTTCCTCAGGAACTGATGTTACTGAGAAAAAAAAGTCTTTTATGCAGAAGGTTGGGGTTAAGGAGTAAATGATAAGTGGGGATAGAATCCAAAGAGAGAGATAAGAGCAGTTGGACAAAGGAGTGAATAACGATCGGACGGGGGGAGGGTGAATAGCTGTTTATGGGGACTGTTAGTGGCTAACCATCGGTAGTGTGTAATGGTAGGCTACGTAATAACAAGGCCTGGTATGTGGGGTAGGGGGCAAAGACACTAGGACGTAGGAGAGTTCAGGACCTAAAATTATTGAATTTGATGTTGAAGCCAGAGGATTGTAGGGTCCCCGAGTGGGAGATGAGGTGTTGTTCTTCCAGTTTGTGTTAAAGTGTGGCTCTGGAAAAGCACAGCAGGTCAGGTAGCATCCAAGGAGCAAGAGAATTGATGTATTGGGCATGTCAGCACTTCATCAGAAATGTGGGTGGTGGAATATGGCTGAGAGATAAATAGGGAGGGGTGTTTGGGGTTGGGGGAAGGGAGCTCGCAAGGCAATAGGTCGTTGTAGATGGAGGGTCGTGGTGAGAGGGTGGAATGGACAATTGGAAAGGAAGATAGACAGGTGGGACTGTTCAAGAGGCCAGTGCTGAGTTGGAGGGTTGAATCTGAGATAAGTTGGGGGAGAGGAGATGAGGAAACCTTGATGCCGTTTGGTTGAAAGTTCCCAAGGTGGAAGATGAGGTGTTCTTCCTCCAGGTGTCGGGTGGCTCGGATTTGGGATGGAGGACTTGCATGTCCATGGCAGCATGGTGGCAGAGGGGGTGAGGGGTAGCCGAAGTGGACGGCCACAGGGCGGTGGGGTTGGTTGTTGCATGTGTCCCAGAAATGTTCCCTGAAATATTCCACAATTTGGCGTCCTGAGAGCAAGGAACACAATAGGTGAGATGTTTGGGTGGGCAGGGAAATCTCTGCTTGCTGTAGTAGGATCCTGTGGTGCCTTGGATGGAGGTGAGGGGAAGGTGTGGGCACAGGTTTTCCACCTCTTGCAAGAGCAATCGAAGGTGCTTGGAGTGGTGGGTGGGTTGGTGGGGACTGTGGATCTAACGTGGAAGTCACAGAAGGTATGGTCTCTGTGGAATGGTGAAAGGGGTGGGGAGGGAAATATATCTCAGGTGGTTGGATCTGATGGTGGAAAGAGCAAGGAAGATGCATTGTATCTGGGTGGAAGGTGAGGATGGTGGGATTCCATCTTTGTTGCATTTGGAGGGGTGGGGTTCAAGGGCAGTGGTGTGGGAAGTGGAGGAGATACACTGGAGGGCATTGTTAACCACATGTGAGGGGAAATTGCAGTCCTCGAAATAGGAAGCCATTTGGTATGTTCTGAAGTGTTCTTCCAGCTTGCATCAAGCTTCACTGGAACACTGCAGTAAGCATGAGACAGAGATGTTGGACAGGGAACAGTTCTTGTGTGTTAATGAGCAGGCAACTGGAAGCTCAGGGTCTTTTTTTCCAGCACAATGTAGATCATCAGCCACCATTTCCACCACCATCACTGAGATGCTGGAAGGTTCCTGTCTCCTCCATTAACAGCTTTCCACCTTCCGACTCCTTTTTCTTTCCAAATGTTCCTGTGTTTCTTTGGGCTCTGTCCCCACATATTATTTACTCTTTAACCCTTATCTCCTGTAGCCCAAAGATCTGTAGGTTCGGTGAATTGGCCCAGCTAAGGTTCCCGTAGGGTTCAGGGATGTGCATTAGTTCGGGGGAAATGGAGAGTAATAGAATAGGAGAATGGGTCTGGGTGGGAAAAACTTCGGAAGGTGGGTGTGGAATTGTTGGGCCAAAGGGCCTGTTTCCTGAAGGGATTCTAATTTTCCCAGCTGTCATCGGTTCTGAGGAAGGGTCACTGGACCCGCGGTAACCCATGGTGTGTGCAGGTGGGGGAAAGGGGAAAGGGGAGAGTGGCAGCAGGAACCGGATGGAATGTATCAGTGTAGACTGGGAGGGTTTAGTTACACTCTGGGCAGGTCGTTAGTCTGAATTAGAAACTCTCGGTCCCACGTTTGCAGCAAAGGGGAAGATGGCTTTGGCCTCAGGCAGTGAGAGGCCCTGGGTTACGGCCGCCATCTTTATTTGGGGCAAGGGACAGCAAGGAGCATGCACGTGTCCTCTTCCTGGGTGGGGGCGGGGTGATTTGAAGAGGAGCATTTACACATCAAATACATACCAAGAAAAGTGTTTGTCTTCACGATTTATCTTGCACTGACTGTGAGCATTGTTTTGTGAATTCATTTTATAGGATATTAATTGAGAATAATTGAGACTGGGATCTCAATAAACAAGTTTCTACAGGCAGCGGAGTATCAGGATCTGAATATCATTGGCATTTAAATGTGGAACGAGAAAGGTTTGTCTGTTCTGTGTGTGGGAAAATATCTTCAATATTTTTGTCAAGCCAAAAGCAGAAAGATGTTCAAGTTCATAGTTGAATCACCCTTTGGGTATGTGTTCAATTCTTGGTCCTGCAGCTGTGGAAGGAGGTATTGGCCTGAGAGAGAGCCCAGATTTATCCAAATTACATCTCGTCGTTTTGCAGGAACTGTCAGATTTAGTCTCAGTCATCCACTTTATAATGTTAATCTGTAAACTCCCGACTTCCAATTCTCTGCAAATTTCTCGTGCACTCAAATTCCAGCACCATTTCAGGTGGAACGTTCCACATTCTGACAACTGTCTGTTCATTCAGAAACTGCTGAAGTCCATTTTGACTCTGGGGTTACAAAGGGCTGAAATGAAAGATGCAATGCTGGTCCTGAGCTCCCATTGAGATGCATTGGAACAGTACATTGTAGGTATGAGCAGACAATGAAAATGACAGGGCTGCACTGTGAGGGCTGCTTGGCTCAATGAGAGTGTTTTGGAGTTGGGTGTAAATAGTGAGGTGAGACAGGGAGAAGGTGAAGCTGAAACTCAGTTTTAGTTCAGGCCTTTCAGAAATTCACAGTCCCAATGGGAATAGCCAATTTGTCAGTGATAACTGTGCAGTATTTAAGTTTTTAAAGTATGACATATTAGCTTAAGTAAAGATTTTTTTTTGTTATTATAATGGACATGTTTGAAGTGAAGGAAGGTTACTCACAAATTTAAATTCTCCTAATGGGAGTAACTAGATGAATGTAGAGAGACGTTGTGACAGGAGCCCTCAGACCCGTGGTGTGCTCCTCTTGCACAATGTGGGAAATAAGGGCCACTTCCAGTGTCCCTGACGGCTATTTGTGCAGCAAGAGTTCCCATCTGCAGCTACAGGGAAACTGCCTTTCAGAGCTGGAGCTGTGAGTGGACTCACTGTGGAGCATCTGCAATACTGAGAATGTTATGGACAGCACGTTTAGTGAGTTAGTCACACTGCAGGTGAGGGTTACACAGGCAGAAAGGGAATGGGTGATCATCAGATCAAGTAAAAGGCTCAGGAAGTGAGTACAGATACTGTATACCGCTTGGGATTCCGTAAGGGCGGGAATGGGTGGGGTGGCTTCTCGGGAAATCATCATCAGCCAGGTTCATGACACCACAGAGAGCTCTGCTGATCAGAACAAGAGGAATGAGAGTGGCAGGGCTATTGTGACAGGGGATTCAATAATCAGGGGTACAGCCAGGCACTTCTGTGCCCACAGACATGAATCCAGGATGGTATGTAATCTCCCTGGTCCCAAGATCCATGATATCATGGAGCGGCTGCAGGACATTCTGGAGCTGGAGGGTAAAGAGCCCGTGGTCGTGCAACACACAGATACCAACGATATCGCTAAACAGAGGGATGAGGGCCTGAAAACTGGACATAGGGAGAGCAGAGATACATTAAAATGTAGCTCCTGAAATGTAATAATGTCAGACTTACTCCCAGTGCCATGTGCTAATGAGAGCAGGAATGAGAAGGTAGATCAGTTGGATGTGTGGCTGGGGAAATGGTGTACCACAGAAGGGTTTTGATTCTTCAGGCACTGGGACTGTTTCTGGGTGGGACCGAGACCAGCCTGACCGGTTACCCCTGGGCAGAGCTGAGACAAATCTGGTGGGGGCTTTTGCCAGTTCTATTGGTGAGTTTGTAACTAGTCTGGCAGGGGGATGGGAACTAAAGTGTAGGCTTAGATGGGTCAGATTCAGGACAGGGAATGGGAGGTAGAATATTAGTGATGTAGTTAGCGGCTCAGAAAGCCACAGGAAAGGAGGATTAAATGAAGATTGAGTCCCTCTTCAGCCATCAGTCCTGCCATCCCAGGAAGGTGAGTCAACAAAATCTGGAGCTGTTTACATGTCTATGACTCTGTGCTTCAGCAAAATGGTGGAAATCTGCAATAAAAACAAAAAGCGCTGGAGATCCTCAGCAAGTCTGTCAGCATCTGAAATGGTGACAGATGCAGGAAACATTGCAGCCTTGAAGAAGTGTTTAGATGATCACACCAAGCACTACAATATCGATTACACGCTGAGTGCCAGAACGTGGGACTAGCATAAATAGGTGCTTGATGACCAGCATGAATACGATGGGGCTGGAAAGGTGACGTTTCGGGTCAGGGCTATTTATCAAGACTGACAAAGGGTCCCGACCCAAAATATCAACCTTCCTGCTCCTCTGATGCTGCCTGACCTGCTGCACCTCCCCAGGTCCACATTGTACAGACTCTGACTTCCAGCATCTGCAGTCCTTAACTATCTTCACATCCCAGGACTCATCTGGTGATCCTCCTTTACACTCTCTCAACAACCAGGAGAGCCTTCCTTGGAATTGGGGAACAAAGGTGTATACAGTACTCCAGGTGTGGTCTCACCAAGGCCCTACCAGAAAGCGATTCCTGCCCCCAGCTTATCCACAATGGTCATCAAGCACACATGCCTGGTGTGATCATATAAACACTTCTTCAAGGCTGCAATGTTTCCTGCATCTGTCACCATTTCAGATGCTGCCCGACCTGCTGAGGATCTCCAGCGCTTTGTTTTCTCTGCTGTCGAGTGTTGAAAGGGGGGATCTGCAGTTGAGAAATTCAAATTGAACTTCATGTTACTGGATCCGTGCTGATCTGAATATCATTGGCCTTTTCATCTGGAAGGAAAGGTTTGCATTCTGTCTGTGGGCGAATATTTCAAATGGCAGTGTGACTGGAAAAAAGTACTGAGACAGTGAAGTCCATGTTAGCGTGGGGACGTGGTTTTTGAAAGTCTAAAAAATCATGGCACATTTCCCTGGAACAGTCAAGCCACAGATTGGTTTTGTATGAGGACAATTAACCATGAAACCGGAAAGACCAAAGGATTCCTGCATCATGGAAAAAGCTATGAAAATGGGATTGTTGTAATGGAGTGAATTATCAATCATTGATTGTAATCCATTGGCGGTGTCACATCGGTTCCAGCACCGTAGGGAAACACGGGAAATGTGATGAATGCAGTGTAGGTTTCAGTTATTCAACTAGAAAGGTGCTGAAGAAATTTACAAGGATGATGCCAGGTCTCAGGGGTCTGAGTTACAGGGAGAGATTGGACAAGTGAGGGCTTTTTTGTTTCGAGCAGAAGAAACCGAGGGGGAATATTTTATAGAAGTGTATAAGATCATGAGAGGCATGGGTAAGGTGAATGCACTCGGTCTTTTTTGCAGGCTCTCGAGGATTGGATAGCATCAGGTTAAAGTTAGAGGAGAAAGAATACATGGGAACCTGAGGGGCAACTGTTCTACACAAAGGTGGTATGTATATGGAATGAGCTGCAAGAGGAAGTGGTTGAGGTGGGTATATTAACAACAAGTTAAAGACATTTGGACAAATACATGGATAGGAAAGTTTCAGAAGCAGATGGGCCAAGTGCAGGGAAATGGGGTTAGTGTGGATGGACAATCTGATTGGCGTGGGCCAGTTTGGGCCAAAGGGCCTGTCTCTGCTGTCGGATTCTATGACTCTCAGTGCATTTGCTATTTCTCCCACTAACTCTGTTGGTATCCTGGGATGTATTCCATCGGGGCAATGAGACTTGTTTACCTTTAGCTCCATTAACTTGCCCAGCTCTAACTCTTTCGCGGTAATGGTTATTATCTAGGTCCTTACCTTCCTTAGTCTCCTTATCAATTACTGGCATGTTCTTCGTATCCTCCACTGTGAAGACTGACTGCTGTGTGCTCATATTCCTGAACCCTGCTGGATAGGAATAACTCGGCACAGAACTCTGAGAGGTCTTCTTTGAGTCTTTATTGATGAGACATGGCAGTTACATGGATAGTGTACATGCAAAACACCTTCAGGCAGCGTCAGGTAACTCCCCGCCTGTCTGATGTGCCGCTCCCATTCTTAAACCTTTGTGGTTTGGGACTTTGAATAGAGACGGTCTCTCAGTATTATCTCCATGGCAATGGCAGTTAGAAAGTTTAGTTCAGTTCAGCACTTTGTTGTTAAACCACACACCCCTCCCCCACACTCCCGTGGCTCCCTCAAGTACCTGACAGGCACTTCAGTTTCAGTGGGGCTTTCTATCGGGATGGTGATGTGGAGGAGCCAGGGTTGGGGTGGGGTGGACAAAGTTAAAAACCACACATCACCAAGTTATAGTCCAACAGGTTTATTTGGAAGTACAGACTTTTGGAGTGTGCTGTGGTTTTTAACTTGAACAGGATTATCTCTATGGTAACAGTTAAATACTTCAACAATTACAGAGGCCATATGTTCCCCACACAATAGGTTTCCCTCTAGCAGGGTAAACTGCTATTCTGTCCCTGGGGATAGCTACTCATCACTTTTTATCCCCAATTCCATCATGCTTTCTGTTGAGCTTGGAAGTTTTTCCAATCTCCGAATTTATCCTCGGTCTTTGCCAATTTGTATACCTTCTACTTCAATTTCATAGACTCCCTTATTTCCTTAGACACCCATGGCAGATTACTCCTTTTCCTACAGTCCTTCCTTTTCACTGATATATACTTTTGCTGAGAAATTTGAAAAATTACTTTGATGTTCCTCCACTGTCTGTCAACTGTCCCACAGTAAAGTCTTTGCTTCCATTCTGCATTCGCCAACTCCTACCTCATCCTATTGTAGTCTCCTTTGTTTAAGCACAGGATCTTGGGATTGGATTTAATCTCCTGCTTTCTATCTGTGTTCTAAATTCTATCAGACTTATGACAAGTCTTTTTATCAGATTATGAGGGGAGGCAATGTTTCCTGGGTGTTTTGGGTTTCATTGTCAGAGACCTTGGCTTTGTAATAAAGTACAGGATAGATATTCACAACAGAGTATTCTGGACGGTGTGAATGTACTACACAGTCTAAAACCATAAATCACTGTCTCCCCTCAGTTTAAAATTGCAAAATAATTATCTCCTACACGCTTCCTCACTACCTAAGTTTGGAACGCTAATCCACCTGACTATCCTGCTGTTTCTGAAAATCTCCTTTGGTGAAGGTGGTGAGTTTTGAATTCATCTTTCTGGTTATTACCGTAAGAAGATAAGCACTGGGCACAGGAGAGGCAATGCAGCCCTTCGCACCAACTCCACCATTTAATACGGTGATGATTGAGCTCACCTCGGTCTCAGCTGGATTTTCCCGCTTGCTCTCTCTCACGCTTCAACTCATTGCAAATTCAACATCTGTATCTCTTCGTTAAATTGGCTCATTGTCCTGGCATCCACCGCATTTTGAATAGGAAATTCCACAGATTCACAACACATTGAGATAGGTGCATTCTTCTTCATGAGTATAGAATAGAGTCCCGAAAGTGCAGAAACAGGGTATTCATCCGTCGAGTCCACACCAACCCTATGATGAGCATCCCATTCAGACCCACCCATTCCCTGTAACCCTGCATTTCCTGTGGCTAATTGCCTAACCAGCACATGCATGGACCCTGTGAGCAATTTGTCATGACCAATCCACCTAACCTGCACATCTTTGGGACTGTGGGAGGAAACTGGAGCACCGAACAAAACCATGCAGACGTGGGAAGAATGTGTAAACTCCACACAGTTGCCTAACGCTGGAATCAAACCCGGGTCCCTGACGCTGTGAGGCAGCAGTGCTAGCCACTGAGCCACCTCTGCTTAAAATCTGCTGCCCATTATTAACCTCCCCACCCCGCAATTGGCTGAATGTATATTCCTTACGTCAGAAATCGGGGTGTCTAAGCGGATGTCTCAGTAAATCCCAGTGACAGCCCACATGTCCTGTTTGTCTGAATAGATATCCTATACACAACACCCTCCAGCCCACACTTTCTCTCACTTTCCAGGGACAGGTCTCCAGAGGCTTCATGGGGACTACAATTCCCACAGTCCCTGAGGCAGGGACCACACGTGTGTGGGGAAACCCAGCACTGTACATGTACAGAATGTGGGTGGGTTTTGAAGCATGTTCTTTGGGGTAACTAGCGGAAAGCATTTCACACTGTGATTGGCTGGAGAAGGGACGCATCTGCCTATCCTATTGATCTGCTGGGGGGGGGGGGCGGTGTCAAAGTGACTCTACGGCCAGATGGGACCAAGTTTCATTCGCAACTTGCCATAACACTGGAATCTACCAATGGGAAACAAGGAAGAATCTGACCCATTCTCCCAGTCTGAAGGTTCCTCTTCTGTCCAGGATCTGCCACCTCCCTTTCTGTTTCCTTTTGTTTCATTCTGCTGTTACATTATTGACTTGCAGCAACTGAAGGGAAAGGAAGTGAACCCAGAAAGGGTGTAGAGTCTAACCAGGGACGGGAAGTGGTGCCATGGATCTGTTTATCAGTTACTCCATAAGAAATGGGAGGGTGTACATTAGTAGGTAGTAGAGTCAGAATGGTGGGAGAGAGAAAGTGGGCTGGAGGGCTACAGCTTTGGGGGAAGAAAGGGGGAAAAGATATTCCAGAGAAACAAGAACAGTCTGCTCTGAATTTCTAACCTGTACATATTCCTTTATACAGGGTGCGAGATAGTGAAGATTTACAGACTGAAATCTCAAAATCACGTGCAGATTGTGATAAAGTTGACCAGCATTTGATGAACCAAAGATGGAGAATCACTGGGCCAAAATCCTGCACTCTCTCTCTCCCAGCATTGTCGGTCTCTCTGCACCAAATGGACTGTGAATGCTACAAGACAGCAGCTCACGACCATCTTCTCAAGGGTAACGAGAGATGGGGAATAAATGCTGGCTGAGCCAGTGATGCCCATATCCTGGAAACGGTTTCTATCTCTAGTTGCTGAAACCCAGTTGATGTTACTGCAGGATGAAGAGGGAGGCTGAGTGCATCCTCCAGGAGGCAGCACCATCACATTACCCCTGCCTACACCCACACAGTAACACCACAACGTCACTGGAACAAAAGGCAGTGAAGCCAAAGGAGGGCTTAGATATAGTTCTTCGAGGTAAAGTCATGAAAGGGGATTGGAACACAGCAGGAACAGGAGACTGAGCTGGATGGTCAGCTGTTTCCCATTGAATGGTGGAGCAGGATTGAAAGGCTGAATACCCTCCTGCTACTATCTCCCAGGTATGTATATAGTCATGGAGCCCGGGTAGGAAGAAGGGGGCAGGGATTCTCCAGGAGATTGCACTTCCACATCAGTTTTCAGTGAGGGATGGTTTGATGGATTTTATTTAACATTTATCTTTAACACAAGGTTTCTAAATATTGGTTTTAAAATGTTGTAAGAGTTTTTTGCACCGCAAGTAAAATTAAAGAAAATAAATTGAACTGTTTGAATATAACAGTTTTAAAGCTTTCAACCTCCTGTAAAACAAAATCCTGTCTATTCCCAGACACCATCACTTACCAGCTCCTCAAACTCCAGGGAAATATTCGCTCCCTGTCTGAACCTTTGGGTTGATTTAACAGCTTTTCAGTTCTCGTGCTGTGAGTTGTGAAGTGTTCTATTTCCCCATTTCTCTGACCCAGAAATGTGAGCACTGCAACCTTCCCACCATCAAAATTATCATTATGCCATTTTGCTTTTGGTTAACCTATAATCTCCAGCAGTGCAAAAGTGAGGACTGCAGATGCTGGAAACCAGAGCCTAGATTAGGGTGGTGCTGGAAAAGGCCTCTCGCCAAAACGTTGATTTTCCAGCTCCTCGGATCCTGCCTGACCTGCTGTGCTGTTCCAGCACCACTCTAACATAGACATATAATCACCAGCAGTAAGCCATTTGTGTAACCAATTGAATATTTCCAAACAAAGCCTATTACAGGTCAAGCAAACCATTACAAGTGACAGAGTGAGAAGGGACTAAATCAAAGTAGAGTTGTGGGGAGGAGGGCAGTGGTGGAGATAAAGTACTGTATCCCCTGCGGTGCCCACCTCTATCTAAAGGCATCGAGAGCATTGATCCACACCACATGCTCCTTCTCCAAGGACACCCTGCTGTGTAGCCTTTATCCTCAATCATAGAATACAATCCCTACAGTGTGGAAGGAGAGCATGGGCCCATCAGACCCCAGCGACCATCAAAAGAACATCACTCCCAGAGCACTCCATCCCTGTAACACTGCATTTCCCATGGCTGATCCACCTAGTCTGCACAATCCTGGATAGTGTGGACAATTTAGCACGACTGATCCACCTAACCTGCACATCTTTGGACTGTGGGAGGAAACCAGAGCATCTGGAGGGGACCCACACTATCATGGGGAGAATGTGGGAACTTCACGCAGGGTGTTGGACAAGGCTGGACTCCAACCTTGTACCTGGTGCTGTGAAGCAGCCGTGCTATAATCACAATTTAAATCAAAACAGATGATCCCTGCTCATTGTCACATTGCTGTTTGTGGAGACTTACTGCCCAGAGAGACATCCTGAGGTTCAGAAAGTGGCAATGTAAGTTCAGTCACCTCCAGCCCAGTTAATGTGATTAACAACAACATCAATACTCCAACAGTGTCATCATGTCCAAGGTCCACTCCTGACTCTGATGGACAGTAACATCAGAATCAGAGTCCTGCAGTCCACATGGAGCAGGTGGATGTCCACTTCCCTGTGAGCACTCACTGGGCTCTCAATCATGTTGAAGACGCAGCAAATCCCTTGTCACACAGGGGGGTGAACAGCTCCTACCCAGTGTGAACACGCTGGGGTCTCAGGGGGTGGGATGAATCACTGAATCCCTTCTCACACACTGACCATCTGAATGGTCTCTCCCCGCTGTGTGGGCTCACTGGGGTCTCAGCAGGAGGGATGAATCACTGAATCCCTTCTCACACACTGACCATCTGAATGTCCTCTCCCCCTGTGTGAGCTCACTGGGGACTCCACAGATGCTGCATTTGAGTGAATCTCCCCCCCCCCCCCACACTGGGAACAAGTGAATGACCTTTCCCCAGAGTGAGCTCGCTGGTGTTTCAGCAGGTCAGAGGACTGAGTGATTCCTTTCCCACACACTGAGCAGGTGAATGGCCTCTCCCCGATGGGAATGCACTAATGTCTCCGCGGGTGAGAGATTTGAATGAATCATTTCTCACACGTGGAGCTGGTGAAGGGTCTAAATCCACTGTGTTATCTCTGGTGCCTCAGCAGATTGTAAGATCGAGTAAATCCCTTCCCATACGTGGGGCAGATGAACGGCCTCTCCGCAGTGTGACTGTGTTGGTGAGTGTCCCACTAGGAGGGGTAAGTAAATTCCTAATTCTGATTGAGTATGTCCTCCTGTTTTCTCGTTTGTTATTGACAATCTCATTCCCATCGCACCAGAGCTTGTTCCAGTGTTACGGAAACAACAGAATGGTCAGCTACAGCTGGTCACCTGACTGATCACTGGACACGAACGGTTCACTCTCCACAGACGCTGCCAGACCTACTGAATTTTTCTAGCAATTTCTGATTTCACAGCATTTGCAGATGTTTAGTTTTCCAACACTCATCTTGTGTGTTTCAGAGGAGCTTATTGATGAAATTAGACGGTTTTGAAAGTTGTACGTTAGGTCACACATCAGCTCTGATCATCATGAATGGCAAAGCAGAGTTGAGGGGCTGAATGACCTCCTCCTGTTCCAATGAAAGTTACCCATCGGCAGCTTTTGACAACAGATAGTACTCACTACCCTCAGGCCACAGGATTGTTCACACACAATAGTGACCATCCTTAGTCCAAGGATTGTTCACACACAGTATTCAGTGCACAGGATAGTTCACACATTGTACTGACCATTCTCAGGTCACAAGATTATTCTCCCATAGTAGTGACCATTCTCAGGCCACAGGATTATTCACACACAGTACTGACCATCCTCAAGCCACAGGATTTTTCATACACAGTACTGACCATTCTCTGTCCACATGATTATTAAATCACAGTATTGACCATCCTCTGGCCACGGGATTATTCCCACACAGCATTGACCATTCTCAGGCCAACAGGATTATTCCTATACATTATTGACCATTCTAAAGCCACAGGATTATTCACACACAGTCCGGACCCTCATCAGGCAACAGGATTATTCACACACAGTATTGACAATCCTCAGGCCACTAGATTATTCACACAGTGTATTGAACGTTCTCAGTTCACAGGATTATTCGCACACAGTATTGACCACCATACGGCCAGAGTATTAATGAACACACTGTCTTGGTCATTTACACGTCACAGGATTATTACCACGCAGTATTGACTATTCTCAGGCCACAGCAATATTCACACACAGGATTGACCATTCACAGGGCACAGGATTATTCACACACAGCATTGACTAGCACACAGCCACAGGATTAATGAACACACTGTCTTGACCATTTACAGGTCACAAGATTATTCCCACATAGTATTGACCATCATCAAGCCACGGGATTGTTCACACACAGTATTGACAATCCTCAGGCCACAGGATTATTTACACACTGTATTGATCATCCTCAGACCACAGGATTATTTACACACTGTATTGATCATCCTCAGACCACAGGATTATTTACTCACAATATTGACAGTATCCAGGCCACAGGATTATTCACACGCTGTATTCACAATCCTCAGACCACAGGATTATTCGCAGACTGTATTGAACATCCTCAAGTCACTGGATTATCCACACACAGTACTGACCATCCGCAGGACACACTAGTATTCACACACAATACTCAATATTCCCATCCCACAGCATTATTCACACACAGTCTTGATTGGAACACGGCCACAGGATTAATGAACACACTGTCTTAACCATTTACATGGTCACAGAATTAATTTCACACAATATTGACTATCTTCAAGCCACAGGATTGTTCACACAACAGTATTGAACATTCTGAGACCACAGGAACATTCACACACTGTATTGACCATTCTCAGGCCACAGGATTATTTACATACAATATTGACCATCTTCACACTGCAGGATTATTCACACACTCTATTGAACATCCTCAGGCCACAGGATTATTCACACATAGTATTGAGCATCATACGACCACAGGATTAATGAACACACTGTCTTGATCATTTACAGGTCACAGAAATATTCGCATCCAGTATTGACCATCCTCAAGCCACAGGATTGTCCACACTCAGTATTAACTATCCTCAGACCAAAGGAGTATTCACACAGTATTGACTATCCTCAGGCCACAGGATTATTAACACACAGTATTGCCCATTCTCAGGCCACAGGAGTAGTCACACACAGTATTGACCATCCCCTCAGGGCATATGATTATTTTTACATGGTATTGACCATCATCAGGCTACAGGAATATTCACACACAATATTGACAATTCTCAAATTACAGGATTGTTCACACACAGTATTGACGATTCACAGGCCAGAGCATTATGCATACATGGTACTGACCATTCACTGTCCAAAGGATTATTCACACACAGTATTGACCATTCTCAGGCCAAAGGTTATTCACACACAGTACTGACGATTCACAGGCCACAGGATTATTCCCATACATTATTGACTATTCTAAGGCCACAGGATTATTCACACACAGTATGGCTGTCCTCAGGCAACATAATCTTTCACACACAATGTATGGACCATTCTCAGGCCACAAGATTATTCACTCACTGTATTGAACATCCACGGGCAGCAGGATATTTAACACACACACAGTGTTGACTATCCTTCGGCCCAACGGTTATTCCCACACAGTATTGAATATTCTCAGTCCACAGGATTATTCACACACAGTATTGACCACTATACGGCCACAGGATTAATGAACGCATTGTCTTGATGATTTGCACGTCACAGGATTATTTTCACGCAGTATTGATGATTCTCAGGCCACAGGAATATTCACACATAGTATTGACCATTCACTGGGCACAGGATTATTCACACACAGCATTGACTAGCACACGGCCACAGGATTAATGAACACTCGGTCTTCAACTTTTGCAGGTCACAGGATTGTTCCAACATAGAATTGACAATCCTCAGGCTACATGATTATTCACACACAGTATTGACCAGCCGACGGCCACAGGATTAATGAACACACTGTTTTGATCATTTTCAGGTCACAGGATTATTCCCACACAGTATTGACTATCCTCAAGGAACAGGAATATTTACACAAAGTATCTCCATCCTCAGGCCATGGATCATTCACACTCAGTTTTGACAATCCTGAAGCCACAGGATTTTTCCTACACGGTATTGACCATCCACAGGCAACAGGATTATTCTCACACTGTATTGACCATTCTCAGGCCACAGGATTATTCACACACAGTATTGATAACCCTAAAGCCACAGGATTATTCCTACACAGTACGGATCATCCTCAAGCAACAGGATTATTCTCACACTGTATTGACCATTCTCAGGCCACAGGATTATTCACACACGGTACTGAACGACCTCAGGCAACACGATTGTTCAGTTATATTATTGACCATCTGCAGGCCAAAGGTTATACACACACAGTACTGATAATTCACAGCCCATAGCATTATTGACTGCCCTCAGGCCACATTATTATTCACGCACAGTATTGATCATCCTCCGTCCACAGGATTACTCACATACAGTATTGATCATCCTCAGATCAACGGTTATTCAAACACAATATTGACCATCCTAAGGCCATTAGATCATTCACACACTGTATTGACCAACCTGAGGCCACAGGATAAATTAACACATTCTCTTTACCAATTAACAGTGAACAGGAATATTCCCACAGAGTACTGACAATCCACAGGGCACAGGATTATTCACACACAGTATTGACCACCATTCGGCCACATCATTAATGAACACACTGTCTTGATCATTTACACGTCACAGGATTATTTCCACGCAGTATTGACGAGTCTCAGAGCATAGGAATATTCACACACAATATTGACCATTCACAGGGCACAGGATTATTCACATACAGTATTGACTAGCACACGGCACAGGATTAATGAACACTTTGTCTTGACCATTTACAGGTCACAGGATTATTCCAACACAGGATTGACCATCCTCAGGCCATGGATTATTCATACACAGTATTGATAACCCTAAAGCCACAGGATTATTCCTACACAGTACGGATCATCCTCAAGCAACAGGATTATTTTCACACAGTATTGACCATTCTCAGGCCACAGGATTATTCACACACAGAATTGAACAACCTCAGGTAACACGATTGTTCACACACTGTATTGACCAACCTCAGGCCAAAGGTTATTCACACACAGTACTGATGATTCACAGGCCGCAGGTTTATTCACACACAGTATTGACCATTCTCAAATCACAAGATTGTTCACACACAGTCTTGACCATGCACAGGCCACAGTATTATTTGCAAACAATACTGACATTGCACAGGTCACAGATTATTAACACATAATATTGACCATCCACAGCCCACAGGATTATTATCACACAGCATTGACCATCCACAGGCCACATTATTATTCACACACAGTATTGACCATCCTTAGGCAAAGGGCTATTGAGACACTGTATTGACCATTCTCAGGCCACAGGATTATTCACACACTGTATTGACCATCCTTAGACCAAGGGTTATTCACACAGTATTTACGATTCATGGGCCATTGGATTATTCCGACACGGTATTGACTGCCCTCAGGCCACAGGATTATTTACACACAGTATTGAGCGTTCAGAGTGCACAGGATTATTCACACACAGTATTGAGCGTTCACAGTGCACAGGAGTATTCCCACACTGTATTCACAATTCTCAGGCCACAGCATTATTCCCACACACTATTGACAATTGTCAAGCCACGGGATTATTCACACACAGTATTGACAAACACACGGCCACAGGATTAATAAACACATTGCCTTGACCATTCAGTACAAACAGTACTGAACATGCACAGGCCACAGTTCATTAACACCTAGCATTGACCATCCACAGGCCACAGTTTTATTAACAAACAGTATTGAACATGCACAGGCCACAGATTATTGATTCACAGTATTGACCATCCACATCACAAAGGATTATTATCACACAGCATTGACCATCCACAGGCCACAGGATTATTATCACACAGTATTGGCCATCCACAGCCCACATTAATATTCACTCACAGTATTGACCATCCTTAGACAAATGGTTATACACACACAGTACTGACGTTTCACAGCCCGTAGCATTATTCACACACAGTACTGACTGCCCTCAGGCCACATTATTATTCACACACAGTATTGACCATCCTCCATCCACAGGATTACTCACACACAGTGTTGATCATCCTCAGGTCAAGAGTTATTCACACACAGTATTGACCATTCACAGGCCAGAGGATTATTCACACAGTATTGACCACCCTAAGGCCATAAGATCATTCACACACTGTATTGACCAACCTCAGGCCACAGGAGTATACACACACAATATTCAATATTCTCAGCCAACAGGATTATTCCCACACAGTATTGACCAGCCTATGGCCACAGGATTAATGAACATACTGTCTTGACCATTTACAGGTCACAGGATTATTCCCACACAGTATTGACCATCCTCAGGCCATGGGTTATTCCCACACAGTATTGACAACCCTCAAGCCACAGGATTATTCCTACACAGTATTGAACATCCTCAGGCCACACAAGTACTCACACACAATATTCAACATTCTCAGCGGACAGGATTATTCCCACATAGTATTGACTCGCATACAGACGCAGGATTAATGAACAAAATGTCTTGACCATTTGCAGGTCACAGGATTATTCCCACACAGTATTTACCATTCTCAGGCCACAGGATTATTCACACCCAGCATTGACCATCCTCAGGCCACAGAATTATTCACACACAGTATTGACCATTCTCAGGCAAAGGTTATTCACACACAGTATTGATGATTAACAGATCACAGAATTATTTACACCCAGTATTGACCATTCTCAAACCACAGGATTATTCACACATAATATAGTCCATCCACAGGCCACAGTATTATTTGCAATCAGTATTGACCATGCACAGGCCAGAGATTATTAACACATTGTATTGACCATCCACAGCCCACAGGTTTATGATCACACAGCATTGAACATCCACTGGCCATATTATTATTCACACACAGTATTGTCCATCCTTCGGCAAAGGACTATTCAGACACAGTCTTGACAATTCACAGGCCACAGGATTATTCACACAGTGTATTGACAATCCTCCGTCCAAGTATTACTCTCACACAGTATTGACCGTTCACAGTTCACAGCATTTTTCAACACAGTATTGACCATCCTCAGACCACACGAGTTTTCACACACATCATTGATTATCTTCAGGCCACAGGATTACTCCCACACAGAATTGACCATCCACAGGCCACTGGATTATTAACAAACAGTATTGACCATCCACAGGCCACATTATCATTCACACACAGTATTGACAATCATTAGGCAAATGGTTAATCACACACAGTATTCAGCATTCACAGTGCACAGGAGTATTCACACACTGTGTAGACCATCCTCAGTCCACAGGATTACTCACACGCAGTATGGATCATCCTAAAACCATAGGATTCTTCACACACGGTATTGACCATTTACAGTCCACAGCATTATTCATACACAGCATTGACCATTCACAGGCTAGAGGATTATTCACACACAGTATTCTATATCCTGAGGCCTCAGGATTATTCAAACACAGTACTGACCATCCTCAGTCGACAGGATTACTCACGCACAGTACTGATGATTCAGAGGCCAGAGCATTGTGCATACATGGTATTGAACATTCACTGTCCAAAGGATTATTCACACACAATATTGACCGTCCTCTGTCCACAGGATTTTTCACAAAAAGAGTATGACCACACTCAGGCCCCAGAATTATTCACACATAGTATTGACCAACCTCAGCCCACAGGATTACTCCCACACAGTATTGACGATCCTCAGGCCAGAGGAGTGTTCACACACAGTATTGACGATCCTCAGGCCAGAGGAGTGTTCACACACAGTATTGATAATCCTTAGGCCACAGGATCATTCGCACACTGTATTGCCCAACCACAGGCCACAGAATTATTCACACACAATATTCAACATTCTCAGCCAACAGGATTATTCACACACAGCATTGACTAGTTTATGGCCACAGGATGAATGAACACACTGTCTTGACCATTTACAGGTCAGAGGATTATTCCCATGCAGTACTGACCATTCTCAGGCCATAGGATTATTCCCATACAGTATTGAACATCCACGGAGTACAGGATTATTCCCACACAGTATTTTCCATTCTCAGGCCACTGGAATATTCCCAGCCTGTTTTGACCATCCTCTTGCAACAGGACTTTTCACACACAGTATTGAACATCCTCAGGCCACAGGATTATTCACACACATTATTGACCTTTCTCAGCCCAGAGGATTATGCACACACTGTATTAAACATCCTCAAGCCACAGGATTATTCTGACACTATTGACCATGCTCAGGCCACAGGATCATTCACACATAGTATTGATCATACTCAGGCCAAGGTATAGTCACACACAGTAATGACCATTTACATGCCAGAGTATTATTCACACACAGTATTGACCAACCTTAGGCCACAGGAGTATTCACACACAATATTCAATATTCTCAGCCCAGGATTATTCACAAAGTATAGACCAGCCTACGGACACAGGATTAATGCACACACTGTCTTGATCATTAACAGGTCACAGGACATTACCACGCAGTTTTATCCATCCTCAGGCCACAGGGGTATTCACAAAGTATTGAACATCATCAGGCCACAGGATTATTCCCACACAGTATTGACCATCCTCCGTCCACAGGATTACTCACACACAGTATTGATTATCCTCAGGTCAAGGGTTATTCACACACAGTATTGACCATTCACAGGCCACAGGATTATTCACACACATTATTGACCTTTCGACCATCCTAAGGACATTAGATCATTCACACACTGTATTGACCAACCTGAGGCCACAGGATTGATGAACATATTCTCTTTACCAATTAACAGGTCACAGGATTATTCCCACACAGGATTGAACATCCTCAAGCCACAGGATTATTCTGACACAGTATTGACCATTCACAGCCACATGATTGTTCACACATAGTATTGATCACGCTCATGCCAAGGATTAGTCACACACAGTATTGACCATTCACAGGCCAGAGGATTACCACACACAGTATTGATCATGCTCAGGCCACAGTATCATTCACACACTGTATTGACAAACAGAGTACATACACAAAATATTCAATATTCTCAGCCAGCAGGATTATTCACACAGAGTATTGACCAGCATATGGACACAAGATTAACGAACACACTGTCTTGACCATTCACAGGGCACATGATTATTCCCACACAGTATTGACTATCCTCAAGCCACGGGATTGTTCACACACAGTATTGACCATTGTCAGGCCATAGGATTATTCACACACAGTGAAGACCATCTTCCGGCCACAGGATTGTTCCCACACAGTATTGTCTAACCTTCGGCCACAGGATTATTCGCACACTTTATTGACCATTCTCAGGCAACAATATTTTTCACACACTGTATTCACCATCCTCAGGCCAGAGTATTATTCACACACTGTATTCACCATCCTCAGGCCAGAGGATTATTCCCGCACAGTATTGACCAGCATCAGGCCGGCGGATTATTCAACACAGTATTGATCATCCTCTGGCCACAGAACTATTTACACAGTGTTGGCAGTACACAGGTCACAGGATTACTCATACAGTATTCACAATCTTCAGTCCACTGGATTATTCTCACACAGTAGTGACTATTCTTAGGCCAAAAGGTTATTCCAACACAGTATTGGCCATTCTCAATCCACATGATTATTCGCACACAGCATTGACTACCCTCAGGCCACTGGATTATTAACACACAATATTGACCATCCACGGCTCACAGGATGATTATCACACAGCATTGACAATCCACAGTCCACATTATTATTCACACACAGTATTCCCCATCCTTATGCAAAGACTTATTTACACAGTATTTACGATTCACAGGCCACAGGATGAGTGACACACAGTATTGACTGGCCTCAGTCCACAGGATTACTCACACATGGTATTGAGCATACACACGGTACTGAACATTCACAGCGCACAGGATTATTCACACAATGCATTGACCATGCACAGTCCAAAAGGATTATTCCCACACAGTATCAACCATCCTCCGTCCACAGGATTGCTCATACACAGTATATACCATCCTAAAACCATAGGATTATTCTCACAGAGTAATGACCATTCACAGTCCACAGCAATATGCACACACACCATTGACCATTCATGGGGCACAGGATTATTCACACCCAGTATTGAACAACCTCAGGCAACAGGATTAATTACATACAGTTCTGACCATCCTCAGGCCACAGGATTATTCATACACAGTATTGACTATCCTCAGGCCAAGAGTATTTTTTTTTAACACACTGTATTACCATTCACACTGCAGAGGATTATTCACACACAGAATTGACCATCCTCATACCACAGGATCATTCATTCACTGTACTGACCAACCTCAGGCTACAGGAGTATTCACACACAGTATTCAACATTCTCAAACAACAGGATTATTCCCACACAGTATTGACCAGCCTATGGCTACAGCATTAATGAACACGCTGTATTGACCATTTACAGGTCACAGGATTGTTCACACACAGTATTGACTATCCTCAATCCACAGGATTGTTCACACACAGTATTGACAAACCTCAGGCCACAGGATTTTACATACACAGTATTGACCATCCTCAATCCACAGGATTGTTCACACACAGTATTGACAAACCTCAGGCCACAGGATTATACACACACAGTATTGAACATCCTCAGGCCACAGGAGTATACGCACACATTATTGACCAGCCTCAGGCCTCAAGATTAATCACACACAGTATTAAACAACCTCAGGCCAGAATATTGTAAAGGCTTATTTACAAATAATATTAGCCATGCACAGGCCACAGGATTACTCACACATAGTATTGACCATTCACAGGCTACAGGATTATTATCACACTGCATTGACCATCCACAGGCCATAGGATTATTCACACACAGTATTACCCATCCTTCGGCAAAGAGTTAGTCACACAAAGTATTGACCATTCTCGGGCTGCAGGATTATTCACACTGTGCATTGACCATTTACAGTCCAAAGGATTATTCACACACAGTATTAACCATCCTTAGGCCAATGGTTATTCACACACAGTATTTACAATTCACAGGCCATAGGGTTATTTACACACAGTATTGACTGCCCTCAGGCCACAGGATTTCTCACACTCTGTGTTGAGTATTCACAGTGCACAGGATTATTCACACACGGTACTGAACGACCTCAGGCAACACGATTGTTCAGTTATATTATTGACCATCTGCAGGCCAAAGGTTATACACACACAGTACTGATAATTCACAGCCCATAGCATTATTGACTGCCCTCAGGCCACATTATTATTCACGCACAGTATTGATCATCCTCCGTCCACAGCATTACTCACATACAGTATTGATCATCCTCAGATCAACGGTTATTCAAACACAATATTGACCATCCTAAGGCCATTAGATCATTCACACACTGTATTGACCAACCTGAGGCCACAGGATAAATTAACACATTCTCTTTACCAATTAACAGTGAACAGGAATATTCCCACAGAGTACTGACAATCCACAGGGCACAGGATTATTCACACACAGTATTGACCACCATTCGGCCACATCATTAATGAACACACTGTCTTGATCATTTACACGTCACAGGATTATTTCCACGCAGTATTGACGAGTCTCAGAGCACAGGAATATTCACACACAATATTGACCATTCACAGGGCACAGGATTATTCACATACAGTATTGACTAGCACACGGCACAGGATTAATGAACACTTTGTCTTGACCATTTACAGGTCACAGGATTATTCCAACACAGGATTGACCATCCTCAGGCCATGGATTATTCATACACAGTATTGATAACCCGAAAGCCACAGGATTATTCCTACACAGTACGGATCATCCTCAAGCAACAGGATTATTTTCACACAGTATTGACCATTCTCAGGCCACAGGATTATTCACACACAGAATTGAACAACCTCAGGTAACACGATTGTTCACACACTGTATTGACCAACCTCAGGCCAAAGGTTATTCACACACAGTACTGATGATTCACAGGCCGCAGGTTTATTCACACACAGTATTGACCATTCTCAAATCACAAGATTGTTCACACACAGTCTTGACCATGCACAGGCCACAGTATTATTTGCAAACAATACTGACATTGCACAGGTCACAGATTATTAACACATAATATTGACCATCCACAGCCCACAGGATTATTATCACACAGCATTGACCATCCACAGGCCACATTATTATTCACACACAGTATTGACCATCCTTAGGCAAAGGGCTATTGAGACACTGTATTGACCATTCTCAGGCCACAGGATTATTCACACACTGTATTGACCATCCTTAGACCAAGGGTTATTCACACAGTATTTACGATTCATGGGCCATTGGATTATTCCGACACGGTATTGACTGCCCTCAGGCCACAGGATTATTTACACACAGTATTGAGCGTTCAGAGTGCACAGGATTATTCACACACAGTATTGAGCGTTCACAGTGCACAGGAGTATTCCCACACTGTATTCACAATTCTCAGGCCACAGCATTATTCCCACACACTATTGACAATTGTCAAGCCACGGGATTATTCACACACAGTATTGACAAACACACGGCCACAGGATTAATAAACACATTGCCTTGACCATTCAGTACAAACAGTACTGAACATGCACAGGCCACAGTTCATTAACACCTAGCATTGACCATCCACAGGCCACAGTTTTATTAACAAACAGTATTGAACATGCACAGGCCACAGATTATTGATTCACAGTATTGACCATCCACATCACAAAGGATTATTATCACACAGCATTGACCATCCACAGGCCACAGGATTATTATCACACAGTATTGGCCATCCACAGCCCACATTAATATTCACTCACAGTATTGACCATCCTTAGACAAATGGTTATACACACACAGTACTGACGTTTCACAGCCCGTAGCATTATTCACACACAGTACTGACTGCCCTCAGGCCACATTATTATTCACACACAGTATTGACCATCCTCCGTCCACAGGATTACTCACACACAGTATTGATCATCCTCAGGTCAAGAGTTATTCACACACAGTATTGACCATTCACAGGCCAGAGGATTATTCACACAGTATTGACCACCCTAAGGCCATAAGATCATTCACACACTGTATTGACCAACCTCAGGCCACAAGAGTATACACACACAATATTCAATATTCTCAGCCAACAGGATTATTCCCACACAGTATTGACCAGCCTATGGCCACAGGATTAATGAACATACTGTCTTGACCATTTACAGGTCACAGGATTATTCCCACACAGTATTGACCATCCTCAGGCCATGGGTTATTCCCACACAGTATTGACAACCCTCAAGCCACAGGATTATTCCTACACAGTATTGAACATCCTCAGGCCACACAAGTACTCACACACAATATTCAACATTCTCAGCGGACAGGATTATTCCCACATAGTATTGACTCGCATACAGACACAGGATTAATGAACAAAATGTCTTGACCATTTGCAGGTCACAGGATTATTCCCACACAGTATTTACCATTCTCAGGCCACAGGATTATTCACACCCAGCATTGACCATCCTCAGGCCACAGAATTATTCACACACAGTATTGACCATTCTCAGGCAAAGGTTATTCACACACAGTATTGATGATTAACAGATCACAGAATTATTTACACCCAGTATTGACCATTCTCAAACCACAGGATTATTCACACATAATATCGTCCATCCACAGGCCACAGTATTATTTGCAATCAGTATTGACCATGCACAGGCCAGAGATTATTAACACATTGTATTGACCATCCACAGCCCACAGGTTTATGATCACACAGCATTGAACATCCACTGGCCATATTATTATTCACACACAGTATTGTCCATCCTTCGGCAAAGGACTATTCAGACACAGTCTTGACAATTCACAGGCCACAGGATTATTCACACAGTGTATTGACAATCCTCCGTCCAAGTATTACTCTCACACAGTATTGACCGTTCACAGTTCACAGCATTTTTCAACACAGTATTGACCATCCTCAGACCACACGAGTTTTCACACACATCATTGATTATCTTCAGGCCACAGGATTACTCCCACACAGAATTGACCATCCACAGGCCACTGGATTATTAACAAACAGTATTGACCATCCACAGGCCACATTATCATTCACACACAGTATTGACAATCATTAGGCAAATGGTTAATCACACACAGTATTCAGCATTCACAGTGCACAGGAGTATTCACACACTGTGTAGACCATCCTCAGTCCACAGGATTACTCACACGCAGTATGGATCATCCTAAAACCATAGGATTCTTCACACACGGTATTGACCATTTACAGTCCACAGCATTATTCATACACAGCATTGACCATTCACAGGCTAGAGGATTATTCACACACAGTATTCTATATCCTGAGGCCTCAGGATTATTCAAACACAGTACTGACCATCCTCAGTCGACAGGATTACTCACGCACAGTACTGATGATTCAGAGGCCAGAGCATTGTGCATACATGGTATTGAACATTCACTGTCCAAAGGATTATTCACACACAATATTGACCGTCCTCTGTCCACAGGATTTTTCACAAAAAGAGTATGACCACACTCAGGCCCCAGAATTATTCACACATAGTATTGACCAACCTCAGCCCACAGGATTACTCCCACACAGTATTGACGATCCTCAGGCCAGAGGAGTGTTCACACACAGTATTGACGATCCTCAGGCCAGAGGAGTGTTCACACACAGTATTGATAATCCTTAGGCCACAGGATCATTCGCACACTGTATTGCCCAACCACAGGCCACAGAATTATTCACACACAATATTCAACATTCTCAGCCAACAGGATTATTCACACACAGCATTGACTAGTTTATGGCCACAGGATGAATGAACACACTGTCTTGACCATTTACAGGTCAGAGGATTATTCCCATGCAGTACTGACCATTCTCAGGCCATAGGATTATTCCCATACAGTATTGAACATCCACGGAGTACAGGATTATTCCCACACAGTATTTTCCATTCTCAGGCCACTGGAATATTCCCAGCCTGTTTTGACCATCCTCTTGCAACAGGACTTTTCACACACAGTATTGAACATCCTCAGGCCACAGGATTATTCACACACATTATTGACCTTTCTCAGCCCAGAGGATTATGCACACACTGTATTAAACATCCTCAAGCCACAGGATTATTCTGACACTATTGACCATGCTCAGGCCACAGGATCATTCACACATAGTATTGATCATACTCAGGCCAAGGTATAGTCACACACAGTAATGACCATTTACATGCCAGAGTATTATTCACACACAGTATTGACCAACCTTAGGCCACAGGAGTATTCACACACAATATTCAATATTCTCAGCCCAGGATTATTCACAAAGTATAGACCAGCCTACGGACACAGGATTAATGCACACACTGTCTTGATCATTAACAGGTCACAGGATTATTACCACGCAGTTTTATCCATCCTCAGGCCACAGGGGTATTCACAAAGTATTGAACATCATCAGGCCACAGGATTATTCCCACACAGTATTGACCATCCTCCGTCCACAGGATTACTCACACACAGTATTGATTATCCTCAGGTCAAGGGTTATTCACACACAGTATTGACCATTCACAGGCCACAGGATTATTCACACACATTATTGACCTTTCGACCATCCTAAGGACATTAGATCATTCACACACTGTATTGACCAACCTGAGGCCACAGGATTGATGAACATATTCTCTTTACCAATTAACAGGTCACAGGATTATTCCCACACAGGATTGAACATCCTCAAGCCACAGGATTATTCTGACACAGTATTGACCATTCACAGCCACATGATTGTTCACACATAGTATTGATCACGCTCATGCCAAGGATTAGTCACACACAGTATTGACCATTCACAGGCCAGAGGATTACCACACACAGTATTGATCATGCTCAGGCCACAGTATCATTCACACACTGTATTGACAAACAGAGTACATACACAAAATATTCAATATTCTCAGCCAGCAGGATTATTCACACAGAGTATTGACCAGCATATGGACACAAGATTAACGAACACACTGTCTTGACCATTCACAGGGCACATGATTATTCCCACACAGTATTGACTATCCTCAAGCCACGGGATTGTTCACACACAGTATTGACCATTGTCAGGCCATAGGATTATTCACACACAGTGAAGACCATCTTCCGGCCACAGGATTGTTCCCACACAGTATTGTCTAACCTTCGGCCACAGGATTATTCGCACACTTTATTGACCATTCTCAGGCAACAATATTTTTCACACACTGTATTCACCATCCTCAGGCCAGAGTATTATTCACACACTGTATTCACCATCCTCAGGCCAGAGGATTATTCCCGCACAGTATTGACCAGCATCAGGCCGGCGGATTATTCAACACAGTATTGATCATCCCCTGGCCACAGAACTATTTACACAGTGTTGGCAGTACACAGGTCACAGGATTACTCATACAGTATTCACAATCTTCAGTCCACTGGATTATTCTCACACAGTAGTGACTATTCTTAGGCCAAAAGGTTATTCCAACACAGTATTGGCCATTCTCAATCCACATGATTATTCGCACACAGCATTGACTACCCTCAGGCCACTGGATTATTAACACACAATATTGACCATCCACGGTTCACAGGATGATTATCACACAGCATTGACAATCCACAGTCCACATTATTATTCACACACAGTATTCCCCATCCTTATGCAAAGACTTATTTACACAGTATTTACGATTCACAGGCCACAGGATGAGTGACACACAGTATTGACTGGCCTCAGTCCACAGGATTACTCACACATGGTATTGAGCATACACACGGTACTGAACATTCACAGCGCACAGGATTATTCACACAATGCATTGACCATGCACAGTCCAAAAGGATTATTCCCACACAGTATCAACCATCCTCCGTCCACAGGATTGCTCATACACAGTATATACCATCCTAAAACCATAGGATTATTCTCACAGAGTAATGACCATTCACAGTCCACAGCAATATGCACACACACCATTGACCATTCATGGGGCACAGGATTATTCACACCCAGTATTGAACAACCTCAGGCAACAGGATTAATTACATACAGTTCTGACCATCCTCAGGCCACAGGATTATTCATACACAGTATTGACTATCCTCAGGCCAAGAGTATTTTGTTTTAACACACTGTATTACCATTCACACTGCAGAGGATTATTCACACACAGAATTGACCATCCTCATACCACAGGATCATTCATTCACTGTACTGACCAACCTCAGGCTACAGGAGTATTCACACACAGTATTCAACATTCTCAAACAACAGGATTATTCCCACACAGTATTGACCAGCCTATGGCTACAGCATTAATGAACACGCTGTATTGACCATTTACAGGTCACAGGATTGTTCACACACAGTATTGACTATCCTCAATCCACAGGATTGTTCACACACAGTATTGACAAACCTCAGGCCACAGGATTTTACATACACAGTATTGACCATCCTCAATCCACAGGATTGTTCACACACAGTATTGACAAACCTCAGGCCACAGGATTATACACACACAGTATTGAACATCCTCAGGCCACAGGAGTATACGCACACATTATTGACCAGCCTCAGGCCTCAAGATTAATCACACACAGTATTAAACAACCTCAGGCCAGAATTTTGTAAAGGCTTATTTACAAACAATATTAGCCATGCACAGGCCACAGGATTACTCACACATAGTATTGACCATTCACAGACTACAGGATTATTATCACACTGCATTGACCATCCACAGGCCATAGGATTATTCACACACAGTATTACCCATCCTTCGGCAAAGAGTTAGTCACACAAAGTATTGACCATTCTCGGGCTGCAGGATTATTCACACTGTGCATTGACCATTTACAGTCCAAAGGATTATTCACACACAGTATTAACCATCCTTAGGCCAATGGTTATTCACACACAGTATTTACAATTCACAGGCCATAGGGTTATTTACACACAGTATTGACTGCCCTCAGGCCACAGGATTTCTCACACTCTGTGTTGAGTATTCACAGTGCACAGGATTATTCACACATAGTACTGAATAACCTCAGGCAACAGGATTAATTACACAAAGTTTGGACAATCCTCAGGCCAAGGGTTATTCACACACAGTATTGACCATTCACAGGCCAAAGGATCATTCACAAACTGTGTTGACCAACCTCAAGCCAAAGGGGTATTTACACACAATATTCAACATTCTGAGCCCACACGATTATGCACACACTTTATTGACCAGCATGTGACCACAGGATTATTCCAACGCAATATTGACCACCTTCTGGCGACAGGATTATTCACATACCATATTGTCCATCCACATGCCAAGGGTTATTCACACAGAGTACTGGCCACACAAAGTGAGACCGTTAGAGGTGCTCGGAGGAGCCAACAGAGATGTGGAGTGTTGTTGTGACTGGAAAAGGGTCTGAAAAGGATTTTACAGTGGCAGGGTGGACTGTAGTTATAGCGAAAAACTACAGAAATAGCGATTATTGTACTGAGTGCAGGATGAGATTATTGAGATTCGGCATGTTATCAAGACTAGAGCAATTTACAAATATGAAGAATCATCAGTATTGGAGTAGGGATCAAATTAATAGTGGGATTGTGGGCAGGGTTAAGGTTACAGAAATAAGAACTTTTCTGGGAATTACAAGCATTCAAGTCCCTGGCACAGATGAGTTGGACCGAAAGGTATGCTTCATTGCTGAATGATTCCATCCCATGACAAAAGTCAACGTGATCGGGGGAAGTGTGGAATAGAAAGATCCCAGGATTCAAAACCATCTCCTTGGGGGGAGGCCTGCTTTCCCCGCTTTTGTACTGATCCTCACTAAGACAGCACAGGCCTGGATTGATAACTGTCAACTTCCTGTATTGACATAGGAAGACTCAATACAGCGGAGAAGAAAGTAAACAAGAGAGTGGGGATTGAGCCTGGGACCATCACACTCTGTGTTCACCCTTCAACTCTGTACCTATGTCATGTCCTCCATACCAAAGATCGATCGCTGAAATGCTCTCTGCTCTGTTCACTGTGAGTGGTCCTGTCTCGCTGCAGGATTTCTTGAAGGCTCCAGGTCTCCCTTCCCTCTGAATGAAATGTATCCCAATCTGCTTTGGGAGGTAAGGGAGGAGATTGCTGGGGCCCTGGTGGATATATTTAATACATTGCTGACCACAGATGAAATGCCGAATGACTAGAGGATAGCAAATGTGGTTCCTTTGTTCAAGAAGGGTGGCAGGGATAGGCCACGAAATGACAGAGCAGATAGGTCACCCCATTAGAGGAACGATGTGTAAGATTTGGAAAGGGTTCAGTGGAGATTTACTAGGATGTTACCTGGTATGGAGGGAACGTGATATGAGGAACTTGAAGCTGTTTTTGTTTGAGTGAAGACATTTGAGATGAATTAATTGAGATATTAAGATAATCAGAAAGTGAAATGGATTGGACAGTGAGAGCCTTTTCCCTCAGATGGCAATACCGAGCATGAGGGGGGATAGCTTTAAATTGAGGGGTGAAAGATATATGACAGATGTCAGAGATAGTTTCTTTACTCAGAGTAGTAGGGGCATGGAACAAACTGCCTGCAACAGGAGTAGATCTGCGAACCTTAAGGGCATTTAAACGGTCATTGGATAGTCACATGAACGAGAATAGAATAGTGTTGGCTAATTGGGCTTCACATTGGTTCCACAGGTTGGCCCAACATCGAGAGCTGAAGGGCCTGTACTGCGCCGCCATGTTCTATGTTCTAGAGGGAATAAATATAAGGTGAGAGGGGAAAGACTTAAAAGGGATTGGAGGAGAACATTTTTCACACAGAGGATGGTGCAGGTGGTAGAGAAAAGTACAATAACAACATGTAAAAAAGATTTGGACAGAAACATGGAGAGGAGAAGGTTTGAAGGGATTTGGGTCAAATGCAGGGAAACGCGACTCGGTCAGGGACTCTGGTCAACATGGACGAGTTGGATCGAAGGAACTATTTTCGTGCTGCATGACTCAGTCTCCTCCTCCAATAACTGGAGACAACCTTGATAAGGCATGTTGTGGACACTGAAGCAAGTTACAGCGATAGGGATAGTAATCTGGAATGCAGTACGTTTCAAATACATGGAGTGACTATTGGGATAGGAGGAGGTTACAGGGATACTAACTGTCATTGGAGTTAAAAATTATTGAAGACACAAGTCCACAAGACATGCCATAGTTGCAGTGTTGGAGTGTAGGAAGTTTTAGTACAACAGAACCTAAAGTAGGGGTGGGGATTGTGCGTGGGGTGGGCCTGTACTGTATTCCCCCTCCAGATCTGTATCGACGTCATGTCTTGTTAACAGAGGTTTGGAGCCTTCTCATTCCTCTCTTCTCAGTTATCGAAACTGGATGAAGTTATCAATACCGAGGGTTGAAGAATTAGTAAGGACTCTTCAGACTGGCCAAGGTTACTGGTAGAGAGAGTTGTTGGGACTGGAAGAGGTGACAGTCCTCAATAGGCTGGTACACATTCACGGATGATTTAAGTGACTGCAGGAGGTTACAGAGTTAAGGCGGCTAGTAATGATGGGAGGAGGTCACAGAGATAGATAAGATTGCAGAGATTGGCCAAGGTTGCAGATCTGGGGAACGGTCACGTGGCTTCATAATCTTTCACAAAGGGACGATGGGCAGGAATGGCTGAGGGAGCTGGAGGGGTTTATACAGATAAGGAGGTTTATAGGGATGGTAGAAGGTTCATGGGAGTGAGGTGCTGTAGGATAGGATGGAGGAGTGCTGTGGGGACTGGAGAAGTTTGCAGTGATATATGATGGAAAGGCTTGAGAAAGGTACAAGCCTTTGGTAACGGCTGGAGGATATTAAAGAGACAGGGTGGGCTGTAGGTACTGAACATTTTGACAGAGATAAGGATAAGGTGGTGTTTGGGGATAATGACCATAATTCTGTACGTTTTGAAGTCATGATGGAAAGAGCTAAGGATCATGCAGATGTTGTGTGTCCAAATTTGGGGAATGCTACTTATCATTTCATTATCACGATCACTGGTCATTATTACTAGCATTAGACAGGATTTGAAAAATATAGACTCAGAGGAGTCAAACCTACAATTGGAAAGCGGGAGTATTTTCAAGTGATACAGTGAGAATTCAGGGCCAGCGTGTACCATGAACAGTGAATGACAAAGGCACCAAGTTCAGCGAATACTGATCAAGTGATATCGTGAGTTTGGTAAAGAAAATACAGTGCAATCAAACCAGGTGAAGCCCTTCAACAACTATAGAGAGTGCAAGGGGGTCCTTAAAAATGAGGGGCACTCAATGGCCATGAAACCTCCTTGGCAGACACTAGTTTGGAAAAGCTACAAGATATTTTATGACGAGAGTCAGAGTAAGAAGATGTCCAGCTAAAGAGTGCGGCCTGTTGGAAACCAAAGGGACGATCTGCACATGGAGCCAGAGGAAGTAGCTGAGGTCTTCAATGTATGATTCCCATCTGTATTCACACAGGAGGAAGACACTGTAGCCGGGGATTTCAGTCGGGATGGTGAGACTCGAGAACATGTTAAGATCAATAAGGAGGTATTAAATGCTTTCAGAGGCATAAAGGGGGAGACATTCCCAGAGCCCAATGAAATGTATTGCAGGCTGCAGTGGGAGGTAAGGGAGGAGATTGCTGGGGCCCTTTTGGATCTCTTTAATACTTTGCTGGCCACAGGGATATTGGGTAAAAATTGGGAAATATTCTGAGGGACAAGATGTATCAACATTGAAAATGAAGGAACAGATTCAGGACAGATTTTGTAAAGGAAAATCCTGTCTGATGAATTCAATTGAGTTTTTTTGAAAAGTTATCTAAAAATATTTATGAGAGCAGTGCAGATGATGTGGTTATCATGGCGTTCGGTAAGACCATAAGACATCAGAGTGGAAGTAAGGCCATTCGGCCCATCGAGTCCACTCCGCCATTCAATCATGGCTGATGCGCATTTCAGCTCCACTTACCAGCATTCTCCCCGTAGCCCTTAATTCCTCTAGACAACAAGAACCTATCAATCTCGGCCTTGAAGACATTTAGCGTCCCGGCTTCCACTGCACTCCGTGGCAATGAATTCCACAGGCCCACCACTCTCTGGCTGAAGAAATGTCTCCGCATTTCTGTTCTGAAATGACTCCCTCTAATTCTAAGGCTGTGTCCACGGGTCCTAGTCTCCTCGCCTAACAGAAACAATTTCCTAGCATCCACCTTTTCCAAGCCATGTATTATTTTGTACGTCTCTATTAGATCTCCCCTTAATCTTCTAAACTCCAATGAATACAATCCCAGTATCCTCAGCCGTTCCTCATATGCTAGACCTGTCATTCCAGGGATCATCCGTGTGAATCTCCGCTGGACACGTTCCAGTGCCAGTATGTCCTTCCTGAGGTGTGGGGACCAAAACTGGACACAGTACTCCAAATGGGGCCTAACCAGAGCTTTATTAAGTTTTAGTTGTACATCTCTGCTTTTATATTCCAACCCTCTTGAGATAAGAGACAACATTGCATTCGCTTTGACAAGGTCTCAGTCAATATGGAAATGGCCCAACTGGAGAAAGGAGCGAAACCTGACCTCCCCTTGGGAAACAAGGTAGGGAATAGGACTGAGGTGTTAGTGAGGGAGCACTTGGGCAAAGTGACCACAATTCTATTAGTTTGAAAAGAGTTTTGCTGAAAAACAGACCTGATCCAAAAGTTAAAGTTATAAAATGTGGCAAGACAAATCTTGATAGTATTAGACATGAACTTTTTTTTAAAGTTGATTAGAGAGTCTATTTGCAGGTATAGGGAATTCTGACAATTGGGAATATTTTAAATGTGAGATAAAAGGACCGTTCAGCACCAGCATGTTCCTGTTTGTGTGCAGCTCAATGCTGACAGCTTTCGGAATCACTGGCTGTCGACTGAGACTCTGCTCAAGGAAAAGGGGGCACATGTCAGGTATAGCCAGCTGGATCAAGGGAATCCCTGAGGAGCATAGGGGCTGTAGGAATACTCTTTGGATGGAAATCAGGAATGCAGAAAGGGGACATGAAATAACTTTGGCACATAAAGTTAAGGAGAATCCAAAGTGTATTAAGAGCAAAAGAAGAGCTAGGGACAAAACCAGTATTCTTAATGATCAACAAATCCAACGACGTGTGAAACTACAAGATCCTAAACAAATATTTCACTTTACAACTTACTGTGGATAAGGTCTGGGGCGCTCAGTGTTTGGCCTGACCACTATTGGAATATTATGTGCAATTCTGGTCTCAATGCCATCGGAAAGATGTTGTGGAACTTGAAAAGGTTCAGAAGAAATGAATAAGGATGTTGCCAGGGTTGGAGGGTTTGCGCTACAGAGAAAAGCTGAAGAGACTGGGATTATTTATACTTTAACATGGGACACTGAGGAGTTATCTTATAAAGGTTTCTTAAAATCATGATAAGCATGGAAAAGGGTCAATAGATAAAGACTTTTCTCCGGTCGTGGGGGGGTGAGTCCAAACCTACAAGGCATAGCTTTAAGGGGAGAGGAAAAGATTTAGAAGGGACCAAAGGGACAGCTGTTTCCTGCAGAGGTTGGTGTATATATATGATATAACTGCTAGAAGAAATGGTGGAGGCTGACAGAAATATATTTAGCAGGCATCTGGATGTGTATATAAATAGCAGGATTTTAGAGGGATATTGACAAAGTTCTGGCAAATGGGATGAAAAACGTCTCGGAGGAGTTGGACCAAAGGGTCAGTTTCCATGCTGTACATCTCAATGACTCCATGTCTTGAAATGAGTCCACATTATAGAAGAGGCGGTGTTGGAAGATTTAAAACATAGAGGTAGATAAATCCCCAAGACCTGATCAAGTGTATCTCAGAACATTGTGGGAAGCTGGGGAAGAAATTGTAGGGGCCTGAGCACTGATATTTGTGGCATCCTGGGCAGTGATGGAGGTTTTCTGAGTTTACAAAGGGATCTTGATGAAATGCGCGAATGGCTGAAAAACTGCAGATGGAGATCAATTCGGGTAAATGCGAGGTAATGCATTTAGGTTCCAACAAACAAGGGTCGAGCTTTCACAATTAATGGTAGGGTCTTCAGTAGTGTTGTACGCCTTGGGGTTCAGGTACGTAGTTCTTTGAAGCTTGCCACAAGGAGAGACAGGATGGTTATAAATGGTACTTGCCTTCATTGCTCAGTCATTCCAGTTTAGGAGTTTGGGAAGTCATGTGTAGATTGTACAGGAAATTGGTAAGGCCTGTTCTGGAATACTCTGCCCAGTTATAGGAAGGATATTAAGCTGGCGAGGGTTCAGATCACATTTACCAGGATGGTGATGGGTATAAAAGGTTTCAGTTATAAAGGAAGATTGTATAGTCTGGGACATTTTTCACTTGAGCCTAGAGATTGAGAGGTGAGCGTATAGAAGTCTATAAAATAATGAGGGGTATAGATAGAGTTAACGTGACTTGTCTTTTCCCAACAGCAGATTATTTTAGACCTAGGGGCTACATTTCTTAAGGTTAGAAGGGAGAGATTTAAAATCAGAAAACATAAGGAGCAAACTGTTAGAGTGTGTTTTGTGTGTGGAATGAAATTCCCAAGGAAAGGGTGACTGTGTGTACAATTACAATGCTTTAAATATTAGTACAGGAATAGGAAAAGTTTGAAGGGATGTGATCCAGGAAGAGGCAGGAGGGACGAGGTTAGTTTAAGATTATGGTCGGTGTCAACCGAACAGTCAGTTTCTGTGCTGTATGACTGTCTGACTATGAAAATAATTTTGTGCCCTATTTAAGAAAGACTGCAAGGGGAAGCCAAGGAACTGCAGACTGAGGAGACAGAAATCAAGGATGGGTTAGGTGTTGGAGATCATTCTGAGAGTACGAGTTACATGCATTCGGAAAGACAGGACTGATTGCAGACAGTTAGAGTGGCTTTGTGCGCAGGAAAACATGTCTCACAAACTTGCCTGAGTTTGTTGAAGATGTGACCAAGAAAATAGATGGAAGCAGAGCAATAGACATTGTTTCTGGGTTCAGCAAGGCCTTTGACAGGGTTGAGCAGGCTTCATGGGTTAGTAATATTCGGTCACATGCGTTCAGGGAGAGCGACCCAACTGGAGACACAATGAGTTTGATAGGAGGAGGTAGAGGGTTGATGTTCAGACTGGAGGCCTTAGACCAGCAGTGTGCTGGAGGCCTTAGACCAGCAGTGACCAGCAGGATTGGTGCTGGGGCCACTGATGTGCATCATTTATATAGAGGATCTGGGTATAAATATAGGAGTCACTGTTTGTATGTTTGCGGATACCAAAATTAGTGGAAGACCAGGCAGGGAATATAGTTATTGAAGGGGATGTTAATCAACTGGGCCAGTGGGACAAGGAACGAAAGATGGAAATAATTCATGTGTTGGATTTAGTTAAGACAAACCAGGGAGGACTAACACAGGTAAAGTTCGGGTCCTGGACAGTGTTGTCGAACAGAGAGAGACCAAGGGGTGCAGTTACACTGTTTTGGAATGGAATCACAGGGGGACAGGGTGGGGAAAGCAGCATTTGGCACACTTGTGTTCATTGGTCAGAGCACTGAGTACATGAGTTGAAAATATTTGTAACATTGTCGTCAATATTTCTCCTGGGCAAAGGAGGCCACGGGGTGACCTTATAAAGGTTTATGAAAGCATGTAGAGCCTCAGGAAGGTGAAAAGCCAAGGGTAGGTGAGTCCAAAGCTAGAGGCATAAACGAGAGGTGAGAGAGCAAGGATTTAAAGAGAGAGCTGAGGGGCAACATTTTCCACAGAGGATGGTGCATAGACAGAATGGACAGCCAGAGGAATTGGTAAAAACAAGTACAATTACAACATGGAAAAGATACTCGGGCAGGTACATGGAGAGGAGAAGGTTTGAAGGGGTATGGGCCAAACACAGGCAAATGCAACTCATTCCGTTTAGGAAACCTCGGCCGAAGAGTCATGCCGCACAGAAACAGACCCGATGTCTCCAATTGTTGGAGGAGGAGACTATCGAGACAAGGCATGTTGTAGAGACTGAAGAAAGTTACAGCGATACGGATGGTCATCTGGACTGGAGGTTTCAAATATGTGAAATAATTGGTGAGAGGGGAGGAGATGACAGAGATAGGAACTGTTATAGGAGTTAGAATGATTGAAGACACTGGTCCACAAGATGACCCATAGATACAATGTTGGAGAGGGAATAGAGAACAGAAAGATCCCAGGCAGCATTACCACTTACTCATGTGAAGCCTGCATTCCCTTCTGTTATCCTGGTGCTCACCAAGACAGCACACATCTGGATTGAAAACTGGGAACTCCCGATGCTGTCTCAGTGCAACAAAACTTAAAGTAGGGGTGGTGATTGAGCCTGGGTTGTGCCTGTACTGTGCTCCCCCTCCAGCACTATGTCTATGTCATGTCTTGTTAGCTGATGTTTGGAGCCCTCTCATTGCTCTCTGCTCTGTGCATTTGACTGATCTTACCTGGCAGCAGGATTTATTAAAGGCTCCCAACCTCCCTGACCTTCGTCTCTCTGACTGACCGATCATCTTCCCAACCAGCAGTTGGCAAGCCTATTGAGTCAGGAACTCCCTGGGTACCTATATAGACACATAAATAAGCAGAATGGGAAATTAGACTGATGCTGTGAGGGTTACACATGTAGAATGGCAGTGAGCCCACAGAGATCTGGAAAATTCCAGTCACCATTCCTCGCCTGTGCTGCCTCATCTCTCTGGAGTGGAGAATTCTGTTGGCTCAGGATCTGGAGTAGCTGCAAGAGTGAGAGACACTGACAGAGGCAGCAATTAGACACATACAGTGAGGGATCACACATGGAGAAATACTGGCTGATATCATCAAAGTTAAGGATCAAATACTTGTGTGGGAAGAAAGGGTTTTGATTCATGTTGCACTGCGATATACAACCTGTAAGCAGGCGAAGTGATACCGTGTGGCATTATTGTGTGACAATTTATGCAGAAACTCAGCAAGTGTTCTCTGGACATAGGTTCATATCCCACCATTGCAAATGATTGAATGTGAAGTAAATGCTTCAAAAACGATATAATTAAAAACCTGTAAGTGAATACTAAACAATTGCTGATGTTAAGAAAAATCCATCGGGTGCATTCCTGTCTTTAGTGAAGTAATCGAAGGTGGGACTGGGATATCACAGGTATTACAGAAACAACAGCAGAGGGAGGGACAGGACAGGCAGCTCAATGTTCCAGGGGACAGATGCTGCAGGAAGGACAGAAGGGGAGCTGAGAGAGGAGGAGAGCTGCTGGTTCTGATTGGGTGAAACATCCCAGCAGGACTGAGAGAGGATATTCCTGCAGGATCGCCCAGTGAAGCTGTGTTCGTGGAATTAATCAATAACAATGGGTCTTCCCTTTCCTCGGATTGTTCTACAGACCCCGAGAGCCCCGCCCTCCTGCACCTTGACCTTCTCAAGATGGCGGACCTCAGGCCCGCGCTCCCTCTTCCCTCAAACAAATGGCGGCAGTGACTCTGGGCCGCTTCCCTGATCAGAGACCGCCGCCTCCTTCACGGGCCTGGAGGGTCTTTTCCGAGTTTTTTTTTAACCTTTATCCGGGACTTGTGAATTCTCTCCGCTCCTTTCTCCCGGCGAGGCTCCCACACACCGGCTCTGGGCGCCGCTCTCTGAAGCCGATCGCAGCCGCTGCCGGAGAAAGCAGCTCCATGTCTCTCTCTCCGTGTCCGGACCAATGTGACACTGCGCATGCTCTGCATAGACAACAAACTGCGCGTGCGTCTGAGGTTATCAGTGGATTTATAGAGAATATTCATAACTGCATAGACTGATGGGTAAAATATTAGTCATTAACAATTGCATTGTCGAGTTATAATCATGGAGATGCATAACATGTAAATTGTCTGATCCAAATGAACCATACCGGCCAGGTATGTAAATCACCAACTGTTCTGCGGGTTTGAAAAGAAGTTTCTTACTTGAGTCGTGTAAATCGATTGGAAATATGTACATTATCAGATTTACATTTCAACTACAGTATCCCGAGAATGCTTTGGCCCCTCTCCTCATTCACTCTGGTTAGAGGACCGGCTGCTACTCGGTCCTCCTGTTCCGCCCCTTCCTCCCAATTGCAGAGTTGATTCGGGCGTGACTTAGCAGGCAAGGGACAAAGGAAGTTCGAGTCGATGTTTTGTGTCGCGGTGAAAATATCCCGAATCTTGGACGAGAGGCCTGGGTTCAATTCATAGCTTGTGCAGATGTGTGTAATAACAACTTTAGCAGGTTCATTAGGAAAACTAAGGGAAGTCAGGAACAGTGAAAACAAGAGAAAATGCATTCAATGTGATGGGGCTTTCAATGGTCAGATGATTTGACTCTTGACCAAGCGTTTCAGGGTCCCAGTACAGACTGTTGCACTGCTCTTCGTGCGCAGCCAGATACCACGATTGTAGGGCAAAGTGGTAGGATATAGAGGTACTTTTCTGGAAGGCGCTCGGTTTTTGTGGTGAAAACAGTTGGGAAGGAGTCGGGTTTTGTATGGAGCTCCCTGTCCCCCTCCTGTTGCAGCCTCTTATTATTGCCCTGACTCCACCTCGTACATGGAGAAAGTGAGGACTGCAGATGCTGGAGATCAGAGCTGAAAAATGTGTTGCTGGAAAAGCGCAGCAGGTCAGGCAGCATTCTGTACCTCGTACATGTTTGGTAGAGATCAGTGACATTTCGTAAGCCCACAATACAAGATCCATCACTCTGTTTAAGTCAGTAAAAATCGCTTGTAGCACAATAGTCAGAGAACAATACAGCGCAGAACAGGGTCTTCAGTCCTTGATGTTGCACCAACCTATGAACTATTCTCAGCTCGTCCCCCTACACTATCCTGAAATCACCCATGTGCTGATCTAAAGGATTGTTTAAATCTCGCTATAGTGGCTGAGTTAACGACATTAGTAGTTCGTGGATTCCATGCCCGAACCACTCTGAGTAAAGAACCTGCCTCTGACATCTGTCTTAAATCTATCACCCCTCAATTTGTAGATATGCCCCCTTATACACACTAATGTCTACATCCTAGGAAAAAGACTTTCACTGTCTACCCTATTGTCGGACTCTGGCTCAATCTACTAATTTACTTTCTTCTATGTGTGAGCCAAGTCCTGCGTGTTCTTTAAAATGAAGCAATAGGAGAAGGTATTCGGTGTCACACTTATTGAGTTTATTTTACAGTAAGTGGATAAAGTATACAGAGCTCTGGGTCTAGACCTTTCCGTCCCTGACAAACTATACAGTGTGTCAGTTCAGAAAAATACCACACCCTTGTCCCTGACCCAGTCTTTTTATATAGTAAAAAACATCATGCAGTCACTGAGGTGGGATTATCTTCTGATTGGTTGTTAGTCTGACTCCATTCTCTGCCTCCTTCCATTCCCGGATGTTCGACCCCACGTGACCGTGTTTTGCGCGTGAAACGGAGTACCACGTGACTCAATTTTGCCCGCGAAACGGAGGACCACGTGACCTCCCTGCACACCTCCGGCGCGTGAAACAGTGCATCACGTGACCTTGTTTTGGAACGGTGCGATGCACCATGTGACCTTATCCTGCACGTGCATGTAACGGAGCATCCCCCAAGGTGGCAGCCAGCCATATACTTATAAGTAAGCCATATATTTACACTATCTAAGCCACTGATCATCTTGTTTGTCTCTATCAAATCCTCTCTTCGCCTTCTTCTTGCCAATGAGAACACGTTCAAGTCTCTCAACCTTTCCTCATAAGACCTTCCCTCCAGACCATACAACATCCTGGTAAATATCCTCTGCGCCCTTTCCCATGCTTCCACATCCTTCCAGAAATATGGGCACCAGAACTGCACACAATATTCCAAATATGGCCGCACCAGTGTTTTGGATAGTTGCAGCATGATATTGCGGCTCCAGAACTCAATCCATCTACGAATGAAATCTGACACACTGTATGCCGCCTTAACAGTACTGTACACCTGGTGGCAACTTTCAGGCATCTATGTACATGGCCTCCAACATCCTTCTGCACATCTACACTACCAAGAATCTTTCCATTTACCCAGTACTCTGCCTTCCTGTTATTCTTTACAAAGTGCATCACCTTACATTTAGCTGCATTGAACTCCATTTGCCACATTCAGCCCAATTCTACAGTTTATCCAAGTCCCCCGCAACCTGTAACATTCTTCCACACTGTCCACTACTCCACTGACTTTGCTGTGGTCTGCAAATTTACCAATCCATCCACCTATGCCTGCGTCGAAGACTTTTATAAAAATGACAAACAGCAGTGATCCCAAAACAGATCCTTGTGGCACACCACTAATAACCGCACTGGAGGCTGATTATTTTCTATCATCCACCACTCGCTGCCTTCTTTCAGAAAGCCAGTTTCTAATCCAAACTGCTAAATCACACTCAATTCCATGTTGCTGCATTTTCTCTAACAGCCTACCATGTGGAACCTGATCAAAGGCTTTACTGAAGTCCACGTATACCACGTCAACTGCCCTACCCTCATCTATATGCTTGGTCACCATCTCAGAAAACTCAATGAGATGTGTGAGACATGACCTGCCCTTGACGAAACCATATTGATGATCTGAAATCATATTGTTGTTTGCCAGATGATTACAAATAGTGTCTCTTATAATCCTTTCCAAAACCTTTCCTACAACAGAAGTAAGGCTCACTGGTATATAATTACCTGGGTCATCTCTACTGGCCTTCTTGATCAAGGGCATAACATTTGCAATCATCCAGTCCTCTGGTACTGAACTTGTAGGCAATGACAGCTCAATATCAAAGCCAAAGTCTTTGCTATCTTCTCCCTAGCTTCCCAGACAATCTACGGATAAATCCCATCTAGCCCAGGGGACTTGTCTACTATCAATCCTTCTAGAATTGATAACACCTGTTCGTAACTAACCTCTATCCTTTCTAGTCTAACATCTTCTATCTCATTATTATCTACAATATTCTAATTTTCCTGAGTGAAAACCAATGAGAAATGTTCGTTTAGCACCTCTCTGATTTCCACAGTGTCCACACTCAACTTCCCATTTCTGTCTTTGATTGGCCCGATTCCTACCCTATCCTTTATTTCTCAAATACCTATAGAAAGCTTTAGGGTTCTCCTTTATTCTATTCACTAAAGACTGCTTGTGTCCTCCCTTTGTTCTTCTTAACTCTCTTTAAATCCTTCCTAGCTGATCTGTAAGTCTCCATCGCCTCATCTGTACCATTTGCCTCATCAAAACAGAAGCCTCCTACTTCTTCTTAACAAGAGATGCAATTTCTGTGCTAAATCACGGTTCCCTTACCTTATCACTTCCTCCCTGCCTGACAGGGACATACCTATCAAGGACACGCAATATCTGTTCCTTAAACCAGCTCCACATTTCCATTGTCTGCATCCACTGCATTTTGGTACCCCATCCTATGCATCCTAATTCTTGCTGAATCGCGTTATAATTGCCACTGCCCCATCGATAAGTCTTGACCTTGACATATACCTATCCCTTTTCATTGCCAAACTAAACATAACTGAATTATGATCACTCTCTCCAAAGTGCTCACCGACAACTAAATCAAACACCTAGTCCGGTTCATGACCAAGCACCAGATCCAATGTGGCCTCCCCTCTTGTCGGCCCTTTGACATACTGTGTCAGGAAACCCTCCTGTACACATTGGACAAAAACTGATCCATCCGACATACTAGAATTGTAGCATTTCCAGTCAATGTTGGGGAAGTTAAAGTCCCCCATAATGACCACCATGTTACTTTCACTCCTACCCAGAGTAATTTTTCTAATCATCTCTTCCCCCTCCCTGGAACTCTGTGGTGGCCTATAAAAAAATCCAAGCAGTGTGACCTCCCCTCTCCTGTTTCTATCCTCAGCCCACACTACTTCAGTAGACAAGTCCTCATCAAATGTTCTCTCAGCCACCGTTATACTATCCTTGACTAACATGACATGCATGGGCCCATTGCGGTGCTTCAAATTCCATGAGGCAGCCAGACTGTCTATGACAGACAGACTCAGTCTGGAACCTCCTCTATGCTTAAGATCTTATGCACTGCCGACGCTCCTCCATTTCCCCTTTGCACATGCCCTTTCCAACCCACCCCACCTGCATCACTCCACAATTGGAGCTGTCAAGGGCGGAAGTCTGTGGAATACCCTCCCTAACTTCTCTATCCTCTGTTAAGATGTATTTTAAAATCATTCTCCTTAATCAATGTTTTGATCATCCATGAAGCACCATAGGAGATTTGCCATTGTAAAAGATCCCATACAATGCAAATAGTTGTTGTTATTGCTGTACATAGGAGAAACAGGAATGATGCATTCAAAATTCTAACAAGAAAGTCACTGATAGGCGCAGCGTGTAGGCCAAATAATAACATCACATTGGATTGGGCAATAAACAAAGAAATAACTAATGCCTGTAAAAATGGCATGTCTATTACCATGGGTGATTTTAATCTACATGTAGATTGGTCAAACCAGCTCAGTCAGGGGTAGCCTTGAGGAGTTCATGAAGTGTATCCATGATAATTTTTTTGAACAGTATGAAATGTAATCGACAAGGAGCAAGCTATCCAAGATCTGGCCCCTGTGCAATGAGACAGGAATAATTAATGACCTCAGAATTAGGGATCCTCTTGGAAGAAATGATCACTGTATGGTTGAAGTTAGAATACATATGGAGAGAGTGAAGATAAAATTTAATATCTTGGTCCTGTGCTTGAACACGGGGAACTGAAATAGAATGAGGGAGAACGTGAATAAAGTAGACTGGAAACAAAAATTTTATGGTGGGACTGTTGATAAGCAGTGAAAGATTTTCAAAGACATTTTAGGAAGTGCTCAGCAAAGGCATATTCCAGTGAAAAGGAAGGACTGTAAGAAAAGGCGGTGGACAAAAGATAGGGAATTCTACACCAGTTAGTTTTTTCTCTGTAGTTAAAAAGATGCTTGGGTCTATTATCAGGGAAGAAATAGCAGGGAATCTCAATAGAAATTGTCCCATTGGGCAGACAGAGCATGGATTCATGAAGGGCAGGCCATGCTTGACAAATCGTTTGGAATTCTATGAAGACATTTCAAGCAAGGTGGACAACGGGGACCCAGTGGATGCGGTTTACCTTGATTTCCAAAAGGCTTTCAACAAGGTGCCACGCAAGTGGCTGTTGCATTATATAAGGGTGCATGGGATACAGTATTAGCATGGATAGAAGATTGGTTGACTAACAGGAAGCAAAGAGTGGGGATAAATAAGCCTTATTCTGGCTGGCAATCAGTAACTAGTAGTGTGCCTCTCGGATCAGTGTTGGGACTGCAATTATTTAGAATTGATACAGATGATTTGGAGTGGGGAACCACATGTAGGGTGTCAAAGTTTGCATATGACACTAAGATGAGTAGCAGGACAAAGTGTGCGGAGGACTGGGAGACTTTGCAGAGGAACATAGATATATTGAGTTAGTGGGCAATTGTTTGGCAAGTGGAATATTATGTTCATAAATGTAAAGTCATACTCTTTGGTTGGAGTAACATTAATAAAAAGATTATTACTTGAATTTTTAAAAAAGTTACATTTTTTGCTATGCAGAGGCACCTGAACATCCTTCTGCAGGAGGGTTGGTCACCAGGTACAACAATCAATTCAGAAGGCAAATGGAATTTTGTCCTTCATTTCTGAAGGGATTGTGTTTAAAAGCAGAGGTTATGTTCTAGCTATAGTGGGTGGAGGTGAGGCCACACCTGGAGTACTGCATGCAGTTTTTACCTCCTTACGTGCTCAAGGACGTACTGGAACTAGAGGGGGTGCAGAGGAGATTAACTATGTTGATTCCGGAGGTGAGGGGTTTGGTTTAACAGAGACTGAGTAGATTGGGATTATATTCATTGGAATTCAGAAGAATGGAAAAGATATAAAATAATGAATGGAATAAATAAAATAGAAGTCGAGGGGATGTTTCCACTGGCAGATGAAGTCAGGACAAGAGGGCATCACCACAAGATGAGAGGTAGCAAATTTAGGAGTGAATTGAGAAGGAACGTCTTGACCTTGATGGAGTGCATTGCCCAGGGAAGTAGTTGATGCTGGTTCAATTAACGTTTTTAAAGCTAAGTTAATTTTTAAATAAAGAAATAATTAATCAAGGAATACGGTGAGAACGTGGGTAAATGGTTCTGTATCCACAAAATGATCAGTCATGATCTTATCGAATGGTAGAGCAGGCTCGAAGGGCAGGACGGCCTTCTCCTTTTCCAAGATCTTTTGTTCTTATGTTATGCATTCCTCCCTCACTCCTGACTTGGAGGTACTGGTGTTGGATTAGGATGGACAATATTAAAATTCACAGAACACGGGTTATAGTCCAATAGGTTTATTTGGAAGCACGAATTTGCTGGTCCTTCATCATATGGTTGTGTGATTTATAACTTTGTCCCTCACTCTTGTAACTGAGTGTGTGCGCGGAGAGCTGTCGGTAAGGAAAGAAATAAACAGCAGGAAGCGGGAGGGGAATGGTGTTGGTATGGTCTGAGGGGTTTTACAAACATTTGCTGCACAGCGGAAAATACGGATTTGAAATGTACAGTCCCGTTTTTGCAGCAAACGGGAAAATGCCTCGTTGAGTAATCGGCCCGAGTGAGCGCCGCCATCTTTATTCGGGGCAATGATTCACTGGACACGTGCGCGGCCGCCAACTTTGTAGGGGGCAAAGTTCAGAGGGATGTATGTACAGCCTTCCCTGGTAAAAAGAGTCATAGGGCAGGATTTACACAGAGCACATTCAAACCCAGAGAAATTGATCTTTTTTCTGGATTTGTTTCGTTATTCATTTAAATGATTTGGATGTGAATAGAGGCCGTATAGTTAGTAAGTTTGCAGGTGACACCAAAATTGGAGGTATTGTGGACAATGAAGAACGTTATCTCAGATGTTAGAAACGTAAATCGCTTCTTAATAATTGCTCTAGACAAATTCAGGAAAACAAAGTTTTATTAGCAAGTCTGCAGAGTTGGGCACCCTTCTGAGAAAAAGGCGCGCTGTGGCTTACAAAGTTTCTCATTATATACAGCACAAGTCCCTCCCCTCCTTGGCTCTAAAGAGCCACGAGGTTCACATTCTAAACCGTCAGTATTTTCCATTTTGCACCCTCGTCACAAAGTCTGCAACAGATGTCTCCAGAGTTGTTTTTTACCCTGTAGTCTTATCAGCCAAGGACTTATTCTTCTCTGTCTGTGTTAGTGGTCTTATCAATCTGTAGCAGATGTCTCTCGAGTTGTTTTTCTATCCTATAGTCTTATCAATCAAGGACTCATTCTTCTCTGTCTGTGTTAGTGGTCTCATCAATCAAGGACTTGTTTTTACTCTGCTCACAAAATGTCAGCATTTACACAATTTAAATTATCCCACTTTTGAGTATACAAAATGTTCTTACAAAAAGAAGCATGTCTTGTCTTTTATTATAGAGAAGCCTGTTGGGTCAGGCACATCTTAATTGCTTGAACCGAAATCGCCTATCACATCAGAGGACAGTGGGATATTGATCAGATGGGCCAATGGTCTGAGGAGTGGCAAAAAGGATTTAATTTAGGTAGATTAGATTAGGATATCTGGTTGGCATAGGTTGGACTGAAGAAGTCTGTTTCTGTGCTAGACATCTTTGACTGTGGGATCATAAAAGTGAACTCTGCTCTGGTTCACCTCTGGGTTCTCTGATGTCCACTTGTTCATTATCTAGCTTCCTCAGTCTCTCATGGGTATATTTTTGCTCTGTATAGTATTTTACTATTACTTTCACAGCTGTTTTGTAAATGAATTGAAAAATGTAGAGCTGGAAAAACACAGCAGGCCAGGCAGCATCCGAGGAGCAGGAGGATCAATATTTCAGGCATAAGCTCTTCTTCAGGAATGTAAATGAATTGTCCACTGCTGCCTGGCTCATGATCATGTGCTGTTCCATTATCAGGTTATTTTTTCCACAATATCTTTGACAGTCACAAATTCTTTTTTCCAATAAGCGAGTGCATTTTCCTTCAATTTCTGACAGTTAAATTCTGCACCATTTTCATTCCCTGTAATTCATATTGCACTCCCTGAAACATCAACTGTGTATTTCTCCTTCCACAGAAACCAGTGATCAATGCCAAAGCCCTGTTGCCTGTGGAGAGGGTGATGTTTGACTTCCTTGTACTGCTGCAGTTTGTATGGTGAAGGTGCTCCCACAACGTGGTTGGGTAAGAGACGTTACAGATTATTCACTCAGCGATATTGAAGATTAGAAGATATCGGTACAAATCATAATGGTTTTAATTTCACAAAAATAGTATTGAGAAGTTTTGACATTAGGCTACAGATGGAGAATATTGTGTCCAGTGACCAAAACCATTGCCAAATAAGCAGTTTTTCAAGAATGTCTTAAAGTAAGAAAGTAGATCTTAGAGGCTTAGAGTGGGGATTCCAGACCATGTTCCCTTGGAGTCTATAGAAACATTCACACAGGTGAACTCAAAAATAAACACATCATTGAGAGTCTGAACTAAAATGAGTTATTGAGATATGAAAAGGTGTGTGGTGCAGGGAGATAGGAATGATTACAGCCAGGAATTAATTCAAAGGTGCGAAAGTAAATTGTTGTTGCTTATAAATGGGAGTCTTTTGATTGATCAGCAAGTTTTGGTACAAGTGAGCACTTCGGCAGTAGAGTTTTCAATATTCTTGAGTTTATCGGGAAGGTGAATGTGGGATGTTGGTTTAGATCATGAAATCTAGAGTTAACAAAAGAAATGAATGAGAGTTTCAGCAAATGAGCTGAGACTGTGGTGAGGTCAGGTGATATCACTGAAGTCGAAATAGTGGACTTGGAGGGGGTCTGGCCTGTCATCCTCACCTCATTCAGCTGTTTGTCCGTTTGTGAATCAAGTGTGTAACAAGCTCAGGAACTGAGTGGCCCTGGCAGAACCCAAACTGGGCATCGCTGAGTAGGTTATTGCTGAGCAGTTGCTTGAAAGCACTGTTGATGACACCTTCCATCACCTCACTGCTGAGCGAGTGTGGACTGATAGAGGGGAATTGGCTGAGTTGGATCTGCCCTGTGTTGTTGTGTTGGAACATCCCTGAGCAATGTTCCACAAAGTCAGTAGGTGCCAGAGCTGGAGCAGTACTTGTCTTGTTGGGCAGCAGGTTCTGGAGCACAGCCAACAGTATTATTGCCAAATTATTGGCAGGGCCCATACCTTTACACTGCTTATCCATTTCTTGATCTGATTGGAAATGAGTTTTCAACCAAGTCGATTCATATCTGTGATGTGAGGGACCAATGGAGAAGGCTCATCCACTTGGCACTGCTGGCTGAAAATCGCTGCTAACGCTGTCCTCTTATCTGTTGCATGAATGTGTGAGACCCCTCCATCGGTAAGGGTGGGGATATCTGTGATGCTTCCTCCAGTGAGTTGTTTAATCGTCCATCACTATTCTTGACTTGGTGTGGCAGAACTGCAGAACTCCGATCTCATCTGTTGGTTATGGGATCACTTAGTTCGATCTGGTGTTGCTTGTGCTGTTTGGCATGCAGGTTTGGTAGCTGCACCAGGTTGGCACCTCATTTTTAGGTATGCCTGGTACTGCTCCTGACATGCCCTCCTGCATTCACCATTGAACCAGGGTTGATTCCCCTGGCTTGATGTTAATGGTTGAGTGGTGGATATCAGGCCATGAGATTTCAGATCGGGCTGGAGTACAGTTATGCTGCTGTTGTTGGTCCACAGTGAGGCGGAAGTTGCAGGGTCAAGAGGGCTGATTGTCTGGTTGTATTTTCCAGTGCATTGGTCGATGTAATGTGGTCCATCCAGTTTCATTCCTTTGTTGAGACTGTGCAGTGATTAATACAATGAGTGATTTGATGGACCACTGTTGGGTTTCTTTCCCTCAAGGACATTGTCAATGGCAGAAAAACATCCCCAATGGTTCCATGGCAAACAGTAGATTCTTCATTCCAGTTATTTTTTTCTTGAATTCAGAGCCAACCTCTACCGATTTGGGATTCAAACCTGAACTTCAGTTGTATATTTTAATATTCTTGATAAATGATAAATACGACAGGTTTGTTCACTTAATTTTAGAATCACTATCACAGGTTTTGTTTATTGTTTTGAAAATAAAAAGAATGTCCATTATCCTGTCTCCTCCATCCTCCCCTCCAACAACAAGAGTGAGGAGCACATGGAGTTTCTCTGTCCATAACATTGAGACAATCCGATCAGCTGCCTCTGCTTCTTTCCTCCCTCTCCACTAGCCCACCGAGCCAAACTGCCTCACAAGGGTGCTCCTCATTTTGGTCCTAAACTTGCATTTCCTCGAGTCTCTTGTCAAGCCTTATTAGAGGTCATCTTGACCATTTACCCTAGTGTAGATAAATCATGGACATTCCAAATCTCTGTCTCATCCTCCCACTTGTCACCGCTCTTCCCCCCCCCACCCCAACATTGCAATATTTTTCCATGATCTGTCTGTCTGTTTTTTTCTGGTTATGTCCTTCTCTCCCATTTTGCTAAAACCTAATATTTGACCTCACCATCATTGGAAAATCCTGCTCTGTCTCCACTCTCCCTTTCCTTTCTGAATTCATTGTATTTGGTGTCCCTCCAGGATCTATCCTTGGCCCGTCCTGTTTCTCACCTACACACTGCCAGGAGGTAACATCGCCCAAAAGCACTGTTAGGTTTCACATGTACACTGACAATGTCCAGCTCTCCCTCCCCATCATCCCTCTCCATTACTCCACTATTACTCAGTTATCAAACTGCTTACCTCGCTTCGATTAGCTGCAATTCACTCCAATGAAACACTGCAATTGTTAAACCCATTGCCTTCAGTTGTTATTCCAAATACATTTTCCTTACTGCTGTGTCCCTCCCTCTCACTGGGAAATGTCTGAGGCAGAACTACATGCTTCACAATATTGCTTTCATATCTGACCCCAAGTTGACCTTCTGATCAGACATCTACACAATCACAAACACCAGGAATTGCAATTTCTTAAACGTTGCTTATCTCCTTCTCACCCCAGCTCCATTGCTACTGAAACCCTAACCTGTGTCGGTGTTGCCTTTAACTTGACAAATCTGAAACAGAACCCCTTGATTCCGCGACTGACCCAGAATCTGGTTCAAGACTCACCCGATATGGGACACATCTTCTCCATATTTACCCTGTCAAACCTTGACAGAATCCTGTAAGTTTCAAAGAGATCACCTCTCATTCTTCCAAAGTTCAGTGAGTATATTTCCAACTTATTCAGCCTTTGCTTACAGGATAATCCCTTCAAAACAGGGATCATCCCAATGGATCTTCTCTGAAATGCCTCCAATAAACTGCTCTATTTCATGAACTAAAGTGACCAAATCTGTTCACATTACTCCAGATGTGGTCTCACTTGCCATTTGTTTAGTTGCCCTAAGGTATATACTCCAAACTCTTATATTGCAAACTCTTTCAAATAAGGGACAGTATTCCATTCCCCTTCCTGATTCCATGTTGTAACTGTGTGCTCGCTTTCTTTGTTTCCTGCTCATATTCCCCCAGTCCCTTTGTGGTGCAGCTTTCTACAGTTTATCCCAAGGTATACTCTATTTGCCAACTTGTTGCCCAGGTTTCCTGTGAATATCTCTCTGTAAACTGTTTATAATCCTTTTGGAACTTTCCTGTTATGCCTTTTCTAGGAGATTTCCCCCCCTCATTATTCGAAACATGTACTGTGAGCACTGGGCAGTGGGAAGCATGCACAGTTGCTATCTTTCAGGGATACTCTGTTTCATGACTGGGCGGAGCTTGTTGCCCATTGGTCAGAATGGAGACAACTTGCCCATCAAGGTGCATGAGCCTTTCACACCCCATGTCTTATTGATGAGGCACAGCGGCAGAATGGAAGGAAAGAAAAGGAAGGAAATCCTGCTCTCCATATCTCAATGAATCTTGGGATATTCTGTCCCATGTTCAGTCACATGAAGTCCCAAGGTGGAAACTCATAGAAACCCACACAGATTTGCCCCTGAATTGCCTGCTAACCTCCACCAGGGGTAATGTGTACAGTCATCCTGGGCCAGGAGGAGGGGATTGTATGAGTTTCAAACTTGAACTGACAGTGACGGATTTTATAAACTTGTATTACAGGCAGATATTCAGATGGTAATCTCAGTTACTGTAACGCCAAACTCTGACAGAATTACTCAATACATCAGGCCCTGGATATTCTTATTGTGTGAGAGTATTGTGTTCCAGATCAATACCATTTGCTGAATAAAAGTTCTCCTTTGAATCAAACCATCCTCTCAATAGATCTTCCCAAATCTTCAACATGTGTCCTGTAATCCTTGTATATTGAGCTGAAGGGTCTAAGTTTATTATAATGTGTAACTTTTGTAAACCGCTTTGTCACAGCTCCCCAAATTTCCTTTGCTACAAGGAGAACACACTCAGTTTTTCCAAACCGCTGATTCCCCAATGTCTGTTTGTTCTCTATAAGGTACACATCAGGATTGTATTGGAACATTCTCCACTTGCCTGCATCAGTGCACCCCCCCCCACCCCCAACAATATTAAAGAAAGTGAACATCCTCCAGGATAAAGTACTGTCCCTGAGAGGTTTCCCATCCACCACCTTCAGCATTCCCTCTCCCCACCCTCGAGGGACAGTGGCATCACTGTGTAAAAGATGAAGTCAGCATTGTCCTACCCGACCATAGGACTGCTCTCTCATTAGAGAGAGATGTCTGGTAGTGGTTAACCTGAATATTACCACAGCACAGCCAAGGGGAGAAGTTGAAAATGAAAGTCGATTAATTGCGGATGGTTATTCTTAATGTGTATTAGCAACACACATGTCACGTGAACAATTAATGTTAAAAAAGCCCCACACATTCTGCAACTAACATCCCCCATTCCTTGAACCATCCAGGTAAATCTCCTGTGCCCCGTCTCAGGGACCCTGCCATCCTTCACAATGTGTGGGCGTTCTGTGGTTTGCACAGACCCAGCTGCTGTGAACCCTGTGGGTGATAGAATAGAGCAACAGTTGCACTAAACCTCACTGTCTGGAAGAGAGTGAGAGACAGAAATCCCGAAGGCATTTAAAATCTATTTAGGAACACACTTGCAAGGCCAAGGCTGACAGGTCTATGGGCTCTGTGCTGGAAAATGGGATTAAAATAGTTAGCTGAGAGATTTCTTTACAGCATAAACCCAATGGACCACAAAACCGTTTTCTGTCATGTAGACCACAGATGCGTAATATAGGGATATGACAAGCCACAATAGAAACCAGGTCAGAGAAGGTGATATTAGAATAGATGATACGTGATTAATTAATGTTTTTGGAGGAAAATGTGACAGAGGTTAAGCGGGACATTGTGGAGCTCTGGGTGCAGGAATCTGAAATAAAAATGGGTTATCGTGAAGGCTGGAATTAAAGAAAGGCACATCACAGAGATTTGAGAGGGTGGACAAGATGAAAGATAGAGAGTGTGTTGAGACTAGAGGAGATTAGAGATTGGAGGATGTTGCAAAGATTGAGATGTTTTTGATCCCAGAGATAGTGATAGTTCTGAGGCTAGAGAGGAATTATAGAGATAAGGATAAGTTGTTAGCTTTCCCAACACTACCTCTTTACTGATAATGATTGTTTCTCTGTCCTCATCTGCCACATCCTCCATAGGCCTATGACAATGAGAGTACACAGACAGTATGTTCCCGTTAAGGCCAAGGCCGGGAGGCATCGAGAATGCTGCATGACCTGAGAAATTGAGGCTCTGATCAAGAAAATGAAGGAAGGATATGGCAGGTACAGACCCCACTGTGTTTGTGTGAATCCCTCGAGGACGATAAGGGCAGTAGGAGTATACTCGCGGGAAACCAGGAGGCAAAAAAGGGGACATGAAATAGCTTTGGGAAATAGGTTTAAGGAGAGTCCAAAGAGATTCTACAAATACACTAAAGACAAAAGAATAACTAGGCAGAGAATAGCGACCCTCAAAGATCAACAAGACTGTCTATGGAACAGCAGGAGGTGGGAGAGATTCTATAAGTATTTCATGTCAGATTTTACTGAAAGGGGATATGGAAGTTAGAGATGTTGGAGAAATAAATAGTGATAACTTGGCAAGTGTATATATTACAGAGGAGGAGGTACTAGATGCCTTAAAACGCATAAAGGTGGATAAATCCCTGGAATCTGATCAGGTGTATCCCAGAACTTTGTGGGTAATGAGGGAAGCTTTTGCCGGGCCCCTCGCTGTGATATTTGTATCATCGATCGCCACAGGTGAGGTGCTGGAAGATGGGTGCCATTATTTGAGAAAGGTGGTAAGGAAAAGCCAGGGAACTATAGACCGGTGAGCCTGAAGTCAGTGGCAGAGAAGTTGTTGGAAGGGATTCTCAGGGACAGGATTTACGTGTCATTGGAAAAGCAAGAAATGATTAGGGAGAGTCAGCATGGCTTTGTGCATTGAAATCAGTCACTTGGACTTGAGAAAGACACAAGGTTTCACATAACACACTGGTTAGCAGCTTCAATACCATAGAATACTGGCAGAACTAGCTGTTTGGATACGGAATTGGCTGGAAGGTCAAAGAGTCATAGATGGACAGCACAGAAACAGAGACCCGTCGGTCCGACCAGTCCATGCTGATCAGATATCCCAACGCAATCTAGTCCCCCCTGTCAGCACCCGGCCCATATCCTTCCTATTCATATACACATGAAGATGCCTTTTAAATGTTGCAATCGTAATGGCCTCCACCACTTCCTCTGGCAGCTCATTCCATACACGTACCACCCTCTGTGTGAAAACAGTGTCTCTCAAGTCTCTCTAAAGTCTTTCCCCTCATACCATAAACCTATGACCTCTAGTGCTGGGATCCCCCACGCCAGGGAAAATACTTTGTCTATTTATCCTATCCATGCACCTCATGTTTTTATATACAGAGATAAGATCACCTCTCAGCCTCCAGGGAATACAGCCCCAATCTATTCAACCTCTATTCAACCCCCAGCCGAGCTCAAATCCTCCAACCCTGGCATCGTTCTTGTAAATCTTTTCTGAACCCTTTCAAGTTTCACAACATCCTTCCAATAGGAGGGTGACCAGATTTGTACGCAACGTTCCAAAAGTGGCCTAACCAATGTCCTGTACAGCTGCAACATGATCTCATAACTCCTGTACTCAATACATTGTCCGATAAAGGCAAGCATACCAAATGCTGCCTTCACTATCCTATCTACCTGCACTCCAAGGTCTCTTTGTTCAGTAACACTCCTCAGGACCTTACCATTAAGTGTATAAGTCCTGCTAAGATTTGCTTTCCCAAAATGCCACTCCTCAGCCATTTACCCATCTGATCAAGATCCCATTGTACTCTGAGGTAATCTTTTTCACTGTCCACTACACCTCCAGTTTTGGTGTCATCTCACTAACTATACCTCCTATGTTGACATCTAAGTCACTGATATAAATGACGAAAGGTAGTGGATCCAGCACTGAACCTTGTAACACTCCACTCGTCACAGGCCTCCAGTTTGAAAAGCGACCCTCCATCACCACCCTCTGTCTTCTACCTTTGAGCCAGTTCTGTATCCAAATGGTTAGATCTCCCTGTATTCCATGAGCTCTAACCTTGCTGAGCAGTCAGTGTCATAGTGGAGGGTACTTTTGGAACTGAAAGCCTGTGATGAGCAATATGCTGTCAGGCTGGGTACTGGGTCCACTGCTTTTTGCCATTTATATAAATGATTTCTATGTGAATATAGGAGCTATGGTTACAATAGACACCAAAGTTGGAGGTGCAGTGGACAGCAAAGTTATCCGAGAGTACAATGAGACTCCGATCAAATGGGCTGAGGAGTGGCAGATACAGTTTAATTTAGATAAAGGTGAGGTTCTGCATTTTGGAAAAGCAAATCAGGGTGGGACTTCTACACTTAATGGGAAGGTCCTGGTGAGTGTTGCTGAACAAAGAGATCTTGGAGTGCAGGTTAATAATTCCTTGAAAGTGGAATCACAGATAGGCAGGGTAGTGAAGAAAGTGTTTGGTGTACTTGCCTTTATTGGTCTGTGCATTGAGTACAGGAGTTGTGACATCATTTTGCGGCTGTACAGGACATTCATTCAGCCACTTCTGGAATTCTGCTTTCAGACCTGTCTCCCCGTTATTGGAATGATATTGTGAAACTTGAAAGGATTCAGAAAAGATGCAAAGATGTTGCCAGGGTTGAGGGATTGAGCTATAGGGAGAGGCTGAATAGACTGAGGCTGTTTTCACTGGAGAATCGGATGCTGAGAGGTGACCATAGAGTTTGATAAAATCGTGAGGGGCATGGAAAGGATAAACAGCCAGGATCTTATTCCTGTCTAGGTGAGTCCAACACCAGAAAGCACAGGAGTGAGGGAAAAGATTGAAAAGGGATATTAGGGGCAAAGTTTCAAGCTGAACGTGGCATGTGTATGGAATGAGCTGCCAGAGAAAGTGTGGAGGCTGGTACAGTTACAACATTTAAAAGGCATCTCATTGGATATGTGATTGGGAAAGGTTTCGAAGGCTATGGGCCAAGGGCTGGCATATGGGATGAGATTAATTTAGGATATCTGGTTGGCATTGACAAGTTGAACTGAAGGGTCTGTTTCTGTGCTGTACATCTCTATGGAACTAATAAATTAAAATTAATATAGGTTTCTCTTTTATGGAGAGTTAGCTGAAGGCCAGACAATTCTCCTTGGAGCTGAGAAGGTTAAGCAGTGATTTCGACCAGGAGTTGATTTGTTTCTAGGGTATAGAGTGAGAAATTTTTAACGTCACAATTTTTAGTAACTAATTTTCAGGTGACTGGCAAATAATGCAAAGAAAAATGTGAAGATTATTTTGCTCACTAAGTTCTGAGCATCTGCAACAGTTTGACCAACAGCTGGATGCAGATTCAGTAGTTATTGTCAAAACAAATTTGAAATTTAATAACTTTAAGGAAGGATTTGGAGGGCTATGTCCAAATGGGAGGTGAGTTGGGACTGACTGGCACCATCTCCAGAGGGATAGAGTACAGCCCCAATGGGCTGAATAGCCTCCAGCCCCTGTGCTCTGTGACACTGACCCATTCACTGTGAATGATGAAGCTCATCACAGGGCAGAGCCGTAGAGATGTACAGCATGAAAATAAACCCTTTGGTTAAACTGGTCCATGCTGACCAGATATCCCAACCTAATCTAGTCCCATTTGCCAACACTTGGCACATATCACTCTACACCTTTCCTATTCATAAACCATGCAGATGCCAAATGGTTTAATTGTACCAACATCCTCCACTTCCTGACAGAAGATTCCATACACGCACCAACCTCAGTGAGGAAAGAAAATTGCACTTCAGATCCATTTTAAATTCTTCCCCTCTCATCTTAAACCTATGCCCTCTCATTCTGGACTCCCCGACCCCAGGGAAATGACCTTGTCTATTTATCCTACCCAGGCCCCTCATGGTTTTATAAACCTCTTTGAGGTCACTCGACAGCCTCTGATGCACCTGGGAGGATCCCACCACTCAGGTCACAATGGGCCCTGGCTGATTGACACAGCTTCAGACCAATAGGAGAGTTGGCATGATCCTCCAGCCAATGGGAGTGAATGAGGGGTGGGTCCAGCAGGCCAACACATGACCATCAGCTTTGCAGATGCAGTGTCACTGTGAGGGGGGACTGAATGTGAAGGAGTGGGAGAGAGAGCAGATACTGGGAGAGAGATGGAGTTAGTGTGGACTGGGAAGGTTGATAAACACTGTATCAGTCTGCTGGACCTGAATTAGATACTCCGGGTAAATTAGAACCAAAAGAACTGCGGATGCTGTAAATCACACACAACAACCAGAAGGTACTGGAAAAGCTCAGCAGATCTGGCAGCATCTGTGAAAAGAAATCAGTTCGCATTTTCGATCCAGTGATGCTTCCTCAGGAACTGATGTTACTGAGGAAAAAAAAGTCTGTTTTTATGCAGAAGGGAGGGGTTAAGGAGTAAATGATAAGTGGGGAGAGAGTCCAAAGAGAGAGATAAGAGCAGTTGGACAAAGGAGTGGATAACGATCTGACGGGGGGAGGGTGAATAGCTGTTTATGGGGACTGTTAGTGGCTAACCATAGGTAGTGTGTAATGGCAGGCTACGTAATAACAAGGCCTGGTATGTGGGGTAGGGGGCAAAGACACTAGGACGTGGGAGAGTTCAGGACCTAAAATTATTGAATTTGATGTTGAAGCCAGAGGATTGTAGGGTCCCCGAGTGAGAGATGAGGTGTAGTTCTTCCAGTTTGTGTTAAAGTGTGGCTCTGGAAAAGCACAGCAGGTCAGGCAGCATCCAAGGAGCAGGAGAATTGATGTATTGGGCATGTCAGCACTTCATCAGAAATGTGGGTGGTGGAATACGGCTGAGAGATAAATAGGGAGGGGTGTTTGGGGTTGGGGGAAAGGAGCTCGCAAGGCAATAGGTCGTTGTAGATGGAGGGTCGTGGTGAGAGGGTGGAATGGACAATTGGAAAGGAAGATAGACAGGTGGGACTGTTCAAGAGGCCAGTGCTGAGTTGGAGGGTTGAATCTGAGATAAGTTGGGGGAGAGGAGATGAGGAAACCTTGATGCCGTGTGGTTGAAAGTTCCCAATGTCGAAGATGAGGTGTTCTTCCTCCAGGTGTCAGGTGGCTCGGATTTGGGATGGAGGGCTTGCATGTCCTTGGCAGCGTGGTGACGGAGGGGGTGGGGGTAGCCGAAGTGGTCGGCCACAGGGCGGTGGGGTTGGTTGGTGCAGTTGTCCCAGAAATGTTCCCTGAAATATCCACAATTTGGCGTCCTGAGAGCAAGGGACACAATAGGTGAGGTGTTTGGGTGGGCAGGGAAATCTCTGCTGGATGTGGGAGGATCCAGTGGTGCCTTGGATGGAGGTGAGGGGAAGGTGTGGGCACAGGTTTTCCACCTCTTGCAGTGGCAAGCGAAGGTGCTTGGAGTGGAGGGTGGGTTGGGCGGGAGTGTGGATCTAACGTGGAAGTCACAGAAGGAATGATCTCTGTGGAATGGTGAAAGGGGTGGGGAGGGAAATATATCTCAGGGGGTTGGATCTGATGGTGGAAAGAGCAGAGGATGATGTGTTGTATATGGGTGGAAGGTGAGGATGGTGGGATTCCATCTTTGTTGCATTTGGAGGGGTGGGGTTCAAGGGCAGTGGTGTGGGAAGTGGAGGAGATACACTGGAGGGCATTGTTGACCTCATGTGAGGGGAAATTGCAGTCTTTGAAATAGGAAGCCATTTGGTATGTTCTGAAGTGTTCTTCCAGCTTGCATCAAGCTTCACTGGAACACTGCAGTAAGCATGAGACAGAGATGTTGGACTGGGAACAGGCTTGTGTGTTAAAGAGCAGGCAACTGGAAGCTCAGGGTCTTTTTTGCAGGTGTGTGCAGGAGGCGGAAAGGGGAAAGGGGAGAGTGGCAGCAGAAACCGGATGAAATGTATCAGTGTAGACTGGGAGGGTTTAGTTCCACTCTGGGCAGGTCGTTAGTCTGAATTAGAAACTCTTGGTCCCACGTTTGCAGCAAAGGGGAAGATGGCTTGGGCCTCAGGCAGTGAGAGGTCCTGGGTTATAGCCGCCATGTTTATTTGGGGCAAGGTACAGCAAGGAGCATGAATGTGTCCTCTTCCTGGGTGGGGGCGGGGTGATTTGAAGAGGAGCATTTACACATCAAACACATACCAAGAGACGTGTTTGTCTTCACTATTCATCTTGCACTGACTGTGAGCTTTGTTTTGTGAATTCAGTTGAAAGGATATTAATTGACAATAATTGAGACTGGGATCTCAATAAACAAGTTTCTACAGTCAGCAGAGTCATCAGGATCTGAATATCATTGGCATTTAACTGTGGAAGGAGAAAGGTTTGTCTGTTCTGTGTGTGGGAAAATATCTTCAATATTTTTGTCAAGCCAAAAGCAGACAGATGTTCAAGTTCATGGTTGGATCACCCTTGGGGTATGTGTTCAATTCTTGGTCCTGCAGCTGTGGAAGGAGGTATTGGCCTGAGAGAGAGCACAGATTTATCCAAATTATACCTCGTCTTTTTGCAGGAACTGTCAGATTTAGTCTCAGTCATCCACTTTATAATGTTAATCTGTAAACTCCCTACTTCCAATTCTCTGCAAATTCCTTGTGGACTCAAATTCCAGCACCATTTCAGGTGGAACGTTCCAGATTCTGACAACTGTCTGTTCATTCAGAAACTGCTGAAGTCCATTTTGACTCTGGGGTTACAAAGGGCTGAATTGAAAGATGCAGTGCTGGTCCTGAGCTCCCATTGAGATGCATTGGAACAGTACAGGAGGCTGAGGGAAGTGTAGGTGTGAGCAGACAATGAAAATGACAGGGCTGCACTATGAGGGCTGCTTGGCTCAATGAGAGTGTTTTGGAGTTGGATGCAAATAGTGAGGTGAGACAGGGAGAAGGTGAAGCTGAAACTCAGTTTTAGTTCAGGCCTTTCAGAAATTCACAGTCCCAATGGGAATAGCCAATTTGTCAGTGATACCTGCGGAGTATTTAAGTTTTTAAAGTATGACATATCAGCTTAAGTAAAGATATTTTTTGTTATTATAATGGACATGTTTGAAGTGAAGAAAGGTTACTCACTCATTTAAATTCTCCTAATGGGAGTAACTAGATGAATGTAGAGAGACGTTGTGACAGGAGCCCTCAGACCCGTGGTGTGCTCCTCTTGCACAATGTGGGAAATAAGGGCCGCTTCCAGTGTCCCTGACGGCTATTTGTGCAGCAAGGGTTCCCATCTGCAGCTACGGGGAAACTGCCTTTCAGATCTGGAGCTGAGAGTGGACTCACTGTGGAGCATCTGCAATACTGAGAATGTTATGGACAGCACGTTTAGTGAGCTAGTCACACTGCAGGTGAGGGTTACACAGGCAGAAAGGGAATGGGTGACCATCAGATCTAGTAAAAGGCTCAGGAAGCGAGTACAGGAGTCCCCCGTTGTTATCCCCTTCTCATACAGATACTGTATACCACTTGGGATTCTGTAAGGGCGGGAATGGGTGGGGTGGCTTCTCGGGAAATCAGCATCAACCAGGTTAATGACACCACAGAGAGCTCTGCTGATCAGAACAAGAGGAATGAGTGTGTCTGGGCTATAGTGACAGGGGATTCAATAATCAGGGGTACAGCCTGGCACTTCTGTGCCCCCAGACATGAATCCAGGATGGTATGTAATCTCCCTGGTTCCAAGATCCATGATATCATGGAGTGGCTGCAGGACATTCTAGAGCTGGAGGGTAAACAGGCCGTGGTCGTGCAACACACAGATACCAAGGACATCGCTAAACAGAGGAATGAGGGCCTGAAAGCTGGACATAGGGAGAGCAGAGATGCATTAAAATGTAGCTCCTGAAATGTAATAATGTCAGACTTACTCCCAGTGCCATGTGCTAATGAGAGCAGGAATGAGAAGGTAGATCAGCTGGATGTGTGGCTGGGGAAATGGTGTACCACAGAAGGGTTTTGATTCTTCAGGCACTGGGACTGTTTCTGGGTGGGACCTGTACCAGCCTGACCGGTTACCCCCGGGCAGAGCTGAGACAAATCTGGTGGGGCTTTTGCCAGTTCTGTTGGTGAGTTTGTAACTAGTCTGGCAGAGGAATGGGAACGAAAGTGTAGGCTTAGATGGGTCAGATTCAGGACAGGGAATGGGAGGGAGAATATTAATGATGTAGTTAGCGGCTCAGAAGGCCACAGGAAAGGAGGATTAAACGAAGATTGAGTCCCTCTTCAGCCATCAGTCCTGCCATCCCAGGAAGGTGAGTCAACAAAATCTGGAGCTGTTTACATGTCTATGACTCTGTGCTTCAGCAAAATGGTGGAAATCTGCAAAAAAAAAACAAAGCGCTGGAGATCCTCAGCGGGTCGGGCAGCATCTGAAATGGTGACAGATGCAGGAAACATTGTAGCCTTGAAGAAGTGTTGAGATGATCACACCAAGCACTACAATATCGATTACACGCTGAGTGCCAGAACGTGGGACTAGCATAAATAGGTGCTTGATGACCAGCATGAATACGATGGGGCTGGAAAGTTGACGTTTCGGGTCAGGGCTATTTATCAAGACTGACAAAGGGTCCCGACCCAAAACATCAACCTTCCTGCTCCCCTGATGCTGCCTGACCTGCTGCACCTCCCCAGGTCCACATTGTACAGACTCTGACTTCCAGCATCTGCAGTCCTTAACTATCTTCACATCCCAGGACTCATCTGGTGATCCTCCTTTACACTCTCTCAATAACCAGGAGAGCCTTCCTTGGAAAAGGGGAACAAAGGTGTATACAGTACTGCAGGTGTGGTCTCACCAAGGCCCTTCCAGAAAGGGATCCCTGTCCCCATCTTATCCATAATGGTCATCAAGCACACATGCCTGGTGTGATCATCTAAACACTTCTTCAAGTCTGCAATGTTTCCTGCATCTGTCACCATTTCAGATGCTGCCAGACCTGCTGAGGATCTCCAGCACTTTCTGTTTTCTGTGTTATAGAGTATTGAAAGGGGGGATTTGCAGTTGAGAAATTCAAATTGAACTTCATGTTACTGGATCCGTGCCGATCTGAATATCATTGACATTTTCATTTGGATGGAAAGGTGGTGCATTCTGTCCATGGACAAATATTTCAAATGTCAGTGTGACTGGAAAAAAGTACTGAGACAGTGAAGTCCATGTTAGCGTGGGGACTGTGGAGAGAGATTTCATTGGTTTTTGAAAGTCTAAACAATCATGGCACATTTCCCTGGAACACGTAAGCCACAGATTGGTTTTGTATGAGGACAATTAACCATGAAACCAGAAAGACCAAAGGATTCCTGCATCATGGAAAAAGCTATGAAAATGGGATTGTTGTAATGGAGTGAATTATCGATCATTGATTGTAATCCATTGGCGTTGTCACATCGGTTCCAGTGCCGTGGGGAAACACAGGAAATTTGAGTGCAGTGTAGGTTTCAGTTATTCAACTGGAGAGATGAAGAAGAAATTTACAAGGATGATGCCAGGTCTCAGGGGTCTGAGGTACAGGGAGAGGTTGGACAAGCAAGGACTTTTTTGTTTAGAGCAGAGGAAACTGCGGGGGAATATTTTATAGAAGTGTATAAGACCATGAGAGGCATGGGTAAGGTGAATGCACTCGGTCTTTTTTGCAGGGTCTCGAGGATTGGAGGGCATCAGGTTAAAGTTAGAGGAGAAAGAATACATGGGAACCTGAGGGGCAACTGTTCTACACAAAGGTGGTATGTATATGGAATGAGCTGCCAGTGGAAGTGGTTGAGGTGGTTATATTAACAACAGGTAAAAGACATTTGGACAAATACATGGATAGGAAAGTTTCAGAAGCAGATGGGCCAAGTGCAGGGAAATGGGGTTAGTGTGGATGGACATTCTGATTGGCATGGGCCAGTTTGGGCCAAAGGGCCTGTCTCTGCTGGACGTTATAACTCTAAGTGCATGTTCTAAGTCTATTTCTCCCCCTAACTCTGTTGGTATCCTGGGATGTATTCCATCAGGGCAAGGAGACTTGTTTACCTTTAGCTCCATTAGCTTGCCCAGCTTTAACTCTGTCGTGATAATGGTTGTTTCTTGGTCTTCACCTTCCTCAGTCTCCTTATCAATTACTGCCATGTTCTTCGTATCCTCCACTGTGAAGACTGACTGCTGTGTGCTCATATTCCTGAACCCTGCTGGATAGGAATAACTCGGCACAGAACTCTGAGAGGTCTTCTTTGAGTCTTTATTGATGAGACATGGCAGTTACATGGATAGTGTACATGCAAAACACCTCCAGGCAGCATCAGGTAACTCCCCTTCTTATACCTTTTGTGCTTTGTGACTTTGAATACAGACTGTCTCTCAATATTATCTCCATGGCAACGGCAGTTCAAAAGTCCAGTTCAGTTCAGCACTTTGTGGTTAAACCACATACCCCTCCCCCACACCCCCGTGGCTCCCTCAAGTACCTAACAGGCCCTTCAGTTTCAGTGGGGCTGTCTATCGGGATGGTGATGTAGAGGAGCCGGGGTTGGGGTGGGGTGGACAAAGTTAAAAACCACACAACACCAGGTTATAGTCCAACAGGTTTATTTGGAAGTACAAGCTTTTGGAGTGTGCTGTGATTTTGAACTTGATTAGGATTATCTCTCTGGTAACAGTTACGTGCTTCAACAATTACAGAGGCCATATGTTCCCCAAACAATAGGTTTCCCTCTAGCAGGGTAAACTGCTATTCTGTCCCTGGGGATAGCTACTCATCACTTTTTATCCCCAATTCCATCATGCTTTCTGTTGAGCTTGGAAGTTTTTCCAATCTCCGAATTTATCCTTGGTCTTTGCCAATTTGTATGCCTCCTACTTCAATTTCATAGACTCCCTTATTTCCTTAGACATGGCAGATTACTCCTTTTCCTACAGTCCTTCCTTTTCACTGATATATACTTTAGCTGAGAAATTTGAAAAATTACTTTGATATTCCTCCACTGTCCATCAACTGTCCCACAGTAAAGTCTTTGCTTCCAGTCTGCATTAGCCAACTCCTGCCTCATCCTATTGTAGTCTCCTTTGTTTAAGCACAGGATCTTCGGACTGGATTTAATCTTCCCGCTTTCCTTCTGTGTTCTAAATTCAACCAGATTAATGACAAGTCTTTTTATCAGATTACGAGGGGAGGCGATGTTTCCTGGGTGTTTTGGTTTCATTGTCAGTGACCTTGGCTTTGTAATAAAGTACAGGATAGATATTCACAACAGAATATTCTGGACGGTGTGAGTGTACTACACAGTCTAAAACCATAAATCACTGTCAGCCCTCCATTTAAAATTGCAAAACCATTATCTCCTACACGCTTCCTCACTATCTAAGTTAGGAACGCTAATCCACCTGACTATCCTGCTCTTTCTGAAAATCTCCTTTGGTGAAGGTGGTGAGTTTTGGATTCATCTTTCTGGTTATTACCGTAAGAAGATAAGCCCTGGGCACAGGGGAGGCAGTGCAGCCCTTCGAACCAGCTCCACCATTTAATACGGTGATGATTGAGCTCAACTCGGTCTCAGCTGGATTTTCCCGCTTGCTCTCTCTCACCCTTCAACTCATTGCAAATTAAAAATCTGTATCTCTTCATTAAATTTGCTCATTGTCCTGGCATCCACCGCATTTTGAATAGGAAATTCCAGATTCACAACACATTGAGATAGGTACATTCGTCCCCATGAGTATAGAATAGAGTCCCGAAAGTGCAGAAACGGGGTATTCATCCGTCGAGTCCACACCAACCCTATGATGAGCATCCCATTCAGACCCACCCATTCCCTGTAACCCTGCATTTCCTGCGGCTAATTGCCTAACCAGCACATGCATGGACCCTGTGAGCAATTTGGCATGACCAATCCACCTAACCTGCACATCTTTGGACTGTGGGAGGAAACTGGAGCACCGAACAAAACCATGCAGACATGGGGAGAATGTGTAAACTCCACACAGTTGCCTAACACTGGAATCAAACCCGGGTCCCTGACGCTGTGAAGCAGCAGTGCTAGCCACTGAGCCACCTCTGCGTAAAATCTGCTGCCCATTATTAACCTCCCCACCCCGCAATTGGCTGAATGTATATTCCTTACATCAGAAATCGGGGTGTCGAAGCGGATGTCTCAGTAAATCCCAGTGACAGCCCACATGTCCTATGTGTCTGAATAGATATCCTATCGACAACACCCTCCAGCCCACACTTTCTCTCACTTTCCAGGGACAGGTCTCCAGAGGCTTCATGGGGACTACAACTCCCACAGTCCCTGAGGCAGGGACCACACGTGTGTGGGGAAACCCAGCACTATACATGTACAGAATGTGGGCGGGTTTTGGAGCATGTTCTTTGGGGTAACTAGCAGAAAGCATTTCACACTGTGATTGGCTGGAGAAGGGATGCATCTGCCTATAGTATTGATCAGTTGGGGGGGGGGGGGTCAAAGTGTCACTACGCCCAGATGGGACCAAGTTCCATTCGCAACTTGTCATAACACTGGGAATTGACCAATGGGAAACAAGGAAGAATCTGACCCATTCTCCCAGTCTGAAGGTTCCTCTTCTGTCCAGGATCTGCCACCTCCCTTTCTGTTTCCTTTTGTTTCATTCTGCTGTTACATTATTGACTTGCAGCAACTGAAGGGAAAGGAAGTGAACCCAGAAAGGGTGTAGAGTCAAACCAGGGACGGGAAGTGGTGCCATGGATCTGTTTATCAGTAACTCCATGAGAATGTAGAGCGTGTACATTAGTAGGTAGTGGAGTCAGAATGGTGGGAGAGAGTAAGTGGGCTGGAGGGTTACAGCTTTGAGGGAAGAAATGGGAAAAAGATATTCCAGAGAAACTACAATTGTCTGTTCTGAATTTCTAACCTGTACATATTCCTTTATACAGGGTGCTAGATAGTGAAGATTTGCAGACTGAAATCTCAAAATCATGTGCAGATTATGATTAAGTTAAATAACATTTGAAGAACCAAAGATGGAGAATCACTGGGCCAAATTCCTGCAACACTCTCCTCCCATCATTGTCGGTCTCTCTGCGCCAAATGGACTGTGAATGGTTCAAGACAGCAGCTCACTACCATCTTCTGAAGGGTAACGAGAGATGGGGAATAAATGCTGGCTGAGCCAGTGATGCCCATATCCTGGAAATGGTTTCTATCTCTAGTTGCTGAAACCCAGTTGATGTAACTGCAGGATGAAGAGGGAGGCTGAGTGCATCCTCCAGGAGGCAGCACCATCACATTACCCCTGCCTACACCCACACAGTAACACCACAACGTCACTGGAACAAAAGGCAGTGAAGCCAAAGGAGGACTTGGATATAGTTCTTCAAGATAAAGTCATGAAAGGGGATTGGAACACAGCAGGAACAGGAGACTGAGCTGGATGGTCGGCTGTTTCCCATTGAATGGTGGAGCAGGATTGAAAGGCCGAATGGCCTCCTGCTGCTATCTCCCAGGTATGTATATAGTCATGGAGCCCGGGTAGGAAGAAGGGGGCAGGGATTCTCCAGGAGATTGCACCTCCACATCAGTTTTCAGTGAGGGATGGTTTGATGGATCTTATTTAACATTTATCTTTAACACAAGGTTTCTAAATATTGGTTTTAAAATGTTGTAAGAGTTTTTTGCACCGCAAGTAAAATTAAAGAAAATAAATTGAACTGTTTGAATATAACAGTTTTAAAGCTTTCAACCTCCTGTAAAACAAAATCCTGTCTATTCCCAGACACCATCACTTACCAGCTCCTCAAACTCCAGGGAAATATTCCCTCCCTGTCTGAACCTTTGGGTTGATTTAACAGCTTTTCAGTTCTCGTTCTGTGAGCTGTGAAGCGTTCTTTTTCCCCATTTCTCTGACCCAGAAATGTGATCACACCAACCTTTCCACCATCAAAATCATCATTATGCCATTTTGCTTTTGGTTAACCTATAATCTCCAGCAGTGCAAAAGTGAGGACTGCAGATGCTGGAAACCAGAGCCTAGATTAGGGTGGTGCTGGAAAAGGCCTCTCGCCAAAACGTTGATTTTCCAGCTCCTCGGATCCTGCCTGACCTGCTGTGCTTTCCCAGCACCACTCTAATCTAGACATATAATCACCAGCAGTAAACCATTTGTATAACCAATTGAATATTTCCAAACAAAGCCCATTACGGGCCAAGCAAACCATTACAAGTGACAGAGTGAGAAGGGTCTAAATCAAAGTAGAGTTGGGGGGGAGGGGGCAGCGGTGGAGATAAAGTACTGTATCCCCGGCGGTGCCCACCTCTATCTAAAGGCATCGAGAGCATTGATCCACACTACATGCTCCTTCTCCAAGGACACCCTGCTGTGTAGCCTTTATCCTCAATCATAGAATAAAATCCCTACAGTGTGGAAGGAGAGCATGGGCCCATCAAACCCCACCGACCATCCGAAGAACATCACGCCCAGAGCACTCCATCCCTGTAACACTGCATTTCCCATGGCTGATCCACCTAGTCTGCACAATCCTGGATAGTGTGGACAAGTTAGCACAACTGATCCACCTAACCTGCACATCTTTGGACTGTGGGAGGAAACCAGAGCATCTGGAGGGGACCCACACTATCATGGGGAGAATGTGGGAACTTCACGCAAAGCGTTGGACAAGGCTAGACTCCAACCTTGTACCTGATGCTGTGAAGCAGCCGTGCTATAATCCCAATTTAAATCAAAACAAGTGATCCCTGATCATTGTCACATTGCTGTTTGTGGAGACTTACTGCCCAGAGAGACATCCTGAGGTTCAGAAAGTGGGAATGTAAGTTCAGTCACCTCCAGCCCAGTTAATGTGATTAACAACAACATCAATACTCCAACAGTGTCATCATGTCCAAGGTCCACTCCTGACTCTGATGGACAGTAACATCAGAATCAGAGTCCTGCAGTCCACATGGAGCAGGGGGATGACCACTTCCCTGTGAGCACTCACTGGGCTCTCAATCGTGTTGAAGACACAGCAAATCCCTTGTCACACAGAGGGGTGAACAGCTCATACCCAGAGTGAACCCGCTGGGATCTCAGGGGATGGGATGAATCACTGAATCCCCTCTCACAGACTGACCATCTGAATGGCCTCTCCCCATCTGTGGGCTCACTGGGGTCTCAGCAGGTGCTGCATTTGAGTGAATCTCCCCCCACACTGGGAACAAGTGAATGACCTTTCCCCAGAGTGAGCTCGCTGGTGTTTAAGCAGGTCAGAGGACTGAGTGAATCCTTTCCCACACACTGAGCAGGTGAATGGCCTCTCCCCGATGGGAATGCACTAATGTCTCCACAGGTGAGAGATTTGATTGAATCCTTTCTCACACGTGGAGCTGGTGAAGGGTCTAAATCCACTGTGCCAAATCTGGTGCCTCAGCAGATTGTAAGATCGAGTAAATCCCTTCCCATACGTGGGACAGGTGAACAGCCTCTCCGCAGTGTGACTGTGTCGGTGGGTGTCCCACTGGGAGGGGTAAGTAAATTCCTAATTCTGATTGAGTACGTCCTCCTGTTTTCTCGTTTGTTATTGACAATCTCATTCCCATCGCACCAGAGCCTGTTCCAGTGTTACGGAAACAACAGAATGGTCAGCTGCAACTGGTCACCTGACTGATCACTGGACAAGAACGGTTCACTCTCCACAGATGCTGCCAGACCTACTGAATTTTTCCAGCAATTTCTGATTTTGTTTCTGATGTCCCAGAGTTTGCAGATGTTTAGTTTTCCAATACTCATCTTGTGTGTTTCAGAGGAGTTTATTGATGAAATTAGACGGTTTTGAAAGTTGTACGTTAGGTCACACATCAGCTCTGATCATCATGAATGGCAAAGCAGAGTTGAGGGGCTGAATGGCCTCCTCCTGTTCCAATGAAAGTTACCCATCGGCAGCTTTTGACAACAGATAGTACTCACTACCCTCAGGCCACAGGATTGTTCACACACAATAGTGACCATCCTTAGTCCAAGGATTGTTCTCACACAGTATTCAGTGCACAGGATAGTTCACACACTGTACTGACCACTCTCAGGTCACAAGATTATTCTCCCATAGTAGTGACCATTCTCTGTCCACATGATTATTAAATCACAGTATTGACCATCCTCTGGCCACGGGATTATTCCCACACAGCATTGACCATTCTCAGGCCAACAGGATTATTCCTATATATTATTGACCATTCTAAAGCCACAGGATTATTCACACACAGTACGGACCGTCCTCGGGCAACAGGATTATTCACATACAGTATTGACAATCCTCAGGCCACAGGATTATTCACACACTGTATTGATCATCCTCAGACCACAGGATTATTTACACACAATATTGACAGTATCCAGGCCACAGGATTATTCACACGCTGTATTCACAATCCTCAGACCACAGGATTATTCGCAGACTGTATTGAACATCCTCAGGTCACTGGATTATCCACACACAGTACTGACCATCCGCAGGACACACAAGTATTCACACACAATACTCAATATTCCCACCCCACAGCATTATTCACACACAGTCTTGATTGGAACACGGCCACAGGATTAATGAACACACTGTTTTAACCATTTACATGATCACAGAATTACTTTCACACAATATTGACTATCTTCAAACCACAGGATTGTTCATACACAGTATTCAACATTCTGAGACCACAGGAGCATTCACACACTCTATTGAACATCCTCAGGCCACAGGATTATTCACACATAGTATTGAGCATCATACGACGACAGGATTAATGAACACACTGTCTTGATCATTTACAGGTCACAGAAATATTCGCACCCAGTATTGACCATCCTCAAGCCACAGGATTGTCCACACTCAGTATTAACTATCCTCAGACCAAAGGAGTATTCACACAGTATTGACTATCCTCAGGCCACAGGATTATTAACACACAGTATTGACCATCTTCAGGCCACAGGAGTAGTCACACACAGTATTGACCATCCCCTCAGGGCATATGATTATATTTACACGGTATTGACCATCATCAGGCTACAGGAATATTCACTCACAATATTGACAATTCTCAAATTACAGGATTGTTCACACACAGTATTGATGATTCACAGGCCAGAGCATTATGCATACATGGTATTGACCATTCACTGTCCAAAGGATTATTCACACACAGTATTGACCAACCTCAGGCCAAAGGTTATTCACACACAGTACTGACGATTCACAGGCCGCAGGATTATTCACACACAGTATTGACCATTCTCAAATCACAATATTGTTCACACACAGTCTTGACCATGCATAGGCCACAGTATTATTTGCAAACAATACTGACATTGCACAGGTCACAGATTATTAACACATAATATTGACCATCCACAGCCCACAGGATTATTATCACACAGCATTGACCATCCACAGGCCACATTATTATTCACACACAGTATTGACCATCCTTAGGCAAAGGGCTATTGAGACACTGTATTGACCATTCTCAGGCCACAGGATTATTCACACACAGTATTGACCATCCTTAGACCAAGGGTTATTCACACAGTATTTACGATTCATGGGCCATTGGATTATTCCGACACAGTATTGACTGCCCTCAGGCCACACGATAATTCCCACACAGTATTGAGCATTCACAGTGCACAGGAGTATTCCCACACTGTATTCACAATTCTCAGCCCACAGGATTATTCCCACACACTATTGACAATTGTCAAGCCACGGGATTATTCCCACACAGTATTGACGAACATACGGCCACAGGATTAATAAACACATTGCCTTGACCATTCAGTACAAACAGTACTGAACATGCACAGGCCACAGTTCATTAACACCTAGCATTGACCATCCACAGGCCACAGTTTTATTAACAAACAGTATTGAACATGCACAGGCCACAGATTATTGATTCACAGTATTGACCATCCACATCACAAAGGATTATTATCACACAGCATTGACCATCCACAGGCGACAGGATTATTATCACACAGTATTGGCCATCCACAGCCCACATTAATATTCACTCACAGTATTGACCATCCTTAGACAAAGGGTTATACACACACAGTACTGACGTTTCACAGCCCGTAGCATTATTCACACACAGTACTGACTGCCCTCAGGCCACATTATTATTCACACACAGTATTGACCATCCTCCGTCCACAGGATTACTCACACACAGTGTTGATCATCCTCAGGTCAAGAGTTATTCACACACAGTATTGACCATTCACAGGCCAGAGGATGATTCACACAGTATTGACCACCCTAAGGCCATAAGATCATTCACACACTGTATTGACCAACCTCAGGCCACAAGAGTATACACACACAATATTCAATATTCTCAGCCAACAGGATTATTCCCACACAGTATTGACCAGCCTACGGCCACAGGATTAATGAACATACTGTCTTGACCATTTACAGGTCACAGGATTGTTCCCACACAGTATTGTCGATCCTCAGGCCACAGGATTATTCCCACACAGTATTGACCATCCTCAGGCCATGGATTATTCCCACACAGTATCGACAACCCTCAAACCACAAGATTATTCCTACACAGTATTGAACATCCTCAGGCCACAGGGTTATTCACACACAGTATTGACCATCCTCAGGCCACACAAGTACTCACACACAATATTCAACATTCTCAGCGGACAGGATTATTCCCACATAGTATTGACTCGCATACAGACACGGGATTAATGAACAAAATGTCTTGACCATTTGCAGGTCACAGGATTATTCCCACACAGTATTGACCATTCTCAAACCACAGGATTATTCACACACAGTATTGTCCATCCACAGGCCACAGTATTATTTGCAATCAGTATTGATCATGCACAGGCCAGAGATTATTAACACATAGTATTGACCATCCATAGCCCACAGGTTTATGATCACACAGCATTGAACATCCACTGGCCATATTATTATTCACACACAGTATTGTCCATCCTTCGGCAAAGGACTATTCAGACACAGTCTTGACAATTCACAGGATTATTCACACAGTGTATTTACCATCCTCAGGCCGCAGGATTATTCATACAGTGTATTTGCCATTCACAGTTCAAAGGATTATTCACACACAGTATTGACCATTCTTTGGCCAAGTGTTATTCACACACATTATTGACAATCCTCCGTCCACAGGATTACTCTCTCACAGTATTGACCGTTCACAGTTCACAGCATTTTTCAACACAGTATTGACCATCCTCAGACCACGAGTTTTCACACACATCATTGTGTATCTTCAGGCCACAGGATTACTCCCACACAGTATTGACCATCCACAGGCCACATTATCATTCACACACAGTATTGACAATCATTAGGCAAATGGTTAATCACACACAGTATTCAGCATTTACAGTGCACAGGAATATTCACACACTGTATAGACCATCCTCAGTCCACAGGATTACTCACACGCAGTATGGATCATCCTAAAACCATAGGATTCTTCACACACGGTATTGACCATTTACAGTCCACAGCATTATTCATACACAGCATTGACCATTCACAGGCTAGAGGATTATTCATACACAGTATTCTATATCCTGAAGCCTCAGGATTATTCAAACACAGTACTGAGGATGGTCAGTCGACAGGATTACTCACGCACAGTACTGATGATTCAGAGGCCAGAGCATTGTGCATACATGGTATTGAACATTCACTGTCCAAAGGATTATTCACACACAATATTGACCGTCCTCTGTCCACAGGATTTTTCACAAAAAGAGTATGACCACACTCAGGCCCCAGAATTATTCACACATAGTATTGACCAACCTCAGCCCACAGGATTACTCCCACACAGTATTGACGATCCTCAGGCCAGAGGAGTGTTCACACACAGTATTGATAATCCTTAGGCCACAGGATCATTCGCACACTGTATTGCCCAACCACAGGCCACAGAATTATTCACACACAATATTCAACATTCTCAGCCAACAGGATTATTCACACACAGCATTGACTAGTTTATGGCCACAGGATGAATGAACACACTGTCTTGACCATTTACAGGTCAGAGGATTATTCCCATGCAGTACTGACCATTCTCAGGCCATAGGATTATTCCCATACAGTATTGAACATCCACGGAGTACAGGATTATTCCCACACAGTATTTTCCATTCTCAGGCCACTGGAATATTCCCAGCCTGTTTTGACCATCCTCTTGCAACAGGACTTTTCACACACAGTATTGAACATCCTCAGGCCACAGGATTATTCACACACATTATTGACCTTTCTCAGCCCAGAGGATTATGCACACACTGTATTAAACATCCTCAAGCCACAGGATTATTCTGACACTATTGACCATGCTCAGGCCACAGGATCATTCACACATAGTATTGATCATACTCAGGCCAAGGTATAGTCACACACAGTAATGACCATTTACATGCCAGAGTATTATTCACACACAGTATTGACCAACCTTAGGCCACAGGAGTATTCACACACAATATTCAATATTCTCAGCCCAGGATTATTCACAAAGTATAGACCAGCCTACGGACACAGGATTAATGCACACACTGTCTTGATCATTAACAGGTCACAGGATTATTACCACGCAGTTTTATCCATCCTCAGGCCACAGGGGTATTCACAAAGTATTGAACATCATCAGGCCACAGGATTATTCCCACACAGTATTGACCATCCTCCGTCCACAGGATTACTCACACACAGTATTGATTATCCTCAGGTCAAGGGTTATTCACACACAGTATTGACCATTCACAGGCCACAGGATTATTCACACACATTATTGACCTTTCGACCATCCTAAGGACATTAGATCATTCACACACTGTATTGACCAACCTGAGGCCACAGGATTGATGAACATATTCTCTTTACCAATGAACAGGTCACAGGACTATTCCCACACAGTATTGAACATCCTCAAGCCACAGTATTATTCTGACACAGTATTGACCATTCACAGCCACATGATTGTTCACACATAGTATTGATCACGCTCATGCCAAGGATTAGTCACACACAGTATTGACCATTCACAGGCCAGAGGATTACCACACACAGTATTGATCATGATCAGGCCACAGTATCATTCGCACACTTTATTGACAAACCTCAGGCCACAGGAGTACATACACAAAATATTCAATATTCTCAGCCAGCAGGATTATTCACACAGAGTATTGACCAGCATATGGACACAGGATTAACGAACACACTGTCTTGACCATTCACAGGGCACATGATTATTCCACACAGTATTGACTATCCTCAAGCCACGGGATTGTTCACACACAGTATTGACTATCCTCAAGCCACGGGATTGTTCACACACAGTATTGACCAACGTCAGGCCATAGGATTATTCACACACAGTGAAGACCATCTTCCGGCCACAGGATTGTTCCCACACAGTATTGTCCAACCTTAGGACACAGGATTATTCACACACTTTATTGACCATTCTCAGGCAACAATATTTTTCACACACTGTATTCACCATCCTCAGGCCAGAGTATTATTCACACACTGTATTCACCATCCTCAGGCCAGAGGATTATTCCCGCACAGTATTGACCAGCATCAGGCCAGAGGATTATTCAACACAGTATTGACCAGCATCAGGCCGGAGGATTATTCAACACAGTATTGATCATCCTCTGGCCACAGAACTATTTACACAGTGTTGGCAGTACACAGGTCACAGGATTACTCATACAGTATTCACAATCTTCAGTCCACTGGATTATTCTCACACAGTAGTGACTATTCTTAGACTAAAAGGTTATTCCAACACAGTATTGGCCATTCTCAATCCACATGATTATTCGCACACAGCATTGACTACCCTCAGGCCACTGGATTATTAACACACAATATTGACCATCCACGGCTCACAGGATGATTATCACACAGCATTGACAATCCACAGTCCACATTATTATTCACACACAGTATTACCTATCCTTATGCAAAGACTTATTTACAATATTTACGATTCACAGGCCACAGGATTAGTGACACACAGTATTGACTGGCCTCAGTCCACAGGATTACTCACACATGGTATTGAGCATACACACGGTACTGAACATTCACAGCGCACAGGATTATTCACACAATGCATTGACCATGCACAGTCCAAAGGATTATTCCCACACAGTATCAACCATCCTCCGTCCACAGGATTGCTCATACACAGTATTTACCATCCTAAAACCATAGGATTATTCTCACAGAGTAATGACCATTCACAGTCCACAGCAATATGCACACACACCATTGACCATTCATGGGGCACAGGATTATTCACACCCAGTATTGAACAACCTCAGGCAACAGGATTAATTACATACAGTTCTGACCATCCTCAGGCCACAGGATTGTTCACACATAGTATTGACTATCCTCAGGCCAAGAGTATTTATTTATTTATTTTTTTACACACTGTATTACCATTCACACTGCAGAGGATTATTCACACACAGAATTGACCATCCTCATACCACAGGATCATTCATTCACTGTACTGACCAACCTCAGGCTACAGGAGTCTTCACACACAGTATTCAACATTCTCAACCAACAGGATTATTCCCACACAGTATTGACCAGCCTATGGCTACAGCATTAATGAACACGCTGTATTGACCATTTACAGGTCACAGGATTTTACACACACAGTATTGACCATCCTCAATCCACAGGATTGTTCACACACAGTATTGACAAACCTCAGACCACAGGATTATACACACACAGTATTAAACATCCTCAGGCCACAGGAGTATACGCACACATTATTGACCAGCCTCAGGCCTCAAGATTAATCACACACAGTATTAAACAACCCCAGGCCAGAATATTATTCACACACAGTACTGACTATCCACAGAACACAGGATTATTCCTACACAGTATTGCCCATCTCAGGCCAAAGGATTTTTCACACACATTATTGATCATCCTCAGGCCACAGGATTATTTTTACACAATATTGACAGTACACAGGCCACAGGATTACTCACACACAGTCTTAACCATTCACAGGCCAAAGGGTTATTCCTACACAGTATTGATCATCCTCAGGCCACAGGATTATTCACACACAGTGTTGACAATTCACAGGCCACTGTCTTATTCACACACAATATTGGTCATCCTCAGACCAAAGGCTTATTTACAAACAATATTAACCATGCACAGGCCACAGGATTACTCACACATAGTATTGACCATTCACAGGCTACAGGATTATTATCACACTCCATTGACCATTCACAGGCTACAGGATTATTATCACACTCCATTGACCATTCACAGGCTACAGGATTATTATCACACTGCATTGACCATTTACAGTCCAAAGGATTATTCACACACAGTATTACCCATCCTTCGGCAAAGAGTTAGTCACACACAGTATTGACCATCCTCGGGCCGCAGGATTATTCACACTGTGCATTGACCATTTACAGTCCAAAGGATTATTCACACACAGTATTAACCATCCTTAGGCCAATGGTTATTCACACACAGTATTTACAATTCACAGGCCATAGGGTTATTTACACACAGTATTGACTGCCCTCAGGCCACAGGATTTCTCACACTCTGTGTTGAGTATTCACAGTGCACAGGATTATTCACACATAGTACTGAATAACCTCAGGCAACAGGATTAATTACACAAAGTTTGGACAATCCTCAGGCCAAGGGTTATTCACACACAGTATTGACCATTCACAGGCCAAAGGATCATTCACAAACTGTATTGACCAATCTCAAGCCAAAGGGGTATTCACACACAATATTCAACATTCTGAGCCCACACGATTATGCACACACTTTATTGACTAGCATGTGGCCACAGGATTATTCCAACGTAATATTGACCATCCTCTGGCGACAGGATTATTCACATACCATATTGTCCATCCACATGCCAAGGGTTATTCACACAGAGTACTGGCCACACAAAGTGAGAGCGTTAGAGGTGCTCGGAGGAGCAAACAGAGATGTGGAGTGTTGTTGTGACTGGAAAAGGGTCTGAAAAGGATTTTACAGTGGCAGGGTGGACTGTAGTTATTGTGAAAAACTACAGAAATAGCGATTATTGTACTGAGTGCAGGATGTGATTATTGAAATTCGGAATGTTATCAAGACTAGAGCAATTTACAAATATGAAGAATCATCAGTATTGGAGTAGGGATCAAATTAATAGTGGGATTGTGGGCAGGGTTAAGGTTACAGAAATAAGAACTTTTCTGGGAATTACAAGCATTCAAGTCCCTGGCACAGATGAGTTGGACCGAAAGGAATGTTTCCTTAATGAATGACTCCATCCCATGACAAAAGTCAACGTGATAGGGGGAAGTGTGGAATAGAAAGATCCCAGGATTCAAAACCATCTCCTTGGGGGGAGGCCTGCTTTCCCCGCTTTTGTACTGATCCTCACTAAGACAGCACAGGCCTGGATTGATAACTGTCAACTTCCTATATAGACATTGGAAGACTCAATACAGCAGAGAAGAAAGTAAACAAGAGAGTGGGGATTGAGCCTGGGACCATCACACTCTGTGTTCACCCTTCAACTCTGTACCTATGTCATGTCCTCCATACCAAAGATCGATCGCTGAAATGCTCTCTGCTCTGTTCACTGTGAGTGGTCCTATCTCGCTGCAGGATTTCTTGAAGGCTCCAGGTCTCTCTTCCCTCTGAATGAAATGTATCCCAATCTGCTTTGGGAGGTAAGGGAGGAGATTGCTGGGGCCCTGGTGGATATATTTAATACATTGCTGACCACAGATGAAATGCCGAATGACTAGAGGATAGCAAATGTGGTTCCTTTGTTCAAGAAGGGCAGCAGGGATAGGCCAGGAAATGACAGAGCAGATAGGTCACCCCATTAGAGGAACGATGTGTAAGATTTGGAAAGGGTTCAGTGGAGATTTACTAGGATGTTACCTGGTATGGAGGGAACGTGATATGAGGAACTTGAAGCTGTTTTTGTTTGAGTGAAGACATTTGAGATGAATTAATTGAGATATTAAGATAATCAGAAAGTGAAATGGATTGGACAGTGAGAGCCTTTTCCCTCAGATGGCAATACCGAGCATGAGGGGGGATAGCTTTAAATTGAGGGGTGAAAGATATATGACAGATGTCAGAGATAGTTTCTTTACTCAGAGTAGTAGGGGCATGGAACAAACTGCCTGCAACAGGAGTAGATCTGCGAACCTTAAGGGCATTTAAACGGTCATTGGATAGTCACATGGACGAGAATGGAATAGTGTTGGCTACTTGGGCTTCACATTGGTTTCACAGGTTGGCGCAACCTGAAGGGCCTGTACTGTGCCGCCATGTTCTATGTTCTAGAGGGAATAAATATAAAGTGAGAGGGGAAAGACTTAAAAGGGATTGGAGGAGAACATTTTTCACACAGAGGATGGTGCAGGTGGTAGAGAAAAGTACAATAACAACATGTAAAAAAGATTTGGGCAGAAACATGGAGAGGAGAAGGTTTGAAGGGATTTGGGTCAAATGCAGGGAAACGCGACTCGGTCAGGGACTCTGGTCAACATGGACGAGTTGGATCGAAGGAACTATTTTCGTGCTGCATGACTCAGTCTCCTCCTCCAGTAACTGGAGACAACCGAGATAAGGCATGTTGTATACACTGAAGCAAGTTACAGCGATAGGGATAGTAATCTGGAATGCAGTACGTTTCAAATACGTGGAGTGACTATTGGGATAGGAGGAGGTTACAGGGATACAAACTGTTATTGGAGTTAAAAATTATTGAAGACACCAGTCCAGAAGATATGCCAAAGGTGCAGTGTTGGAGTGTAGCAAGTTTTAGTACAACAGAACTTAAAGTAGGGGTGGGTATTGTGCGTGGGGTGGGCCTGTACTGTATTCCCCCTCCAGATCTGTATCGACGTCATGTCTTGTTAACAGAGGTTTGGAGCCTTCTCATTCCTCTCTTCTCAGTTATCGAAACTGGATGAAGTTATCAATACCGAGGGTTGAAGAATTAGTAAGGACTCTTCAGACTGGCCAAGGTTACTGGTAGAGAGAGTTGTTGGGACAGGAAGAGGTGACAGTCCTCAATAGGATGGTACACATTCACGGATGATTTTAGTGACTGCAGGAGGTTACAGAGTTAAGAAGGCTAATAGTGATGGGAGGAGGTCACAGAGATAGATAAGATTGCAGAGATTGGCCAAGGTTGCAGTCTGGGGAACGGTCATGTGGCTTCATAATTTTCACAAAGGGACGATGGGCAGGAATGGCTGAGGGAGCTGGAGGGGTTTATACAGATAAGGAGGTTTATAGGGATGGTAGAAGGTTCATGGGAGTGAGGTGCTGTAGGATAGGATGGAGGAGTGCTGTGTGGACTGGAGAAGTTTGCAGTGATATATGATGGAAAGGCTTGAGGAAGGTACAAGCCTTTGGTAACGGCTGGAGGATATTAAAGAGACAGGGTGGGCTGTAGGTACTGAACATTTTGACAGAGATAAGGATAAGGTAGTGTTTGGGGATAATGACCATAATTCTGTACGTTTTGAAGTCATGATGGAAAGAGCTAAGGATCATGCAGATGTTGTGTGTCCAAATTTGGGGAATGCTACTTATCATTTCATTATCACGATCACTGGTCATTATTACTAGCATTAGACAGGATTTGAAAAATATAGACTCAGAGGAGTCGAGCCTACAATTGGAAAGCGGGAGTATTTTCAAGTGATACAGTGAGAATTCAGGGCCAGCGTGCACCATGAACAGTGAATGACAAAGGCACCAAGTTCAGCGAATACTGATCAAGTGATATCGTGAGTTTGGTAAAGAAAATACAGTGCAATCAAACCAGGTGAAGCCCTTCAACAACTATAGAGAGTGCAAGGGGGTCCTTAAAAATGAGGGGCACTCAATGGCCATGAAACCTCCTTGGCAGACACTAGTTTGGAAAAGCTACAAGATATTTTATGACGAGAGTCAGAGTAAGAAGATGCCCAGCTAAAGAGTGCGGCCTGTTCGAAACCAAAGGGACGATCTGCTCATGGAGCCAGAGGAAGTAGCTGAGGTCTTCAATGTATGCTTCCCATCTGTATTCACACAGGAGAAAGACACTGTAGCTGGGGATTTCAGTCGGGATGGTGAGACTCGAGAACATGTTAAGATCAATAAGGAGGTATTAAATGCTTTCACAGGCATAAAGGGGGAGACATCCCCAGAGCCCACTGAAATGTATTGCAGGCTGCAGTGGGAGGTAAGGGAGGAGATTGCTGGGGTCCTTTTGGATCTCTTTAATACTTTGCTGGCCACAGGGATATTGGGTAAAAATTGGGAACAATTCTGAGGGACAAGATGTATCAACATTGAAAAGGAAGGAATAGATTCAGGACCGATTTTGTAAAGGAAAATCCTGTCTGATGAATTCAATTGAGTTTTTTTGAAAAGTTATCTAAAAATATTTATGAGAGCAGTGCAGATGATGTGGTTATCCTGGCGTTCGGTCAGGCCTTTGACAAGGTCTCAGTCAATATGTAAATGGCCCAACTGGAGAAAGGAGCGAAACCTGACCTCCCCTTGGGAAACAAGGTAGGGAATAGGACTGAGGTGTTAGTGAGGGAGCACTTGGGCAAAGTGACTGCAATTCTATTAGTTTGAAAATAGCTTTGCTGAAAGACAGACCTGATCCAAAAGTTAAAGTTATAAAATGTGGCAAGACAAATCTTGATAGTATTAGACATGAACTTTTTTTTAAAGTTGATTAGAGAGTCTATTTGCAGGTATAGGGAATTCTGACAATTGGGAATATTTCAAATGTGAGATAAAAGGACCGTTCAGCACCAGCATGTTCCTGTTTGTGTGCAGCTCAATGCTGACAGCTTTCGGAATCACTAGCTGTCGACTGAGACTCTGCTCAAGGAAAAGGGGGCACATGTCAGGTATAGCCAGCTGGATCAAGGGAATCCCTGAGGAGCATAGGGGCTGTAGGAATACTCTTTGGATGGAAATCAGGAATGCAGAAAGAGGACATGAAATAACTTTGGCACATAAAGTTAAGGAGAATCCAAAGTGTATTAAGAGCCAATGAAGAGCTAGGGACAAAACCGGTATTCTTAATGATCAACAAATCCAACGACGTGTGAAACTACAAGATCCTAAACAAATATTTCACTTTACAACTTACTGTGGATAAGGTCTGGGGCGCTCAGTGTTTGGCCTGACCACTATTGGAATATTGTGTGCAATTCTGGTCTCAATGCCATCGGAAGGATGTTGTGGAACTTGAAAAGGTTCAGAAGAAATGAATAAAGATGTTGCCAGGGTTGGAGGGTTTGCACTACAGAGAAAAGCTGAAGAGACTGGGATTATTTATACTTTAACATGGGACGCTGAGGAGTTATCTTATAAAGGTTTCTTAAAATCATGATAAGCATGGAAAAGGGTCAATAGATAAAGACTTTTCTCCGGTCGTGGGGGGGTGAGTCCAAACCTACATGGCACAGCTTTAAGGGGAGAGGAAAAGATTTAGAAGGGACCAAAGGGACAGCTGTTTCCTGCAGAGGTTGGTGTATATATATGATATAACTGCTCGAAGAAATGGTGGAGGCTGACAGAAATATATTTAGCAGGCATCTGGATGTGTATATAAATAGCAGGATTATAGAGGGTTATTGGCAAAGTTCTGGCAAATGGTTGAAAAACATCATGGAGGAGTTGGACCAAAGGGTCAGTTTCCATGCTGTACATCTCGATGACTCCATGTCTTGAAATGAGTCCACATTATAGAAGAGGCGGTGTTGGAAGTTTTAAAACATAGAGGTAGATAAATCCCCAAGACCTGATCAAGTGTATCTCAGAACATTGTGGGAAGCTGGGGAAGAAATTGTAGGGGCCTGAGCAGTGATATTTGTGGCATTCTGGGTAGTGATGGAGGTTTTCTGAGATTATAAAGGGATCTTGATGAAATGCGTGAATGGCTGAAAAACTGCAGATGGAGTTCAATTCAGGTAAATGCGAGGTAATGCATTTAGGTTCCAACAAACAAGGGTCGAGCTTTCACAATTAATGGTAGGGTCTTCAGTATTGTTGTACGCCTTGGGGTTCAGGTACGTAGTTCTTTGAAGTTTGCCACAAGGAGAGACAGGATGGTTATAAATGGTACTTGCCTTCATTGCTCAGTCATTCGAGTTTAGGAGTTTGGGAAGTCGTGTGTAGATTGTCCAGGACATTGGTAAGGCCTGTTCTGGAATACTCTGCCCAGTTATAGGAAGGATATTAAGCTGGAGAGGGTGCAGATCACATTTACCAGGATGGTGATGGGTACAGAAGGTTTCAGTTATAAAGGAAGGTTGTATAGTCTGGACATTTTTAACTTGAGCCTGGAGATTGAGAGGTGAGCGTATAGAAGTCTATAAAATAATGAGGGTTATAGATAGAGTTAACGTGATTTGTCTTTTCCCAACAGCAGATTATTTTAGACCTAGGGGCTACATTTCTTAAGGTTAGAAGGGAGAGATTTAAAATCAGAAAACATAAGGAGCAAACTGTTAGAGTGTGTTTTGTGTGTGGAATGAAATTCCCAAGGAAAGGTTGACTGTGTGTACAATGACAATGCTTTAAATATTAGTACAGGAATAGGAAAGGTTTGAAGGGATGTGATCCAGGAAGAGGCAGGAGGGACGAGGTTAGTTTAAGAACAACCGAACAGTCAGTTTCTGTGCTTTATGACTGTCTGACTATGAAAATAATTTTGTGCCCTTATTTAAGAAAGACTGCAAGGGGAAGCCAAGGAACTGCAGACTGAGGAGACAGAAATCAAGGATGGGTAAGGTGTTGGAGATCATTCTGAGATGTAGGATTTACATATTCATTTGGAAAGACAGGACTGATTACAGACAGTTAGAGTGGCTTTGTGCGCAGGAAAACATGTCTCACAAACTTGCCTTAGTTTGTTGAAGATGTGACCAAGAAAATAGATGGAAGCAGAGCAATAGACATTGTTTCTGGGTTCAGCAAGGCCTTTGACAGGGTTGAGCAGGCTTCATGGGTGAGTAAGATTCAGTCACATGGGTTCAGGGAGAGCGACCCAACTGGAGACACAATGGGTTTGATAGGAGGAGGGAGAGGGTTGTTGTTCAGACTGGAGGCCTTAGACCGGCAGTGTGCTGTAAGGATTGGTGCTGGGGCCACTGATGTGCATCATTTATTTAGAGGATCTGGGTAAAAATATAGGAGTCACTGTTTGTATGTTTGCAGATACCAAAATTAGTGGAAGAGTGGGCAGGGAATATAGTTATCGAAGGGGATGTTAAACAACTGGGCCAGTGGGACAAGGAACGAAAGATGGAATTTAATTCATGTGTTGGGTTTACTTAAGACAAACCAGGGAGGACTAACACAGGTAATGGTTGGGCTCTGGACAATGTTGTTGAACAGAGAGAGACCAAGGGGTGCAGGGTGGGGAAAGCAGCATTTGGCACACTTGTCTTCATTGGTCAGAGCACTGAGTACTTGAGTTGGAGATATTTGTAACATTGTCGTCAATATCTCTCCTGGGCAAAGGAGGCCACCGGGTTGCCTTACAAAGGTTTATGAAAGCATGTAGAGCCTCAGTAAGGTGAAAAGCCAAGGGTAGGTGAGTCCAACGCTAGAGGCATAAACGTGAGGTGACAGAGCAAGGATTTAAAGAGGGAGCTGAGGGGCAACATTTTCCACAGAGGATGGTGCATAGACGAATGGACAGCCGGAGGAAACAAGTACAATTACAACATGGAAAAGACACTCGGGCAGGTACATGGAGAGGAGAAGATTTGAATGGGTATGGGCCAAACACAGGCAAATGCAACTCATTCCGTTTAGGAAACCTCGGCCGAAGAGTCATGCCGCACAGAAACAGACCCGATGTCTCCAATTGTTGGAGGAGGAGACTATCGAGACAAGGCATGTTGTAGAGACTGAAGCAAGTTACAGCGATACGGATGGTCATCTGGACTGGAGGTTTCAAATATGTGAAATAATTGGTGAGAGGGGAGGAGATGACAGAGACAGGAACTGTTATAGGAGTTAGAATGATTGAAGACACTGGTCCACAAGATGACCCATAGATACAATGTTGGAGAGGGAATAGAGAACAGAAAGATCCTAGGCAGCATTACCACTCTCTCATGTGAGGCCTGCATTCCCTTCTGTTGTCCTGGTGCTCACCAAGACAGCACACGTCTGGATTGAAAACTGGGAACTCCCGATGCTGTCTCAGTGCAACAAAACTTAAGTAGGGGTGGTGACTGAGCCTGGGGTGTGCCTGTACTGTGCTCCCCCTCCAGCACTATGTCTATGTCATGTCTTGTTAGCTGATGTTTGGAGCCCTCTCATTGCTCTCTGCTCTGTGCCCTGTGAGTGACCTTACCTGGCAGCAGGATTTATTAAAGGCTCCTGACCTCCCTGACCTTCATCTCTCTGGCTGACCAATCATCTTCCCAACCTGCAGTTGGCAAGTCTATTGAGTCAGGAACTCCCCGAGTACCTGTAGAAGACACATAAATAAGCAGAATGGGAAATTAGACTGATGCTGTGAGGGTTACACATGTAGAATGGCCCACAGAGATCTGGGAGATTCCAGTCTCCATCCCTGGCCTGTGCTGCCTCATCTCTCTGGAGCGGAGAATTCTGTTGGCTCAGGATCTGGAGTAGCTGCAAGAGTGAGAGACACTGACAGAGGCAGCAATTAGACGCATACAGTGAGGGATCACACATGGAGAAATACTGATTGATAGCACCAGAGTTCAGGGTCAAATAATTGTGTGGGAAGAAAGGGTTTTGATTCATGTTGCACTGGGATATACAAACTGTGAGTAGGCGAAGTGATGGCCTAGTGGCATTATTGTGTGACAATTTACCCAGAAACCCAGCAAATGTTCTCTGGACACAGGTTCAAATCCCACCATTGCAAATGATTGAATGTGAATTAAGTGCTTCAAAAAAGATGTAATTAAAAACCTGTAAGTGAGTATTAAACAATTGCTGATGTTAAGAAAAATCCATCGGGTGCATTTAAGTCTTTAGTGAAGTAATCTAAGATGGGACTGGGATATCACAGGTATTACAGAAACAACAGCTGAGGGAGGGACAGGACAGGCAGCTCAATGTTCCAGGGGACAGATGCTGCAGGAAGGACAGAAGGGGAGCTGAGAGAGGAGGAGAGCTGCTGGTTCTGATTGGGTGAAACATCCCAGCAGGACTGAGAGAGGATATTCCTGCAGGATCGCCCAGTGAAGCTGTGTTCGTGGAATTAATCAATAACAATGGGGCTTCCCTTTCCTCTGATTGTTCTACAGACCCCTAGAGCCCCGCCCTCCTGCACCTTGACCTTCTCAAGATGGCGGCCCTCAGGCCCGCGCTCCCTCTTCCCTCAAACAAATGGCGGCCGTGATTCTGGGCCACTTCCCTGATCAGAGACCGCCACCTCCTTACACGGGCCTGGAGGGTCTTTTCCGAGTTATTTTTAACCTTTATCCTGGACTTGTGAATTCTCTCCGCTCCTTTCTCCCGGCGAGGCTCCCACACACCGGCTCTGAGCGTCACTTTCTGGAGCCGATCGCTGCCGCTGCCGGAAAAAGCAGCTCCATTTCTCTCTCTCTGTGTCCTGACCAATGTGACACAGCGCATGCGTCTGAGGTTAACAGTGAGTTTATAGAGAATATTCGTAACTGCACAGACTGATGGGTAAAATATTAATCATTAACAATTGCTTGTTGAGTTATAGTCATAGAGATGTCTAACATGCAAATTGTCCGGTTCAAATCAATCAGGTATGTAAATTGCCAACTGTTCTGGGCGTTTGAAAAGAAGTTTCTTACTCGAATGGTGTAAATCGATTGGAAATATGTACGTTATCAGATTTACATTTCAACTACAGTATTTTTAAAAATCTCACATTGATTTATGAGAGACTTTAATGCTCCACTATGTCGTGAGATTGATCAATCCTGCAAAATAGTTTGCTCTCTGACCAATCTTGAAGCGTTCACTCCCGAGAATACTTTGGCCCCTCTCCTCACTCACTCTGGTTAGAGGACCGGCCGCTACTCGGTCCGCCTGTTCCGCCCCTTCCTCCCAATTGCAGAGTTGATTCAGGCGTGACTAAGCAGGCAAGGGACAAAGGAAGTTCGAGTCGATGTTTTGTGACGCGGTGAAAATATCCCGAATCTTGGACGAGAGACCTGGGTTCAATTCACAGCTTGTGCAGGTGTGTGTAATAACAACTTTTAGCAGGTTCATCAGGAAAACCAAGGGAAGTCAGGAACAGAATGAAAACAAGAGAAAATGCATGCAATGTGGTGGGGCTCTCAATGCTCAGATGATTTGACTCTTTACCAAGCGTTTCAGGGTCCCAGTACAGACTGTTGCACTGCTCTTCGTGCACAGCCAGATACCACGATTGTAGGGCAAAGTGGTGGGATATAGAGGTGCTTTGCTGGAAGGCGTTCAGTTTTTGTGGTGAAAACAGTTGAGAAGGAGTCGGGTTTTGTATGGAGCTACCTGTCCCCCTCCTGTTGCAGCCTCTTATTATTGCCCTGACTCTACCTCGTACATGGAGAAAGTGAGGACTGCAGATGCTGGAGATCAGAGCTGAAAAATGTGTTGCTGGAAAAGCGCAGCAGGTCAGGCAGGATTCTCTACCTCGTACATGTTTGGTAGAGATCAGTGACACTTTGTAAGCCCACAATACAAGATCCATCACTCTGTTTAAGTCAGTAAAAATCTCTTGTAGCACAATAGTCAGAGAACAATACAGCGCAGAACAGGCCCTTCGGTCCTTGATGTTGCGCCAACCTATGAACTATTCTCAGCTCGTCCCCCTACACTATCCTGAAATCACCCATGTGCTGATCTAAAGGATTGTTTAAATCTCACTATCGTGGCTGAGTTAACTACATTAGTAGGTAGTAGATTCCATGCCCCAACCAGTCTCTGAGTAAAGAACCTGCCTCTGACATCTGTCTTCAATCTATCACCCCTCAATTTGTAGATATGCCCCCTTATACACACTAATGTCATAATCCTAGGAAAAAGACTTTCACTGTCTACCCTATCTAAGCCTCTGATCATCTTGTATGTCTCTATCAAATCCTCTCTTCGCCGCCTACTTGCCAAGGAGAACACATTCAAGTCTCTCAACCTTTCCTCATAAGACCTTCCCTCCAGATCACACAACATACTGGTAAATATCCTCTGCGCCTTTCCCCATGCTTCCACATCCTTCCCGAAATATGGGCACCAGAACTGCACACAATATTCCAAATATGGCCGCACCAGTGTTTTGGATAGTTGCAGCATGATATTGCGGCTCCAGAACTCAATCCATCTACGAATGAAATCTAACACACTGTATGCCGCCTTAACAGTACTGTACACCTGCTGGCAACTTTCGGATATCTATGTACATGGCCTCCAACATCCTTCTGCACATCTACACTACCAAGATTCTTTCCATTGACCCAGTACTCTGCCTTCCTGTTATTCTTCACAAAGTGCATCACCTTACATTTAGCTGCATTGAACTCCATTTGCCACATTCATCCCAATTCTGCAGTTTATCCAAGTCCTCCTGCAACCTGTAACATTCTTCCACACTGTCCACTACCCACTGACTTTGGTGTCATCTGCAAATTTACTAATCCATCCACCTATGCCTGCGTCTAAGACTTTTATAAAAATGACAAACAGCAGTGATCCCAAAACAGATCTTTGTGGCACACCACTAATAATCGCACTGGAGGCTGATTATTTTCCATCATCCACCACTCGCTGCCTTCTTTCAGAAAGCCAGTTTCTAATCCAAACTGCTAAATCACGCTCAATTCCATGTCACTGCATTTTCTCTAACAGCCTCCCATGTGGAACCTTATCAATGGCTTTCCTGAAGTCCATGTATACCACGTCAACTGCCCTACCCTCATCTATATGCTTGGTCACCATCTCAAAAAACTCAATGAGATTTGTGAGACACAACCTGCCCTTGACTAAACCATATTGACGATCTGAAATCATATTGTTGTTTGCCAGATGATTACAAATAGTGTCTCTTATAATCCTTTCCAAAACCTTTCCTACAACAGAAGTAAGGGTCACTGGTATATAATTACCTGGGTCATCTCTACTGCCCTTCTTGATCAAGGGCATAACATTTGCAATCATCCAGTCCTCTGGTACTGAACTTGTAGGCAATGACAGCTCAATGTCAAAGCCAAAGTCTTTGCTATCTTCTCCCTAACTTCCCAGACAATCTACGGATAAATCCCATCTAGCCCAGGGGACTTGTCTACTTTCAATCCTTCTAGAATTGATAACACCTGTTCGAAACTAGCCTCTATCCTTTCTAGTCTAACATCTTCTACCTCATCATTATCTCCAATATTCTAATTTTCCTGACATATAACCAATGAGAAATGTTCGTTTAGCACGTCTCCGATTTCCACAGTGTCCACACTCAACTTCCCACTTCTGTCTTTGATTGGCCCCTATCCTTTATTCCTCACATACCTATAGAAAGCATTAGGGTTCTCCTTTTGTTCTATTCGCTAAAGACTGCTCGTGTCCTCTCTTTGTTCTTCTTAACTGTCTTAAAATCCTTCCGAGCTGATCTGTAAGTCTCCATCGCCTCATCTGTACCAATTGCCTCATCAAAACATAAGCCTTCTACTTCATCTTAACAAGAGATGCAATTTCTGAGGTAAACCCCAGTTTCCTTACCTTATCACTTCCTCCTGCCTGACAGGCACATACCTATCAAGGACACGCAATATTTGTTCCTTAAACCAGCTCCACATTTCCATTGTCTGCATCCACACATTTCGCTCCTCCATCCTATGCATCCTAATTCTTGCTGAATCGCGTTATAATTGCCACTGCCCCATCGATACGTCTTCACCTTGGCATGTACCCTTTTCATCACTAAACTAAACATAACTGAATTATGATCACTCTCTCCAAAGTGCTCACCGACAACTAAATCAAACACCTAGTCCAGTTCATGACCAAGCACCAGATACAATCTGACCTCCCTCTTGTCGGCCCTTTGACATACTGTGTCAGGAAACCCTCCTGTACACATTGGACAAAAACTGATCCATCAAACGTACTAGAGTTAGAGCATTTTCAGTCAATCTTGGGGAAGTTAAAGTCCCCCATAATGACCACCATGTTACTTTCACTCCTACCCAGAGTAATTTTGCTCATCATCTCTTCCCCCACCCTGGAACTCTGTGGTGGCCTATAAAAAATCCAAGCAATGTGACCTCCCCTCTCCTGTTTCTAACCTCAGCCCACACTATTTCAGTAGACAAGTCCTCATCAAATGTTCTCTCAGCCACCGTTATACTATCCTTGACTAACATGACATGCATGGGCCCATTGCGGTGCTTCAAATTCCATGAGGCAGCCATACTGTCTATGACAGACAGACTCGGTCTGGAACCTCCTCTGTCCTTAAGACCTTATGCACTGCCTACGCTCCTCCATTTCCCCTTTGCACGTTCCCTTTCCAACCCACCCCACCTGCATCACTCCACAATTGGAGCTGTCAAGGGCAGAAGTCTGTGGAATACCCTCCCTAACCTTATCTATCCTCCGTTAAGATGTAGTTTAAAATCATTCTCCTTAATCAATGTTTTGATCATCCATGAAGCACCATAGGAGATTTGCCATTGTGAAAGATTCCATACAATGCAAGTAGTTGTTGGTATTGCTGTACATTAGGAGAAACAGGAATGATGCTTTCAAAATTCTAACAAGAAAGTCGATAGGCGCAGTGTGTAGGCCAAATAATAACATCACATTGGGATGGGCAATAAACAAGGAAATAACTAATGCCTGTCAAAGTGGCATGTCTATTACCATGGGTGATTTTAATCTACATGTAGATTGGTCAAACCAGCTCAGTCAGGGTAGCCTTGAGGAGTTCATTAAGTGTATCCATGATAGTTTTTTTGAACAGTCTGAAATGTAACCGACAAGGAGCAAGTTTTCCAAGATCTGGCCCCTGTGCAATGAGACTGGAATAATAAATGACCTCAGAGTTCGGGATCCTCTTGGAAGAAGTGATCACTGTATGGTTGAAGTTTGAGTACATATGGAGAGTGTGAAGATAAAATTTCATATCTTGGTCCTGTGCTTGAACTCAGGGAACTAAAAGAGAATGAGGGAGAACCTGGATAAAGTAGACTGAAAACAAAGATTTTATGGTGGGACAGTTGATGAGAAGTGAAAGCGTTTCAAAGATATTTTAGGAAGTGCTCAGCAAAGGCATATTCCAGTGAAAAGGAAGGACTGTAAGAAAAGGCGGTGTAAAAAAGATAGGGAATTCTACACCAGTTAGTTTATTCTCTGCAGTTGGAAAGATGCTTGGGTCTATTATCAGGGAAGAAATAGCAAGGAATCTCGATAGAAATTGTCCCATTGGGCAGACAGAGCATCGATTCATGAAGGGCAGGTCATGCTTGACAAATCGTTTGGAATTCTAAGAAGCCATTTTGAGCAAGGTGGACAACGGGGACCCAGTGGATGTGGTGTACCTTGATTTCCAAAAGGCCACGCAAGTGGCTGTTGCATTATATAAGCGTGCATGGGATGCAGTATTAGCATGGATTAAAGATTGGTTGACTAACAGGAAGCAAAGAGTGTGGATAAATAAGCCTTATTCTGGCTGGCAATCAGTAACGAGTAATGTGCCTCAAGGATCAGTGTTGGGACTGCAATTATTTAGAATTGATACAGATGATTTGGAGTGGGGAACCACATGTAGGGTGTCAAAGTTTGCATATGACACTAAGATGAGTAGCAGGACAAAGTGTGCGGAGGACTGGGAAACTTTGCAGGGAAACATAGATATATTGAGTTAGTGGGCAATTGTTTGGCAAGTGGAATATTATGTTCATAAATGTAAAGTCATACTCTTTGGTTGGAGTAACATTAATAAAAAGATTATTACTTGAATTTTTAAAAAAAAGTTACATTATTTGCTATGCAGAGGCACCTGAACATCCTTCTGCAGGAGGGTTGGTCACCAGGTACAACAATCAATTCAGAAGGCAAATGGAATTTTGTCCTTCACTGCTGAACGGATTATGTTTAAAAGCAGAGGTTATGTTCTAGCTATAGTGGGTGCTGGTGAGGCCACACCTGGAGTACTGCATGCAGTTTTTACCTCCTTACGTGCTCAAGGACGTACTGGAACGAGAGGGGGTGCAGAGGAGATTAACTATGTTGATTCCGGAGGTGAGGGGTTTGGCTTAACAGAGACTGAGTAGATTGGGATTATATTCATTGGAATTCAGAAGAATGGGAAAGATATAAAATAATGAATAGAATAAATAAAATAGAAGTCGAGGGGATGTTTCCACTGGCAGATGAAGTCAGGACAAGAGGGCATCACCACAAGATGAGAGGAAGCAAATTTAGGAGTGAATTGAGAAGGAACGTCTTGACCTTGATGGAGTGCATTGCCCAGGGAAGTAGTTGATGCTGGTTCAATTAACGTTTTTAAAGCTAAGTTAATTTTTTAATAAAGAAATAATTAATCAAGGAATACGGTGAGAACGTGGGTAAATGGTTCTGTATCCACAAAATGATCAGTCATGATCTTATCGAATGGTAGAGCAGGCTCGAAGGGCAGGACGGCCTTCTCCTTTTCCAAGATCTTTTGTTCTTATGTTATGCATTCCTCCCTCACTCCTGACTTGGAGGTACTGGTGTTGGATTAGGATGGACAATATTAAAATTCACAGAACACGGGTTATAGTCCAATAGGTTTATTTGGAAGCACGAATTTGCTGGTCCTTCATCATATGGTTGTGTGATTTATAACTTTGTCCCTCACTCTTGTAACTGAGAAACAGCAACAAAAGCCACGAAGCAGTGCGCATGCTCCAGCCAACAGTTGTATTGTGGACAATGAAGTAGGTTATCTCAGAATAAAATGGGATATTGATCAGATGGGCCAATGGGCTGAGGACAGGCAGATAGGATTTAATATAGACAGATTAGGTGTGTATCTTGTTGTCATAGACAGGTTGAAGTGATTGATGTCAGCGGCGGACCAATGCCTAGGAAGGGGCGGAGCTGGAGGACCTGGCGGGGCAGTTGGTCCTCCGGCCAATCAGTGAATGAGGGCGGGAGTAGACTTTCTTGGGGCGCGGATGTTCAGAGTGTGTGTGCGCGGAGAGCTGTCGGTAAGGAAAGAAATAAACAGCAGGAAGCGGGAGGGGAATGGTGTTGGTATGGTCTGAGAGGTTTTACAATCATTTGGTACACATCGGAAAATACAAATTTGAAACGTACAGTTCCGTTTTTGCAGCAAATGGGAATATGCCTCGTTGAGTAATCGGCCCGAGTGAGCGCCGCCATCTTTATTCGGGGCAATGATTCACTGGACACGTGCGCGGCCGCCAGCTTTGTAGGGGGCAAAGTTCAGAGGGATGTATGTACAGCCTTCCCTGGTAAAAAGAGTCATAGGGCAGGATTTACACAGAGCACATTCAAACCCAGAGAAATTGACTTTTTTTCCTGGATTTGTTTCATCATTCATTTAAATGATTTGGATGTGAATAGAGGCCGTATAGTTAGTAAGTTTGCAGGTGACACCAAAATTGGAGGTATTGTGGACAATGAAGAAGATTATCTCAAAGTACGATGGGATATTGATCAGATGGGCCAATGGGCTGAGAAGTGGCAGATAGAATTTAATTTAGATGGATTAGGTTAGGATATCTGGTTGGCATAGGTTGGACCGAAGAAGTTTGTTTCTGTGCTAGACATCTTTGACTGTGGGATCATAAAAGTGAATTCTGCTCTGGTTCACCTCTGGGTTCTCTGATGTCCACTTGTTCATTATCTAGCTTCCTCAGTGTCTCATGGGTGTATTTTTGCACTGTATAGTATTTTACTATTACTTTCAAAGCTGTTTTGCAAATGAATTGAAAAATGTAGAGCTGGAAATACACAGCAGGCCAGGCAGCATCCGAGGAGCAGGAGAATCAATGTTTCGGGCATAAGCCCTTCTTCAGGAATGTAAATGAATTGTCCACCGAGGCCTGGCTCCTAACCATATGCTGTTCCATTATCAGGTTATTTTTTCCACAATATCTTTGACAGTCAAGAATTCTTTTTTCCAATAAGCGAGTGCATTTTCCTTCGATTTCTGACAGTCAAATTCTGCACCATTTTCGTTCCCTGTAACTCATGTTGTACTCCCTCAAATATCAACTGTGTATTTCTCCTTCCACAGAAACTAGTGATCATTGCCAAAGCCCTGTTGCCTGTGGAGAGGGTGATGTTTGACTTCCTTGTACTGCTGCAGTTTGTAAGGTGAAGGTGGTTGGGTAAGAGACATTACAGATTATTCACTCAGCGATATTGAAAAGTACAAGGTATCTGTACAAATCATCATGGTTTTAATTTCACAAAAATATTATTGAGAACTTTTGACATTAGGCTACAGATGGAAAATATTGTGTCCAGTGACCAAAACCTATGCCAAATAAGCAGTTTTTCAAGAATGCCTTAAAGGAAGAAACCTTAGAAGGTTAGAGTGGGGATTCGAGGCCATGTTTTTTGGAATGTATAGAAACAGTTACACAGCTGAACTCAAAAATACACACATCATTGGAAGTCTATACTAAAATGAGTTATTGAGATATGAAAGGGTGTGTGCTGCAGGGAGACAGGAATGATTAGAGCCAGGAATTAATTCAAAGGTGCGAAAGTAAATTTTTGTTGCTTATAAATGGGACTCTTTTGATTGATCAGCAAGTTTTGATACAAGTGAGCACTTCGGCAGTAGAGTTTTCAATATTCTTGAGATTATCGGGAGGGTGAATGTGGGATGCTGGCCAGGAGTGGGTTTAGATCATGAAATCTAGAGTTAACAAAAGGAATGAATGAGAGTTTCAGCAAATGAGCTGAGACTGTGGTGAGGTCAGGTGATATCACTGAAGTCGAAATAGTGGACTTGGAGGGGGTCTGGCCTGTCATCCTCACCTCATTCAGCTGTTTGTCAGTTTGTGAATAAAGTCTGTAACAAGCTCAGGAACTGAGTGTCCCTGGCAGAACCCAAACTGGGCATCGCTGAGCAGGTTATTGCTGAGCAGCTGCGTGACAGCACGATCGATGACACCTTCCATCACTTCACTGCTGAGCGAGTGTGGACTGATGGAGGGGAATTGGCTGAGTTGGATCTGCCCTGTGTTTTTGTGTTGGAACATCCCTGAGCAATGTTCCACAAAGTCAGTAGGTGCCAGTGCTGGAGCAGTATTTGCCTTCGTGGGCAGCAGGTTCTGGAGCACAGCCAACAGTATTATTGCCAGAATATTGGCAGGGCCCATACCTTTACACTGCCTATCCATTTCTTGATCTGATTGGAAATGAGTTTTCAAACAAGTCGATCCATATCTGTGATGTGAGGGACCAATGGAGAACGCTCATCCACTTGGCACTGCTGGCTGAAAATCGCTGCTAATGCTGTCCTATTATCTGTTGCATGAATGTGTGAGACCCCTACATCAGTAAGGGTGGGGATATCTGTGATGCTTCCTCCAGTGAGTTGTTTAATTGTCCATCACTATTCTTGACTAGGTGTGGCAGAACTGCAGAACGCAGATCTAATCTATTGGTTATGGGCTCACTTAGTTCTATTTGGTGTTGCTTGTGCTGTTTGCCATGCAGGTTTGGGAGCTGCACCAGGTTGGCACCTGATTTTTAGGTCTGCCTGGCATTGCTCCTGGCATGCCCTCCTACATTCACCATTGAAACAGGGTTGATTCCCCTGGCTTGATGTTAATGGTTGAGTGGGGGATATCAGGCCATGAGATTTCAGATTGAGCTGGAGTACAGTTATGCTGCTGTTGTTGACCCACAGTGAGGCAGAAGTTGCAGGGTCAAGAGGGCTGATTGTGTGGTTGTATTTTCCAGTGCATTGGTCGATGTAATGTGGTCCATCCAGTTTCATTCCTTTGTTGAGACTGTGCAGTGATTAATACAATGAGTGACTTGATGGGCCACTGTCAGGTTTCTTTCCCTCAAGGACATTGTCAATGGCAGAAAAACATCCCCAATGGTTCCGTGGCAAACAGTAGATTCTTCATTCCAGTTATATTTTTCTTGAATTCAGAGCCAACAATCCGATCAGCTGCCTCTGCTTCTTTCCTCCCTCTCCACTCGCCCACTGAGCCAAACTGCCTCACAACGGTGCTCCTCATTTTAGTCCTAAATTTGCATTTCCTAGAGTCCCTTGTCAAGCCTTATTAGAGGCCATCTTGACCATTTACTCTAGTGTAGCTAAATCATGGACATTCCAAATCTCTGTTTCATCCTCCTGCTTATCACCACCCCCTCCCCTTTCGCAATTCACAGATATTGTTCCATGATCTATCTGTCTTTTCTGGTTATGTCCTTCTCTCCCATTCTGCTAAAACCTAATATTTGACCTCACCATCATTGGATATTCCTGCTCCATCTCCACTCTCCCTTTCCTTTCTGAGTTCATTGTATTTGGTGTCCCTCCAGGATCTATCCTTGGCTCGTCCTGTTTCTCACCTACACACTGCCAGGAGGTAACATCGCCCAAAAGCACTGTTAGGTTTCACATGTACACTGACAATGTCCAGCTCTCCCTCCCCATCATCCCTCTCCATGACTCCACTATTACTCAGTTATCAAACTGCTTACCACGCTTCGATTAGCTGCAATTCACTCCAATGCAACACTGTAATTGTTAAACCCATTGCCTTCAGTTGCTATTCCAAATTCATTTCCCTTACTGCTGTGTCCCTCCCTCTCACTGGGAAGTGTCTGAGGCAGAGCTACATTCTTCACAATATTGCTTTCATATCTGACCCCAAGGTGACCTTCTGATCAGACATCTACACAATCACAAACACCACAAATTCCAATTTCTTAAACGTTGCTTATCTCCTTCTCACCCCAGCTCCATTGCTACTGAATCCCTAACCTGTGTCGGTGTTGCCTTGAACTTGACAAATCTGAAACAGAACCCTTGATTCCGCGACTGAACCAGAATCTGGTTCAAGACTCACCGTAATGGGACACATCCTCTCCATATTTACCCTGTCAAACCTTGACAGAATCCTGTATGTTTCAAAGCGATCTCCTCTCATTCTTCCAAAGTCCAGTGAGTAGATTCCCAACTTATTCAGCCTTTGCTTACAGGATAATCCCTTCAAAACAGGGATCATCCCAATGGATCTTCTCTGAAATGCCTCCAATAAACTGCTCTATTTCATGAACTAAAGTGACCAAATCTGTTCACGTTACTCCAGATGTGGTCTCACTTGCCATTTGTTTAGTTGCCCTAAGGTATATACTCCAAACTCTTATATTGCAAACTCTTTGAAATAAGGGACAGCATTCCATTCCCCTTCCTGATTCCATGTTGTAACTGTGTGCTCGCTTTCTGTGTTTCCTGCTCATTTTCCCCCAGTCCCTTTGTGGTGCAGCTTTCTACAGTTTATCCCAAGTTATACTCTATTTACCAACTTGTTGCCCACATTTCCTGTGAATATCTCTCTGTAAACTGTTTTATAATCCTCTTGGAACTTTCCTGTTATGCCTTTTCTAGGAGATTTCCCCCCTCATTATTCGAAACCTGTACTGTGAGCTCTGGGCAGTGGGAAGCATGCACAGTTGCTATCTTTTCAGGGATACTCTGTTTCATGACTGGGAGGAGCTTGTTGCCCATTGGTCAGAATGGAGACAACTTGCCCATCAAGGTGCATGAGCCTTTCACCCCCCCCCCCCCATGTCTTATTGATGAGGCACAGCGGCAGAATGGAAGGAAAGAAAAGGAAGCAAATCCTGCTCTCCATATCTCACTGAATCTTGGGACATTCTGTCTCATGTTCAGTCACATGAAGTCCCAAGGTGGAAACTCATAGAAACCCACACAGATTTGCCCTTGAAGTGCCTGCTAACCTCCACCAGGGGTAATGTGTACAGTCCTCCTGGGCCAGGAGGAGGGGGTTGTATGAGTTTCAAACTTGAACTGACAGTGACGGATTTTATAAACTTGTATTACAGGCAGATATTCTTATGGTAATCTCAGTAACTGTAACGCCAAACTCTGACAGAATTACTCAATACATCAGGCTCTGGATATTCTTATTGTGTGAGAGTATTGTGTTCCAGATCAATACCATTTGCTGAATAAAAGTTCTCCTTTGAATCAAACCATCCTCTTAATAGATCTTCCCAAATCTTCAACATGTGTCCTGTAACCCTTGTATAATGAGCTGATGGGTGTAAGGTTTATTATTATAACGTGTAACTTTTGTAAACCGCTTTGTCACAGCTCCCCAAATTTCCTTTGCTACAAGGAGAATACTCTCAGTTTTTCCAAACCGCTGATTCCCCAATGTCTGTTTGCTCTCTATAAGGTACACATCAGGATTGTGTTGGAACATTCTCCACTTGCCTGCATCAGTGCACCCCCCACCCCCCCAACAATATTAAAGAAAGTAAACATCCTCCAGGATAAAGCACTGTACCTGAGTGGTTTCCCATCCACCACCTTCAGCATTCCCTCTCCCCACCCTCGAGGCACAGTGGCATCACTGTGTAAAAGATCAAGTCAGCATTGTCCTACCTGACCATAGGACAGCTCTCTTATTACAGAGAGATGTCTGGTAGTGGTTAACCTGAATATTACCACAGCACAGGCAAGGGGAGAGGTTGAAAAGGAGAGTCCATTAATTGCGGATGGTTGTTCTTGATCAGTATTAGCAACACACATGTCACGTGAACAATTAATGTTAAAAAAGCCCCACACATTCTGCAACTAAAATCCCCCATTCCTTGAACCATCCTGGTAAATCTCCTGTGCCCCCTCTCAGGGACCCTGCCATCCTTCACAATGTGTGGGCGATCTCTGGTTTGCACAGACCCAGCTGCTCTGAACCCTGTGGGTGATAGAATAGAGCAACAGTTGCACTAAACCTCACTGTATGGAAGAGAGTGAGAGACAGAAATCCTGAAGGCATTTAAAATCTATTTAGGAACACACTTGCAATGCCAAGGCTGACGGGTCCACGGGCTCTGTGCTGGAAATTGGGATTAAAATAGTTAGCTGGGAGATTTCTTTACAGCAAAAACCCAATGGACCACAAAACCATTTTCCGTCATGTAGACCACAGACGTGTAATATAGGAATATGACAAGCCACAATAGAAACCAGGTCAGAGAAAGTGATATTAGAATAGATGATACGGAATTGATTAATGTTTTTTGGAGGAAAATGTGACAGAGGTTAAGCGGGACATTGTGGAGCTCTGGGTGCAGGAATCTGAAATAAAAGTGGGTTATCCTGAAGGCTGGAATTAAAGAAAGGCACATCACAGAGATTTGAGAGGGTGGACAAGATTAAGGATAGACAGGGTGTTGAGACTGGAGGAGATTAGAGATTGGAGGATGTAGCAGAGATTGAGATGTTTTTGATACCAGAGATAGTGATAGTTCTGAGGCTAGAGAGGAATTATAGAGATAAGGATAAGTTGTTAGCTTTCCCAACAATACCTCTTTACTGATAATGATTGTTTCTCTGTCCTCATCTGCCATTGCCTCCATAGGCCTGCGACAATGAGGGTACACAGACAGTATGTTCCCGTTAAGGCCAAGGCTGGGAGGCTTCGAGAATGCTGCATGACCTGAGAAATTGAGGCTCTGGTCAAGAAAATGAAGGAAGGATATGGCAGGTACAGACCCCACTGTGTTTGTGTGAATCCCTAGAGGACTGTAAGGGTAGTAGGAGTATACTCGCGGGAAACCAGGAGATGAAAAAGGGGACATGAGATAGCTTTGGGAAGAAGGTTTAAGGAGAATCCAAAGAGATTCTACAAATACACTAAAGACAAAAGAATAACTAGGCAGAGAATAGCGACTCTCAAAGATCAACAAGACTGTCTATGGAACAGCAGGATATGGGAAAGACTCTGTAATTATTTCATGTCAGTTTTTACTGAAAGGAGATATGGAAGTTAGAGAAATTGGGGGAATAAATAGTGATAACTTGGCAAGTGTACATATTACAGAGGAGGAGGTACTGGATGACTTAAAATGCATAAAGGTGGATAAATCCCTGGAATCTGATCAGGTGTATCCCAGAACTTTGTGGGTAATTAGGGAAGCTTTTGCTGGGCCTCTCGCTGCGATATTTGTACCATCGATCGCCACAGGTGAGGTGCTGGAAGATGGGTGCCATTATTTGAAAAAGGTGGTAAGGAAAAGCCAGGGAACTATAGACCGGTGAGCCTGAAGTCAGTGGCAGAGAAGTTGTTGGAAGGGATTCTCTCAGGGACAGGATTTACATGTCATTGGAAAAGCAAGAAAATATTAGGGAGAGTCAGCATGGCTTTGTGCATTGAAATTAGTAACTTGGACTTGAGAAAGACACAAGGTTTCACATAACACACTGGTTAGCAGGTTCAATACCATAGAATTCTGGCGGAACTAGCTGTTTGAATACGGAATTGGCTGGAAGGTCAAAGAGTCATAGATGGACAGCACAGAAACAGAGACCCGTCGGTCCAACCAGTACATGCTGATCAGATATCCCAATGCAATCTAGTCCCACCTCTCCGCACCCGGCCCATATCCTTCCTATTCATATACACATGAAGATGCCTTTTAAATGTTGCAATCGTAATGGCCTCCACCACTTCCTCTGGCAGCTCATTCCATACACGTCCCACCCTCTGTGTGAAAACGTTGTCTCTCAAGTCTCTTTCAAGTCTTTCCCCTCATCCCATAAACCTATGCCCTCTTGTGCTGGGAACCCCCACGCCAGGGAAAAGACTTTGTCTATTTATCCTATCCATGCACCTCAGGTTTTTACATACATAGATAAGATCACCTCTCAGCCTCCGACGCTGCAGGGAATACAGCCCCAATCTATTCAACCCCCAGCCTTGCTCAAATCCTTCAACCCTGGCAAAGTTCTTATAAATCTTTTCTGAACCCTTTCAAGTTTCACAACATCCTTCCAATAGGAGGGAGACCAGATTTGTACACAACGTTCCAAAAGTGGCCTAACCAATGTCCTGTACAGCCGCAACATGACCTCACAACTCCTGTACTCAATACTTTGTCCGATAAAGGAAAGCATACCAAATGCCACCTTCACTATCCTATCTCCCTGCACTCCAAGGTCTCTTTGTAGAGTAACACTCCTCAGGACCTTACCATTAAGTGTATAAGTCCTGCTAAGATTTGAGTTTCCAAAATGCCAATCCTCAGCCCATTCACCCATCTGATCAAGATCCCATTGTATTCTGAGGTACTATTTATCACTGTCCACTACACCTCCAGTTTTGGTGTCATCTCACTAACTATACCTCCGATGTTCATATCCAAGTCATTGATATAAATAACGAAAGGTAGTGCATCCAGCAGTGATCCTTGTAACAGTCCACTAGTCACAGGCCTCCAGTCTGAAGAGCCAGTTCTGTATCCAAATGGCTAGTTCTCCCTGTATGCCATGAGCTCTAACCTTGCTGAGCAGTCAGTGTCATAGTGGAGGGTGCTTTTTGGACTGGAAGCCTGTGATGAGCAATATGCTGTTAGGCTGGGTGCTGGGTCCAGTGCTTTTTGCCATTTATATAAATGATGTCTATGTGAATATAGGAGCTGTGGTTAGTAGATTTACAATAGACACCAAAATTGGACGTGCAGTGGACAGCAAAGTTACCTGAGAGTACAATGAGACTCCAATCAAATGGGGTGAGGAGTGGCAGATGCAGTTTAATATAGATAAATATGAGGTTCTGCATTTTGGAAAAGCAAATCAGGGCAGGACTTCTACACTTAATGGGAAGGTCCTGGTGAGTGTTGCTGAACAAAGAGATCTTGGAGTGCAGGTTCATAGTTCCTTGAAAGTGGAATCATAGATAGGCAGGGTAGTGAAGAAAGTGTTTGGTGTACTTGCCTTTATTGGTCTGTGCATTGAGTACAGGAGTTGTGACGTCATTTTGCGGCTGTACAGGACATTCATTCAGCCACTTCTGGAATTCTGCTCTCAGACCTGGTCTCCCCGCTACTGGTATGATATTGTGAAACTTGAAAGGATTCAGAAAGGATGCAAAGATGTTGCCAGGGTTGAGGGATTGAGCTATAGGGAGAGGCTGAATAGACTGAGGCTGTTTTCACTGGAGAATCGGATGCTGAGAGGTGACCATAGAGTTTGATAAAATCGTGAGGGACATGGATAGGGTAAACAGCCAGGGTCTTATTCCTGTTTAGGTGAGTCCAAAACTAGAAAGCACAGGCATGAGGGAAAAGATTGAAAAGGGATATTAAGGGCAAAGTTTCAAGCTGAACATAGTATGTGTATGGAATGAGCTGCCAGAGAAAGTGTGGAGGCTGGTACAGTTACAACATTTAAAAGGCATCTCATTGGATATGTGATTGGGAAAGGTTCAGAAGGCTATGGGCCAAGGGCTGGATTATGGGACGAGATTAATTTAGGATATCTGGTCGGCATGGACAAGTTGGACTGAAGGGTCTGTTTCTGTGCTGTACATCTCTATGGCACTAATAAATTAAAATTAAGATTTAGCAGAAGGTCAGACAATTCTCCTTGGAGCTGAGAAGGTTAAGCAGTGATTTTGACCAGGAGTTGATTTGTTTCTAGGGTATTTCATTTACAGAGAGACAGAGTGAGAAATTTTTAACGTCACAATTTTTAGTAACTATTTTCAGGTGACTGGCAAGTAATGCAGGTTAAAAATATGAAGATTATTTTACTCACTAAGTTCTGAGCATCTGGAACAGTTTGACTGACAGCTGGATGCAGATTCAGTAGTTATTGTCAAAACAAATTTGAAATTTAACTTTTTTAAGGAAGGATTTGGAGGGCTGTGTCCAAATGGGAGGTGAGTTGGGACTGACTGGCACCATCTCCAGAGGGAGAGAGTACAGCCCCAATGGGCTGAATAGCCTCCAGTCCCTGTGCTCTGTCATACTGACCCATTCACTGTGAATGATGAAGCTCATCACAGGGCAGAGCCGTAGAGATGTACAGCATGAAAATAAACCCTTTGGTTAAACTGGTCCATGCTGACCAGATATCCCAACCTAATCTAGTCCCATTTGCCAACACTTGGCACATATCACTCTACACCCTTCCTCTTCATATACCCATCCAGATGCAAAATGGTTTAATTGTACCAACATCCTCCACTTCTCGACAGAAGATTCCATACACGCACCAACCTCAGTGGGAAAAGAATTGCCCCTCAGATCCATTTTAAATTCTTCACCTCTCATCTTAAACCTATGCCCTCTCATTCTGGACTCCCCGAACCCCAGGGAAATGACCTTGTCTATTTATCCTACCCAGGCCCCTCATGGTTTTATAAACCTCTATGAGGTCACCCCTCAGACTCTGATGCACCTGGGAGGATCCCACCGCTCAGGTCACAATGGGGCCTGGCTGATTGACACAGCTTCAGACCAATAGGAGAGTTGGCATGATCCTCCAGCCAATGGGAGTGAATGAGGGGTGGGTCCAGCAGGCCAACACATGACCATCAGCTTTGCAGATGCAGTGTCACTGTGAGGGGGGACTGAATGTGAAGGAGTGGGAGAGACAGCAGATACTGGGAGAGAGATGGAGTTAGTGTGGACTGGGAAGGTTGATAAACACTGTTTCAGTCTGCTGGACCTGAATTAGATACTCCGGGTAAATTAGAACCAAAAGAACTGTGGATGCTGTATATCACACACAACAACCAGAAGGTGCTGGAAAAGCTCAGCAGATCTGGCAGCATCTGTGAAAAGAAATCAGTTCGCATTTTCGATCCAGTGACGCTTCCTGAGGAACTGATGTTACTGAGAAAAAAAAGTCTGTCTTTATGCAGAAGGTAGGGGTTAAGGAGAAAATGAAAAGTGGGGATAGAGTCCAAAGAGAGAGATAGGAGCAGTTGGACAAAGGAGTGAATAACGATCGGATGCGGGGAGGGTGAATAGCTGTTTATGGGGACTGTTAGTGGCTAACCATAGGTAGTGTTTAATGGCAGGCTACGTAATAACAAGGCCTGGTATGTGGGGTAGGGGGCAAAGACACTAGGACGTAGGAGAGTTCAGGACCTAAAATTATTGAATTTGATGTTGAAGCCAGAGGATTGTAGGGTCCCCGAGTGGGAGATGAGGTGTTGTTCTTCCAGTTTGTGTTAAAGTGTGATGCTGGAAAAGCACAGCAGGTCAGGCAGCATCCAAGGAGCAGGAGAATTTATGTATTGGGAATGTCAGCACTTCATCAGAAATGTGGGTGGTGGAATACGGCTGAGAGATAAATAGGGAGGGGTGTTTGGGGTTGGGGGAAGGGAGCTAGGGTGGCAATAGGTGGTTGTAGATGGAGGGTCGTGGTGAGAGGGTGGAATGGACAATTGGAAAGGAAGATGGGCAGGTGGGACTGTTCAAGAGGCCAGTGCCGAGTTGGAGGGTTGAATCTGAGATAAGTCGGGGAGTGGGAGATGAGGAAACCTTGATGCCGTGTGGTTGAAAGTTCCCAAGGTGGAAGATGAGGTGTTCTTCCTCCAGGTGTCGGGTGGCTCGGATTTGGGATGGAGGGCTTGCATGTCCTTAGCAGCGTGGTGGCGGAGGGGGTGGGGGTAGCCGAAGTGGTCGGCCACAGGGCGGTGGAGTTGGTTGGTGCATGTGTCCCAGAAATGTTCCATGAAATATTCCACAATTTGGCGTCCCGAGAGCAAGGGACACACGAGGTGAGTTGTTTGGGTGGGCAGGGAAATCTCTGCTGGATGGAGGAGGATCCAGTGGTGCCTTGGATGGAGGTGAGGGGAAGGTGTGGGCACAGGTTTTCCACCTCTTGCAGTGGCAAGCGAAGGTGCCTGGAGTGGAGGGTGGGTTGGTGGGGACCGTGGATCTAACGTGGAAGTCACAGAAGGTATGGTCTCTGTGGAATGGTGAAAGGGGTGGGGAGGGAAATATATCTCAGGGGGTTGGATCTGATGGTGGAAAGAGCAGAGGATGATGTGTTGTATCTGGGTGGAAGGTGAGGATGGTGGGATTCCATCTTTGTTGCATTTGAAGGGGTGGGGTTCAAGGGCAGTGGTGTGGGAAGTGGAGGAGATATACTGGAGGGCATTGTTGACCACGTGAGGGGAAATTGCAGTCTTTGAAATAGGAAGCCATTTGGTATGTTCTGAAGTGTTCTTCCAGCTTGCATCAAGCTTCACTGGAACACTGCAGTAAGCATGAGACAGAGATGTTGGACAGGGAACAGTCTTGTGTGTTAAAGAGCAGGCAACTGGAAGCTCAGGGTCTTTTTTGCAGGCACAATGTAGATCATCAGCCACCATTTCCACCACCGCCACTGAGATGCTAGAAGGTTCCTATCTCCTCCATTGATAGCTTTCCACCTTCCCACTCCTTTATCTTTCCAAATGTTCCTGTCTCTCTTTGGGCTCTGTCCCCACCTATTAGTTTCTCTTTAACCCCTATCTCCTGTAGCCCAAAGATCTGTAGGTTCGGTGAATTGGCCCAGCTAAGGTTCCCGTAGTGTTCAGGGATGTGCATTAGTTCGGGGAAATGGAGGGTAATAGAATAGGAGAATGGCTCTGGGTGGGATAAACTTTGGAGGGTTGGTGTGGAATTGTTGGGCCAAAGGGCCTGTTTCCTGAAGGGATTCTAATTTTCCCAGCTGCCATCGGTTCTGAGGAAGGGTCACTGGACCCATGATGACCCATGGTGTGTGTAGGAGGCGGAAAGGGGAGAGTGGCAGCAGAAGCTGGATGAAATGTATCAGTGTAGACTGGGAGGGTTTAGTTACACTCTGTGCAGGTAGTTAGTCTGAATTAGAAACTCTTGGTCCCACGTTTGCAGCAAAGGGGAAGATGGCTTGGGCCTCAGGCAGAGAGAGGTCCTGGGTTATAGCCGCCATCTTTATTTGGGGCAAGGAACAGCAAGGAGCATGCACGTGTCCTCTTCCTGGGTGGGGGCGGGGTGATTTGAAGAGGAGCATTTACACATCAAACACATACCAAGAGAAGTGTTTGTCTTCACTATTCATCATGCACTGACTGTGAGCTTTGTTTTTTGAGTTCAGTTTATAGGATATTAATTGAGGATAATTGAGACTGGGATCTCAAAAAAACAAGTTTCTACAGTCAGTGCAGTGCTCAGGATCTGAATATCATTGGGATTTAACTGTGGAACGAGAAAGGTTTCTCTGTTCTGTCTGTGGGAAAACATCTTCAATATTTTTGTCAAGCCAAAAGCAGACAGATGTTCAAGTTCATGGTTGGATCACCCTTGGGGGTATGTGTTCAGTTCTTGGCCCTCTAGCTGTGGAAGGAGGTATTGGCCTGAGAGAGAGCACCGATTTATCCAAATTACACCTCGTCTTCTTGCAGGAACAGTCAGATTTAGTCTCAGTCATCCACTTTATAATGTTAATCTGTAAACACCCTACTTCCAATTCTCTGCAAATTTCTCGTGGACTCAAATTCCAGCACCATTTCAGGTGGAACGTTCCAGATTCTGACAACTGTCTGTTCATTCAGAAACTGCTGAAGTCCATTTTGACTCTGGGGTTACAAAGGGCTGAATTGAAAAATGCAATGCTGGTCCTGAGCTCCCATTGAGGTGCATTGGAACAGTACAGGAGGCTGAGGGAAGTGTAGGTGTGAGCAGACAATGAAAATGACAGGGCTGCACTGTTAGTGCTGCTTGGCTCAATGAGTGTTTTGGAGTTGGGTGTAAATAGTGAGGTGAGACAGGGAGAAGGTGAAGCTGAAACTCAGTTTTAGTTCAGGCCTTTCAGAAATTCACAGTCCCAATGGGAATAGCCAATTTGTCAGTGATAACTGTGCAGTATTTAAGTTTTTAAAGTATGACATATTAGCTTAAGTAAAGATTTTTTTTTGTTATTATAATGGACATGTTTGAAGTGAAGGAAGGTTACTCACAAATTTAAATTCTCCTAATGGGAGTAACTAGATGAATGTAGAGAGACGTTGTGACAGGAGCCCTCAGACCCGTGGTGTGCTCCTCTTGCACAATGTGGGAAATAAGGGCCGCTTCCAGTGTCCCTGACGGCTATTTGTGCAGCAAGGGTTCCCATCTGCAGCTACTGGGAAACTGCTTTTCGGAGCTGGAGCTGTGAGTGGAGTCACTGTGGAGCATCTGCAATACTGAGAATGTTATGGACAGCACGTTTAGTGAGTTAGTCCCCCTGCAGGTGAGGGTTACACAGGAAGAAAGGGAATGGGTGAACATCAGATCAAGTAAAAGGCTCAGGAAGTGAGTACTGGAGTCCCCTGTTGTTATCCCCTTCTCATACAGATACTGTCTACCACTTGGGATTCTGTAAGGGCAGGAATGGGTGGGGTGGCTTCTCGGGAAATCATCATCAGCCAGGTTCATGACACCACAGAGAGCTCTGCTGATCAGAACAAGAGGAATGAGTGTGTCTGGGCTATAGTGACAGGGGATTCAATAATCAGGGGTACAGGCAGGCACTTCTGTGCCCACAGACATGAATCCAGGATGGTATGTAATCTCCCTGGTGCCAAGATCCATGATATCATGGAGTGGCTGCAGGACATTCTGGAGCTGGAGGGTAAACAGGCCGTGGTGGTGCAACACACAGATACCAACGACATCGCTAAACAGAGGAATGAGGGCCTGAAAGCTGGACATAGGGAGAGCAGAGATACATTAAAATGTAGCTCCTGAAATGTAATAATGTCAGACTTACTCCCAGTGCCATGTGCTAATGAGAGCAGGAATGAGAAGGTAGATCAGCTGGATGTGTGGCTGGCAAAATGGTGTACCACAGAAGGGTTATGATTCTTCAGGCACTGGGACTGTTTCTGGGTGGGACCTGTACCAGCCTGACCGGTTACCCCTGGGCAGAGCTGAGACAAACCTGGTGGGGGCTTTTGCCAGTTCTATTGGTGAGTTTGTAACTAGTCTGGCAGGGGGATGGGAACTAAAGTGTAGGCTTAGAGGGTCAGATTCAGGACAGGGAATGGGAGGTAGAATATTAGTGATGTAGTCAGCGACTCAGAAAGCCACAGGAAATGAGGATTAAACGAAGATTGAGTCCCTCTTCATCCATCAGTCCTGACATCCCAGGAAGGTGAGTCAACAAAATCTGGAGCTGTTTACATGTCTGTTACTCTGTGCTTCAGCAAAATGGTGGGAATCTGCAATACAAACAAAATACGCTGGAGATCCTCAGCAGGTCTGTCAGCATCTGAAATGGTGACAGATGCAGGAAACATTGCAGCCTTGAAGAAGTGTTTAGATGATCACACCAAGCACTACAATATCGATTACACGCTGAGTGCCAGAACGTGGGACTAGCATAAATAGGTGCTTGATGACCAGCATGAATACGATGGGGCTGGAAAGTTGACGTTTCGGGTCAGGGCTATTTATCAAGACTGACAAAGGGTCCCGACCCAAAACATCAACCTTTCTGCTCCTCTGATGCTGCCTGACCTGCTGCACCTCCCCAGGTCCACATTGTACAGACTCTGACTTCCAGCATCTGCAGTCCTTAACTATCTTCACATCCCAGGACTCATCTGGTGATCCTCCTTTACACTCTCTCAATAACCAGGAGAGCCTTCCTTGGAAAAGGGGAACAAAGGTATATACAGTACTGCAGGTGTGGTCTCACCAAGGTCCTTCCAGAAAGGGTTCCCTGCCCCCATCTTATCTATAATGGTCATCAAGCACACATGCCTGGTGTGATCATCTAAACACTTCTTCAAGTCTGCAGTGTTTCCTGCATCTGTCACCATTTCAGATGCTGCCAGACCTGCTGAGGATCTCCAGCACTTTCTGTTTTCTGTGTTATAGAGTATTGAAAGGGGGGATTTGCAGTTGAGAAATTCAAATTGAACTTCATGTTACTGGATCCGTGCCGATCTGAATATCATTGACCTTTTCATCTGGATGGAAAGGTGTGCATTCTGTCCGTGGGCGAATATTTCAAATGTCAGTGTGACTGGAAAAAAGTACTGAGACAGCGAAGTCCATGTTAGCGTGGGGACTGTGGAGAGAGATTTCATTGGTTTTTGAAAGTCTACAAAATCATGGCACATTTCCCTCGAACAGGTCAGCCACAGATTGGTTTTGTATGAGGACAATTAACCATGAAACCAGAAAGACAAAAGGATTCCTGCATCATGGAAAAAGCTATGAAAATGGGATTGTTGTAATGGAGTGAATTATCCATCATTGATTGTAATCCATTGGCGGTGTCACATCGGTTCCAATGCAGTGGGGAAGCACAGGAAATGTGATGAGTGCAGTCTAGGTTTCATTTATTCAACTGGAAAAGGTGAAGAAGAAATTTACAAGGATGATGCCAGGTCTCAGGGGTCAGAGTTACAGGGAGAGGTTGGACAAGCAAGGACTTTTTTGTTTAGAGCAGAGGAAACTGCGGGGGAATATTTTACAGAAGTGTATAAGACCATGAGAGGCATGGGTAAGGTGAATGCACTCGGTCTTTTTCGCAGGGTCTCGAGGATTGGAGGGCATCCAGTTAAAGTTAGAGGAGAAAGAATACATGGGAAACTGAGGGGCAACTGTTCTACACAAAGGTGGTATGTATATGGAATGAGCTGCCAGTGGAAGTGGTTGAGGTGGTTATATTAACAACAAGTAAAAGACATTTGGACAAATACATGGATAGGAAAGTTTCAGAAGCAGATGGGCCAAGTGCAGGGAAATGGGGTTAGTGTGGATGGACATTCTGATTGGCGTGGGCCAGTTTGGGCCAAAGGGCCTGTCTCTGCTGGACGTTATAACTCTAAGTGCATGTTCTAAGTCTATTTCTCCCCCTAACTCTGTTGGTATCCTGGGATGTATTCCATCAGGGCAAGGAGACTTGTTTACCTTTAGCTCCATTAGCTTGCCCAGCTCTAACTCTGTCGTGATAATGGTTGTTTCTTGGTCTTCACCTTCCTCAGTCTCCTTATCAATTACTGCCATGTTCTTCGTATCCTCCACTGTGAAGACTGACTGCTGTGTGCTCATATTCCTGAACCCTGCTGGATAGGAATAACTCGGCACAGAACTCTGAGAGGTCTTCTTTGAGTCTTTATTGATGAGACATGGCAGTTACATGGATAGTGTACATGCAAAACACCTCCAGGCAGCATCAGGTAACTCCCCTTCTTATACCTTTTGTGCTTTGTGACTTTGAATACAGACTGTCTCTCAATATTATCTCCATGGCAACGGCAGTTCAAAAGTCCAGTTCAGTTCAGCACTTTGTGGTTAAACCACACACCCCTCCCCCATGCCCCTGTGGCTCCCTCAAGTACCTGACAGGCACTTCAGTTTCAGTGGGGCTGTCTATCGGGATGCTGATGTGCAGGAGCCGGGGGTGGGGTGGGGTGGACAAAGTTAAAAACCACACATCACCAGGTTATAGTCCAACAGGTTTATTTGGAAGTACAAGCTTTTAGGGTGTGCTGTGATTTTGAACTTGATCAGGATTATCTCTATGGTAACAGTTACGTGCTTCAACAATTACAGAGGCCATATGTTCCCCATACAATAGGTTTCCCTCTAGCAGGGTAAACTGCTATTCTGTCCCTGGGGATAGTTACTCATCACTTTTTATCCCCAATTCCATCATGCTTTCTGTTGAGCTTGGAAGTTTTTCCAATCTCCGAATTTATCCTTGGTCTTTGCCAATTTGTATGCCTTCTATTTCAATTTCATAGACTCCCTTATTTCCTTAGACATGACAGATTACTCCTTTTCCTACAGTCCTTCCTTTTCACTGATATATACTTTTGCTGAGAAATTTGAAAAATTACTTTGATATTCCTCCACTGTCTGTCAACTGTCCCACAGTAAAGTCTTTGCTTCCAGTCTGCATTAGCCAACTCCTGCCTCATCCTATTGTAGTCTCCTTTGTTTAAGCACAGTATCTTGGGATTGGATTTAATCTTCCCGCTTTCCATCTGTGTTTTAAATTCTATCAGACTTATGACAAGTCTTTTTATCAGTTTACAAGGAGAGGCGATGTTTCCTGGGTGTTTTGGGTTTCATTGTCAGTGACCTTGGCTTTGTAATAAAGTACAGGATAGATATTCACAACAGAGTATTCTGGACGGTGTGAATGTACTACAGTCTAAAACCATAAATCACTGTCAACCTTCCGTTTAAAATTGCAAAACCATTATCTCCTACACGCTTCCTCACTACCTAAGTTTGGAACGCTAATCCACCTGACTATCCTGCTCTTTCTGAAAATCTCCTTTGGTGAAGATGGTGAGTTTTTGATTCATCTTTCTGGTTATTACCGTAAGAAGATAAGCCCTGGGTACAGGAGAGGCAGTGCAGCCCTTCGAACCAGCTCCACCATTTAATACGGTGATGATTGAGCTCACCTCGGTCTCAGCTGGATTTTCCCACCTGCTCTCTCTCACGGTTCAACTCATTACAAATTAAAAATCTGTATCTCTTCATTGAATTGGCTCATTGTCCTGGCATCCACCGCATTTTGAAAAGGGAATTCCACAGATTCACAACACATTGAGATAGGTGCATTCTTCTTCATGAGACTAGAATAGAGTCCCTATAGTGCAGAAACAGGGTATTCATCCATCGAGTCCACACCAACCCTATGATGAGCATCCCATTCAGACCCACCCATTCCCTGTAACCCTGCATTTCCCGTGGCTAATTGCCTAACCAGCACATGCATGGACCCTGTGAGCAATTTGGCCTGACCAATCCACCTAACCTGCACATCTTTGGGACTGTGGGAGGAAACTGGAGCACCGAACAAAACCATGCAGACATGGGGAGGATGTGTAAATTCCACATAGTTGCCGAATGCTGGAATCAAACCTGTGTCCCTGACGCTGTGAGGCAGCAGTGCTAGCCACTGAGCCACCTCTGCTTAAAATCTGCTGCCCATTATTAACCTCCCCACCCCGCAATTGACTGAATGTATATTCCTTACATCAGAAATCGGGGTGTCGAAGCGGATGTCTTAGTAAATCCCAGTGACAGCCCACATGTCCTGTGTGTCTGATTAGATATCCTACACGCAACACCCTCCAGCCCACACTTTTTCTTTCACTTTCCAGGGACAGGTCTCCAGAAGCTTCATGGGGACTACAACTCCCACAGTCCCTGAGGCAGGGACCACACGTGTGTGGGGAAACCCACCATTGTACATGTACAGAATGTGGGCGGGTTTTGGAGCATGTTCTTTAGGTTAACTAGCGGAAAGCATTTCACACTGTGATTGGCAGGAGAAAGGATGCATCTGCCTATGGTATTGATCAGTTGGGGGGGGTGGTCAAAGTGTCACTACGCCCAGATGGGACCAAGTTCCATTCGTAACTTGTCATAACACTGGGAATTGACCAATGGGAAACAAGGAAGAATCTGACCCATTCTCCCAGACTGAAGGTTCCTCTTCTGTCCAGGATCTGCCACCTCCCTTTCTGTTTCCTTTTGTTTCATTCTGCTGTTACATTATTGACTTGCAGCAACTGAAGGGAAAGGAAGTGAACCCAGAAAGGGTGCAGAGTCTAACCAGGGACGGGAAGTGGTGGCATAGACCTGTTTATCAGTTACTCCATAAGAATGGGGAGGGTGTACATTAGGGAGTAGCAGAGTCAGAATGGTGGGAGAGAGTAAGTGGGCTGGAGGGTTACAGCTTTGGGGGAAGAAAGGGGAAATAGATATTCCAGAGAAATTAGAATTGTCTGTTGTGAATTTCTAACCTGTACATATTCCTTTATACAGGGTGCGAGATCGTGAAGATTTGCAGACTGAAATCTCAAAATCACGTGCAGATAGTGATTAAGTTAAACAACATTTGAAGAACCAAAGATAGAGAATCACTCGGCCAAAATCCTGCAACACTCTCCTCCCAGCATTGTCGGTCTCTCTGCACCAAATGGACTGTGAATGGTTCAAGACAGCAGCTCACTACCATCTTCTGAAGGGTAACGAGAGATGGGGAATAAATGCTGGCTGAGCCAGTGATGCCCATATCCTGGAAATGGGTTCTATCTCTAGTTGCTGAAACCCAGTTGATGTTACTGCAGGATGAAGAGGGACGCTGAGTGCATCCTCCAGGAGGCAGCACCATCACATTACCCCTGCCTACACCCACATAGTAAAACCACAACGCCACTGGAACAAAAGGCAATGAAGCTAAATGAGGACTTAGATATAGTTCTTCAAGGTAAAGTCACAAAAGGGGATTGGAACACAGCAGGAACAGGAGACTGAGCTGGATGGTCAGCTGTTTCCCATTGAATGGTGGAGCAGGATTGAAAGGCTGAATGGTCTCCTCCTGCTGCTATCTCCCAGGTATGTATATAGTCATGGAACCCGGGTAGGAAGAAGTGGGCAGGGATTCTCCAGGAGATAGCACTTCCACAACAGTTTTCAGTGAAGGATGGTTTGATGGAATTTATTTAACATTTATCTTTAACACAAGGTTTGTAAATTTTGGCTTTAAAATGTGGTAAAAGCTTTTTGCACCGCAAATAAAATTAAAGAAAATAAATTGAACTGTCTGAATATAACAGTTTTAAAGCTTTCAACCTCTGTAAAACAAAATCCTGTCTATTCCAAGACACCATCTCTTTCCAGCTTCTCAAACTCCAGGGAAATATTCCCTCCCTATCTGAACCTTTGGTTTGATTTAATAGCTTTTCAGTTCTTGTTCTGTTAGCTGTGAAGCGTTCTTTTTCCCCATTTTTCTGACCCAGAAATGTGATCACACCAACCTTCCCACCATCAAAATTATCATTATGCCATTTTGCTTTTGGTTAACCTATAATCTCCAGCTGTGCAAAAGTGAGGACTGCAGATGCTGGAAAACAGAGCCTAGATTGGAGGGGTGCTGGAAAAGGCCTTTTGCCAAAACATTGATTTTTCCAGCTCCTCTGATCCTGCCTGACCTGCTGTGCTTTTCCACACCACTCTAATCTAGACATATCACCAGCAGTAAACCAATTGAATATTTCCAAACAAAGCCCATTACGGGCCAAGCAAACCATTACAAGTGACAGAGTGAGAAGGGTCTAAATCAAAGTAGAGTTGGGGGGAGGGGGCAGCGGTGGAGATAAAGTACTGTATCCCCGGCGGTGCCCACCTCTATCTAAAGGCATCGAGAGCATTGATGCACACCACATGCTCCTTCTCCAAGGACACCCTGCTGTGTAGCCTTTATCCTCCATCAGAGAATAAAATCCCTACAGTGTGGGAGGAGAGCATGGGCCCATCAAACCCCACCGACCATCCGAAGAACATCACGCCCAGAGCACTCTAACACTGTAACCCTGCATTTCCCATGGCTGATCCACCTAGTCTGCACAATCCTGGATACTGTGGACAAGTTAGCACAACTGATCCACCTGACCTGCACATCTTTGGACTGTGGGAGGAAACTAGAGCACCTCTGGGGGACCCACACTATCATGGGGAGAATATGGGAACTCCACACAGGCCGTTGGACAAGGCTGGACTCCAACCTTGTACCTGGTGCTGTGAAGCAGCTGTGCTACAATCACAATTTAAATCAAAGCAGATGATCCCTGCTCATTGTCACATTGCTGTTTGTGGAGACTTACTGCCCAGAGAGACATCCTGAGGTTCAGAGAGTGGGAATGTAAGATCAGTCAACTCCAGCCCAATTAATGTGGTTAACAACCACAACAATTCTCCAACAGTGTCATCATGTACAAGGTGCAGTCCTGTCTCTGATGAACCGTAACTACAGAATCTGAGTCCTACAGTGATGTGTGAACTCTACCCCACACGGAGCAGGGGGATGACCACTTCCCTGTGTGCACTCACTGGTCTCTCAATCGTGTTGAGGACGCAGCAAATCCCTTGTCACACAGAGGGGTGAACAGCTCCTACCCAGAGTGAACCTGCTGGAGTCTCGGAGGCAGGATGAATCGCTGAATCCCTTCTCCCACACTGACCACCTGAATGGCCTCTCCCCCTGTGTGGGCTCACTGGGGATTCCGCAGGTGCTGCATTTGAGTGAATCTCCCCCCACATTGGGAACAAGTGAATGACCTTTCCCCAGAGTGAGCTCGCTGGTGTTTCAGCAGGTCAGAGGACTGAGTGATTCCTTTCCCACACACTGAGCAGGTGAATGGCCTCTCCCCGATGGGAATGCACTATTGTCTCCGCTGGTGAGAGATTTGATTGAATCCTTTCTCACAGATGGAGCAGGTGAAGGGTCTAAATCCACTGTGCTATCTCTGGTGCCTCAGCAGATTGTAAGATCGAGTAAATCCCTTCCCATACATGGGGCAGGTGAACGGCCTCTCCGCAGTGTGACTGTGTCGGTGAGTGTCCCGCTGGGAGGGGTAAGTGAATTTCTAATTCTGATTGAGTACGTCCTCCTGTTTTCTCAGTTATTATTGACAATCTCATTCCCCTCGCACCAGAACCTATTCTAGTGTTACAGAAACAGCAGAATGGTCAGCTGCAACTGGTCACCTGACTGATCACTGGACACGAATGGTTCACTCTCCACAGATGCTGCCAGACCTACTGAATTTTTCCAGCAATTTCTGATTTTGTTTCTGATGTCCCAGCATTTGCAGATGTTTAGTTTTTCAATACTCGTCTGTTGCAGAGGGGTTTATTGATGAAATTAGAGAGGTTTGAAAGTTGTACGTTAGGTCACACATCAGCTATGATCATCATATCATCATGAATGGCAGAGCAGAGTTGAGAGGCTGAATGGCCTCCTCCTGTTCCAATGAAAGTTATCCATCTGAAGCTTGTGGCAACATTTCCCCTCACTGCTCACTTAACCTCCATGTCGTACACACTGTTACTGACTGAACAAACCTCCTGTGTTTGAACTAAACCTGCTAATGTTCAGTGGCTCCCTCTCCGGCCACCCAGATTTAACTCTCATCATGGAATGCTGTCTTGTATTACTGTGGGAATGCCCACAAGGACCAATCCTGGAGTCTGTATCCCCTGGAATCCACAATCACCATTTATCTCCTTCTTCCTCTTTCATTCTGACATTGAACTCTCGGTTTCAATCCATTCTCCTGTCATGCTCTTCAACATGCCCATGTGGCTGGACTCGAGGCAACTGGGATTTAATGAAGCGAAGTGGGGATTAGGCGGAAGCACGAGGAGAGCTGACAGCAAAGACAGTTCTCATTGTGTTGGCAGAGTTTCTCCGTGACCCAGTGAGTGGTGAGGTATCTGAGTTTGTGGGGGAAGACATTCAATCAGGGATTTGGTAAGACACACAGACATTGACCTGTCCATCTGATTGTTAACTCAGATAGAGAGAAAGAAAGATGCACATTTAGAAAGCTCCTTTGATGATCTAGTGCAATGAAACATGTTTCCAACCCAATGATTTCAACCACAAATCTCTGACAACACAGACTCAAAGCTTTCTACTTGTACCAGACTGTTTCTGAGCCTCCTCTTTTCTTGAGAAAAGCGTTTTGAGCTATTCAGCCTTTCCTGGTGATTATAACCGCTATGTTCCTGTAAGATTTGTGACAGAACCTTTACTTTCCTGTTCCTTGGGAGTGATGAAAGGAGCATAAACAGTTCCTGACCTGTGAGGGGTTTCGGTTGGAGTATTTATTTACAAATCCATTCCCACCCTCACATACAGTGTGAAATTGATGTAAAACTGAAGGAAATGAGTGAGTGAGCACCCACAGAATCATATGTGTGAGTTGAATGAACCTGGCATGAGGAAAATGGGACAACACTCGCAACTAGTTAGAATCATAGAATCTAGTGGGTGCAGACAGAGTCTATTTGGCCCATCGAGTCTGCAATGACCTGCTCACCCACCCTACCCCCATGACCCCACGTTAACCATGGCTAGCCCAACCCAGATAAATTGCACACTGCGGCCATGTTAGCATAGCCAATCCAGTAACATTACACATCTGTGGGAGGGTCACAAATTACATCCAAATGCTCGGAATTGTGGATGAAGGTTCACAAATACTTGACTCTGACACAAATGCTCTGCTTTTCAAAATAAAATCAGGGGGAAACTGCAACCAGAAAGATTTCAGATTATCTCAGGAGGAAGAGAATTCAAAACTCGTGCCATTGACCCAGGGGGCGCAGTGATAGTTACAGAGGTCTGGGACCCATCAGAAATGTAACAGGTTGTGAGCAAGGTGGAGATGAGACAAGGACATAAAGACAGTCTGTCACACTGGGGAAGGCAGGAGAGATTAAATAGCAGAAATGGTCGACCCCCAAGGTCACGGGGGATAGAATTAGGACTGGGAAAGAAACAAGGAAACAAGGTGTGCAGCTGTCAAAGAAATTTGTTAAAAACAGATTATAAAAGCATAGAGGGCAGAGTACAGTCTGAAATTGTTGCTCTCAATGGTGAGTACAAAAAGCTGTAAAGCCTGGGGAGTTTACAGCCAACACATACTCAGGATTAGCCAAGTGGCCTCCAACTGTGCTGTAACTATCTGATAATTTTTTTTCTGACATTTGTAGTTAAAGTCTGATGACACTAGTAACTTTTCAAATTGGACTGAAGTTTAATATTCTGGAGGAGTGTCAAATAAATCACATTGATCACATTCTGCTGATCTTAGTCCATTACCCTGCATGTTCCAGCATTTCAGTTACATCCATGACCCCTGCCGGTGGGACAGGACGAACTGGGATAGTGACAATGGTGTCTAGGTCATTGTAAGCTATGATTCTGTGCGTATGATTGTGTCAGCTTGTTGCTTCACTAGTCTGCGTTCCAGCTCACCCAATAAGATGTTAGCAGGGTAAGACACTACAGTTGGAGCTCCTCTTCTCGCCAGTTCCTTTCATTTCTCCTTTTTAAAAATTCCTTTCTCTCTTACTCTCCACTTTTCAGACTCTGAAACAAGTGTCTCAACATTGAATCATGACAATTTTTTTTAAAAGAACATGTCACTACAAGAAAACCAATGGAGGAAAATATATTATTCTTGCATCAACTGCATTTTTAAACAAAAGCAATCCTGTTCAATAAACACTGTCTCATTTTTTCCTTCAATTCTATCAAGCGAGCTATTATATTTGATCCCTCAGTTTACCGATCTTAATAAATATCCAATCAATTTCAGAACAACATTCTGACAAAGTATTGAACCAATTTATCTGTTTAGGTTTTAGCATTAGTTATTAAGTCATTATCATTACAATAATTGCATAATAATTGGTCTGGGGAACAAGTATACTGAGGTTCACAATTTAATTTATTGACTGTTTGAAAAATGGTACAGTATATCCTTTTTTTCAGGATTCTAACAGTAATTATTAAAGAATTTGCATGACAATAATTAATATATGGTTTAGTTTATCTTGCTAACAACTACAGTGAAGTTTATATTTGAATTTAATCCAATCTTCCCTAGTACCTATACAGTAATATATAAATCCATTTTATTTCTAATCAACACACCTACAAAAGAATCCATTAATTCTGATGCAACACACACTGTTAAAAATATGACTTTTGCTCATTTGAATGATCTGTGTAATCCCAGATTTATAAATTTAGAAAAACCTAATTACTTTTCCGTGCAACAATTCCTGTTCATTTTTGCAGATCGCACAGTCAAATAGCAAGATGAAATTTCTTATTAGTTGTAAGTATGCTAATGCAATTTTGCAAATCTACATGTTGCTAATATATAAATGTTCATTTCCATCCATAGAATATAGAACAGTACGGGCCCTTTGGCCACGATGTTGTTCCGACCTTTTATCCTACTCTAATATCAAGCTAACCAACATGCCCTTCATTTACTATCATTCATGTGCCTATCCAAGAATTGCTTCGATGTCCCTGATGGATCTGAATCTACTACCATCACTGGCAGTGCATTCCACGCACCCACCACTATCTATAAAGAAACTACCTCTGACATCTCCCCACAACTTCCCCCATTCACCTTAAAATTATGCCATTTTTTGGGGAAAAGTCTTTCATTATCCACTCTATCTTTGTCTCTCATCATCTTACACAAAGCTATCAAGTAAACTCTCATCCTCTTTCACTGAAATGATCAAAGCCCCAGCTCCCTCAACCTTTCTTCATAAGACATGCCTTCCAGTCCAGGCAACATCTTGATAAATCTCATCTACACCTTCTCGAAAGCATCCGCATCCAATGTGGAATGAGTTGATCAGAACCGAACACAATGTTCCAAGAGTAGTCTCACCAGGGATCCATAGAGTTGTAACATAACCTCGTGGCTCTTAAACTCAATCTCCCTGCTAATGAAAGCCAACACACCATGCGCCATTTTAATAACCCTATCATCTTGGATGTCAGGTATGAGGGATCTGTGGATGTGGACCCCACGATCCCACTATTCCTCCACATTGTCAAGAATCCTGCATTTAATCTGAAAATATGCATTCAAATTTGAAATTCAAAAATGAATAACTTCACATTTTCCCCAGTTGAACTCCATCTGCCACTTCTCAGCCCAGCTCTGCATCCTGTCAATGTCCTCTAGCAACCTACAAAAGCCCTCCACACTATCCACAACTTCACCAACCCTCGTGTCATTGGCAAACCTCCTAACTCACCCTTCCACTTCATCATCCAAGTTATTTGTAAAAATCACAAAGAGCAGAGGTCCCAGAATTAATCCCTTCAGAACACCATTGGTCACCGTGCTCCAAGCTGAAAACTATCTATGTAATCTCACCCTGTCTTCTATGGGCCAGCAAATATATTATCTTACCAGGCAGGTTTCCCTGTATCCCATGCCTCATTACTTTCTAAATGAACCTACCATGGGGAACCTTATCAAACACCTTGCTAAAATCCATATACACCACATCCACTACTCTGTCCTCACCAATGTGCTTGTCACATCCTCAAATAATTCAATAAGGTTTGTGAGGCATAACCTGCCACTCACAAAGCCATGCTGACCATCTCTAATCAATCTATACTTTTCTAAATAATCATAAATCCTGTCTCTCAGAATCCTCTCCAATAATTTGCCCACAACTGATGTAAGACTGACTCATCGATGATTCCCAGGATTATCTCAATTGCCTTTCTTGAATAAGCGAATAACGTTTGCCACCCTCCAATCATCTGGTATGACTCCAGTGGACAGTGAGGATGCAAAGATCATTGCCAAAACACAGTAATCTCTTGCCTCCCTTCCCATAACAACCTAAGTTATATCCTTTCTGGACCAGGGGACTTATCTATCCCCATGACTTTTCAATATTTTCAGCAAATTCTCAGAGTTAACATCGACCTGTTCGACCATATCAGCCTGTTTCATGCTGTCCTCACAAAGAACAACGTCCCACTCACTCATGAATACTGAAGCAAAGTACTCATTAAAGACCTCCCCTACCCCCTCTGACTCCTGGCACAAGTTTGCTTCACTATAAGGGGTGTAAATGTGGAATTATGTCTCAGCACTGAATTAATGTAAAGATATTGCAGTGTACAGTCACTCGATTACTTTGAATATTGAACTGTATTGTAACTGAGAAAACACAGTTGAATTGATTTGATTATATTTCACTTCATGCTAACGTTTATTGTATTTCGAGCCACAATAAGAGTTTCCTTTTTACCTATATGAAACTTACTTAAAATTCATCGCACATTTATGTACAGAAAATAGAATCTGCTTGTTCCTTCCTTTTTCAATGACTGTTCATTTTGAAATTGTAAAAGTTGTACATTGTTGAAAGGAATGGAAATTGTCTTCAGCTGAATATTCACATTGAATGACTGGTGCATTTTTAAATCAAAATACAATGATCACTCAGTTTTATCAATTTGTCTTTCAAAGAATTGTCATGAGATTCCTGTTTATTTAAGACTATCATTCATTTATTCTATTGTTATTGTAAAATATTGTTTAATTTCCAGTCCATTACACACAGAAACGACGTAATTAATTCCCATTCAAATTACTGCAATAAACAGCTGATTAATTTTCATTTGAGAAACCACCTTAAACACAATATTGCAGTCCTGCCGTCCTGAGTGGGAACATTATGAAAGGAGCTTGTGGAGCTGTGGCAGTGTCTTTATTACTAGACCCAAGGGAAGGTTTCAAATTACACCTTCAATAGAAATATATCAAGAGCTGCTCTGAATATTGATTGTCTCAGTACCTAAGCACAGACTGAGTTGCTTTTCAATCCAACATTAGATCTGCTTTTATCTATTATATCAATAATCACAAAATCTGATACTTATCTGAGTCAGGTTACCAAGAAATATGTGTTGGAAAGTTCGCTTTAGCCACTTAGCTTTTATATCTGTCTCTGTTTTCTCTAACTGAAAGAAATCTGAAGAGGATTTTCACTTTTACGAAAAAAGGGGAGATGTTTCCCACATGAATTAATGCTTCTTCGATTTACGCCTTTTCAACTTATGAAGAGTTTCATAATAATGCTTTACTTTCGGATAGTGGGGATACCTTTATCTAATTTTGTCGTTTATAAGTTCATGGCGAATATTTGAAAATATTGCAGAATTAAAGATTATGATTTCTAAGTAATGAGATTGATCTTTTTTGTTGCAAAGGGGCAAGTCCAAACAATTGAACCACATTAAACATTATTATATCATACAATAAATTTGAAATAAAGTTGATATCTTCAGTAAACTAACAAATGCTACCACCTATTACTTGTCAGTCAGCTGATTACCTACTTTGTAACTAAATGTTGTGATTCATCTAAATATGACTCTGTCCTTTGATCAAAGTGAACTTGTAATTGTTGTTCAGTTCATGAATTGTCAGAAACTTGTTTTTATTTTTCCATTCACCTGTTCATTTTGACCGTAAGATTGAAATGCTTTCGAAATATTGGAGGTTGTTCATTTAAAAATATGGTTTGCACATCTCTCACATATCTCATTTCTTGTACTATGATTCAAGAATGTTTTCTGGTGGAATTCTAGGAAATATCAAACATTTGTTCGCTTCAAATAAGGTCTTTAACACCCAGTTATCAATCTGTTGTTAATGTTTCAGCTGTTACATTGACATAGATTAGGTACTCATTCAGAGAGGTCAACTGACAATTATAAACTATTTGCAGGATTATTGAATTGAAAGAGAGATACAGACGGGCAAATATTTTTTGGAAAGAATTGCTTTTTCATTTGAATGTGTAGACTGTTCAAGAATTCTATATCGCCTACCTATGGTTTTCTTCTCGAGAATGCAAATTTATAGTTCATGTGAATTTTAATGTGTTCTGTATTTTGAGATTTGTGCCAGATTTAAGAAGAAAAGGAAAAGCAATTAACATGAAAGTTTTAGTGAATAGAAAGCCAAGTAAAATAAATTGACAGAGGCAACTTTTAATATAATCTCTGAACATTCAGTCAAATATTTCGAATGTCAAGTGTGTGTCACTGGAAAAGCACAGCAGGTCAGGCAGCATTCGAGGAGAAGCAGAATCAAAGTTTTGGGCATAAGCCCTTCATCAGGAATCTATTCTGATGACGGCCTAATGTCCGAAAGGTCGATACTCCTGCTCTTTGGATGTGCCTGCCCTTTTCTATTGCCACATTCTTGGCTCTGATCTTCAGCTTCAGCTTTCCTCACTTTCTCCAAATATGTTCAATGAACGTGAACTGAAAAGGTTAGCATCGGCAGTTGAACAAAACCAAATTAACACATTTTTTTGCAATATTTATAGAGAAAACCTGTTTGAGAACATGCAACAAATCAGATCGAACAACATCTCTTGCCGTTAGAACCCTTGGCCATTCATAATAAAAAATAATCATGCTTTGAACAACCAGGATGGTGTGTAACTACTGAACTGAAATACCAGAGGGACAACGATTGCATTTATTGGAAGAAATGTTAACCAGATCCTTACTATGATAGTGGGTTTGATCTCAGGAACAATAAGATATTTATTGTGATTATCCCACTGAACAGTAATTAGATGGTCATGAAGATCTTTGTGTGGCTTTATGTGCAGTGTTTTGTTTAAACATTGATTTCAGTAACATTGAGATATTTTGCAAGATTGACAATTGACTGTTAAAGATAAGTTTTAAATGCAACATTTTTTTAAAAATGTCAGTTTTGTTTAGCGAAACACAATTCAAATTATATGGAATCCCTACTGTGTGGAAACAGGCCATTTGGACCAACAAGTCTACACTGACGTTCCAAAGAATAATCCACTCAGCACCATTCTGCTCTCAGATTACTGGACATTTACCCCTGACTAATGCACATAACCTACACATCCCTGAACAGAACGTGCAGTTTAGCATAGCCAATTTACCTAATCTGCACATTTTTGAATTGTGGGAGAAAACCAGAACATGCAAACTCCACACAAACATGTGGCCAAGGATGGAATCAAACCCAAGTGCATAACACTGTAAGACACAAGTGCTAACCACTCTGTTCTCAATGCCCAGCCCCCATGCAAATAAATGAGAGACGTGCAAAACAAAAAGTAAAAATCCCTAACTAATCATGAATGAACAATAATGAGAAAATTACTATGATCAAAGGACACAACAATATTCAGGTGAATTGCATTGTTTAATAACAAATTTTGGAATAAGCTAACTAATGAATAATGGGAAGTGACATTTGTTTCTTTCACTGATGAAGAAATTGATTTGCTTTTCATCTTTGCAACACTGCAGAATAACGATTTATGTGCCTGAAATGTTTGAATTAAGCTCTTTCCAATAACAAAATCAGTACAATCACATCGACTTCTTCATCCTTAAGACTCAAACATTCTTAATTACTTTCCAGGAATTTAGAACCATCACGATTAGTTAATTTGGTTTCTTGGGAACTCAAAGAGAATAAACAGTAGATTCTTTGAATTAGTCATTCAATGCGATTATTCAGCTGAAGACAACATCCCTTCTTTGCAAAAATGCTCAATTTCGAAAAATTCAAAATGCATTGTCATTGTTTAATGTGACAATACAGAGCTGTTAATTCTTTTTCATTGGACTTAACAAAACGCAGAAATTTTACATGATTTTGTTGCAGGAAAAATACTTAAATCTTATTGTGTTTAGAAATACAATAAATGTTTGCATCGAAGTGAAATATATTTAAATGAATTCAACTATGTTTCCACGGGTAAAATAAGAATTAATATTAACAATGATTGAGAGATTGTACACGACAATATATTTAATTATTCATGTAAAGAGCCATAATTCCACATTTATGGCAAATACTGGATTGAATAATTATTAAGTATGAGCAACAACTGAATATAAAATTTGATCAATGAATTTAGGAATAATGAGAAATCTCGTTTTGCTATGTGACTGAGGAATATGTGCAAACAAACAGGAATTAATGCAGTGAAAAGTAATTGCAGGTCTGTGAATTTAAAGACTGTGATTATGGAGATCATTCAAATAAGCAAACATTAGACATTCACAATTAATGTGGGATGGGAAGTCCTTGGATCCATTGTGGGATACTTGACCTGAAAATAAAGTTTCATATTGCAGTGTTGGTACTCAGAAACAATTGGTTAAATTAAAATGTGAATATTAACTTTACTTGTTCAAAAGATTTTCTTAAATAATTGTGTAATTATTATCATGGCAATGACTTGATAATTAATGTTGTACTATGAGCAATGAAAATGATTCAATATTTCAAAAACACTTTGCTGTGATGTTGATTGGATATTTATTAAAATTGGTAAATTGTGGAATAAAATATGAATGGCTCATTTGTTCTTCAAATCAGTGATTATAGAACATTTTTTTCTTTCCTTATTAAAAGATGCAGGTTACACAAGAAATATGAATTTCTATCACTTGGTTTCCTCATAGAGACACGTTATTTCAATTTAGATGATTAATTTTATGATCAGAGTTCAGACATTTCTGTCAGAATTTGAAAGAAAGTTGATAGATAATGAAAGTGAGCATGAAAGTGAACAAATGATGCAGTCAATGACATTTGGTACATAAAGGAATTATAATAATTGTCATTATTGTACAATGACGAATAATGTTGGAATAGAAAAGACAAAAAGAATCAACATGTTCAAAACAGTTCTTTTCTTACAATTAACTGAAACCAATAATCATTTTGCAGAACACGTGAAAAAAAAGTCATTTAATGTGTTATATAAACTGAAGACTACTTCCATTTTGCAAAAATGGAGACTTTCACAAATTCAAAATTTAGGTTTGCTGAATTATACAACAAAAATGGTTGTAATTTGAAATATCACTTGCACACAAATTTAAAATAAGTAAACTTAAAGAATATTAGAATGACAAAACGTTTGTTGTTTGCATGATTGTATTACAGTCAATATCCGTGATAAAGTAGAAGCATTGTTTTTAGCAACATAAATCATCTTTAACTACTACTGAACTGAAATAGAAGATATCAATTGCACTTGTTGCATGGATTAGTAAATAAATGCTTACTGTTTCTGGATTAGTGGTGCTGGAGGAGCACAGCAGTTCAGGCAGCATCAAAAGAGCTTCGAAATCGATGTTTCGGACAAAAGCCGAAAAAATCAGGAAACATCGATGAAACATCGGGCTTTTGCCTGAAACATCGATTTCGAAGCTCTTTGGATGCTGCCTGAACTGCTGTGCTCTTCCAGCACCACTAATCCAGAATCTGGTTTCCAGCATCTGCAGTCATTATTTTTACCTAGATGTTGACTGTTGTCATTGGTCTCAGGAGCAATAAGGTTATTCAACTGAACAATAATCAGATAGTGATGAAAGTCTTTGTGTTGCTTTATGTGTATTGTTTAGTGTGAACATTGGTTCGCTAAAATTGAGATATTTGCATGAATTAGGAACAGAGTGATAATTGGGTGCGAATGATCTGATTTAAAATCAGGCAGTTTTTCATATTTACAAGGATTGTTGAGTGAAACATTCTTAATCCATCATGCAATCAATGGGATAAGTGAGAGATATGCAAATTCAACTTTCAAATGAACACACCCTGATATTTTCACACCATTTCAATGTCACATTCAATATAAATAGGTGACTGAAAAGCTAAAAACAAATCTCACACAATTCATAAACTGACCAGTAATTAAAAATTGATAAATAATAGCAAGTGACATTTGTTTATTTTACTGAAGGAATAATTGATCTTCTCTCATATTTATAGCACTGGAACATAAAATTCTATGTGTTATTTTAACTAAGATCTACAGAACAAGAGAAAATTAATGACTATCATACTTCGTATATTTCAGTTTTATGACTGCAACATTCTCGAATATTTTCCAAGGAATTAGATACATCTTGCTATTTGTGACCAGAAGAAAGTATTATTGGAATGGACGATGATACCTCCAAATAATCTACTGATATTGTGATTGGATATACAGTAAGTGTCAGCATCGAAGTAAATTGTAATCAAATCAAAAATTAGATTGTTTACAGTGTGGAAACAGGCCCTTCGGCCCAACAAGTCCACACCGCCCCGCCAAAGCGTAACCCACCCATAACCCCTACCCCAACACTACGGGCAACTTAGCATGGCCAATTCACCTGACCTGCACATCTTTGGAGTGTGGGAGGAAACCGGAGCAAACCCACACAGACACGGGGAGAACGTGCAAACTCCACACAGTCAGTCGCCTGAGGCGGGAATTGAACCCGGGTCTCAGGCGCTGTGAGACAGCAGTGCTAACCACTGTGCCACCGTGCCACCCACACTTTTCCAAGTTAAAAAGTAAATACAATATTCACAATGACTGAGAGATTGTACATTGCAATGTCCTTGCAGTATTTATTGTATGGAAGAATAATTCCACATTTATATCCCTTACTGGATTGCACAATTATTGTATATAATATATATTAGCAACAAAGGGATTTTAAAAATCATATTCATTAAACTGAGAATAATGAGATATCGCATCTTGATATTAGACTGAGTAATATGTAGAAATGAAGAGTAATATTGCAGGGAAAAGGAATTGTAGCTCTCTGAATTTCAATGACTGAGATAATTATTATCATTCAAATGAGCAAAAATCAGATACTTACAAAGAATTTTGCAAGGGATATTATTGGTCGTTTTGTATTTGCAATGGCCTGAACAAATTGGTATTCATATAGTTGCATTGACAATATGAAATAATGAATGAAATTTTAAAAACACTGCATTTTTACAATGTCTAAGTTAAATTGCTGTGTAATTATTGTAATTGATAATTGCTTTTGGAATCCTGACAGATAAGTTGACTTAATATTTTGAAAGCACTTTGCTCTGATGTTGATTGGATATTCATTAAGATCAAGCAACTGAAAATTAAAGCATAAAACTTAGCTATATGATCTGAAAAGAATCTTTCAGCAATAATTGTTAAAAATGATTTTGTTCAGTAATGCAGGCAACGGAAGCGTTCCATGCTTTCTTCCAGCAGTTTTCTTGAAGAGTCATGTCAATTTTATTAATGTAACTTTTATCACAATAAATACCTCGACATTTATTTCAGAATTAGGAGGAAACGAATTAGGCCATGAAAGTGACTATTACTGTGAACAAAAGGTAGAGTCAATGACATTTCGTCCGGAAAGGAATTCTCATAATTGGGTGAGCATTTGTCACTGACGACTAACATGAAAGGAAAAGGAAAATTGTCTACATCTCCAAGCAATGTTTTTCTTAAAATGAAATAAAAATGAAAAATCATTTTGGAGGACACATGATTGGAAAAAAAGGGAAACAGTCATTTAATGTGACATTTGAGCTGAAGACTAGTTCCCATTTCCTCATTGTAGTCTTTACCATAATTTAAAATTTAGTGTTAGTTGAACTAAAGAGCAAATGGATATACCCCCATTATTTTCTTGTATACCAAAAAAAATGCAAATGTAAAGCAATTTTATCATGAAAATAATTTTGCTCAAAATGTAATCATTTCACACACAATAAATGTTTGTATTGAATTGAAATGTCATCACAGCTGCAGAAGTGTTTTTCCCTGACAGGGAATGAAGACTCAGGAGGCAGGCTGAACTCAGGCATGTGGAAGATGTTTACTCATGCAGCAATCAGTTAATGAAGGGATCGTCCCCCGAGGCCAATCTCGGAAGGGAGATCCATGACACACTGTAACATGTACAGTAAAAAGCTGCATTTTTATGCACATATAATGTGACAGCCCTCTCCTCCTCATCCAGACACTCAAACCAAACACATCATCTCAGATGGGCATCCGAATGGACAGTCCCAGATTCTTATCATCTCATGTTGTTTAACAGGTACTATAATCTCCAGGTCTTGGGATCTTTCCACGCATCTCATTCATTCAGATTCCAAAGTTATTGCAGCACTCCCTCGGGCCTCTCAGGATGCCTTATCTGGTGTGACGTTTTGAATTCTACTGTTTATTATATTTTACTTTACCAAAGTCAATTACTCCTCATATTGTTCACTGTCCTAATTATTTATGTACAAAGAAATACAAACGACAGTTAGTTTTAACTTACTTGCTTTAAGATTAGTAATATGACTTGTGTATAAAATTCGTTATATTGTGTAAAATTAAACAGCTACTCTTACTGTCAGGACTTTATAATAGGCAGTGAACATCATATCTTGAAGCTAATTCCCAAAACTAGCTAACTGCACATCTAAGTCTAAATACTTTTCTCTAATGCTTTTTAATAGACATTGGTTACATGTATCTAACTTATGTTGCAAATTACCCCTATGATTCTCAAGAATCTGCAATTAGAACCTTTGTTTAATGTTCTGAGTAACTTTAAAATAATAAATATTTCTGACAAATCAACTCTTCTGTTGTCGCGATAGCTGCTTAGTGAGTTAACTTGGCTGCACCCTGCAGCTGCTGTTTTTTCACTGGGACAATTATCCTTTCATTTATGAAGATCAGTATCGGTCATTTGTCTGTATGTTATCTGGAATTCTGTAGTCCTGGCGTTGGAGGTGTGTTTTTTTTAATTAAAGGCTGGAAGAGACTGTTAATCTTGTTTATCACCCCTCTGACACCTTGTATTTTAGTTCGAAGGTAGGCTGCCTCTTTTTGATTGTCAGGCATTTTGTTTGAGCCAATATGGACCATTCTTCCAGATGGGGACAGGCCGCACCCACAACAGAAAATCAACTAAGACTCAAGTATTACAATAAAAATCACCATTCTCTACCAATGGTATCTGCAAAGTGCAATACGTTTCTGTCACTGAGCGTTAATTTCACACTTAAAGCTGGATATAATGGATTTGATCAATTATTAAATATTAGATATAAGCAACAATTAGTCTTAAAAATCATTTCATAGAAAACTTAAAAATGATTAGAAATCTCATATAGCTGCCAGTAATGTGTAAAAATGAACAGTATTTATTGGAGTGCAAAACAATCAGACGTCTGTTAATATGTAAGACCAAATATTAATCCAATGATTTCTGTGAACATTCAAAGGAGAAAGAACAGATATTATCTGTGAGTGTTGGATGGGGAATCATTAGTTAGTTTGTGGTTGTGCTGACCTGGAATAAGAGAACTATTATTCTTTTTAATATTGGCACTAAGACATAATGGGTTAAATTAAGATGGGAATTTGATGATGTTTTTTATGAAACCTAAACTGAATTGCTGTGTGATTTTTGGAGAGACAATGAATTATTAATTTATTTTAGAATTCTGGCAAGGTAAATGAATCAATATTTCCAAATGCGTTTGCTCTGATGTTGATTAGTAATTTATTAAGATCACTTAACTGAGAATTATAATGCTAGCATGATTAGACATTCAGTGAATATTGATCAGAACTGGTTTGTCATTCAAAATTCTCAGATCTTCAAGAATTCTACAATTGGTGTCTCTGCTTTCCTTCTGGATATATAATACGAACAAGTTATGTATTATATTTAATTCATGCAATTTTTCATATCATCAATATTTAGACATTTGATTCAGAATTACAAAGAAAATAAGACAATAAGGAATTTTTTTTCACAGAAACATACAGTCAACAGCATTTGTCAAGGTATTTGTTTCAATATTGTCTCTGAATAAACAAATGAATACATTTAATGGGGATCTGTTCACAATGTAATGAACCACAATTGTATTTTTTATCATAACTATTGGATTGGAAACCTCTCAGAAAACTTGCCTGTTGTCAGGACTTATAGACAATAGACAATAAGTGCAGGAGTAGGTCATTCAGCCCTTTGAGCCTGCACCGCCATTCAATATGATCATGGCTGATCATTCCTAATCAGTATCCTCTTCCTGCTTTATCTCCATAACCCTTGATTCCACTATCTTTGAGAGCTCTATCCAACTCTTTGTTAAATGAATCCAGAGACTGGGCCTCCACTGCCCTCTGGGGCAGAGCATTCCACACAGCCACCACTCTCTGGGTGAAGAAGTTTCTCCTCATCTCTGTCCTAAATGGTCTGCCCCGTATTTTTAAGCTGTGTCCTCTGGTTCAGCAATCACCCTTCAGCGGAAACATGTTTCCTGCTGCCAGAGTATCCAATCCTTTCATAATCCTATACATTTCAATCAGATCCCCTCTCAGTCTTCCAAACTCAAGGGTATACAAGCCCAGTCACTTCAGTCTTTCAGTGTAAGGTAATCCCGACATTCCAGGAATTGACCTCGTGAACCTACGCTGCACTCCCTCAATAGCCAGAATGTCTTTCCTCAAATTTGGAGACCAGAACTGCACACAGTACTCCAGGTGTGGTCTCACCAGCGCCCTGTCCAGCTGCAGAAGCACCTCTTTGCTTCTATACTCAATTCCTCTTGTTATGAAGGCCAGCATGCTATTAGACTTCTTCACTACCTGCTGTACCTGCATGCTTGCCTTCATTGACTGGTGTACAAGAACACCAAGATCTCTCTGTACTGCCCATTTACCTAAATGGATTCCATTGAGGTAGTAATCTGCCTTCCTGTTCTTGCCACCAAAGTGGATAACCAGACATTTATCCACATTAAACTGCATCGGCCATGCAGCTGCCCACTCACCTAGCTTGTCCAGGTCACCCTGTAATCTCCTAACATCCTCATCACATTTCACCCTGCCACCCAGCTTTGTATCATCAGCAAATTTGCAAATGTTATTGCTGATACCATCTTCTATATCATTAACATATATTGTAAAAAGCTGCCATCCCAGCATAGATCCCTGTGATACCCCACTGGTCACTGCCTGCCATTCCAAAATGGAGCCGTTTATCACTACCCTTTGTTTCCTATCAGCCAACCAATTTTCTATCCAATCTAGTACTTTGCACCCAATACCATGCGCCCTAATTTTACTCACTAACCTCCTATGTGGGACTTTATCAAAACCTTTCTGAAAGTCCAGGTACACTACATCTACTGGATCTCCCTCGTCCATCTTCAGAGTTACATCCTCAAAAAATTCAAGAAGATTAGTCAAGTATGATTTCCCCTTCATAAATCCATGCTGACTCTGTCCTATCGTGTTACTACTATCCAGATGTGCCGTAATTTCATCCTTTATAATAGACTCCAGCATCTTTCCCACCACTGAGGTCAGACTAACTGGTCTATAATTTGCTGCTTTCTCTCTTCCACCTTTCTTAAAAAGTGGTATAACATTAGCCACCCTCCAATCCTCAGGAACTGACCCCGAATCTATCGAGCTCTGGAAAATAATCACCAACGCATCCACGATTTCCCGAGCCACCTCCTTCAGTACGCTTCATCTCAATACATGTTAAGATTAGCATCCTCAGCCATAAGTCATAAACTGTCATCATTGTTCTGGGAAAGATATAGTGTGTAAATTATATTAAGGTGTCTCGTACATATGTTTGGATCTGATGAGAGCATGATGATTGCTGTGATAATTGATCCTGATAACAATAAGGTACTTACAAAGAGGTTTTCACCGAACAGTAATTAGGTGGTCTTGAAGACCATTACGAGTACTTTGATTTCAATAATGATAAGCTGATTTCCATGATTTGGGAAATGTTTCACAACATTTTACCAGACTTCTGGATTCTAAGCATCCAATGGGTTTCGAGTAAACACCCTTCTGTTGTTGTCATTCTCAAGTGAGGTGTGTAATGCTCAGGCACTGGCTGGAAGTCTACTTCAACCTCTCCAAAACACAACTCTCAGGCTGGTTGTAACTGGATCTCCCGAACCTTTGTGACCTCTTTCACAGGGCCTTCCACTGTTTTCTGGAGCTGATTATTTTGTCTACTGTTTCCTTTAGTTTGACCTTTTCAGCTCCGATTTCTCCAGCTGTAGGAATATTTAGAATGTTCAATTATGGGCCACAGGTCACTTGACCTGGGTGGATAGATAAATATGGTTCACTTATTGTTGTAATAACGAATTGAGAATGAATCTTTGCATTTTAACAAACCAGATTATTCAATATTTTTCAGCAGTTTACGGTGAGATTGATTAGATAGTCATTAAGAGAGATCAACTTACAATTATAAGCTGTTTGCGGGATTATTGAATTAAAAAAGGATACAGTCATGCAGATATTTTTTAGAAGGCATTGGTTTTCATTCAAATATATAGGCTGTTCAAGAAGTCTGTGTAGCTGTTCATTGGTTCTCTTGTCTAGATACTAATTTATAATTCATATTGCTTTAATTGTGCCCAGAATTTTGAGATTTGTATCAGAGTTAAGAAGAACACGAAGAGCAATTAATATCAGAACTTTAGTGAATAGAAAGCACAGTAAATGTAAATTACAGAGGAAACAGTCAGTAATTGCTCCACATAAGCAGACAAGTATTTTTAATGTCGAGATTGTGGTGCTGGAAAAGCACAGCAGACCAGGCAGCATCCATGGAGCCAGAGATTCCCAATGAAGGCCTATGCCCAAAACGTGCTTTCTCCTGCTCCTCACATGCTGCCTGACCTACTGTGCTATTCCAGCACCATACTTTTGACTCTGATCTCCAACATCTGATTTCCTCACTTTCTCCAAATATTTTTCATGGACATGAACTGAAAATGTTAACATCGGCAGTTGAACGAAACCAACTTTGTTTTGCAATATTTTGACTGAAAACCTGTTTGTGACCATGCAACATATCAGGACATATGAACATCTCTTGAGTTAGAATCCTTGGCCATTCATAATAAAGAATGACCACTGCTTTGACAAACCAGTATTGTGTGTAATTACTGAACTGAAATACCAGAGGACAACTACTGTATTATTGGAGGGAATGATAACAGATCCTTACTGTGGCAGTGGGGATGGATCTCAGGAACAATCAGATAGTTACTCTGATTATTCCACTGAACAGTAATTAGCTGGTCATGGGACCTTTGTGTGACCTCATGTTTTGTGTTTTGTGTGAGCAACGATTTAAAAAATATTGAGCTATTTTACAAGATTTAGGAACACATTGATAATAAAGTGTTAAAGGTATTAACTAAAGTCAACTTTAAAAAAGTTAGAATTGATTAGAGAAACGCAATGAAACTATTGTAGAATCCCTGTTAGCCCAGTGTGGTAACAGGTCATTTCGTTGAAAGAAATGATCCTCCAAAGAGTAACCCACCCAAATATTTTCCCAATCATATTCTTCTACATTTACTGCTGACTAACATACACATCCCTGAACACAATGTGCAATTTAGCATGGCCAGCTCACCTAACCAGCATATCTTTGGATTGTGGGAGGAAACCACAGTAAAGTCACATAGACTTGGGGAGAATGGGCAAAGTACACAAAGACAGTCACCCGAGGATGGGATCAAACTGAGATCCCTGGCACTGTGAGGCAGCAGTGTTAATGACTGAGCCACTTTGAAACTATATGCAATAAGTAAAATCAGTGAGAGGTAATCAAGGACAAATTTCAAATAAACACCCTCCGCTATTGTCAAAGCACGTAAAATTTACATTCAGTATGAATAGATGAATGGAAAACAAAAAAAAACTCCAGCAATTCACGAATGAAAATAATTAGAAATTTAATTTGATCAAAGCTCATTACAATATTTAGATGAATTGCAATTAGCTGATGAATGAATAATTGGAAGTGGCATATGTTTACTTTACAGATGAAGAAAGCGACTTGTTTCCCCCTCCACCAACCCCCCCAACACCTTGTAACACGGCAGAATACCAATGTAAATGTCTGAAATGTTTGAATCAACCTCTTACGAACAAAAAACTGATCACTTACGATCACGTAGCATTTTCATCTTTAAGACCACAACATTCTCAAATATTTTCCAGGAATTTAGAACCAGCAGAACTAGTTAATTTCTTTTCTTGGGAACCCACAGAAGAGAAAAAACAGCAGATACTGTGAAGAAGTCATTCAATGCTAACATTCAACAGAAGACAACATCCCTTCTTTGTAAAAATGTTCAACTTTCAAAAATTCAAAATTTATTGTCATTGTTTAATGAAGTAATAAAGAGATGCTGATGCTTTTTCATTGGATTTTGTTGCATGAGAAATGCTTAAGTCTTATTGTGATTACAAACACTATAAGTGTAAGCATTGAAGTGAAAGATATTTACATTAATACAACTATGTTTCAACAGGTAAAATAAATATTGATTGATACAATGAATGAGAGATTGTACACTGCAATACATATGAAGAATTAACATGATTCAATATTTCAAAAGCACTTTGCTGTGATGTCGATTGAGTATTTATTAAGATCAGTAAACTAAGAAATAAAACATAGTAGCTAGCTTTACGTATTAAAGAAAAAATGAGACATTCAGTCATTATTGAACAAAATTCTTTTCTGAACTCAAAAATATATGCAATATAAAAATTGTGAATTTCTTTCCACTGGATTCTTTGTAGAGATAGTACGTTGATTAATATTATAATCAAAGTGTCAGAATTAGGAAGAGAATTAATAGATCATGAAAATGAGCAAGAAACTAAACAAACAATGAAGTCACTGCTGGGTGGGGGGTATATAAAGTGATTGTAATAATTGTGTCATTATTGTACAATGATGAATAATGTTGGAATTGAAACAACAAAAAATTCAACACTTCTTTTCTTACCATGCAATGAAAGCAATAATTATTTTGTAGCATGCATGTTTGGAAAAAGCAGTCTTTTAATAGGACATACAGTGAAGACTAACCTTTTTACAAAACTGCAAGAAGTTCATAAATTCAAAATGTAGCGTTTGTTGAATTTGCAACAAAAATGGTTATAATTTGAATTGTCTCTTGCAAACTCATAACAGAAGAGGAGCTTAAAGATTGTTAGAATAGTTAAAAAAATGTTTCCAGTGTTATTGTATTACAGTCAATATCCATGATAAATTAGAATTATTGTTTTAAACAACATAAATCGTCGTTAGCAACTGAACTGAAATATAAGATATCAAATGCACTTACTGCATGGACGAGTAAACAAATGCTTACTGTTGTCATTAGTCTCAGGAACAATAAGATACTCAGATTATTCCACTGAACAGTAATCAGCTGATGATGAATATCTTTGTGTCGCTTTATGTGCACTGTTTTGTGTGAACATTGACTTCAAGTAAATTGAGATATTTACATGAATTAGGAATAGATTGATAATTGGGTGTTAAGGATCTTATTTAAGATTAGACTTTTTAAATAGTTGATAAAATTGCTGAGCAAAACACACTTCAGACATCATACAATAAATGAGATAAGTGATTGTGAGAAATGAAGTTCAGTCACTTCAATAACTTCAGTCCGGAACAAGACCTGAATCAGTAATATCGTTTATTACGCTGTTGCAAGAGGGGTGTGGTGTCCACTGTCCACAAGGCACACACACACACTGAATTTAATGAATACACAATATTTATGTAATTCGTTTATCTTCCTTCCTCCTATTGCTCCTCCCCTGTTTACATCTATTTCTGATCTAAACTGGCTGTTTATCTCTGAACTCATCCAGCCTTGTCCGTAACAAAATGTCTATCTCTGGCCTCACAAGACCGTTTGACCACCTCCCTCTGTGATCTTATTGTTATTTATCCTTCTTCACTGCCATCTGTTTCCGTGCTAACCAAAGCATAATTTCCTTTTATTCTTTATTTACACCGAGCCTTATGACCTTTTGATGTTTTTTTTTGTTCCTGCTGAAGCGGGAAACAGATGCTTGCAACTATTTGTACAGGCATATCCAGCTTAACCTACACCCCTCCCCTCACAGCACCTTAACTATTTGGCTATAACATCTACCATTATTTGCAGGCGCATTTCATTCTTGTATGCACATTTTAGCTAATACAAAAGCAATTATGTATTTCCTTCACATAGTTTTCATTCTTGTTAACTCAGCTCTTGGCTGAAACAATTATACACTAGAGCGAGCTCATTTACCTTGAATAAACAATTATGATTGCAGAAGTAACACTGATTTACCTACATCCCACAGGGATAAATATGCAAAGTCAAATTTCAAATGAATGCACTTGGATATTTTCACAGCAGTTGAATCTCACATTCAATATAAATAGGTGAGTGGAAAACGAAAAACAAATTTCACACAATTCATAAACAGATCAATAATTAAAAATTGATAAATAAAAGGATTTGGCATTTGTTTATTTGAGTGAACAAGAAATTTATTTTTTCTCCTCATTTTTATAGCACTGGAGCATCAAGTTCTATGTACTGTTTGAACCCAGCTCTTCAGAACAAAAGAAAATAAATTAATATCATTACTTTGTATATTTCATCTGTATATTTCATCTGTATTCTCAAATATTTTCCAACGAATATTGATTGAGTGGAATTCGATACATTCTGTTATTAGTGACCTGAAAAGAATAAATAGCAAATACTGTGATTATTGGAATGAACAACAGATGGAAGCATATCTAATATTAAATTGAAAGGCAATTCAATTGATTCTTAGATATTTTCTAATCAACATTCAGAGCTGCTCTGGCACAACTCTGTGCAAGATTGGAATTGAAACTGTACCTCCTGGTCTGGTAACAGAGACACGATCAGAGCTGTACAACATTCCTTCATAATGTTCCCAATCAGGCTGGGCAGGTCTATAATCACATGCTCACTGTGGTTACTCAAGTGAAAAAATAATCAGATGTTTATTGTGATAATTGGATTGGAATTAAATGGATGGATCCTGTGTGTAATGTACTTAAAATTAATTAGTAATTTACAATAATGATGGGCGTTAACAGATGTCTTACTTAAATATGATTTTATGATAATTTGTGGAATGACAACTTGACAGAATTGTGTGATTACTGTAAATTGATAAATAAAAATGAATACCATCATTCTACATGTTCATAATAGTTTCTCATTTTATAAAATGCAACATAAATTTTGTTTGTTCTACACGTAAATTGGAACAAAATGATGACTTGGTCAGTCAATGGGACTATTCAGCTGAAGACAACTTTCATTGTTTCTGAAAATGTCTGGTTTCGAAGAAGTCACCATTTCCCGTGATTGTTTAATGAAACAAGAAAGATCTCAATCCTTTTTTTGTGTACTTCAAAAAAATTCATTGGAATTTAAATAATTGTGCACAAGAAAAATATTCAACTATTATTGTGATTAGAAGCAAAATAAATGTTAACATTGAAGTGAATTACAATCAAATCATTTCAGAAGTGTTTCCAATTTAAAATGAAAAGCAGTATTCACAATGATTGGGAGATTCTATATTGCTAAGTCCTTGCAATAGTTATTACATGGAACCATAATTCCATACTTACATCCTTTGCCAAATTGAACAATAATTTGATATTAGCAACAAATTGATTTTAAAACTACTATTCATGAATTTAAGAATAATGAGGTATCTCATCTTACTATTCCACTGAGTAATGTGCAGAAATGAAGAGAAATATTGCAGTGTAAAGTAACTGGTGTTCTCTGAATATCAATGACTGTGATGACTGTGATCTTTCAAATGAGCAAAAGTCAGATATTTACAAAGGATGTCGCAAGGGCAGTTATTGGTCTTTTCTGGGTGTATTGGCCCGACCAAACAGGATTTTATATTGTAGCATTCACAATAAGAAATTTAAAAAATATTAATAACATGTTAACTTAGACGTTGTAACAAGCACAAAGTGCTGTGTAATTATTGTAATTGTTAATTGTTTCTAGAATATTGATAGATAAATTAACTTAATATTTTGAAAGCACTTTGCTATGACATCGATTGCGTCATAATTAAGATTGATAAACAGAAAATTAATATATAAAAAGTCGCTTTAATAATTATAAAAAATACTCAGCAACAATTGACACAGTTCAACATTGGGTTTTTTTGCTGAGTCATTTTTTAAAAAAAATTTTTTATCGTGATAAATGTTTAGACATCTATGTCAGAATAAGGAAGAAAATAATTAGACCGGGAAAGTGAGTACAATTGTGAACAAAAGGTCAAATAAATGACATTTGGTACAGAAAATTATTTTGCACAAAATGACTGATAATTACGTGATTATTGTTCATTGACAACTAATGCTGGAAGTAAAAGAAACAGATTCTAACATTTCCAAAGCAGGTTTTTTTTTTCTTATAATGAAATTAAAATACAAATCATTTTGTATTGATTTGAAAAAGTGTCATTTAATGTGATATTTGAGATGAAGAATCGTTCTTTTTCCCCAGTGTAGTCTTTTCAATAATTTAAAATTTAGTGTTATTTGAGCTAAAGAACAAAGGGGTGTACCTACATTGTTTCCTTGCATACAAAAGAAGTAAAGTCAACAACATTTTTAAGTTTCGGAGAGTTAATTAGCAAAATGCATTGAAGCTATCATGCATGAAGTGAGATAAGTGAGAGAGAGAGACAAATTAAATGTTCAAATGAACACGTCGATATTTTGAAAGCGTATCAATCTTATGAATTATAAATTGGTGGATGGAAAATAAAAACAAATTCCTGACAATTCAAGAATGAATAGTAATAAGAAATTTAATTTGTTCAAAGCACATAACAATATTTAGATGAATTGCAATATTTAGTTACAATTGTAGGTGATCAACTGACCAATGAATAATATGAAGTTGCATTTGGTTATTTTGCTGAAGAGGAATTTTGACTGATTATTTTTTTTCATCTTTATAACACTGGAGAATAAGGATTTATGTGCTTGAAATGTCTGAACTAGGTTCTTTCAAACAGAGAAAAAAAAGTCAGTGAGTATCATTTCTTAGACTCTTCCAACTTTAAGATTGCAACATTGTCAATTATTTTTTCAAGGAATGTTGAACTAGCAGATATGATACGTTTTATTAGTGACCTGAAGAAAATAAGTAATAGATATGGTGATGATTGAAATGCACAGCAGATTGAAGTATATTTCATGTTTTTTTGGAAAGCAGTTCAATCTATGCTCAGGTATTTTCTCATGAATATTTGGAGCTGCTCTGACACATCTCTGCTGAAGGTGGGAATTGAAATCATTCCTCCTGATCTTGTCGTAGAGACACTGTCAGAGCTCCACACGAACCTTTCATAATGTCACCACCCCGGAAGGGTAGGACCACAGTCACATGCTTACTGTGGCAACACAAATGAAAACGAATCAGATGTTTATTGTAATAATTTGTATGGGAATTAATTACATATTTCCTGTGTGTAATGAACTGACAAAATGAATTAGTAATTTACAGTAAAGTTGTAACAAAGCAATAATGACTTTAATTAAATATGAATCTCATGAAGATCCATGATAGGGAAAAAAGTCTAATCATTTGATCATTGTACGCTGATGAACAAAAATCAATAAAATAGTTCCATATGTTCAAAGCAAGTTTTCACAGAATGAAAAGAAAATTAAAATGCTTTTGCAACATAAATGAATAGGAAAATAAATGAATTAGTCACACAATATGACTATTCATCTGAAGACAACTTCCCTTCTTTCCCAAAATGTTCAAATTCCCAAAGTTCAAAATGTACTGTGACTATTTCATGGAACAATAGAGATGTTAGTTCCTTTTGTTGTACTTCAAAACATCACAAGAATTTTAAATGATTTTGTTCCATGAAAAATGATTAACTTGTATCATGTTTATAAATACAGTAAATGTTAGCATGTAAGCGAAATATAATTAAATCAATTCAACTTTTGTTAGGGTTAAAATAAAAATTGATATTTACAACACACACTGCAAATCTTTACATTATATCATGCATGAGCCATAATTCCACAGATATACCCTGAACTATATTGAACAATGATTAGATAATAGCAGTAATTGGATTGTCAAAATTCTATCAGTTAATTTAAGAATACTGAGAAATCTTAGTTGATTATTTCACTGAACAATGTGGAGAAACGACCAGGAATTATTCTAATGAAAAGTAATTATAGTTTTCTGAACGCTTCAGGCTGAGATTACCGTGATCATTCAAATGAGCAATCATCAAATATTTACAATGAGGCATTGAATGGAAAGTCATTGGTTCCAAATGGGATCGTTCAGCAGAACAGTAAATTGATTTTCATATTTTAGGGTTCGTACTCAGAAACAATTGATGTAATTAAAATGTGATGCTCACAATATTTGTTAGAAATATTAACTCCAATAATTGTGCAATTATCGTAATGGCAGTGACTGGAAAAATAACATTATTATCTGAAAAAATAAATTGATTTAATATTCTAAAAGCACTTTGCTGTGATGATTATTGGATATTCATTAAGATTGGTAAACTGAGGAATACAATATAATGGCTAGCTTGATGGATTCACAAAAATGAGCAATTCAGTTATTATTCAGCAGAATTGTTTTTGGGTCAAACATGCAGAATTACAAGAATGACATATTACCATCCATTGGTTTGCTTCTTGAGACGTACTTTTAATTTATATACTTTTGATCATGACCAATGTTTCGACATTCCTGTCAGAAGTAGGAAGTTAATAAGTAGATAGTGAAAGTGCGTATGACAGTGAACGTAAGATACAGGGAACTTCCATAATTTTGTGATGATTGTACATTGATAAATAACTTTGGATTAAAAAAAGTAAATCAGCACGTTCAAAGCAGTTTTTTTGCTCATAACAAATTGAAAATTTTTTAAAAATCCTTCTGCAGTTCACATGATTTGAAAACGCATCAGTCACCAGTCACAAAAAACATCGGCGCGAGACAATAAGACCCTTATGAAGGGTATTCTACTCAACAGTAATTCGAGGACCTTGAACATCTTCATGTCGTTCTTGCAAAGAACACTCTTATTATTTCTAAAGTTTTATTATCGTAAATATTTCGACATTTGTATCAGAACTCGGAAGAAAATGAGAAGTGATTCACATGAGTATTTTCATGAGTGAAAGTCAAAATAAATTTACAGTGCCATCTTTCATTATTTTCTCTGAATAAGCAGATAAAGATTTTTAAGGTGCAAGCTCAAAGTGTTTTCACCTACAGGTTGTACTAAGCCAAAATACATCATTTTATTTTGCGATACTTCAACTGGATTGGAAATCTGCTATCTATGCTGACGTTAGTGTCCTCGCTCATTTGTAATAAAGCATTGTTATTGGTTTTAGCAAAATATTTTGTGTGCAATTACTGAAGTGAAATGTAAGAAATCAAGTGCATTTATTGGATGGAACAGCTCACCAAATGTTTATTGTGGTTCTTGTTCTCAGAAACAATAAGATACTTACTCAGGTTTAACTCTGGAGCAGTAATTAGATGACCAGGAAGACATTTGTGTAGCTGTGTGTGCCGTGTTCAGTGAGCATTTTTTTTCAATTACAACTATATTTTAAGAATATAGGAAGGGATTAATAATCATGTGTTAATGATTTTAATTAAAGTCATATTTTCTTTTAAAAATTACGAGAATTCCTTTGTGCAACAATAATTTGGAGGTCTCGGTATTTGACTAGGGTGGACAAAGTTAAAAATCACATGACACCAGGTTATAGTCCAACAGGTTTATTTATAAGCACTAGCTTTCAAGGCTATGGATCTGCATCAGGTGATCTGGTCCCTTAGAAGAGACACTACTGGAGATACACAAGTGCCTTTCATTATCGTCCCAACAAGGAAGGTTGGGATTATAATCAATTGGGATTACTCAAATGAAAACTAACCAGTGTTCATTCCGATAATTGGGCTGGGAATTAATTAGACTGTTTCTGTGTAATGGACTGCGAATGAAATAGTAATTCACTATAATAATGGTACTAAGCACATATGCTCTTACTTACAAATTAATATCAGAATAATTGGAAGAAAGATAAATCGACATATCATGAGCTTATTGTAAATTCATAAAAAATACAACTGCTGAATACGTTTAAAGCAGTTTTTCTTATAAAGAAATAGATAATGAGAATGTTTAGCAGTCGGACGGAATCAGCAGAAAAGGTCATTCACTGTGACTATTCAGCTGCAGACATCTTCTCTTCCTTCCACAAAAGTATAATTTGCAACAATTCCAAATGTATTCTGATCGATAAAGGAAAGAGCAAACACCTGTAAATTCTATTTTATTGTTTCCAAAAAGGTCACAAATTTAAATAATCTTACTGTCATCAGAATTACAATAAATCTTTGTTTTGAAGAAAAATATAATCAAATCAAATCAAAATATACATCGATATTCACAATACTTGGCAGAGTGAACACTGCAATATCTTTCCATCAGTTGATGTACTGAGCCATATTTCCATTTTTCTATCCCTTTCTGGATTGATCAATGGTTAGATATTAGCAATAACTAAATTATTAATATGCTGTCAGTGAACTGAATATTAATGAGAAACTTCACATTGCTGTTTGAACGAGCAATGAGTCGAAATAAACAGTAATTATTGGTGAAATGTCATTAGATATCTCTTAATCGATGATCTTTTGGCCCATAACGTTGTGCTGAACATAATGCAAAAGAAACTCATCCCTTCTGCCTATCCTTGGTCCATATCCGCCCAAATTATCTAAATGAACATTCAATAGCCCTAATGTATCTGCCTCCACCACCAACCCTTGAAGTTCATTCCAGACACCTACCATTCCCTGTGTAAAAAATAATTGCCTCTCACATGCCCCTTGAACTTCCCTCCTAGCCTTAAATGCATGCCTCATAGTCTTGACGTTTCAACTCTGGGAAGAAACTTCCTGACAACCCTACCTATGTATCTCATGATTGTGTAGACTTCAATCAATTCTTCCCCCAGCCACCGCCACTCCACAAAAAAGCAGCCTCTCCAACTCCAGGCAGCATCCTGGCCAGCCCTCTGTACCCTCTCCAAAGCCTCCATTCCCTTCCCCTGTAGTGTGGCAAATAGAAGTGAATACAATACTTTAAGTATGCCTTAACCAAAGTCTTACAAAGTTGCAAAATGATATCCTGACTCTTGTAATCAGTTCCTTGACCAATAAAGGCAAGCAAGCCATTTGCCTTCCTTACCACCCTATCTACTTGCATGGACACTTTCAGGGAGCCATGGTCTTGAACGCCAACATTCCTTTGAACAACAAAACTGTTCAGGGTCCTGCCATTAACTATCTACTTTTCCTTAATATTTGAGCTCCCAAAGTGAGACACCTCACACTTGTATGGATTAAGCTTTCCCTTTAATTTCTCTGGCCATAGCTGCAGTTTATCTTTTTCCTGCTGCATTCTTTGACAACCTTCTACATTATTCACAACTGCACTGAACTTTGTATCATCTGCAAGCTTATTAACTCACCCAATTAGATTTTAATTCATGTCACTTCTATATATTTGTATCGTAACCAGAAGGGTTCCAGTACAGATCCCTGTGGAAAAAAGACAGAAAATGAGGGAAATGCAGAATTCTTGAATAAATGAGGTTTTTTCAATGACAAAACAATTCTGATGAATAATCTCTGAAGTTGTGATTTTTGTTTTCAAATTAACCCAATATTTTAATTCTCAGTTTACTGATCTTAATGAATATCCAGTACAAACTGCTTTGAATTTATTGAATCATTTTAAGTGTTGAGTTCTAACATTAATTATTATTTAATTGTCATTTCAATTCTCACACCATCATGAGATTCACATTTTAGTTGAATCCATTATTTCTTAGTGCCAGTATCATAATGAAATATTAACATTCTTTTCAGGTTAACACCCCTGAAACAACCAAAGTTTTCTCACCCAACACTCACAGTAACTATCTCATTCTCTTTCATTTGAATTTTCATATTATTAGAAGCATTATTAATTAGCCTTATCAATTAAGAGATGGCTAATTATTTTTCACTTCAATATTTCAGTTTTTTCCGATACACTGCACAATTACATTGCAATAAGGATTTTCTTATCAGCCTTAAATTTGGTTTCAGCCATTTTAAAACTAATTATTGCTAATGTGTAACTGGTAATCATTGTTTAAATGCAATATATCCAGCTGTCGATGTGGAACAATGGCTCAATACATCAACTGACAAGCAATATTGCACTCTACGATCTCGTAATCTTAGCAAATTAATTTTCAGTGTGGAAGCTTAGTTGGATTGAATTGGCTGTGAGCAAAAATACATTCTGAGGAAGGGTCACTGGACCCAAAGTATTAACACTGAATGCTTCCCACAGATTCTGCCAGACCTGCTGAGTTGGTTTCCAGCAATTACTGATTTTGTTTCTGAGTTCCAGCATCCACAGTTTTTTGCGTTCTTGTACTGATTGTATTTCACTTCGATGCTAACATTTCTATATTTCTGATTATTACAAAAGAGCTAACTATTTTTCACACTAAACATTATTTACATTTCACGTGTTTCTTGTGTACACAATCCAGAATTAACAAATGTTTGATCTATTCTTTTACAATAAATCTTGAATTCTTAGAAATCACAATTTTGTGAAACTGAGAGAAGTTGTCTTTCGCTGAGTAGTCACGTTGAATGGCGAATGCTTTGTTTCCAATTCATGTGCATTACAAAGCAGGTCAATGTTAATTTATGTATATGAATAACTGCTTCAAACATATTGAATTATTTGATTATCATGAGACTTATATTTATTTAAGATCATTGTCGCTTCGTTCTATCATTATTAGAAATTACTAATTCTTTTTATCCATTACACACTGGAACTGCCTAATACAATCCTAGTCCAATTATCACAATAAATATCTGAGCAGATTTCCCTGAGACTAACCACAGTAAGTATGTGATTATAGTCCTGCCCATCCTGCATGGGAACATTATGGAGGGCTCTGATAATGTCTGTACTAATAGACCAGGAGGCAGGCGTTCAATTCCTACCTTAAACAGAGATGTGTCAAAGCAACTCAGAGTTGATTAGAAAATATCTAAGTGTCAATTGAATTACTTTTCAATCCAACATTTTCTCAACTTGTATCTGTTGTTGACTATAATGATCACAATATCTGGAATTTATTTGCTTCAGGTCACTGATTAAAGTATGAATGTTATTAAGGTGAGGGGGAAAGTTTTAAAAGGGATCTGAGGGGCAACTCTTTTCAAACGCGTGTTTGGCATATGGAGATGAGATGAGAGAGGAAAGTCAGCGGCTAGTACAATTACAACATCTAAAAGACTTTCGGACAGTTACATGGATAGAAAACATCCAGAGGGATATGGGACAAACACAGGAAAATGGGACTAGTTTAGTTTCGGAAACCTGGCCGGAATGTCAAGTTGGGCTGAATGGCCTGTTTCCGTGCTGGATCAGTCTAACTTTCTACAATTCAAACTTGACTGTGATGGGTAAAGGAAAGCAAAAACAGTTGTTAATTCTATTTTGTGTCCATAAAAACGTGACATGAATTTTAAATAATTGCGTCACATGAAATATTTCACTCTAATTGTGATTAGAAATACAATGAAGTGAAATATAATTGAATTATTTAATTCAACTGTGTTTCCATGGTTAAAATAAAAATTGATATTCACTATGATTGAAAGTTTGTACACTGCAATATATTCACATCAGTTCATGTACTGAGCTATTATTGCACATTTATACCCGTTACTGAACTGAACAATAATTACATATTAGCAACACATAGATTTTTGAAAACATATCAGTGCACTTCAAAGAAGGAGATATTTAATGTTGCTATGTGACTGTGCAATGTGTAGACATGAACATCAATCATTGCAGTGAAAAGTCATTACAGTTCTCTGAACTTATAAGGCTGAGATTACTGTGATTATTCAAATGAGAAAAAGTCAGTTTTCAAAACATGTTGGATGCAAAACCATTAGTTTCATTGTGGGATACTTGACCTGAAAACAATAGTATTGTTACAATGGATTAAATGAAACAATGGATTAAATTAAAATATGGATCTGACTATACATGTTAGAATGACAAACAAATTATTCTGTAATTATTATAAGGATAATGAATTCATAATAAATGTTGTATCTGAACAAATAAGTTGACTCAACGATTTAAAAGCACTTTGCTCTGATATTGATTAGACATCATTAAGATCGGTAAACTGAAGACTAAATTATAACAGCTGGATTGATGGATTGAGGACAATAAATGAGCCATTCGGTAATGATTGAAAAGAAATGACTTTTGCTCAAAATGCAGACAATACAGAAGTAATGTATTTCATTCAATTAGTTTACATGTAGAAACATATGTTTTTAATTTATTTAATTTTATCCTGATCGATGTTCAAACATTTGTGTCTGAATTAGGAAGAAAATGAGGCAATAATGAAAGTGACTATCAGAGTGACCACAAGATATAGTCCATGATATTTGATAGAAAAAGGAATTTGCATAATTTTGTAATTATTGAACGTTGATAACCAATTAACTCCTCAGGTACTGAAGCAGTTCAACCCCAAGAACAACAAGATCTGGACAATATCCAGGTTTGGGCTGACAAGGGGCAAGTAACATACATCCCACACAAATGCAGGCTGTGACCATCACGTATAAGAAATGACCTAACCACCATCACTTGACATTCAATGCTGTTACCATCACTGAACACCCACTATCAACATTATCCTGGGGATAATCATTGATCAGAAACTGAATTGGTCTCACTACACAAACACAGTGGCTACAAGAGTAATTCAACTCCTGGCTCCTGAAAGCCTGCCCAACAGCTACCAGGCACAAGTCAGGAGTGTGATGGAATACTCCCCACTTGCCTGGATTAGTGCATCCCTAACAACACTCAAGGATCCCATGGCCACTTCCATCTCGAAGGACAAAGGCAGCAGCTAGATGGAAATACAACTACCTTCAAGTTCCCCTCCAAGGTACTAACCCACCCTGACTTGGGAATATGTTGCCATTCCTTCACTGTCGGTGGGTGAATGTCCTGGAAATCCCCACGCCAATGGCATCGTGGGTCAACCCACAGCAGGTAGACTGCAGCGGTTCAAGAAGACAGCTCAGCACCAATTTCTCAAGGGTAACTAGGGACGGGCAATAAATGCTGGGCCTAGCCAGTGACAACCAAATCACATCAAATAAATATTAAACTAATGTCTGTTAGATCAAAACAGCTCCAACACTGTCCTAGCTGCAATCTCTGCCTCTTCTTATTGTCAATGATAAAAGGTTACCTTGCTCAACTTTCTCATCAGTACAGTATTCCCCCAGCCCTCTCTTATACCAACCAGCAGCATTTCCATCACCAGCAGCAACTCCGCTTCAAATATTTTGTCAGTAACTTTTCATTAACTGGTTACTTCAATTACAATGCAATCTCTACAAACAGACCAAGTACCTTTTCGGCAACAACAAATTTTTGAACAACTTTTCTTGATCTGTCTCTGCCATTCTTTTTGGTTATATGAGGTAGGGAGGGATTGGATCACCACAGTGATGTAAGATATATGTAACACAGTGAGACAGGAAAGCTAGTATGGCTACGTTGACTCTTAGAGCCCACACAGTGGAACAACACATTCACTGCATAATAAACACAACACAACATTTCAACCCGGCATGACAGTAATAAAATGTGGATCTGTTGGACAGGCTGGATTTGTTTCAGGCGGAGTTTGGGAGAGTGAGAGGTGACATGACTGAAGTCTCTAAGATCCTGAATGGTTTGTTAAGTAGGATGTTGAAAGGATGTTTCCTCTTGTGGGTCATACATGAACTCGAGAGAACTGCTTTAAAATTAGATTCACCCCTTCAGGACAGAGATGAGGAGATTTATTTCCTCTCAGAGGGCTGTGCAACTTTGGAACTCTCTGCCCCAGAAGGTGAGCTCAATGAATATTTTTAAGACACAGGTTGATAGATTCTTGTTGGGGGAAGATGGAATATAAATCACTAACAGATCAGGCCTGGCCTTATTGAATGATGGAGTGGACTTGAGAGGCCAAATGGTCACCTTCTGCTTCTTTTTCACATGACACAGGACTAAGAGCTTTGTTGAAAATTCATTCCCTGGATGTAGGTGCCACTGGCTATGGGCAGCATTTATTACCCAGAGGGCAGGTAAGAGTCAACCACATTGCTGTGGGTCAGGGGTCACATGTAGACTAGATCAGGTAAGGATAGCAGCTTCATTCCCTAAAGGACATCAGTGACCGAGACGGTTTTTCGTGACAATCGAGAATAATTTCATTAATAGACTCATAATTCTAGAAGATTATTGAATTCAGACTGCTGAAACTGACTGACCACGTGGCTGTCAGTGACTCCAACACAAGTGAATGGAAACATTGCTCAGAGTCTGGTTCTGGAACATTCAACACAACCAGGAAATGGAAAGTGAATAATTAGCTGAAAACAAGGCCACTGCTCTGTTAGAGACAAAATCATTCAATGTTCAGTTACTGAACATTATTGACTCACAGAATATTCTAACCTGCAGAATCACAGTAAAAGGGAAAAGTAAACAACATTCTTGGCAAAGACATAATGAACCAACTGCTTGTATAAAAACAGCTCAGCACAAAGGGGCTGAAAACTCCACAAACTAACAAATCAGATTTGTAGATAGAGATTGGAATTCTTTTGAAAAAACCCTTTCCTGCTGTTGGTGTGTGCAAGAAACCATTCTCAAAATGATCTGCCACTTATTTCCTTTGAAGAGAATCTGTTTCCCCTCACAAAAGGAGGTGTGTTGCTCACTTACAGACTGACTTACAGACAAAGGAAACCTGATCAGGAACTCGCAGGTTAATTAAGCTATTAGTGACAGTCCACTGCACACAACAAGAGCTCAGACCACAACAGATTCTAGTGAAACCAACAATGCAATGAAAAAGGTGAATTGGTCTTTATAATCATGCAGCCTCTCTCAATCAAATAATCCCAGTCAACTTCTCAACATTTTAAAACTATTAATATCAATGAATATATATATTTATTTCCATTCCTAATTTCCTACAAAAAATGTATCTGATTATTCTCTTCAAAATATATTTTAAATGGTGTATTCCAAATCACAATTCATTTTCAATTATTCTTAGTGCAAAACAACTTGCAAACTAAAAGAGTTTTCATGTCAATAATGACACTGGAAACTTTGTTATGTAGTTTAACCATATTTCCAAATATTGTTTTGGTTCATTATTCCAGTGAAGCTAAAATTAAAGTCTATTTATTTTCTCTGATATCCTTCGTTACTTTATTCCCTAATAACAATGCCCATGGTGTAATGGGTGACAAGCATTAAAATAAAATTGAATTTTTATTGCAAGAACTTGTACAAATAATCACATATTATTCAGTTCATTCGTTGTCATTAACTATCAGTTATCTTCATTGTATGATCACCTTAAATTCACTTAAATAATCACAGTCGAATTTTCACCTCTATAGATATGTAAAGTGAATGTCAAATTATTAATATTTCAAGTAAAACCAAATTCACATTTTGCTCTGTTTTATTCCAGGAATGACAGGATGTGTTGAATTATTATGGGAAACAGGAACAAGTGAAGGTGGTGACCCTCAGACGTGAGGCCTTAAAGCCAAAGGGCCAGGTGGTAGTTCCAGTGGGGGAGGTACCTAGTGCCCCGCTCTCCTCAGAAGGCAGTGAGGATGGTGACACTGACTGGAACGGGTTTGATGACAAAGCACCCACGTATGGACAGAGGGACGGCAATGGGTGGGATGACCCACCGCCCTATAAGGCCCAGAAGGCCGTGTCTATGGCACCACTGGGCATCAAGCTCAACTTAGACAGACAGCAGGGAGCAACAAAGGGAACTGATGGAAACCAAACCTGAACCGTTCACCCGCTGAATGACAGATGTTGGTGAATGAACACCCAGCCTGATAGAGAAATGGTAACAATGGGCCTTATTGGGACAATATGGATGAATTAGTAGAGGTACACAGTCTCACCGAAGATGATGTACGGACCCTCCCTCGGCCCAAGATGCCCTGAAGTGTACAACAGAAACTGTACCTGCAATGAGAGGATGGGGTGTGAGCCGGTCCCCCCCAAGAGTACAGCTGATCAGTGGCCTTTACAGATATTACAGGGACACACTGGGGCGGGGACAGGCTGAATGGGCTAAAATACCCTTGGTGACTCAGGGGCCAAAGGGTAATATCGAGGATCATACAGAGAGGAAGCCTGAGGTGTGGAAGGACCACAGGGGATTACCAAACCATAACATGTGATGATGAAATTGGTTTGATGCATTTAAAAGATGACATGGGACCCCATTTAACTGTAATTATAAAATATGGGACTCTCTGTGAGAGATAATTCTAACCACATTCTGAATTGGGCCATGAGAGCTGAGGCAAACACAGAAACACAGGGGAATAGCTGCAGTACAGGGAGGGTAATCAGACCCACAATGTTACAAGGGAAGCAGGAAAGAGCACATAGACAATGAACGTAGGCACAGAGTGGGAGATAGGTGTTCATATTGTGAGTGGCTTGTGTTCATGTAGGTATATGCATAGTCCATGAATATTCATTGACGTGCTGTTAAGGGGCCAACACTTGCATGATTCTAACACCGGAGCATCTTTGTCAGTTACCGATAAGGATTTACCCCTCACCCCCTCAATTACTAAAATGAGAGCAGTCGGAGAGGGAACCTGGGAAGCTGGATGAAGCAAACTGCCCCAATGTAGACCGGGAGTATGACAAAACATATTCAGATATGGAGGTGTGAAACTCAAGAAGGGACCATTCTGGGAGTTGCTCCTATTGATTCTAAAATGGCAACTATTGACGTCAACACCCGAATTTAAACATGGGGATGCTCCGGCCAGGACTGGGACAGAAAGAAAAGGAGAGGCAACCTCTCCGGAGTAGCTACATTGCAGGGAGACTGGGACAGTCAGAGAATCTGGTGGGTTATAGCTCGGACCCACTCAGCGGTGTGCGTAACTCAAACAGGAAAGTGGGATGTTGTCTATCGACTCTGTAGAGATCGAGGGCCCTCTCACTCCCCACACAAACGGGATCTCATCAAAGCTGGGGCTGAAGAGGCAGTAATTGTGACAGTGACAGATTGACAGAAGCTGGAAATAGTCTGGGTCCATACCTGTGGACATTGAATGGCAGAAGAGAGTGGTGTTTACTGACCGAGGAGAACAGTCCACCAGGATACTATTACCTCAGGGATCCTGCAATATTCCAGTATATCCCACCGATGTGTGTTTGATGGATTTCGTCACACTGATCGAACCACAACACCACATCACCTCAAGCGGTGAGGAAGAACATATCCAGATATTAGACAGAGTATTGGATCAGGTTAGCCAGGCCAGGCTGAAAATTAACGCACAGAGAGTGTAACTGGGAAGGTAGGGAGAGACGGAACTGGGAGATCATATTGGGGAGATCAAATCAGGAAGGGAGAGGGAACAGTCCCAGCGGGAACAAAAACTATGATTATAAAATTATCTACCCACACACCGTAAATGGATCAGGCAAACTTTAGGATTGTCTAATTATTGTGGGAATTTTGTGGGGAATTCTCCAGAAATAGAGAACCATCACGAGCCCTGGCAGAAGCCCGGACATTAACCAGGGGTGAGGGAGGCAAAATGCACACAGTCAGCATGCCTTTGGTATAGTTCATGACTGGGCTCGGTGAAGTTATATCACCCTGTCTGGGGACCACATTGAACATGAAGAACAGGTCAGAGAGTTAGTGGAAGCAGCTAACTTTCCCAGTGAAGCAGCAATAATTAAGATTAGAGCTCACAGGAAAGTAGAAACCCCACACCAACGGGGTAATTGGTGAGCATGGGTGAGCATACTTACTGAAACAGTGCAGACATTTGAGGAGGATGCAGTGGCAGTAGCTACAGAAGCGAGAAAGGAAAGTTTAAAGACATTTCCAGAAACAGTCCCATAGCAGGAGAAACAGGAATGGGAAAAGGGTGGGGCAGTAATAGGACATAGGATGATCCAGCAGTGCCACTGTATAAGACAAACATGATTAAAAACATATCATGGGCTGGCCCAAATTGAGCAGGATAAAATGCAATATCAGATGATCAACTACAGGAGTGTTCTGGAACAAGAAGGTTTTGTCGAAGGGGTGTAGTCTGTACACAGTGTGAGCCAGGGAAGAGAATCAGGATAAAATGGAGGCAGCAGCAGGGACCCAGGGGCTCATGGGAACAATTACAGATGGATTTTACACACACCCCCATCCCAATCCCAGGGAAGGAAATCCTGCTGGGTCTTAATAAACAGGTTTACTCAGTGGGTGGAAACATGCCCCTGCAGATTCTGACCAAGCGACACATGCTCCAGGAAACGAAGTTAAGCCGCTCTGTGGCCAGTTTGGTACTGAGCAGAAATCCCATCTCACATACCACCCCCAGAGCTCAAGGACAGTAGAAGGAATGAAGCAGACACTGAAAGCTAGTCTGACTAAGGCCCTGACAGAGACAGGCCGGGATGGGTGAGGGTACTCCCCACCATCCTAATGAAACGGATGTCAACCCCAAAGGGAACTGAGCAGTCCCCCTTTGAATTCGTGACCGGATGGACTATGCAGCTGCCAGAGGGTACGGTAATGGGAGGGCAGGAGATGTACAATGGCAAGGATAGGGTGAAACAATTTGTGAAAGAACTGACAAAGCAACTGCATGAGCTGAGAGGGGAAGTTGCAGACAGACAGAGAATCAGAGACTGGGAAAGGGAGTTCATAAACATCCGAGCTGACATCCCGAACCCAGGAGATCGGGTCGGGGGGGAAATATTAGTGGAACATATGAAAGAAACACATCCAAATGCTGGACATGGCTGGGGGAGCCACAGAATTCCAGAGAGGGAACTCTTCCATCCTGCATTAGTAAGGAGCTCTGAATAAACATTGGTCGTGGTGCTCAGCACAGAACTCAAGGCTCCTCTTTGATATTTCTCCCAGTAACAGTTGTGCAGGGGTATGTTGGTGGCTGGAGGTCTGTGACCAGTGCCTCTGTTCCACAAGGGTCAGAGCTGGGACATCTGTTGTTTGTAATAAATATAAATGATTAGCCTGAAAATGTAAACAATTTAATTAGCAAGTTTGTAGATGGCACAAAGTGAAGAAGTTGTGAATCGTGAAGAATGTTATCAAAGGAAACATCAAGGACAAGATCAGTTGGAAGATTATGCGGAGAAATTGCAGATAGATTTTAATTCAGACAAGTGTGATGTGATGCGTTTTGGGCAGCTCATTGTAAGAGGAATGTATACACTAAAAGGAAGTGCCCTGAGCAGCATTGATATACAGAGGGATCTTCAGGTGCAAGTTCACAGTTTCCTGAATGTGGTGAAGGAGGTGGATGGCAGGCTTGCCTTCTTCTGTCAGGGGACTGAATATAAAACTGTCATTAGGCCACCTTTGGTGGATTGTGTGCTGTGTTGGGCACCGCATTATAAGGAGGATGTGGAGGCTTTGGAGAGGGTGGAAATGGGTTTACCAGGATGTTGCCTGGATTGGGAGAGGTTGGAAAATCTCGGAATGTTGTCTTTGGAAAGTCAGTGGCTGTGGAGTGATCCGAGAGGCACAGAGTGAATAATCTGAATCGTTTTCCAAGTGGAAAGTACCAATTCACAGGCCATAGATTTAAGGGGAGAGGGGGCAGGTTTAAAGGAAATGAAAACCGAAAGAACAGCAGATAGTGTAAACCAGAAAGAAAAACAGAAGTTTCTGAAAAAGCTCAGCAGTTCTCGCAGCATCTGTGAAGAGAAATTAGTTAACATTTCTGAGGAAGGGGTACTGGACCCGAAACATTAACTGATTTTTCTTCACAGATGTTGCATGACCTGCTGAGCATTTTCAACAACATCTGTGCAAGTTTAAAGGGAGTTGTGTCAGACAAGTTTCTTATGTAGGAGGTTGTCAGTGACTAGAATGTACTTGCCTGAGAGATGGTAAAAGCAGAAACAATCACAATGTTTAAGAGGCATTTGGACAGACAGATAAGCAGGCATGGGTTGGCAGGGATATGGATCATATACAGGCAGATGGAATCAGTTTGGAATGGCATCATGATCCACACAGACATGGTGGGCCGATTATTCCGGTGCTGTACTGTTCTGTTTTCCAGGGGGGAGAATGTGTGGAGGGAGAGATAATATTTTGAGTGTAATATGTCTCTTCTTTAGAACACACAGTAAGTTGATGCATTTTGAGAGAAGCAATGTCGAAAGGGAATATATATTTGAATGGCACAGACAGAGAGCAGGACAGCAGGAATGTGGGACAATGTGTACAAATCCTTAAAGGAGAGAGAACATAAAGTGTTTTGAGTAAACATATAGGATGCTGGGCTTCATTAACAGAGGGAATGATAACATTCTCATGGAAAAGATGCTGATCATTGACAAAGTTCTAGTTAGGTCACAGTCAATCATTGCATCCAATTGTGGTCAACAGATTCCTGGTCAGGATGAGGAAGTTAAAATACCACAGAGGGGCCTGTTCCATACTTTGCTTCTCTTTCAGGATGCATTGGCGACTCAAGGGTTAAACATTCTCCTGCCAAAGGTCTTCCTGCCGTATTGTAAGAATACAAGGCCTGTCCTCTTCCAATACAGACAGAACACCTCAGTAGGGATGAGGCAGACCGTATCTTCGAAATAGAACCTCTTGGAGCCACACATGTGGATTCCACCATAACCCCAGATAGAGCAATTTGCCCTTTCCAGACAAGACTGAGAGCCCTGGACACAGCCCTGTTAAACTGTCTCCTGCTCCCATTGTCTTACCTCCCCTCCATATGAGCAATAGGTAAGTGAATCCCCCATTTAATGAAAGAAGAACCCTTCTGTCTTCATCTCTTCCCATCAACACATAATCATGGACAATACGATAATCAGTCTCTGTAATCCATCACATATTATCACAGGACATCGCCATTCATCAAGCTTTGTAAATTCATAATTACCAGCTTTAAACTATGTAATGACAATCGCCCATGTGACTGATATGCCTTTGTCTAATTCTTATTAAATATACTGTCTCTGTGGGTAAGGCAGAGATTCGTGAACATGAGTCTGTACAAGGAGAGAGTCGGCTACTTTAGAGATGCTTTGAAACTCTTGCCAGCTGTCCAATAATAAAGCTACTGCTGTTGTACAGAAAACTTGTGTCGTCTAGATTTGTGGAACAAAACAGACATTAACAAGGAAGGATATGAGTGATCTTCAGGGTGTGGAGTACAGACTTACTGGAGTGGTTCACTGATGAAGAAAATGCAGTCACTGGATTGATTTGAAGAGATTGCTACTTTCTTTGAAATAAACAAGTTAAATATATTTTTGATAGAGCTGTATAAGATTATAACAGACCTAGGTATAGCAGACAAAAATATCTGTATTTGATAGGTGATAGTACAAGAATTAAGACCAGATGTAAGGTTTTGAGACAGTGGGAGATGAGCAAGTGTTTCTGCTGACTGTATTGGCTGGAAATATGCAGAACCTCTTGCCCAGTTTGGTGGTGCAAGTAGAGAAGATCAATGATTGATAAAAACAATTAGATCAGTTCTGAGGGAAATAAACTTGCAGAGTTTGGGGTACGTAGGGGGAATGAGAATATGGGATTCTGCTACAGAGAGCCAGCTTGGATTTGATGGGCCTCTTTTTGTGCTGTAATGCATTTTATTTGGACTTGCTTAACTTGCTCTGGTCACCGATTAAGTTGTCATTGAGGTAAATCTGCTCAGTGTTCCTACTCAGACCAATACAGGCTGTCCCTCCACAGCAAGAGATAATGTTTACTGCTTTCTACAGGGTTCTTGGGGGTGGGGGGGGCTAACGGTGTGTGGAACAGTCTGCTCGCTTATCTGAAATGGTAAAACATCATTATAGCCACACGAGGGATCGACTCTGGAAACGTGGGGAATGACAGAAGGGAATTCTTTACCCATCGCACCTGGAAACTGGCCAAACCAGTCAGACTGGGGAGCTGTTCACCTGCTCTGTGTGTGTGTGTGTGGGGGGGGGGGGAAGAGGGATTAACTCAGGCATCCATCCTGCTGAGACACCAGTCAATTTACTGCTAGCCACAGTTGAAGGATTTTTTTCTCTCTTATTCACACCAAGTAATGAACAATGGTTTTGGCAGCTCATAAAGTTGTGCACATTGAGATCTTAGCTTTGGAAATGTTAACATTGTTGAATATGTACAGATGCGTAGTGTTAGGTAAGTGGTAGATGTAGGGGTATGGGTGGGTTGCGCTTCGGCGGGGCGGTGTGGACTTGTTGGGCCGAGGGGCCTGTTTCCACACTGTAAGTAATCTAATCTAATCTAATCTAATCTAATTCACACTGGGTAGAGACTTTTATGTTCCTTTATTCATTCACAGGATGAGGGTGTCGCTGGCCCGGCAGCATTTACTGCCCATCCCTAATTGCCCAGGGGGCAGGTAAGAGTCGACCACATTGTTGTGGGTCTGAGGTCACAATGTAGGCCAGACCAGGGAAGGATGGCAGCTTCCTTCCTGAAAGGGCATTAGTGATCCAGATGGGTTTTTCTGACAATCGATTAATGGTCATCATTAGATTCTTAAATTCCAGAGTTTTTTTAATTGAATTCAAATCCCCCCCATCTGCTGCAGCAGGCTTTGAACCCAGGTCTCCAGAACACTATCTGGGGTTTTAGATTAACTATCCTCACGACAATACCGCTAGACCAATACCTCCCCACATCGCTGTCCATCCGCACAGAGTGAACAGGGATTTTCTGGTTCATCAGAACTGGGTAATCACACATACGTTTGCTCAATGATTGCAGGAGTTGGATGTTAATTGGCTATTGACATCCATCTCTGAACCATGTATTCTGGGGTTTGTTTCTGATGATGATTGGAAGCACCATCAGTCTTGTTATCTTTTGGGGATAAAAACAGTTTCAATTAGCTTTCTGTTAAATGCATGGCAATCAATTCTTTCTCACAACTCTCAGGCAGATTAGTTTCTTTTGAAGAGCTCTCCATCTCCCCAACGTCCTCCATCCTCACCCCCAACAGTACAATAATCTCAGAGTCTCTTTGTGACTATGAATGAGACAATCTGATCAGCTGCTTCTTTCCCGACTCCTGTGTCAAGTTGGATCTTAAACTCCCCTTACTGCAGTTGTGATCCTGCATCATTGTACAGTGTTGCTCGTATTTCATGTCTTGGCCTATCAGTGTTCATGAAACTGCATGTAGTATATGGGGCCAACAGTGTAAGAGTTTAGCTCATTCCTTCCACCAACAGCAGGAGAATTGTACTCCAACAAAACTTACAGAATCACGGCCCAGCATATTCCCCAATTTACCTCTTACCATCAAACCAGAGGATCAATCCTCATTCAACTGAGAGAATTCAGGAGGGCATGTCAGTGACAGCAGCATGAATACCTAAAAATGAGGTGTTAACCTGATGAAGTTCCCAAAGAGGGCTACTTGTGTGCCTACAGCATAAGCAGCAAGTGATAGACAGAGTGAAGCAATCCGGGAAACAACAGAACAGATCTAAGATCTGCAGTCCAGCCACATCCAGTTGTGAATGAAGTCAGAGCACAGCTGGAGTTCTGAGGACAGTTCTCTTCAAGATATTAACCAACAAGAATGTCAGACTGGATTAATTATCATAAAACTCAAGTCCGTTTGATATTCATATATTTACAATCAATTCACCAAATGTAGCTGAAGGTAAAGATAATCTTCAAGTGATTGTAACAGTGGAGACATCTGAATACTTGATCAGCAACTTAAAGCCTGTTGTATTTAGATAGTAATAATTTTAAAGAGATTTTTAAAAAGTAAGGTAACTTGGGTGTAACGGAAGAAGTTGATTGGTAGGTAGCTGATAATCTTGTTTTCATCTGAAGTTAATTTAGAATTAGTTAACAAATAAACACATGGTAGGGAATCCCAGCCCCATGGAGTGCACATCCAGTTCTATGTGGGAAATCCAAGACACTTCTTGTCTGAGTGACAACCACAGGAACACGGAGGTGACATGGGAAATGTCAGGAACACTCGTTTGACTGCGGTTAAAGTACTGCACACACTTCTTATCCCCACATTCCAGGGTTAATGTGATCACACCAGAGAGGGTACAGAGGAGATTGATCAGAATGTTTCTACAATTGGAAAATTTCTGCCCTGAGGAAAGGTTGGATAGGCTGGGGATGATTTCCGACGAGGATGAGCTGAGATTTAATTGAAGTGATAAAATGCTGAGGAATCCAGATTGAGTGGATAGGAAGGAGCTATTCATTAACTGAGAGGTCAGAAACTGGAGGATTGAGATTGAAACTAATTCCCAGAAAGTAAGGGAGGGGAGAATTCATTTCACTCGGAGATGGTGGGGAGCAGGAACTCATTGATGGGGTGGCAGAGGCAGTAACCAGCATTACATTAGAATAAAAGGACATGGACGCTGGAACATGCAGGGCTGTGGACTAAAGTCTGCAGAATGGGATCATCGTGATTGATTTGACATTTCTCCAGAATATTAAACTCAAGTCCAATTTCAGAATTTATGATCGCCCCCCGACCTGAATTCCAAATGTCAGAATAAATTTATCAGAAAGTTACAGCACAGATCGAGGCCACTTGGCCTATCCTGCATGTGTTGGCTGTGATAGAATGACCCAGGCTTTACAACGTTCTGTACTCACCAACGAGAGCAACAATTTCAGACTGCGTACTCTGCCCTCAATGTTGTTATAATCTGTTTTTTCAATATATATCTTTCACAGGTGCATACCTTGTTTCCTGGTTTCTTTCCCAGCCCTAACTCCATTCCCCATGGCCTTGAGGGACTACCATTTCTGCTGTTTAATCTCTCCTGCCTTCCCCCGTGTGACAGACTGTCTTTTTGTCCTTGTCTCACCCCACCTTGCTCACAACTTATTACATTTCTGATGGTTCCCAGACCTCTGTGACTTCACTGCACCCCCTGGGTCAGGGGCACGAGTTTTGAATTCTCTTCCTCATGAGATAATCGGAAATCTTTCTGGCTGCAGTTTCCCCCAGATTTTATTTTGAAAAAAAAGAGGATTTGCGTCAGAGTCAAGTATTTGTGAGCCTTCATCCACAATCCTGAGCACTTAGACATAATATGTGACTCTCCCACAGATGTGCCAGTTTGATGGATTGGCCGTGCTAACATGGCCTGTAGTGTGTAGGTTAGGTGGGTTAGCCATGCTAAATGTGGGGTGATGGAGGTAGGGTGGGACAGCAAGTCATTGCAGACTTGATGGACCGAATAGTCTCTTTGTGCGCCTAAGGGATTCTGTAATTCTAACTAGTTAGGAAAATGTGACAACAATCACAAGTCCAGGTTCATTCAACTCAGGTACACATGCTGCCTTTTGTGTTTCTGTGTGTGCCCGTAGTGTTAGGCAAGGGGTAAATGTAGGGGTATGGGTGGGTTGCGCTTCGGTGGTCAGTGTGGACTTGTCCACAGTCTCCATAATTGTGCAGACTCAGTGGATCAGCCATGGGAAATGCAGTGTTACAAGGATAAGAGTGCTCCAGGCGGGATGCTCTTTGGATGGTTGTTGGGGTTTGATGGGCCAATGCTCTCCTGCCACACAGTTGGGATGCTATTCAATGATTGAGGATAAAGCAGGGTGTCCTTGGAGAGGAGCATGTGGTATGTATCAATGCTCTCAATGCCTTTAGATAGAGGTGGGCATCGCAGGGGATACAGTGCTTTATATCCACTGCTGCCCCCTCACCCCTAACTCTACTTTGATTTGGTCCCTTCCCAATCTGTCATTTGTAATGGTTTGCTTTACCCGTAATGGGCTTTGTTTGTAAATATTCAATTGGTTACACGGGTGGTTTACTGCTGGTGATTATATATTAACAAAACCTAAAATGGCGAAATGATGAACGTGGGAAGGTTGCTCAGCTTGTGTGATAACATGTCTGGGTAGGAGAAATGGGGGGGAAAAGAACACTTCACACCTCACAGAACAAGAACTGAAAAGCAGTTAAATCAAACCAAAGGTTCAGACAGGGAGGGAATATTTCCCTGGAGTTTTGAGTAACTGGAAAGTGATGGTGTCCGGGAATAGACAGGATTTTGTCTATTTGAAATTTTAAAAAACTGTTAGTTTCATTTCTTTTAGTTTTATTTATTGTGGAATAAATAGCTACAATATTTTAAAACCAAATTCACAAACCTTGTTAAATGTTAAACAGCTGTAACCCTCCAAATTCACAAACCTTGTTAAAGACAAATGTTAAATAAAATCCATCAAGCCATTTACGGGCGGCACAGTGGCAAGCACTGCTGCCTCACAGCGCCAGAGATCCGGGTTCAATTCCCGCCGCAGGCGACTAACTGTGTGGAGTTTGCACGTTCTCCCAGTGTCTGCGTGGGTTTCCTCCGGGTGCTCTGGTTTCCTCTCACAGTCCAAAGATGTGCAGGTCAGGTGAATTGGCCATGCTAAATGGCCCGTAGTGTTAGGTAAGGGGTAAATGTAGGGGTACGGGTGGGGTGTGCTTCGGTGGGGCGGTGTGGACTTGTTGGGCCAAAGGGCCTGTTTCCACACTGAGTAATCTAACCTAACCCCTCACTGAAAACTGTTGTGGAAGTGCAATCTCCTGGAGAATCCCTGCCCACTTCTTCCTACCCGGGCACCGTGATTATATACATACCTGGGAGATAGCAGCAGGAGGCCATTCGGCTGTTCAATCCTGCTCCACCATTCAAGGGAAAACAGCTGACCATCCAGCTCAGTCTCCTGTTCCTGCTGTGTTCCAATCCCCTTTCATGGCTTTACCTCAAAAGAACTATATCTAAGTCCTCCTTTGGTTTCACTGCCTTTTGTTCCAGTGGCGTTGTTGTGTTACTGCAGGGGTAATGTGATGGTGCTGCCTCCTGGAGGATGCACTCAGCATCCCTCATCATCCTGCAGTAACATCAAATGGGTTTCAGCAACTAGAGATAGAAACCGTTTCCAGGATATGGGCATCACTGGCTCAGCCAGCATTTATTCCCCATCTCTCGTTACCCTCGAGAAGATGGCAGTGAGCTGTTGTCTTGTACCATTTGACGCAGATAGACCGACAATGCCGTGAGGAGAGTGTTGCAGGATTTTGGCCGAATGATTCTCCATCTTTGGTTCTTCAAATTCTGGTTAACTTTATCACAATCGGCAAATGATGTTGAGAGTTTAGTCTGCAAATCTTCACCATCTAGCACCCTGTATAAAGGAATATGTACAGATTAGAAATTCAGAACAGACAATTCTAGTTTCTCTGGAATATCTTTTTCCCCTTTCTTCCCCCAAAGCTGTAACCCTCCAGCCCACTTACACTCTCCCACCATTCTGACTCTGCTACTCCCTAATGTACACCCTCCCCATTCTCATCGAGTTGTTGATAAACAGGTCTATGCCACCACTTCCCGTCCCTGGTTAGAGTCTGCACCCTTTCTGGGTTCACTTCCTTTCCCTTCAGTTGCTGCATGTCATAATGTAACAGCAGAATGAAACAGACGGAAACAGAAAGGGAGGTGGCAGATCCTGGACAGAAGAGGAACCTTCAGGCTGGGAGAATGGATCAGATTCTTCCTTGTTTCTCATTGGTCGATTCCAGTGTTATGACAAGTTGGGAATGTAACTTGGTCCCATGTGGGTGTGGTGATACTTTGACCCTCTAACAGATCAATACTACAAGCAAATACGTTCCTCCTCCAGACAATCACAGTGTGAAATACTTTCCACGAGTTACCCCAAAGCACATGCTCCAAAACCCACCCACATTCTGTACTTGTGCAGTGCCAGGTTTCCCCACAGACGTATGGTCCCTGCCTCGGAATTTGGGAGTTGCAGTCCTCATGCAGCCACTGGAGCCCTGACTCTGGAATGTGAATGAAAAGTGTGGGGTGGAGGATGTTCTGTATCAGATCCCCATTCAGACACACGGGACATGTGGGCTGTCACTGGGATTTCCTGAGACATCTGCTTAGACAACCTGATTTCCGACGTAAGGAACATAGATTCAGCCAATTGGGGGATAGGGGGGTTAATAAGTGGCAACAGGTTTTAAGCAGAGGTGGCTCAGTGGCGATCACTGCTGCCTCACAGCGTCAGGAAACTTAGGCGAGTGTGTGGAGTTTACACATTCTCCCCATGTTTGAATGGTTTCGTGCAGTTCTCCAGTTTCCTCACACAGTCCAAAGATGTGCAGGTTAGATGGACTGCTCATGCTAATTTGTTGATAGCGTCCATGCACGTGCTGGTGAGACAATTAGCCATGGGAAATGTAATGTTACAGGGAATGGGTGGGTCTGAATGGGATGTTCATTGTAGGGTTGGTGTGGACTCGATGGATGAATACCCTGTTTCTGCACTATAGGGACTCTATTCTATTCTCATCAAGAAGAATGTACCTATCTCAATGTGTTGTGAATCTGTGGAATTTCCTATTCAAAATGCGGTGGATGCCAGGACAATGAGCCAATTTAATGAAGAGATACAGATTAGATTAGATTAGATTACTTACAGTATGGAAACAGGCCCTTCGGCCCAACAAGTCCACACCGACCCGCCGAAGCGCAACCCACCCATTCCCCTACATTTACCCCTTTTACCTAACACTACGGGCAATTTAGCATGGCCAATTTACCTGACCTGCACATCTTTGGACTGTGGGAGGAAACCGGAGGACACCCACGCAGACACGGGGAGAATGTGCAAACTCCACACAGTCAGTAGCCTGAGTCGGGAATTGAACCCGGGTCTCTGGCTTTGTGAGGCAGCAGTGCTAACCACTGCTGTTGAATTTGCAATGAGATGAAGGGTGAGAGAGAGCAGGCGGGAAAATCCAGCTGAGACCAAGGTGAGCTCAATCATCACCGTATTAAATGGTGGAGCTGGTTCGAAGGGTTGCATTGCCTCTCCTGTGCCCAGTGCTTATCTTCTTACGGTAATAACTGAAAAACTGAATCCAAAAATTACCACCTTCACCAAAGGAGATTTTCGGAAAATGACAGATAGTCAGGTGGATTAGCGTTCCAAACTTAGACAGCGAGGAAGCGTGTAGAAGATAATGATTTTGCAATTTTAAACTGAGGGGAGACAGTGATTTATGGTTTTAGACTGTGTAGTACATTCACACCGTCCAGAATATTCTGTTGTGAATATCTATCCTGTACTTTATTACAAAGCCAAGTTCTCTGACAATGAAAACCAAAACACCCAGGAAACATGGTCTCACCTCGTAATCTGATCAAAGAATTCTGAGAAGTCTGGTTGAATTTAGAACAGATGGAAAGCTGGAAGATTAGATCCAATCCCAAGATCCTATGCTTAAACAAAAGGAGACTACAATAGGATGAGGCAGGAGTTGGCTAATGTAGACTGGAAACAAAGACTTTATGGTGGGAAAGTTGACGGACAGTGTGGGAATATCAAAGAAATTTTTCGAAGTGCTCAGCAAAAGTATATATCAGTGAAAAGGAAGGACTGTAGGAAAAGGAATAATCTGCCGTGGGTGGCTCAGGAAATAAGGGAGTCTATCAAACTGAAATAGAAAACATACAAATTGGCAAAGACCAAGGAGAAACAAGGAGATTAGAAAAACTTTAAAGATCAACAGAAAGCGAGATGGGATTGGGGGAGAAAAGTGATGAGTAGCTATCCCCAGGGACAGAATAACAGTTTACACTGCTAGAGGGGAACCTATTGTGTGGGGAACTTATGGCCTCTGTAATTGTTGAAGCGCTTAACTGTTACCATAGAGATAATCCCGATCAAGTTCAAAATCATAGCACACCCCAAAAGCTTGTACTTCCAAATAAACCTGTTGTACTATAACCTGGTGATGTGTGGTTTTTAACTTTGTCCACCCCACCCCAACTCTGGCTCCTCCACATCAGAATCCCGATAGACAGCCCCACTGAAACTGAAGGGCCTGTCAGGTACTTGAGGGAGCCACAGGGGCGTGGGGGAGGGGTGTGTGGTTTAACCACAAAGTGCTGAACTGATCTAGACTTTCTAACTGCCGTCACCATGGAGATAATACTGAGAGACAGTCTCTATTCAAAGTCCCAAACCACTAAGGTATAAGAATGGGAGCGGCACATCAGACAGGCGGGGAGTTACCTGATGCTGCCTGGAGGTGTTTTGCATGTACACTATCCATGTAACTACCACATCTCATCAATAAAGACTCAAAGAAGACCTCTCAGAGTTCTGTGCCCAGTTATTCCTGTCCAGCAGGGTTCAGGAATATGAGCACACAGCAGTCAGTCTTCATAGTGGAGGATACGAAGAACATGCCAGTAATTGATAAGGAAACTAAGGAAGGTGAGGACCAGGTAATAACCATTATCGTGAAAGAGTTAGAGCTGGGCAAGTTAATGGAGCTAAAGGTAGACAAGTCTCATTGCCCTGATGGAATACATCCCAGGATACCAACAGAGTTAGTGGGAGAAATAGCAAATGCACTTAGGAGTTGTAGAATCCGACAGCAGAGACAGGCCATTTGGCCCAAACTGGCCCATGCCAATCAGAATGTCCATCCACGCTAACCCCATTTCCCTGCACTTGGCCCATTTGCTTCTGACCCTTTCCTATCCATGTATTTGTCCAAATGTCTTTTACCTGTTGAGTGTTCCTGGCAGCTCATTCCATATACATACCACCCTCTGTGTAAAACAGTTGCCCCTCAGCTTCCCTTTTATTCTTTCTCCTCTAACCTTAAACTGATGCCCTTCAATCCTGGAGTTCCTGGGAAAAAGACTGAGTGCATTCACCTTATCCATGCCTCTCATGGTCTTATACCCTTCTAGAAAAGAACCCCCTCAGTTTCCTCTGCTCTAAACATAAAATCCTCACTTGTCCAACCTCTCCCTATAACTCAGACCCCTGAGCCCTGGCAACATCCTTGTAAATTGTTCTGCACTTTTTACAGTTTAATAACTGAAACATTCATCATATTTCCAGTGTTTCCCCACGGCGCTGGAACCGACGGGACAATGCCAATGGATTACAATCCATGATCGGGAATGAACTCCTTTACAACAATCCCATTTTCATAGTGTTTCCCATGGTGCAGGTATCCTTGTGTCTTTCTGGTTGTATGGTTAATTAAAGACTTGTCCTTCTACAAAGCAAAGTTGTGGCTTAATTGTTCCTGGGAAATGTGCCATAATTTTTCAGAATTTCAAAAACAAATGAAATCTCTCTTCACACTCACCACGCTGACATGGACTTGGCTGTGTCTCAGTACTTTTGCAGTCACATTGACATTTGAAATATTCGCCCACGGAGAGAATGTACACCTTTCCTTCCAGATGAAAAGGCCAATGATATTCAGATCGGCACGAATCAAGTAACTATCAGATCTGAACATGAAGTTCAATTTGAATTTCTCATCCGCAAATCCACCCTTTCAGTACCATACAACAGAGCACACAAGTTACCACTGTTAATACAGGATGGAAATTCATAAGACAATTGTTGTATTAAACTGTAGTTTCCTTGTTGACCCAAAGCTTTAAACCTCAGTCTCACAATTTCTCTCTTCTGTGAACTGAAATCCAAACCAATCCCCCCACTCCTTTCCTCCACACCCAGTTCTCACACACTCTCTCTTCGAATTCAGTTTCCTAGCTCCTGATGAGAACCATCCAGCATACACTGCTTCCTGCACACTCTGGCCAAGACCCATCTGACTAAAATGAGCCAAATTAGAATTCTAATTGCAGGCCCATCCTTGTCCCTTTCCATAACAACCCTGAATCTTCACAAAAGAGTTCTGATAACTTTCTGCAAAACGCTGCACCACTGATAGTCTGATTACATGTCAGGGTAGCAAGAGAAGGGCCATTCCCCTGGGTCCTGCTCCCAGAGGGATGAAGCTGCTAATGATAGATTAATCCCTCACACCCACAGCCTCCTTCCCAGGCACTGACCTATGCTGCACATACTCCCACAATTGGTCAGCACTGCACCCGTGCACTTGTCTCCCCTCCTGCAGCACGAGCTCCCGATCATACAGGAGTCTGGGTGATTGACAGCAGCTGCTGCCCAATATATCAGAATCCCTACAGTATGGAAACAGGCCCTTCGGCCAAACAAGTACATACTGACCCTCCAAACAGTAACTTACACAGAACCATTCCCCCTAACTAATGTAACAAATACTATGGGCAATTTAGAATGGCCAATTCACCTGCCCTGCACACCTTTGGAGTGTGGGAGGAAACCGGAGGAAACCCGCTCAGACACGGGGCGAATGCGCAAACCCCACACAGTCGCCCGTGGCCGGAATCGAACCTGGGTACCTGGTGCTGTGAGGCAGCAATGCTAACCACTGAGCCATCTCTATAGGGTGGAGGGGGCAGGGCTGGAGGACTGGGACAATGGGATTGTAAACAATGAATGAATGGGGTGAACACTGGGGGATGGACAGGTCAGTGAGGGACAGGAACAGTGCAGCAGCAGGAGGGGATCCTGGACTAACTGAGCAATGGGTGAGTCTGACAGGAGAGAAACTACAGGAAGGTTCTGTTTGGAGGCTCAGGCAGGGACAGCTGGGAGACAGTATGGCCTGGTGGCTTGGGCAGGTTTACTAATCAGCCTCTTCAAAGATGCTGTTACTCAACTCTGAGCCTGATCCCCCTAGTCCAGAGGTAAGGACACTTACACTATTTCCTGGTGGGCAAGGGATACAGAGACTGCCTTTCAAAAGGAACTCACCTCTGTTGATGACATTAACAAGACTCAATACAGAGTCACTGACAAAATGTTGTTGTACATGAACTTCATCCAGAATATTAACACCTATAACTGGGCAACGCAGACCCCAAGGTACAGAGTTAAATCCTGGATACTAATAACAGCTTTGTGCATGGGAAATCATATCTCATGAATTTGAATCAGTTTTTTTGAAGTAGTAACAAAGAGGATTGCTGAGGTCAGAGCATGGACGTGATCTACATAGACTTCAGTAATGTTTTCGACAAGGTTCCTCATGGGAGACTGGTCAGCAAGGTTAGATCGCATGGAGTACAAAACTGGCCCGAAGGTAGAAGGCAGAGGGGGCTTTTCAGGCTGGAGGCCTGTGACCAGTGGAGTGTCACAAGGATCGGTGCTGGATCCACTACTTTTCACCATTTATATCCATGATTTGGATGTGAACATAAGAGGTATTGTAAGTAAGTTTGCAGATGACACCAAAATGGGAGGTGTCGTAGACAGTGAAAAAAGATTACCTCAGAGTACAAGAGGATCTGGATCAGATGGGTGAATGGGCTGAGGAGTTCAGTTTAGAAAAATGCGAGCTGTTGCATTTTGGAAAAGCAAACTTTAGCAGGACTTATACAGTAATAGTAAGTTCCTGGGGAATGTTGCTAAGTAAAGAGTCCTTGGAGTGCAGGTTCATAGTTCCTTGACAGTAGAGTAGCAAGTAGATAGGATCATGAAGGCGGCAGTTGGTCTGCTTGTCTTTACTGGTCAGAGCATTGAGTATAGGGGTTGGGAGGTCATATTGCGGCGGTACAGGACATTGCAAAAGTTGCCGAATCAATATTCCATAAAATTCTGTTCTCCTTCCTATCAGATGGATGCTCTTAAACTTTAAAGAGATCAGAAAAGAATTATAGCATGTTGCCAGGGTTGGATGTGCTGTTTTCCCTGGAGCGTCAGAGGCTGAATGGTGACCTGAAAGAGATTTTTAAAATCAGGCTGGGCATGGAGAGGGTAAATAGACAAGATATTTGTCCTGCAGTGGGGGAGTACAGAACTAGGGGACTGGGAGGGAGGGTAGGCAGATCGAGAGGGGTGGGACCGAAATGGATGGGGAAAGAGCAGGGGATAGAGAGGGGTGGCACAGAGATGGGTCGGGAGAGAGAGCCGGGTCTGGACAGAAAGTGGGATTAGAGAGGAGGGGACCGGGGGGTTGCGACTGACAGAAAGGGCGAGGGGAACAGACCAGAGGGGGGAAAGAGGGCGAACAGGCTAACAGAGGGGGGTGGAGAACAGGCCGATTGGGGAGGGGGGGGAAAAAAAGAGACAGGCCGGTGGGGACAGGCCGACAGAGGGAGGGGGACAGGCCAACGGGGGGTGGGGGAGAAAACAGGCCAACAGAGGGGAGCTACAGACAGAGCGGGGGGAGATGGGGGGAGCAGACAGAGCAGGGGGGAGCAGACAGAGCGGGGGGAGATAGGGGAACAGAGGGGGAAGATGGAGAGTTATTTTATAGATCTAAAACTCAATCCTGTTCCTGTTTTCTCCTCCTCACCTTATTTCCCTCTGAAGGGCTCAGAACAACTGCATAGTTCTTGGAAAGTAGAGTTTCAGGGAGATCAGGTGCTGAACGTGGCATTTGGGACACGAACATTGAATGAAATGTGCTGATCAATAAACGTACTCTGGTTCGATTCCACTGTCTGTGTGGTGCTTGCACATTCTCCCTGTGTGTCTGCGTGGGCTTCCTCTGGGTGCTCTTAATTTCCTCCCACAAATCCAAAGCCATGCAGGTTAGCTGGATGAGCTTTGGGTAATGGTCGGTTACAGAGTTAGGGTGGAATGCTGTTCCGATGGTTGGGATGGTCTCATGGGCCGAAAGGCCTGCTTCCACACTGTAGGGATTCTGTCACTGAGTATAGGGGTTAGGAGGGCACGTTGGGGCTGAGTAGGGCATTGGGGAGGACAGTTTTAGAATACTGTATTCAATTGTGGTCTCCCTGATTTCAGAAAGATGTTACCAGAATAGGACTCAACCTCTTAATGACAAGTTCCTGGGAAGTGTTGACAGACAAACAGACCATGCAGTGTGGGTTGATAGTTCCTTGAAAGTGTGGTTGAAGGTAGACAGGTCGGTGAAGGTGGTGTGCGGTATGCTAGCTGTTATTGGGCAGTGCATTGAGTATAGGAGTTGGGAGATCATGGTACGGTTGTACAGTTTATCGGCTCAGCCACTTTTGGAATCCCCAGATTGCTTTACATTCCAGTCTCCCTGCTATAGGAAAGATGTTGGGAAACTTGCAAGAGTTCAAAAAAGTTTTTCCAGGGTGCTGCCAGTATTGGAATATGTGAACCAAAGGGAGAGGCTGAATAGGCTGAGGCTATTTCCCTGCAGCACTGGACACTTTAGGTGGCTTTATCGAACTTTATAGAATTATGAGGAGCAATGATAGTGTGACTAGCCATCGTTTCTTTTTTCCCAGGGTACGGGAGACCAAACAAATGTGAATCTTTTTTCCAAGGTGGAAATGACAAATTCTAGAGAAGAGATGGCAAGTTTAAAGGATATGAAAACTGAACCAACTGAAGATGCTATAAACCAGGAAGAGAAACAGAGGTTTCTGGAAAAGCTCAGCAGGTCGAGCAGCATCTGTGAAAAGAAATTAGAGTTAACGTATCTGAGGAAGGGTGACCAGACCGAAACTTGAACTGATTTTTCTTCACAGATGCTGCATGACCTGCTGAGCATTTCCAACAACATCTGTGCAAGTTTAAAGGGAGTTGTTTGGAGTATATACCTGAGAGGAACTTTATAAAGTGCGAGTGAGACCACATCTGGAGTAATGACAGAAGTTTTGGTCCCTTTATTTAAGGAAATACATCATTCCATCAGAGGCATTTCACAGAAGATTGACTGGGATGAACCCTGGTTTGCAGGGCTTATCTTTAAAGAAAAGGCTGAAGAAGTTGGGACTCTACTCACTGGATTTGGGAAGAATGAGAGGTGGTCTCATTGTAACGTGTAGGATTCTTAAGGAGTTTGACAGGGTAAATACGGAGAGGATGTTTCCCAACATGAGGGAGTCTGGAACCAGATTCTGGGATAGTCGCGGAATCACGGGTTCAGATTTGGATTCGTCAAGTTTGAGGCAACACCGACACGGGTCAGGGGTTTCAGTAGCAATGGAGCTGGGGTGAGGTGGAGACAAGCAACATTTAAGAGATTGGAATTCCTGGTGTTTGTGATTGTGTAGATGTTTGATCAGAAGGTCACCTTGGGGTCAGATATGAGAGCAATATTGTCAAGAGTGTGGCTCCTGCCTCAGGTAGTTCCCAGGGAGAGGGAGGGGCTCAGCAGTAAGGGAAAGTAATTTGTAATAGCAACTGAAGGCAATGGGTTTAACCATTGCAACGTTCCGTTGCAGGAAATTGCAGCCAATCGCTTGGTGGGAGTGTGATGAGCAGTTTGATAACTGAGTAATGGAGGGGGATGATGGGGAGGGAGAGCTGGGCATCGTCAGTGTACATGTGAAACCTAACACGGTGCTTTTGGACAATGTCACCTCCTGGCAGTATGTAGGTGAGAAACAGGAGGGACCAAGGAGAGATCCTTAAGGGACACCAAATACAGGGAATTCAGAAAGGAAAGGGAGTGTCGGGATGGTGTAGGTTTTTACAACAACTGTGGGGTCAAATATTGGATTGGAGCAGAATGGGAGAGAAGGACATAACCAGGAAAGACAGACAGGTAGAACAAGGAACAATATCTGTGAATTGGGGAGGGGGGGTGATGAGGAGGAGGAGCAGCCCAACTCCAAAAGCACTATTCCTACATCAGTGACATCACCCAACTCCACCCGAGTCTCAGCTCATTTACTGAAACACTTGTCCATCCCTGTGTTATCTCCAGACTTCATTACCCAAACACACTCCTGGCCAGCCTCCCACATTGAACTTACATGTAATCTCAAGAGTATCTAAAACCCTACTGCCCATAGTGCTCACTTGTACCAAAACTTGTTGATCCATCAAAAGGCTCCTATTAACAAGCAACAATTTAAAATTCTCACCCTTGATGTAATTCCTGGCTGTGAACATCCCTGTCTCCCTGCACCACACAACCTGTGACACCTCAACATCTTATTTTCTTTCAGACTCTCAACGATGTGTTTATTCATTGCTTCATCTGTCTGGCTGTTTCTACTGTTGCCAAGGCAACACGGTCTGGAATTCCCACCCTTACCCCCTCAGACCTACTTTCCTCCTTTAAGGTATTCCTGAAAACCTGCTTATTTGGCAATTCTTTTGATCACCTGACCTAATATCCCCATCTGTGGCCTTATGTCAGAAGTTCTCAATAGTATTTCTGTGGAATTATAAACATGATAAAAAAAACAAACTGTCGTTGATTTGCACACACAATGTCAACTCTTCAATGTTACTGAGTGAATAATCTGTAACATCTCTTACCCAAACACATTGTGGGAGCACCTTCACCACAGGAATTGCAGCTGTACAAGGAAGTCAAACATCACCTTCTCCACAGGCAATGGGGCTTTGGCATTGATCACTGGTATCTGTGGAGAGAGAAACACACAGTTGATATTTCAGGGAGCGCAAAATGCATTAGAGGGAGGGAAAATGGTGCAGAATTTGGGATTTTCAAATTTGTGTTTTACAAAGTGCACTAAGTTCTGTAAAACCTCTCATTCCATACCGTGAAAATTTCCTCCTCTTCCTGGTCAATATGTCTTTCCTTTCCCCTGCCCTTCACCTTCACACATTTCCAATGCCTTGGTCACAACAAAACTGTGCTGCCAGTGAAGTTTATGACATGATTGAGTATTGCCCCGCCCCTCATTCACTCCGATTGGTTGAAGGACCAACTAGCACCTCTCGCCCCCTTTCCCCCACTCTTATTGGTCCTGCGCTGACATCAATAATCCGAGGCTCATTGTGGGTTGGAGCATGCTCAGTGCTTCCTGCTTTTGCTGTTCATCAGGTCTCAGAGAGAGAGAGAGAGAGAGGGCTCATTCCTGTTTCACCTGATGTCAGACAATAACAACAACTACCTGCATTGTATCGAGCCTTTCACATTGACAAATCTCCTAAAATGCTTCACGAATGATGGAAACGTTGATTAAAGAGAACGATTTTTAGATACATCTTTCAGGCGGAGAGAGGGGTTTAGGGAAGATATTCCAAAGGTTTGTGTCCTCGGCAGCTCCAATCGTGGAGTGATATTGGTGGGCAACAGCTTACAATGGAGACAGTTAGTGGCTAACCATAAGTTAACAACCTCATGTCGAAGCCCCCTACCCCACACACCAGGCCTCGTTCTCACAGCCTGCCATTACACACTACCTATGGTTAGCCACTAACAGTCTCCATTAACAGCTAATCACCCTCCCCCAGCCAGATCGTTATCCACTCCTTTATCCAACCACTCTTCTCACTCTATCCCCACCTATCCTTTACTCCTTTTATCTTCCCCCCACACTAACTTCTGCACATAAACTGACTTTTTTTTCTCAGTAATATCTCTTCTGTGGAAGGGACACTGAGTCTGAAACTTTAACTCTGATTTCTCTTCACAGATACTGCCAGACCTGCCGAGCTTTTCCAGAACCTCCTGGTTGTTGTTTCTGATTTACATCTTCTGCAGTTCTTTTGGTTTTAATTTACCGGGAGTTTGTAATTCAGGTCCCACAGCCTCTGTCCCAGTCTCTGCTGTCTCTCCCAACCCCACCCAGTGACACGGCACCTGCACAACTCATGGACAGGTGTTGTCTTGCTGGCCACACCCCTCATTCAATCCCATTGGCTGCAGGACTACACAGATTCTCCTCCCATTGGTCTGGAGCTGCCGTCAATCAGCCGGGCCCCATTGTGATGAGAGTGGAGGGCTAATCCCTCTCTCTGCCCTGGGATGAGCTTCATCATTCACAGTGAATGGGGCAGTATCACAGAGCACAGGGCCTGGGGGCTATTCAGCCCATTGGGGCTGTTACTCTCTCCTTCTGGAGATGCTGCAAATCTGTCCCAAGTCCCCTCCCATTTGCCCATAGCCCCCCAAATCTTTACTTAAAAAGTAAAATTCCAAGTCTGTTTCAGAATACCTGCTGAATCTGTGTCATTCAGACTGTTCCAGATGCTCAGAACTTACTGAATAAAATAGTGTTCACATTTTCACCTTATATTATTTGCCAATTACTTGAAAGTTACTAAAAATTGTGACAGTGTGAACAATTCCTCTCTCTCTCTGCAAATTCAAGACCTTGGAACCAAATCTGCACCAGGTCGAAATCACTGCTTCACCTTCTCAGCTCCAAGGATAATTATCTGTGCTTCAGCTCGTTCTCCACAAAAGAGAGGAATGCATCTTAATTTATTAAGATCAAAGAAACAGACCTTCCGTCCAATTCGTCCGTGCCAACGAGGAATCCTAAACTAATGGATTCCCATTCACCATCTATTGGCCTGTATCCATCAAAACCATGTACCCAATTGGAAGCCTTTTAAATGTTGTGATTTTATCAGCCTCCACTACTTCATCTGGTAGCCCCTCCCATACACTCAGCTTGAAAACGTTGCCATATAGATCCCTTTTAAATTGTTTCCCTCTCAACTTAAACCCAGGTGCTCTAGTTTTGGACCCACCTCACCTGAGGAAATAGGACTCCGGCTGCTCACTTTATTCACACCCCTCGTGATTTTATAAATCTCCATGAAGTCACCTCTCAGTCTTTGACTCACCAGAGAAAATAGCCCCAGCCTATTCAGGCTCTCCCTGTAGCCCAAATTCTCCAATCCTGGCAACGTTTTTGTAAATCTTGTCCAAACCTTTTCAAGTTTCACAACATCCGTCCCAGAACAGAGTAATTCAAACTGAAAACAGAATTCCAGAAGTGGCTTAATCAATGTCCTGTCCAGCCACAATATGACATCCAAGGTTCTGTATTCAATGCATTGACCAATAACGGAGAGCATTAATGGAGTCCCATTTGCCAGCGGTTCACCCTTATCACTCTAAAAACATTTCTCTTCATGTACCCAATCAAATGCCTTTTAAATGCTGCAAAGGTACTAGACTCCACCCCTTCCTCTGCAGTTCATTCCATACTTGCAATGCCCTCAACATGATAAAGATGCCCCTTAGATCCCTTTTAAATCTTTTCCCTCTCACCTTAAGCCTTTACCCTTTAGTTCTGGACCCACCGAACTTGGGAAAAAGTCCCTGACTGCTCACCTTATCCATGCCCTTCATGATTTTATGAGATCACCTCTCAGCCTCCAACTCTCCAGGGAAAATAGTCCCAGCCTATTCAGCTCAAACCGTCCAACCCTGGCAAAATCTTTGCAAATGTTTTCTGAACCCTTTCAAGTTTCTCAACATTATTCCAAGCACAGGGAGATTGGAACTGTAAACAGAATTCCAGAAGAGCTGTAATCAGTGCCCTGTCCACCCACAATATGACATCACAACAGCTGCATTCAATGCATTGACCAATAACGGGGAGCGTACCAAATGCTGCATTCACTCCCCTGCCTACCTGTGACTCTACTTTCAAGGAACTATGAACCTGCACTCCAAGGTCTCTTTGTTCAGCAATGTTCCCCAGGACTTTACCATTAAGTGTATAAGTCCTGCCCTGATTTGCCTTTCCAAAATACAACAGCTCACATTTATCTAAATTGAACTCCGTCTGCCATTCCTTGCTCCACTGGCCCATCTGATCAAAATCCTGTTGTATTCTGAACTAACCGTCTTCATTCTACACATCCAATTTTGGTGTCTTCTGTAAACCTACTGACTATACCTCATATATTCACATCCAAGTCATTTATTTAAGGGCCCAATATCCATCCTTGCAGCACACTGCTGCTCACAGGCCTCCAGTCCGCAAAGCAACCCTCCATCATCATCCTCTGTCTCCTACCTTCAAGGCAGTTTTGTAATGGCTTGCTCTCCCTGCATTCCATGTTATCTAACCCTGCGAACCAGTCTGCTTTGTGGAACCTTGTTGAATGTCCATATAAACAACATTCACCGCCTGGCTTAATCAATTTTCTTTGTCACTTCAAAACACTCACTCAAGTTAGTGAAACACAATTGTGCATGTACAAAGCCACATTGACTCTCCCTGTTATTCCTTACCTTTCCAAATAGATGGATATCCTGTCCCTCAGAATCCCTTCCAACATCTTGACTTCAAATTCACTGATTTCTTGTTCCATCGCCTCTCCTTAACACTTTTTTTAAAATAATGGCACCTCATCTGTCACTATCAACGATACAAGTACCTCAGGAGAGGCCCAACAATCACTTCCCTAGATTTCCAGAAAGTTCCAGGATACACCTGATCAGGTTCCAGGGCTTTATCCACCTTGATGCGATTTAAGACATCCAGTACCACCTCCTCTGTAACATGGACACTTTTCAAGTTATCACTGTTTAGTTCTCCAAACTCTCGAGCTTCCATATACTTCTCCAGTAAAAATGACGTGAAATATTTGCATATCTTTCACACCCCCTGTGGTTCCATAGACAGCCTTGTTGACCTTTAAGGGGTCCTATTCTCTGGTCCAGTTAATCTTTTGTCAGTGATATATTTGTTTAATCTCTTTGGATCCTACTCCAGCACATCCCAGAACGGCCTACTTCAAGGACCATAATTTTCCTCTGACTTGATCAACAATGCCCTCCAACACATACCCTCCACTTCACGCACCTCCGCCTTTACCCCACCCCTCCAGCCACAATAAAGAATATAGACCTGCGGTCTTCACCTTCCACCCCACTAATCTCCAGATACAGCGCATTAACCTCTGTTATTTCTGCTACCTAAAGTCAGACCCCACCACCAGAGACATATTTCCCTCTCCACCCCTATCTGCATTCCGCAGAGACCATTCCCTCTGCACCTTCCTTGTTCGGTCCACACCCTCCCACCAACCCACGCTCCACACCCTTGACCCTCCCTTGCCGCCACGGGAATGTAAAACGTGCGGCCACACCTCCCTCTGACCTCTGTCCAAGACCACAAAAGGATCTTTTCATATCAGGCAGAGATTTGCCTGCACATCCCAAAACCTCATATACTGCATCTAGACACTCTGGGAAATTTAACATGGTTCATCTGACTAACCTACACATCTTTGGACTGTGGGAGCAAACTGGAACACCCGAAGGAAACCCTCACAGATACTGGGGAGAATGTGCCAACTTGAACACAGACAGTCACCTGAGGCTGGAATCAAACCCATGTCCCTGGTGCTGAGGAAGCAGCGCTAACCACTGAGCCACAATACTGTGGGATCTTTGGTGCTGATGTGCTGCCCCACTGATACCTCAGTCACTCACCCTGCCTCATGTCCTGATGATGGAGTGGAATTATCGCTAGACCGTTAATCCAGAGACCCAGATAACGATCTGGGGATCTGGGTTTGAATCCCATCACGGCAGATTCCTCCCCTTTGAGAAGATTCTGAACCATCTCGGAGTCATTCTTGAACCAGGCACCACCCCATTCTGATGTCTCACTGTCAGCTGCAGAAACGGCAGACTGTGCCCCTGACTAGAGAGTCCCCTATCACCATTGATCGTGTGGAACTGGATATACCTCACATTACAGTAGAGCCAGTCTCAGTCACAGTAACTTGACTGTCAGTGTTACATTCCCCTGAAAGTCTATTACCAACTACATTTTCCCAAACAGTATACTTGTTTGAGAGGGGGGGATAGCCATAGAAGACTGCTGTACTACCTGCCTACCCCTCCTAGCTTTCCTGGAGGTAACCCATCTACCTGACTGTATCTGCAGTATCCTGCAATCCTGAGACTGCCCCTTAATCACACCCCCAGGCTCCTGTCAATTCCTCACTGCCTTTAATCACTCCTCCACCAATCCATGCGATCCAATAGGATTTACAATCACACTTCCTGCAGACATAATCATCAGGATCATGGAGACTCTCCCTAATCTCCCACATCTGACAGGAACAGCACGCCACTCTACAACAGGCCATCTCTCCACCTTAAGAATCTACAGACCAAGAAAAAGGCACCGTCTTACTGCTGGAAAAATACTGCCCGAGAATAACAATGCTTATGATTTATATTTCAAACATTTATTCAAGAGACTGTAAGACATTAAAAAGAAACCCTCACCTTACTCACTATTGTAGATTTAATAAAGTAGAACAGACTAAGATTGATATTTGAAGAGACTGAAACCCACGGAGCTGATCCCCGGCTCGGAGTACTTCCAAGGGTGAGGACTCTCGGAGGGCAGCTGTGAAATGTCACTGTTTCTCTTCTCTGTCCACTCCATTTCCAGAGATGTTTATAACTTCACAGCCAGTCAGCTCAGAGAGGTCACTGCTTGGTTTTATTCACTGGGGGTTGCCTTTGCTGCCCAGACCAGTATTGATTGGCCACCTTTGTGTTGGAGAAAGTGGTGGTAGACTGTCTTCCTGAAATGCTGCAGTCCATGTACACCACAGTGATGTTTGGTCAACAATCACCCTCCAGCCCCACCACCCTCCCTGTCTCTGTAATCCCCCTCCAGCCTCACAACCCTCCCTGTCTCTGTAATCCCCGTCCGGCCTCACCACCCTCCCTGTCTCTGTAATCCCCCTCCAGCCTCACCACCCTCCCTGTCTCTGTAATCCCCCTCCGACCCCACAACCCTCCCTGTCTCTGTAATCCCCCTCCAGCCTCACCACCCTCCCTGTCTCTGTAATCACCCTCCAGCCTCACTACCCTCCCTGTCTCTGTAATCCCCCTCCAGCCTCACCACCTTCCCTGTCTCTGTAATCCCCCTCCAGCCTCACCACCCTCCCTGTCTCTGTAATCACCCCTCCAGCCTCACTACCCTCCCTGTCTCTGTAATCACCCTCTAGCCCCACCACCCTCCCTGTCTCTGTAATCCCCCTCCAGCCTCACCACCCTCCCTGTCTCGGTAATCCCCCTCCAGCCTCACCACCCTCCCTGTCTCTGTAATCACCCTCTAGCCCCACCACCCTCCCTGTCTCTGTAATCCCCCTCCAGCCTCACCACCCTCCCTGTCTCGGTAATCCCCCTCCAGCCTCACCACCCTCCCTGTCTCTGTAATCCCCCTCCAGCCTCACCACCCTCCCTGTCTCTGTAATCCCCCTCTAGCCCCACCACCCTCCCTGTCTCTGTAATCCCCCTCTAGCCCCACCACCCTCCCTGTCTCTGTAATCCCCCTCCAGCCCCACCACCCTCCCTGTCTCTGTAATCACCCTCTAGCCCCACCACCCTCCCTGTCTCTGTAATCCCCCTCCAGCCCCACCACCCTCCCTGTCTCTGTAATCCCCCTCAACCACCACCACCTTCCCTGTCTCTGTAATCACCCTCTAGCCCCACCACCCTCCGTGTCTCTGTAATCCCCCTCCAGCCTCACCACCCTCCCTGTCTCTGTAATCCCCCTCCAGCCTCACCTCCCTCCCTGTCTCTGTAATCCCCCTCCAGCCTCACCACCCTCCCTGTCTCTGTAATCCCCCTCCAGCCTCACCACCCTCCCTGTCTCTGTAATCCCCCTCCAGCCTCACCACCCTCCCTGTCTCGGTAATCCCCCTCCAGCCTCACCACCCTCCCTGTCTCTGTAATCCCCCTCCAGCCTCACCACCCTCCCTGTCTCTGTAATCCCCCTCCAGCCTCACCGCCCTCCCTGTCTCTGTAATCCCCCTCCAGCTTCAGAAATTACATGTCCGTGATGTAAGATTTTTATTTGGATTCATTTTTGTTTCTTTTACCTCAAAAATGAAAAATAATAAAAAAACCCCAAAAAAAGAGTGAAATATTTTCACCCCAAACACATTTCTGTTGAGTGACCTTTTGGAGAGGCCGACACATGGACATTTGAGTATTTTATCACAAATTGCACATGTAGAATGAGGGAACTTTTTTTAAAAAACTCTGCTAAAAAAGGAGGTAATGGCCAGATGGTATTCTTGCTAGACGAGTAATATATGTAATGTTCCGAGGATTAGGGTTAGAATCCCAACATGGCTGATGGTGGCATCGGAATTCAATACAATTGAGAATGAAAAGACTAATGATGACCATGAAACTATTGTCGATTGTTAGAAAACCCCCATCTGATTCATTAATGTCCTTTAGGGAAAGAAACGGTCATCCTCACCTGGTCTGGCCGACAAGTGACTCCAGACCCACAGCAATGTAGTTAACTCTCAACTGCCCTCAGGGTAAACACCCACATCAACTGAGTGAATAAACAAAAAGAGATTTATTTTTAAATTGAGGAGGAGAGCTTTTTAAAAATAAAATTGTGTTTTCAAAATTTAAAAAATGATCACCTTAGTCGGATGGCACTATAGACGCCGCAATAATCAGAGTGAACTAAAGGAACATACAGAGAGATCTCAGATATAAAGTCAGAATAATAAGGTGGTTATAGTAGACGATTCAATTTTGCAAACATTGACTGGGACAACCATAGTGTGAAAGGTTTGGTTGGGAAAGAATTTGTTAAACGAGTCCAAGAAAATGTTCTTTATCAATATGTAAATGTTCCTATCAGAAAGCAAGCAACACCTGACCCTTTTCTTGGCTGATCAGACAGGGCAAGTGACTGAAGTGATAGGATGGGAACAGTTTGGGTGGGAGGAAATTGTGGGCACCATGGAGAAATATTTGTATAATCGATAACTACGGTGAGCTACCTGATGACTGGAGAGTGGCTAATGTTGTACCTTTGTTTGTGAAGGGACAGAAGGAGAAGCCTAGGAACTGTAGACCTCGGAGTCTGACTTCAGTGGTGGGTGACCTGTTGGAGGTCATTCAGAAGGATAGGGTTTACATGTATTTGGAGAGTTAAGGAATGATTCGGGACAGTCAACATGGTTACACAAGAGGGCGTCTCACAGACTTGATTGAGCTTTTTAAGGTAGTAACCAAGAAGATCGACGAGGGCAGAGCGTTAGATATTGTTTATTTGGACTTTAGTAAAGCCTTTCACAAGGTTTTGCACGGGAGACTAATTTGTAAAGTTTGATCACATGGGATTCAGGAAGAGCTTGCCAAGTGGATACAAAACTAGCTTAACGGTAGGAAACAGAGTGTAATTGTGGAGGGTTGCTTTTCAGACTGGAGGCCTGTAACCAGTAGTGTTCTACAGGAATCGGTGCTGGGTCCATTTTTGTTTGCCATGAGTGTAGATGTTTTGGGTAAGAATATACAAAGTATGGTTTGTTTGTGGGTGCCATCAAAACTGTTAAAGTGGACAGTAACAAAGGTTATTTATGATTACAAAGGGATCTTGATCAATTGGGTGAATGGGCTGAAGAGGGGGCGGATGGTGTTTAATTTGAATAAATGTAAGCTATTACATTTTGATAAAACAGACATCCCCTTTAGCCTCATTAATTAATTTCACTAATTAAAAGTAAGGGCTTGAGTCGTGACATAGAACAAACAGACCGAAGGGTTCAGGTCTTGTGTCATATGTAGACAGGGTGGTTCAGAAGGTGTTTAGCACACCTACCTTCATTGCTCAGACCTTTAGGTAGAGGAGTTGGGACGTAATATTGAGGCTGTACAGGATGCTGATGAGGCCTTTTCTGCAATACTGCGTCCAGTTCTGGTTCCCCGTTATAGGAAGGATGTTATTAGAGAAGGTTCAGAAGATATTTCCCAGGATGTTGCCATGAATGGAGGGGTAGTGTTGAAGGAGTGGCTGGATAGGCTGAGATTTCTGTCACTGGAGTATAGGAGGTTGAGGGGTGAACTTATTAGAGGTTTATAAAATCACGGAGTGTGTAGATAAGATGAATGCCCGGGGGGTCGCAGGGGGATTGAAGACTCGGGTGCACACATTTTGAAGAGAGATGAGAAAGGTTTTAAATAGATTTTAGGATGTTTTATAGATATCCTAATAGATATTAGAATATTTTTACATTTGTGGAATGAACGACAAGGGGAAATGGGAGCTGTGAATACAATTACAATCTTTAAAAGACATCGGCTAAAGTTCATAAATAGGAAATATTTGGAGGCAGGTGCAGTTAGTTTCGTTTGGAATTATAGTCGACATGGATTGGTTAGACCACAGGGTCTGTTTCCATGCTGAATAACTTTAAGACTCTAACTCTCAGTGTCTCTGTAAATTGCTCCATGCTCACAACTCTCTCTATCACTGTCACTTCATCAGCTTCACAACTCTTCCTTATCTCTCTAATTCCTCTCCAGCCTCAGAACCCTCACTATCTCTGGTATCACAAAACATCTGTCTCTGTAACATCATCCATTCTCACAATCCTCCTTGTATTTGTAAGTTCCTCGAGCCCCACAAATCTCTGTGCTAAGTGCCTTTCTCTAATTCCAGCCTTGAGGATAGCCCATTTTTAATTCAGATTCATGCACCCTGAGCTCCAGAAATTACTACTAAACCTCTCTTGCTCATTTTCCTCATCAAAACATTAACTAATCATGTATCATCTATTCTAATATCAAAAGGTATTAGATGATCACACTGGGTATGTGTGCTTGATGACCAGTATGGATAAGATGAGGACACTGTGTTAAACAGTTTTATACCAGAGACTCTGACCCCATTTTATTCCGTGTTTTTCTGTGATTCTCTCTTTTCGAAGCAGATAGGAGTGGGAAGCAGTGGAGAATGTAAATGATCCATGGTCTTCACAGTGAGAAGATTCCACCACCATGGGCTGTTTACCCTCCAGCTCCACAATGTCCGATAGCCTATCCAAGCTATCGCGGATCCTGGCACCAGGGAGGTAACATACCATCCTGGATTCATGTCTGTGGCCATAGAAGTGCCTGTTGTGCACCGACTATTGAATCCCCTGTCACTTTAGCCCTGCCACTCTCTTTCCTCCCACTCTGTGCAGTAGACCTTTCTGTGGTGTTATGAACCTGACTGTTGCTGATTTCCCAAGAGGCTACCCCACCCATAACCTCCCAACAGAATCCCAAGTGGTATATCTGTACCTGTTTGAGAAGGGGATAACCACTGGGGACTCCTGCACTCCCTTCCTGTCTATTTTCTTGATCTGATGGTCACCCATTCCCTTTCTGCCTGTGTAACCCTCACCTGCAGTGTGACTAACTCACTAAACATGCTGACCATAACATTCTCAGTATTGCAGATGCTCCACTCACAGCTCCAGGTCTGAAAAGCAGTTTCCCAGTAGCTGCAGGTGGGTCCACTTCCTGCATACATAGCCGTCAGGGATACTTGAAGCTTCCCTTATTTCCCACATTGTGCAAGAGTAGCACACTACGGGTCTGAGGGCTCCGATCTCAATGTCTCTCTTTATTCATTTAGTTACTCCCATTCAGAGAATTTAAATGAACTAGCAACCTTCCTTCACACAAACATTTCTATTAAAATCAAAAGCACCAATCTTTACTTAACCTGTTATGTTATACTTTAAAAACTGTTAAGAAATACTCCGCAGGTACCACATAAAAACTGGCTGTTCCCATTGGGATCATGTGAGTTTCTGAAAGGCCTGAACTAAAACGGAGTTTCAGCTTCACCTTCTCCCTGTCTCCCCTCGCTCTGTTTACACCCAACTCCAGAACACTCTCATTGAGCCAAGCAGCCCTCACAGTACAGCCCTGTCATTTTCATTGTCTGCTCACACCTACACTGCCCTCAGTCTCCTGTACTGCTCTAATGCATCTCAATGGGAGCTCAGGGACAGCAAATCATCTTTCAATTCAGCCCTTTGTAACCCCAGAGTCAACATGGACCTCAGCAGTTTCTGAATGAACAGACAGTTGGTAGAATCTGGAACATTCCACCTGGAAAGGTGCTGGAATTTGAGTCCAAAAGGAATTTTAATGAGAAGTTTGCAGGTAATTGAAAATAAAGAGTTTATAGGTTAACATCATGAAGTGGGTGATTGGATCGAAATCTGACAGTTCTTACAGAGATGAGGTGTAGTTTGGATAAATCTGTGTTCCCTCTCAGGCCAATATCTCCTTCCTCAGCTGCATGGCCCAGAAGGCAGCACATACCCAAAGGGTGATCCAACCACGTATTTGTACATCTTTCTGCTTAACAAAAATATTGGAGATATTTTCTCACAAACAGAACAGACAAACCTTTCTCCTTCCACAGTTAAATGCCAATGATATTCAGATCCTGATGACTCCATTGACTGGAAAAACTTGCTTTTGAGATCCCAGCCTCAATTATTCTGATTTAATATCCTATGAAATGAATTCACAAAACAAAACTCACAGTCAGTGCATAAAGAATATAAAGACATACTTTTCTCTTGGTATGTGCTTGATGTGTAAATGCCTCTCTTCAAATCGCACCCCCCATCCTAGGAAGGGGACATGCACATGCACCTCATCTGTACCTTGCCCCTAATAAAGATGGCGACCATATCCCAGGTCCTATCACCGGCTGAGGGCCGCAGCCATTTTCCCATCTGCTACAAACGCGGGACTAAGAGTTTCTAATTCAGACTAATGACCCGCACAGAGGGTAATTAAAACTTCCCAGTCTAAAGTGACTCATTATCTCCCTGTCCCCGAGGCCACTCTCCCCTTCCCTGTTTGCATCTCCCACATTCACCAACGGCCAACTCACGTGGCACTGCATCAGCAGAGTTATGGTGACGTGTCATCCCACTGGCCACGCCCCTCACTCACTCCTATTGTTTGGATGACCAGCTGGTTCCACTTGGTCCACCAGTCCCACCACCTTTTCCTATTGGTCTGAAGCTGCCATCAATCAGCTGGACCCCATTGTGAGGTCAGTGGTGGGATCCTCCCCCTGTCTGAATCAAACCCAGAAGGTGTATGGATGGGGTCAATCAGGAACAACAAGCAGAAGGTGCTGGGAAAGCTCAGCAGGTCTGGCAGCATCTGGGAACAGAAATCTATCCAGTGGCCCTTCCTCAGAACTGATGGGAGCTGGAAAAATTAGAATCCTGACAGTGTGAAACTGCAACAAGGATAGAACCCTCCCCAAGTCCTTACCTTCCACCCAGATACAACACATCATCCTCTCCCATTTCCACCATCTACAATCAAACCGCACCACCAGATTCTTAAGGGGTTTGACAGGATAAATAGTGAGAGGGTGTTTCCCATCATGGGGGAGTCCGAAACCAGATTCTGTGTCAGTCACGGAATCAAGGGTTCCGTTTCAGATTCATCAAGTTTAAGGCGACACCGACACGGGTAAGGGGTTTCAGTAGCAATGGAGCTGGGGTGAGGAGGAGACAAGCAACGTTTAAGAGATTGGAATTCCTGGTGTTTGTGATTGTGTAGGTGTCTGATCAGAAGGTCAGCTTGGGGTCAGATATGACAGCAATACTCTGAAGAGTGTAGTTCTGCCTTAGACAGTTCCCAGTGAGAGGGAGGGGCTCAGAAGTAAGGGAAAGGAATTTATAAGGCAATGGGTTTAACCATTACAATGTTTCATTGGAGGAAACTGCAGCTAATCGAGTAGTGGGAGTGTGGTAAGCAGTTTGATAACTGAGTAACAGTGGAGTAATGGAGAGGGATGATGGGGAGGAAGGGTTGGGCATCTTCAGTGTACGTGTGAAACCCAACATGGTGCTTTTGCATAATGTCACCTCCTGGCATTGTACGTGAGCTACAGGAGGGGCCAAGGACACCAAATGCAAGAAATTCAGAAAGGAAAGGGAGAGCGGAGATGGAGCAGGATTTTGGAAGAGAAGGACATAACGAGAAAAGACAGAACAAGGAACAATATCTGTGAATCGGTGAGGGGGACTGATGAGGAGGAGGAAAGAGAGTTGGAAAGTCTATAGTTGAGTGAGATTAGGGTAAAGGGTCAAGGTGAGCTCTGATAAGGCTTGACATGAGATTGGAGAAAGATGTCAGTTTACGACAAAAACCAGGAACACCACGTGAGGCAGTTTGGCTCCGTGGGCTAGTGGGAGGGAGGGAAGCAGCAGATCGGATTATCTCAGTCTTAGTGACAGAGAAAGTCCATGTGCTCCAAACTCTTGTTGTTGGAGAGAAGGATGGAGGAGACAGGATGATGGACAGTGTTTCACAAAGAAACAAAACCTGGTTAAGTGATATTTAAAACGAATGAACAAACCTGATGTATTTAACTTTTATCCAGAATATTAAAACAAATGACTGAAGTCCTGGTTCGAATCCCATCTTGGCAGATAGTGAAATCTGAATTCCAGGAAAAAAACTGGAATTAGGAATCTCCTGATCTCCATGAAACCATTGTCAATGGCGGAAAAAACCCTGCCAACCTGACGGTGGCCCAGCAATCTCCTCACTGAAATAATCACTGCAGAGTTTCAACAAAGGAATGAAACTGGATAGACCATTCGGCATCTAACAAGGCATTAGGAAATTCAACCATAGAATCAGCCCTCTCGATGGTGCAACGTCCTCCAGACTAACATCTGGATTTTGGTGCCAGAATGTGCAGAGCTGTCTCACAGATCAATCAACGAACAGCCTGACATAGTCATACTCATGAAATCAACCCTTACAGACAATGACCAGACACCATCATCACCATCCCTAGATAGAGAGTGTGGTGCAGGAAAAGCACAACAGTCAGGCAGCATCCGAGGAGCAGGAGAATCGACGTTTCGAGCCTAAGCCCTTCATCAGCCTGACCTGCTGTCCTTTTCCAGCACCACACTCTTGACTCTGATCTCCAGCATCTGCAGTCTTCACTTTCTCCTGAAATCTCTGGATATGTCCTGTCCCACCGGCAGGACAGACCAGGCAGAGGTGGTGGCACAGTGGTGTACAGACAGGGAGGATTTCCCCTGGGAGTACTCAGCATTGACTCCGGACACCAGGAAGTCTCATGGCTCCTGCTGATTACCACGTACTATCCTCCCTCGGCTGATGAATCAGTTCTCCTTCATATTGAACATTTGGAGGAAGCACTGAGGAAGTAAAATGGCGTCAAAAGTACTCTGGGTACAGGATTTCTAGATCCACAATCGAGACTAGCTCTGCAACAGCATTAATGACTGAGCTGGTCAGGTCCTAAAGGATATAGCTGCTCAACTGAGTCTGCAGCGGGTGGTGAGGGAACCAACAAGAGGGAAAAACATACTTGATCTCATTGTTATGAATTGACCAGTGGCAGATCCATCTGGCCATGACAGTATCAGTACGAGGGACCATCACACATTCCTTTTGGAGACAAAGTCTTGGCTTAAAGTTGAGAAAAACCTCCATTGTGTTCAGTGGCACTATCACCACTCTAAATGGGACAGACTTTGAAGAGATGTAGGATCTCAAACTGGGTATCTCTGAGGCACTATGGGACATCAACAGCAGCAGAACTGTACTCCAGCACAATCTGTAATCTCATGGATTTGTACATCCCACACTCACCCATCACAATGTACAGTAAAGGAGGTCATGCCAAGAGCAGCACCAGGCATACCTAAAAATGAAGTGCCAACCTGGTGAATCTACCAAACAGGATTATCTGCATTTCAAACAGCATCAGCAGCAAGCAACAGTGTTAAGTGATCCGACATTCAATAGATCAGATCGGAGCTCTGCAGTTCTGCCACACCCAGTTGTGAACGGTGATGGACAATTAAACAACTCACTGGAGGAAGTCTCACAGATATCCCCACCCTTACTGATGGAGGGGTCTCACACACCCATGCACCAGATAAGGTGACAGCATTTGCAGCAATCTGCAGCCAAACGTGTCAAGTGGATGATCCACCTTAGCCTTCTCCAGTGGTTTCTAACATCACAGATGTGAGTTTCAAGCCAGTTCGATTCAGTTTGAATAACATCAAGAAATGGTTAAGTAGTGCAAAGGCTACGGGCCCTGCCAATATTCTGGCAATAATACTGATGGCTTGTGCTCCAGAACTTGCCACCCACCAAGTCACGTACCGCTCCTGCACTGGCATCGACCGACAATGTGGAACATTGCCCAGGGATGTTCAACACAAAAACACAGGGCAATCCAACCCAGGCAATTTCCATCTATCAGTCCACATTCGATCAGCAGTAAAGTGATGGAAGATGTCATCGACAGGGCTACCAAGCAGCAGCTGAGTGACACTCATTTTAGACTCCACCAGGGCCACTCAGCTCCCAATTGTGATACTGCCCTGATTCACAACCTGACATCCAGCTGAATCCCAGAGGTGAGGAGAGTGTGACAGTCCAGTCCCACTCCAATACCAATATTTCTAGCTGATTCCACACTAATCTCAGCTCATATACTCTCATCCACCTTGTGTTATCTCCAGGCTTCATTATCCAAACACACTCAGGGCCAGTTTCCCACATTCAACCTCCCTGTAATCTCAAGAAAAATTAAATCTCTGCTGCCCAAGTACTCCCTCGTACCAAACTGTTTGATCCATCAATAGGCTCCTATTCATAATCAACAACATAGAGCCATAGAGATGTACAGCATGGAAACAGACCCTTCAATCCAACCCGTCCATGCCAACCAGCTATCCCAACCCAATCTAGTCTCACCTGCCAGCACCCGGCCCACATCCTCCAATTTAAAATTCTCACCCTTGATTTAATCCCTAGCTCGCTGCATCACACACCCTTTGAGACCTCGACAACCCATTCTGTTCAAGACTCCTAACGATTTGTTAAATCATTATTTCACCTGTGTGGCTGTTTCTACAGTTGCGAAAGCAACAAGGTCTGAAATTCACAGTCAAAACCTCACAGATCTGCTTTCAGACTTTCCTCAAAACCTGCTTATTTGGCAGTGCTTTTGGTCACCTGACCTAATATCAACCTTCTCTGGCCTCATGTCTAAAGTTCCCAAAATATATCTTTGTGAAATTATAAGCATGTTCTTGATTTAGACATTATCTTCAAATCATCACTGTTGCTGAATGAATAATCTGTAATGTCTCTTACCCAACCACATTGTGAAAGCACCTTCACCACACAAACTGCAGCTGTACAAGAAAGTCAAACATCACCCTCTCCACAGGCAACAGGGCTTTGGCATTAATCACTGGTATCTGTGGAAGGAGGAACACAGTTGATGTTTCAGGGAGTGCAAAACGGATTACAGGGAATGAAAATGGTGCAGAATTTGATAGTCAGAAACAGAAGGAAAATACACTTGCTTATTGGAAAAAAGAATTCTTGACTGTTAAAGATTTTCTAGAAAAAAATAATCTGATAATAGAGCAGCACATGGTCAGGGGCTGGGAAGCAGTGAAAAATTAACTTACAAGAATCTCTGTTAAAGTAATAGTAAAATACTAAACAGACCAAAAATACACCTACTGTTCAAGACTGAGGAAGCTAGATTTTGACAAAGTGGCCATGAGGGAGCCCAGAGGTGAATCAGAGCAATATTAGCTGTTATGATCCCACAGTCAGAGAGATGTATAGCACCGACACAGACCCTTCGGTCTAACATATCCATGCCAACCAGATATCCTAACCTAATCTATTCCCATTTGCAACTACTTGGCCCATATCCCTGTAAACGCTTCCTAATCATATCATGTATCTATTTAGAGGCCTTTAACATGTTTTAATTGTACCAGCCTCCACCACTTCCTCTGGCAGCTCATTCCACCCACTACATTAAAGAGTTGGCCTTAAGGCCCCTTTGAAATTTTTCCCCATTCACCCTAAAGCAATGCCTTCTACTTTTGGACACCACTACCCCAGGAAAAAACACCTTGTTCATTTACCCTATCCATGCCCCTCATGATTGTATAAACCTCCATAACATTACCGCTCAGCCTATGGTAGTCCAGGAAAAACAGCCCCAGCCTTTTATGCCTCACCATGGTTAATTAAATACTAATTTTAGTGTGTAATTATTATAAGTTTCAAATAAGTTCAATGTTTAAAATAAAGTTCAAATAAGTTTTGTTTAAAACTTGTGTTTTCAGCAAAACGCTGAGATAACCAAAATGCTTGAGCTATACAAGTCAATGAAATATGCAGGGATGGAATGTACCAGCAGAGTTGATACAAAATGTTGATCCAGATCATGATGTACCTATGGTCAATGGACAAGTGAGAAGGAACATCAAGATATAGGTTTAGCCTTGTGTCAGCACTTAGAGGAGAAAGTTGCCAACTTGGAGAGAAGGGGGCAATAAGGGTGGAGCATAGCTGGGCATTAATAGAAATCAATAAGAAAGATCGTTTAGTATAGGAGCCAGTCATAGTCGGGAGAGATGACCTCACGCAATTCAAAGGTACAACTAGTATAGTAATTTGAATTTTTCCTCACTTCAATTGTTCTGTACAATTGGAGTCCGATTCTTGTAAGATCGTAGAATAAATTGTCTCGCTTCCAGTTTTGGTGGTCTCGTCTAAACTATTGATTTTGTTTTTAACACTATGAACCTGCACTCCAAGGTCTCTTTGTTCCGCAAGACTCTCCAGGGCCTTGCCATTCAGTGTATAAGTCCTGCCCTGAATCGCTTTTCCAAAATGCAGCACCTCACATTTATCTAAATTAAACCCCATCTGATCAATATCCCATTGCACTCTGAGGTAACCTTCTTCCCTGTTCACAATACCTCCAATTTTGTATGGCCTGTAAACTTATTTACTATAGTTCCTATGTTGACATCCAAATCATTTAAATGAATGACGAACCAAATCCAGAAATAAACACCTATCTCTCGAGGTTTGAATATGCTCTGTGTAAATCCTGCCCTATGACTTTTACCAGAGAAACGCTGCACCTTGCCCCCTACAAAGATGGCGGCTCCGCACGTGTCCAGTGATTGGTTGCCCCGAATAAAGATGGCGGCGCTCACTCAGCCCTGGAGCCGCGCTGAGGCAATTCTCCGTTTACTGCAAACGCGGGACTGGGACGTTCAAATTTGTGTTTTCCGACGTGCACAATTTGTTTATAAAACCTCTCCTTTCATCGGAACACAATTTTTCTCCCGTTTCCCTGTTTATTTCTTTCCTTACCGTATCCTTTCGCTCCATAACTTCCCGAGCATTCATTACATCGACTCTGCGCCAAACGCGAAAGGGTGATCACGTGATTTAGTCGAGTTCCGCCCATCATTCACTTTGATTGGTTGGAGTACCCGCCACGCCAGGTCCTCATGCTCCGCCCACCGTCCTTTCATTGGTCCGGTGCTGACATCAATCACCCGGGGTCCCTTTGTTGGCGAGATCATGCGCAGTGCATCCTGCTTGAGCTGATACGTTGGGTAATGTGATGGGAGAGTTTACTGAGGGGAAGAATTGGAGAAAGTGAGGACTGCAGATGCTGGAGATCAGAGCTGAAAAATGTGTTGCTGGAAAAGCGCAGCAGGTCAGGCAGCATCCAAGGAACAGGAGAATCGACGTTTCGGGCATTTCCCCTCCCCCCACCACCTTATCTCAGTCCCATCCATTTCCCCTCCCCCCACCACCTTATCTCAGTCCCATCCATTTCCCCTCCCCCCACCTTATCTCAGTCCCAACCATTTCCCCTCCTCCCACCTTATCTCAGTCCCAATCCTCAGACTCAGCACTGCCTTCTTGACCTGCAATCTTCTTGCCGACCTCTCTGTGCCCACCCCCTCTCCGGCCTATCACACTCACCTTGACCTCCTTCCACCTATCGCACTCCCAATGCCCTACCCCCAATTATCTCCTCCCTACCCTTTTATCTTAGCCTGCTTGGCACACCAGCCTCATTCCTGAAGAAGGGCTTATGCCCAAAACGTCGATTCTCCTGTTCATTGGATGCTGCTTGACCTGCTGCGCTTTTCCAGCAACACACGTTTCTGCTCTAAAGGGAAGAATTCCCTTTGTGTGAGCTCTGCAGTAGATTTCCTGTATTCATGGAGGGAATTCCCTTCCTTCTCATGACTGCATAGCTGTGATTGATGAATCAATACCATCTGAATCAGTACATAAACACACCATTTTCACAACATCTGAGATCTTTAGCACATTGTATCATGCTCATCTTTGGAGACAAAAATGCATGAAATGGAGGCTCAAGGAATCGGAGCATGAGTACAGCATTCATCCCCTTCAGCTTGTTCCCCCCATTCTGTCAGATCATGGCTGGGCCAACCCAGGCCTCAACACCTCTTTTATGCTTGATTCGCATAGCCCTCAACTTTAGCAAATTTGCTGATGATACAAAGCTGGGTGGCAGGGTGAAATGTGATGAGGATGTTAGGAGATTACAGGGTGACCTGGACAAGTTAGGTGAGTGGGCAGCTGCATAGCAGATGCAATTTAATGTGGATAAATGTATGGTTATCCACTTTGGTGGCAAGAACAGGAAGGAAGATAAATAGAATCAATTTAGGTAAAGGGGCAGTACAGAGAGATCTGGGTGTTCTTGTACACCAGTCAATGAAGGCAAGCATGCAGATACAGCAGGTAGTGAAGAACCTAATAGCATGCTGGCCTTTATAACAAGAGGAATTGAGTATAGAAGCAAAGAGGTGCTTCTGCAGCTGTACAGGACCCTGGTGAGACCACACCTGGAGTACTGTGTGCAGCTCTGGTCTCCAAATTTGAGGAAAGACATTCTGGCTATTGAGGGAGTGCAGTGCAGGTTCACAAGGTCAGTTCCTGGAATGGCGGGATTACCTTACACTGAAAGACTGAAGCGACTGGGCTTGTATACCTTTGAGTTTAGAAGACTGAGAGGGGATCTGATTGAGACATATAAGAGTATGAAAGGATTGGACATTCTGGCAGCAGGAAATATCTTTCCACTGATGGGTGAGTGCCGAACCAGAGTTCACAGCTTAAAAGTACGGGGTAGACCATTTAGGACAGAGATTGGGTGAAGAAGTTTCTCCTCGAGAGTGGTGGCTGTGTGGAATGCTCTGCCCCAGAGGGTAGTGGAGGCCCAGTCTCTGGATTCATTTAAGAAATACATTACCCCGATACGGTGAGCTCCTATATTGTGCAATTAACTTTTATGTAGCACCTTATCAATTACATTTTTTTAATCCAAATGCAGAACATCATTGGCTTGCCCTTTCTCAGCCCTGTTTGTTATCTCCTCAATGAACTGTCACAAATTTGTCAAATACCGTTTCTCTTTCACAAAACCCAGTCTACCATGTTTCAGGACAAACTTTTCAAAATGTCCTGCTATTTCTTACTATTATATTCAACTCTGTCATATTACCAAAACAGATATTAAACTAACTAACTGGGTGGCGCGGTGGCACAGTGGTTGGCACTGCTGCCTCACAGCACTAGAGACCCAGCTTCAATTCCTGCCTCAGGCTGCTCTCTGTGTAGAATTTGTACATTCTCCCTGTGACTGCGTGGGTTTCCTCCGGGTGCTCCGGTTTCCTCCCACAATCCAAAAATATGCAGGTTAGGTGAATTGGCCATGCTAAATTGCCCGTAGTGTTAGGTGAAGGGGTGAATGTAGGGGAATGGGTCTGGGTGGGTTGTGCTTCGGCGGGTCGGTAGGGACTTATTGGGCCTGTTTCCACGCTGTAAATAATCCAATCTAGTCTATAGTTTCCTGATTTCTGTCTCCCTTTCCTTCTTGAACAGGCTCATCAATCCACTGGATGTTCCCTGTATCCCTTGATTCTGGAATATTCCAATCGATGCCTTAAATGTCTCTGCAGCCAGTTGCCTTAAAAATGTTTGATCCAGGCCATTAGGTCCTGTCTACCTTTAGTCCTATTAGTTGGTCAATACTTTGTCCCTTGTGACAAAGACTGTTATAACATTTTACTTCCCATGAGTAACTTGCTTATTTGCTACCTTTAGGATGATAACGGTATCCTCCTTCATGAAGATCAATGTAAAATATCGGTTTAAATTATCTGCTGTTTCCCTGCACCCATTATCAATTCCAGAGTCAGAACCTCCAAGGGATCGATGCTGACTTTAGATACTCCATTTTTAATATACCTGGACAACTCTTGCCATTCATTTTTGTTTCTTGTCAATTTAATTACATGGTCAGTTTTCTTCCTTTTTACTCATCTGCTGCTATGTCATTTTTTCCTTGTGGGTACTGCCCTTGACTGCCTTTATTACCCACGGGTGGTTCACCTTTCTCTTCGAGTTCTCCATTTTGCCCTAAATTAACTTTTGCTCAGCGTTATGTTTAAAAAACCCATCATATTACAGTGACCGAGCATGTGATTTTTTTAAAACATTGGATGCTTCAATGTTCTGATTGGGTTTTGCTGTTTCAAGGAAGAGCTGAGATCATCTGGAAAGGAGGTGGCAGCTGATTCACTGTTAATTTCCAAAATTAATTTGAATACTTGCAAAAAGAAATTATTTGCATTACTGTGAGTGCAGGGGCCTAGCCAAGTAGCTATTTTAAAAAGGAGGTACAGTTGTGATGGGTTGATTTCAAAAGCAAAATGTGATCTAAGTGGTTTCCTCCCACAATCCAAAGAAGTGCAGGTTCAATGAATTGGTCATGCTAATTTGCCCATAGTGTCCAGCGATGCACAGCTTCCGTGCATTAATCAGGGGTAAACATTGAGGAATAGGTTTGATTGGAATACTCTTCGGAGGGTTGGTGTGGATTTGTTGGGCTGAAGGGCCTGTTTCCACAACGTAGGGATTCAATGCTCTGAGTAATTTTGGGGATCTAACAGAATCCTGGTATGCAGAGGGTTCTCTGTTCGTTAAAATAGTATTGTACACTCAGCTTATGTTACCTTCTGAAGCAATTTGAGGTTGACTGCTCTGTACAATTTCTCAGAACAGATGTTCTGGAACCAATCAGGGATCATCTGATAATGTGATTGATTAATGAGCTCAAAATAAGCGACACTTTTGGTAAGATTCAATGCAGCTTGATAGAATTTAGTTTTAGGGTGAGGAATTTGCTTCTTCAACTAGTATCCAAATTTAAAGGCAGTCACAAGGGTATGAAGTAGCAGTTAGCTAAACTGGAAAGGGACTCTAGTTAGAATGTTAAAGCAGAAGAATATATTCAGTTATTTTATAATTCTCAACAATATCTATTGACTTGTAAAAGAAATGCATGATGAACAGCAGTGCATAGCTGAGAGAATTATGAGGGACATCAAATTGAAAGAAAAGATGCACAAAACTGCAAAGATGATGGTAGACCAGAAGGTTTAAAAATTTCAAACTATCGAAGGATGAACAAAAAAAGATGGAAGATAATTTGTCCCTGTCAGAGAGACTGTTATAACATCTTTGCTCCCATTAATACCTTGCTTATTTCCCATCTTTAGGATGGTAGCAGTATCTTCTGGATGAGTAAGATAATTGGGCAAATTAACCCACGAGCTACTCAGCCTAAAACAAGGAAGGGTTTAAAGGGATATGGGCCAAATGCTGGCAAATGAGACTAGATTAATTTAGGATATCTGGTCAGCATGGATAAATTGGACCAAAGGGCCTGTCTCCAATTTGTACATCTGAGTCTAACTGGCCATCTGTTTTTTGAGAATCATCATTTTCTTTCATTGTTGGTTGATGCTCCATACCCTTGCTTGGTGAAACCCTTTTAATCTCCCATGTTGTTGCACATGCTGCAATAAAGGTTGTTTAGCTCAGTTGGCTGGATTGCTGGTTAGCAATCCTGTGATGCCAACAGCGCAGGCTCAATTCCTGCATCGGCTGAGGCTCCAACTTTTCAAATTTGTCCCTCACCTGAGGTGCGGTGACCCTCAGGTTAAACCACCACTTTTTCTGTCATCACAGAGCAGCCCTACTGCCTTCTAGGGCTATGGTGACTTTACTTTTACTCAGTTACAAATGATTAGAAATTTTATACTCTTTATTGTTTGGTGTATTTCCTTTTGGTGACTTTTGTTATGAAACCCAGCGACAGGGAAGGAAAATGTCTGATCATGAAAAGTGTGGATAAATTAGGCTTGCAGGGAGGAGAAAATAAGGACTGCACATGCTGGAGATCAGAGTCAAGAATGTAGTGCTGGAAAACACAACAGTTCAGGCAGCATCTGAAGAGCAGGAGAATTGACGTTTCGGGCATTAGCCCTTCATCAGGAATGAGGTTTGTGGGTCGAGGCTGAGAGATAAATGGGAAGGGGTGAAGTTTGGGGAATGGTAGCTGGGAAAGCAATAGGTTTATGAAAGTAAGGGAGAAGGTGATCAGTCAGAGTGGGGGAGTGAGGGACGGGTCCTGAGGGAGGTGCCGAGTTGCTACAACAGGAAGTGCAAAACTTGTGTCCACACCATTCCCCGCACCTCCGTCCAAGGCCCCAATGGATCCTTCCACATCCATCAGAAATTTACCTGCACCTCTATCAATGTCATCTATTGCATCCTTTGCATCCGGTGTGGTCTCCTCAACATCGGATAGACGGGACACCTTCTTGCGAATCATTTCAGAGAAGGTCTCTGGGACACCCGCAGCCAACCCCACTGAACACTTCAACACCCCCATCTAATTCATCAAAGACATGCAGGTCCTGCGCCTCATCCACCTCCAAACCATTGCCAACCGACGCCTGGAGGAGGAATGCCTCATATTCTGCCTTGGGACCCTGAAACCACACGGGATAAATGTGGATTTCAACAGCTTCCTCATTTCCCCTTACCCCACATTATCCCAGTCCCAAGCCTCCAACTTGGCACTGCCCTCCAGACCTGTCCATAACTCCCCCACTGACTTATCACCTTCTCTCCAACTTTCCTCCACCTATCGCTTTCCCAGCTACTGTACTCCAACCTCAACCCCTCCCATTTATCGCTCAGCCCCTCGAACCGCAAGCCTCATTGCTGATGAAGGGCTTAGGCACAAAACATCAATTCTCCTGCTTCTCAGATGCTGCCTGACCTACTGTGCTTCTCCAGCATTATACTCTCGACACTTGCATTCACAGCAAAATGCTACGAGTTAACTGTCAGTTTCAAAAATAATTGTGGAATTGATTTTGTTAATTGAGAAATTTGGGCTACTCCACCAATGATAACAGCCCTTAAGGTGAACAGTTCTTACAGGAAAAATAGCACTTAAAGGTCACAGTGCTAAATGGGACAAATGTTTGAGCCAATTTAAGAACTTGAGACCAGGCATCAATGAGGCACTGTGGGCCATCATCATCAGCAGAATTGTACTCCTCAATCTGTAGTCTCATGGTTTGTCATATCACACACTCAACCATTAGCATCAAACCAGGAGACCAGCCCGGGTTCAATGGAGAGTGCAGGAGGGCATCCCTGAAGCAGCATCAGGCGGACCTAAAAGTGAAGTGCCAACCTGGTGAAGCTATCAAACGGGACTACTTGCGGACCAAACAACATAAACAGCAAGTGATAGGCAGAGCTAAGCGATCCCACAACCAGTAAATTAGATCTACATTCTGTAGTCCTGTCACATCCAGTCGTAAATGATAGTGGAAAATCTTTTATTTTAAAAAAAGCTTGCTGCAGGAGAACACTCTCGTGTATCCCTATCATCAGTAATGGAAGAGCCCAACACATTAGTGTAACAATTCAGGCTGAACCAATTGCAGAAATCTTCAGTCAGGCGTGGATGATCCATTTTGGCATTCTCCAGTGGTCCCCAACATTGTAAATACCAGTCTTTAATTAATTTGATTCATTCCACACAATACCAAGGAACGGTTAGAAGCACTGGATTCTGCAAAGATTATGGGCCTGACAATATTCTTGCATCAACCCGACAATATAGAAAATTGCTCAGATATGTCGTGTACACAAAGCAGAACCAATCCAACCTGGCTATTTCCTGCCCTATTACCATCTCTCACCAGTAAAGTGATGGAAGGGGGTCATCAACAATGCTAACAAGCAGCATCTGCTCAGCAATAACCTGCTCAGTGATGCAGAGTTTGGGCTCTGCCAGGGCCACTCAGCTCTTGAGCTCATTACAGCCTTGGTTCAAACGTGGACAAAAGAGCTGAATTCCAGAGGGGAGGTGAGGTGACAGGTCTTGTCTTCAGAGCCGCATTTGTGGCACCAAGGAGGCTGAGCAAAATTGGAATCATTGGTTATTGGGGGCAAATTCTCCTCTGGTGTCATACCTGGGAAGTAGGAAGCTGGGTGGGGTTGTAGTAGGTCAGTCATTTCAGCTGCAGGAGTTCCTCAGGGTACTGTCCTGGTTCCACTAATCTTCAGCCATTTCATCAATGACCTTCCCTCCATTATAAAGTCAGAATGTGCACTCACTGCTGAACATCCCCAATGTTCAGCACTGTTTGTAACTCTTCAGATACTGAAGCAAACTATGTTTAAATGCAGCAAGGGCTGATTAATATACAGGGTTGTGGCAAGAAATATTTGTATAACCCCAGTTAAAGACCATCTGCGATAAGAGACAACCTAATAACCATCCCTTGACATAAATTTCCATCACTGAATTTCCCTTTATTAAAACCCTGAGGGTTACCATTGACCAGAAACTCAACAGGACATACCACACCAACACAGAGTGGCTACAAGAGCAGGTCAGAGACTGGGAATACTGTGGTGAGCAACTCACCTCCAAAGTCTGTTCACCATCTCCAAGACACACGCCAAAATGGCGAATGCATGCTCGCCGCTTGGCAGGAATGGTGGGGTTCCAACAACACAAGAAGCTTGACACCATTCAGAGCATGCTAGCTGTTTGATTGGCACGACATCCACATGCACTCACTCCCTCCACCGCTAATGCTCAGTAACAGCAGTATGTACGATCTAAAGATGCATTGCAGAGATTCACCAAAAATCCTGAGGCAGCAACTTATAAACCTACAACCACTTAGATCTCAAAGGACAAGGCCAGCAGATCCATAGCAGTTTTTCTCATCTGGTAATCCCATAACTGGAATTAGTTGCATTTAAGACAGTATATAATTAACTAATAATTTGCAAAATTCAGTGTTACTAATTCAAATAAAGTACCTTCAGATAACGAGTGGACCATTGTGATATTTCTGCAGTCTTGCCCCCTTGCTGAAATAACATGCATATGTCTGGAACCTGCCTTATTTAACCCTAAAACATCTGTTTTCAACTTGTATCTGGCACAATAAATGTTAACAGATGATACTATAAAATCTAGACTAGAAATCCTAAATATCAATTTCCAAAATATTCCGTGATGGATTTTGAATTGATTGTTTCACACCCCACTGCGAAAGAGTGTAATGGAGGGTTGAGACCAGACCTATAATTCCTCACCTGATAACTGGGAATTTATGATAGTCAAGTGATATTTGAAGATCTGTACTTAACGTGGAAAGATAAAAATCCGAAGCCCTAAATCAAATTGGTTAACATAAACTGAAAACACAATAGGTGTATTGCTATAAAACCTTCCCTTAAATTAGAGATTAATTTATGACATGAAGGGGTGGGGAAATACATTGTGTCAAGTGGATCAGAAGGTTTCAGTTATGATTTTCCACAGGTCTTTACAAAATGTGGGGTGAGTCCCTACTTGAGGTCACAACATGAAGTTTTGGTGTCATGAGCTCCAAGGTAGCAATGGTCAAACCCTTCACCACCCAGACACTCTGAGTTTTAACAATTTACAAGCCATAAAATGGTGTCACGGTGGGAACAGGTTTGAAAAACTCTGACCTGCTACATCTTTTAAATAATTGACATTGAGTTGTGTTGGAGTTTATATCAAATTCTTCATTGTTTTCAATCCTTTTAGACTTGGAAGTATTGTGGTATCCTTTAATTCCATGACCTCCCACTCGTTTCAGGCCCTGTTTTAGTTTTGTAAAATGAGAGTCATGTTTATGCAAACCTTACTATGTGAACTGAATGTCACAGTTCCAACATTGAAAGAGTGAAAGATGGCAATTCTCTGGTTGCTCAGTGAGCTGCAGTCTTCCATCTGCCTTGTCAAGTCTCTGCAGTCAGATCAGCAAAGATCAGAATCCCTGGGGCATTTAAGGAAAGTTCAGTAATACAGATGAAAGACTAAACGTTTCCCTCTTTGCCAAACATGCTGGTTGGAGATGAAGTACTCTGTCCTTATTCACATGACTGATTAGTGTGTTTGTGAGGTTGGGTGTGAAGTAGGATAGTAAATCACAGTGGGGTGAATTTGGAATATTGATTTAATTCACCCTCTTTTATTTTCTTTGCCTCATTCCAAAAGATTTGTCAACAGACAAACAGAATTTAACTTTGCTTGTGAGTGTATCATCGAGGAATATTTCTTTATTCTGTATCCCAATGCTGCTGACATGCTCACCCTGTTTCAGAGGGATGTGTAAGATGTGGTTGGACCATTCGGAAGGTAGTGCTTGAGATTCTCCTCCTATCCAAGTCAGAAAGAGAAATGGAGCTGGTGTTGGCGTTACTGAGCTCTGTTGCTATTTGAAGTTAACGAATCTTAGCAGAAGGAGTTGTGTTGAGCCAGAAGGTGTCGGGAGGTTGGATATAAATTGTTGTATGGAATACTTGGAATTTTTGTTTAAAATGTGTCAGTTTAATAGTCCTTTCAGATTTTAGATTTTTATTTAGAATTGAAATTACCGATATCAAATATAATTCAGGGCTTAGTGCTGCATTTAGTGGCATACTGTACAAGTTCACAAGCATTTTGGATGATTTTAGCAATGGCAGGAAATCTGTGTTGATTTCTAATTTGAATTTCATCTTGCTTCAGAGCTATTTAATTTCCCCATTTTTATCTTTTCTTTTAAACTGCATTCAAAATGAGGTTTTTTCCTTTAATGCTTTTCTGCAGCTCCTTCGTAGATTCCCACAGAAAAGACAATTCCATCTCCCTCTTTTTTGCTTTGGGAGTAGTATTTTTGCAAGTTGAATGTTGGTATTTCTATCTGTAACTGGGTTGTTAATCTACCATTTTCTTCCTGTGCAGAGAAAAAGACATGGCATTGATGGAAGGATAACTTAACTGGGATTGCAACTGGATGAGCGACACAAATACTCTGCCTGTATGAGCAGCTCAGCGGCTGGACATTCTGCAATGAATAACTGTCCAAAGCCTGAGAGGCACTTTTTGGGAGTGTGATGGAACAGTCTCTATGTGCTTGGATGAATACTGCTCCAACAGCAAGGAAAAAGCTTGACATTGTCCTGAGCAAAGCAGCCCACTTGGTTGACACCCCACCCATTGACTTCTTTCTCAATGGCACACATTTGCAGCAGTGTGTACAATACATAAGATGCACTACAGCAACTAACCAAGGCTGTTTTGACAGCACCTTTTAAACCCATGATCTGTGCCATCTTAAGACAATGGTAGCTACTGCTCCCTTACTAATACTACCACCACCCAGTTTCCCTGCAAGCTGTTTAATGTTTTGAATTGGAATCATATCATCAAACCTGTACCACATCCTGACTACACTGTGGGTGTACCTTCAAGAGGGCAGCATACCACCATTTAAGGGCAATTGGGAATGAGCAACAAATGCTGGTTTCATTGGCAACCCTCTTATTCCATGAAACCATCTTCAATAAAAGCAATTAATGTAAATATATCCTGTGGTTACAGTGCAACTGTGTCTACAATCCGCAGACACTGTGCTATGAACCTAACCTGTTTTAATAGTATTCTTGCGAGAATGCTACATTTAACTGAAAATTTACTCATTAATCAATCATGAGAGGGGAAACAGCTTTGTCATTTTGAAGCAATGTCATGGTATTTCATGATAATCCAGTTGAATTGAAGACCTCTTTGTCTTATACAGTGTGATGTGAAAGTTTCGATATAATAGCCTTGATTATATGGTAGGCTGTACTACATTTCTGAATAAAATTCACCCAGAATTACTGGAAGTATTGAAAAATCATGCAGAATTTAAAGTATGAATTATGTTTGTTGTGTGAATGTTGTAATATTGGAAAACTAATAGAAACTAGCACCCTCTCCCAGGGTGAATTAAATACCAGTGGAACTTTGTGATGATTGTGTTTATATAAATCTTTTAAGAGGCTGTTAAAAAAAATGAAGATTTTCTTTTGTGATCCAGATAAGAAATTGACATGTTTTAGAAATATTTGACTTTTTTCCTGTTTGAAACATAAAAAACAAGTGTTGTAGTAAGCCGCTTGAGCCTGCTCTGTCACTCAATATGATCATGGCTGATCATCCAAATGCAGACCTTGTTCCCACTTTCACCGCATACCATTTGATCTCTTTAGCCCTAAGAACTATATCTAACCATTAAAAATCTTCAATGTTTTGTACTGAAATACATTCTGTGGCAGACTATTTTGTGAGTTCCCCACTATCTGGATGAAGAAATGTCTCCTTCTCTCCCTTCTGAATAGCCTAATCTTATATCCTTTAGACCATGCCCACTGGTTCTGGCCTACCCCACCATGAAGGCCAACATACCATTTGCCTTCACTGCCTGCTGCACCTGCATGCTCACTCTCAGTGACTGGTGGACAAAGACACCTTTAGTTGCACCTCCCCTTTTCCCATTATATTCAGTTAATTTCCCTTTCTGTTTATGCAACAAAAAAAAAACACTCAACTTATCCAAATCACAATGAAGCATCTTTGTATCGTCCTCACAGTCCATCCTCCTCACAGGTCACTCTTCCACCCAGCTTTGTGTCATCCACAAATAGAAATAGTAATAGATCCCCCATCTAAATCATCGATATATATTGTAAATAACTGGGTTTGAACCATTGATCTCTGTAGTACCTCACTGATTACTGGCTGCCACTCAGAAAATTACCCGTTTGTTTCCTGTCTGTCAACTAGCTCCCTGTCCATTGAAATACACTAACCCCAATCTCAAACCTGTTCTTTGGTCGGATCACCTGGTAGTTGCCTGTCGTGTTCCTGGTTGTGCAGTTGTCGGTACACTTCTTTGCAGTAATCTGTTCTATTCTGAATGACAATGGCTCCTCCTTTATCTGCTGGTTTGATGGACAATGTTGTGATTGGTTTTGAGAGCCTGGATGGCATTGCGTTGTGAACAGGTGATGTTTTGCTCTACATGGCAGGTACTCATGTGACTCAGCCAACGTTGTCTATCTGATACGGTGCAGGAAAGGATGCCCGGAGGCATGGTACATTGGGGAAACTGAGCAAAGGCTACGACAACGGATGAATGGGCACCGCACAACAATCAACAGACAAGAGTGTTCCCTCCCAGTTGGGGAACACTTCAGTGGTCCAGGACATTCGACCTCGGACCTTCGGGTGACCATCCTCCAAGGCGGACTTCAGGACAGTCAGCAGAGGAAAAATGGCCGAGCAGAGGCTGAAAGCTAAGTTCGGTACCCGTAGGGAGGGCCTCAACCAGGACCTTGGGTTCATGTCACATTGTAGGTGATCACCATTGTACTATACACACACAGATACGCCTACACGCCCTCACGCCCTCACACAGCACTCCTATCGACACATGCATACGGACACACATATCCACAGACACACACACACACTCCCATACTCACACATGCACCCCCTCACAGACTTAAGACACTCTACACTCACTACACACACACAAAACCCCCAACCCAGACAGACACACACAGAGAGACAGACATAGACCCACATGCACACATATTTTGTGGGATGTATTTGTCCTTGCAGGGTTACATTGTACTTTACTCAAAAACTGCAAGAATTCATGTAACACTCTGTTATCTCACTTTTTAGATTAGAATCAATCTAAACATCATGGCATAGACAGAGAACACAGGAGTGTAACACCTTCAACATATTGTCTACCTCTCACCATTGTTAACAGCTAACCTGAGAATGCAACTTTTTTAAAAATGGTTTTGTGATTTCCACATGAAAGAAGTGAAACTATCGTGATATTCTAACAGATGAAAGGCTTAACAGACAATCAATTTTTCAATGTATAATTTCAGTTACGTCACACTGTAAATTTTTACTATAAATTCTGTGTGTTAGGATTGAGCCCTCCACTACCACCTGATGAAGGAGTGACGCTCTGATAGCTAGTGTGCTTCCAATTAAACTTGTTAGACTATAACCTGGTGTTGTGAGATTTGTAACTTTGTACACCCCAATCCAACACTGACATCTCCAAATCATTCCAAATTCTACTTTCCTTCTGCTTTGCCTGTATGTTATATTTAGAGAGAACAAGGTCATTGACCAGAAAGATTAATACTGCCTGAGCTTTACAGTGTTTCCAGATATCGCGGAGCTGCAGTATTTTGTTTTGCACTCAGCCATTTATTGTTCTCACTTGTTTCTTTGTGAAAGTTCACAAAATTAACTTGGATGGATGAATTTAGGATTCCCTTTACCAATGTTGGGAGAAAAAATGTCAGTGTTTCAAGTACTGATAAAGTAAAATAAACTGATAATTAGTAGAAAGGGTTTAGAAGGATATGGAACAAATGCTGGAAAATGGGATTAGATTAATTTAGGATATCTGGTCAGCATGGGCAAGTTGGACTGAAGGGTTTGATTGAGCGTTGTACAACTGTGACTTCATTCTCTCAATTATTCAAGAAGTTGAATACTTCGAGGAGGAAAAGGAGTATTCATGCAGAGAATGCGCGTGAAATGATGATTGAGGTACATCAAACTCACATTGTTTCATGACCTTTTCCTCTGGGTTCTGCAATGAACAAACTTGTTTTTTTATCTGAATAACTATGTATCATGTGATTTGTTTTGCACAAAATATTTCGTTAGGATCTAGAGAACTGTTAAGAAGTGTTCATTTTTAAAATTTAGGCAGCTTGATTGTTAAGCAAGAAAAGGTTAGCATTTTACTCCCACTGATTCATTGATCTATAAAAGATAACAAGCTTTTTATCTGTTCTGGGCACTGAATATATGAAAGTCAATTCTGAAGGAAAAAATCCTCATCGGTAATGTTCCCACATATGTGGAGTAATTGCTTCTGGTCACTCTTCAGGCTCTAGAGGCGAGGAAATTAATGAGTTGGCCAAAGTTAGCAACATCATTTGGATGGACTGTACTCGTTGGGGAAACTTGCAGGATCTGTAGAAGAAACATATGTTTCTGAGCGTATGCAATAAACCTGAACATTGTTATTTTTTCACAGAGCTTGGGACCTGATCGGAGCAGCAATGAAGCTAGTATTGTTTTTTTTTTAAATTTCCGAGCTTGCCAAATTATTGTTGGTAAATGTAGGTGACATTATCAAAGCACCTTTCATAGTCCCCAGCTAGAAATTTGGTCCCAGTTTTGTCGGTCCATCCATTCCAATGGATAAGAGGTATTTTAAATGTGAGCACTCCATTTAACTATTTGAATTAATCACTGAAGTATTCACGTCCTCTTGGATTCTTAATTTCAAATTACTCAACGTGATTTTTTTGTCCTCCCTGAATTTGCGAAGCACTGGGCAGTTCTGGAATGTTCCAAATATTTACAATAGATGCATTTTCACTATTGAAGGCAACCTGGTAGATTTGATTACCATTCAGGTAGTCAAAAATAATACATAAATAACTTTATGAATTGCTTACTGTACACCAACGCAAGCCAAGTATTATTTAAACCACAGATTGTCTCCCAAGGATTCCCAAATCTAAACAGTGCATTCCAGATATGCTCACTATCACCATCTGGGAGCAGTCTCCCAAAGTGCTCCCAGAACTTAGAAAGTGAATACACTGCCCTCCAAGGCTAAAGCTGCTGTCACAGGCTTCACTCTTATTGCATACAATGGTATTTATTGTCCAGTTCTATAATGTGACAATTGATTTTACAAACAATTTATAAAATACTTTAAATCCTGAAGGAATGTGATGTCAGACCTTTGTAGAAGTGAATGGAAAGTGTGATGTTTGTTTGACCTTTGGCTCTATGTCCCAGACTGAACAGAACCTTTAGCAAGATGTGGGATGTTTCCCACACACTTTGTTTAACAAAGCAAAGATTATGCTCTGAGATTTAAGTGTTCAATCAGGTTTGATCAAAAAGCCTTCCAAAAATTGAGAGTTTGATTTCAGCCCCTTTAAAGAGACATGCTCTTGGCCTTCAATTTTGTGACATGTGATCATACTTTGGTAAAGGTGGCTGTGTGTCACACTGCAGGATGTTGTACTGAAGTGCCTCATTGGGTGGATGTGCTTTATTACTGGTGTAACTTGGCTAATTCTGAGATGGAATGTTCCTTTGAGTTAAATCTTGTTTTTAAACTGAGGCGTGTTTGTGTAATGCAAGTGTGGAAACTACGCTCATGTTTACAATGAACCTTTCACTTTTGCAGATTAGTATTTTCCGATCTGTTTTGTAAATAAAGTTCAATATAGAAAGCACAGTGCTGGAGAACTGCAGGTCCAACAGCATCTCTGAGGGGAAAAACCTTGTAAGTTCCGTTCAGACAAAGAGTCAGTGAACTTCAAATGTAACATTTTTTTCTCTTCACAGATACCCTCAGAACTGCTGAGTTTCTCCAGCACTTTATGTCTGGGGTTCAGATCTCCAGCACCTGCAGTTTATTGTTTTGTTATTGATCCTATGATTTGACTTGGGGAGTGAGAGGCAGCAACTGTGATCAACGAGGATAAACCTCCAACCACGAAAAAACAACACATAGTTCTTTATACTTTGCAAAACATGACTGTAATTAAGAAATGCAATTAAGTGAAATGCAAGAAGGAATACCACCTGCTGTGTCTCAAACGTGCTACTCATCTTTGAGGACGAATCTGTCAGAATTGTGTTTGCTCCCTTCCTTTGAGATCACAGTCCACAAATGTCCCAGTTCCAATTCCTGGGCCGGGCCCAGTTACCACATTGCAGTGGGGTGGGGAGATTTGTGTCAGCCTGAAGTTTTTGTTAAGAGCAACATTGCAGGTTGAAGTTGACGATTTTGACTAATATGGTATCATCAAACTTGGAGAAAATCCTTCCGAATGTATTGATCAACTGTACTGAGCTTGTTTACATGCAGTCCTGTTAGTAGTGCTGTAATATTCTAAGTTAAGAGTCACACAACACTAGGTTATAGTCCAATAGGTTTAATTGGAAGCACACTAGCTTTCCAAGGGCCGCTCCTTCATCAGGTGATTGTGCAGTGCACAATTCAAAGGCACAGAATTTGTAGCAAAAAATTTACAGTGTGATGTAGCTGAAGTTATCCATTGAAAAATACCTTGATTGTCTGTTGAGTCTTTCATCTGTTCGAATCCCATGATCGTTTCACTTCTTTCATGTGTCAATCACCAACCCGTTTTTAAAAGTTGCATTCCTGACACTGGCCCATCAAATCACTCATTGTATTAATCACTGCACAGTCTCAACAAAGGAATGAAACTGGATGGACCACATTACATCTACCAATGCACTGGAAAATACAACCACACAATCAGCCCTCTTGACCCTGCAACTTCCGCCTCACTGTGGGCCAACAACAGCAGCAGAACTGTACTCCAGCCCAATCTGAAATCTCATAGCCTGGAATATCCCCCACTCCACCATTAACATCAAGCTGGGGATCAACCCTGGCTTAATGGAGAATACAGGAGGGCATGCCAGGAGCAGTACCAGGCATACCTAAAAATGAGGTGCCAACCTGGTGAAGCTAACCAATGTGCATGCCACACAGCGCAAGCAACACCAAATAGAACTACGTGATCCAACAATCAATAGATCAGATCTGAGCTCTGCCACACCTCGTCATGAATATTGATGGACAATTAAACAACTCACTGGAGGCAGCATCACAGATATCCCCACCCTTACTGATGGAGGGGCCTCACACATTCATGCAACAGACAAAACAACAGCATTTACAGCAATCTTCAGCCAGCAGTACCAAGTGGATGAGCCTTCTCCATTGGTCCCTGACATCACAAATGTGAATCGAATTGGTTGAAAACTCATTTCAAATCAGATCAAGAAATGGACAAGTAGTGTAAAGGCTATGGGCCCTGCCAACATTGTGGCAATAAGACTGATGGCTGTGCTCCAGAACTTGCTACACACCAAGATAATTACTGCTCCAGCACTGGCACCTACTGACGTTGTGGAACATTTCCCAGTGTTGTTCAACACAAAAACACAGGACACATCCAACCCAGCCTATTTCCCTCCATCAGTCCACACTTGCTCCGCAGTGAAGTGTTGGAAGGTGTCATCAACAGTGCCGTCAAGCACTTGCTCAGCTATAACCTGCTCAGCGATGCCCAGTTTGGGTTCTGCCAGGGCCACTCAGTTCCTGAGCTTGTTACAGACTTGATTCACAAACTGACAAACAGCTGAATCCTGGAGGTGAGGGTGACAGCCCAGTCCCACTCCAAGACCACTATTTCGACTTCAGTGATATCATCGGACCTCACCACAGTCTCAGCTCATTTTTTGAAACTCTCATTCATTCCTTTAGTTAACTCTAGATTTCATTATCTAAACCCACCCCTGGCCAGTATCCCACAAACACCCTCCCTATAATCTCCAGAATATTGAGAACTCTACCGCCCAAGTGCTCACTTGTACCAGAACATGCTGATCCATCAAAAGGTTCCCATTTATAAGCAACAGCAATTTACTTTCACACTCTTGGTTTAATTCCTGGCTGTTATCATTCCTAACTCCATGCACCAGACACCCTTTCACATCTCAATTACTCATTTTAGTTTAGACTCCCAATGATGTGTTTATTTTTGAGTTCAGCTGTGTGACTGTTTCTATAGATTCCAAGGCAACAGGTCTGGAATTCCCACCCTCTAAGATCTGCTTGCTTCCTTTAAGGCGTTCCTGACAAATTGCTTATTTGGCAATGGTTTTGGTCACCAGACATAATATTCTCCATCTGTGGCCTTATGTCAAAAGTTCTCAATATTTTTGTGAAATTAAAAACATGTTGATTTGTACAGATATCTTCTACTCTTCACTATCTCTGAGTGAATAATCTGTAATGTCTCTTACCCAACCACATTGTGGGAGCGCCTTCACCATACAAACTGCAGCAATACAAGGAAGTCAAACACCACCCTCTCCACAGGCAACAGGGCTTTGGCCTCGATCACTGGTATCTGTGGAATACACATGATGTTTCAGGAAGTGCAATATGAATTATAGGGATTGAAAATGGTGCAGAATTTGACTGTCAGAAATGGAAGGAAAATCCACTCAGTTACTGCAAAAAAGAATTCTTGATTGTCAACAATATTGTGGAAAAAAATAACCTGATAATGGAGCAGCATATGGTCAGGAGTTGGGCAGCAGTGGACAATCCATTTATGAAAAGGTCTGTGAACGTAATAGTAAAATACTAAACATGGCAAAAATACACTCATGTGAGACTGAAGAAGCTAGATAATGAACAAGTGGATGTCAAGGAGCCCAGAGGTGAATCAGAGTAGTGTTCACTTTTATGATCCCACAGTCAGAGATGTCTAACACAGAAACAGACTCTTCAGTCCAACCCATCTATGCCAACCAGATATTCTAATCTAATCTATTCCCATTTGCCAGCAGATGGCCAACGTCCCTCTGAACCCTTCCTATTCAAATGCTTTTTAAGTGTTACAATTTTAGTTACCCTTTAGGCTCCTTTTGAATTTTCCCCTCTCACCCTAAACCGATATCCTCTAGTTCTGGGCTCCACCACCCCAGGGTAAACACCTAGTCTATTTAGGAGAAAGTGCGGACTGCAGATGCTGGAGATCAGAGCTGAAAAATGTGTTGCTGGAAAAGCGCAGCAGGTCAGGCAGCATCCAAGGAGCAGGAGAATCGATGTTTTGGGCATAAGCCCTTCTTCAGGAAACATCGATTCTCCTGCTCCTTGGATGCTGCCTGACCTGCTGCGCTTCTCCAACAACACGTTTTTCAGCCCTCATCCTAATCCAACACCAGCACCTGCAAGTCAAGAGTGAGGGGGGAATGCGAAATATAAGAACCAAAGAACTAGGAACAGGAGAAGGCCGTCCTGCTCTTTGAGCTTGCTCTTCCATTCAATATGATCATGGCTGATCATTTCGTGGACACAGAACCATTTACCAATGTTCTCACCGTATCCCTTAATTAATTATTTATTTTAAATAAAATCTACCTCAGCTTTAAATACGTTTCCTGAACTAGCATCAACTACTTCCCTGGGCAATGAATTCCATCGAGGTCAAGACGTTCCTTCTCAATTCAGTCCTAAATTTGCTGCCTCTAATCTTGAGGTGATGCCCTCTTGTCCTGGCTTCACCTGCCAGTGGATGATGTCTCCTCTACATTGGGGAGGAGACTGGACGTCTCCTAGCAGAGCGCTTTAGGGAACATCTGAGGTTCCCACCTCAGGCGACTGACTGTGTGGAGTTTGCATGTTCTCCCCGTGTCTGTGTGGGTTTCCTCCGGGTGCTCCGGTTTCCTCCCACAATGCAAAGATGTGCAGGTCAGGTGAATTGGCCATGCTAAATTGCCCGTAGTGTTAGGTAAGGGGTAAATGTAGGGGAATGGGTGGGATGCGCTTCGGTGGGTCGGTGTGGACTTGTTGGGCCGAAAGGCCTGTTTCCACACTGTAAATCTAGTCTAGTCTAGTCTAGTCTCGATCTAGTCTAGACACCCGCACCAATCAATCACACCGCCCTGTGGCCCAACATTTCAACTATTTCTCCCACTCTGCCAAGGACATGGAGGTCCTGGGTCTCCTTCACCGCCGCCCCCTCACCACCTGAAGCCTGGAGGAAGAATACTTCATCTTCTGCCTCAGAACACCTCAACCCCAGGGCATCAATGTGGACTTCAACAGTTTCCTCATTTCCCCTTCCTCCACCTCACCCCAGTTCCAATCTTCCAGCTCAGCACTGTCCCCATGACCTGTCCTACCTGCCTATCTTCTTTTCCACCTATCCACTCCACCCTTCCCCCCGACCTATCACCGTCATCCCCTCCCCACACACCTATTGTACTCTATGCTACTTTCTCCCCACCCCCATCCTCCTCTCACTTAGCTATCCATGCTTCAGGCTCTCTGCCTGTATTCCTGATGAAGGGCTTTTGCCCGAAATGTCGATTTTACTGCTCCTCAGATGCTGCCTGAACTGCTGTGCTCTTCCAGCACCACTAATCCAGAGTCTGGTTTCCAGCATCTGCAGTCATTGTTTTTCCCTAGTGGAAACATCCTCTTTACTTCTATTTTATCCATTCCACTCATTATTTTATAGGTTTCCATTCTTCTGAATTCCAATGGATATAATCCCAATCTACTCAGTCTCTGTTAAGCCAACCCCCTCAACTCCAGAATCAACCTAGTTCACCTCCTCTGCACCCCCTCTAGTGCCTGTACATCCTTTCTCAAGTAAGACAGCAGAATCTGCATGTAGTACTCCAGGTGTGGCCTCACCAGCACCCAATACTGCTCGAACATAACCTCTGCTTTTAAACACAATCCCGTCAGCAACGAAGGACAAAATTACATTTGCTTTCTGAATTGATTGTTGTACCTGGTGACCAACCCTCATGCAGAAAGCTCCTCAGGTGCCTCTGCATAGCAAATGATGCAACTTTTAAAAATTCAATTCATAATCTCTTTTTTAAATGTTACTCCAACCAAACAGTAGGACTTTACATTTATGAACATTCTATTCCAAATGCCAAACCATTGCCCACTCACTCTCTGTATCTCTGTTCCTCTGCAAAGTTTCACAGTCCTCCACACACTTTGTTCTGCTACTCATCTTCGTCTCATTTGCAAACTTTGACACCCGACATGTGGTCCCCAACTCCAAATCATCTGTATCAATTGTAAATAATTGCAGTCCCAACACTGATCCCTGAGACACACTACTAGTCACTGATTACCAGCCAGAATAGTACTCATTTATCCCCACAGTTTGCTTCCTGTTAGTCAACCAATTTTCTATCCATGCTAATACCCTACCTCTAATGCCATGCACCCTTATATTATGTAACAGCCTCTTGCACAGCACCTTGTTGAAGGACCTTGGAAATCCGGGTACACTGCATCCACTGGGTCCCCGTTGTCCACCTTGCTCGAAATGTCTTCATAGAATTCCAAACGATTTGTGAAGCATGACCTGCCCTTCATTAACCCATGCTGTGTCTGTACAATGGGACAATTTCTATCAAGATTCCCTGCTATTTCTTCCTTGATAATAGACCCAAGCATCTTTCCCACGACAGAGAATAAGGTAACTGTTGGGTAATTCCCCATCTTTTTTCCACCTACTTTTTAAAACAGTGGCATCACTTTTGCTGCTTTACAATCTGCTGGGACTGTCACAGTGTCCAGTGAATTTTGGAAAATTACTGCCAGTGAATTTGCTATTTCTCCTGGCATCTGTTTTCGTACCCTGGGATGCATTCCATCAGGGTCAGAAAACTTTTCTGTCATAAGCTCAATTACCTCCAACAGTCCAACACTAGCTGTTCCGTAATAACGATTGTTTCCAAATCCTCATCTACCTTTGTCTCTTTGCTAACTATTGGCAAGATATTAGTATTCTCCACTGTGATATCTCATAACTTAATGCTCCTTCTCATTTTCCAAAGGACCAACACTTACTTTAGCCACTCTTTTCTTGTTCAATATAAAATTTTGCTCTCTGTCTTTATACTCTGTGCTCATTTATTTTTCTCATGTTCTATCTTACCTTTCTTTATAGCTCTTCTGTTGCTTTCTGTTGACCTTTAAAGTTTTCCCAGTTCTTGTTTCATACTGTTTTTGGCCACTTTGCATGCCTTCTCTTTCAATTTGATCGTTTTCCTTAGATACCCATCGCAGAATATGCCTCTTCTGACAGTCCTTCCATTTCACTGAAATATACCTTTGCTGAGCACTTTGTAAAGTGTCTTTGAAAATCTTCCACTGCTCATCAACTGTTCCATAAAATCTTTGTTTCCGGTCTACTTTATCCAGGTTCTCCCTCATTCTATTGTAGTTCCCTGTGTTGAAGCAAAGGACCCATATATTAGATTTTATTTTCACACTCTCCATATGTATTCTAAATTTAACCGTACAGTGATCACTTCTTCCAAGAGGATCCCTAACCCTGAAGTCACTAATTATTTCTGTCTCATTGCACAGGGGCCAGATCTTGGATAGATTGCTCCCTTGTCAGTTCCATGTCGTACTGTTCAAGAAAACTATCATGGATACACTTAATAAACTCAAGGCTACCCTGACTGAGCTGGTTTGACCAATCTACATGTAGATTAAAATCACCCATGGTAATAACCGCACCATTTTTACAGGCAATAGTTATTTCTTTGTTTATTGCCCATCCCAATGTGATGTTATTATTTGGTGGCCTGCACACTACACCTATCAGTGACTTTCTTGTTAGAACTTTGAATGCATCATTCCTGTTTCTCCTAATGTACAGCAATAACAACAACTACTTGCATTGTATGGAACGTTCACAATGGCAAATCTCCTAAGGTGCTTCATGGATGATCAAAACATTGATTAAGGAGAATGATTTTAAAATACATCTTAAAAGGAGGATAGAGAAGTTTAGGGAGGCTACTCCATAAACTTCTGCACATGACAGCTCCAATTGTGGAGTGATGCAGGTGGGGTGGGTTGGAAAGGGAACATGCAAAGGGGAAATGGAGGAGCGCAGGCAGTGCGTAAGGTCTTAAGGACAGAGGAGGTTCCAGACTGAGTCTGTCTGTCACATGGCTGCCTCATGGAGTTTGAAGCACTGCAATGGGTCCATGCATATCATGTAAGTCGAGGAGAGTATAACGGTGGCTGAGAGAACTTTTGATGAGGACTCGTCTCCTGAGGTAGTGTGGGCTGAGGTTTGAAACAGTAGAGGAGAGGTCACACTGCTTGGAGTTTTTTTTAAAAAGGCCTCCGCAGAGTTCCAGGGAGGTACAAGAGAGGATTAGCAAAATAATTCTGGGTAGGATTGAAAGGAACAGGGTGGTCATTATGGGGGACTTTAACTTCCCCAACATTGATTGGAACTGGTATAACTCTCGTATGTTGGATGGATCAGTTTTTGTCCAATGTGTACAGGAGAGTTTCCTGACACAGTATGTCGAAGGGCGGACAAGAGGGGAGGCCACACTGGATCTGGTGCTTGGTAATGAACCAGAGTAAGTGTTTGATTTAGTTGTAGGTGAGCACTTTGGAGAGAGCGATCATAATTCAGTTATGTTTAGTTTAGCGATGAAAAGGGTTAGATACATGCCACAGGTCAAGAGTTATCGATGGGGGAGGGGCAATTAGAATGCGATTCAGCAAGAATTAGGATGCATAGAATGGGGTAGCAAAAGGCAGGGGGTGCAGACTATTGAAATGTGGAGCTGGTTTAAGGAACAGACAGTGCGTGTCCTTGACGCAATGTTCCTGTCAGGCAGGAAGGAAGTGATAAGGTAAGGGAATCATGGTTTAGTACAGAAATTGGATCTCTTGTTGAGAAGAAGAAGGAGGCTTCAGTGTTGATGAGGCAAAATGGTACAGATGAGGCGATGGAGAGTTACAGATTGACTAGAAAAGATTTAATGAGAGAGTTAAGAAGAGCAAAGAGAGCACACAAGCAGTCTTTAGTGAATAGAATTAATTTCTATAGGTATTTCTATAGGTATAGGTATGTGAGGAACAAAAGCATAGGGTAGGAATAGAGCCAGTCAAAGTCAGAAGTGGGAAGTTGAGTGTGGACCCTGTTGAGATCGGAGAGGTGCTAAACAAACATTTCTCATCGGTTTTCACTCAGGAAAAGGAGAATATTATAGAGGAGAAGAATGTGGTACGAGATATTAGACTAGAAACGATCGAGGTTAGTTACGAACAGGTGATGTCAATTCAAGAAGGAGTGAAAGTAGACAAGTCCCCTGGGCTGGATGGGATTTATCCGAGGATTCTCTGGGAAGCTAGGGAGGAGATAGCAAAGCCGTTGGCTTTGATATTTGAGTCATCATTGTCTACAAGTTTGGTACCAGAGGACTGGAGGATTGCAAATGTTGTGCCCTTGATCAAGAAGGGCAGTGGAGATGACCCAGGTAATTATAGACCAGTGTACCTTACTTCTGTTGTTGGAAAGGTTTTGGAAAGGATTATAAGAGATAAGATTTATAATCATCTAGCGAACACCAATTTGATTTCAGATAGTCAACATGGTTTCATCAAGGGCAGGACATGTCTCACAAACCTTTGAGTTTTTTGAGAAGGCAGACAAGCATATAGATGAGGGTAGGGCAGTTGACATGGTATACATGGACTACAATAAAGCCTTTCATAAGGTTCCACATGGTAGGCTGTTGGAGAAAATGCAGAGACATGGAATTGAGGGTGATTTAGCAGTTTGGATTAGAAACTGGCTTTCTGAAAGAAGACAGCGAATGGTGGTTGATGGAAAATATTCAACCTGGAGTCTGGTTACTAGTGGTGTGCCACAAGGACCTGTTTTGGGACCACTGCTGTTTGTCATTTTTATAAATTACTTAGACATAGGCATAGGTGGATTGATCAGTAAATTTGCAGACGACACTAAAGTTGGTGGAGTAGTGGACAGTGTGGAAGAATAATAGAGGTACTCAGGCAGAATTGGGCTGAGAGGTGGCAAATGGAGATCAATGCAGCTAAATGTGGTGATGCTCTTTAGGAAGAATAACAGGATGGCAGAGTACTGGGTCAATGGAAAGATTCTTGGTGGTGTGGGTGTGAAGAGGGATGTTGGAGTCCATGTACATAGGTTCCTGAAAGTTGTCACCCAGGTGGATATTACTGTTAAGGCAGCATGCAGTGTATTAGGTTTCATTCGTTGAGGGATTGAGTTCCAGAGCTGCAATTTCATGCTGCAACTGTACAAAATGTTGGTGCGACCATACTTGAAATATTGTGTGCAGTTCGGGTGCCCATAATTCGGGAAGGATTGGGAAGCATTGGAAAAGGTGCAGAAGAGATTTACCAGGATGTTGCCTGGTCTGGAGGGAAGGTCTTTTGAGGAAAGGTTAAGAGACTTGAACCTGTTCTCATGGGCAAGAAGGCGGCTAAGAGGGGATTTGACAGAGACTTACAAAATGATCAGAGGATTAGATAGGTTCGACAGTGAAAGTCTTTTTCCTAGGATGATGACATCAGCGTGTTCGAGGGGGTATAACTACAAATTGAGGTGTGTTGGATTTAAGACAGATGTCAGAGGCAGATTCTTCACTCAGAGTGGTTAGAGCGTAGAATGTGCGACCTGCTAATGTAGTTAACTCAGCCACATTAGAGCGGTTTAAACAATCCTTTAGATAAGCACATGGGTGATTTTGGGATAGGGTAGGGTGACGAGCTGAGAATAGTTCACAGGTTGGCGCAACATGAAGGGCCAAAGGGCCTGTTCTGCACTGTATTGTTCTGTGACGAAAGTGCTACAAGAGATTTCTACTGTCTTAAACAGTGATGAATGTTGTATTGTGGACTTACAAAACGTCACTGATCTCGACCAAACATGTACGAGGCAAAGCCAGGGCAATAATAAGATGCTGCGACAGGAGGGGAACTGGTACCTCCATAAAAATCTGTACTCCTCACCTATTTCACCTCCAAAACCGAGCGCGTTCCAGGAAAGCACCTCTGTCTCCCACCACGACACTTTTCCCCACAACCGTGGTATCTGGCTGTGCACTAGGAGTGCAACAGTCTGTACTAGGACCCACTGGGGCCCTGAAACACTTGGTAAAGGTTAAAATCTTCTGGGCATTGAGAGCCCCACCACATTTTCTATGTTTTTAACTCTGTTCCGGACTTCCCTTATTTTTCCGAATGAACCTGTTCAACGTTTTTAGCACACACACCTGCACAATTGAACTCAAGCCTCTCGGTCCAAGATTTGGGATATTTTCACCGCATCACAAGGCATCGACTCTTAACTTCCCTTGTCCCTGAGCCTGCTGAGTCACGCCTGAATCAACTCTGCAATTGGGACGAAGGGGCGGAACTGGAGTACCGAGCAGCGGCCGATCCTCCAACCAGAGTGAGTGAGGAGCGGGGCCAAAGCATTCTCCAGGAGTGAACGCTTCAGGATTGGTCAGAAAACAAACTGTTTTGCAGGATTGATCGTTCCCACCACATAGTGGAGTATTAAACCTCTCTCACAAATCAATATGAGATTTTAAGAAATAGTTGAGATGTAAATCTGATAACGTACATATTTCCAATGGATTTGCACAACTCGAGTAAGAAGCTTCTTTTCAAACTCCCAGAACGATTGCTAATTTACATACCTAGCCGGTACGGTTGAGTCGGACCGAACAACCTATTCACATGCTAGAAATCTCTATGACTATATTCGACAAAGCAATTGTTAATGACTAATATTTTACCCATCAGGCTGTGCAGATATGAATATTCTCTACAAATTCACCGATAACCTCAGACGCACGCGCACTTTGGTTTCTATGTGGAGCATGCGCAGTGTCACATTGGTCAGGGCACAGAGAGAGAGACATGGAGCTGTTTTCTCCGGCAGCGGCTGCGATCGGCTTCAGAGAGCGGCGCTCAGAGGCGGTATGTGGGACCTTCGCCGGGAGAAAGGAGCGGAGAGAATTCACAAGTCCCGGATAAAGGTTAAAAGAAACTCGTTGAAGACCCACCAGGCCCGGGTAAGGAGGTGGCGGTCTCTGAACAGGGAAGCGGCCCAGCGTCACGGCCGCCATTTGTTTGAGGGAAGTGGCAGCCCGGGCCTGAGGGCCGCCATCTTGAGAAGGTCAAGGTGCAGGAGGGCGGGGTTATCGGGGTCTGTAGAACAATCAGAGGAAAGGGAAGCCCCATTGTTATTGATTAATCCCACGAACACAGCTTCACTGGGCGATCCTGCAGGAATATCCTCTCTCAGTCCTGCTGGGATGTTTCACCCAATCAGAACCAGCAGCTCTCCTCCTCTCTCAGCTCCCCTTCTGTCCTTCCTGCAGCATCTGTCCCCTGGAACATTGAGCTGCCTGTCCTGTCCCTCCTTGAGCTGTGTTTCTGTAATACCTGTGATATCCCAGTCCCACCTTAGATTACTTCACTAAAGACAGGAATTCACCCGATGGATTTTTCTTAACATCAGCAATTGTTTAATACTCACTTACAGGTTTTTAATTACATCTTTTTTGAAGCATTTGCTTCACATTCAATCATTTACAATGGTGGGATTTGAACCTGTGTCCAGAGAAGACTTGCTGAGTTTCTAGATAAATTGTCACACAATAATGCCACTTGGCCATCACTTTGCCTGCTCACAGTTTGTATATCACAGTGCAACATGAATCAAAACTCTTTCTTCCTGCACAATTGTTTGATCCGGCACTCTGGTGATGTGACTCAGTACCTCTCCATGTGGTATCCCTCACTGTGTGGGTCTAATTGCTGCCTCTGTCAGTGTCTCTCACTTTTAAAGCTACTCCAGATCATGAGCCAACAGTGTTCTCCACTCCTGAGAGATGAGGCAGCACAGGTCAGGAATGGAGACTGGGATTTTCCAGATCTCTGTGGGCTCAGTGCCATTCTATATGTGTAACCCTCAAAGCATCAGTCTAATTTCCCATTCTGGATATTTCTGTGTCTTGTACATGTACTCATGGAGTTCCTGACTCAATAGACTTGCCAACTGCTAGTTGGGATGATGGTTGGTCAGCCAGAAAGACAAAGTCAGGGAGGTCGGGAGCCTTCAATAAATCCTGCTGCCAGGTAAGATCATTCCAGTGCACAGAGCAGAAAGTAATATGGGGGATCCAAACATCAGCTAACAAGACATGACATAGAGAAAGTGCTGGAAGGGGAGCACAGTACAGACACACCCCAAGCTCAATCACCACGCCTGCTGCAGGTTTTGTTGTAATGAGACAGCATCGGGAGTTCCCAGTTATCAGTCCAGGCCTGTACTTTCTTATGGACCATCAGAACAACCGAGGGGAAAGCAGGCCTCCCACGAGAGGGTGGTAATGCTGCCTGGGATCTTTCTGTTCCCTATTCCCTCTCCAACACTATCTATGGCTTGTATTGAGGACCAGTGTCTTCAATCTTTCTAACTCCTATAACAGTTCCTATCTCTGTCATCTCCTCCCCTCTCACCAATTATTTCACAGATTTGAAACCTCCAGTCCAGATGACCATCCGTATTGCTGTAACTTGCTTCAGTCTCTACAGCATACCTTCTCTCAATAGTCTCCTCCTCCAATAACTGGAGACATCGGGTCTGTTTCTGTGCTGCATGACTCTTCGGCCGAGGTTCCCTAAATGGAATGAGTCACGTTTGCCTGTGTTTGGCCCATACCCCTTCAAACCTTCTCCTCTCCATGTACCTGCCCGAGTGTCTTTTCCATATTGTAATTGTACTTGTTTTTACCATTTCCTCTGGCAGTCCATTCCATCTATGCACCATCCTCTGTGGATAATGTTGCCCCTCAACTCCCTCTTTAAATCCTTGCTCTGTCACCTCACGTTTATGCCTCTAGCTTTGGACTCACCTACCCTTGGCAATTCACCTTATTTAGACAATACATGGTTTCATAAACCTTTATAAGGTCACCCCGTGGCCTCCTCTGCCCAGGAGAAATATTGACGACAGTGTTACCAATATCTCCAACTCATGTACTCAATGCTTTGACCAATGAAGACAAGTGTGCCAATTGCGCTTTCAACACCCTGTCGCTCTGTGATGCCAGTCCAAGGAACAATGTAACTGCACCCCTTGGTCTCTCCCTTTTCTCCAACACTGCCCAGGGCCCTACCATTACCCGTGTTAGTCCTCCCTGGTTTGTCTGATCTAAATCCAACACCTGAATTAAACTCCATCTTTCATTCCTTGGCCCACTGGCCCAGTTGATTAACATCCCCTTCGATAACTATATTCCCTGCCCACTCTTCCACTAATCTTGGTATCCACAAACATACTCACAGGGACTGCTATATTTTCACTCAGATTGTTTACGTATATGGTGCACAACAGTGGTCCCAGCACCAATCCTTACAGCACACTGCTGGTCAGAGGCCCCGGTCTGAACAACAACCCTCTCCCCCCACTCTCTGTCTCCCACTTTCATCCCATTTTGTATCCAGTTGGCGAGCTTTCCCTGATCCCTTGTGATCTACCCTTACTAACCAATGTATCATGCTACACCCTGAACAAAGGTTTGCGGAAGCCAGAAACAAGGTCTGTTGCTCTGTCTTCGTCTATCTTTTTGGTCACATCTTGAGCAAACTCCAGTCAAGTTTGTGGGACATGTTTTCCCACGCACAAAGCCATGCTGGCTGTCCGTAATCAGGCCTTATCTTTCCAAATGCATGTAAGGCCTACCTCTCAGAATGACCTCCAACAACTGACCCACCCTGATGTCTCGCTCATCAGTCTGTAGTTCCCTGGCTTTCTCTTGCAGCCTTTCTTAATTAATGACACAACATTATAATCATAGTCAGAGTGATACCACACTGTTCGGTTAACGCTAACCATACTCTAAAACTGATCTCGTCCCACCTGCCTGTTACTGGATCATGTCCCTTCAAACCTTTCCTATTCCTGTACTAATCCAAATGTCTTTTAAACATTGTAATTGTCCCCATGTTCACCCCTTCCTTGGGAAGTTCATTTCACACACAACCCACCCTCTGTGTAACAATGTGCCTCTTGTCTTTTCTTTTATATATGTCTCTCCTCTAAACTTAAAAAAGTCGTGCCTTGTCTTGAAACTCTCCTGTCTATGGGAAAAGACAACTCCCATTAACTCTATCTATCCCCCTCATGATTTTATAAACTTCTATGAGGTCATCTGTCACCATTCAGGTTTCAGTGAAAAATACCAACCTATTCAGCCTTTCTTTATACTGAAGCCTTTCGTACCCAGCCACATCCCAGTAAATCTCCTCCCAACCCTTTCCAGCTGAATAACATCCTTCCTATAACTGGGCGACCAGAACTGGACACAGTCTTCCAGAAGAGGCCTCACCAATGGCCTGTATAATCTCAATGCGACTTCCCAACTCCTACATCCAAAGGACTGAGCAATGAAAGCAAGTGAGGCAAGCACCTTTTTTTAAACTATCCTGTCTCTCCATGTTGCAAACTTCAAAGAATTATGTAGCTGAACCCTGAGGTCCCTCTGTTCTATAACACTACTGAAGGTCTTGCCATTAATTGTATAAGCCCTGCCTGTGTTTGTTGTATCAAATGCATTTCCTCGCATTTATTCAGATTGAACTCCATCTACAGTTTTTCAGCCATTCACACATTTCATCAGGATCCCTTTAATCTCAGAAAACCTTCTTCACTGTCCACAATGCCACCTTCCAGTCTAACAGCCTATCACACATAGCACTCTATGTTACAAATATCTCTGCTAGGGGCCCTACAATTTCTTCACCAGCTTCCCACAATGTCCTGAGATACATTTGATCAGGTCCTGGGGATTTATCTACCTTTGTGTTTTAAAACCTCCAGCACCTCCTTTTCTATAATGTAGACTCATTTCAAGACATTGAGTCATAGAGATGTACAGCACAGAAACAGGCCCTTCGGACCAACTCCTGCATGACGTTTCTAGTCACATTTGCCACAATTTTGCCAATATCCCTCTAAACCTTTGCTATTCATACACCCATCCACATGCCTTTTAAATGTATTTCCATCAGCCTCCACTATTTGCTCTGGCAGCTTATTCCATCCACTCTGCGGGAGCCAGTTGTCCTTTAGACCCCTTTGAAAAGTTTCCCTCGCCTGGGGAAATGACCTTGTCTATTGACCCTATCGATGACCACCATGATTTTAAACACCTTTTATCGGTTAACTCCTCAGCCTCCCATGTTCAACTGAAAACAGCCCCAGCCTATTCAGGCTTTTCCCTGAAGCGCAAACTCTTCAACCCTGGCAACATCTTTGGTCATTTCTTCTGAACCCTTTCATGTTCCACGATATCCTTCCGATGGCATTGAGACCAGAATTACACACAGTATTCCAATAGTGGTCAGGCCAAACACTGTTTAGTTCCCTGAGCGCCCCAGTCTTTATCCACAGTAAGTTCCAAAGTGAAATATTTGTTTTGGATCTTGTAGTTTCACACATCGTTGCCTTCATTGATCATTAAGGAGACCGGGTTTATCCCGAGCTCTTCATTTGCTCTTAATACAGTTGTAGAGTCTCTTTCGATTCTCTTTAACTTTCTCTGCCAAAGCGATCTCGAGTCCCCTTTTTACATTCCTGATTTCCATCCTAAGTGTATTCGTACAGCCCAGATGCTCCTGAAGGGATTCCCTTGAGTCAGCCAGTTATATCTGACATGTGACCCCTTTTTTCTTGACCACAGCCTCGAAATTCAGCCAGTGTTTCCTAATTCAGTCAGCATTGAGCTGCACACTAACAGGAACACGCTGGCGCTGAACGCTCCTTTTATCTCGGTTTTAAAATATTGCTACTTGCCAGACTTCCCTTTATCTGCAAATAGCCTCCCCAGATCTACTTTAAAAATTCCTGTCTAATACTATCTTGCTCCATTGAATAACTTTAACTTGTGGACCAGACCTGTCCTTTCCCATCGCTATTTTCAAACTAATACAATTGTGGTAACTTTCCAAAGTGCTCCCCCACTAACACCTCAGTCCTGTTCCCGACCTTGTTTCCCAAGGGGAGGTCAGGTTTAGCCCCATCCTCCAGTTGGGCCACTTACATAATGACTGGGAGTTTTCGGAACACACTTAACAAATTCCTTCCATCCAAATGCTTAGCTTAGTACCAGTCCCAGTCCAGGTTTGGAACGGTTAGGATCCCCTATCATTACAACCTTATTATTCGAAGAGATATCTGAAATCTCCTGACATATTTGCTCCTCCATCTCCCATTGCCTATCGCTGTAGTCCGACCGTAGAAAACTAATGACCAATTTTTATTTCTCAGCTCCACTAATATCGTTTAACTGGGCGATCCTACATGAATAGTCCATCTAGGTACTGCTGGGATGTTTCCTCCAATCAAAACCTCCTCCTGTTCTATCCTTCCTGTAGTATCTGTCTCCGGAACATTGAGGTGCTCCTGTTGCTCCCTCAGCTGTGTTTCTGTAATACCTATGGGATCCCAATCCCATGTTCCCATCCATGCTCTGGGTTCATCTGCCTTATCTGTCTGGCCCTTTGCATTGAAATAACTGCTGTTTAATCCACCAGTTTTCCCTCATTGTCTGCTATGTTCTTGCCTGCCTTGTCTACTTCTGTTGCCGTCTTGAACATTTGTACCAGCCTCAACTTTCTTTCTAGCCTTACGCCTCTTTGGGGTCACACAGCCATGCCAGACCAGTTTAAATCCTCTCGAGCAGCTCCAGCAATGCTCCCCACCAGGATGTGGGTCCCCCTCCTGCTCCCAGTTCAGGTGTATCCCCCACCCTGTCTACCTGTGCTGACACCTTCAGACATCCAGGGACTTGCCCACCAAGGTCCCTGTATTCCTCAGTACTCCAGGAGGACCTACCATTCATGATTTATATCATTCGTTTATTAGACTTCCCACAGTGCATTACCTCACAGTGATCAGAAGTAAACTCTGTCTGACATTACTCTGCTCAGTTTATCATCTGATCGATATCAGACTGCAGCCTGAGTCTATCCCCCTCACTGTGGACAAAGCCCTCACCTTTCATGTTAGCTGCAAACCTACTAATGATTCCTTCTGCAGTAATGGCTCCTGCACAGATCCCTGTGGTACATCCGCTGGACAATGGCATTCAATCACAAAACCAACCCTGCACCAATTGTGGAGCCAATTTACCAACTTACCTTGGATCCCATGGGCTCTTCCTTTTGGACCAGCCTTCCATGCGGGACGTTGTCAAAGACCTTAATGAACTCCATATAAACCACATCATCTGCACTGCCCTCATCAATATCAGATGACAGTCGTCTAGCAAATCCATACAGACAATCCCTAATGAAATTGCGGGGGTATCCGTTTTTGGCGAATACATTGTATAGGTGTTCTTCTTCCTCTTTTTGCAGTTCTGGTGTACTGCAGTGTGTTGTAGCCCTTTTGAACAGTGTCTTGATGCAACTTCTTTTATGTGTGTTGGGGTGGTTGCTTTCATAGTTTAGGACTTTGTCTGTGTGTGTGTCTTTCCTGTAAACCTGTGTGGTGAATTCTCCGTTCGGTGTTCTCTGTACCATCACGTCTAGGAATGGGAGTTGGTTGTCCTTTTATTGCTCTCTCATGAATCGGATTCTTGTGAGTGTGGCGTTGATGATCCGGTGTGTGTGTTCTCTATTTCTGTGATTTTAATGATTACAAAGGTGTCATCCACATATCTGACCCAGAGTTTGGGTCGAATTTGGGGTAAGACTGTTTTAATCTTTGCATTACCGCTTCTGCTATGAGTCCAGAGCTGGGTGAGCCCATGGGGGTGCCGTTGATTTGTTCATATATTTGGTTGTTGAATGTGAAGTGTGTTGTGAGGCCCAGGTCCAGTAGTTTGAGTATGCCGTCTTTGTTGATAGGTTCCCCGTCTTGTTGTCTGTTATGTCTGTCCAGCAGGTTGGCTATTGTTTCTCTGGCTAGGGCTTTGTCGCTAGAGGTGAAGAGTGCCGTTACATCGAATGAGACCATAGTTTCTTCCTTGTCTATGTGTATATTTCTGATGATGTCCAAGAATTCCTGTGTTGACTGTACAGAGTGTCTGGATCCGCTGATCAGGTATTTCAGTTTCTGCTGTAGTTCTTTAGCCAGTTTGTGTGATGGTGTCCCTGGGAGTGATACTATGGGTCTGAGTGGGATGTCTGGTTTGTGCACTTTAGGTAGTCCATAGAATCTGGGGGTGTTGTTGCTTTCAGTTTTCATTCTCTGGAGGTCAAACCTGGTTATCTGTCCTTTTTTTTGTAGATTTCTCAGTGTGTTGTTTATCCTATTGTGAGCTGCGGAGTGGGGTCAAACTCCACACAATTTCATCCACAGATGCCTCAGGGAAAGACAACGGAATGAAGACATGCCACGACCCAAAGGACTAGTCACACTACCATACATCAAGAACATTTCTGAACTGACAGCCAGACTACTGCGACCACTAGGACTCATAACAGCACACAAACCAACAGCCACTCTCAGACAACAACTCACCAGGAGGAAGGACCCGATACCCAGCATGAGCAAAACCAACGTAGTGTACAAAATCCCACGCAAGGACGGCACAAAACACTACATAGGACAAACAGGAAGACAGCTAACGATCCATATCCACAAACACCAACTAGCCATGAAACGACATGACCAGCTATCCTTGGTAGCCACACAGGCAGATGACAAGCAACATGAGTTCGACTGGGACAACACCACTATTATAGGACAAGCCAAACAGAGAACAGCCAGGGAATTCCTCGAGGCATGGCACTCATCCACAGTTTCAATCAATAAGCACATCGACCTGGACCCAATATACCGGTCACTGCAGCGGACAGCTGGAAGTGACAACCAGAAGCGGCAGACAAAAATCACTACAGTTGCCGGAGGAAACATCACAGAAGCGCTTCACAGGAGGCTCCCTGAGGATGTCACCCAGACAGGGGACGAAACGTCTGCAACACAAATTCCCAGCTCGGCGAACAGAACAACAACGAGCACCCGAGCTCCAGATCTTCACCCAAACTTTGAAGCCCTTTCGACTCTACAAAGCTCCGTCATGAACAAGCCACCATCTCTCTATTTCCTTTGCCTTCTTCAGTGTCTCCAACTCTCGCTGTATCTTCCAGTAACGTTCTTTAGTTACTGCAGGTCTGCCTAGCTCCCCAGATAACCTGTTCCATCCCCTACAGCTCCCTCAATCACTGTAACACCCTCTGCTCTGTCTAATCCTCCCCTTTCCCACTGTCTTCCAGGCACAACGGTGATCCTGTAAGAGAGCAGTGTGGAATGGGATGTTATAAATCTCAGCTGAGGCTTGAGGCCTACCATTACCTGGGAGTCACAAAGGGAGAGAACCTGAGAGAGAGCAGCACAAAGCGGGAGAATATAAATCAGCAGCGAGGGTCAAGGCCGACTGGGACTTGGATTTGGATAAAGAGCAGAGCAGGTGGCTCGCAATCAGCACCGAGTCACAGAGGGAGTGACCGCGTGAGGGAGCAACTTAGAGCAGGAGCATGAGGTTCACTCACACCTGGGAGAATATAAATCCGCACTGAGGATCGAGGCCTAGTTGTACCTGGGAGTCACAGAGACGGTGACCCTGTGAGGGAGCAGACTGGAGTGAGAGCTGGACGATTACACGTCCGAGGAGACACATCACTCTGTGTGCACATGTCCCTCCATTGTTCTGTGTGTGTGTGCCCCGCTTGCAGTGTGTGAGAGTGTCCTCTCCTCGCTCTGTATGTGTAGGTATACATATCACTCACTCAGTGTGTGTGTGTGTGTGTGCGAGTGTGTCCCTCCCTCGCTGTGTGTGTGTGTGCACGAGTGTGTCCCTCCCTCGCTGTGTGTGTGCGTGTCCCTCCCTCGCTGTGTGCGTGTGTGTCTCCCTCCCTCCCTCGCTCTGTGTGTGTGTGTGTGTGTGTCTCCCTCCCTCGCTGTGTGTGTGTGTCTCCCACTTGCGGTGTGTGTATCCCTCACTCATTGTGTTTGTGCGTGTCCCTCCCTCACTGTGTGCGCGTGTCCCTCCCTCGCTGTGTGTGTGCGTGTCCCTCTCTTGCTCTGTGTGTGTGTGTTTGTGTTTGTGTGTGTCCCTCCCTCACTGTGTGTGCATGTCCATTCCTGGCTGTGTGTTCGTGTCCCTCTCTCGCTGTGTGTGTCAGTCATTTTGTGCTTGCGCATGCGTGTGTCCCTCCCTTGCTCTGTGTGTGTGTGTGTGTATGTCCCCCTCTTGCTGTGAGTATGTGTGTCCCTGTTGCAGTGTATGTGTGTGTGTGTGTGTGAGTATGTGTGTCCCTTCCTGATTGTGTGTCTGCGTGTATCCCCTTAACTGTGTGGATGTGTGCGTGTCCATCCCTCGCTTTATATTGTGTGTGTGTGTGTCCCTCCCTTGCTCTTTGTGTATATCCCTCTCCCTGTGTGTGCTCATCTCCACTTGCTGTGTGAGTGTATGACCCCCTTGCTGTGTGTGCATGTGTCTCTCCCTCGCCATGTCTGTGCATGTCCCCTCTCGCTGTGTGTGCGTGTCCCTCCCTCGCTGTGTGTGTGTGTTCCTCTTGCTGTGTGTGTGTGCCCCACTTGCAGTGTGTGAGGGTGTCCTCCCCTCGCTCTGTATGTGTGGGTATACATATCACTCACTCAGTGTGTGTGTGCGAGTGTGTCCCTCCTTCGCTGTGCGAGTGTGCCCTTCCCTCAGTGTGCGTGCGTGCGTCCCTCCCTCGGTGTGTGTGCGTGCATGCGTCCGTCCCTCGGTGTGCGTGCGTGTGTGTGCGTGTGTCCCTCCCTCGGTGTGTGTGCGTGTCCCCCACTTGCAGTGTGCGTGTCCCTCCCTTGCTGTGTGTGTGTGCCCCTCCCTTGCTGTGTGTGCGTGTGTTTCCCTCCCTCGTTGTGTGTGTGTGCCCCTCCCTTGCTGCGTGTGCGTGTCCCCCACTTGTGGTGTGTGTAACCCTTCTTCATTGTGTTTGTGCATGTCCCTCGCTCGTTGTGTTGTGTGTGTCCCTCCCTCGCTGTGTGTGTGTTTCCCTTCCTCTAGTGTGTACGTGTCACACTCTCACATTATGTGTTTGTGTGTCCCCTCTTTGCTGCGTGTTCCTCACTCGCTGTGTGTGTGTGTCTCCCTCCCTTGCTGTGAGTATGTGTCCCCCTCCTCGCTGTGTGTGCGTGCGCACACATGTCCCTCCCTCGCTGTGAGTGTGCGTGTACCCACTCGCTCTGTGTGTGTGTGTGTGTGTGTGTGTGTGTTCCTCCCTCATTCAGTGTGTGTGTATGTAAGTGTGCGCGTGTGCATGTCGCTCCCTCGCTGTGTATGTGTGAGTTCTCCCCTTGCTGTGTGTGTGTGTCCCTCCCTCGCAGTGTGCATGTCACCCCTCGCTGTGTCTGTGTATCCCTTCCTTCGCTGTGTGTGTGTGTGTGTGTGTGTGTGTGTGTCTGCGGGTAACCCCCTCACTGTGTGTGTTTGCTTGTCGATCCCTCGCTGTGTGTCCCACGCTCGCTGTGTGTGCACGTGTCCCTCCCTTGCTCTGTGTTTGTCTGTGCGTGTCCCTCCTTCGCTGTCTGTGTGTGTGTGTCCCTTCCTCACTGTGTGTCTGCGGTTAAACCCCTCACTGTGTGCGTTTGCATGTTGCTTCCTTGCTGTGTTATCCCACGCTCGCTGTGTGTGCACGTGTCCCTCCCTTGCTCTGTGTTTATGCGTGTGTGTATCTGTGCATGTCCCTTCCTCACTTTGCGTGTGTGTTTCCGTCCTGTGTGTGCGCGCGTGTGCATGTCCCTCCCTTGCTCCGTGTGTGTGTGTGTGTGTGTGTGTGTGTGTGTGTGTGTGTGTGTGTATGTCTGAGATTGTGTCTGTGTGTGTCCCTCCCTCGCTTTGTGTGTGTGTGCGTGCATGTGTGCATGTCCCTCCCTTGCTGTGTGTTTGTGTATGTATGCGTGTCCCTCCCTCACTTTGCATGTGTGTGTGTCCATCCCTTGTGTGTGCGTGTGTACATGTCCCTCCCTTGCTCTGTGTGTTTGTGTGTGTGTCCCTCCCTCACTTTGCGTGTGTGTGTTCGTCCCTTGTGTGTGTGTGTGTGTATGTGTGTGTCTGACTGTGTGCGTGAGTCCAACCATGCCGTGTCTGTGTGTCCCTCCCGCGCTGTGTGTGTGTCCCTCCCGCGCTGTGTGTGTGTGTGTGTCCCTCCCGCGCTGTGTGTGTGTGTGTGTGTCCCTCCCTCGCTGTGTGTGTGTGTGTCCCTCCCTCGCTGTGTGTGTGTGTGTGTGTGTCCCTCCCTCGCTGTGTGTGCATGTTCCTCCCTGGATGTGTGCGAGTGTCACTCCCTTGCCCTGTGTGTGTGTGTGTGTGTGTGTGTGTGTGTGTGTCTCCCTCCATTGCTCTTTATGTATATTCCCCTCACTGTGTGTGCGCATCACCCTTCGGTGGTGAGTGCATGTCCCCCCCTTGCTGTGTGTGCGTGTGTCCCTCCCTCGCTGTGGCTGTGTGTCCCCTCTCATGTGTGTGCGTGCACATGACCTCCCCCTCGCCGTGTGTCTGATTGTCCCTCCTTCCCTGTGTGTGTGCGTGTCCCTCCCTCGCTGTGTATGTGAGGTTCCCCCCTTGCTCTGTGCGTGTGTATGTGTGTGTGTGCGCGCGCGGCCCTCTCTTGCTCTGTGTGTGTGTGTGTTTGTGTGTGTGCATGTCTCCCTCTGGCTGAATTTGTGCGTGTCTCTCTCTCACTGTATGTGTCTGTGTTTGTGTGCTTCCTCATGTGCGTGTCGCTCCCTCACTGTGTGCGTGTCCCTCCCTAGCTGTCGGTGTGTGTGTGTGTGTGGTCCCACCCTCGCTGTCTGTGTGTGCGTGTCCCTCCCTTGCTATGAGTGTGTGTGTTCTTCCCTCGCTGTGTATGTGTCAGTTACCCCCTTGCTGTGTGTGTGTGTGTATGTGTGTCTGTTGCTGTGCGTGTGTGCGTGGCCCTCCCTCACTGTGTGTACATGTGTCTCCCCCTCGCTGTTTGTGCACATGTCCCACTCTTGCTCTGTGTGTGTGTGTGTGTGTGTGTGTGTGTGTGTGTGTGTGTGTGTGTTTGTGTTTGCGTGTGCCCATGTCCCTCCCTGGCTATGTATGTGCGTGTCCCTCTCTCGCTGTGTGTCTGTGTTTGTGTGCTTGAACATGCCCGTGTCCATCCCTCGCTGTGTGTGTGTGTCCCCTCTTGCTGTGAGTATGTGTGACCCTTTTACAGTGTATGTGAGTGTCCTTCCCTCGCTGCATGTGTGTGTATGCGTGTCACTCCCACACTGTGTGTGTGTGTGTGTGTGTCACTCCCTTGCTGTGTGTATGTGTGCGTGTCCCTCCCCTTGCTTTGTGCGTGTGTGTATGTGCCTCTTGCTGTGTGTGCAAGTGTCACTACCACGCTCTGTGAGTGTGTGTCCGTCCCTTGTGTGTGTGTCCCTCCCTTGGTCTTTGTGCATATCCCCACCATTGTGTGTCCGCATCACCCCTCACTGTGTGAGTGCCTGTCCCCCCTTGCTGTGTGTGCGTGTGTCCCTCCCTCGTCATGTCTGTGCGTGCCCCCTCTCAATTTCTGTGCACATGCCCTCTCCCTCGCCGTGTGTCTGCTTGTCCCTCCTTCCCTGTGTGTGTGCGTGTCCCTCCCTTGCTGTTTATGTGCGTGTCCCTCTCTCGCTCTGTGTTTGTGTATATCCCTCCCTCGCTGTGTGTGTGCACATGTCCCTCCCTCGCTGTGTGTGCATGTCCCCCTCTTGCTGTGAGTATGTGTGTCCCTCTTGCAGTGTATGTGAGTGTCCCTCCCATGCTGTGTGTGTGTGTGTGTGTGTGTGTGTGTGTCCCTCCCTCGCTGTGTGTCAGTGTGTAACCCCTTAACTTTGTGTGTGTGTGCATGTCCCTCCCTTGCTGTGTGTGTGTGTCCCTTGCTCTTTGTGTATAACCCCCTCCCTGTGTGTGCTCACCTCCCCTTGCTGTGTGAGTGCATGACCCCCTTGCTGTGTATGCATGTGTCCCTCACTCGCCGTGTCAGTGCGTGTCCCCTCTCACTGTGTGTGTGTGTGTGTGTGTGTGTGTGTGTGTGTGTGCCCCCTCTCACTTTCTGTGCACATTTCCTCCCCCTCGCCATGTGTGTGCTTGTCCCTCCTTCCCTGTGTGTGGGTGTGTGTGTGTGTGTGTGTGTCCCTCCCTCGCTGTGTGTGTTTGTGTATCACCCTCCATCGTTGTGTGTGTGCATGTCCTTCCCTCCCTCGCTGTGTGTGTGTCACTCTCTCACTGTGTTTGTGTGTGTGTGCGTCCCACCCTCGCTGTGTGTGTGTGTGCGTGTATCCCTCCCTTGCTGTGTCGTGTGTCCCTCTCTCGCTGTGTGTGCGTGTCCATCCTTCGCTGTGTATGTACATGTGTGTGTGTACGCCCCTCCCTCGCTCTGTGTGTGTGTGCATGTCCTTCCCTACCTCCCTGTGTGTGTGTGTGTGTGTGTGTGTCTCCCTCCATTACTCTTTGTGTCTATCCCCCTCACTGTGTGTGCGCATCTCCCCTCGGTGTGTGAGTGCATGTCCCCTCTTGCTGTGTGTGTGCATCCTCTCAATTTCTATGCACATGCCCTCCACCTTGCCGTGTGTCTGCTTGTCCCTCCTTACCTGTGTGTGTGCGTGTCCCTCCCTCGCTGCATGTGTGTCCCTCCCTCGGTGTGTGCGCGTGACCCTCCCTCGCTGTGTATGAGTGCTTGTCCTTCCCTCAATGTGTGTGTCCCTCCCTCGCTGTGTGTGCATGTCCTCCCCTCACTGTGTGTGCGTGCCCTTCCCTCGCTGTGTCAATGTGTGTGTACGTATGCATGTGCCCCCACTTCGCTGCGTGTGTCCGTGTCCCTCCGTCGCTGTGTGCGTGTCCCTCCCTCGCTTCATATGTGCATGTCCCTCCCTCGCTTCATGTGTGCGTGTCCCTCCCTCGCTGTGTGTGTCCCTCTCTCTATTTGCGGATGTGTGTCCCTCCCTCACTGTGTGTCTGCATGCATCACCCTCACTGTGTGTGTGTGTGTGCATGTCCTTCCCTAGCTGTGTGTCTGCGGGTATCCCCCTCACTCTGTGTGTTTGCGTTTCGCTCCCTTGCTGTGTGTGTGTGTGTGTGTGTGTGTGTGTGTGTGTGTGTGTGTCCAAAATTTGCACCATCAGTGGATCGGCCATCATAAATTGACTGTGGTATTCAGGAATGTGTGGTTTAAGTAAGTTCACCACGAGAAATGCAGGGTTTAATGTACAGGTAGAGGGGTGGGTCTGGGTCAGATCCTCTTCAGAGTTTTGGAATGGACTGGTTGGGCCGAATGGCCTGGTTGCACACGATGGCGATTCTATTCAGGTTATTGTCCAGCCCTGTCAACCATCCCCGTCTCTTACACCTTGCCTTATCCCCAATATTCTCCTTTACACTGTAATCTCCTTCAGACTCTAAAACACTCCTTGGTGATGTAAACTTCTCCAGTCCTTACAAAGATCGATATGTCTGTCACGTCTTCCTGCTTTTAGAACCCTCTCTATAACTATTACCATTTGGTACAGCATTCCCAATCATTGTTCCCTCTTGAAACTCCCATAAACATTTGTATCTCTGAAAACTCATCTGGACTGTCTAAATTTCCCTTTGACAGTTACGTGCTGAGACCTGCTCTATATCAGTGAAGTAATGAAGTCTTGGCAACACTCACTGTTATAATCTCCATCCAGCTTGACGGCACTGAGGATCTGTAGAAGCTCTCTTCAACCCGACAGCCATCTCTGTGTCTGTAATGTCCTCCACTCCCCATAATACATTCTCTCTGAGCTCCTCTGTAGTTCACTAAACACTCCCTAACACTGTCTGTATCAGTGTAACCTTCTCCAGAAACACAACCTTCTCTATCTGTGTAAATCCCTACACCAGTCCCTATCCCTCTCAGCTCCGTCTAACAATGCAACCCTCCATGTCTGTGTATTCACCTTCAGTCCCTACTCACCTCCCTATCTGTGTAACCTTCTCCATGCATTTTTGCTTCAGTCTCTTCAACTGTCCCTGTCAGTGTAATCTCTTCCAGACGCGAAAACTCTCCTCTTTTTGACTTACTCAGACCACACAACCCTCACTATTTATAACCTACTCCTGTCTGAGAAACCTACCTCTGCAAATTGCTCCAACTCTTCAACTCTCCACAACCTCCTGCAGCTCTTACATCCCTCCCTATCTACCAAATCTCTTCCAGTCCCTAAACACCAACAGTCTGTGGAGACCCGACCACCATCCCTATCAGTGTAATCCTCTCAGGTCTCTGCAGTAATCCTGATCTGTTGAACTCACTCCATGCCTGTGCCTCTCCCAATCCGGTCCCTACAGAACCCACTATCTATTTAACACCCTCCTGTCACTATCACCCCCATGTCAATGTAGGCTCCTCCTGTGTCTCCATCATCTACCCATCTCCATAACCTTGTCCAGCTCTTACACCACTATCTGTTTAAACGTCACCTTCCTCTACAACTTCCTCCTGTTTGTGCTATGCTCCCTTATCTGTGAAACTGTTTCTGACCAAAATTGTTATCCCAGTCTCTGAAAAGAAATCCAGATTCCACAGCCTCCATAACCCCCAGAACCTAAGCCTTCCGATGTCTATAAACATCTTCAGTCACGACTATCCTGCATATCTCTGTTTGTTCTTCCAGTCGATACAAATCTCTTTATCTCTGTAATCTGCTCAGCTCCCTAAAACAGTCTCTGTCTGTGATCCAGCCCTGTCCTACAAACATCCTTATCCCTGTAAACTTCTCCATCCCTCCCAACATTCCCATCTCCATGAACCCCTGTCAGGCCTACAGCTCTCCACATTTCTGTAACCTCCTGTGGGTCTCTGGTCCTCCCACCCTGTGAAACCCCCTCCAGTCCCCCCACCCCTCCCAATCTGGGTCCTCTGCTCCAGATCAGACCATTGCTGTCTCTGTAAACACCTCCACTCCTGACAACTCTTCCCATTTGTGTAACCTCGTTCAGACCCCATACTCTCCAACTTCCTGAATCCTCTTCATGCCATTGCAACCAAAACCACATGTTTATGTAATATCCACCAGTGCTTACACCCTCCCCAAATCAGTAACCACTTGCAGTCCTAACAAAACACCGAAACAGTGAAACCTCCTCATTTCCCTACAATCCTCCCTCCCTCCCTCCCTCCCTCCTCAAATGCCTTCATCACCATGAAACCTCACAATTACTGAAACCTCCTTTTGGCACTGCAACCCTCCTAATGTCTGCAAAATCCTCGTGCCCTGATATCCCTCCCTATCTCTGTAACCCCCACCACCCTCCAGTGCCCTTCTGGGGAACATGGCAGAGGAGAGAAGATTTGTAGCGTCTGGACCATATTACGGAGGTAGAATTCTGGGAATTACAGATTTGGTCTTATGTCTGTGAAGTGCAGATTATTGGCGAGGACTGTAAAGACAGGATTTATGACTACTTGGAAAACCATAGTTAAATTAGAGACAGTCAGCATGACTATGAGGGGTAGGTCATGCCTCACAAACCTTATTGAATTCTTTGAGGATATGACAGAATATGTTGATGGTTCATTCAGAAAAGAAGGATGATTGGGATACAGGGAAATCTGTCTGTCTGGATAAATGATTGGATGGCCGAGAGAAGACAAAGGGTGGCAGCAGATGGACAGTATTGAGCCTGGATCTCAGTGACCAGTGGGGTTCTGTAACAATCAGCTCTGGGACTCTGCTCTCTGTGATTTTTGTAAATGACTTGGATGTGGATGTTGGAGAGTGGGTTAGTAAGTTTGTCAATAACATGAAGGTTGGTGGAGTGGTGGGGAATGTGGAGGGCTGTTGGAGGTTGCGATGGGACATTGACAGGACACAGAGCTGGGCTGGAAGTGGCAGATGGAGTCCAGTCTGGAAAAGTGTGAAGTGATTCATTCTGGAAGGTCGAATTTGAATACAGAATACAGGGTGAAAGGCAGAATACTTGGCAGTGCGGAGGAACAGAGATCATGGGGTCCGTGTCCATAGATCCCTCAAGTTGCACACACGTTGGTAGGGTTGTTAAAAAGGCATATGTTGTGTTGGCTTTCCTTAGCAAGAGGATCGATTTTACGAGCCGTGAGGTTTTACTGCATCTTTATAGCGACCTGTTGAGACTACACGTGGAATATTGTGTTCAGTTCTGGTCCCATTTTTACAGCAAGGATGTGCAATTTTAGAGAGCGTACACAGGAGATTTACCAGGATGCTGCCCGGAAAGGAGGGCATTTCTTATGGAGAATGTTTGAGGGAGCTAAGGCTTTTCTCATTGGAGTGAAGAAGGACTTGGTAGAGGTGAATAAGTTGATAAAAGGCACAGAGTGAGTGAACAGTCAGAGACCTTTCCTCCTATGGCATAAATGGCTGTTATAAGGTGGCATAATTTTAAGATGATTGGAGGATGGATAAGAGGATAGAGAATGGTAGGTGGTTGGATGGACTGCCAATGGTGGCAGTAAAATTAGACACATTCGGGACATTTAATAGACTCTTGGACAGACACATGGATAGTAGTAAAATGAAGGGTATGTAGGTTAGTTTGATCTTATAACCTGATAAAAAGTTGTCATAGCATCATGGCCGAAGGGTCTTGTGCTGCACTGTTCTCTGTTCTACTTTCTGTGTGCTAAACTGGGTAATAAGCTCAGATCAATGTAAAAGGATATGGCATTCAGGAGGAGCTAGTCAACTGGATACAAAAAATACTTGATGGTAGGAGACAGAGGGTGATGGGAGACCTGTTGTTTTTCTGACTGGAGACATGTGACCAGCGGTGGAGTGGGTCCCCTGTTGTTTGTCATTTGGATAAATGGTTTGGATGGGAATATTAGTTTCCTGGTAAGTTAGCTTCTTGGGTGTCACTGACATTGGTGGTAAAGTGGTTAGTGGAGAAGATTATATGATACAACAAGATTAACAGTACTGCTGGGATAGTGAGCTGAAGAATAGCAGATGAAGTTTAATTAGATAAAGGTGAAGTGTTCCATTTTGGTGAAATAAACCAGGGTGGGACTTGTACAGTTAATGTTCGGGCCCTGGATAGTGTTGTCAGTCAGTGACCCAGGGAGACAGGCTGGTGAAGCAGGAGTTTGGGATGGTTATCTTCATTAGGAGAGCATTGAGAGTAGGAAAGACATTGGTAAGGCTATCATAAAAACATTGTTGTTCAGTAGGAAGAACTCATCTGGTTCACTTGCCTCATTTGGAGAAGGACATCTGACATTCTAACCTGGTCTGGTCGACATGTGACTCCAGATCCACAGCAACATGGCTGACTCTGAGCTGCCCTCTGGATAATTAGCAGTGGGGTCAAAGAATGTTCCAGGCAGTGACACCCACATCCCATGAATGAATAAATAAAAATACATATGTCCCTCCCTACCTCTGCAAACCCCTCCAGCTGCAGCAATCCGTACTGGCTTTGTAACACCGTTCCAACCCTGACCACTCTCTGTCACACTCTCATCACCTCCAGCGCTTTCACCTCTCCCTGTTCCTATTGTGTCATTAAACCCTGACAATGATTCCCCTTCCCACAGCCCTCCTCCTGCGAGCAGACCCTTTGCAATCCATTTAACATTTACTCCTGAAGCACTCTCTCACTTCAGGATTTAAGTATTTTGTGGTGATCTTCTCAGCCTCATAATCTAGTATGATCCCTTTTGTCCTGAGTGAGGGACCAGTGGGGATTTCTTGCTGAGGTTTTTACTGTTTCAATGGAATGTCCTTTTGTTGAGTGTTTTATACTGTTCCTTCAAATGTTTTCCACTGTCCATTTACAGACACAGGTTTCACTCTGTTTAGCCTGTTCACCTTGGTCAGTTCTCCTCTCAAACTCATGTAATTGACTATTTTTGTTTCTAGTTGTAGCTTGTCCTTTCTGTGATTCACTTTAAAACTTTATATTTCTTTAAACTGCACTTTCTCACAATTTCCCAGAGGATCTCTCCAGGTGACATTACTCATTCACTAAGTTACATCACACAACTATCGCTCTGAGACAGTTATGTCCCTAGCCAGTTGCACAATGTATTATTCAAAGAAACACTGAAAAAAAAATTCTCTGAACTCCTCTTCCAATATCACTCTTGTCAGTGTGAATGTCCTAGAGTTTGGGAATATTGATGTTTCCCAAAGTTATCACAATGCTTTTATTAAAAATTCTAATTGATTCCTGTTTATTGCAGTGATGAACAATGAAATGCTGTTCGGTGGCTAAAACCGTTCTGCTGCTTGTGACCTTTGCAAGTAGTAGCCAGAATTTACATTCAGACTGACTCTACTTCATGATCTGATACCAAATACTTTCTCCGTAATGCCTTTGGTATCCATTATTGTTAGTGTTACCCATTTTGCCTGGGTTTCCGCATGGTTGTGAACCATCGAATATTTATGCTCCACCTTTTGTTCGCCCTGTAACCATGTCTCATTGCTGTCTAAATCTCTTTTATCTCTGTCACAAATCCATCTACCTTATTGCAGAAACTTTGTCCATGCCAAACAAATCATAATTTACTCTTTCCCACAATTTCCTGTCACAACCCGATTCACTGATGTACAGTTTTAACTAAACTTTCCTGTTCCTTTCTGCTTGTCTTCAGTCACATTCCCATGCTGTTCCGATGCTTCACCTTTTGTCTTTGGATTTGGAAAGCTCATTTCACCTGAACCCTGTCCCTGCATCCTCTCTGTCAGTTAACAGCCCTGTCCATAAACCCACCGACATGATTGGCCAGGACACTGATCCCATCGTGGTTCCACTGGGGCCAAGTGTAACGGGATTGCTTTTATTAACTCGTGGGATGTTAGTGTCTCTGGCTGACCAGCCTCTCTTGCCCAGTCCTAGCTGCCCTTGAGCTGAGTAACTTGCTTGGCCATTTTAGAGGGTAATTAAGAGGCAAACGCTTTGCTGTGGGTTTGTCGTGCAGACCACGTGAGAATAGCAGATGTCCTTCTCGAAATGACAAGTGTTTGAATTTTTTGTTCATTGGCAATTGTCTCATAGTTATTTATGGATTATTAATTATTATCTTTAAAATTATTGATTTCAATTTCCCCCATTTCTGATGGTGTGATTCAGACTTGTCTCCCGTGAACATTAGCTGAGGTTTTGGATACGTGCTCTAGCAATAATGCCACTAGACCATCACTTCAATTGCTCACTGGTTGCTCATTCCTGACCAGTTATACCATCATGAAGCAGAACCCCTTCTTCCTACACAATTGTTTGATTCTAAAACCTTCTGACATGATTGTTTGAGCCTGATACCTTCCAGCACTCTGGTGATATCACTCAGTATCTCCCCATATGGTATCACTCACTGTATGGGGCTAATTGCTGCCTCTGTCAATGCCCCTCGCTCTTATAGCCACTCCAGATCCTGAATCAGCAGAATTCTCCACCCCAGAGAGATGCAGCAGCACAGACTAGGGACGGAATCTGGGATTTTACCGATCTCTGTTTTACTCAGGACCATTCTCCATGTGTAACTCTCACTGCATCAGTATAAATTCCCATTCAGTCTATTTGTCTGTCTCCTGTAGGTGCTCAGGAAGGTCCTGACTCAATAGACTTCACAGCTGCTGGTGTCTCGTCCATCCCCACATTGAATTTGGTTGGTCAGCCAGAGAGACAAAGGGCAGGGAGATCTGGAGCCTTCAATAAATCCTGCAGTGAGGTAAGATCACTCAGTGCACAGAGCAGAGAGCAATGAGAGGGCTCCATATATCGGCTAACAAGACATGACATAGATACAGTGCTGGAGGGGGAGCAGAGTACAGACACACCTCAGGCTCAATCACCACCCCTGCTGTAAGTTTTGTTGTACTAAGAGCATCGGGGTGTCACAGTTATCAATCCAGGCCTGTGCTGTCTTAGTGAGCGTCAGTACAACAGAGGGGAAAGCAGGCTTCCCAAGAGAGGGTGGGAATGCTGCCTGGGATCTCTCTGTTCTGTATTTCCCTCTCCAACACTGTATCTATGGCATGGTGAAGACCGATGTCTTCAATAATTTTTAACTCCTGTGACAGTTCCTATCCCTGTAACCTCCTCCCTTCCCTATAGTCCCGCCACATATTTGAAATGTATTGCATTCCAGACTACCATCCCTATCACTGTAAGTTGCTTCATTGTCGACAGTGTGCCTTATCTCTGTAGTCTCCTCCTCCAATGACAGAGTCATGCAGCACAGAAACAGAACCTTTACTTTGATCCAACTAGTCGATGCTGAAGATGGTTCCTGAACGGGTCACGTTTCCCTGCAATTGGCTCATATCCCTTCAAGCCTTCTCCTCTCCATGTATCTACCTAAAATGTCTTTTCCATGTTGTCATTGTGCTTCTCTCCATCACTTCCCCAGGCAACTCATTCAATATGTGCACCATGCTCTCTGTGAAAAATGTCCTTCTCTGATCCCTTTTAAGTCTTCCCTCTCCCACCTCATATTTCTGCCCTCTAGTTATGGACTCCCCTACCCTGGGGTAGAGACCTTCACTATTCACGTTACCTGTACCCCTCATTGTTTATAAAGCTTTATAAGGTCACCCCTCAGCCACCTATGCCAAATGGGAATACGCAGGACAATGATATAAATATTTCTGCTCGTGTCCCTGCCACTACTTTGCTACAATGTTCTGGGATACAGTTGTTCAGGACCTTACGGCTTTTTCTACATTTGAGTTCTTAGACATCCAACACCACCTCTCCCTGTAATGGGGACTCTTTACAAGCCATCACTGTTTCTTTCCCTTTGTTTCCTAGTCTTTGTCCACAGTATGTTCTGACATGAAATATTCATTTAGGGTCACGCCCATCTCCTGTGGTTCCACACCTCAGGGGCCTTATTGTCTCTCTCGTTGCTTTTTTTGTACTTGGATGCTGTAGAATTTCCTTGCATTCTCCTTAACCTTATCTGCCAAAGCTATCTCATTCCCACTGTTGTGCATCCCAGCTTATCCACCAAGTCAAACCCTCCAGTATCAATAACATCTTCGTCTATCTTTGATCCATGTACAGTTTCAGAAAATGCTTCCTAAATCGGGATGATCAGAATTCTCCACAGTACTCCAACTGGGGACCCAGCAGTGTCTTGTCCAGCCGGATCATGATGGACCAACTCAGGTATTCAATGCTCTGACCCATGAGGGCAAGTGTGCCTCATCCGCTTTCACCACCCTGTCCACCCGTGACACCGCTTACAAGGAACAATGTCACTGCACTCCTTGGTCTCACTGTCTGTTCGACAGCATTGAACAGGGCCCTACCATTAACAGTGTTAATCGTCCCTGTTTTGTCTTAACAAAATCCATTAATTAAAATCCATCTTTCATTCCTTGACCCACTTGTCCAGTTGATCAAGAGCCTCTTCGATAACTGTCTTCACTCCCCACTGTAACACTTATTTAGCTTACTAACAATGATTCCTATATTCTCGTTTATGTAAACAATGCACATGTGGCCCCAGCACCAATCCTTATGGCACACCGCTGGTCAGAGCCTCCAGTCCACACAACAACCCTCTCCCACTACCCTCTGTCTCCTACTGTCAAGCCCATTTTGTGTCCGTTTGTCTCGCTCTCCCTGATCCCATGTGATCTAACCTTACTAACTAGTGCACCACGATAAACCCTGTCAAAGGTCTTGCTGAAGTCAGGATAGACAATGTCTACTGCTCTGTCTTCGTCTATCTTCTTAATCACCTCTTCGACAAACTCAGTCAAGTTTGTGAGACACTACCTTGTATGCACAAAGCTGTGCTGACGATCCTTAATCAATCATTGCCTTTCCAAATGCATGTAACTGCTGTCCCGCAGAATCGCTTCCAACAACTTTCGCACAACTTACATCAAGCTAATTGTTCTTTAGGTCCCTGACTTTCCCTCGCAGCCTTTCTTAAATACTGGCACAGCATTAGTCACTCTCCAGACTCCCAGCTCGTTACCTGTAGCTGTCTTTGATAGAAATACCTCTCTAAGGTACCCCGCAATTTCTTCCCTCACTCGCCCCCCTCCCCCCCCCCCCCACCAATGTCATGGGATCCACCCGATTAGTTCCGAGAGAGTTGTCTACTTTTTATGTGATTTAAAACCTTCAGCACCTCCTGTTCGCCAATGGGGACTCTTGTGAAGACATCACTGTTTATTTCCCTGACTTCCCCAGAGTTTCTCCACAGTAAGTTCTGACATGACGTTTATGATCAAACTAATAGAAGTATGGTGATTTTGCCAAAGTGTTCCCCTAGAAACACTTCAGTCCCTTTCCCTACTTTTGTTTCCCAAGGGGAGGTCAGGTTTTATCCCTTTCTGCAGTCAGGCCATTACCATATTGACTGAGACAGTTTTCTTGAACATATTGAATGAATTCCTCCCATCCAAGCTGTATACATTATGGCAGTCCCAGTCTGGGTATGGAAAGTTAAAATCTCCAACCATTAAAGCCCTATTATTGTTAGATATCTGAGATCTCCTGATATATTTACTGCTCTATTTCCCGTTGACTATTGGGGGCCTGTAATACAGTCATATCAAAGTGATGACTCATTCTTTTTTCTCAGTTCCACTAAGAGAATTTCACTGGGCGATCCCCAGGCATATCCTCTCTAAATGCTGCAGTGATTTTTTTCACGAATCAAGAATTCCACTCTTCCTCCACTTTTGCTTCCTGTTCTGTCCTTCCTATAGCATCTGTCCCCTGGAACATTGAGCTGCCGGTAATGTCCCTCCCTCAGCTATTGTTCTGTAATACCTGTGATATTTCAGTCCCATGTTCCCATCCTATGCCATGCGCTCATCTGCCTTATCTGTCAGGACTTTTACATCAAAGTAAGTGCAGTTTAATTGATCGGTTTTCCCTCATTGCCTGCTCTGCTCTTGTCTGCCTTATCAATTGAAATGACTCTTTGAAATTCAGTCCCAACCTCAACCTTCAGATTGTAGCCTGAGACCATCCCCCTCACTGTGGACAACACCCTCAACTTTCATGTCATCTGTAAACCTTCTGCTATCACATCCAACTCATTAATGTACATAATAAACAGCGATGGTTCCTGCACAGATCCCTGTGGTACATCTGCTGGTGAAAGGCTTCTCATCACAGAAACAACCCTCCACCAGCTTTGGATCCAATTTGCCAACTTGCCTTGGATCCCAGTGGCTCTTCCCTTTTGGACCAGCCTTCCATGTGGGACCTTGTCAAAGGCCTTATGAACTCCCTGGAACCCACATCATCTGCACTGACCTCATCAACATTTTCAATCGTAATTTCAAAGAAAGCTCAGCTGAATCCATCAGACAGGATCTTCCTTTACCAAATCCGTGCTGACTACCCCGAATTGTTTCCTGCCTTTCCAGTTATTGATTCAAACTGTCCCTCAGAATTGTTCCCAATAATTTCCCTCCCCCTGCTGTCAGACTATCTGCTCTGTAATTACCTGGCCTTTCCTTTGGGTCCAGTGACTGCAACTGTCTTTGTTTTAACATTGTTATGGAAAAAAGATCAGACAGGCTGACAGATTAAGGTGTGAAACTGGAGCAGGATCAGATTTGGGGCCATGAGGCAGGATCGAGCGAGGTCGATTGGGTGAATTAAAAATCACCGACACAAGGTTATAGTCCAACAGTTTTATTTTGAAGCACTAGCTTTCGAAGCGCAGGTGATCATCCTAAAAGATGAAAGGCTTAAACTAAATGTGTTTGATATTGCATTCCATGACACTGCTATCCCGTTGCTATAAATTCTGAGCCTTATGATTGTGCTCCATAACCACCTGATGAAGTAGCGCTCCAAAACCTAGTGCCTCCAGTTAAACCCGCTGGACTGTAAGCTGTTGTTGTGATTTTTAGCGTTGTACACTCCATTCCAACACCGGCTCCTCTACATTATGACTGCCATCAATTGGGCGAGACTGCTTGAAGGAAAATGAATGACTGGCAAACGGGAAGCTTTTAAAAGTGTGATCTCAAGAGTCCAGGGCCAGTATGTCCCTGTTAGAGTGAAGGGAAAATCCGGCAGGTTCAGGGATCCCTGGCTGATGAGGGATATTGAGGCTCTGTTCAGGAAAAAGAAAACAGCATACATAGAGTTTAAACTATTCATATCTTCTTCCAGTCCTAAAGACATGATCAAACTCAGGTCCCTGCAGCACTCCTGATCTGTAGAACTCACTGCAATGACTGTGACTATGTGATCCAGTTCCGAAAATACTCCCTATCTGTGTAACATCCTCCCTTGCCTATCACCCATCCTGTCAATATTGGGTCTTCCAGTCTGTCCATCATCTACTCATCTCCATAAACTTCTCCATCTCTTACACCCCTATCTGTGCAAATGTCACCTTCCCCTTCAAACTTTCCACTTTGACCAAACTGCATGATATTACTAATGCTCCCTTATCTGTGAAACTGTCTCCAACCAAAATGGATGTCTTTATCTCCCGGTAAAATTGTCAGACATCACCCCCTCTATACCTAAATAACCTGCAGAACCTAAGCCTTTCAATAACTATAAACATCTTCAGTCACGACTGCTCTCCACATATCTGCTTGTTCTTTTAACTTATAAAACTGTCTAGATTTCTGGAATCTGCTCCATTCACCTAAGACATTCCTGTCTGTGCGAACCACCCCATCCTACCAACATCCTTATGCCTGTAACTGCTGCATCCCTCCCCACCTCCCCATCTCCATGAACTCCTGTAAACCCTACAGCTCTCCACATTTCTGTAACACCTTGTGGCTCTCTGGTCCTCCCTCCCTGTGAAACCACCTCCAGCCCTCACACCCCTCCCAGTCTGGGTCGTCTGCTCCAGATCAGGCCATTGCTGTCTCTGTTATATCCTGACAATCCTGGCACACCTTCCTGTTTGTGTCTCTTCATTCAGATCCCATCTCTCCAGCTTTTTGAAACCCCTTTGTGCCATTGTGAGCCTCCTTATTTAGAATATAGAGCAGTACAGCACAGTGCAGGCCCTTTGGCCCTCGACGTTGCACTGACCTTTTATCCTACTCTCAGATTAAACTAAACTACAGACCCTACATTTTACTATCATCCATGTGCCTATCTAAGTGTTGCTTAAATGGCCCTAATGTATTGGACTCCATTACAAATGTTGGTGGTGCATTCCATGCATCTGCCACTCTGTGTAAAAAAAACCCTCTCACATTTCCCGTAAAACTTTCTCCAATCACCTTCCATTATTTCCCCTCATTATAGCCATTTGTGCAAATGGAAAAGTAACTGGTTATCCTCTCTATTGAGGCCTCAAATCATCTCGTTCACTTCTATCAAGTCACTTCTCATCCTTTTTCATTCCAATGAGAAAAGCCCTAATTCCCTCAACCTTTCTTCATTAAACCTCCACTCCTGATAAATCTCCTCTACACCCTCTCTAAAGTTTCCACATCCTTCTGATAATGAGGCAACCAGAACTGAACACAATATACCAAATGTTCTCTAACCAGGACTCGATAGAGCTGCAGCATAACTTTGTGGAACTTAAACTCAATCCCCCGCTAATGAAAGCCAACACAGTATAGACCTTCTGAACAAGGCAATCAACATTGAGGGATCTACGGACGTGGACTTCAAGATTCTTCTGTTCCTCCAAACTGTCAAGAATCCTGCCTTTCACCCTGTAAAGGTTGTCTGTGGAATCCTGCAATCTTAAACCCTCCCTATCTTGGTAACTTCCTCTGATCCCGACAACTCTCATAAACAGTGAAACCTCTTCATGTCCCGACAACCCTCCTTCCTTCTGAAACCTCCTTTATTAGCACCAACCCTCAAAAGGCCTGAAGCCTCTTTTTTTAACCACAGCAGTAGTCCTAATATCTGCAACACCCTCCCATCCTGATATCATTCACTGTCTCTGTAAACCCCATCACCCTCCAGTCCCCACTGGGGACCATTGCAGAGGAAGGAAGGGTTGTAGAGTCCGGGTCATGTTACGGAGGTAGGAAGGGCTGCAGAACCTGGAGGATGGTACAAATGTATGAAGGGACGTGGATCCTGCAGGAAGCTAGAGAGAGCTGGATTCATAGAACCTGCAAGATGGGACCGAGAATGGGTTGTGGAACCTGAAGGATATTACAATTTGAATGACTGACTCTTTTTGATCGAACTATTGGGCTTATCTCACTGTCCTATTTATGCAGATATTTACCATAATGACTGTGCACAGCTTCAGGTTCCCAGGCTGGGAGATGTGAGCTCAGATGTGACTCTAATTGCCCATTCTGAATGCGTGCCTGACACTGACCTGGTGCTGCTCTGGTAGAAAGCACTCTCCGTGTGTATCTACATGACTGACCAGAGCTCACCACATCAAAGCCTTTGTTTGGAATGTTCTTTTTTCATTATTTTCAAGTGGCAATTCCACGAGATGCAGTAATTGGGGAGTTTCCATTTTGAGAGAATGAAACCTTTACCATTGGAAATTGGGAAGCCTTTAAAAATGAGATAATGGCAGTCCAGAGACAGTATACAGTGTTCCTGTTAGGGTTAAAGGAAAGGCTGGTAAGGTGGAGGGAATGCTGGATGATGAGAAAAGTTCAGAAAAAGAAGTAAGCACATGTCAGGTACAGACAGGAGATCTCCCGACATATTTGTTCCTCAGTCTGCCACAGATTATTCAGGGTCAGTACACTCGTATCAAAGTGATGACCCATTCTTATTTCACAGTTCCACTAAGACAGTAGTCGATCCCATAGGATTGTCCTCTCTAAGTATTGCTGTGATGTTTCATACACTCAAAACCCATCACCACGTGTCCTTCCTCTCTTGCCAACCCTTCTATGCTTCCTGTGGTCTCTCTATCTTGAAACAATGATTTGTTGGTTCTGTCCCTCCCTCAGCACTGTTTCTGTAATGATTTGATTAGATTGGTTTACTTATACTGTGCGAACAAGCTCTTTGGTCCAAAAAGTCTACATTGACCCTCCGAAGAGCAACCCACCCAGACCCATTCCCCTACATTTACATCTTCGCCTAACACTACGGGCAACTTAGCATAGCCAACTCACCTAAACTGCACATCTTTGCGACTGTGGGAGGAAACCAGAGCACCCGGAGGAAACCCACGCAGACACGGGGAGAATGCGTATATTCCACACAGATAGTAGCACAATGATAACTATAATCTTCCAGTCCCATATTTCCTTCCATCCCCGCGTTCATCTTCCTTAGCTATCAGGCCCCTTGTATTGAAATAAATGCAGGTTAATCATCAGTTGTTCCCTATTCCCTGCGATGTTCTTGCCTGCCTTGTCTGTTGAAATTGCTCTCTTTAACTTGTGTATCAGGCTCAATCTTCTTTCTGTCTTTATGACAGTTTAAGGTCCAAACCCCTGCCAGACTAGTTTATATCCTCTCAAGCCGCTCCAGTAATTTGCCCCACCAGAATGTTGGTCCTCATCCCACCCCCAGGTCAGGTCCATTCCCCACCCTGTCTCCCTGTGCTGATACCTTCAGGGATCTATGGACTTGTCCACCAAGGTCCCTGTATTCCTCAGTACTCCGCAAGGACCTACCGTTCATTATGTCTGTCCGTCGCTTATCATTCCTCCCACAGGGTATTATCTCACTTCGATCACTACTCAACCCTGTTCAAATTATCATCTGAAAGACATTGGACTGTAGACTGAGATCATCCGCTTCATTGTGGACAAAACCTCACCTTTCATGTCATTTGCAAGCCTACTAATGGTTCATTCTGCTTTGACATCTCAGTTATTAATGCACATCATAAACAGCAATGATTCCTGCACAGATCCCTGTTGTACACCCACTGGTGAACGAATTTCAAACACGAAGCAGTCTGTCCATCAATTGTGGATCCAACTTACCAACTTGCCTTGGACCCCAATGGCTCTTTACTTTTGGATCAGCCTTCCGTGTGTGAACTTGTCAAAGGCCTTATTCAATTCCATTTAACATCTGCACTGCCCTCATCAATACTTGTAGACACCATATCAAAAAACTCCACTGAATTTCTCAGACAGTATCTTCCTCTCCCAAATCTGTGAGGATTGAGCTGAGATGATTCTTACCCTTGTAAGTGTTGATTCATCCTCAGAATTGTTTCCAATATTTTCCCTCCCATTGCTGAGAGACTATCTGCTCTGTAATTACCTGGCCTATCCCTGCTGCCCTTCTTAAACAGAGGAACTACATTAGCTATCCTCCAGTCATTCGGCACTTCACACGTGGCCCGAAAGCTATTAAATATATCCACCAGGGCCTCAGCAACCTCCTCCCTTACCTCCCATAACAGCCTGGGATACATTTTATCGGGCACTGGGGATTTCTCCAGCTTTATGCCTATGAAAACATTTAATACCTCCTTCGTATTGATCTTAACATATTCTCGAACCTCACCATCCCAAATAAAATCCCTGGCTACAATGCCTTTCTCCTGTGTGAATACAGGTGAGAATTATCCATTGAAGACCTCACCTAGTTCCTCTGGCTCCACGCACAGATTGTCTCTTTGGTTTCTAACAGGCCTCACTATTTCCTCAGTAATCCTCATATTCTAAACATACTGATAAAATACCTTGTGACTTTTCCTTAATAGTATCTGACAAAGATATTTTATGGTCATTGTGTGTCCCTCATTTCTAAGGATATCCTTGCAGTCCCTCAATGTTTGAATGGCTTCACCTGGTTTTATTGCACGGTGTTTTCTTTATCAAACTCACGATGTCACTTGATCAGTATTCACTGGATTTGCTGCCTTTTCTATTCCTTCATCAGGAACACACTGGCCCTGAATTCTCACTGTATCACTTTAACATACTCACACTTTCCAAATATAAACAAACTGCAGATAGTCCTCCCAGTATATGTTTGCCAGATCCTCTCTAATGATAGTGATACTGATAGGAGACTCAGTTGTGAGGGGGACAGACAGGAGACTGTGTGGCTGCAGAAGAGACCCCCGGGTGGTGTGCTGCCTCCAGGGAACCAGGGTCAAGGATGTGTCTGAGCGGTTACTGAACATTCTGAAGGGGGAGGGTGACCAGCCAGAGATCATTGTGCACATCGGCCCACATGACGGAGGTAGACACTGGGATAGGGTCCTGTGAAATGAGTATCAGGAGTTAGGTAAGAAGTTAAAAAGCAGGACCTCAAGGGCAGTGATCTCCAGATTACTCCCAGTGCCACCTGCCCCAGTGAGGATAGAAATAGAAAGATAGGCTGGATGGATGTGTGGCTGAGGAGTTGGGGGGGTGGGGGGGAGTTGGCGAGGTTAAGGTTTGGATCATTGAAATCTCTTTTGAGCTAGAGGTGACCTATACAAGATGACAGGTTTGACTTGAACCAGAGGGACGCCAGTATCCCGGCAGGGAGATTTCTTAGTGTTATTCGGGGAGGGTTTAAAAAGGTTTGGCAGGGACTCTGAATAAGGGAGGGCCTATCGAACAGTCAGAGGAAAAATGCATCAGCCATCGAGAACAAGTTTGCTATTCAGGGTATCCAGGGGCACAGTCAAGGGAGGGAAAAGACTTTTGGTTTAACATGCATTTATTTCAATGACTGGTAAGGAAGACGAGCTCGGAGCATGGATTAGCTCCGGGGGCTGGGATATTATAACCATAACAGAAACATGGCTGAGAGAAGGGCAGGACTGGCAGCTCAGTGTTCCAGGATACAGAAGCTACAGGTGTGTCAGGAGGACAAGTAAGTGAGGAGGGGAAGCTGCCCTTTTGATGAGGGAGGTCAGAACAACAGCGCATCGAGATGATACGCTTTAAGAGTCATCAAATGAGGCCATATGTTGAGACGTTAGAAACAAAAAGGGGATGGGCACTCTGTTGTGACAGTGTTCAAGATTCCCAAATAGCCAGCGGATACTAGAGGAGCAGACGTGTAGAGAGATTGCACGTACCTAATGAAATAATCATGTCGTATTGGTTGTAGATTTTAACTTCCCCTGGATGGACTGGGCCACCCACAGACTAAAAGGCCCGTTCGGAGTGCAATTTGTCAAATTTGTCCAAGAAATTTTCTTAAATTGAGATGTAACTCGAATAAGGCCTAAATCTACTCAGGCAGGTGCAACACTGGACCTCCCTCAGACAATGTGGTCAGGCAAGTGACTGAATAGTCAATCAGAGAGCACTTTGGGTCCAGTGACCACAACTGTCCTGGTTTTAATATAGTTATGGAAAAAGATGAAACAGGTCCACAGATTAAGGTGTGAAACTGGAGCAGGGCCAATTTTGGGACTATTTGGCAGAATCGAGGCGAGGTTGATTGGGTGAATTAAAAATCGCACAACAGCAGGTTTAAGTCCAACAAGTTAAGTCCGAAGCGCAGGTGATCATCCTAAAAGGTGAAATGCTGAAACTAAATGTGTTTTATATTACATTCCATGACACTGCTATCCTGTTGCTATAAATTCTGTGCCTTATGATTGTGCTCCACAACCACCTGATGAAAACGCAGCGCTCGGAAACCTTGTGCCTCCGAATAAACCCACTGGACTGGAACCTGGTGTTGTGTGATTTTTAACATTGTCCACCCCAGTCCCACAACCTCTCCTCCACACTATGATTACCATCGATTGGGTGAGTCTGTTTGAAGGAAAAGAAATGACCTACAAATGGGAGGCTTTTAAAAGTGTGATCTCAAGAATCCAAGGCCAGTGTGTTTGAGTGAAGGGAAAATCTGGCAGGTTCAGGGATCCCTGGCTGATAAGAGATCTTGAGGCTCTGTCCAGGAAAAAGTAAGCAGCGTACATTGACTTTAAGCTATTTGTATCTTTTTCCAGTCCGAAAGATACAATCAATCTGTGGAGACAGTACAATCCTCTCAGGTCTGTGCAGAACTCCTGATCTGTAGAACTCATTCCAATGCCTGTGACTATCTGATTCACTTCCGAAAAGACTCACCTATATATGTAACATCCTCCCATAGCTATCTCCTACCCTGTCAATTCAAGCTGTTCCAGTCTCTCCATCTGTTCAGTCATCTCCATAACCTTCTCCAGCTGTTACACCCCTATCTGTGGAAACGTCACCCTCCCCGACAACCCTTCCCAATTTGACCAAGATGGAGAAGGTTACTAATGCTCCCTTATCCGTGAAACTGTCTCTAACCAAAATTACTGTCCTTTCCTCCTGGTGAAAATGTCCGACTCCACATCCTCTATATCTAAATAACCTGCAGAACCTTATTCTTTCTTTAACTATAAACATCTTCTGTCGCGACTGCCCTCCACGTAGCTGTGTGTTCTAATCTATTAAACCATCTTGATTTCCATAATCTGCTCCATTCACCAAAACCTGTCTGTGTGAAACACCCCATCCTACCAACATCCTTCTACCTGTAAACTGCTCCATCCCTTCCAATCTCCCCATCTCCATGAACACCTGTAGGCCCTACAACTATCCACATTTATGTAACACCCTGTGGTTCTATGGTCCTCATTTTTGGTGAAAACACCTCCAGTCCTCACACCCCTCCCAGTCTGGGTCGTCTGCTCCAAATCAGACTATTGCTGTCAGTGTTACCCTCGACAATCCGAGCACACCTTCCTAATTGCGTCTCTTCATTCAGATCACATCCTTCCCAGCATGCTGAAATCTCTTTGTGCCATTGTAACCCTCCCTCTTTAGAACGTAGTACAGTACAGCACAGCGCAAGGCCCTTCGGCCCTCAATGTTGTGCTGACCTTTTATCCTACAGACCCTACATTGTACTATCAGCCATATGCCTATCTAAGAGTTGTTTAAATGTCCCTAATGTATCGGACCCTACTACCACTGCTGGCAGTGCAATGTACGCACCTGCTACAGTATATGTGAAGAACCCACCCCTGACCTCTCCTATAAACCTTCCTCTGATCACCGTCAATTTATGTCCCCTCGTTATTTCCATTTTTGCAATGGGAAAAGTATGTGGTTATCCTCTCTATCTAAGCCCTAAATCATCTCATTCACTTCCAATAAGTCATCTCTCGTCCCTTTTCATTCCAAAAAGTCAATCCCTCATTCCCTCAACCTTTCTTAAGATCTCCCCTCCAGTCCAGGCAGCATCCTGATAAATCTCCTCTACACCTTCTCTATACCTTTTACATCTTTTTGATGATGAGACAACCAGAATTGAACACAATATACCAAGTGTTGTCTAACCAGGTCTTGATAGAGCTGCAGCATAACCTCATGACTCTTAAACTCAATCCCCCTGCTAATGAAAGCCAATACACCATACGCCTTCTGAATAAAGCTAAGAACTTGAGTAGCAGCTTTGAGGGATCAATGGACGAGGACCCCAAGATTCTTCTGTTCCTCCACACTGTCAAGAACACCGCCTTTCTCCCTGTAAAGGTTGTCCTTGGAATTCTTCAATCTTAAACCCTCCCAATCTTGGGAACTTCCTTCAATCCTGACAACACTCGTACATTGCGAAACCTCTTCAAGTCCCGATAATCCTCCTTACCTCTGTAACCTCCTTTATTAGTATCTTCCCTCAAAATTACTGAAACCTTTTTTTGCCACAGCAATACTCCTGATATCTGCATAACTCTCCAGAATGGCTGTGCATGTTTCAGGTTCCCAGGCTGGGAGATGTCAGCTCCGATGTGAATCTGTTTGCCCATTCTGTCTGTGTGCCTGATACTGACCTGGTGCTTTTGGTAACTTCCAGATATATGTTACTGACCAGAACTCACCTCCTCGAAGCCTTTCTTTGGAAAGTTTTTTCTTGTCATTATTTTCTAGCAGCCGTTTTGCGAGATGCAGGAATCGGGGGGTTTCCATTTTGAGGGAATGAAACCTTTACCACTGGAAATTGGGACAACTTCCAAAATGAGGACTGTAGTCCGGGGACAGGAGACACTCCTGTTAGGGTGAATGAAAAGGCCAGTAGGTGTATGGAATGCTAGATGAGGAGAGAAATAGAGTATAAGTTTTGAAAAAGAAGTAAACGTATCTCAGGAGAGAGTGTGAATCCTTAGGAGAGTATAAAGGCAGTAGGAATATACTAAAGCGGGAGATCAGGAGGGCCAAAGGGGTACATGAGATAGCTTTGGCAAATAGGGTTAAGGAGAATCCAAAGGGTTTTTATAAAAATATAAAGGACAAATGGTAATTAGGTAGAGAATAGGGCCCCTTGAAGATCATCAAGACACCCTGCACTTGGAGCTGCAGGAGATGGTGAGATATTAAACAAGTGTTTTACATCAGTATTTACTGTGGGGAGTACATGGAAGATACAGAATGTAGGGAAATAGATGGTGTCAACATGCAAAATGTGCATATTACAGAGGAGGAGGTGCTGGATGTTTTGACATGCATAAAGGTGGATAAATCACCAGGTCCTTATCAGGTCATAGAGTTATACAGATGTAGAATATGAAATAAACACCCTTCGATCCAACCTGTCCACGCCGACTAAATATCCCAACCCAATCTAGTCCTACCTGCCGGCACCGGGCTCATATCCCCCCAAACCATTCCTATTCGTATATCCATCCAAATGCTTTTTAAATGTTGCAATTGGACCAGCCTCCACCACATCCTGTGGCAGCTCACTCCATACACGTACTACCCTCTGTGTGAAACAGTTGCCCCTTAGGTCTCTTTTATCTCTTTTCCCCTCACCCTAAATCTATGCCCTCTCATTTTGTACTCCCCGACACCAGGGAAAAGACTTTGCATATTTATCCTATTCATGCCCCTCATAATTTTGTAAACCTCTATTAGGTCTCCCCTCAACCACCGAAGCTCCAGGGAAAACAGCCCCAGCCTGTTCAGCCTCTCCCTGTAGCTCAAATCCTCCAACCCTGGCAACATCCTTGTAAATATTTTCCGAGCCCTTTCAAATTTCACAACATCTTTCCGATAGGAAGGAGACCAGAATTGCACAAAATATTCCAACAGTGGCCTAACCAATGTGCTGTCCACCAGCAACATGACCTCCCCACTTCTGTACTCAATACGCTGAACAATAAAAGAAAGCATACCAACGCCTTCTGCACTATCCTATCTACCTGCGACTCCACTTTCGAGGAGTTAAGAACCTGCACTCCAAGGTCTCTTTGTTCAGCAACACTCCCTAGGAACATACCATTAAGTGCATAAGTCCTGCTGGAATTTGCTTCCTGTTCCTTTCTGGTTATCTTCAGCCACATTCCCATGCTGTTCCGATGCTTCACGTTTTGTATTTGGATTTGGAAAGCTCCTTTCAACTGAACCTTGTCCCTGCATCCTCTCTGTCAGTTTAAAGTCCTTTCCATAAACCTACTTACATGATTGACCAGGACACTGCTCCCAGCACGGTTGTTTTTAATTCACTCGTGAGATGTTGCTGTCTCTTTCTGGCCAGCATTTCATGTCCACCCCCGAGCTGCCCTTGAGCTGAATTGCTTGCCAGTTCATTTCAGGGGGCAGTGGAGAGTCAACCTCGTTGCTCTGCGTCTGGAGTCACACGTAGGCCAGACCTGCTGTCAATAACCGATTTCCTTCCTTAAAGGATATTAAGCAGTTAGATGGGTTTAGCTGACACCGACATTAAGTTCTGGATGAACATTCTGGTGAGAATAACCTGAGGTCATCACCTGTCCCACTCGTCGTTCACCCGTCACTGAGTACTGATCCCGTGCACCATGATTTGAAACGCTTTCACCATGACCGTTGTTTGATCCTGACACCTTCCTGCACTCTGGTGATAGCACTCTGTAAGGTTATATGGGGGCAGCACGATGGCTCAGTGGTTAGCATGGCTGCCTTATAGCACCAGTTACCCGGTTTCGATTCCAGTCACGGGCAATTGTCTGTGTGGAGTTTACACTTTCTCCCCATGTCTGCGTGGGGTTTCTCCAGGTGCCCCAGTTTCCACCCACCGTCCAAAGATGTGTAGATTAGGTGATTCAGCCATGCTAAATTACCCATAGTGTTCAGGGAAGTGCAGGATTGACACATTAGTCAGGGTAAATGGGGAGTAATAGGGTGGGGAATGGTTTTCGGCGGGATGTTCTTCAGAGGGTCCGTATGGAGTTGTTGGGCGAAATGGCCTGTTTCCACACTCTGGAGACTCTCTGAAGGTAGCCAGGAGGGTACTGAAGAATGGACTTAGGACAGCTAGAATGGGACATGAAAAAGCTTTTTTGGGAAAGATTAAGGAAAACCGTAAGGCATTTTCCACTTATGTGAGGAACAAGACGATGGTCAGAGTGAGGGTAGGGCCGGTCAGGGATAGTGGAGGGAACATGTGCCTGCAGTGACAGGAGGTAGGGAAGATCCTTAATGCATACTGTGCTTCAGTATTCACTACTGTGAGGCACCTTGTCATTTGTGAGGACAGCATAAAAAGGACTGATATATACGAAACGGTGGATGTTAAGAAGGAGGATGTGCTGAGAATTGTGTAAAACATAAAGATAGATAAGTCTATTGGACCAGACGTGATATGCCCAAAGTTACAACAGGAAACGATTGCTGCGCCTTTGGTGATGACCTTTGCACCCACACTGTCCACCGGAATCGTACCAGATGATTGGAGGGTAGCAAATGTTATTTCCTTGTTCAAGAAAGGAAATAGGGTTAATCCTGGGAATTACAGACCTCACTTTCTTATGTCTGTGGTATGCAAATTATTGGAGAGGACTCTGAGAGAGTGGATTTATGACTCCATCGAAAACTATAGTTTGATTAGAGATAGTCAGCATGGCTTTGTAAGGGACAGGTCATGCCCCACAAATCTTATTGAATCCTTTGAGGATGTGACAAAACACCTTTATGGCTCATTCATAAAGTACAGAGGCATGGGATACAGGAAACGTGTCTGTCTGGATATGGAATTCCTGGCTCACAGAAGACAGAGGGTGGTATAGATGGGAAGCATTCCGTATGGAGCTCGGTGAACAGTGGTGTTCTGCAGGGATCGGTTGCAGGACCTCTGCTCTTTGTGTTTTTTTTATAAACGATTTGGATGTGGGTGTGGAAGAATGGCTTAGTAATTTTGTCAATGACATGGAGATTGGTAGAATGGTGGATAGTGTGGAGGTTTGTTGTAGGTTGCAGCAGGGTATTGACAGAATGCAGAGCTGCACTGAGAATTGGCAGATGGAGTTCAATCTGGAAAAGTGTGAAATGATTCATTTTGGAAGGCCGAACTTGAATGCAGAATACAGGGTTCAAGGCAGAATACTTGGTTGTGTTGTGGAACAGAGGGATCTTGGGTTCCAAATCCATCGATCCCTCAAAGTTGCCACCCAAGCTGATAGGGTTGTAATGAAGGAATATGTTGTGTTGCCTTTCAGTTGCTGGTGGATTGAGTTTTATAGCAGTGAAGTTATTCTGCAACGCTATAGAGCCCGAGTTAGACCCCACTTGTGATGTTATGTTCAGTCCTCATCCCCTCATTACAGGAAGGCAGTGGAAGCTTAGGGAGGGTAAATTGGAGATTTACCAGGACGCTGCCTGTGCTGGAGCGCATGTCTTATGAAGAAAGGTTGAGGGGGGTTCGGCTTTTCTCATTGGAGTGAAGAAGGGTGAGGTGCGAGTTGGTAGAGGTGAACAAGATGATGTGAGGCACAGAGAGAGTGAATAGTGAGAGACTTCTTTATATCATGGCATACATGGTGGATGGTGAAGGAGAGATTTCAGATGTAGGTTATTTTCACAAAGTGTGTGTAGGGGGTGTGGAATGCATGGCCAGCAGTGGTAGAAGTGTCAGATACATTAGGGACATTTAATACACTCATGGATAATACATTTAATGCACACATGGTGGCAGTAAAACGAAGGGTATGTAGATTACTTTGATCTTACAGTCGGATAAAAAGTTGGCATGGCATCATGGCCAAAGTGTCTTGTGCTGCACTGTTCTGTGTTCTACGTTCTGTATGGTAAACTGGGTAATAAGCTCAGATCAATGTAAAAGGATATGGCATTCAGGAGAAGCTAGTGAACTGGTTACAAAATTGCATTGATGGTAGGAGACAGAGGGTGGTGGGAGACATGTTCTTCTGACTGGAGGCATGTGCCCAGCGGTGGAGTGGGTCCATTGTTGTTTGCTATTTGGATAAATGGTTTGGATGGGAATATTGGTTTCCTGGTAAGTAAGTCTTTTGGGTGACATTGAAATATGTGATAAAGTGGATAGTGAAGAAGGTTATCTATGATAGAACAGGATGGACAGTCCTGCTGGGATAGTGGGCTGAAGAATAGCAGATGGAGTTTAATTAGATAAAGGTGAGGTGTTTCATTTTGATGAGACAAACCAGGGTGGGACTTGGACAGTGAATGTTTGGGCCCTGGGTCGTGTTGTCAATCAGTGACCCAGGGATGCAGGTACACAGTTCATGTTGTCTGAACAAGACATTGGTGAGGCCGCCATAAAAGCATTGTTGATCAGTTGGAAGAACTCATTAGGTTCACTTACCTCCTTTAGTGAAGGACATCTGACATTCTAACTTGGTCTAGCCTCCATGTGACACCAGACCCACAGCAATATAACCAACTCTGATCTGCCCTCTGGGCAATTAGCAGCGGGGGCAAAGAATACTGGTCCAATCAGTGACCCCCATATCCCATGCATGAATAAATAAAAACGCAGATGTCCCTCCCTACCTCTGCAAACACCTCCATCTGCAGCAATCCGTACTGGCTTTGTAACACCGTTCAGGCCCTGACCACTCTCTGTAACACTCTCACCACCTCCAGCACCTTCACCTCTCCCTGTTCATATCGCTGACAATGATTCCCCTTCCCACTGACTTCTTCCTGCGAGCAGACCCTTCCTTCTCAATCCCTCTAATACTTTCTGGTTAAACTCTCTCTCATTTCAGGATTTTAAGTTCTTTGTAGTGATCTTCTAAGCCTCATAATCTAATATGATCCATTTTGTCCTTAATGAGGGATGGGAGGGAATTTCTTGCTGAGGTTTTGTCGGTTTCAATGCAATGTCCTTTTGTTGAATATTTTACACTGTTCCTTCAAATGTTTTCCTCTGTTCATTGACAGACACATGTTTCAGTATGTTTCGCCTGTTTACCTTGGTCAGTTCTCCTCTCAAACTCATGTAATTGGCTGTTTTTATTTCTAGTTGTACCTTGTCCTTTCTGTGATTCACTTTAAAACTTTATATTTCTTTAAACTGCACTTTATCACAATTTCCCAAAAGGATCTCTCCAGGTGACATTACTCATTCACTAAGTTTCATAACGCAATGGTCGCTCTGAGATAGTTATGTCCCTAGCCAGTTGCACAATTTGTTATTCGAAGAAACACTGAAAAAAAAATTCTACAATCTCCTCTTCGAATATCACTCTTGTCAGTATGATTGTCAAGATTATATGAATATTGAAGTTTCACTAAATTATCATTATTAAAACTTCCAATGAGTTCCTGTTTAATGCAGTGATGAGCAGTGAAATGCTGTTAGGTGACTAAATCTCTTCTGCTCCTTGTGTCCTTGGCAAGTAGTAGCCAGAATTTACATTCAGACTGATTCTACTTCATGATCTGAGACCAAATGCTTTCTCTGTAATGCCTTTGTTATCCATTATTGTTGGCATTGCCCGTTTTGCCTGAGTTTCTGCACGCTGTTGTGAAATATTGAGTATTTATTTTCCACCTTGGTTCACACTGTAACCACATATCTCTGGTGTTTAAATCTCTTTCACCTCTGTGTCACAAATCCATCCACCTTATTGAAGAGACTTTGTCCATTCAAAACAAAAACATAATTTACTCTTTCCCACAATTTCCTGTCACAAATCGGTTCCCTGATGTATAGTTTTAGTTAAACTCTGTCCCATCCTGTTCCTTTCTGCTTGTCTCCGGCCACATTCCCATGCTGTTCTGATGCGTCACCTTTTATCTTTGGATTTGGAAAGCTCCTTTCACCTGAATCCTGTCCCTGCATCCTCTCTGTCAGTTTAAAGCCCTGTCCATAAACCTACCGACATGATTGGCCAGGACACTGATCCCAGCACAGCTCCAGTGGGACCATCGGAATGGATTTTTTAAAAAAATCAAGTATGGGATATGGATATCACTGGCTGACCAAACGTTCTTGCCCAGTCCTAGCTGCCCCTGAGCTGAGTAACTTGCTCGACCATTTCAGAGGGTTATTGAGAGGCAAACACTTTGCAGTGGGTGTGTCGTGCAGACCACGTGAGGAAGGGCAAATGTCTTTCTTGAAAGGCGAAGTTTTTGGATTTATTGAATATCAGTAATGGTATTGATGGATTGACAATTACTATTTTTAAAATAATCTATTTCAAATTCCACCATTTCAGATGGTGGTGTTCAAACCTTCCTCCCCCGAACATTAGCTAAGGATTTCGATACACGCTCTAACAATAACACCACTAGGCTATCACTTCACCTGCTTACAGGCTATTCATCCCTGAACACTGATACCAGTGCATCCTGGAGACAAACCTGTTTCTCCTTCATGATTTGTTTGATCCTGATACCTTCCTGCACTCTGGTGATATCACTCAGTATCTCTCCATGTAGTATTCCTCATTGTAGTGGTCCAATTCATGCCTCTGTCAGTGTCTCTCACTCTTACAGCTGCTCCAGATCCTGAGCCAACAGAATTCTCCATTCCAGAGAGACACAACAGCTCAGACCAGGAATGGAGACTGGAATTTTCCAGATCTCTGTGGGAATTACTGCCATTCTCCATGTGTAATCTTCACTACATCAGTCTAATTTCCAATCCTGTCTATTTCTCTGTCTCCTGCAGGAAATCAGGAAGTTCCTGACTCAATAGACTTCCCAACTACAGGATGTCTCGTCCATCACCACACTGAAGATGGTTGGTCAGCCAGAGAGACAAAGGGCAGGGAAATCTGGAATCTTCAATAAATCCTGCAGTGAGGTAAGATCACTCACAGTGAACAGAGCAAAGAGCAATGAGAGGGCTCCAAACATCGGCTAACAAGACATCACTTAGATACAGTTCTGGAAGGGGAGCACAGTACAGACATACCCCAGGTCAATCACCAGCCCTACTGTAAGTTTTGTTGCATTGAGACAGCATCGGGAGTGTCACAATTATCAATCCAGGCCTCTGATGTCTTCGCGATCATCAGTATGACAGAGGGGAAAGCAGGTTTCTCATGAGTGTGAGGGAATGCTGCCTGGGGGATCTTTCTGCTCTGTGTTCCCCAACACTGTACATATACAATGTCTCATGGACCAGTGTCTTCAATAATGTTTAACTCCTATAACAGTTCCTGTCCCTGTAACCTCCTCCCTTCCTGATAGTCCCTCCACAGATTTGAAATATACTGCATTCCAGATTACCATATCCACCGCTGTAACTTGCTTCAGTCCCTACAACAGCCCTTATCTCAGTAGTCTCCTCCTTCAATAACTGGAGAAAGAGCCATGCAGAACAGAAATGGTTCCTTCGATCCAACTAGTCCATGCTGACCACGGTTCCTGAACGAGTCACATTTGCCTGCGTTTAGTCCTGGTCTCGTCAAACCTTCTCATCTCCATTTACCTGCCCAAATGTCTTTTCCATGATGTAATTGTACTTTTCTCTACCACTTCAGCGGCAGCTCATTCAATATATGCACCATTCTCTGTGTGGAAATGTTCTCCTCTGGTTGCTTTTAAGTATTTCCTCTCCCACCTCTTATTTTTGCCCTCTAGTTATGGATTCCCCTACCCTGCTGGAGAGACCTTCACTCTTAAACCTACGTATACCCCTCATGTTTTTAGAAACCTTTATAAAGTCAGCCCTCAGCCACCTACACCCAATGGAAATACGAAGGATATTGATACAAATATCTCTGCCACGGTCCCCACTGTGACTTTGCCTCAATGTTCTGGGATACACTTGTTCAGGACCTAGGATTTTCTCTACCTTTGTGTGCTAAGACCTCCATCACCACCTCTTCTGTAATGGGGACTCTTTTCAAGACATCACTATTTATTTCCTTTTGTTTCCTAGTCTTTGTCCATAGTACGTTCTGACATGAAAAATTGATTTCAGGTCGCTCCCATTTCCTGTGGTTCCAGGCATGGATGGCCTTATTGATCTTTGAGGGGCCCCAATATCTCTCTAGTAGCTTTTTTGTACTTGTATGCTGTAGAATCTCTTTGGATTCTCCTTAACCTTATCTGCCAAATCTATCTCATTCCACCCATGTTGCTTTCCAGCTTATCCAGCCTCTCTGTTTCTGTCAAATCCTGCAGTATCAGTAACATTTTCGTCAATCTTTGCTCCATTTACAGTTTCAGAATATGCTTCCTGAAGCAGGCGGATCAGAATTCTACACAGTATTCCAACTGGAGTCCCAGCGATGTCTGATACAGCCGGATCATGATGGACCAACTCATGTACTAAATGCTGTGACCCATGAGGGCCAGTGTGCCAACTGTTGTTTTCCCCATCCTGTCCACCTGTGACACCACTTCCAAGGAACAATGTAAATGCAGCCCTTGGTCTCTCTCTGTTAGACAACATTGTCTCGAGCTCTGCCATTAATTGTGTTAGTCGTCCCTGGTTTATCTTAACAAAATCCAATACCTGAATTCTGCTCCATCTTTAATTTCTTGACCCACTGGCTCAGTTGGATAAGAGCACCTTTGATAACTGTATTCACTGCCCAATATAACACTTATTTTACTATCCACAAACTTACTAACAATAATTTATATATTCTTGTTTATGTCAATAATGCACGTGCGTGACCCCAGTACCAATGCTTATGGCACACCGCTGGTCAGAGCCCCCCAGTCTGCCCAACAACCCTCTCCCACCATCCTCTGTCTCCTACTGTCAAGCCCATTTTGTGTCTGTTTGTCTCGCTCTCCCTGATCCCATGTGATCTAACCTTACTAACCAGTGCACCAGGCTAAACCCTGTCTAAGACCTTGCTGAAGTCAGGATAGACAACGTCTACTGCTCTGCCTTCATCCATTTTCTTGGTCACGTCTTCAACAAACTCTATCAAATTTGAGAGACACGACTTTGTATGCACAAAGCTGTGCTGACTCTCCCTAATCAACTGTTAACTTTCCAAATGCATGCAAGTCCTGTCCTGCGGAATTGCTTCCAACAACATTTGCACCACTGACATCAAGCTAATTGGTGTTTATGTCCCTAGCTTTCCGTCGCAGCCATTCCTAAATGCTGGCACAACATTAGGCAACCTCCAGGCTCCGAGCTCACCACCCGTGGCTGTCAGTGATAGAAATATCATTGTAAGTTTCTTCCCTAACTTACCCCAATGTCCTGCGATATACTTGATTAGTTCCCAGGGACTTGTCTAATTTTAATGTGTTTGAAAGCCTTCAGCACCTCCTGTTCTCCAATGTGGACTCATTTGAAAATATCACTGTTTATTTCCCTGCTTCCCCAGTGTGTTTTCCACAGTAAGTTCTGACGTGAAGTGTTTGTTTTGAATCTCACCCATTTCCTGTGGGTTCACACATAGATGACTTTAAGGGGTCACATTGTGTCCCGAGTTAATCTTCTGTTGTTAATATACTTGTAGAATCTCTCTGGATTTTCCTGAACCTTCTGTTCCAAAGCTCTGTCAGTTCCCCTTTAGGCCCTCATGGTTTCCCTCTTAAGAGTATTACGACACCCACAATGTTCTTCAAGGGATTGACTTAATCCAGCTGGCTATATAGGACATGTGCCCCCTTTTGTCTTGACCAGAACCTCAATATCCCCAGTCATCCAGTGTGTCCCAATTGTGTCAGCATTGTTCTTCACACTAACAGGAATATGCTGGCCCTGAAATATTAATTTATTTCTCTTTTGAAAGAGTCCCACTTGCCCGACATTCCTTTACTTGCAAATAGCCTTCACGAATCCATTTTGGGACAGTCTTGCCTAATACCTTCTGGACGGGGCAAGGCCAGTTTTGAACTTTAACTCGTGGACAAGGCCTGTCCTTTTCCATCGCTACTTTCAAACTAATAAAATTGTGGTGACTTTGCAAAAGTGCTCCCCCACAAACTCTTCAGCCCCTTTCTCTACCTTGTTTCCCGAAGGGAGGTGTGGTTGTATCCTTTTCTGCTGTCGGGCCAGTTACGTCCTGATTGAGACAGTTTTCTTGAACACACTGAACAAATCCCTCCCATCCAAGCTGTGAACATTATGGCAGTCCCAGTCTAGGTTTGGAAAGTTTAAATCCCCGACCATTAACATCCCTATACTTCTTAAAGATATCTGAGATCTCTGACATATTTGCTGCTCAATTTCCCGCTGACTACTGCGGGCTTGTAGTACAGTCATATCAAACTGATTATTCATTCTTATTTCTCAGTTCCATAACAGCTTCACTGGGCGATCCCCAGGAATATCCTCTCTCAGTGCTGCAGTGATGTTTTCAATGATCAAAAACACCACTCCACCTCCTCTCTTGCCTCCCCTTCTATCCTTCCTGTTGAATCTGTCCTCTGGAACAATGATCTGTGAGCCCTGTCCCTCCCTCAGCTGTGTTTCTGTAATTCCTGTCATTTCCCATCTATGTTCCCATCTATGCCATGCATTCATCTGCCTGACCTGTCAGGCATTTTACATCAAAATAATGCAACTTAATTCATCAGTTTTCCCTCATTGCCTGCTGTGCTCTAGCCTGGTTATCAATTGAAATTACTCTGTTGAAATTCTGTCCCAGCCTCAACCTTCAGACTGTAGCCTGAGTCCATCCCCCTCACTGTGAACCACACACTCACCTTTCATGTCATCTGCAAACCTAATAATGATACCTTCTGTTTTCATATCCGAGTGATTAATGTCCCTAAGGAACAGCAAAGGCACAGGACTCTGTGGTACACTCGCTGGGCAAAGGGTTTCAATCACAAAACCGACCCTTCAGCAATTGCAGATCCAAATTGCCAACTTCCCTTGAATCCCATGGGCTCTTCCCTTTTGGACCAGCCTTCCATGTGGGACCTTGTCAAAGGCCTTAATGAACTCCATGGAACCCACATCATCTGCACTGCCCTCATCAATATTTTCAGACACCATTTCAAAAAACTGAACTGATTTCACCAGATAAATCTTCCTGCATCAAATCCGTGCTGACTAACCCTAATCAATCCCTGCCTTTCCAGTTATGAATTCAAACTGTCCCTCAGAATTGTTTCCAATAATTTCCCTCCCCCTGCTGTCAGACTATCTGCTCTGTAATTACCTGGCCTATCCCTGCTGCCCTTCTTAAACAGAGGAACTACATTAGCGATCCTCCAGTCATTCAGCACTTCACCTGTGGCCAGCAAAGTATTAAATATATCCACCAGGGCCCCAGCAACCTCTTCCCTTACCTCCCATAGCTGCGTGGGTTACATTTCAGTGGGCTCTGGGGATGTCTCCACCTATTTATGCTTGTGAAAACATTTAATATCCCCTCCTTATTGATCTTACCACGTTCTAGAACCTCACCATCCCAAATGAAATCCCCGGCTACAATGCCTTTCTCCTGTGTTAATACAGATGGGAAGTATTTATTGAAGACCTCACCTACATCCTCTGGCTCCATGCACAGATTGTCCCTTTGGTTTCTAACAGGCCTCACTCTTTCGCTGGGAAGCCTCTTATGCTAACGATGATGATGAAACACCTTGTGGTTTTTCCTCAGTTGTATCTGCCAAATGTACTTCATGACCATTGTTTGTCCCTCATTTTCTACAAACCCCTTGCCCTCTCTATACTTGTGAATGGCTTCTCTTGATTTTATTGAACTGTATTTTCTTTATCAAACTCACGATATCGCTTGATCAGTATTCCCTGGACTTGCTGCCTTTACTATTCACCCTTCAAGGAATACACTGGCCCCGGGTTTTCATAGCATCACTTTTAAATACTCCACCTTCCTAATATCAACCCAACTGCAGGGAGTTCCTCCCTGTCTCCGTTTGCCAGATCCTCTCTAATGAAGGCAATACTGATCAGAGACTCAGTTGTGAGGGGCATAGACAGGAGACTGTGTGGCTGCAGAAGAGACCCCAGGATGGTGTGCTACCTCCCGGGTACCAGGGTCAAGGATGTCTCTGAGCGGTTACTGAATATTCTGAAGGAGAGGGTGAACATCCAGAGGTCATTGTGCACATTGGCCCACATGACAGAGGTAGACAAAGGGATAGGCCCCTGTGAAATAAGTACAGGGAGTTAGGTAAGTAGTTAAAAAACAGGATATTGAGGTTAATGATCTCCAGATTACTCCCATGCCACGTGCCAGTGAGGATAGAATTAGAAAGATCGGCCAGGTGGATGTGTGGCTGAGGCGCTGAGGCGCTGGTATAGGGGGTAGGGTTTTCAGTTCTTAGGTCATTGGGATGTCTTCTGGGGTAGAGGTGACGTGTACCAGGGGATGGGTTGCACTGGAAGCAGAGAGGCACCAGTATCACTGGGAAGAGATTTGCTCGTGTTACCCGGCAGGATTTAAACTAGTTTGGCAGGGAGTTGAGACTCTGAATAAGACAGGGGCCATCAACTAGTCAGGGGAAAATACATGAGCCATCGAGAGCAAATTTCCTATCCAGGATATCCGGGGCACAGTATAGGGATGGAAAAGACTTGTAGTTTAAAAGGCATTAATTTCAACACACGAGGCCTGACTGGTAAGGCAGACAAGTTCAGACCATGGATTAGCTCTGGGTACTGGGTTATTATAGCCATAACAGAAACATGGCTGAGAGAAGGGCAGGACTGGCAGCTCAGTGTTCCAAGATAAAGAAACTACAGGCGTGACAGAAGGACAAGTAAGTGAGGAGGGGGAGTTGTCCCTTTGATTAGGGAGGACAGAAAAAACAGTGCTGAGAGACAATATTGTTAAGTGGTCATCAAATGAGGCCGTACTTTCAAAAGTTAGAAACAAAAAGGGGGTGGTCAGTCTGCTGGGATGGTGTTCTGGACGCCCAAATAGCCAGCGGGTGCAAGAGAAGAAAATGCGTAGTGAGATTGCAGGTACCTATAAAAATAATAGAGCAGTATTGGTTGGAGATTTTAACTTCCCCTGGATTGACTGGGTCACCCAGATTGTAAAAGGACCGTACGGGGTGGAATTTGTCAAATACGTCTCAGAATGTTTCCTAAATCAAGATGTAGAGGGCTCCATGCTACTCAGACGGATGCAACACTGGACCTCCTCTCAGAAACCGAATTCGGGCAAGTGACTGAAGTATCAGTCAGAGAGCACTTTGGGTCCAGTGACCACAACTGTCTTATTTTTAACATAGTTATGGAAAAAGATCAGACAGGTCCACAGGTTCAGGTCTTAAACTGGAACAGGGTCAATATTGGGACCATTCAGAAGGATCGAGCAGGGGTTGATTGGGTGAAGGTAAAAATCACACCACACCAGGTTACCATCCAGCTGTTTACATAGGAACCTTGATTATCTGAACAAGATGGGCGGGCAATAATACATTCAGATAATTGGTTATTCGATTAATTGATTCCATGTCTTTCCTCGAGGGCTCGGAGTCTTCGGTAATGTCTAGTCCCCGTTGAGGTGACGAGCCAGCAGCAAGCCATGTGTGAGCCCTCATGCCCCGCCAACCCCCGAAAACACCCCGCTGCTCGGCCCCAAACCCTTCCAACACCGCCCCCACCCACACCTCAACATCGCCTCCCACCCGTTCTCAAACCCTTCCAACACCAACCCACGCCAGCCCTCCGCCACAAAAACCGCCCACCGCCACCCTCCACTTGCCACCCAACCCGCCCCCAAACCTATCAAGCATCACCCTCTGCCCGCCTCCAACAGTTCACTCCAATCCCCAAACCCATCCAACATCACCCTCCGCTTGCCTCCAACAGTTCACCCCAACCCAAAACAATCCAACACCGACCCACGCTGCCCCCGCCTCCAAAACCGTCCAACGCCACCCTCCACTTGCCACCCACCCCTCCCCTAAACCCATCAATCAGCACCCTACACCCACCTCCAACAGAGCACCCCCCCGCCCCAAACCCATCCAACATCACCGCCCGCCCACCTCCAACAGAGCACCCCGCCCGCTCCCAAACCCATCCATCATCACCCCCCGCCCGCCTTCAACAGAGCACCCCGCCCGCCCCCAAACCCATCCAATTTCACCCTATGCCTGACTCCAACAGTTCACCCCAACCCCAAACCCATCCAACACCGACCCACACTGCCCCGCCTCCAAAACCGTCCAACGCAACCCTCCACTTGCCACCCCAAAACCCATCCAACATTACCCTCCGCCCGCCTCCAACCGAGCACCCCGCCCGCACCCAAACCCTCCCTGTGAAACCATCTCCAATCCCCACACCCAACCCAGTCTGGGCCATCTGTTTCAGATCAGGACATTGGTGTTTCTGTTACCTCTGGCACTCCGAGCAAATCTTCCAAATTGTGTCTATTCATTCAGATCTCATCCTCTTCAGCCTCCTGAAACTGCTTCCTGCCATTGTAACCCTCCCTGTTTAGAACACAGCACAGTTTCTCTTGTAAACACATCTTTCTGGTGACGAAATCTTATTTATTCCTGTGTCACAAGTTATTGCTGATACTTTGACAATTCCAAAAAAAACCGTAATTGACTTTTTCCCAGAAATTGCTGTCACAGCCTAATTCACTAGTTTGCAGTTTTAGTTAAACTTTGACCCTTTCCCGTTCCCTTCTGCCTGTATTCAGTCACATCCTTATGCTGTTCTGATGCTTCAACTTTTCTATTTGGATTTGGAAAGCTCCTTTCACCTGAACCCTGTCCCTGCATCCTCTCTGTCAGTTTAAAGCCCTGTCCATAAACCTACCGACATGATTGACCAGGACACTGCTCCCTGCAGTGTTGTTATTATTTCACTCGTGGGATGTTGCTGTCTCTGGCTGGCCAGCATTTCATGCCCACCCCGAGCTGCCCTTGAACTTACTGGCTTGCCAGATCATTCCAGTGGGCAGTTGAGAATCAACCTCCTTGCTCTGGGTCTGGATTCATACATAGCCCAGACCGGCAGCACCTAACAGATTTCCTTACTTAAAAGGTATTAAGCAGTCAGATGGGTATCCCTGCTACAGGCATTAAATTCTGGATGAAGAGTCGAGTGAGAGTAACAATAGGACATTGCCTAGCCCACTGATAGCTCCCTCATCCCTGAGTACTGCTCCCAGTACGCATTCTTCCTAACCGTGGTTTGATCCTGATACCTTCCTGCACTCTGGTGATATCACGCAGTCTCTCTCCATGTGATATCTGTCATCGTGAGGGTCTAATTGCTGCCGGTGACCGTACCTTTTGCAGCTACTCCAGATCCTGAGGCAACAGAATTCTCCACTCCAGGGAGACTGGCAGCACAAGCCAGGGATGGAGACTGGAATATTCCAGATCTCTGTGGTCCTCAGTGCCATTCTCCATGTGTAATCCTGACTGCATCAGTCTAATTTCCCATTCTGTTCATTTCTCTGTATCCTGTAGGTACTCAGGATGCTCTTCACTCAGCAGAATTCCCAATTCCTGTTTCCTTCATCACCACATTGAAGACAGTCAGACAGCCAGAGAGATGGAGAGAGAGATCTGAAGCCTTCAATAAACCCTGCAGTGAGGTAAGATCACTCACAGTGAACAGAGCAGAGTGTATGTAAGGGATCGAACTTTGGTCCAGAAGACAAGACATAGATACGGTGTTGAAGAACGAACACAGAGCATAATGGTCCCAGGCTCAATCCCCACCGTCTTGTTAATTTTCATTTCTGCTGTACTGAGCCTTCCTCTGATAATATAGGAAGTTGACAGTTATCAATCCAGGCCTGTGCTGTCTTAGTGAGGATCAGTTCAACAGGGGAAAGCAGGCCTCCCTCAATGAGATGGTATTGAAACCTGGGATCTTTCTGTTATATATTCCCTCTCTCACACTGTCTCTTGTCATGTGATGCAGTTATACAGCATGGAAAAATGCCTTTTGGTCTAACTTGTTGTCTTGAATGCTTGTTACTCACAGAAATTTCCTATTTCTGTAACCTCCGCCCCTCCCATATTCCCGCTGTATATTTGAAACCTACTCCAATGCTGATGACTCTCCCATGTGTAAATTGCTCCAGTGTCGATAACATGCCCAATCTCACTAATCTCTGTACAATAATCCCACTTTCTGTAATCTTGCACAATACTTAGTGCCCCCGTCACTGTAAAATCCTGCAGCCTGGAGCAAAATACCCACCTGTGTACCTTCCTTAATCCACAAGAAAACATGATATCACTGTAACCTTCTGCAGGCCCTAAAACACTCCTGGCCTATAGCACCACACGACCTCAGTAAACTTCCCCCATCCCTACCGACCTCCTTATCTGTATTAACACCTCCAGACCCTTTTCAAGCCACAACAGCATTCCACATCTCTGTTCGCTCCTCCACTCCCGACAGCCCTCCCAGCACCTCAAACAATATCTCTTCATGTAATTCTGCAATTTGGGGGAGCACGGTGGCTCAGTGGTGAGCAATGGTGCCTCACAGTGCCAGGGAACCCAGGTTCGATTCCAGAATTGGGTGACTGTCTGTTTGGAGTTTGCACATTCTCCCTATGTCTGCGTGGGTTTCCTCCGGGTGCTCCGGTTTTCTCCCACAGTCCAAAGATGTGCAGGTCAGGTGGATTGGTCATTCTAAATTGCCCGTAGTGTTAGGTGCATTGTCGGCGAGAAGTGGGTCTGTGTGGGTAACCCTTTGGAGGGTCGGTGCGACCTTGTTGGGCCGAAGTACCTGCTCCCATGCTGTAAGGAATCTAATCTAAACTCTCCCTCTGCGTTCCATTTTACTTTCCCTAAATGTATCCCTCTATCCATTAACAGCCCCAAACCCTTAAAGCCTCCAAGTCTCTGTGAACGCCCACAGCTCCAACATCCCTCCTTAACCATGTAACATTTTCCAGTCCTGAAACACTCTAAAAAAGTGGGCATCCTACAATCCTCCCTAACTGTGTAATCCTGTCAGGTCCCTGCAACACCCCCGATCTGTGGAACCAACTCCAATGCTTGTGACTCTCCCGATCAGTTTCTACAAGACTTACTATCTATGTAACATTCTCCCGTCGCTATCACCAGCCCTGTCAATGTAAGCTCCTCTCGTCTCTCCATCAATCTAATCATCGCCATAACCTTCTCCAGCTCTTACACCCCTATCTGTGTAAACGTTACACTCCCTTACTAACATCCCTTAAGCAGTGAGTGCAATGCTCCCTATCTGTGTTAGTGTCTCCGGGCTGTATTGCTGTTCCTGTCTCTGTAAGCTCTGACAGATTGTCCAGCTTTTCAGTACATATAATTTCCAGAACCTCAGCATCTGACATCAGCAAATGTTTTCATTAACTACAGCCTTCCATATCTTTGTTCGTTCCTCAATTCCATACAACTTCATAATCTCTGTAAATAGCAACATTGCATAAAATATTCCCTGTCTGTGTAAACTACCCCAATCCTACACTGTGAAGCCTCACTGTCATTTTGATCACCTGTAGTCTCTTCAGATCTCCCTGTATCTTTCCTGACTCCATTGAAAACAGCTCATCTCATGTTATAACTCCTCTAACTCATATTTTACTCCCCATCTCTGTGATATTCTTCAGTTACTGCAATTCTCATTCTTTATCTCCAGAGCTTCCAATCCCCCTGATCGATGTAAGGTTATTTATCCCTTGCAGCATGTTTAACACCTGTAACAGCCTCCAACTCCTCAATATCTCCTGTTGCTGTAACCTAACCTCCTCAAATACTACAGCTCACTGTCTTTGTAATATCTTCCAGTAACTGCAACCCTGTCAATTTCTGTATCCTCCTCCAGAACAGCACTCCACATCGCTATGTAACTGATGGGAATGCTGCAAACCTGCCTTCACAGTCCTCCCTAGCTCTCTGATCTACTGCAGCCCGAGAACCCTCAGCACCTCTGGCTCCTCCAATCCCTACGCTTCTCCCTGGCTGTGTGAACTGATCCAACTCCTTCAACCCTCCCTATCTTACTCCTGCAGTTCCAACTATTGTCCATGTCAGTGTAATTCCCAGCACCAACAATCCTCCCGGTCTCTATAAACTCCTGCAGCTCCAACTACCACCAATATCTCTATAATCTCCAGACCTGATAATCCCCCTTCTCTGTATCTCCTGTAGCTCCAATGACCATCCCATCTGTGTAATCTCTAGTCCCTATATTCCTCCTGATCTCTGTATCTCCTTCAGGACTGTTAACCCTGTAACTCTCCCTGACATCTTTCAGCATGACAACCTACCTGACATCAAACCACCCAAACACTGGAACATCCTCCAGTCTCTACAGCCCAGCTTTTCTCTGTTAGCTTCTCTGGTGTCTGTATTCCCCTTTATCTCCAGTTACAGATCCTTGCTCAGGAGAAAATGTCTCAGTAGCTAATATGTAAGAACACAATCTTTGGTGTATCAATAAATTTGCGTCATTTTCTAAATTTTAACGACTGCAAGTTCAACCTTCTCCACCTCTTCTCACCAATATCCCTCCATTTTGAAGACCAGCCTGGTGAACCTTCTCTGGGCTGCCTCCAATGCAAGGACATTTTCCCTCCAGGTAGGGGACCAAACCTGTTCACAGTATTCTCAGTGCGAGCTGATTGGAGTCCTCTATAGTTGTTACAAGCCTTCCTAATTTATTTCTCCATTCCCTTTGGAATCAATGCCAGCATTCTCTATGTCCTGCTGGCCCTGTACGCCACCTTTCTGAGATTTAGACACCAGGATTCCCACATTACTCCGTGGTGTAGCTTTCTGCAGTTGATCTGAAACCAAGAGGTGACAGCAATAATCAGAAAAGTGTTGGAACGTGTGGTAAACGATCTGCCAGAAGTGATAACTGGACAGTTAAAAACCTATGGAAAAAGCACAGACCATTTATCGGAGTAGAATTAGGCCATTCGGTCCATCGGGTCTATTCCACTATTTGATTATGGCTGAATTGTTTCTCAACCCCATTCTCTCACTTACTCCCTGTAACCATTGATCTCCTTACTCATCAAGATCCTGGCTATCTCTGAGTTAGATATGTTCAATCACTTAGCACCCACAGCCCCATGAGGTAGTGAGTTCAACGGATCCATCACCCTCTGGCTGAATAAATTCCTCCACGTCTCTATTCTAAAGGGTATTCCCTTCACTCTGAAGCTGTGCCCTTGGCACCTAGTCTCTCCTGCTCTTGGAAACATCTTGCCCACACTATCCAGGCCCCTCAGTATTCTGTAAGTTTGAATGATATTCTGCCGCTGCCTCTGAAACTTCATCAAGTGCAGACCCAGAGACTTCACCCGCTCCTCATATGACATGAATTTCATCCCTGAGATCTTTCTTGGAAACCCATTTCTCGTACCCCTTCACAACCTTTGTCCAGACTCTGAATGAATAACGTGTTGAGTGTAGTCCCAACACTGACCCCTGCGGAGCTCCCCCATCACCAGTTCCCATCGTGAAAAAGACCCCTTTCTTCACACTCTCTGTCTTGTGCCAATCAGACAAATCCTCTATCCATGCTCAGCATGTTGTTGTGAAAGGGAAATGTCATTTCACACCCACTGCTGGATTTATTTTTCTGTCTGGCTGTAAACAGCAGAGTTTCACCATTACCTTCCCATCTGTAATTCCCTGGAGAAGGTGGTGGGGAGCTGCCTTCCCGACCCACTGCTGCCCTTTGGGTGTAGGTACAGACACAGTGCTGGGAGGATGGAGCGTGCCTTGGAAGGCACCTTGGAAATGTTGGTGTTTCCGTGCACCTGGAGCTCCTGTCCTTCCAGGGTATAGTGGTTCCGGGTTTGTGAAGTGCTGTTGAAAGGGCCTGCCTGAGTGACCTCAGTGCGACTTGTAGATCTTTTATTCCTTCATTCATTCATGGACATGAACTTTGATGGCTGAGTCAGCACTTCTTGTTGATTTTGTGTTGTTCCTGAGAAGGTGGTGAGCTGCCTTCCTGAGCCACTTCACCAGTCGTTGGAAATTCTGATCACCTAAAATCTCTGCCTTTTAAAATTTGTCACCCCTTCAGCTTCTGGAATACTCCATATAACTGTAATCAATGACAGCACAGATCCCCTTCCTAAATCTCTATAATTACAATGGTAGCGTGTGCTAAATTGGCACTTTTCGTCCTCTTTATCCATCTCATGACTTCCAGCCCCTACAATCCCATATTTGGAATGCTTCCATTCTCTGCACCTCCTCATGTCCTGAGGGACCTTGGACACCACCAGTGCTTGAATGTTTATATTCCACCCAGTTACTGCGAGACTTCTAACTCTGTAACATCCAACAGTCTCCAGTACCATACAACACTTGCTGGCTATCAATTTGCATTTGTTGAAGTCTACACATCTCTGTAAGCAGCTCAGAAAAAGCCCTTTAGACTCTACAAAGCTCCATCATGAACAAGCCACTATCTTTCTATTACCTTTGCCGCCTTCTCTCACACTATATTCCAGTAAACCTCTTTAGTTGCTGCAGGTCTCCCTAGCTCCCCGATAACCTGTTCCATCCCATACAGCTTGCTCAATCACTTTAACATCCTCTGCTCTGTCTAATCCTCCTTTTTTCAACTGTCTTCCAGGCACAACAGCGATTCTGTAAGAGAGCAGTGCGGAACGGGCTGTTATAAATCTCGACTGAGGCTTGAGGCCTACCATTACCTCGGAGTCACAAGGGGAGAGACCCTGAGAGCGAGCAGTAGAATATTAATCAGCAGTGAGGATCAAGGCCGACTGGGACTTGGAGTTGGAGAAACAGCAGAGCAGGAGGCTTGAAATCAACACCGAGTCAGAGGGAGTGACCATGTGAGGGAGCAACATGGAGCCGGAGCTTGAGGCTCACTCACGTCTAGGAGGTGAATGCACCAACATGGGATGATAATAATCAGCACTGAGGATCGAGGCCTAGTCATGCCTGGGATTCACAGACAAGGTGACCCTGTGAGGGAGCAGAGTGTAGTGGGAGCTGGAGGATTACACGTATCTGGGAGTCACAGAGAAAACCTTCTGCTGCTGGGACCTGCCTGCACTGAGTTTGAATGAAGTGCAAGAGCCATCACAGAAAAGGCTGTATGTTCATTGGCTAATAAATACACCGTTATTAGTAACTGTCAGTTAATTGCTGTAAGTCAGCAAATTTACTTTTTAACTTCTGAAGTAAAGATTGATCTCAGAAATATGAGGGGGATGTGAAATTCTGAGCCAGTATAATAAATTACGCTCAGTAAGCCACAGTGTAATAAGGGACTTAACATATTATGATGTCCCTGATGTTAACTTAATTCTAAGTAATTAAGTAAGTTACTCTAGACATATTGCATTTTAAGACATGGCAAGGCATGCTTGTCAAATGGAAAATGTGTTCTGTTACATTGGGAAGTCAGAGCACCTGCTCATGTCCTCGATGAACACTGGGTCGTGGAGCTCAGACAGTGACGAGACACTCTGTCATGCTGAGAGTTATGGGGATAGCACACACACAGAACAGACCACCCTGCAGACATGACAGCCTGGAATAATTAAGGGATAAGGTCTAGGCAATCGAAGAGAAACAGCCAGGGAATCCAGGTATAGCTTGACGTCTCCCTCACAATTCAGTTTCCCATTTCGGAAGCTGATGAAGGTGCAGTCAGAGCCATGTCTGTGGTCCCACAAGCAGCCTGACTGTATAGGAGTGGAGGGAGAAGGAAGGAGGAGCAATAGTCACAGAGGAGTCAGGAAAGTGAAGAAGGTGTAAGTATGTCTGTAATTCCAGGATAGTGGGGTTAAGAATGTTACTGTGTCTGCACGACAATCGTCTGGTGGCCAGTGAGCAGTCAAAGCTCATGTCCACGTTGGTAGGGATGGCATAGGTAGGAAAAGTGAAGTGGTCTGGGAATCAGAATTTAGGGAGCTAGGTGGATGGTTAGCAAATGGGAACTCAAATGTATCAATCCCTGGAATACTCCCAGGGCGTGTCCAAGTGAGAACAGGACTCAGAGTTTTAGGTAGATGAGAGTGTGACTGGAACGATGGTGCAGCAGGAAGGGCTTCAGATTCCTGGATCATTGGCACTTACTCTGGGGAAAACAGCAACTGTACAAACTGGATGGGCTAACATGTGACAGAGCTGGGACTGAATTCCTTCTGGGGTGTGTGGGTGGAATTGAAAATAACTTGGCGTGTGTATGGGATCCAAAAAGGAATAGTGGAGGAGACTACCAAGATTCTCAAAATAATAGGAGATACAGTTGGTACTAATTTCCAACAACAAGTATGTCAGTGGAAGATGGAGTAAGACAGAAAGCCTTAATTTGAGGTATTCTGCATGGACATGAATACTCGGAGTGTGGGGAGTTCCAGTTGCAGATTGCTGTGTGGTAATCTGATGGACTGATCACCGAGAGCTGGCTCAAGGAATAGCAGGACTGGGTGTTAAATATTGCTGGGGATAAAGGATTTCAAAATGATAGAAGTGAAGAGAAAGGATGAAGGTAGAAGTATTGGTTGAGATTAGCATTAGTTAAGGGGTCCAAGAGAAAGAGGATCCGTCCAAGGACAGAATGAATTTGGCTGGAGCTACAGAACAAAAAGTATACAATTAAACTGTGAGGTACAGTCTATCAGCCAGCAACCATTGGAAAGGGTGGAGAGTATAAATATGCAGGGGCATTTGAGAGCGATGATAATGCTACAGATTAGTTATACTGGGAAACTTAATTTATCCAAATATTGACTGGGTTATTGTGGTGCAGGGTCATAAGGGACCAGTATCCCTAGATTATATGGAGGAGAGCACACTTCAGGAGAGTGTGTGCAGCCCAAGAGAGCATGTACTGTTGGACCTGGTCCTTGGGAAAGAGATGGGGCATGTGGATCCAGTGTCAGTAGGGGAACGTTTTGGGGTGCAGCGATCATTTTATTTTTGTGAAGTTCAGAATGATGGGAGAGAATGATATGCAATAATTGAGAGTGAGAAACATTAGTTGACTGACAGCAGCCTTCAATAAGGCAAGAATGAAGCTGGGAATTTGTCAACAAGGCCAGTGAAATTGTAGCTTTAAATAGCTAGGTCAGATGGAGCTGGGATTGTGGAGATGTGGCTGTAGTGTGACCACGACTGAGAACTGGATAATCAAAGGTTTTCCCCATTTCTACAGGAAAGATAAATAGGCCAACACAGTGTAGTAGTATAATGTATAAAGGATGGGATCAATATTATTGTGATGCTAATCAATTCACACACTGATGCTCCCTGTCCTCATCCCTCACCACTGCGTATTCATCCTATCAGATATTGGTAACCTTTGAAAACTTCAGAAAATAGCACAGTATAGAGGAGATGACTCTGTCCACTGTCTGCATTGGACAAGATGTAACGTTTGTTAAAGCCCTAGTTCTGTCTCCCCAGACAGTGTAGAACTTCAGGTGCAGATCACGGCACCTTTTTAAAATGGTTTGAGAATTTCTGCATCTACTCCGCTTCCATGTGTGACTCCCAAGTCCCTACCATACTCTGGGTGAAATAACAACTTTCTTCACCACTTCTCTAATATTTCATCCAATTACATTAAAGATTCATCGCTGGTAATTGAGCTCTCTAACAGCAACAAGATGTTGTCTCCCTTTCTACCCATGTCCCTGACAATATGTGCACCCCAATCAAATCTCCTCTCAGCATCCTCCGTTCCAATCTTTCCCCATAACTGCACTTCCCCGTTCACAGGGTGGAGAATCTCCTCTGTACTCTCTCCAGTCCAATGCCATCCTTCCATGTGATGGATTGACCAGAACTGCACACAGTCCCCAAGCTCTGACTGAACTCATTACTTATACAGTTCCAGCATAAGCTTCCTGCTCTGAAGTTCATTATTTTGTCTGATAGAGGAAATAATGCCATTTGCCACATTAACGAGATTATTGATGTTTCAGCTACCTTCGTTTATCTGCCCACACTGACCATATTCTCATTTTATTCTGCATTCCTCTCTATTGTCGATGTCCCCAAATGCCTTGTCTTGCACTTCTCTGGGTTGTTTGCTCCATTCCCCTGGATCCTATAGTTTCTGTTTTTAAACAGTCTGCCATGGGATCTCTCGTCAAATCCAAGAAATTCACATGCAGTTGCAGGTTAGTGCCTCAGACCGACACAGTCAGATTAATTACACACGATCTTCCTTGAACAAATCCAGACCAACTGTCCTGGAGTCCCTGGGACTTCCTCAGTGACCGTTTATCCACTGTCTCAGAATTCCAGCCGCGACCTATTCAGTCAGTCCCTTGTTTTACATTAAACAAAGTTGCATTAGTAGCCATTCTCCAGGCCTCCGGCACCATCCCTGCATCCAGTGAGGATTGGATAATGTGGGTAACTCTAAGGAAGCAAATTTTCGCCGGCTTCTTTTCACAGTCTGGAACATGGTGTTACCCCATTTTAAGGATTTGAATCTCCTGTAAAATTCTCCGCTCCAAGTTTGTCGCTCCCAATATTTCACACTGCATCCCTATTTTGATTCAGACAGATAGAGGCCTGAACCCATCTTCTGATTTGGTCAAGTCTCATTTTAGTCCAGTTTCATGGAGGGTTTCTCTCCACAAGGTGAAGTGCATTTTCTCATGATACCATCCCCAATCTGCCTCATCAATAACCCTCACTGCACACATGGTTATCTTCTCAACTGACACTAACACGATGATTTTCCCCTTCGTCGTCATAACAACTGCCCACTGCCTGGATATCCCAGAATGCACCAGCCTCCCTGTTCTAGGTGCCATTATTAAAATGACAGTACAATCTTAGATTGGCAAGCCAAACCTGGTATGGACATGGCAGACACGGTAAACCTGGGGCCCCACTTTGTGGCCAAGCCCCTGATGTTCTGGTGGATTGCATAATGCAGGAGAGGGACATTATCTTCCTCCAGGACTGGCAAGGGAGGCCACGACACCACACCCTGCCTGCTTGGTCCGAAGCTGACCCCTGGGTCAGTGAGGTGCCAGCGTTCTGGGTGAATGCTCAGCAGTGTAGGAAGGAGGTCAGTGACCTTCTCCCCTCCACCAGGGTAAGTGCAACCATCTGCACTTCGTGCCCTCTCCCTCACTCTCTCTCTGTTACTGCACCCACCTCCCACCAAGGTGCATGTTCTCTCACTCTCCCTAAATGCAGCACCTTCTCTCGGTCTCTCTCTAACCTCTTCTCGGTCCCTCTCCCCAACTCTGCCTGGTGTCTGTGCTGCCCACTCACTCACTCAGGACACCTCCCCACCTTTCCCTCAGCTGTCCCAGCACTAACAGCTGTACCAACCTTTTCCATCTCCCTTAATACCTCTTGCTAATTTTCACATTTCAGATGGAACCATCCCACAATAGGAGAGAAAGATCCAAGAGGATTAAGGGTGTCTCCAACATTCAGCTCCTCACCCCCTCACAGGGGATGTATCCTGACGCTAACAACCTCGAGAGGCTGTCTGACCATGTCCAAGCTCCCGGACTGGGATCTGAGACTCCCCCTGACTCACTGTGCTGGGCACCGTGACTGACCGTGTCCAAGCTCGCTGACTGGGATCTAAGACTCCCCCTGACTCACTGTGCTGGGCACTGTGACTGACCATGTCCAAGCTCCTGGTGCATGAAAAAGCATTGTTGGGAAGGATTAAGGAAAACCGTGAGGTATTCTCCATTTATACGAGGAACAAGAGCAAGGCCAGAGTGAGGATTAGGCCAATCTGGGATCGTGGAAGGAACTTGTGCCTGGAGTCACAGGAGGAAGGGGAAGTCCTGAATGAATACTATGCCTCAGTATTCACTGCTGAGAAGGGTCTTGTCATTTGTGAGGACAGCGTGAAGCAGGCTGATGTACGCGAACAAGTGGATGTTAAGAAGGAGGATGTGCTGAGAATTTTGTAAAAGATAAGGATACATAAGTCACTGAACCAGACTGGATGTGTCCAAAGTTACTACAGCAACTGAGGGAGTGGATTACTGAGCACCTGGTGATGACCTTTGCAGCCTCACTGTCCACTGGAGTCGACCAGATGATTGGAGGCAGGAAAATATTATTCCCTTGTTCAGGAAAGGGAATAGGGATAATCCTGGGAATTGCACACCTGTCCGTCTTATGTCTGTGGTGTGCAGATTATTGGAGAGGTCTCTGGGAGACAGGATTTATTATTCCTTGGAAAACCATAGTTTGATTAGAGATATTCAGCATGGTTTTGTAAGGGGCAGGTCATGCCTTACAAGTCTTATTGAATCTTTTGAGAATGTGACAAAACATCTTTATGGCTCATTCAGAAAGTACGGAGGCATGGGATACAGGGAAACCTGTCTGTCTGGATACAGGATTACTGGTAAACAGAAGACAGAGGGTGATGATAGATGGAAAGCATTCATCCTGGAGCTCAGTGACCAGTGGTTTTCTGCAGGGAGAGGTTACAGGACCTCTGCTCTTTGTGAGTTTATGAATGACTTGGATGTGTGATTGAAAGAGGGGTTAGTAAGTTTCACAATGACACAAAGGTTGGTGGAGTGGTTGATAGTGTGGAGGGCTGTTGTAGGTTGCAGTGGAACATTGACAGGATGCAGATTTGGGCTGAGAAGTGGCAGATGGAGTTCAATCTGGGAAAAATGTGAAGTCATTCATTTTGAAGATTGAATTTGAATGCAGAATGCAGAGTTAAAGGTAGGATCTTTGGCAGTGTGGAGGAGCAGAGGAATCTTGGGTTCCAAGTCCATAGATCCCTCAAAGTAGCCACCCAAGCTGATTGGCTTGTTAAGAAGCAATATATTGTGTGGGATTTCATTAGTTTGGGGATTGAGTTTTAAAGCTGTGAGGTTATGCTGCAGCTCTATAGAGCCCTAGTTCGACCCCTCTTTGAATATTGTGTTCAGTTCTGGTCCCTTCATTACAGGAAGGCTGTGGAAGCTTTAGAGAGGGTGAAGAGGAGATTTACCAGGATGCTGCCTGTACTGGAGGGCATGACTTCTGAAGAAAGGTTGAGGGGGCTAAGGCTTTTCTCATTGGAGTGAAGAAGGGTGAGGTGTGACTTGGCAGAGGTGAACAAGGTGATGAGAGTCATAGATAGACTGTATAGAGAGAGATATTTTTTACCCTCATATAAATAGTTATTACAAGGGGGTATAATTTTCGGGTGATTAGTGGATGGTTAAGATTTCAGAGGTAGGTTCGTTACATATAGAGTCGTGGCTGAGTGGAATGCACTGCCAGCGGTGGCGGTAAAATTAGATGCATTCGGGACATTTAATATACTTCTGGATAGGCACATGGATGAGAATAAAATGAAGGGTATGGAAGTTAGAGTCGTAGAGATGTACAACATGGAAACAGACACTTCAGTCCAACCTGTCCATGCTGACCAGACATCCCAACCCAATCTAGTCTCACCTGCCAGCACCCGGTCCATATCCCTCCAAACCCCTGCTATTTATATACCCATCCAAATACCTCTTAAATGTTGCAATTGTATGAGTCTCCACCACTTCCGCTGGCAGCTCATTCCATACACATACCACCCTCTGCATGAAAAAGTTGCCCCTTAGGTCTCTTTTATATCTTTCCCCTTTCATCCATAACCTGTGCCCTCTAGTTCTGGACACCGCAACCCCAGGGAAAAGACTTTGTCTATTTACCCTATCCATGCCCCTCATAATTTTGTAAACCTCTGTAATGTCACCCCTCAGCCTCCGACGCTCCAAGGAAAACAGCCCCAGCCTGTTCAGCCTCTCCCTATAGCTCAAATCTTCCAGTCCTGGCAACATCCTTGTAAATCTTTTCTGAAACCTTTCAAGTTTCCCAACATCTTTCCGATAGTAAGGAAACCAAAATTGCACGCAATATTACAACAGTGGCCTAACCAATGTGTTGTACTGTCGCAACATGACCTCCCAACTCCTGTACTCAATACTCTGACCAATAAAGGAAAGCATAACAAACACCTTCTTCACTATCCTACCTATCTGCGACTCCACTTTCAAGGAGCTATGAACCTGCACCTCAAGGTCTCTTGGTTCAGCAACACTCCCTAGGACCCTACCATTAAGTGTATACGTCCTGTTAAGATTTACTTTCCCAAAATGCAGCACCTCGCCTTTATCTGAATTAAACACTATATGTCACTTTTAGTTTTGATCTTCCGGTCGAATTAAAGATTGGCATGTCATCACGGCCGAAGGGTCTTGTTCTGTACTGTTCTGTGTTCTACGTGTCGTATGGTAAACTGGGTAATAAGCTCAGATAAGTGTAAAAGGTTATGGCGTTCAGGAGGAGTTAGTCAACTGGACAGAAAATTAGGCTTGATGGTAGGAGACAGAGGGTGGTGGGAGACATGTTGTTTTTCTGACTAGAGGCATGTGACCAGCGGTGGAGTGGGTCCCCTGTTGTTTGTCATTTGGATAAATGGTTTGGATGGGAATATTGTTAAGTAAGTTAAATAAGTTTTTTGGGTGACACTGAAATTGGTGGTAAACAAGACAGTGATTAAGGTTATCTGTGATACAACAGGATGAACAGGACTGATGGGATAGTGAGCTGAAGAATAGCAGATGGAGTTTAATTAGATAAAGGTGAAGTGTTCCATTTTAGTGAAACAAACCAGGGCTGGACTTGTACAGTTAATGTTCGGACCCTGGGTAGTGTTGTCAGTCAGGGACCCAGGGATGCAGGTACAGTTCTTTGATAGTTGTGTCAGAGGTAGACAGGCTGGTGAAGTAGATGTTTGGGATGGTTACCTCCATTGGGGAGAGCATTGAGAGTAGGATTTGGGATGTCATGTTGTATCTTTACAAGACATTGGTCAGGTCACCATAAAATCATTGTTGTTCAGTGGGAAGAACTCATCTGGTTCACTGACCTCCTTGTGTGTAGACCATCTGACATTTTAACCTGGCCTGGCTATCATGTGACTCCAGACACATTGCAATATGGCTGACTCTGAGCTGTCCTCTGGGTAATTAACAGTGACACCCATATCCCATGAATGAATAAATAAAAATACATATGTCCCTCTCTACCTCTGCAAACCCCTCCAGCTGCAGCAATCCGGACTGGTTTTGTAACATCGTTCAGGCCCTGATCACTCTCCGCAACACTCTGACCACCTCCGGCACCTTCATCTCTCTCTGTTCCTTTTGTGACATTGAACCCTGACACTGATTCCCTTTCCCACTGCCCAACTCCTGCTCGCAGACCCTTTGCAATCCCTTTAACTCATAAAACTCTCTCTCTCACTTCAGGATTTTAAGTACTTTGTGGTGATCTTCTAAGCCTCATAAACTAATATGATGCATTTTGTCCTGAGTGAGGGGCCGGTGGGAATTTCTTGCTGAGGTTTTGTCTGTTTCAGTGGAATGTTCTTTTGTTGAGTGATTTACACTGTCCTTTCAAATGTTTTCCACTGTTCATTTACAGGCACATATTTCAGTCTGTTTCGCCTCTTTACCTTGGTCAGTTCTCATCTCAAACCCATGTCATTGACTGTTTTTGTTTCTAGTTGTAGCATGTCCGTTCTGTGATTCACTTTAAAACTTTATATTTCTTTAAACTGCACTTTATCACAATTTCCCGAAGGATCTCTCCAGTTGACATTACTCATTCACTAAGTTTGATCACCCTACGATCGCTCTGAGATAGTTATGTCCCTAGCCAGTTGCACAATTTATTATTCAAAGAAACACTGAAAAAAATATTCTCTGAACTACTCTTCCAATATCACTGTTGTTAGTGTGACTGTCCCAGATTATGGGAATGTTGAAGTTTCCCAAAGTTATCGCAAAGTGTTTGTTAAAAAATTCCAATGAGTTCCTGTAATGCAGTGATGAGCAATGGAATGCTGTTCGGTGGCTAAAACTGTTCTGCTGCTTGTGTCATTGGCAAGTAGTAACCAGAATTTACATTCAGACTGACTCTACTTCATGATCTGAGGTCAAATTATTTCTCTGTACTGCCTTTGTTATCCATTATTGTTAGCATTACCCATTTTGCCTGAGTTTCCACAAGGTTGTGATCGATTGAATATTTATGCCCACCTTTTGTTCGCCCTGTAACCACATCTCTCTGGTGTCCAAATTTCTTTTATCTCTGTGTCACAAATCAATCTACCTTACTGAAGAGAGTTAAAAATCACATAACACCAGGTTATAGTCCAACAGGTTTAATTGGAAGCACACTAGCTTTTGGAATGACGCTCCTTCATCAGGTGATAGTGGAGAGCTCGATCATAACACAGAATTTATAACAAAAATTTACAGTGTGATGGAACTGACATTATACATTGAAAAATTGATTGTCTGTTAAGCCTTTCATCGTTTAGAAGACAGTGATAGTTTCACTTCTTTCATGTGTAAATCACAAAACTGTTTTTTAAAGTTGCATTCTCGGGTTAGCAGTTAACAATGGTGATAGGTAGACAATATGTGAAGGTGTTAGCCCGCTGTGTTCTCTGTCTATGCCCTGATATTTAGATTGATTATCATCTAAAAAGTGAGAAAACAGAGTTCTACATGAATGCATGCAGTTTTTGAGCAAAGTACAATGTAATCCTGCAAGTACAAATTCACCCCATAAAATATATGTGTGTCTGTGGGTCTTTGTCTGTCTGTGTGTGTCTGTCTGGGGTGGGGGTTGTGAGTGTGGGAAAGTGTGTGTGTAGTGAGTGCAGAGTGTCTTAAGTTTGTGAGGGGGTGCATGTGTAAGTGTGGGAGTGTGCGTGTCTATAAGGTTGTGTGTGGGTGTCTGTGTGCGCGTCTGTGTGTACCTGTGTCCATGTGTATGTGAGAGTGTGTGTGTGTAGGAATATCTGTGTGTTTGTAGTGTAATGGTGATCACCTGTAATGTGACATGAACCCAAGGTCCCGGAGCCTCTGCTCGCCCACTTTTTTCTCTGCTGCCTGTCCCGAAGTCCACCTTGGAGGATGGTCACTCGAAGGTCCGAGGCTGAATGTTCTGGACCACTGAAGTGTTCCCAAACTGGGAGGGAACCCTCCTGTCTGTTGATTGTTGTGTGGTGCACATTCATCCATTGTCTTAGCCTTTGCTCGGTTTCCCCAATGTACCATGACTCAGGGCATCATTGCCTGCATAGTATAAGACAGACAAAGTTGGGTGAGTTACATGAGTACCTGCCATGTACAAGGTGGGAGGTGTCCCCACGCATAATAGTGGTATCTGTATCCACAATCTGACACGTCTTGCAGCGTCCACCGTAACAGGGTTGTACAGAGTTGTCCTGAGGGCCATCCGCTTTATCGTCGATTACAACATCTTCACTGTCCACTATGCCACCCTCCAGCCTTTCCAGCACATCACACATGGCTATCAATGGCACAAATATCTTTGCTCGGGGCTGCACAATGTTCTGTGACTCAATTAATCAGGTCCTTGGGCTTTCCATAGCTTTGTGTTTTAAAACCTTCTATAACATGCACTCTTTTCAAGTCATAGAGATGTACAGCATGGAAACAGACCCTCGATCCAACTCGTCGATGCTGACCAGAAGATCTAAGTAAATACATCCCATTTACCAGCATTTGGCCCATGTACTTCTAAACCCTTATTGTTCATATACCCATCCAAATATCTCTTAAATGTAGTCATAGTATCGGTATCTGCTACTTTCTCTCTCAGCTCATTCCATGCACACACCACCGTGTGCATAAAAAAGCTGTCCCTGCAGTGCCGTTTAAACCTTTCCCCTTTAACCTTAAACCTATGCCCTCTAGATTTAGACTCTCCAACCCCTGGGAAAAGACCTTGAATGTTTACCCAATCCATACCCCTCATGTTTATATAAACCTCTGTCAGGTCACCCCTCAGTCTCTGATGCTCCAGAGAATATAACCCCAGCTTATTCAGCAACAACCCTGGGAACATCTTGTCAATCTTTTCTGAACACTTTCAACTTTCACAACATCCTTCCTATAGCGGGGATACTGGAATTGCAGAGAACTCCAAATGTGGTCTAACATATTACTCTTGTTCCCTGAGTTCCCCAGTCTTTGTCCTCAATAAGTTCTGGAGTTAAAAAAAAGTGTTTAAGTTCTTTGACATATCGTGCTGTTCCACACATCAATGGTCTCATTGATCTTGAAGTGACAGCATTTTGTCTCGAGTTACTCTTTTACTCAATATATTTATACAATCACTTTTGGATTCTCTTGATCATTATCTGCCAAAGCTAATGCATGTTCACTTTCTGCAATCCTGATTTCTACCCAAAGTGTATTCCTAAAGTCCCTGTGATCCTCAGGGATACCCTTGATCCAGCTGGCTATACCTGACATGTGCCCCCTTTTCCTTGACCAGACCGTCAGTAGACAGCCAGTGTTTCCGAATGCTGTCAGCATTGACCTGCACACAAACAGGAACATGCTGGTGGTGATCGCTCAATTTATCTCACTTTTAAAATATTCTCACTTACTAGACTTCCCTTTCCCTGCAAATCGGCTCCCCAATCAGCTTTTGAGAGTTCCTGGCTCATATTATCAAGATTAGTCTGGCCCCATTTTATAACTTGAACCTGTGGACCAGCCCTGTCCCTTTCCAGCACTATTTTCAAACGAATAGACTTGAGTCACTTTGGCAAAATGCTTTCCCACTCACACCTCAGTCCCTTTCCCTACCTTGTTTCCCAAGGGGAGGTCAGGTTTTGCCCCTTTCTCTTTTCAGGCCATTTACATATTGATTGGGAGTTTTCTGGAACACAATTAGCAAATTCCTCCCTTACACACTGAACATTGGCAGTCCCAGACTAGGTTTGGAAAGTTCAAAAACCCCAACCATAACAGGACTATTATTATGATTGAGAATTGAGATCTCCTGATATGTTTGTTCCTCAGTCTGCCACTGATTATTCGGGGTCAGTAGGACAATCGTGTTAGTGTGATGACCCATTCTTGTTTCTCAGTTCCACTAACATAGTGTCACTGGGTGATCCCACAGGAATATCCTCTCTAGGTACTGATGTAATGATTCATGCAATCAAAACCCACCACCACGCGTCCTCTCTTGCCCCCCCCCCCCCCCCCGATGCTTCCTGAAGCATCTCCACCTTGAAACAATGAACTGCCAGTCCTGTCCCTCCCTCAGCTGTGTTTCTGTAATAACTATAATATCCCAGTCCCATGTTCCAATCCATGCCCTAAGTTCATCTTCCTTAGCTGGCAGGCCCCTTGCATTGAAATAAATGCAGTTTAATCATCAGTTCCCCCTCCTCCATTTCCTGCTATGTTCTTGCCTGCCTTGTCTGCTGAAATTGCTGTCTTTAACTTGTGCACCAACCTGAATCTTCTTTCTGGCCTTATGACTGTTTAAGGTCCAACACCCTGCCAGATTAGATTATATCCTCTCAGGCAGCTCTAACAATTCGCCCCATCAGGATGTGGGTCCCCCTCCTGCTCCCAGTTCAGGTGCCTTCCCCACCCTGTCAACCTGTGCTGACACCTTCAGACAATCAGGGACTTGCCCACCAAGGTCCCGGTGTTACTCAGTTTTCTAGCAGGACCTACCCTTCATGATGTATATCCTTCGCTTATGAGACTTCCCACAGTGATTACCTCACAGTGATCAGAAGTAAACTCCATCTGCAATTACTCAGTGTGGACAACTCTGAGTATGACTAATTTCATCCAGTCTCCCCAACAGTCCCTATCTCTAATTGTCGAAAGAATGCACAACCCTCCCTAAAGCGTTAACCACCTCCAGTCCCTCTCATGGACACCATCTATGTAAGCTTCTCCTGTTCCTGACTATATTTTCCTCCTGTTCCAATAAACCCTTGTGAACTTTGTGACCTAGTCCAATCTCTGCAGTGCTCTGTATAATCAGCCTCACTGTGCCTGGAACCTGGCTTCAATTCCAGCCTTGGCCGACTCTCTGTGTGGACTTTGCATGTTCTCGCCCCGAATGTGTGGGTTTCTTCCAGGGGCTCTGGTTTCCTGCCATAGTCCAACATTTGCACGATACGTGATTAGCCATCATAAATTGACTGTAGTATTCAGGCAAGTGTGGTTTAGGTGAGTTCACCATGAGGAATGCAGGGTTTATTGGACAGGAAGAGGGATGGGTCTGGTTCGGATGCTCTTTAGAGGCGTTGGTGTGGACTTGTTGGGCTGAACGGCCGGTTTCCACACTGTGGAGATTTTATTCAAGTTATTGTCCAGTCCTGTCAACCATCCCTGTCTCTTGAACCTTGCCTCATCCCCAATACTCTCCTTATATGTATAATCTCCAACAGTTTCTAAAACACTCCTTGGCGATGTCAGCTTCTCCAGTCCTTACCACGATCGATATGACTGTCATCTCTTCCTGCTTTTAGAACAATCCCTATAACTATTGCCATTTGTTACATCACTCCCAATCACTGTTCCATCCTGAAACCACCAAAAACATTTATATCTGTGTAAACCCATCTGGACTGTCTCTACTTCCTTTTGACAATTCCGTTCTGAGACTTTCTCTCTATCAAAAAAGTCATTAAGTGTCGGTAACCCTTATTATTGCAACCTCCCTCCAGTCTTACAGCACTGAGGATCTGTAGAAGCTCTTTTCAAACCGACAGCCATCTCTGTGTCTGTAATCTCCTCCACTCCCCATAATTCATTCTCTCTGAGCTCCTCTGTAGTCCATGCCACACTCTTTAACACTGTCTGTATCACTATAACCTTCTCCAAAAACACAAACTTCCCTATCTGTGTAAATCCCTACACCAGTCCCTATCCCTCTCAGCTCCGTCTAACAATACAACCCTCCATGTCTATGTATTCACCTTCAGTCCCTACTCACCTCCCTATCTGTGTAACCATCTCCATCCATTTTTGCTACAGTCTCTTCAACTATCCCTGTCAGTGTAATATCTTCCAGTCCTGAAAACTCCCCGCTCTTTTACATTCTCAGGCCACACATCCCTCACTATCTGTGATCTACTCCTGTCGGAGAACCCTCCCTCTGTGAACTGCTCCAACGCTTCAACTTTCCATAAGCTCCTGCAGCTCTTACAGCCCTCCCTATCGACCAAACCTCTTCCAGTCCCTAAAACACCATCAGTCTGTGGAGACCCTACCACCATCCCTCTCTGTGTTATCCTCTCAGGTCCCTGCAACACTCCCGATCTGTAGATCCTACTCCAATGCCTGTGCCTCTCCCGGTCCTGTTCCTACAAGACTCATTCACAATGTAACATCCTCCCGTCACTATCACCCACCCTGTCAATGTAAGCTCCTCCTGTATCTCCAAACATTTACTCATCTCCATGACCTTCTCCAGCTCTTACCCCCCCATCTGTGTAAACATCACTCTCCACTCGAACCCTCCCTACCGCAGGAACTTACTCCTGTTTGTGCTATGCTCCCTTATCTGTGAAACTGTCTCCAACTAATCTTGCTACCCAATCTCTCAAAAAAGAATCCAGATTCCACAGCCTCCAAGTCTAAATAACCCCCAGAACCTAAGCCTTCCCATATCTATAAACATCTTCAGTCACGATGACCCTCCATATCTCTGTTTGTTCCGCCAGATGATACAAACCTCTTTATCTCTGTAATCTGCTCAGCTCCCTAAAACAGTCCTTGTCTGTGTAATCCAGCCCTGTCCTACAAACATCCTTATCCCTGTAAACTTCTCTATCCCTCCCAACATTCCCAACTCCATGAACCTGTCGGCCCTACACCTCTCGACATTTATGTAACTTCCTGTGGCCCTATGGTCCTCCCTCCCTGTGAAACCACCTCCAGTCCCCACGTCCCTCCCAATCTGGGTCCTCTGCTCCAGATCAGACCATTGCTGTCTCTGTGAACACCTCCACTCCTGAAAACTCTTCCCATTTGTGTAACCTCGTTCAGACCCCATACTCTCCAGCTTCCTGAATCCTCTTCCTGCATTTCAACCAAAACCACAAGTTTATGTAATATCCACCAGTGCTTAAACCTCCCCAACTCAGTAACCTCTTGCAGTCCGAACAAAGCACCTAAATTGAGAAATCTCTCATTTCCCTACAATCCTACCTCCGTCCCTCCTCAAATGCCTTCATCACCATGAAACCTCACAATTACTGAAGCCTCCTTTTGGCATTGCAACCCTCCTAATGTCTGCAAAATCCTCGTGTCCTGATATCCCTCCCTATCTCTGTAATCCCCACCACCCTCCAGTGCCCTTCTGGGGAACATGGCAGAGGAGAGAAGATTTGTAGCGTCTGGACCATGTTACGGAGGTAGAATTCTGTAAATTACAGATTTGGTCTAATGTATGTGGTGTGAAGTTTATTGGCGAGAACTCTAAAGAAAGGATTTATGACTACTTGGAAAGCCATAGTTAAATTAGAGACAGCATGGGTTTGTGAGGGGCAGGTCATGCCTCACAAACCTTATTGAATTCTTTGAGGATATGACAGAATACGTTGATGGCTCATTCAGAAAAGAAGGATGATTGGGATACAGGGAAATCTGACTGTCTGGATACAGGATCGGATGGCCCAGAGAAGACAGAGTATGGCAGCAGATGGAGCGTATTGAGCATGGCGCTCAGTGACCAGTGGTGTTCTGTAACAATCAGCTCTGGGACTCTGTGCTCTTTTTAAATTTTGTTAATGACTTGGATGTGGATGTTGGAGAGTGGGTTAGTAAGTTTGCCAATCACACGAAGGTTGATGGAGTGGTGGGGAATGTGGAGGGCTGTTGTCGGTTGCAATGGGACATTGACAGGACGCAGAGCTGGGCTGGAGGTGGCAGATGGAGTTCAATCTGGAAAAGTGTGAAGTGATTCATTCTGGAAGGTTGAACCTGAATATAGAATACTTGGCATTGTGGAGGAACAGAGAGATCATGGCGTCCATGTCCATAGATCCCTCAAGTTGGTACGCACATTGATAGGGTTGCTAAAAAGTCATATGTTGTGTTGGCTTTTCTTAGCAAGGGGATTGATTTCAAGAGCCGTGATGTTTTACTGCATCTTTATAGCGACCTGGTGAGACCACACTTGGAATATTGTGTTCATTTCTCATCCCATCTTTACAGGAAGGGTGTGCAAGTTTTAGAGAGCGGACACTGGAGATTTACCAAGATGCAGCCTGGAATGGAGGGCATTTCTTATGGAGAAAGTTTGAGGGAGATAAGGCTTTTCTCATTGGAGAGAAGAAGGGGGTGGGGTGTCTTGGTAGAGGTGAACAAGGTAATGAGATGCACAGAGTGAGTGAATAGTGAGAGACTTTTTCTCCTCTGGCATAAATGGCTATTACAAGGGGGTGTAATTTTAAGGTGAATGGAGAATGGATAAGAGGATAGAGAATGGTAGGTGGTTGGATGGACTGCCAATGGTGGTAGTAAAAATAGACACATTCGGGACATTTAATAGACTCTTGGACAGATACATGGACAATAGTAAAATGAAGGGTATGTAGGCTAGTTTGATCTTACAGTTGGATAAAAGGTTGGCATGAAATCTTGACCGAAGGGTCTTGTGCTGAACTGTTCTGTGTTCTGTCTGGTAAACTGGGTAATAAGCTCAGATCAATGTAAAAAGGATATGGCATTCAGGAGGAGCTACTGAACTGGATACAAAATTTGCTTGATGGTGGGAGACATGTTGTTTTTCTGACTGGAGGCGTGGGGCCAGCGGTGGTGTGGGTCCACTGTTGTTCGTCATTTGGATAAATGGTTTGGATGGGAATATTGGTTTCCTGGTAAAGTAAGGATTTTGGGTGTCACTGAAATTGGTGGTAAAGTGGTCAGTGGAGAAGGTTATCTCTGATACCAAAAGGATGAACAGTACTGCTGGGATAGTGGGCTGAAGAATAGCAGATGGAGTTTAATTAGATAAAGGTGAGGTGTTCCATTTTGGTGAAACAAACCAGGGTTGGACTTGTACAGTTAATGTTCGGGTCCTGGGTAGTGTTGTCAGTCAGAGACCCAGGGATGCAGGTACACAGTTCTTTGAATGTGGTGTCACAGATAGACAGACTGGTGAAGCAGGCATTTGGGGTGGTTACCTTCATTGGGGAGAGCATTAAGAGGAAGAGTTGGGATGTCATGTTGTGGCTGTAAAAGATATTGGTGGGGCCACCATAAAAACATTGTTGATCAGGAGGAAGAACTCCTCTAGTTAACTAATCTCCTTTAGGGAAGGAGATCAAATATTCTAACCTGGTCTGGCCGACATGAGACTCCAGACCCACAGCAATATGGCTGACTCTGAGCTACCCTCTGGGTAATTAGCAGTTGGATCAAAGAATGTTAGTCCAGGCAGTGACACCCACATCCCATGAATGAATAAATAAAAATACATATGTCCCTCCCTACCTCTGCAAACCCCGCCAGCTGCAGCAATCCGTACTGGCTTTGTAACACCATTCCAACCCTGACCACTCTCTGTAACACTCTCACCACCTCAAGCACCTTCACCTCTCCCTGTTCCTATTCTGTCAATAAACCCTGACCATGGTTCCCCTTCCCACTGCCCTCCTCCTTCTAGCATACCCTTTGCAATCTATTTAACATTTACTCCTAAAACACTCTCACTTCAGGATTTTAAGTACTTTTTGGAGATCTTCTCAGCCTCATAATCTAGTATGATCCCTTTTGTCCTGAGTGCGGGACCAATGGTGATTTCTTGCTGAGGTTTATACTGTTTCAATGGAATGTCCTTCTGTTGAGCGTTTTACACTGTTCCTTCAAATGTTTTCTGCTGTCCATTTACAGATACATGTCTCAGTCTGTTTAGCCTGTCTACCTTGGTCAGTTCTCCTCTCACACACATGTAATTGGCTATTTTTGTTTCTAGTTGCAGCTTGTCCTCTGTGATTCACTTTAAAACTTTATATTTATTTAAACTGCACTTTATCACAATTTCCCGAAGGATCTCTGCAGGTGACATGACTCATTCACTAAGTTTCATTACAAGGTCGCTCTGCGATAGTTATGTCCCTTAACAGTTGCACAATGTGTTTTTCAAAGAAATACTGAAAAAAAATAACCTAAGTCCTCTTCCAATATCAATGTTGACCGTGTGAATGTCCCAGATTATAAGAATATTGATGTTTTCCAAAATTGCCACAATGCCTTTGTTAAAAAATTCCAATGAGTTCCTGTGTAATGCAGTGATGAGCAATGGAATACTGTTCAGTGGCTAAAACTGTTCTGCTACTTGTGTCCTTGGCAATAGTAGCCAGAATGTACATTCAGACTGACTCTACTTCTTGATCTGCAGCCAAATGCTTTCTCTGTAATGCCTTTGTTATCCATTATTGTTAGTGTTACCCATTTTTCCTGATTGTGAACTATTGAATATTTTTGTTCACCCTATATCCATATCTCCCTGGTGTCTAAATCTCTTTTATCTCTGTGTCACAAATCCATCTACCTTATTACAGTGACATTGTCCATTAAAAAAAACATAACTTACTCTTTCCCACAATCTTCTGTCACAAATCTTTTCGCTGATGTACAATTTTAGTTAAACTCTGTCCCTTTCTGTTCCTTTCTGCTTGTCTTCAGTCACATCCCCATGCTGCTCCAATGCTTCACCTTTTCTCTTTGGATTTGGAAAGCTCCTTTCACCTGAACCCAGTCCCAGAATCCTCTCTGTCAGTTTAAAGCCCTGTCCATAAACCTACTGATATGATCGGCCAGGACCCTGGTCCCATCACGGTTCCAGTGGGACCATCCGAATGGATTATTTATTAAGTCAGGTATGGGGTATGGGTGTCTCTGGCTGACCAGCCTTTCTTGCCCAGTCCAAGCTGCCCTTGAACTGAATAACTTTCTTGGCCTTTGAAGAGGGTAATTGGGAGGCAAATACTTTGCTGTGGCTATGTCGTGCAGACTACGTGAGGATGGGCAGATGTCCTTCTCTGAATGACATAGCAGCCTGGGATACCTGCAGCGGTGTTTGTGCAGTGTGTCCAGGAAGCTTTTCTAACTCAGTATGTAGATTGTCCGACCAGAGGGGAGGCCATATTGGATTTGGTACTTGGTAACGAACCGGGAAAAGTGATGGGCTTGTTAATGTGTGAACATGTTGGTGATCGTGACCACAATTCTGTGACTTTCACCTTGGTTATGGAGAGAGATAGTTGTGTGCAACAGGGTAGGTTTTACAATTGGGGGAAGGGTAAATACGATGCTGTAAGACAGGATCTGAGGAGCATAAGTTGGGAGCATAGGCTGTCAGGGAAAGAATGTTTGGAAATGTGGAACTTTTTCAAGGAACAGATACAACGTGTCCTTGATATGTATGTACCTGTCAGGCAGGGAAGAGATGGTCGTGTGAGGGAACCTTGGTTGACAAGGGAGGTTGAATGTCTTGTAAAGAGGAAGAAGGAGGCTTACACAAGGTTGAGGAAACAAGGTTTAGACAGAGCGTTGGAGGGATACAGGATAGCCAGAAGGGAGCTGAAGAAAGGGATTAGGAGAGCTAAGAGAGGGCGTGAAAAATCTGTGGCGGGTAGGATCAAGGATAACCCCAAGGCATTTTATGTGTATGTGAGAAACATGAGAATGACGAGAACTAGGGAAGGTCCGATCAAGGACAGTGGTGGGAGACTGTGTATTGAGTCGGAAGAGATAGGAGAGGTCTTGAACAAGTACTTCTCTTCAGTATTTACGAACGAGAGGGACCGTATTGTTGAAGAGGAGAGTGTGAAACGGACTGGTAAGCTAGAAGAGATGCTTGTTAGTGAGGAAGATGTGTTGGACATTTTGAAAACTTGAGGATAGACAAGTCCCCCGGGCCTGATGGGATATATCCTAGGATTATGTGGGAAGCAAGAGAGGAAATTGCAGAGCTGTTGGCAATGATCTTTTCGTCTTCACTTGTCAACGGGGTGGTACCAGGGGACTGGAGAGTAGCGAATGTTGTGCCCCTGTTCAAAAAAGGGAATAGGGATAACCCCGGGAATTACAGGCCAGTTAGTCTTACTTCAGTGGTAGGCAAAGTAATGGAAAAGGTACTGAGGGATAGGATTTATGAGTATCTGGAAAGACACTGCTTGGTAAGGGAAAGCCAGCACGGATTTGTGAGGGGTAGGTCTTGTCTTACATGTCTTATTGAATTCTTTGAGGAGGTGACCAAGCATGTGGATGAGGGTAGAACAGTGGATGCAGTGTAACTGGATTTTAGTAACTGGATTAGTGGTGCTGGAAGAGCACAGCAGTTCAGGCAGCATCCAAGGAGCAGCGAAATCGACGTTTCGGGCAAAAGCCCTTAGTAAGGCATTTGATAAGGTTCCCCATGATAGGCTCATGTGGAAAGTCAGGAGGCATGGGATAGAGCGAGATTTAGCCAGTTGGATAGAAAACTGACTAACCGGTCGAAGTCAGAGAGTGGTGGTAGATGGTAAATATTCAGCCTGGAGCCCAGTTACAAGTAGAGTTCCACAGGGATCAGTTCTGGGTCCTCTGCTATTTGTATTTTTTATTAATGACTTGGAAGAAGGAGTCGAAGGGTGGGTCAGTAAATTTGCAGATGATACGAAGATTGGTGGAGTTGTGGATAGTGAGGAGGGCTGTTGTTGGCGGCAAAGGGACTTAGATATGATGCAGAGCTGGGCTGAGGAGTGGCAGGTGGAGTTCAACCTGTCAAGTGTGAGGTTGTCCATTTTGGAAGGACAAATAAGAATGTGGAATACAGGGTTAATGGTAAGGTTCTTAGTAAGTGGAGGAGCAGAGGGATCTTGGGGTCTATGTTCGTAGATCTTTGAAAGGTGCCACTCAGGTGGATAGAGCTTGTAAGAAGGCCTGTGGTGTATTAGCGTTCATTAGCAGAGGGATTGAATTCAAGAGTCGTGAGGTGATGTTGCAGCTGTACAGGACCTTGGTTAGGCCACATTTGGAGAACTGTGTGCAGTTCTGGTCGCCTCACTTTAGGAAAGATGTGGAAGCTTTGGAGAGGGTGCAGAGAAGATTTACCAGGATGTTGCCTGGAATGGAGAATAGGTTGTACGAGGATAGGTTGAGAGTGCTAGGCCTTTTCTCATTGGAATGGGGAAGGATGAGGGGTGACTTGATAGAGGTTTATAAGATGATCAGAGGAATAGATAGAGTAGACAGTCAGAAACTTTTTCCCTGGGTACAACAGAGTGTTACAAGGGGACATAAATTTAAGGTGAAGGGTGGAATGTATAGGAGAGATGTCAGGGGTAGGTTCTTTACCCAGAGAGTGATGGGGGCATGGAATGCGCTGCCTGTGGGATTGGCAGAGTCAGAATCATTGGTGACCTTTAAGCGGCAATTGGATAGGTACATGGATGGGTGCTGAAGCTAGGATAAATGCTCGGCACAACATCGTGGGCCGAAGGGCCCATTATGTGCTGTATTGATCTATGTTCTATCTATGTTCTATACATTTCATTGGGCACTGGAGATTTCTCCACCTTTTTGCCTGTGAAAACATTTAATACCTCCTCTTTATTGATCTTAACATGTTCTGGAACCTCACCATCCCAACTGAAATCCCCCAATACAATGCCTTTCTCCTGTGTGAATACAGATGGGAAGTATTCATTGAAGACCTCACCTGCTTTCTCTGGCTCCATGCACAGATTGTTCCTTTGGTTCCTCTTTCGCTGGGAATCCTCTTACTCTCACGATGCTGATAAAATACCTGTGGCTTTTCCGCAATCGTATCTGCCAAATATATTTCATGACCATTGTTTGTCCCTCATTTTCCACAATCCCCTTGCACTCTCTATACTTGTGAAGGGCTTCACCTGATTTTATTGCACTGTATTTTCTTTATCAAACTCACTGTATCACTTGATCAGTATTCCCTGGACTTGCTGCCTTTACTATTCACTCTTCAAGGAGCACACTGGCCCTGCGGTCTCACTGCATCACTTTAAAATGCTCCACTTTCCTAACATGGACCCAACTGCAGGGAGTTCCTCCCTGTCTCTGTTTGCCAGATCCTCTGTAATGATCCTGATACTGATAGGAGGCACAGTTGTGAGGGGAACAGACAGGAGACTGTGTGGCTGCAGAGGAGACCCCAGGATGGTATGCTGCCTCCCAGATACCAGGGTCAAGGATGTCTCTGAGTCGTTATTGAACATTATGAAGGGGGAAGGTGAACATCCAGAGGTCATTGTGCACATTGGTCCACATGACAGAGGTAGACAAAGGGATGGGGTCCTGTGAAATGAGGACAGGGAGTCAGGTGAGAAGTTAAAAAAGCAGGATATTGACCTTAATGATCTCCAGATTACTCCCAGTGCCAAGTGCCAGTGAGGATAGAAATAGAAAGGTAGGCCGGATGGATGTGTGGCTGAGGAGCTGGTATAGGGGGCAGGGTTTTCAGTTCATGGGTCATTGGGATCTCTTCTGGGGTAGAGGGGACCTGTACAAAAGGGATGGTTTGCACTTGAAGCAAAGGGGCACAAGTATCCCAGGGAGGAGATTTGCTAGTGTTACCCAGGAGGATTTAAACTAATTTTGCAGGGAGTTGAGACTCTGAGTGAGGAGAGGGACCATCGAAAAGTCAGGGGAAATACATCAGCCATCAAGAGCAAGTTACCTATTCAGGATATCCAGGGGCACAGTCGAGGGAGGGAAAAGACATCTGGTTTAAAGGGCATTTATTTCAACACACGAGGCCTGACTGGTAAGGCAGACGAGCTCAGAGCATGGATTATCTCTGGGGACTGGGGTATTATAGCCATGACCGAAATATGGCTGAGAGAAGGGCAGGACTGGCAGCTCAGTGTTCCAAGATAAAGAAACTACAGGCGTGACAGAAGGACAAGTAAGTGAGGAGGGGGAGTTGTCCTTTTGATTCGGAAGGACATAACACCAGTGCATCGAGACAATTCCGTTAAGCAGTCACCAAATGAGGCCATAAATTTAAAAGCTAGAAACAAAGACCAGATGGTCAGTCTGCTGGGATCGTGTTCTCGACCCTCAAATAGCCAGCGGGTACGAGAGGAGCAAATGTGTAATGAGTTTGCAGGTACCTATACAAATAATAGAGTAGTATTGGATGGAGATTTTAACTTCCCCTGGATTGGCTGGGTCACCCAAAGTGTAAAAGGACCGTACAGGGTGGAATTTGTAAAATGTGTCCAATAAAGTTTCCTCAATCAAGACGTAGATGGCTCTATGCTACTCAGGCGGGTGCAACACTGGACCTCTCCTCAGACAACCAGGTCAGGCAAGTGACTGAAGTATCAGTCGGAGAGCACATTGCGTCCAGTCACCACAACTGTCTTTGTTTTAACATAATTGTGGAAAAAGATCAGGCAGGTTGACAGATTTAGGTCTTAAACTGGAACTGGGCCAATATTGGGGCCATTCAGGAGGATCGAGCAGGGGTTGATTGGGTGAAGGTAAAAGACACACGACACTAGGGTATAGTCCAGATGGTTTACAGAGGAACCTCGATTATCTGAACGAGATGGACGGGCACTATTCCGTTCGGATAATTGATTATTCGGTTCATCGATTGAGTACCTTTCCTCTGGGGCTCGGAGTTTTCAGTCCAGTCTGCTCCCTGTTCAGGTGACTAGGCAGCAGCAAGCCATGAGTGAACCCCCACACCCTGCCAAACCCCAAAAACACACCCCGCTTGCCTCCAAACCCATCGAACACTGCCCCCACCCGCCTCTCAACATCACCCCCCCCCAAACCGACCCAACAGCGAATCCTGCCCCCAAAACCATCTGACACCACCCTCCACTCGCCGCCTGCCCCCACCTCCCAGACACATCCTACATCACCCTCAGCCCGTCCCCAAATCTGCTCAACACCGCCCCCCACCCACCACACCCACCGTCCAATCCATGTCCACGCCCATGCCCCCGTAAGTGTTACCTAGGTAAGCGGATAGTGAAGAAGGTGTTTGGTATTCTTTCCTTTATTGGTCAGAGCATTGATTATAGGAGTTTGGAGGTCATGTTGCAGCTGTATAGCACACTGTTTCGGGCACTTTTGGGATATTGCTTGCAGTTCTCTGGTCTTTTTCCTATTGGAAGGATGTTGTGAAACTTGAAAGTGTTTAGAAAAGTTTTACAAGGATGTTGCCAGGGTTAGACGATTTGAGCTATCGGGAGAGGCTGAAACGACTGAGACTGTTTTCCCTGGAGTGTCAGAGGAAAAGGGGTGACATTCTTGAGGTTTATAAAATCATGAGGGGCATGGATAGGATAAACAGACAAGGTCTTTTCCCTGGGGTAGTGGAGACCAGAAATGGAGGGCGTAGGTTTAGGGTGAGAGATGAAACATTTAAAAGGGACCTAAGGGGCAACCTTTTCACGCAGAGTGTGGTTATGTAGGGAATGTACTGCCAGAGGAAGTGGTGGAGTCTGGTACAATTGCAGGATTCAAAAGGCATCTGGATTGGTATATGAATAAAAAGGGTTTATTGGGATATGGGCCAAGTGCTGGCAGATGGGACGAGATTAGGAAAGGATATCTGGTCGGCGTGGACGAGGTGGACCGAAGGGTCCGTTTATGTGCTGTACGTCTCTAGGTCTCTCACGCTCTAAATGTTTTCCACTGTTCATTTACAGCCTGACATTTCAGTCTGTTTCCCCTGTTTACCTTGGTCAGTTCTCTCTCAAAATCATATAATGGGCTTTGTTACTGATTCTCGGGTGTGCTTTATGGTCACTTTAAAATGTCATAAACTCTTTGAATTCCGGTATAATTTCTTGGAGGATCTCGGTGTGATATTACTCATTCACTGAGCTTCATCACCCAACAGTCGATCTGAGATAGATACATCCCTCGCTATTTGCACAATGTGTTATTCAAAGAAACACTGACAAAAACATTCAAGGAGGATCTCGGATAATATCACTCTTGCCAATGTGTCTGTCCCAGATTATACAAAGATTGAAGTCTCCAAAAATTATCACACCACCTTTGCTACAATTTCTAATGAATTTCTGTTTAATGCAGGGATGAGCAATGAAATACCGCAAGGCAGCATCTCCGAGACACCCGCATCAATCAACCAAACTGCCCCGTGGCCCAACATTTCAACTCCCCGTCCCACTCTGCCGAGGACATGGAGGTCCTGGGCCTCCTTCACCGCCGCTCCCTCACCACCAGAGGCCTGGAGGAAGAACGCCTCATCTTCCGCCTTAGAACACTTCAGCCCCAGGGCATCAATGTGGACTACAACAGCTTCCTCATTTTCCGTTTCCCCACCTCATCCTAGTTTCAAACTTTCAGCTCAGCACTGTCTCCTTGACTTGTCCGGACTTGTCCGACCTGCCTAGCTCCTTTTCCACCTATCCACTCCACCCTCTCCTCCCTGACCTATCACCTTCATCTCCTCCCCCACTCACCCATTGTACTCTATGCTACGCTCTCCCCACCCCCACCCTCCCCGAGCTTATCTCTCCACGCGTCAGGCTCACTGCCTTTATTCCTGATGAAGGGCTTTTGCCCGAAACGTCGATTTCTCTGCTCATTGGATGCTGCCTGAATTGCTGTGCTCTTCTAGCACCACTAATCCAGAATTTGGTTTCCAGCATCTGCAGTCATTGTTTTTACCAGCATAAAAACTGTTCTCCTGCTTGTGTTTTTGACACATAGCACCCAGAATTTGCATTCAGGCTGATTCAGCTGCATAATCTGAGACCAAATGCTTTCTCTGTAATACCTTTGTTATCCATTAGTGTCAGGGGTCCCATCTTGCTTTTCCATTCTGCCTGAGATCCTGTAAGGTTGTTTACTATTGAATATTTATGTTCCACCTTTCGTTCACCCTGTAATCACGTCTGTCTGGTGACTAAGTCTCATTTATCTCTGTGTCCCAAGTCTATTACCTTATTGTAGATACTTTGTCCATTCCAAATCAAAACAACATTATAATTTCCTCTTCCCCACGATGTCCTGTCACAAACCAATTCATTGATGTACAGTTTTAGTTAAACTCTGTCCCTTCCTGTTCTTTTCTGCATGTCTTCAGCCACATTCTCATGCTGTTCCGAGGCTTCACATTTTCTCTTTGGATTTGGAAAGCTCCTTTCACCTGAACCCTGTTCCTGCATCCACTCTGTCAGTTTAAAGCCGTGTCCATAAACCTACCGACGTGATTGGCCAGGACACTGCTCCCAGCAGTGTTGATTTTAAATCACTCATGGGATGTTGCTGTTTCTGGCTGGCCAGCATCGCATGCCCACCCTGACCAGACTTAGAGCTGAGTGGCTTCCCAGATCATTACAGTGGGCATTTGAGCGTCAATCCAATTGCCCTGGGTCTCGATTCATATGAAGGCCAGACTGGCAGCCTAGAACAAATTTGCTTACTTAAAGGATATTATTAAGCGGTTAGATGTGTATCCCTGACTCTGGCATTAAATTCTGGATGAACCGTCTAGTGAGAGTAATACGAGGCATTGCCTGGTCCACTGATAGCTCCCTCACCCCTGAGTACTGATCCCAGTGCACCTTCTTCCAGACCGTGATTTGATCCTGATAACTTCCTGCACTCTGGTGATATCACACAGTCTCTCTCCATGTGGTATCTGTCACTGTGAGGGTCTAATTGATCCCGGTGACTGCACCTTTTGCAGCTACTCCAGATCCTGAGCCAACGGAATTCTCCACTCCAGGGAGATGAGGCAACACAGACCAGGGATGGAGACTGGGGTTTTCCAGATCTCTGTGGGACTTAGTGCCATTCTCCCTATGTAACCCTCATTGCATCAGTCTAATTTCCCATTCTGTCTGTTTCTCTGTCTCCTGTAGATACTCAGGATACTCCTGACTCAGCAGAATTCCCAATTCCTGTCTCGTCCATCACCACACTGAAGACAGTTGGTCAGCCCGAGAGATGGAGAGTGAGATCTGGAGCCTGCAGTAAATCCTGCAGTGAGATAAGATCACTCACAGTGAACAGAGCAGAGTATATTTTAGGGATCAAACTTTGGTCCAGAAGACGTGACACAGATACAGTGTTGAAGGGTAAACACAGAGCATGATGGTCCCAGGCTCAAACCCCACCCCTTGTTAATTTCATCTCTGCTGTACTGAGCCTTCCTATGTCAATACAGTAAGTTGACAGTTATCAATGCAAGCCTGTGCTGTCTCAGTGAGGATCAGTACAACAGAGGGGAAAGCAGGCCTCCCTCAAGGAGATGGTATTGAAACCTGGGATCTTTCTGTACTATATTCTCCCTCTCACACTCTCTCTTGTCATGTGATAGAGTCAGACAGCAAGGAAACATGCCTTTCGGTCTAACTTGTTTGTGCCAATGTCTTGAATGCTTGTAATTCCCAGAAATTTTCCTATTTCTGTAACCTCACCCCTCCCAAATTCCCGCTGTATATTTGAAACCTACTCCGATGCTGATGACTCTCCCTGTATATAAATTGCTCCAATGTCGATAACATGCCCAAGCTCAGTAATCTCATCCTGCGCTCAGTACAATAATTCCCATTTCTGTAGTTTTGCACAATACTTACAGTAACCCCGTCTCTGTAAAATCCTCCAACCTGGAGCAAAATACCCACCTGTGTACTTTCCTCAAGCCCCAAGAGAACATGATATCACTGTAACCTTCTGCAGGTCCGATCACACTCCTGCCTCCTGGCCTATAGCACCACACGACCACAGTAACCTTCTCCCAACCCGACCGACCTCCTTACCGATATGAACACCTCCAGACCCTTTTCAAGCCACAGCAGCACTCCACATCTCTGTTTGCTCGTCCACTCCCTTCAGTCCTCCCAGCACCTCAAACACTCTCTCTTTGTGTAATTCTGCAATTTGGGGCAGCACGGTGGCTCTGTGGTGAGCGATGGTGCCTCACAGTACCAGGGACTCAGGTTTGATTCCAGCGTTAGGTGACTGTCTGCCTGTGTGGAGTTTGCACCTTCTCCCTGTGTCTGCTTGGGTTTCCTCCAGATGTTCCAGTTTCCTCCCACAGTCCAAAGATGTGCAGCTCAGGTGAATTGGTCATGCTAAATTGTCCATAGTGTTATGTGCATTGTCGGAGAGAAGTGGGTCTGGGTGGATTACTCTTTGCTGAGTTGGTGTGGACTTGTTGGGCCGAAGTACCTGTTCTCATGCTGTAGGGAATCTAATCCAAACTCTCCCTCCGCATTCCATATTACTGCCCCTAAATATATCCATCTATCCATAAACAGCCCCAACCCCTTCAAACCTCCGAGTCTCTGTGAACTCCCACACTCCAACATCCTTCCTTTACTGTGTAACCTTTTCCATTCCTGAAACACTCTGAAAATGTGAACATCCTACACACCTCCCTATCTGCGTAATCCTCCCAGGACCCTGTAAAACCCCCCGATCTGTGGAACCAGCTCCAATGCTTGTGACTCTCCCGATCAGTTTCTATAAGACTTACTATCTCTGTAACATTCTCCCGTCGCTATCACTCGCCCTGTCAATGTAAGCTCCTCCGGTCTCCCCACCAATCTAATCATCTCCATAACCTTCTCCAGCTCTTACACACCTATCTGTGTAAACGTTACACTCCCCTACAACCATCCCTAAAGCAGAAACCTCCTCCAGTGTCTGTAATACTCCCTTTCTGTGTTTGTGTCTCCAGGATCTATTGCTGTTCCTGCATCTGTAAGCACAGACAGATTGTACAGCTTGCCAGTCCATATTCTTTCCAGAACCTCAGCATCTGACATCAACAAAAGTCTTCATTAACTACAGCCTTCCATATCTCTGTTCTTTCCTCAATTGTATACCACTCTCTTAATCTCTGTAAGTAGCACAATTCCATAAAATACCCCATGCCTGCGTAAACTGACCCAATCTGACAGTGAGAAGCCTCACTGTCCTTTTGATCACCTGTAGTCCCTACAGATCTCCCTGTATCTTCCCTGATTCCATTGAATACAGCCCATCTCATGTTATAACTCCTCTAACTCATATGTTACTCCCCATCTCTGTGATATTCTTCAGTTCCTGCAATTCTCATTCTGTATCTCCAGAGCTTCCAGTCCCCCGATCGATGTAAGGTTTTGATCCCTTGCAGCATGTTTAACACCTTTAGCAGCCTCCAACTCCTCAACGCATCCTGTCGCTGTAACCTCCTCAAATACTACAGCTCACTGTCTTTGTAATATCTTCCATTATCTGCAACCCTCTCGATTTTTGTAACCCACTCCAGAACAGCACTCCACATCTCTGTGTAACTGATGGGAATGCTGCAAACCTGCCTTCACAGTCCTCAGTAACTCTCTGAACTTCTGCAGCCCTACAACCCTCAGCATCTCTGGCTCCTCCAATCCCTACACTTCTCCCTGGCTGTGTGAACTGATCCAGACCCTTCAAACCTCCCTATCTCACTCACTCCTGCAGCTCCAACTATTGTCCATGTCACTGTAATTCGAGCACCAACAATCCTCCCAGTCTCTATAAACTCCTGCAGCTCCAACTACCACCCCTACCTGTGTACTCTCCAGTCCCTCCAATCCTCCCTTTCTCTATCAACTCCTGTAGCTCCAATACTACCCCATCTGTCTACTCTCCAGTGCCTTTAACACTCCCTTTCTCGAAAAACTTCTGTAGCTCCAACTACTTCTGTGTGTAATCTCAAATCCCTATATTCCTCCCAATCTCTGTAAATCCTTCAGAACTGATAATCCTTGACATCTTTCAGCCTGCCAACCATCTGATCTCTAACCACCAACACTGATCTCAAATCACCGAACTCTGTAATGTCCTCCAGTCTCTACAGCCCAGCTTTTCTCTGTTAGCTTCTCTGGTAACTGTATTCCCCTTCATCTCCGGTTACAGATCCTTGCTCAGTGAAACAATGTCTCAGTACCAAATCTGTAAGAACACAAGAATCTTTGGTGTGTCAATATATTTGTCTCATTTTCTAAATTTTAACAACTGCAAGGTCAACCTTCTTCACCTCTTCTTATCAATATCCCTCCATTTTGAAGATCAGCCTGGTGAACCTTCTCTGGGCTGCCTCCAATGCAAGGACATTTTCCCTCCAGATAGGGGACCAAATCTGTTCACCGTATTCTCACTGTGGACTGACTGGAGTCCTCTATATTTATTACAAGCCTTCCCTATTTTTATTCTCCATTCCCTTTGAAATCAATTCCATTTACATTCTCAATGTCCTGCTGTCCCTGAATGCTACCTTTCTGAGATTTATACACCAGGATTCCCAGGTTACGCCATAGTGTAGCTTTCTGCAGTTGATCTGAAACCAAAAGCTGACAGCAATAATCACGAAAGTGCTGGAATGTATGTTAAATGATATGCCAGAAATACTAACTGCACACTTAGAAACCTATGGAATAAGCGCAGTCCATCAGACCATCATGTATAGGGGAAGAATTAGGCCATTCAATCATCAGGTCTTTCCACTATTCGATTGTGTATGAATTGTTTCTCAACCCCACTCTCTCACTCCCTGTAACCCTTGATCTCCTTATTCATCCAGAATCTGCTTATCTCTGAGTTAGATACACTGAATCACTGAGCATCCACAGCCCCATATGGCAGTGAATTCCACAGATCCATCACCCTCTGGCTGAATACATTCCTCCACATCTCTATTCTAAAGGGTCGTCTCTTCATTCTGAAGCTGTGCCCTTGGCCCCTGGTCTCTCCTGCTCGTGGAAACATCTTGCCCACGTCCACCCGATCCAGGCCCCTCAGTATTCTGTAAGTTTGAATGAGATTCTGCCGCCGCCTCTGAAACTTCATCAAGTGCAGACCCAGAGACTTCACCTGCTCCTCCTATGACACGAATGTCATCCCTGAAATCTTTCTTGGAAACCCATTTCTTGTACCCCTTCACATCTTTTGTTCAGACTTTGAATGAATAACGTGTAGAGTGTAGTCCCAACACTGACCCCTGCGGAGCTCCCCCATCACCAGTTCCCATCGTGAAAAAGACCCCTTTCTTCACACTCTCTGCCTTGTGCCAATCAGACAAATCCTCTATCCATGTTCAACATGTTGTTGTGAAACGGAAATGTCATTTCACACCCACTGCTGGATTTAATTTTCTGTCTGGCTGTAAACAGCAGAGTTTCCCCATTACCTTCCCATCTGTAATTCCCTGGAGAAGGTGGTGGGGAGCTGCCTTCCTGACCCACTGCAGCCCTTTGGGTGTAGGGACAGACACAGTGCTGGGAGGATGGAGCGTGCCTTGGAAGGCACCTTGGAAATGCTGGTGTTCCCGTGCACCTGGAGCTCCTGTCTTTCCAGGGTATAGTGGTTCCGGGTTTGTAAAGTGCTGTTGAAAGACCCTGCCCGAGTGACCTCAGTGCTACTTGTAGATCTTTTATTCCTTCATTCGTTGGTGAACATGAGCTTTGTTGGCTGAGCCAGCATTTATTATTGATTTGGAGTTGTCCGTGAGAAGGTGGTGGTGAGCTGCCTTCCTGAACCACTGCACCAGCCGTTGGAACTGTTGTTATCTGTGTCCCCTCCAGCAGGTGCTTCAACACTCACTCCTCATGTCTCTAACTGAACACAGACAATGCAGCTCTCCCTTTTATATCTGACATCCTCCCCGACTTATAACGCTTATACTTCCTCACACTATCTCACCTCTTCCATTCCCATCTGTGTTCGAGATCTCTAAAATTTCTTTATTCTTGTTTAAATTTCTGATAACCTAAAATCTCTCCCTTTCTAAATGTGTAACCCCTTCAGCTTCTGTAACTCTCCATATAGCTGTAATCAATGACAGCACAGGTTCCCTACCTTAAACCTCTATAATTACGATGGTTGCGTGTGGTAAATTGGAACTTTTCATCCTCCTTATCTATCTCGGGACTTCCAGCCCCCACAATCCCACAATTTGGAATGCTCCCATTCTCTGCAAATCCTCATGTCCTGAGGGTCCTTGAACACCACCAGTACTCCAAAAGTTTATACTCCCCCCAGTTACTGCAAGTCTTCTAACTCTGTAATATCCAACAGCCTCCAGTACCATACAACACTTGCTGGCTCTCAATTTGTATTTGTTGAAGTCTACCCATCTCTGTAAGCAGCACAAAAAAAGCACTTTTGACTCTCCATAGCTCCGTCATGAACAAGCTACTATCTCTATTTCCTTCGCCTTCTTCAGTGTCTGCAACTCTCACTGTATCTTCCAATAACCTGCTTACGACACTGCAGGTCTGCCTAGCTCCCCAGATAACCTGTTCTATCACATATAGCTCGCTCAATCACTGTAACACCCTCTGCTCTGTCTAATCCTCCTCTTCCCCACTGTCTTCCAGGCACAACAGCGATTCTGTAAGGCAGCAGTGCGGAATGGGATGTTATAAATCTTAGCTGATGCTTGAGGCCTATCATTACCTGGGAGTCACAAAGGCTGAGAACCTGAGAGAGAGCAGCAGAAAGCGGGAGAATATTTATCAGTAGCAAAGATCGAGTCCGACTAGGACTCTGAGTTGGAGAAGCAGCAGAGCAGGAGGCTCGAAATCAGCACCAAGTCACAGAGGGAGTGACCATGTGACGGAGCAACTTGGAGCAGGAGCATGAGGCTCACTCACACCTGGGAGTTACAGAGGCAGCAAAGTGGGAGGATATAAATCAGCACTGAAGATCATGGCCTAATTGTGCCTGGGAGTCACAGAGATGGTGACCCTGTGAGGGAGCAGAGTGGAGTGGGAGCTGGAGGATTACACATCCCTGGGAGTCAAAGAGACGGTGACTGTGTGAGGGAGCAGAGTGGAGTGGGAGCTGGAGGATTACACGTACCTGGGAGTCACACAGATAACTTTCTGCTGCTTGGACGGGCCTGCACTGAATTTGGAAGAAGTACAAAAGCCTTCACAGAAAAGGCTGTAAATTCATTGGCAGATAATACACCGTTATTAGGGACTGTCAGTGAATTGATAGAAGTTAGCAAATTTGTTTTTTCAACTTCTGAAATAAGGATTGAACTCAGAAATAAGAGGCAGAAGTGAAATTTTGAGCCAATATATATATTACCCTCAGTAAGCCACAGTTGTATAAGGGAGTTAACCATATTGTTATTTTTTCCCTGATGTTAATTTAATTCTAAGTAATTAATGAAGTTACTCTCGACATGTTGCATTTTAAGACATGACAAGACATATTTGTTAGATGGAAAATATGTTCTGTTACGTTGGGAAGTCATAGCCCCTGCTCGTGTCCTAGATGAACACTGGGTCTTGGAGCTCAGATATTAACTAGAGACTCTATGGGACATCTGTGACGCTGAGAGTTAGGTGAATAGCTCACACAGAGAGCAGATCATGCTGCAGAAAAGACAGCCAAGAAGAAGAAAGGGAATAGGGGACTCGACTATCCATCTAACTAGTACAGCCTGGACCGTATGCGACTTCACTTTCTCAATCAGCGTACCATGGGGAACCCTATCAAACGCCATACTAAAGTCCATGTATATGACATCTAATGACCGTCATTCAACAAGAAACTTTGTCACTTCCTCAAAGAATTCTGTTAAGTTGGCAAGACATGACATTCCCTGCTCAAAACTATGTTGCCTATCACTTATGAGCACGTTTTCTTCCAACTGGGAATACATCCTATCCCTCAGTATTTCTCCAGCAGCTTCCATACCACTAACGTCAGGGTCACCATTCTTAAACAAGGGAACACCATTAGCAATTTCCCAGTACTAAGGAATTTCACCTGTGTTCAAAGATGCTGCAAAGATATCTGCTATGGTCCCACCTGTTTCCTCTCTCATCCACGATCCCATCCGGACCTGGGAACCTGGTACATTAATGTCTTTTAGAATAACCAACACGTCCTTATTTCAGCTTGACCTCGAGGAATCAAGCATCCACACCTCATCTCAACATTTCTTCTTGGTGAATACTGATACAACGTGCTCATTAATAATCTCACCCATTTCCTCTGACTCCATGCATAACTTTCCTCCTTTGTCCTTGAGTGGTCCAACCCTTCCTCTAGTTACCCTCTTGCTACTGATATATGAATTAAAGTCTTTGAGATTTTCCAAAATCATGTTTGCTAAATATATCTCATGACCCCTTTTTGCCCTCTTAATTCCTTGTTTCATATTGGTCCTACATTCCCGATTTTCTTCCCAAGCTTTGTCTGTCTTCAGTCGTCTAGACCTTATGTACAATTCCTTTTTCCACTAAGCTAGTCTTACAGTTTCACCTGTCATCCATGGTTCCCTAATTTTGCCATTCCTATCCCTCATTTCCACAGAAGCATATCTGACCTCAACTCTAATCAACGTCTCTTTAAAAGCTTCCCACGTATCAAATGTGGATTTACCTTCAAACAACTGCTCCCAATCTATATTCCTCAACTTCTGCTGAATTTTGGTATAGTTGGCCTTCCCCCAATTTAGCACTCTTCCTTTAGGACAACTCTTGTCTTTGTCCTTGCGTATTCTATAATGTATGGCATTGTGATCAATAGTCCCAAAGAAATCCCCAACTGAAACTTCAACCACCTGGCCAGACTCATTCCCCAGCATCAGGACAAAAATGGCTCTTTCCTGAGTTGGACTGTTTACATACTGCTCAAAAAACCCTCCTGGCTGCTCCTTACAAATTCTGCTCCATCCAGTCGTCTAATATTAAGTGAACCCCAGTCAATGTTGCGAAAATAAAATCGCATTTCACCACCACCATGTTGCTCCCACATCTTTCCATGATCTGTTTAAATATTTGTACTTTCATCTCACGCTCACTGTTGGGAGGCACCATCATTGTTACTGCACCCTTCCTATTTCTGAGCTCTACCCTTATTGCCTTACTGTTTGAGTCCTCCATAGTGCCCTCCTTCAGCACAGCTGTGGTATCCTCTTTGACCAGTAATGCAACTCCTATACCCCTTTACCCCCCTGTTTATCCCACATGAAGCATTAATATCCTGGGATATTTACTTGCCAATCATGCCCTTCCCTCAACCAAGTATCAGTAATAGCAATAATATCAACTCCCAGGTACTAATGCAAGCCCTGTGTTTATCTGCACATACTACACTTCTTGCATTAAAACAAATGCACCTCAGATAACCTGTCCCTTTGTGTTCATCATCTACTCCTTCCAACTCTTCCCCTAACTCACGCTGACATCATTATCTATTTCCTTAAAGGCTGCAGTTGCTATTTCCTTAATATCAACTAAGCTCCTCATTTGGTTCCCATCCCTCTACAACATTAGTTTAAACCCTCCGAAGCAGCATTCGCAAAAGTACCCCGAAGGACATTGTTTCCATTCCAATTCAGGTGTAGGCGGTCCAATTTGTAATAGTTCCACCTCCCAGATAACTAGTCCCAATGTCTCAAAAATCAGAACTCCTTCCTCCTGCACCATCTCTCAAGCAATGCTATCCTTTCATTTCTACTCTGATTAGCACGTGGCATTGGTAGCAATCCTGATATTACAACCTCTGAGGTCCAACTTCTTAACTTGACTCCTAACTCCCTAAATTGTGTTTGTAGGAGCCCATCCTTATTTTTATCCTATATCATTGGTGCCTACATGCACCATGAAAACTGAATATTCTCCCTCCCCCTTCAGAATGTTCTTCAGTCGATCTGAGGTATTACTGTCCCTTGCACCTGGAAGGCAACAAACCATTCTGGAGTATTGACTTCGAACAGAAAAATGCTTATCTACTCCTTTTACAATTGAATTCCCTATGACCTAGCCAATCCAGTATTTTCCCGCCCTTCTGAACAGCAGGCCAACCACGGTGCATTTAACGGGGCTACTGCTGTCTTCTCCTGGGGTGAGCCATCTCTCCAAACAGTATCCAAAACAGTATACCTGCTAAGGAGAGAGGTGACCGCAGGGGACACCTGCAGTGCCTTCCTGCTCTTTCTCTGCTTTTGGTCACCAATTCCCTTTCTCCTTCAGCAATCCTAATCTGTGATGTGATCAGTTCACTAAATGTGCTATCGACAACCTCCTCTGCATTGTGTGTGCTCCAAGGTGAGTCCATCCACCGCTCCAGAGCCATCATCCCGTCTATGCGTTCTTCATAAGAAGTGTTTTTGGTGCGAGGATCAGGGATGTCTCCGAGCATGCTCAGGGCATACTGAAGGGGAGGGTGAACAGCCAGCGGCTGTGGTACACATTGGTACCAATGACATTGGCAGGAAACGTGACAAGATCCTGTAAGGAGAGTGCAGGGATATGGACACAGGGACAGCAGCTGTGTCCCTGAGCTCCCACATTGAGCAAGTTGAGCATAACATGGGGGCTTTGAGATCTCCTGTCACTTTTACTCTAAAGCTTAACTTGGTCTTAAATTAGATACACGGAAAGGAAAGGGTTTTCTTTAACCAATCACAGGAGTAAAAAAAAAAGAGGAGAAGCACCTTATCAACACAGTACAGAGTTCTTTTGCATTGGTTAGATGTGGAGTTCGGGGTGGGAGACATTACACGTGTAGTGTCTCTCGTTCAAACGCTGTCCAAATATGTTAGATCACTTACCCTCCGAGTGCACAATTCGTCCTCTCCCACTCCGCTCCTCGCTCTCACCGCTGCTGCAAATGGAGGCCTGATGCTCGAGGTAAGTCCATTTTAAGTGGGAAATTAACCTTCCCAGCAACCCCCTGGTCCCAGCCCGTTCCCCCCCCCCCCCCCACCACCTCTCTCTAACTCCTCCCAAAAGATAATGCACAAAACATGCAAACATGTCTTTTATTCATGGATTGGCAAAGTGAACAAATGACAATCATGGACCAAACAAAAATAATTTAATGGATATTTGCTGTGATCCTTGAATGACCAAATATTTGGAATTTTATTGAGAAAATCAATTCAGGTTTTTTTTTCAGATCTGAGTTGGATATGTTTTGATCAGTATGTGATTATCATTGGTGACAAAACCAGAAGTTGCTGGGAATGCTCAGAAGTACTGGCAGTATCTGTGGTGCGAAAGCAGAATCAATATATGGTAGGCAACTGGCTCTGGCCAGGTTACTACGCTCATAGTGTTCAGGGATGTGTAGGTTAGGTGTATTAGTCAGGGGTAAATGTAGAGTATGAGAATAGGCTAACAGGTCTGGGTGGGTTACTCTTTGGAGGGTCAGTGTGGGCATGTTGGGCCAAATGGCCTATTTCCACAATATAGGGATTCGACGATTCTATGCATTCTTCATAAAAAATGTCTTTGGTGCGAGGATCAGGGATGTCTCTGAGAAGTCTCAGGGCATACTGAAGGGACGGGTTTACAGCCAGTGGTACACATTGGCATCAATAACATTGGCAGGAAATGTGACAAGATCCTGCAAGGAGAGTGCAGGGAGATTGACCTGAGTGGAAATGCAGGATATCTGGGCTTGTAATCTTGGGTTAATCCTCCTGCTAGGTGGAAGTGGGATAAGGAAGATGAAGAGAGAAAACTTTAATATGTGGTGGAAGAACTGGTTCAGGAAGAGGGTTTCAGATATATGGCTCGTTGGGATTTTGTCCAGGGCAGGTGGGACCTGTAAAAAAGGACAGGGTCCATTTTAACTGGAGGGACACCAACATCCTGGCAGGGAGGTTTGATGATGCATCTTGGGTGGAGTTAAATGAATAATGCAGGAGACTGAAAACCAGAGCAGCAGGACAACAAGCGAGCTGAAATTAGAGTTTAATAGAATAGACAGGCAGGGCCAGTCTAATGACTATGCTGAGGAAAATAATCATAGCAATTTTAACAATGTGAGTGGAAATGATAAGTTCAGTATTATCGGAGATCAAAAAATAAGAATGGAGTGTGTGGAGTGTGCCAAAAGTATTAAAGGTGATAAACCAATCCAATAGAATTTATGTAAATACCTTGTACCTAAATGCATGGAATATTTGTAAAAAATAACTGCACAAACAGAGTTAAAAAGATACGACCTGGTGGGGAGGAAGATCAGTGTTGGGAAGTGAAATGTCCAAGGGGACTCATTACTCAGACAAGAACGTACAGCAGGTTGAGTTACTGCATTGATTAAGAATGATATCAAGGCTGCATTAAAATGACATTAGCACGAGAGACCAAAATGACAAACCAGTTTGGATCCAAATAAAGCATATGGAAGCAAACCTGCTTCTTGGAGTAATTTCATGCCACAATACTCCCATCCTCCAAATATACTTTCAAAAACCAGGGAATACCAATGGCTTGTGAGAAGGGCACAAGAGTGAGCAATCTGTATATACATATTGGCTTAATTAATCAATTTGGCAAGGGTAGCCTCAAATAACGATGCGCAGAATGTATGAGGGATTATTTCTTAAAACAACAAACCAGAAAACTGGCTTTTAGATTTGGTGTGAATAATGAGGAAGGAGTGATCAATCATCTTATAGTAGAGGATCCTCTAGAAAGAGGGACCATAACATGCTGGAGTTTCACATTCGGATTCAAAGATACAAGGGTTTTAGTATCGGGCAGTGATAATTATGTGGAAGGATTGGCCTGAATGGACTCGCAAAAATAACATTGAAGGGCAGAACATTTGAAGAACAATGGCAAATACTTAGGAAGATAGTAAAAACACATCAATTAAAGTTTATTCCTGAGTGGAAGAGGAATTGTAAAAAAAGATAAAACGTCACTCATACCTTAACAAAGAAGATTATGATAAGATGAAAGTGATGTCCTGGTGGTATTATTGCCAACTGCTGATTCAGCGATCAAGATAATATTCTGGGAACTCAGATTCAAATGCCGCCACTGCAAATGCTGGAATCTAAATTCAACATCAATCTGCAAATAAGCTTTACAGATTAATGGTGAGATCACTTTCACTTCAAAATTATGTCTCCTTTGTATTGAGCACTCGAATAAGGGGAAGAGCTGCTCTCTGTTCAAACTGTCCATAAACCTCATGCTCTTAATTGCCTCAATCAGGAACACCTCTCAACCTCCTCTGCTTCAAAAACATCTAACCCCTCATCATAGTTTGAGTACTCTCTCTTGTCTTGTTACTTCTGAAATGTATCACCTCACATTTATCAGTCAAATCTCATCAGCCATTGATCTAGCCACCTGAACAAGCTCTTTATATCATCTTTAAACAAGCATGTTCCTCCTCACTGTGAACCACCCACCTAACCTTTGTGTCATCCATAACGTTATTTATCATTCCCCCAAAATCCATCCCTCACATTCTCATCATCATCACTTATGAAGCTCACAGATAAGAATTGTCTTATTTCTTCTGTTCTTCAGATGTTGTTGAAATGAGAAGAATTAAGAATGCCAGTCTCTTGTTCTTCCTATTTTTGGTAATTTTACAGCGTGATGCAGTTGAGGTCTTTTTATGAGAGAGCCACAGATTTGTTTTGGACATGTAGCTGAATTCTCCTTTTATCCTATTCTTCTCTGTATGTTTTATTCATAATGCTTGCATGTGTTTAATATTGGACTAGGTCGGGCTTACTTCCTCTGCAACATTTGTATTTTACGTGGACGTGGATAACGTTCTTTGTAATATTCCCTGCAATACTCAGAGCTGAAGGAATTTTTCATCTGCAGGATGGGCACAGGCTCATATGATTGCTTGAAAGAGCTGGAGAGATGAGCATAAAGATTTAATTAAATGCTGCACATATACACACGGTAGGAGAGCAAATCATATCGCCAAGTCTACCCTGCATTTGAAACAAATTATTAGAACATATGCCCACTCTTCTTTAAATTGTAAAAAAAAAGTTTTAATACGTGTTCTTAGAGCAGTATGGATCTTACAGCCGCTGGTGGGATTGCAAGCATAATTAAAGATTAATTATAGTTTTATATTCCATTTAATGTAGTTCATATAGTTTATTAATATAAGATTATTTTTCCACTTTGTTTTATAGAAATTCAAAAAAACAAAAGAAAATTTCTTTCAAACGTTCAAATTTCTCTACAAAACAAACTAGAAAAGTCTACATATGTTTCAAAAGTCATCTTCTTTGTTTCAAATGTACAAGTTTTTTTTTGTTTCAAAAACTATTTTTAAATAGGAAGATGTGCCTTTATTCTGGAGAGTCCAACACGTGTTAAGCTCTGGAGAAGACATTCTTCTTCGAGAAATTTATTGCAGAGGAATATTTTTGTTGAGTTAGTTTTCCAAATGGTTGATTTTATTTATTTTTAATATGTTTGATATGTATATGGATATATTTTCTATTTTAATATCATACAAAATTCTGTTTATAAGTGTAATAATATTAAGGCCATATATTTCAGGTAGAGAGAGAGATAGCTGGAAGTTATTATCCAGCAAAATCAGTCAGATAGATGGGTGACTGTCAGGACAGGTAAGAAGGTCGTTCAAAAGTCTCCGATGGCTATTCCTCTATCAAACAGATGTTCAGTATTTGGAACTGTTGAAGGGGGTAGTCTCTCTGAGGAAAATTGAAGAGCCTTGGACTGTTGGAACAAATCTTATGATCGGCAGCGATTGAGAAGATTTTGTATAATTATTGCGACAGCGGTCTCTCCTGTCAGGGGCATAAACAGGACATTCTGTGGCAGTGGGCGAAAATTTAGGATAGTTTATTGGTTTATCGGTACTAGGATTAAGAACATCTCTGAAAGTCTTAAGCATATTGTTAAAGGTGTGATTTAGAACCCATAAATTATTGTATATATTGTTATGAATGACATTTTTAGGGAATAGACTAAAACAGTCTGTAGTGAATTAAAGAGTTGATGTAATGGATTAAAAATCAACCCTTAAAATAGTAATTTCTGACAAATTCAAGCAGGGAAGGAAAAAAAGAAAGATTAAAGGAGAAAAAATCAATGGCACGAAGAGCTGCTGTGCTGTTAACGGATTCAGATTTTTGGGAGGTTGGAATGACTTTAGAAATAGAAAAGGCCCATTCCAAAAGGATCGGTCTAATCTAAATGGGAAAGCCACCAATAGCTTAGCAGGGAGATTTGCTCACCCATAAAGGCAGAACTTATATTGACAGACAAGGCAAGTAGAGGTACTCTAAGTAGCAGTGTAAATGGTAGGATGAATGAAGAAATTTCTGAATATGATGAGAACATGCCAGTTAGAATATAAAGATGAGAGAGTCAGAGTATAGAGTAATTCTGAAGAACTAAAATGCATTTACTTCAGTGCAATGGGATTTACAGGGAACGCTAATCTACTCAGCGCATGTTTCAGAACATTGGATTGGGACATCATAGCTATTATAGGAACTTGGGTGAAAGATGTTCAAGATCTTTCAATAAGAACAGGCAAGACGATAAAAGAGGAGGAGGTGTGGTCTTTTTAGCCAAGGATAGTATAATGCTGGCTCTGAGAACTTTTGCTGAGGACTCACCTACTGATGTAGTGTGGGCTGAGGTTAGAAACAGGAGAGGAGAGGTCACACTGCTTGGAGTTTTTTTATAGCCTCCGCAGAGTTCCAGGGAGGTGGAAGAGAGGATTAGCAAAATTATTCTGGGTAGGAGTGAAAGGAACAGGGTGATCATTATGGGGGACTTTAACTTTCCTAACATTGACTGGAAATGCTATAACTCTCATACGTCGGATGGATCAGTTATTGACCAATGTGTACAGGAGGGTTTCCTGACCCAGTATGTCAAAGGGCCGACAAGAGGGGAGGCCACAATGGATCTGGTGCTTGGTAGTGAGCCAGGCCAAGTGTTTGATTTAGTTGTAGTTGAACACTTTGGAGACAGTGACCATAATTCCGATATGTTTAGTTTAGCGATGGAAAGGGATAGGTACATGCCACAGGTCAAGAATTATCAATTGGGTAAGGGCAATTATAATGTGATTAGGCAAGAATTAGGATGCATAGAATGGGGTAGCAAAATACAGGGGATGCAGAGAGTGGAAATGTGGAGCTGGTTTCAGGAACAGTTATTGTGTGTCCTTGATAGGTATGTACCTGTCATACAGGGAAGAAGTGATAAGGTAAGGAACCGTGGTTTATAACAGAAATTGCACTTTTTGTTAAGAAGAAGATGGAGGCTTATGTGTTGATGAGGCAAGATGGTTCAGATGAGGCGATGGAGAGTTACAGATCATCTAGGATGGATTTAAGCGAGAGTTAAGAAGAAAATAGAGAGGACACTAGCAGTCGTTAGCAAATAGAATAGAAGAGAACCCTAAAGAGGTATGTGAGGAATAAATGGATGATGAGGGTAGGAATAGGCCCAGTCAAAGACAGAAGTGGGAAGTTGAGTGTGGACCTTGTGGAGATCAGAGAGTTGCTAATTGAACATTTCTCATCGGTTTTCCCTCAGGAAAAGGTGAATATTGTAGAGGAAAAGAATGAGGTATGAGATATTAGACTAGAAATGATCGAGGTTAGTTACGAACAGGTGTTATCAATTCTGGAAGGAGTGAAAGTAGAGAAACGCCCTGGACCGAATGGATTTATCCAAGGATTCTCTGCGAATCTAGGGAGGAGATAGCAGAGCCTTTGGCTTTGATATTTGAGTCATCACTGTCTACAGGTTTAGTACCCAAGGACTGGAGGATTGCAAATTTTATGCCCTTGTTCTTGAAGGGTAGTAGAGATGACCCAAGCAATTATAGACCAGTGAGCCTTGCTTCTGTTGTAGGAAATGTATTGGAAAGGATTATAAGAGATAACATTTATAATCATCTAGCAAGCAACAATTTGATTTCAGATAGTCAATATGGTTTCGTCAAAAGCAGATCCTGTCTCACAAATCTCATTGATTTTTTTTGAGAAGGTGACCAAGCATGTAGATGAGGGTAGGGCAGATGACCTGGTATACATAGACTTCAGTAAAGCCTTTGATAAGGTTCGACGTGGTAGGCTGTTGGAGAAAACGCAGAGGCGTAGAATTCACGGTGAATTAGCAGTTTGGATTTGAAACTAGCTTTCTGAAAGAAGGCAGAGACTGGTGGTTGATGGAAAATATTCAGCCTGGAGTCCGGTTTCAGCCTGGTGTGCCACAAGTGTCTGTTTTGGGACCACTGCTGTTTGACATTTTTATAAATGACTTAGACGCAGGCACTGGTGAATGAAGTAGTAAATTTGCAGACGACACTAAAGTCGGTGAAGTTGTGAGCAGTTTGGAAGAATGTTACAGGTTGCAGGGGAACTTGGATAAACAGCAGAATTGGGCTGAGGGGTGGCAAATGGAGTTCAATCCAGCTAAATGTGAGGTGATGCACTTTGGGAAGAATAACAGAAAGGCAGAGTACTGGGTCAATGGAAAGATCCTTGGTAGTGTGGATATGCAGAGTGATCTTGGAGTCCATGTCAATAGAGTGCTGACAGTTGCCACCCAGCTTGATAGTGCTGTTAAGGTGGCATGCAGTTTGTTAGGGTTCATTCGTAGAGGGATTGAGTTCCGGAGCCACAATATCATGCTGCAACTATACAAAACGCTGGTGCGGCCACACTTGGAATATTGTGTACAGTTCTGGTCGCCCCATTACAAAAAGGATGTGGAAGCATTGGAAAATGTGGAGAGGAGATTTACCAGGATGGTGCCTGGTCTGGAGGGAAGGTCGTATGAGGAAAGGCTGAGAGACTTGGGTCTGTTCTCATTGGAAAGAAGAAGCCTAAGAGGGAATTTGTTAGAGACATGCAAGATGATCAGAGGATGAGATGGGTAGACAGTTAACGTCTTTTTGCTAGGATGTTAACGTTAGCATATACGAGGGGGGATAGCTACAAATTGAGGGGTGATAGATCTAAGACAGACATCAGAGACAGGTTCATTTCACAGAGAGATGTAAGGGCTTGGAATGCCCCACCTGCTAATGTAGTCAACTCAGCCACATTAGGGGGACTTGAACCATCCTTAGATATGCTCATGGATTATTTTGAGATATTATAGGGGACGAGCTGAGAATACTTCAAAGGTCAGTGCATCATAGAGGGCCTAATGGCCGGTTCTGATGAATCCAGAGGGATGAATCCAGTTGGGAGCTGGAAGGCGGAGTCATTAGGTGGAATGGAAGGGAGGAGTATGGGCAGCAAATGGAGTAAGGGCATGGGTAGCAAGGTTATTTCAAATTGGAGAAGTCAATGTTACATCTTCCATGTGGTAGGCTTGCCAGGCAGATGAGCTGATGTTCCTCCAATTTGCAGTCTGCCTCACCAAGGCAACAGAGGAGGCCAGGGGTGGTTATGTCAGAAAGGGAGTTGGAAGGGGAATTCAAATGGGCGGTGACTGGGAGGTCAGTTTGGCCCTTGCAGGCCCGGCTGTGATGTTCAGTGAAATGTGCCCTTAGTTTATGTTCAGTCTCCCCAGTGTAGAAAAGACCACATCGGGAGCATCTGATGCAGTAAACTCGGTTGGAAGAGAGGCAGGTGAATCTCTGTCTGACCAGCAAGTACTGATTGAAGCCCTATAAGGAGGTGGAAGTGGTGGTCTGCCAGCATTTGTGGTTGCAGGAGAAGGTACCTGGTGGTTATGGGGGAGATCGGTGGGGAGTGTAGCACGATAACGAAGCAAACAGTCTTGTGGGAGATGTGCCAGCTGGTGGGATCCAAACCTAGTTTACTGCATCTGGTGCACCCGACCTGGTCTTCACTGCATCGGGAAGACCAAATGTAAATGAAGTGAATGATTTGATGAGTATTGCAGTCAGGCTTCTAAGGGCTGACCTGACCTCCCAATCACTTCATATTTCAATTCTCCCCCCCCACCCCCAAATCCCTTTCTGACATAGCCATCCTTAGCCTCCTCCATTGCCACAATGAACCAAACCAAAAACTGGAGGAACAAGACCTGATATATAACCTGTGCAGCCTACACCCTGGGGACTCAACATTGAATTCTCCAGTTTCAAATAACCTTCCTTCTAATCCTATGATTCCCTTCCCAGGCCTTGCCCTCCTTGGCTTCCTCTGAACACTTGATCCAGCTACCAACTGGATTCAGTCCTCCCATCACCAACCGACTGATACCCTTTATGTGGGTTCACTTATGCCCATCTCGCCACTCTGCCTCCTCCTCCCTCACCCGCCCCTTTATCTATAGACCCCTTACTCCTAACCACAGTCCTGACGAAAGGTTATATCCTAGGTGTTGACTTCTCGATGTCTTGATGCTGCCTTGCTTATTCTGTTCTTCCAGCCTCCTGCATGTCTATTTTGGATTCCAATAGCTGCTGTATTTTTTTTTAATTGTCTTCTTGTGGAATAGGCAGGAGAGAGGGAATGCGTTGCATCTGTTTTTTATCCAATGGTTTTGATGGGCTGAATGGCTTTCTTATTTGACTGTGAAACCAGCTAGAGTTGCTGTAGGGGTTCCTTCTTTTTAACCGTGGAAATATTTATTGCCCAGCAGTGCTTTTGATTAATGTTACCTATTCATTAACAGCACAAGCTTGAATGTTGTTCAGATTCGATACTTTAATACCCGACGAGGTGACTCATTGTTCTGAACATTATGTAATCTCCACAGAACATCCCACCACTGATCGCATTACAGAGGGAAAAACATTGATGAAGCATCTGAAGATGTTTTTGCCGAAGAAGCTACCCTGCGATTGTCCACAGAGATATCCAGGCACTGAGAGGATATATGTCCACCAGCCACATTGTGTTATGAATGATCCAACCAGTGGGAAGTTTACAACTGATTTCCATCAAATTCAATTTTGTTCAGTCTCCTTGACACCTTGATCAGTCAATTACTGCCATGATATCAGGGTCAATCACTCTGACGGTGTGTTCACATCTTTTGTTCTTGTCAATTGGCCAAGCTATATGTGTGGGGAGTGTTTCCTTCTCTCAGAGGATAGTGACGGTTGGGACCAGACAGTTAGGGGAGGCGACATCACTGAAATGTTTCAGGGGTGCGAGTGGGTGTCAATGAATTTTGACACATCAGAGATTAGATTAGATTAGATTAGGTTACTTACAGTGTGGAAACAGGCCCTTCGGCCCAACAAGTCCACACTGCCCCGCCGAAGCGTAACCCACCCATACCCCTACATCTACATTTACCCCTTACCTAACACTATGGGCAATTTAGCATGGCCAATTCACCTGGCCTGCACATCTTTGGACTGTGGGAGGAAACCGGAGCACCCGGAGGAAACCCACGCAGACACGGGGAGAACGTGCAAACTCCACACAGTCAGTCGCCTGAGGCGGGAATCGAGTTCTATAATGAATTGCGCATGAAAGAAAAATTGCGTCCAAAATCTTCTCTCCTATGATATTGGTTGTCCCTGAGATATCATGACTAACTTCCTCAAGTTCCCAAGTATTCATGTATTTCTCCGCGGTAAACATAATGTAGAAATATTCATTGAGGACTTCACCTATCTCTTATGGTTTGACACGTACTTATCCACTTTGATCTTCGAGGGGTCCTATTTTCACTGTAGCTGTTGCTTTTTCTTTTAGTATATTTAAAGTACCTTTTTGGATTCATTCTAATCTTCTCAGCCAAGGCTCTTTCTTGCCCCCTTTTCATCCTACTGATTTCCTTCTTCCACAGACTCCTGTATCTCTTATGTATCTCCAGGGATTCCCTTGATCCCAGCTGCTTGTACCTGAACCACGCCCCAAGTTTGAACATGAACCTGTGGACCTGTTTTGTCCCTCTCCATAACTATTTGAAGATTAATCGAACTGTGGTTCCTGTCCCAAAGTGCTCCCCTACTATTAACTCAGTCGCCTGTCCTGCCCTATTCCTGAGAAAATTTTGAGTTTTGCCACTTCCCGAGTTGGACACTCTATATACCGCTTGAGGAAACTTTCGTGACGCATTTACAGATTTTATCTCATCAATCCCTTAACGCTCAGGCAGTTCCAGTCTATGTTAGAAAAAATAAAATCCCCTATCATGATAACCCTATTGCTCCTGCAGGTATCTCCCTTCTCTTCCTGCATATTTGTTACTCGAATTCCTATTGACTATTTGGGGGCCTATAGTACATGTCACCATCCCCTTTCTATTTCTTACCTCCACTCACAAAGCCTCATTGGGTGATCCATCAGTTATTTTATCTCTGATTACTGCTGTTGTACTCCCCTTAATCAGAAATGCAACTCCCCTCCCCTCCTTCCACCATCTCTGTCTTGTTTAAAACACATTTACCCTGGTACATTAAGCTGTCAGTCCTATCCATCACTAAGCTATGTTTCTATACTGGCTATAATATACCAGTTCCACCTCCATATTCACGCCCTGAGCTCATCGGCCTTACCTGTAGGTCTTCTTGCATTGAAATAGATGCAATTTAATCCAAAAGGCAGTACTTTCTCTCTGTCGTTTACCAGCCTAATCTTACTGATTTCGGATTACTGTATCTCCTTCCAGCCTTGCACTTGCCTCGCTGCTCTTGAGGATACCACCCCCTGCCAAACTATTTTAAACACTGCCTTGTAACACTAGCAAAACTGGCCGCCAAGATATTGGTGTCCCCTCCAGTGCAAGTCTCTGACGGTAATCTTCCTCTCAGGAGGTTACCATTGTTCCCGCCTCAGACGACTGACTGTGTGGAGTTTGCACGTTCTCCCCGTGTCTGCGTGGGTTTCCTCCGGGTGCTCCGGTTTCCTCCCACAGTCCAAAGATGTGCAGGTCAGGTGAATTGGCCATGCTAAATTGCCCGTAGTGTTAGGTAAGGGGTCGATGTAGATGTAGGGGTATGGGTGGGTACGCTTCGGCGGGGCGGTGTGGACTTGTTGGGCCGAAGGGCCTGTTTCCACACTGTAAGTAATCTAATCTAATCTAATCTAATTGTCAAGGTTTTTTTTAAAAAAATGTTTCTCCTAGCTCTCTGTAATCACACTGCAGGACCTCGACCCTATTTATGCGGGTATCATTTGTGCTAACGTGCATAATGATTTCTGGCTGCTCCCCCTCCCCCTTGAGAATGTTCTGCAGCCACTTGGAGACATCCTTGACCCTCGCACCTGGGAGGTAACCCACCATCCTGGATTCCCGTTTGTGACCACAGAATCTCCGATCTGTTCCTCTAACAATCGACCCTCCTATATTTAACGTCCTGTTTACTTATATTCTTTCCCGCTGTGCCTCAGAGCCAGTACGACCAACCTGTCTACTGCTGCTTTCCCCTGAATGTTCATCTCCCCCAACAATTCAAAATGGTATACTTGTTTTCGAGAGGAATGGCCACAGGGGACTCCTGCACTTCCTGCCTACTCCCATTGCCATTCCCGGTTGTCGCCCATCTACTCTCTGCCTGGAATAGGTCAGGATGCAAGGATCGCCTGTTGGATTAAATTGTGTTTATTTAAATACAACAGGACTGACAGGTAAGGCTAATGAACTCAGGGCGATGAATGTTAGACTGGAATATTGCAGTAATTAAAGAATCATAACTAAAGCGTGTCTTGGGTGTGGCCACCACACTAAAGCACTTATCTATGAAGTTCTCAGTAGCTCGGATGACCCTGCGTGCATCCGAGATTAGAGTACCTACAGTGTGGAAACCGGCCCTTCTGCCCAACAAGTTCGCACCGACCCACTGAAGAGCAGCCCACCCAGACCCACTCCCCTACACCCAACGCTATGAGCAGTTTAGCATGACCAATTCACCTAACCTGCACATCTTTGGACTGTGGGAGGAAACCACAACACCCAGAGGAAACCCACACAGACACGGGGAGTATATGCAAACTCCACTCAGACCGAGGCTGGTTTTGGAACCTGGTCCCTGGTGCTGTGAGGCAGCAGTGCTAACCACTGAGCGACCATGCCACCCAGCTCCAGCTCCCTAACACGGTACCCCTTTAAAGTACAGGAGGACACCATTGGCCATTAGGTATGAATCAGCTCCAAAAATGTCCCCCAAGCACCTCCTATTTGCTAGCCCTCTCTCTATTGCCCGTTAAATTCATAATTTTCAAATATATATCCTGTTCTCTTTTGAATCTTCATCCACAACTTTCCCAGCCGGTCAATTCCAATTCGAAACAGCTCTCTAAATAAGACATTTTTCCTTATTTCACTCCGAGCTCTTTTGCTGACAACCTTGAAATTAGAATTCCTTGATACTGTAATGCCAACTAATAGAGTATTCTTTTTCGACTCTGCAACATTTTTCATACTTTTGAGCACCGCAATAAATTCACATCTTTTTCTGTTCTGCTCCAGGAACAATAAACCTTGCAAGAACAATAACAACTACTATAATGGAAAAACAAGCAGAAAACTAGTCATCAGGATTTATTAACATCAACTAGCCACAAAAGACATGACCCCAACAATAATTTCTTACGTACCGATGAGGAAGTACGTCACTTTGACTAAGTCTGCATATCCATCCTAGGACAGGCCAAACAGAGACAAGCACAAGAATTCCTGGAAACATGGTATTCCAACCAGAACTCCATCAACAAACACGTCAATTTTGACTCCATTTACCACCCTCTGAGAAAAAAGGGCCGAAAATTGACATCATCGTCACAGGAAATTACAATACCAACCCAAGGAAACCGAAACACTTGAAGAGAAAGTGGATGATAACACCAGCACTTCACTGGAGGCTCACTTACTGAGTACAGTCAATGGAACTAACCAGGAACTGCCATTAGCTATTGCTTCAGAATAGATCAGAGTGCTCATGGCTGCCACCACATAGAATCATTGAATTAAAGTGTGAGCCTGCACCACCAAATGCATATCCAAAGAGTTTTTTAAAAGATTGTGAGACTACCTGCTCAATCACCCACCAAGGCACTGCATTCCAGACACATGTCACCAGGGGTAGAACGGCGGATCTGTGGTTAGCAATCCTGCCTTAGAACACTGGGGACCCAGGTTTGATTCCAGCCTTGGGTGACTGCCTGTATGGATTTTGCGCATTCTCCCTGTGTCTGCGTGGTTTCCTCGAGGTAATCCAGTTTCCTCCCACAATACGATGATGTGCAGCTTAGGTGAATTGGCCGTGCTAATTGCCCATATTGTTCAGGGATGCGTAGGTTAGGTGCATTAGTCAGGGGTAAATATAGGAGGAACGTGTTTGGGTGGGTTCGTCTTTGGAGGGTCAATGTGGATTGGTTGGGCAAAAGAGCCTATGTCCGCACAGTAGGGATTTTATATTCAATGTCTGTGCCACCCTCTCAGTTCAAAACAGACTCACAAATCCTCTCTCAATCCCCTGTCTTTCACTTTAAGCATGTATCCCTTTGTTTTTGACCCTTTGAGTAAGGGAAACATTTGCTGTCTGTTCATCATCTCCATTCCCCTTATGCTCTTTCACACCTGTTCCAGGTTCCCTCCTCAACCTTCCCTGCTGCAATGAAAAAAGGAGCAAATTTAGCCCTCGCCCTTCACAGTCTGAGTACTCACTTGTCTTGTTAATTCAGATGTGCATCATCTCACATTTATCAGTGTTAAACTTCATCGGCCATTAATCTGGATATAGAAATCATCTGTTTATATCGTCCTGTAGCCTAACCATTTCCTCCTCACTGTGAACCACCCAGCTAATCTTTGTGTCATCCCCATTAGTTATCATTGAACTGCCATCCATCTTCCACATTCTCACCATCATCATTTATGAATATCACAAACAAATCTTGATTTCCTTCTTATTCTCCAAATGTTATTCACAGAAGAAGAATTAAGAATTCCAGTCTCTTGCTATTCTTTTTTTTGGGATTTTACAAAGTGATGTCGTTAATACCTATTATGAGGGAGCTGCAAATTGCATTTTCAACATAGAGTTGAATTCACCTTTTAAACTCTGCCCCTCAACATGTCTTATTCATAAAATGTATACCTAATTTAGAATGAACAATGGTTTGGCACCTTGCTGTGGAACAGTCGCCTTTTGTGTGGCACTGTTCTTTGCAACAATAGTCAGAACTGAAGAATTTTTCATCTGCAGGATGGACGCAAACTCATTGCTTGAATCAGCTAATGTGATGAGGATAAATACTCAATTCACTTCTACGTTATGGACAAACTGCAGGAGATCAAATCATATTCTCATGTCTACCTTGAATTGGAAGCAAATACATACTGTTAAAAAAAATTCAAAAGTGTTGAGACGCCATTCCGGGGAGGGGGGTGTGGGGGGGTGGGGAGGGTTGTTGGAACATGTCATCTGCTTTTGATGGAGATGCAGAAATACAGAGTGAATGTGCAGTCTGAACAAGAATCAACTGATTTAAAAAGAAATACATTAAATCATAATTTTCAATGGAACCAGATCCCAATTTTCCTGAACAGTGATAATTTTACACCCAACCTCACTTTTGCTAAAGCAAGTTTTTTTTCCCAGTCACTAAAACTTCATTAGCCATTCTTCCTCTGTCTTCCGACTCTTTTTTTTTAACACTCCGACTTCCCTTGTATTGCCCCTTCTGCTGCTATATACTCTCCCATTGATGATATCTCTTCACGTCTTTCTTCTCCCACTCCCACGGTAAGTTACACCAGTTCCCTAGTTACTCCCATTTCCACTGGCCATCCCTTGCTCTTTTTGCTTTCCAACTAGGGAGATGGGAACTGCTGGTTTCATGCTGCTATTGGTCATCAGTCAACAATGAGATTGGGATGATCAATGTCCAATACGAACAGACAATAGTGTGTGTCTGTCACTGTCCAATACAATATGAAAAGGATGGTTCTGTTACCCATACAGAGTGGAACTTTTTTCTGCCTCTGTGTCACAGCGCTCAAGCAAACAGCCTCATCACAAACAAGACAAACCTCTCCTCAGAATCAGAAGTCCAAGCATCAGCTTTTCCTAAAACGTTGTGAGGACAGTGACCACATTGTTCAAACAAGCCGTGTTCGATCATTTTGCTCTTTACCATTTTAACTGATTTTCCATATGTCATTTGAAGTGCAATCAGAGTAACGTCCCTTGCATCAAAGTAATATTTGTCTCAAGTAGCATCATTACCCCTCAGCAAACTGTGGTTAATGGGAATCAGAGGAAATTCTGTGCTGTCAACTTTCTCATTGAACAATGACACCTTCCCTCGAGCTATTGGGAATGACAAATAAACTCAGCCTTTGCTAGTGCCTTCCAAACCATGGATGGATTTGACTTATTAATAACATCAAGATATATCTGTTTTCACAGTTTGGTCTAAAGTCTCAGAAAAGTAAGACCTTGCTGGTTGAGTGTCAACCCAATGAAATCAGAGGATTACGATAAGATAACGATTCTGATTATTTTCAACCAGTTACTTTCTGAGGACTGATCGTAAGATGTCAGTGCCACTGAGATCAACATTTTCTCTGTCCAACAGCGTCCCATCACATTGGCTCAAGGCTTCAACATTCCCCAATTCTACTTCATTCTCCAGCTCATTTGCCATGTTCGCCAGATATACGAGGCCCACAAGATGGAATAACTTAGAGATGCCTATGAGCCTCTGGAGCCTGCCACCCCACCCATGCCCTGTGCTCTGAGTCCATCCCATCTCCTTTTCACATTTCTCACATTTGGGGACCTAGATGATGCACACCTGAATCTCTCCTCACATTTCATCTGATCCATCCCCTCCCCCAAGTCCACCTCCTGTCGAGTATTCACCATCCCTCCTAAACTTCCGCGTTCTAATGCTGAATGTTCTGTACTCAGCAAAGGTCTCAGCTTTATCCCGCTGTGCGCCCACTTTAATGAATTTCAGTAACGACATAATGTTGAAATCCTCTTCCACCGTCTTCTCCTCGGTGTCCATTTCTTTGGACAAGAGTCCACTCCCCATCCCACTGGCCCTTCACTCAGTTCCATCACTGTCCCTCCACCTGGGCACATTCCTCTGGTGTTTACTTGAGCTCAATCTGTTCATTGAGAACTTTCCATGTGATACTCGTTGTCTTAATTTCTCTGCATCCCCCTCACCTTATCCAACCTATCACCCTCTGAACAGACTGTATGCTGTATGCTTCGATCCAACCCTGACTGTGTTATTCAGCCTGTGTCGATAAGGGTGGTGGACTCACTTCTCCATTTCAGAGGCTGAGTTCCAGCTCTCAGATACTTCCACATATCAACTGCTGGTCCATCACCTTTCCATAGCACATCAGACCATTTTATTAACTAAATCTGACAACATTTCATCTGGAGATTCCCACCCACTCACCCCCACCTAACAGTCCCGTAGCTGATGGTCTTCTGATAGCAGAGCTCGCTTTTATATTGTCCTGAAAATCCACAAACAGAACTGCCTGGGCAACCCATTGCTTCAGCCTGCTCCTGACACACAGAGGGGTGTGCATGGATACACATGTGGGTTCAAGTTATATCTGTACCTTCATAGGGTACGTAGACCATTCCTTGTTCCAGTTCTTTCCACCCCCCATCCACAACACTTTCTCCGATATGTAGATGATATCATAGCTGCTGTTCCTCTCTCTTGTCCAGAAATGGACAAGTTTATCGTTTCCAATTTGCACTCCTCACTCACTTTCACCTGGTCTATCTCTGACTCCTCCTTTCCTTTCCTTGACATCTGTGCTTCTGTTTCTGGGTATAGATGGGTCACTGATATCGAGTATTAACACACCAACTCCCACAGCTACCTGGAGTATACATCCTCACACCCTGTTTCCTACAAAGGCTCCATTCCATTCCCCAAGTTCCTCTGTCTCCACCGCATTGCTTCTCATGATGTCAGCTTCAGAAATGTGCCTCTGAAATGTCCACCTTCTTCCTCAACCGAGAATTCCCCAGCACTGTTGTTGACAGGGCCCCTAACTAGTTCTGTCCCACCTGCTGCGCTTCTACCCTCACCCCCTCTCCTCCCTCCTGCAACAGCGTGAAGAGTTCCCCTTGTCCTTACCTACCATCCCACCAGCATTCACATTCAGAAGATCATCAGCCTGCATTTCCCCCACCTCAAGCGAGATGCCACCACCAGACACATATTTGCCTCCTCTCTCTTTTACCGCCTCCTGAAGTGATCATTTCCTCCAGGACACCCTGGTCTGCTCGTTATTCACTCCTCACACTTCCCCCCCCCACACCGCCCCCCTACCACCTCACCACAATTCCACTTCACTTTCCCCTGTCAGAGGTGTAACACTTTCCCATTTACCTCCTCCCTCCTCACTATCCAAGGGCCCAAACATGCCTCCCAGGTGAAGCAGCATCCTACCAACATTTCCCACAATCCGGTCGACTACATTCACTGCTCACATTGTGGTCTGCTCTACATTGGGGAAACTAAAGGCACACTGGGTGACTACTTCACAGAATAACCAAGCTGTACCTATGCAAGAGACCCTGAGTTTCCAGTTGCCTGCCAGTTTAATACCCCATCCTGTTCCCTAGCTAATATCTCTGCGTCAGACTTGCTGCAGTGTTCCAGGACATTTCAACGCAAGCTGGAAGAACAACACCTCATTTTTCGCAGGTAGTTCCTGCAGCCATTCAGACTCAAAATAATGTTCAATAATTTTAAGGACTGAACTCCTCAATGCCCATACCCGTACACCAGGCCTAGTTCTCACGTGGCCTTCCATGACTCACCCCCTATTGTTCGCTACTAACAGTCTCCATTAACAAGTATTCAGCCACTTCTGCAGCTGTACAGGGCCCTGATGAGACCACACCTGGAGTACAGTGTGCAGTTCTGGTCTCCAAATTTGAGGAAAGCCATTCTGGCTATTGAGGGAGTGCAGCATAGGTTCACGAGGTCAATTCCTGGAATGGTGGGGTTACCTTACACTGAAAGACTGAAGCGACTGGGCTTGTATACCCTTGAGTTTAGAAGACTGAGAGGGGATCTGATTGAGACATATAAGATTATGAAAGGATTGGACACTCTGGCAGCAGGAAACATGTTTCTGCTGATGGGTGAGTGCCGAACCAGAGGACACAGCTTAAAAATACGGGGTAGACCATTTAGGACAGAGATGAGGAGAAACCTCTTCACCCAGAGAGTGGTGGCAGTGTGGCATGGTCTACCCCAGAGGGCAGTGGAGGCCCAGCCTCCGGATTCTTTTAAGGAAGAGTTGGATAGAGCTCTCAAAGATAGTGGAATCAAGGGTTATGGAGATAAGGCAGGAAGAGGATACTGATTAGGAATGATCAGCCATGATCATATTGAATGGTGGTGCAGGCTAGAAGGGCTGAATGGCCTACTCCTGCACCTATTGTCTATTGTCTATTGCGTATTGTCTTTTGTCAATTAATGATGTGAGATGTGACAAATAGGAAGCAATGTCAACATGTAGTCCAGTCCAGAGATATTGTGAACCGAATGTGCTGTATTGAAAGCTGGGACTGTTTGCTCTGACTGTGATTGATGTCATCTCTCCATGCAATGCAACATTGTCACTGGAGGGTTTCCTTCTCCTATTCGTAAGAGGCTTCATTCAGTGCGTTATCCCAGTGTAGGAACAGATGCATCAGCTCCAACAGTAACAGAGATTAACAGCTGCATAGATCTGAATCTGAGAATAGCGGACTGGAACATTACAACAATGGAGAGGAGGTTTCCTTTGAGTCTTTTCAAGGTTTCCCCTCTTGGGGATGTTGTGGTTCTGTTCGCCGAGCTGGGAATTTGTCTTGCAAACGTTTCGTCCCCTGTCTACGTGACATCCTCAGTGCTTGGGAGCCTCCTGCGAAGCGCTTCTGTACTGTTTCCTCCGGCATTTATAGTGGCCTGTCTCTGCCGCTTCCGGTTGTCAGTTCGAGCTGTCCACTGTAGTGGCCGGTATATTGGGTCCAGGTCGATGTGTTTGTTGATAGAGTCTGTGGATGAGTGCCATGCCTCTCGGAATTCCCTGGCTGTTCTCTGTTTGGCTTGCCCTATAATTGATGAAATTGCGAGGGTATCCGTTTTAGGCGAATACCTTGACCACACCAGAACTGCAAAAAGAGGAAGAGGAACACCTATACAAAGTTTTCGCCAAAAACGGATACCCTCGCAATTTCAACAGATGCCTAAGGGAGAGACAACAGAACGAGGACATGCCGCAACCCAAAGGACTAGCCACACTACCATACATCAGGAACATTTCTGAACTGACAGCCAGACTACTGTGACCACAAGGACTCATAACAGCACACAAACCAACAGCAACGTTCAGACAACAACTCACCGGAACGAAGGACCCGATACCCAACATGAGCAAAACTAATGTAGTGTACAAAATCCCATGCAAGGACTGCACAAAACACTACATCAGACAAACAGGAAGACAGTTAACGATCCGTATACATAAACACCAAATAGCCACGAAACGACACGGTCCTTAGTAGCCATACACACAGACGACAAGCAACATGAGTTTGACTGGGACAACACTACTATTATAGGACAAGCCAAACAGAGAACAGCCAGGGAATTCCTAGAGGCATGGCACTCATCCACAAACTCTATTAACAAACACATCGACCTGGACCCAATATACCGGCCACTACAGTGGACAGCTGGAACTAACAACCGGAAGCGGCAGAGACAAACCACTATAAATGCCGGAAGAAACAGCACAGAAGCGCTTCACAGGAGGCTCCCAAGCACTGGGGATGTCACCTAGACAGGGGATGAAACGTTTGCAAGACAAATTCCCAGCTCCGCGAACAGAACCACAACAACGAGCACCCGAGCGACAAATCTTCTCCCAAACTTTGAACCCTATTGGGGATTTCTACCATATCGGATATCAGTAGGACTGATGATTATTCTGGGCGGGGTGGAGGGTGAGCTACTCAGCTATTCTCGCTATTGTTGGTGTTCTCTACCTCTGTGTATTCATTAATCCCATAAACAAGCTTGAACTTCGTTGCAATTTCGTTTTCTATATTTGTCAGAGAAAGAAACTATGGTCTTCAGTTTCAATTGCAGTCTCCATTCATTACCCATGAATTGCAGACCACTCCCTCACCAACATCTGCGAACAAAACTGTGCACAACCTCGAGATCCCTTTTTGCCCAGAATTGATTTATGTCTCCTGTTATCCCCAATTTCATCTCTGTGTCAGTATTGTTGCTGAACAAGCCATTGGCTGCACGTTGGTAAAATTCAGACTTAATGTTTCAAGCTCTCTTCTGACCACTTTTCCAATTACAAATATTTCAATCACAAAATTGCTCTTGTCTCGGACGTTACTTCATGTTTAGGACAATGTATGAATGTAGGAATGTCGCTGGATGTAATTCAGAAGCAAAGCCTATAAAACGAAAGATATTGTTTCAAGTGATTTGTTTCAAGTCCACTACAGCTGATTACAGAACTTAAATAAAAATGATAAGAATTGGAATAAAAATGAATTTCACGAAAACCAAACATAAAAGCAACATTTTGTCTGAAAACCTTCATCTTTCACCGATCACCTTCGGTAAAGAAATCTAATGTTCTTAGCCAGTCTGGGTTAATTGTGACTTGAGACCCATGACAATGTACTTTACTTTGTATTGGCTTGTGGAATGGCCTCATAATCAGAGCAATTAGTGATGGTCACCGAATGCTGCCCTTCCCAGGAATGCCAACATTCCACGAATTAACAAAATTGAAGGTTAAATCAAATAAAGGACGTAGCTGAAAATCTGAAATTATAGAAAGAAATGTAAAGAAATGAACAGAATGTGCTGGGAAACTTTCCTGAACTGAAAGCAGCTGGAAAGGAGTGTGATTAATACCATTGACAGGGAAGTCTGCTTTGAAGGGGAGGAGGAATCAATAGAGAAAGAGAGATATAGAAGAAAAAGAGCAAACAAAGAGAATGATGATCAGCTGGGCTGGAAATCAAATGTGAGATTCAGCTCCATTTATTTTTCGCCTTTCCCATCTTCCTCAATATCATGCCCTTGTAAATACAGGTATCCCCCGCTTTTCAAATTTTCGCTTTTTGCCACTTCCCTTTCCAAATGATTAAATTAGGACATTGTTTCACTCACCAAAAGATATTCGAACAGGATTTTCACTTTTACGAAGAAAGCCGATTTTTTTACCATATAAATTAGTGGTACTGCACTTTCCAACATATCAGCTTGCGAACGGTTTCGTAGGAACACTCTGCTTACAAATAGTGACGGAAACCTGTATATATCTAAGATCATGTTTAAAGCAATTTGATTCCCTCTGTCTGTCCTCCCTAAGTGTGGTCATCTTCTTATATTCATTAATTAGATATGGGTATCTCTGACTGGGGCAGCATGAGTTCATTTTTCCAGTTGAGAAGACCTTGAGCCACTGCAGTCCACGTGCTTGATCTGATTTGGTTTCGTTTATTTTAGTCAAATGTACAATGGAAAGGTTTGTTTTTATTGTAGTGCAGGCACATGATAGTAAACAAGAAAACAGAGATCGTGGGGTACTTACACAGAGTGAGTCATACAAGGTGACAGCTTCACAGAAGGTGGGCAAAGTAAGATGACATTAGCAAGATTAATATTATTTGAAAAGTGAGAGATGTCAATTTGTCAGTCTAATAATGGTAGGGAAGGAAGTGTTCCTGAGCATGCTGGTCCATGTTTTCAAGCCTCTGTTTCTTCTCCCTGTTGGAAGAGGTTGTAGGAGATCATGACCAGTTTGGGAGAGATCTTTGATGTTGCCAGCCTGTTTGCGACAATGACAAGTACAAATGTCTTCCGTGATGGTCTGAGCTGTGCACACAACCGTCTGTAGTTTCATATGGTCCTAGGCAGAGCAGTTATCATGACAGGTCATTATGTACCCGAATAGAATGCTTTGAGTTGCCAGTATACAAAGCACTGGGAGACGGGCGGTTTCAAAATAGTTACATGTAACAATTGGCTGTTAAGTGGATACCCACGTTCTGGTTGCTGTTTTGACAACAATTGAAATGTTCCTGATAATTTTAAATTATGTCCTCTATACCAAAACCCTGTTGAGTGAATTGTATTGCCAACATCGAACCAATGAGCCATCACCTGCTTCAAACGAATAGAGAAGCCATCACCACCACAACGAAGGAGAAAGAAACAGAAACAAAGGGAAGGAGAGAGAGAGAACACAGCGAGGGAAACAAATGGACAGTCAGTCAAAGAGAGAAAGGAAACAAAACAAGGAAACAAACAGTCGCATGTGCAGGGAGAAGGGAAGATAATAGGTTCAGGGAAAGGAACAGAAGGCAGGGAAAAGGAAAACACAGGGAAATGGACAGTGTGAGAGACAGTGGGAGACAAAGGTCACACCGAGCTGGGGATAGGGTCAAGGAAAGCTGGGGATAATGGGAGGAGATGGGGGTGAGGACCAGAGAGACCTGGGCGTGAGCACTGGAGGAAGCTGGGGGTAGGGAGGTGAGGATTTATTTTGTCATGTGCCAAGATGTCCAGGAAGATCATGGTAAGAATGGATGTACTGAATGATGGCTGGAAAACATGTCTGAAATGCATATAGGTTACGCTGCACAGGGTGTGCACTCGGCGAGATCAATATGAACAAATTCAGCATTATCTGAGATTAGAAAGTCCATTCATCAGTTTTATAACAGCCAGGAAGAAGCTGTTCCTGATCTTGCTGCTCTGTGTGTTCAAGCGTCTGCATCTTTTAGCCTGATGGAGCAGGTTGTGGGAGATCTTTACAGGCATATGATGGGTCTTTGGCAATGTTAGAACAAAGAACATTCCAGTACAGGAACAGGCCATTTGGTGGTCCAAGCCTGCGCCGATCCAAATTCTCAATCTCAACCTGTCTCCTATTTTCTAAAGGTCTGTATCCCTATGCTCCCTGCCCATTCATGTATATTTCTGAAACATCTGAAATGGAGCACCACTGGTCACAGTTCTACATGTCGAGAAACTCCCTTCCCCAGCTACGCTCTGTCCCGTGTTGCCAAGCCAGTTCTTTATCCATGTAGCTAGAACACCCTGGACACCATGTGACTTCACTTTCCACATAACCCGACCAGGGGAAATCATATCAAACGTCTTCCTGAAGTCCATGTACACGACATCTACATCCCTCCCCTCATCAATCAACTTTGTCACTTTCTCCAATAATTCTATTAAGTTGGTAAGACATGACCTTCCCCACAATAAACCATGTTGCCTCTCACTAATAAGACCATTTTCATCCAAATGAGAATAGATCCTATCCCTCAGTATCTTCTCTCACAGCTTCCCTACCCCAGACGTCAGGCTCACCTGTCTATAATGAACTGGATTATTCATGCTACCCTTCTTAAACAAGGGGATTAGAAACTTTCCAGTCCTCCCCTCAGTTGTGTTCAAGGATGTTACAAAGATATCTGTTAAGGCCCTAGCTATTTCCTCTCTCCCTTCCCTCAGTAATTTTGGATAGATGTTGGCAGCCTTTCTGCGGCAATGAGCCATGTAACTAGAGCCAATGGTTGGGAGATTGGAGTCCATCATAGTCTGGGCTGTGAACACAATCTTCTGTAGTTTCCGATGGCTCTGGGCAGAGTGTGGCTGTACCAGGCCATTACACACCCGGACAGTAAGTTCACAATAGTGCATCTGTAGAAATAGTGCATGCTAAATATCCTGAGCCAAGTGAGGAAGCAGTGACGTTTTTGAACCATCTTGACTGTCAGACCTATGTGAGAACTCCAGGGTAGGTTGCCAGTTATCATCACTACGAGGGACTTGACGCTCTGCAGTGTCTCGACCGTTGAAGTAGATAGGGGCTTGTCCCCCTCCTTTGGGTCTAAAGTCAATGACCAGTTCTTTACTTTTGCCGAATTTGAGAGGGAGGTTATTATCATTCCACCATGCCACCAAACCCACTATCTCCTTACTGTGTTCAGACTCATCGTTGTTTGATATCCCTCCTGCTTTGGTGATGTCAGCAGCAAACTTACGGTTGGCATTGTTTGGAATTTGGCAACACAGCCACATATGTACATGGAGTACAGTAGGGGGCTGAGGACACAGCCGTTTGTGTACAGGTACTACAGTAGGGGGCTGAGGACACAGCCGTGTGTGTACAGGGAGTACAGTAGGAGACTGAGGACACAGCTGTGTGTGTACAGGAAGTACAGTAGGGGGACTGAGGACACAGCTCTGTGTGTACCGGAGTACAGTAGGGGACTGAGGACACAGCTCTGTGTGCACCGGAGTACAGTAGGGGGACTGAGGACACAGCTCTGTGTGTACTGGAGTACAGTAGGGGACTGAGGACACAGCCGTGTGTGTACAGGGAGTACAGTAGGGGACTGAGGACACAGCTGTGTGTGTACAGGGAGTACAGTAGGGGGCTGAGGGATACAGCCGTGTGTGTACAGGGAGTACAGTAGGGGCTGAGGACACAGCCGTGTGTGGACAGGGAGTACAGTAGGGGACTGAGGACACAGCCGTGTGTGTACAGGGAGTACAGTAGGGGACTGAGGACCCAGCTATGTGTGTATCGGAGTACAGTAGGGGGCTGAGGACACAGCCGTGTGTGTACAGGGAGTACAGTAGGGGACTGAGGACACAGCTATGTGTGTATCGGAGTACAGTAGGGGGCTGAGGACACAGCAGTGGGTTTACAGGGTGTGCAGTAGGGGATGGAGGACTCAGCCGTGGGAGTACAGGGTGTACAGTAGGGGACTGAGGACACAGCTATGGGAGTAAAGGGGGTACAGTAGGGGGCTGAGGACACAGCCAAGGTTGTACAGGGAGTACAGTAGGGGCAGAGGGATGCAGTCGTGTGTGTACAGGGAGTACAGTAGGGCACTGAGGACACAGCCGTGTGTGTACAGGGGGTACAGTAGGGGGCTGAGGACGCAGCCGTGTGTGTACAGGGAGTACAGTAGTGTGCTGAGGAGACAGAAGTGGGTGTACAGGGAGTACAATGGGGGATTGATGGCACAGCCGTGGACGTACAGGGAGTACAGTAGGGGGATGAGGACACTGCCGTGTGTGTACAGGGAGTACAGTAGGGGGATGAGGACACTGCCGTGTGTGTACAGGGAGTACAGTAGCGAACTGAGGGCACATCTCTTGGTGCTCAGGGAGTACAGTCAGGGTTGAGGACACAGTCTTGCGTGTACAGAGAATATGGTAGTGGGCTGAGGGCACAGCCGTCGCTGTACAGGGAGTACAGTAGGGGGCTGACGACACAGCAGTGTGTGTACAGGGAGTACAGTAGGGGGCTGAGGACACAGCCGTGTATGTACAGGGAGTACAGTAGCGGGCTGAGGACACAGCCCTGTGTGTACAGGGAGTACAGTAGGGGGCTGAGGACACAGCGTTGAGTGTACAGGGAGTACAGTAGGGGGCTGCGGACACATGCTCCAGGAGCTCCAGTGTTGAGTGTTATTGTGGCAGAGGTGCAGATACCTCTTCACTAATTGTGGTCTGTGGTTCAGAAACCGGGGGATCCAGTTGCAGAGGGTGGAGCCGTGACTAAGGTCACGGAATTTTGAGATCAGTCTGGAGGGGGTAATGATGTATAAGGTGGAACTGTCGTCATTGAGCAGGAGTCTAGTGTAGGTGTCTTTGGTGTCCAGATGTCCTAGGGATGAGTGCAGGGCTCGGGATGCGGCATCTGTTGTGGACCCGTTACCTCAGTCGCCATATTATAGGGGATCAAGTCAGGCTGGGAGATTGGAGGTGATGTGGGCCATAACCAACCTTTTAAATCACTCCATGTGTATTGGTGTTACAGCCACTGGGCTGTAATCATTAAGTCATTAAAACATGAGTTTTCTCACTTACAAGGTAATTGTTATGATTTGGAGATGCTGGTGTTGGACTGGGGTGTACAAAGTTAAAAATCACACAACACCAGGTTATAGTCCAACAGGTTTAATTGGAAGCACAATGATGAAGGTTGATGTTGGTCTTCTTAAAGAGGGTTGGGACTTCAGCTTGTGGGACGGTAAGGCTGAAATTGTATATGAATACCTCTTCCAGTTGGTCCTCCCAGGATCTGAGTGCTCAGCCGGGAAAACTATCCAGGCCCGGCGCTTTCCTTGATTTGACCTGTAGGAAGACTGATCATGCCTGCAGCGGTGACAGCGGGCACAGGTACATCCGAGGCTGTCGGGGCAGGTTTCAACCTGGCAGTCACACAGTTATACATTGTCGACATCTCCTCGCTGACCTCCCTCCATCATCATCAATACACAGTGACATGGTTGGTGTGAGCACAACTCAGTTAGTGTTGAGACTGAGTGACATCAATAGACTGGGATTGTGAGCCATAGTTAAGTAAACTCACACCAAATGGGGGTAGGGTGTGCTTCTACAGAGAGTCAGTGGTGCAGGGAGTGAAGACTTTACAGGTGTAATTCAAGTCAAGCCACTGCTTCAACCTGAATGGTGTCAAGCACCTTCGCTGTTGTGCCTTGGAGAGGGTGGACGGTCCTTAGGGAGCCAAGAAATGTATGATATATGAACAAACTGAACAAAGGAATAAAGGGCAGTTTTGCGAAGTTTGCAGATGATATTAAGGAAGTGGTGAAGCTGCAGAAAGGCTTGAACAGTTTAGGACTGTGGGAAAACACGTGGCTAATGGAACACAATATGGGAAAGTGTGAGAATATGCACTTTGGTAGGCGGAATAGAGGAGACAATATGTTCTAATAGAATCCATTAAATCTGAAGTACAAAAAGATTTTGAGGCACTCGTCCTCTCTTACCGTTAATGTGCATGTTCAGTTGGCAGTTAGGAAAGCAAAAGCAATGTTCGCATTCATTTCAAGAGAGCAAGAATGCAAGACGGGAGACATACTGCTAAGAATGTAATGGGCTATGGACGGGTGGCATTTGGACAATTGTGAGCTGTTTTGGACACTATCTCTAGAGAAAGATCTGCTGGTGTTGGAGGTGATCCATCCTGGGGATGACGGCTTGTCATATGAGCGGCAGTGTGTGTACTCGATGGAATGTAGAAGAATTGTGGGGTGGGGAGGGGCGGGGAGAGGTGGATGGTCTGATTGAAACGAATTAATTACTGCAAAGATTGATACAGTCAGTATGCAGAAGATATTTCCACTTTTCCTAGAGACAGTGACAAAATGGCACAGTATCAGAGTGAAGGAATGGGCTGAATGGCCTAAGTCTATTGCTATATCTCATTTCGTTTCGGTCATAGGGTCTATTATTCAGTAAAGACTTGTAAGTCTCTGACCTGCTCTTATAACCCTTGTATTTGTATGTCGCTTTGACTTCACGTTCTGTTCATTGGTAACCCCTGTGATCTGGACGGTAAGAAGATTCAGTGTCAGCCAGGACTCCATTAATATTTTGAATGTGAGCTGCTGTCAGTGAGTCTCATCTGGCGGGAGGACATTCTCTCTACGATGATTGTCATTTTCTGTCTGGTATTTTCGAAGGATTGATCCTGTTACGCCAGTATTGTTGATTTAAACAAAACAGGTGCAATTTATCACAGCACTCAGTAACAATATGTCATCGAATACTGAACACCCTTCTAATAACAGAAAAGTCTAAAATGTTCAATATTAGAAACACTGCTTTCCTGTTCGTGTTCAAATCAGATAACCTGTCCCATCGAGATGCTCAATTCGAACTATTCTTTAAAAAAGTTTTTTTTTGGGATGTGGGCATCGCTGGATGCCCAGTTGCCCTTGAGAAGGTGATGATGAGCTGTCTTCTCGAATTGCTGCAATCTACCTGCAGTGTGGTGACCCACTAGTGATTAAAGAGGGAATTCCAAGATTTTCACGTAGCAACAGTGAAGGAACGGCAATACATTTCTAAATCAGGATGTTGACTGGTTTGGAGGGGAATTTGAAGATGGTGGTGTTCCCAAAAGTCTACTGCTCTTGTTATTCCAGATGGAATTGTGCGTGAGATTGGAAGGAGCTATCCGAGGATCTTTGGGGAATTTCTCCATTGTGTCTTGTAGATAGTGCACACTGCTGCTCCTGAGCGACCGTGGTGAAGGGAGTGAATGCTTGTGGATGTGGTGCAAATCAAATGGGCTGTTTTGTCCTGGATGGTGTCAAGCTTCTTTAGTGTTGTTGGGGCTGCACTCAGTCAGGCAAGTGAGAATATTCCATCTCATTCCTGACTTCTGCTTTGTAGATGATGGACAGGCTTTGGGTAGTCAGTTTCTCCTGCAGTATTCCTAGCCTCTGATCTGCTGTTATATTCATGTGGCGAGTCCAGTTGAGTTTCTGGTCAATAATGCCCCCAGGATATTGATAGTGGGGGATTTTAGTGGCGTTAATGATGCTGAATACAAAGTGGTTATATTATTTCTTAATGATGACAGTCATTGTCTGAATTTATGTGGCGCAAATGTTACTTGCCACTTGCCAGCCCAAGCCTGGATATTGCCCAGATATTGTTGCTCTGGGCATGGACTGCTTCCGTATCTGAACATTTGCCAATTGTGCTGAACATTGTGCAGTCATCATCGAATATCCCCACTTCTGACCTTATGATGGAAGGAAGATCATTATTGAAGCAGCTGAAGATGTTTGGACCTAGGACATTATCCTAAGGGTCTACTGCAGAGATGTTCTGGACCAGAGATGACTGACCTCCAACAACAATGACCATCTTCCTATCTGTCAGGTATGACTCCAATAATGGAGTGTTGGCCCGCGATACTGTTTTTGCTTGGGGTCCTTGATGTCACATTTGGCAGAATGCAGCCTTGATGTCAAGGGCTGGAATTCAGTTCTTTTTTCAATGTTTGCACCAAAGCTGTGACGAGTTCAGGAGCTGAGTGACTCTGGCAAACCCCAAACTGGGCGTCACTGAGCAGGTTATTTTTGAGCAGGTGCTGCTTGATAGCACTGTTGATGACACCTTCCATCATTTTACTGTTGATGGAGAGTAGACTGATAAGGCAGTATTTGGACGGGTCTAATTTGTCCTGCGTTTTATGTATAGAACACACTTGAGCAGTTTTTCCCCATTATTGGTTTGTAAACATACTGGAACAGCTTGATGAGGGGAATGGGATGTCCTGGAGTACAAGTCTTCTGGACTATTGCCGGCATGTTATCAGGGCCCATAGCCTTTGCAGTATCCAGTGCCTTCAACCTTTTCTTGATGTCAGTTAATCCAATTTGCTGAAGGCTACTATCTGTAATGATGGGGACCACGGGAGGAAGCTGAAATGGATCATCCACTCGAAACTTCTGACTGAAGATTGCAACGAAAACTTCAGCCTTATATTTTGCACTGATGTGCTGGGCTCTTCCATCTTTGAGGTTGGAGATATTTGTGGAGACTCCTACTCTGGTGAGTTGTTTAATCGTCCGCCACCATTCAAGATCGGATTAGTAGGACTGCAGATGCACAGGTTCTGTGATTGCGAAGCTCTATTTGTCCCTTGCTGTTTATGCTATGTGGCAACAAGTATTTCTGTTTGGAAGCTTCAGCAGATGAACATTTTATCTTTATATATTCCTGGTTCTGCTCCTGGCATGCCCTCCTGCCCTCCTCCATTGAACCAGGGTTAAATCTCTGGTGTGATGCTAATGGGTGATTGGGGGACATGCTGGGCCGTGACGTTACAGATTGTGCTGGAGTATAGTTCTGCTGCTATTGATAGACCACAGTGTTGTATGGATGCGCAGTCTTGAGTTGCTAGGTCTGCTAAAAGTCTGTGCCATTTAGCATGGTGATAGTGCCACACAACACGATAGAGTTTATGGAGACAATAGACTTGGTCTCCACAAGGACAGTGTGGTGGTCACTTTTACCGATACTGTCATGGACATATACATCTGCAGTTGGTAGATTAGTAAGGATGAGGTCAGGTATATTTTTTACCCTCTCGTTCATTCCCTCACCACCTTCTGCAGACCCAATGTAATAGCTATGTCCTTAGGAGCCGACCAGTATGATTAGTATTCCTGCTGCCAAACCACTCATAACAGTCGACTTTGAAATCCCCCAGCCAGAATACACTTTGTGCCCTTGACACAGTCAATGCTTTTTCCAAGTGTTGTTTAACATGGAGGAAGACTGATTCAGCTGAGGAACGACGTTACGTGGTAATCAGTAAGAGACTACTTTCTCTATGTTTAATTTGTGTTATTTCTGTAAGGTATAATTCCGTGAGTATGACTATGTCAGACTGTTGCTTGACTAGTCTGTAAGGCAGTTGTTCCGATGTTAGCACCAGACCTCAGGTGTGATTAAGGAAGACCTTGCAGGTTCTACAGTGATGTTTCTAATGTTGACTTTTCCGGTGCCTATTTCCATGCCAGGTGGTCCATCCAGTTTCATTTGTTTGAAACTTTGTAGCGATTGGAAGAACTGAATGACTCATTAGACCATTTCAGAGGGCGATTTGGAGTCAATGACATTGCTTTGGGTCTGGAGTTGCATCTCAGCCAGACCAGGTGAAAATGGAAGATTCCTTCATCGCAGGATATTAGGGAACCAGATGGAGTTTTCTGAGAATCGGCAATGATTTCATTCTCAGCAGTAGATTCCTAATTCCAGGGATATTTTTACATTATTGAATTGAATTTCCACCGTCTGCAGTGGCGGGATTCAACTTGGATCCACAGAACAGGAGCTGATTTTTCTGGATTGATAATCTATTGGTAATACCATGAGACCTACTTGGAACCACATGTTGTACTCAGCTGCCATTCCTTGTGTTACCCTGTTTTTTATTCATTGCTTATGTTATTCTGGAATCTCATCCTTCATTAAATCCTGATGAAATACACCGTCATGAACGTCTTCTCCACTGCTCAGATTTCATTCAGTCTGTTTTGTTTGAACAGACATTTCAAGACAGCTGTACACGAGAGAAGAGCAGGAACAGTTAATGGGTGATTGTGCATTGTATCTGCCGCCGGACCAGTATGTCTGTCCAGGAAGCATTTATTGTGGGTCAGAAAACCTCAATTATTATGGCATGGATAGAGGCCATTCAGCCCATCGTGGAGTCAACAAGCTCTCCAAATGCACAATTGGAGTTAGAGAGAGAGTGTGACGAGAGATTTTGTGAGAGAGAAGTAAACAGAGAGAGAGAGCAAGTGAAAGGAGATAAACTGAGAGAGGATAGAAAGGGGAGCGACTGACTGAGTGTGAGAGGAAGAGGTGTTAGATGAGGGTGATGTTAAATAGATCAGAAGACTGCATTATGGTAGATAATACGGACAGACAGAAGTTAGAAGCTTTATTTAGAAATTCCTCTGGACGGCAAGCCCTTTGTCTGGGCTCCATACACTGTGAGCACTTTGCTGATACTGGCTGTCATCCCAGATTATTTATTTCCAATAATATCACAGAGCTGGGTTACTGACAGCTACACAGAACCCATTAGGCCAATAGATTCGTTGTATCGAGAAAGCAGAGCTTTTAAATAGACTGTGCCAAGAGCAGCAGGAAATGATAACCACCACCCCGCCTCCACGACTCACCCACCACCCCCCCGCCCCCAACACACACACACACACAGCGATACTGTATGAGAGACTCGGCCAAAGAATCTCAGTAAGGGGACTAACGGGCAGAGGTGAAATCACGATCTTAGCTGTGGGTCAAATAATGATTGATAATGTTTGCACACCACTTTCCTAGTTATGTAATTTACATTTCAATTTATATAGCTCAATATCAGGAGTGTATTTTAACAACCTTATCTTTTTGTACTTTGCATATATTGGTGTGTGCAGAAAATCATTTTGTTCCTATATTTTATGTTGCATAAACGCATTTCATTAATATTGTCTCTGCTGATTGCAGATGTATTCTTGAATCTGTTCTTCATATGAGTTATAAAGAGTAACATTCCAATTGTGGTAAATGGGGAACATCACTGTCCCTCCACCCATTCTAATCAGCCATGTCCCCCAGTCCTCTCCATCTTCTGGCTTTCCCCAATATCATAATCACAATGTAATTGAAGTCCATTAAAAGACACTTAATGACAGTTCCTTAACATCGATAACATCAACAGCATGACCCACACTTGCCCTCTCTGATCCTGGAATAACAATCTGCACTGTGTTTGCCATGTGCAAATCTCTGTTTACGTATCCATACCGTTTGTTTGTTGTAACCCACGTTTCTTTTGGCACATTTTGCCATCAGATCATGAATGATAGATGTTTTCTCAATGTTTTACTGATTTTGCAATGACTGATCTGTAGTTACGGGATTTATTTTTGTATTTATGAACAGAGAAGCATGTTTATGTTCCGTTAAACTTCTGGCATTACTTCCATATCCAAGTTTGACTGAATGATTACACACAATCAATCTGCCATCTTCAACATTCCTTCATTCAGTCACACTCGCATTGCACACCCAGAATGCATAAATGTTCAACGTTATTTTGAATTTTCATAAAGTAGCATTGAATTCAAATGGGTTAACTGGAGATATTTGTTCAGCAATTGAAATAATGTCAGTCTCCATGGATCGTATGCGTCCTTAGAGGGTTTCTCTCTTCTATCAATAAGGGAATGCTTTCAGTGTTGTATCCTATAGTATGAGCGGGAGCATGTCCAACAGCAGTAACAGGGATTAGCAGCTTCAGAGAGAAGGGCAGGAGAGTTGGAAATCTGGGGACATTAGACTGGAATGTTCCAATAATGGATAGGAGTTTATCCTATGGTCTTTACCGACTTTCCCAGCCTTGGATATCATTAGCATCACGGATTGAAGATGTACTGCTGGTGATTCAAATTGGTTAATATCCTATCCTTGCTATAGTTGGTGTTCCTGGTAAATTACTCTGTCTGTTTAGTGAAATGGTCTAAATTGATTCGATGTTCATTATATGCAGATTTTGGAAAGGTGCAAGCCAACGTTTTTAGCTCCAATCAATGATTCCATTCCTTAGAAATTATAACTAGCAAACTATTATTGACAAATTACTCACCAATATGCGAGAATAAAACACACTGTTCTCAACCTCTTTGATTCATTTTCTCCTGCAAAGTGTACATCTCCATATCCTCCCCACATACCAATCCTGTCCAGTACCACCATTAAGACGTCCCATTCTCCTCCTCAGCCTCAGTTTAATTCCTGAATATACCATCGTTTGTTCCTTTGTTAATTCCAGATACATCTGTTTCAAGTCCCTTCTAACCACGTGTCCATTGCAACATAATTGCACTTGAGATGTTTAACTTGTTCTCTGCACAAAATCTGAAAGATGGGCAGACAGTGTACGGTGGGGCACGTCATTGGCTCGTATTCTCGAGTCACAGAATAATAACTTGTTGAGATCGGCTTGCCTTATGCCCATTAGAGAAGGCAGTGGGTCATCATTCTCTGGTCAAGTCTCTGTTTAACTGCAAACCCACGGCAATTTGTTTTACTATTTAATGTCCTGTGGAACAGCTGAAACAGCCACTCAGTTCAAGATCGGCATAACATGCTGGCCTGACCAGAGCTGCACACATCCCGTGAGGGCAGAATAAAAGGAAAAGTAGCTCCCTTCCTCTGCCTGCATCCCATATTCCAATGGCTCATTTCCATTCAGGTAGGTAGCCATTCACTGTTTTAGGTTTATTCTTTGTGATTGAGTCTCGTCCAAGAGTGATGTCCATCTCCTTGGGCACCTCTTGTGCTGGCTTTATTGATGCTGACCTACAGATGTGAGGATGTTTTTAAATTCTACATCAGTGGCAGTGCATCGTAAATCAATGGTTTCCTGTGTCACATGAAAGAAATGGAGCCAGCAAAGTGAGGGAAAGGAATTATTGTGACCAAACCTGAGAGTGTTGTTGAGGCAGTATTTGGGGTATTGTGGACAGATTTTCTATCCTTTATATGGAGTGATCTCCATACCACAGAGAGAGTGAAGAGGAGTTCCACCAGATTAATCCCTGGGATGATGGCACCATGAGGAGTGAGTGAAGGTTGATCTGTAGCGCTGTGAGGGAATGAGGTGATTGCATTGAACCCTGAGAGGGATGGACAATCACTCCCTATATTCGAAACAGACGATGAGAAGGTGATAAATTCCATGACTGCTATTTCACTCAGGATGCATCATTCGGGATAGTTTAAATGCCTGAGCGGACGTTACGCCCACCCACCCGAACCCCTACTCCCCATTGCGAGAGACGGTGAGGTCCAAGTTTTGAATAAACTCTCCCTAACTTAACACGGTGCAGTTGGTGTGTGATCCTGCACTGAGTGTCATATTATCCACCACCCCGACAGCAGGCACAGCACCTTCATTCTAAAACAGTTAACTATTCCCACCAGCTACTGACATCAATGAAGAACATGAATCCATCTTCTCGGAGATGCACGGTGCCTCCTTAAGGTTTAGACCAGAAGACTGTAAGACATTGGAGCATAAATTAGGACAGTTAGCCCATCGGGTCTGCTCCGTCATTCAATCATCGCTGATCGGTTTCTCAAACCCATTCTCCGACCTTCTCCCATAACCCTTGATCCCCTGGATAATCAAAATCTATCTATCTCCGTGTCAAATATACTCAATGACCTGAGCCCACAGCCTTCTGTGGCAATAAATTTCAAAGAGTCACCATTCTATGGTTAAATAACTTTCTCCGTATCACTGTTCTAAAAAGTGTTCCCTTTCATTTAAGGCTGTGCCCTCGGATTCTAATCCAATGGAAACACCTTATCAGCATCCACTCTCTCCAGGTCATTCAGTATCCTGTCTATTTCAATTACATTCCCTCTCATCCTTTCAAAATGTATCAAGTATAGACCCAGAGTACTCAACATTCCTCATGCAATAAGCTTTTCATTCCTATGACCATTCTCGTGAAAATTTTCTGAACATGCTCCAGGATCAGTACATCCTTCCTGAGGTATGGAGTTCAAAAATGACCACAATACTCAAAATGTCATCTGACCAGAGCCGTATACAGTTAGTTCTTATATTCAATTCTTCTCATAGTAAATGCTCCCAATCATAATTACAATTGCCTTCCTATCTACTGCCTCAACCTGCAAGCTGACCTTGAGAGAACCCTGCACTAGAACTCCCAAGTCCCTTTACACTTCAGATTTCTGAATTTTCTCGCCATTTAGAAAATAGACTTTGCCTCTCTTCTTCGTGCCAAAGTGCATGACTTCACACTTTCCAACGTTGAAATGCATCTGATGATCTCTTTACCTGTCCAAATTCTTGTTCGGCCTCTCCGCATCCTCAATACGACCTGACCATCTCCCTATCTTCGTATCGTCTGCAAACCTAACCAGAGTGCTCTCAATTCCCTCATCTAGATTCGTTAATGTAACAAGTAAAAAATTATGATTCCAACACTGAGCATTCTGCATCACCAGTTGTCACCGGCTGCCATCCTGAGAACTACTCTGTTATCCCCACTCTCTTCTTTCTGCCAGACAGTCAAGCTTCTATCCATGCTACTACCTTGCCTCTAACACCACGGACCCTTATCATACTCAGTAATCTCCTGTGTGACACCTTGTCAAAGGCCTTCTTGAACTCCAGAGAGATAACATCCATTGGCTTGCTTGGTCGAGCTGCTCATTTCCTCTTCAAAGAATTCCAATAGATTTGTCAGGCATTAACTTGCCTTGATGAAATCATGCCGACTTTGCCATATTTTACCAAACACTGTCACGTATTCAGAAATCTCATCCATCACAATGGATTCCAGGATCTTATCCATGACAGAGGATAAACTATTCATAGTGGGGTTTTTTGTCTTTTTCCTTACTCCCTTGTTAAAAAGGTTTAGAAGGTTTCCAGTGCTCTGGGATCGTTCCTTACTCTAGTGATTCCTGAAAGATAACCACGATTGCCTCCATTCCTCTGCAGCTATCTCCCTTGTAATACTGGGATGTTATCCATCTGGTCAAGGTTATTTAAAATCTTCGGGCCATTACATTATTTTTCTAGCATGTTCTCCATGGCGGGTTCCATCATACTCAGCTCTGGCCCCTCAATCTCTTGAATGTTTAAGGTATTACTCGTGCCTTCCACCATGAAAGCTAATACAAAGTAATTATTCAGTTCCTTGGCCATTTTCTCGTTCCCCACTGCTATCTCTCCAGTATCATTTCCCAGCAGTCCAATGTTCACTTTTGCCACTCTTTTGTACTATATATATTGTAAGAAAATGTTACAGTCTTCCTTTATCTTACTAGTGAGCTTACCCCATATTTAATAATCTCCCTCCTTATTTTATTTTATTTGCCCTCTGTTTTGTCTTTGGAAGCTTCCCAATCCTCAGGTTTCCCACATTATATCCTTTCTCTTTTGCTTTTATGCTATATCTGACTTCCCTAGTCAGCTATGGTTGCATCATCCTCCCTATATAAGCCTCTCTTTCCTCATGATAAATCTCTGCTGTATCCTGAATTTCTCCAAAAATCTCCTGCCATTGCTGTTGTACTGTCTTTCCTGCTGGGCCCGTCTCCCAGTCAATTCTACCCAGCTCCTCACTCATGTCCCTGTAATTGCCTTTATTCAGCTGCAATACCGTTACTTCTGATTCTAACTTCTCCATCTGAAATTGCAGAGTAAATTCAATCATATTATGATCACTGTCACCTCAAGCTCCCATCATCTAGTCTGCCTGCACAAGCTGCTCCAAAAAGCCATCTCGTAGACATTCCAGAAATTCCTTTTCCTGCCAACCACTATCAATCTGAATTCCCAGACCATCAGTATAATAAAATCCCACATGATCACTGTAACTTTGCCTTTCCTACAGATCTTTCTAGCTCCTGGTGTAACTTACACCCAAGCTCTCTCTATATAACTCCAACTGCATTTTTTTCACCTTTTTGATTCCTCAATTCTACCGACACAGATTCTACACCATCTGACCTTATTTGATTTATGATTATTGATTATTGATTCAATTCCATTCTTAATACTGAGACAACTCTATCTCTGTGCCCACTTGCCTATCTTTTCGACAGGATGAATATCCTTGAATATTCAGCTCCCAATCCTGATCCTCTTGCAGCGATGTCACTGTTCTGCCCACTATGTCGTACCTGCCAATTTATGGATGAGTCACAAGCTCATTTACCTTATTCCTTACACTGCATGTATTCCGATATAATAGTTCAGTCCTGTATTACCCGTCGCTCTTCTCATTGTCATTTGTTTGTCCAGCCGTTGGTACCTACACAGACCCTGACCAGTGGATCATTTCCCTCCCGCTCCAAGTTCTGCAACCCAGATGATATATCCCAAACCCGAGCACCATGTAGGCAACACAACCTTCAGAACTCTTAATCCCGATCACAGAGAACAGTATCTATGCTTTAAACTATACTATCCCCAATTATCCATCATTGGGCAGCATGTGACACAGGAATGCTGCCTCACAGTCGAGGTACTTGGGTTCATTTCCAATCTCCAGACCTTGTTTTTGTGGACTTTGTACATTCTTCCTGTATCTGCATTGGGAGCATTAACTCTTTTCTCTCTCCAAAGTACGTCTCTGTGTTTGCTTCAGATTTCTACCATCCACAGTATTTTTGTTTTTGTTCGATAGAGAAATGCAGCAAATGTGATAGGTTTTTGTAAAAGCAGCCGTGGTTCGTGGGTTCTCCTGGGTGTTTAGGAATCTTGCCCGGCCACTTGTCTGAGTGCAGTGTCCCTGGATATCCATTCCATCTCTCTCAGTTCCCTCAGTCCATCGTCACTACATGCAGACTTTCCTTGTGCCATCCATGGGACACCCCACACCCCATTTCCTGGCACCAGATACTCCCTTCATAGGACTGTGCACACAATGACACTGGAAACTTTCTGACCCGCTGGGGATGCTGGGTTATGACCCTGCTTTTGAAAGGAACAGAATAACGAGAATCCAGTTGAATAGCAAAGCTGAGTATACTGGCTGAATTACATTCATCTGCTCTGACATTTTCTAATCTTCTGTTTATCCTCGGCCATCTGCAAATAGATGATCAATATGTATGCCTTGTCAAGCAGGTTTGGTGGCGGGGATAGATATCAGATCCGGTAGTCATTGGACTGATTCAGTGGTCTCACTTTCCTGACGTCACACTTAAGTTTTTATTATCAAGTCTATCCAGTTTAAAGAAAAGACCTTGCTGGAGTTGTGCTGAAAGGATACTTGAACTTTGGAGACATTAGAATATGTCATGTGCGAGTGAGGTTACTAATCATAAGGTCGCACAGTTAAATACACGATCAATGTGCTGGTCGGGGAGGCAGCACTTTCGATCTGTGGATCATTGGGATTTCCGAGTCGGTAGGATATACACAAAAACGACGGTATGAACCTGAACTGGCAGCAGTTTACGATATGTGGATTATTGGGATTCACGGGTCAGTAGGATACACAAAAGAAGGACGGGATGCACATGAACTGATAACAATCTCCGATATGTGGATCATTGAGATTCCCGGGTTGGTAGGATATAAACAAGGTGGACAGGATGGTCTTGGACTGGCAGCAATCTCCTGGCAGGCAGGTTTGATATAATCCTTTATGAGGGTTTAGAATAGTGTGTGGTGGTGGTGGGGGAGGGGTGTGTGGAACCACAAAAGTAGGTCCACAGGTACAGTGACTGAGGAGGAGTTGGAGACTAATCCCAGTACAGCTTCGACCAACAAAACAAAACAGAGGGTACTGAATACAGTGGCCTGGCAGTCTGAAGTGTGCTGATTTTAATATGAGGAATCTGTTTGAACAGATATTTCGATATCGCTGCATGTCAGAAAATAGGAAGAGATAATGGTTAATTAACAGTGTCCTTCACTGGACCAGCTTGTCTCTCCAGGCTCCAAAACTTGTTACTGTGTTGGTCAGAGAACTTTACAATTAATACAACACAGAAGGAGGCCATTCAGCCCACTATGTGTACATGAGTTCTCCAATTTGTCAACTTGAAAGTAGAGGGAATTATCGGAGCTAGATTGAGAGGGAGAGAAATAAACAGAGAGAAAGACAGTGCAGTGAGATAAACAGAGTGAAAAAAATGAGCGACAGGGTGAGTGAGTGAGAGCAAGGGTTGTCAGACGAATGTGAAGTTAGATCAGGAGACAGCATGAGGAGAAATACACAGAAACTTTTCTGAGAAACTCTCACAGACTGTAAGCCATTTGTCTGGTGCCATACCCTGTGAACACCATGCTGATACTGGCTGTCATCCCAGATCATTTATCGCCAATATCATCCCAGAGCTGAGTTGCTGACAGCTAAACACAATCCAATAGACCAATAGATTGGTTCCAGGGAGAAGGTGGATTAATTTAAATATTCTAGGCCAACAGGAACTTGTAGCCCCTCAAGACACTGCGTGACAGGCAGGGGAACTGGGAATATCAGACGGTAGTGGTTCGCAAGAAAATGAATTTTAGGAATGTTTATGAGATGGCTTTTTGGAGCAACTTCTAGTGGAGTCCACTCGGGAAAAGATGAAATTGGTTACGGTGAAGTTAAACTTCAGAAGCAAGGATCGGAACATGGACGAATTTATTCTGCAATTTGAGAGAGAGAAGATAGAATCAGAGATAACAGTATTTCAGCTGAATAAAGGCAACTGCAGAGGCATAAGGGAGAGGCTGGGTAGAATTGACTGGGAAAGAGGTCAAGCATAAAAGACAAGGGAACAGCAATGGCAGCAGATTCCAAGATTAATCCAGGAGACACAGCCGTGATCCTTACCGAGGAATAGAGGCATGGTACAGGGAGGATGAGACAGCCAGCACTGACGAGGGAAGTCCGGGATTGCATACAAGCAAAAGAGTAAGCGTATAATGTGATGAAGGACAGTGGGAAACGAGAGAATTGGAAAACTTACAAAGACTAACAGAGGGCAAAAAAAAGGACAGAGAAGATTAGATATGGAGATAAGCTACCCAGTAATAGAAAGGAGACTGTAAGAAGTTCTTTAGATAGATAAAGTGCAAAAAAAGAGGCAAAAGTGAATATGGACCACTGGAAAATGATGCTGGAGAAACAGTAGTGGGAAACAAAGAAATGAATGAGGCATCAATGTTCATGCTGGAAGACACGAGTAATTTCCCAATAAAATGAAGAAAGTGATAGGGCAGAGCTGAGTATGGTGGTCATCACCAAGAAGAACATTTTAGAAAACTGAATGGCCTGAATTTGGATAAAATAACCTGAACCATATGGACTACACCCCAGCATTGTAAGGGAGATAGTTGAAGATGTCGTGAAAGTGAAAGTGGTAATCTTTCAGGAATGACTAAAATCAGGAAAGGCTGGAAAATTGCTAACGTGATACTTCATTTAATAAGGGAGTTAGGCAAAAGATGGAAAATTACAGACTGATTAGCCTAACCTTGGTTGTGGGTAACATCCTGGAATCCATCGTGAAGGATGGGATTTCTGAATACTTGGAAGTATTTAGTAAAATAGTGCAAAGTCAGCATTGTTTCATCAATGGGAGGTCATGCCTGAAAAACCTGCTGGAATAATTTGAGGGAGTAACGAGCAGATTTGACCAAGGAGAACAAGTAGATGTTATCCACCTGCTTCTCTAAATTCCTTTGATAAGATGCCACGCAGGAAGCTATTGAGAAAGATTAGGGCCCCTGGTGTGACAGGCAAGGTGCTAGTTTGGATAGATGTTGGCTGTCTGACAGAAAGCAGAGTGGGGATAAAAATGTCCTTCTCAGGATGGCATCCAGTTACAAGTGGTATTCCTTAAGACTCAGTGTTGGGACCACAACAATTCACTTTGTGCAATAATGGTCTACGTGAAGGAACAGAGGGCATTCTGGCTAAGTTTTCAAACAGTGCAGAGATGGAATAGAGGGATAGGGAGCATCGAAGATTTGGTTCGGCTGCAAGAGGGTGCAGTAGCTCCCCTCTGATGCTCGCCTTCCAGACCACCAACCTCAGGATACAACACATCATCCTCCGCCACCGACAGTCAGACCACACCACCAGAGATATATTTCCCTCCCCACCCCTATCAGCATTCTGCAGAGACCATTCCCTTCACGACTCCCTCGTTAGATTCACACATCACCCCTCCCACAACCCAAGAAGCCACCTTCCACTTCCGGAACCTTCCCTTGCCATTGCAAGAGGTATGAAAGCTGTGCCAACAACTTCCTCCTCAACTCCATCCAAGGCCCCAAAGGATCCTTCCACATCAGGCAGGGAATATCCTGTGAATCCAAACACCTCATCTACTCTGTCCATTGCTCCTGGTCTCCGCGACACTGGGGAAACATGACGTCAACTTGCAGAATGGTTCAGGGTGCACACACCCAACAACCCCACTTCCCTGTGGCTGAATACGTCGCCTCCCCCTACTACTTCTCCAAGGACATGCAAGTTCTTGGCCTTCTTCACTGCCACATTCCAACCACCAGACCTCTGGAGGAAGAGCACATCGTCTTCCACCTTGGGACCCTTCAACCACACAGTATCCAGCGCAATGTCACCAGTTTCCTCATCTCCCTCCCTCCACCTTATCCCAGATCTAACCCTCCAATTGAGCACTGCCTGTTGAATTGTCTTACCTGTCTATCTTCCTTCCCGTCTATCCACTCCACCTTCCACTCCCACCACTCACCTTCATTTAGCCATCGCCTTCCAAGCTATCTTCCTCACAGCCCCTTCAATTCATCTCTCAACCCCCTTCCGCCCACTCACTTCATTCGTGATAAAGGCTTTATGACTGAAACATCGAATATCCTGCTCCTCAGAGTCCGCCTGACTGGCTGCGCTTTTCTAGCACCACACTTTTTGACTCTGATCTCCAGCATCTGCGGTCCTCACTTTCTCCTGCTGAAGGATTTGCACAAGTTAGGGGAGTGAGCAAAGAAGTGGCAGATGGAGTATAACGTGGGCAAATGTGAGATCATGCAGTTTGCCAAGAAAAATAAAGGCATGGACTATTTTCTAAATAGCGAGCAAGTTCAGAAGACTTGGGGGGAGGGGGGTCCAATCCAAGGATCTTGAAAAGTAAATCTGCAGGTTGTCAGCAGTTGGAAAGGCAAATAAAATGATTCCAGTTATTTCAAGAGGGATTGATTTTAATGCAGGGATGTACGCCTGAGGCTCTATAAGATTTTGGCCATGCTACATTTGGATTATTGTGCACAGTTTTGGGTCCCATATCTCAGGAAGGATGTACTGGATCTGGAGCATTCCCCGATGAGATTCACGAAAGTGGTCCCCAGAATGAAAAGCTTAACAATTGAAGAACATCTGAGGGTTCTTGGTCTATATTTGATCTAGTTCAGAAGGATGTTAGGAGGTCTAATTGAAACTTACAAAATATTGAATACCAGGTCAGGGTGGATTTTGGGAAGATATTTCCAATGGAGGGGAGACTATGACCCGAGGGGAAAGAGTAAAGAGAAGACCTTTTCAAGCACAGATAAAGACGAACCTCTTCAGCCAGAGAGTGGTGAATCTAGGGAATGCACTGCTACAGAAGGCTGTCGAGGCCAGGTAATTGAGTATATTTAAGAGTAAGACAGATAGGTTCTTGATTGTAAAGGGAATGAAGGGTCACAGATAGAAAGCACAAGAATGGGTTTAAGAAGCTTAACAATCATCATTGAATGGTGGAGCAGGCTCAATGGCCTGAAAGGCCAAATTTCTGCTCCAATGTCTTCTGGTCATATGGTTAATATTGGCTCTCCTCATTCCTCATCGGAGATGTACACTGGAGTTTAATTTTCTTATGATTTATAAAGGGCAACATCCCAATACTGAAAACTGGGAAATATCATGTTCCCTCCCTCCAGTCTCTGCACCCATGTCCCCAATATCATAATCACACTGAAATTGAAAAGCAGTGCATTGTACTTAATCACAGTTGATTGACATCGACAACATTAACAGTAGGACACTCACCTGTCCTCTCCGATCCTCGGAAAACCATCTGAATTGTGTGTCACATCATATTCTCTGTTAACATATCCATGACATTTGTCTATTATAACTCATGTTGTAGTGGGCACATTTGCCTGTAAGATTATGGACTAGAAAAGGTCTCTCCATATTTTACTGACGTTATAATCACTGATCGGTAGTTACAGACTGTATGTTTCCATTCATAAACGGAGATACTTGGTTATGTTCTGACAATCCTTTGACATTACTCCCATATCCGATGCAGATTGAATGATTACACGGTATCCATCTATCAACTCCAATATTCCTTCCCTCAGCCACCCCGACATATCCCAAGTTAAACGAGTAAATTTTAAACGTTCTTTTGAATTTTAATAAAATCAATATTGAACACAAAGGGGTTTACTTGAGCTATTTGTTCAGTGACTGTGATTAATGTCCATCTCCGTGGATCCTAATTATCACAGTAGAGAGATTCAATCGTTGAAGGATAAATGGGCTCTATTCAATGTGTTATCCCATAGTTTGAGTAGGAACATCACTGACAGCACTAACAGGGACCAGCAGCTCAAGAGAGAGGGGGAGGAGAGATCAGAATCATGAGAACTTTAGACAGGAACGTTGCAATAATTGTTCATAATCTGAGGGCCATGGATTGGAATGTTCTAACAATGGATCAAATCTGAGAACTTTAGACTGGAATGTTCCAACAATGGACAGGAGTTTATCCTTGGGTTTTTACCGACTTTCTCAGCCTTTGATATCATTAGCATATCGTATCCACGATATCTTTGGATTATTCAAGGTGGTTACTATCCCATCCTCGCGATAGTTGGTGTTCCTGTTACGTCATTATATTTGTCAACTAAACCGGGTTGAACTGAATTTCTGCTCATGATATGTAAATTGTGGAAAGTGCAAGTCAATATCTTCGGTTCCAAACAAAAATTCATGTCCTTATATGTTATAAGTATCAAACTACCATTTATAAGTTACTCACTGATATGCGAGAAGGAACCAGACTCTTCTCAAACTCCATAATCCATTTTGTCCTTCACAGATTTATATCTCCATGTCCTCCCCACGCACCAATCCTGTCCAATACCACCATCATGATATCCCAGTCTCGTCCTCAGTCTCAGTGCAATATCTGAATAAACCATTTGTGCCTTTGTTCAATCCGGATGCAACAGCTCAAGTTCCTTGTAACCACATGTCTGTCACTAAATAATTGCTCTTGAGAATGTTTAACTTGTTCATGCACATCAGGGAAGACAGCTTATGGTGGTCAAGCCATTTACTCATAATCTAGAGCCACAGAATAATGGTCTGTTGATATATCATGAAGGAAATCGGGGAGTTTAAAAGCAACCTTTATCATTTGTTATAAAAGCCAATCTGCTTGCCTCAAGTCGTTTAGGGAAGTCAATATGTCATGCTTCCATCGTCAGGTTTCTGTGTGACTTCTGTGATGAACACGTGGGTGTACTGTACCTTTGAGAGAATTAAAAACCAACAATAACTACCTGACAGCACCAAGAGTTCTGAAAAATAGATATAATGTAACATTTGGTTGAACAACCCAATTAGCTAATTGTCTCGAAACAAATTCAGCAAAACATTTTAAATTTTTACCCCAAAATACCCACCTCCAACCAATTTTCAATTTATTATATTGACAATCTTAACAGCCAATGATACAATACAATAGTTTGGCGGTACAAGACCATGGCAAATTGAACAGTTGAGAGGAGAACTGCCAACCCACCAGCATGCAAAGACTGTCTGAAAAATAGCTCGCCTATAGGTACCTTTATGGATTAGTAACTGGTGAAGCAGAGTACCCAAGAAGAAAAGAAGACAGGAATATGGAGAAGAACCGAAAGCTTCCTGGTTTTGAGATAAGAAGTTTTGTTTTGTAATTCTTAATTAGGAGTTTTATCGGAATAGTATTGTGGAGGGGGAAGGTCAAAGATAGATTAGAGTAAGAATTTGTAAATAGTCGTTTGTTTATCATTCTCTGTATTACTTTAAGAAATAAAGTTGTTAATTTTTTACTTTAAATAGATCTGGACTCTAGAATTATCACAGATTATTGCATGGGATAAATCTTTTCGCTGTTGCTGGTTTTAATTTAGCAGAAAGATTTATCCTTTGTTGTAACCCTACAAACCCACAGCGATGTGTTTTACTCTTTACGGTACTGTGGAACAGCTGAATCAGCCACTCAGTTCAAGATCTGGATAACATGCTGCCCTGACCAGGGCTTCACACATCCCTTGAGAGAAGAACTAAGGTGAAGATAGCTCCCTTTCTCTGCCTGTTTTCTGTATTGCTACATGTGATTTCTATTCAGGTCAGCGATCATCCCCTATTTTAGGTGTATTCAATCTCATTGAAATTCTCCCCAAGAGTGATGCACATCTCCATAGATATCTCTGGTGCTGGCTTTATTGATGCTACGTACAGATGCAAGGGACTGATAAGTTCCATGTCAGTCACAGTGTATAGAGAAGGAATGGCTCTTTGTGGCACAGGAAAGAAATGGCGATGTATAAGTGAGAGAAATATGTTTTTTGACAATCCCTGAGAGTGTTGTTGAGGCAGTATTTGGGGAATTGTGGATAGACTTTCTCTCAAGTTTCACCAGACTAATCCCTGGGATGATGGCACCATGAGCAGTGAGTGAAACTCAGTGAGAGAATAAGAGGTGATTGCATTGAAACTTAACGGGGATGGACAATCACTCATAATGTTCTAAACAAACACTGATATGGTGATAAGAACATGGCTTTTTTTTCCCACTCAGATTATATGATTCTCGATAGTTTAAGAGCCGCAGAGAACGTTCCACCCAACCACCCCCACTCCCTATTTCAACTGAGACAGAGAGAGAAAGAGAGGAGAAAGGGACGAGAGAGAGTGAGGGAAGTTCAGGCTTTTGAATAAACTCTCCCAACATTAATACAGTTCAATTGGTGCGTGATCCTACCATGAATGTTATGTTATCCCGACAGCAGCAGCAATACCTTCATTATAAATGTGTTAACTCTTTCCAGCAGTGTAGAGAGAGTGAAAGTCTTCTTTCGCCACAGGAAAGAAACGAAGATGTCTAAGAGGAAAAAGAGTTGTTATGATCATCTCTGAGAGTGTTGTTGAGGCAGTATTTGGGATATTGTGGACAGACATTCTCTCCTATATAAGGAATTATCGCCTTGCCACAGAGAGAGTGCAATGGACTTTCACCAGACTAATCCCTGGGATTATGATTCCATGAGGACACAGTGAAGATTAATCTCTGGCGTTGTGAGAGAATGAGAGGCGATTGCATTGAAACTTGAGGAAGAGGAACAGTCACATACGATGTTCTAAATAGACATTGGTACGGTGAAAAATTCCATGGCTTCTGTTTTACTCGGGTTGCATGAGTGTCGATAGTTTAAGAGTCTCTGACAATATTCCCCTCACTCCACACCCGATCCCCATGAAGCATGAGAGAGACAGAGGGCCAGTATTTGAATAAACTCTCCCAACGTTAATACAGTTCATTTAGTGCGTAGTCCTGCACTGAATGTCTCGTTATCCACAATCCCTACAGCAACCACAATACCTTCATGCTAAAACAGTTAACTATTCCCACCAGATTCTGACCTCCATGGAGAACATAGGTGTGTCTTCTCGGAGATGGAAAATGCCTCCTTGAGACTTGGCACAAATCATTTGGGTTCCCTCCTCATTACCAGCAAACTATGTTAAAGCAGCACACGTTCTACAAACAATGGAACCATGTTTAACATCATGGAGTCCTCTAGCAGTGCAGTCTCGATTTCATTGGTTTGTCATGATGGAACATCTGTGACCCCCACTTGTTCCTGTATAACTATCTCGTGGGGATGAACAGCCTCCTCCTGGTCTCATGGAACAGGTTTAATGGTCTAATTGGGCTCTGCCTGCTCCTGTTTAACAGCTCGATGCACTGAACAGACCACTCTCCTTCCTGTGTGACAGGCAGGAGTATTGAATCTGCTGTCACTCTTCCTGTTCCTGAATGCTAGCTCATACCCGTGTGCAACCAGCTTGAGATACTGAATGAGCTCCTCTTTTAACTGTGAAAATGTACAATGTCTGGCCGTGCTGTTACATAAATGTTACCGACACTTTAACAACACAAACCGGAATGCTGTCCGGGTCTTGCTGCACATGGACACAGAATGGTTGAGGAGCTGATGGGGGACAAAATGTTCTGAACATTCTGTCATCTTCAGTCATCATACCGACTTCAGAGCTTTTGATGAGAAAATACATGGTTGGAGCAGCTGAAGATATTTGTGCTGAGGAGGCTAACCTGAGGATCTCCTGCAGAGATGTCCCGAGACTGAGAGGATTGTTGGTGACTGACCGCAAACATCTTTATTTGTGTTTCGAAAGACCCCGTCCAGTGGGAAGGTTACACCTGATCCACATTCAGCTCAAATAAGTAGGTGGTCCCGATGCCATCCTCAGTCAATCACTGCCTTGGTATCAAAGCCATTCGCTCTTTCCTGAGCCCTTGTGTTCGCCTCTTGTTCATATCAATAGGTGACGGTGTATGTGTAGGGAGTACTTTCCTCTCACAGATAGTTATCAATGTCAGGAATTATCTGGGTTAGAGAGCTAGGGCAGCTTTATCGCTGAAAGCATTTAAAGAGAAGTTAGATGGATTTTTGACCTGTCAGATAGCTAACGGGTGAAGAATTGGGCATTAAAGAGGAGTTACTGTCAACAGTAGATCAGCCATGATGTTATGCAATGGCTTGATCATCCGAATTACGAGACCGGGTTCGTTTTCTCCTCATATTCAGTAATTGCAATGTTAATGGCTGTAATTTTCACGAATGTTCTTTTATTGAATGTTGCAATCAGAGAGAGTAATGTATTTTGTGAGTCATCTCGTGTTGAGGTATGGGGACTGTATTCACGGTGAATCTGAGTCGATAATATCAACAACAAATGAACCACATGTTGCATAGAGGAAACACTCTGTAAAGAGACCAGAGGCGTCTGTTGAAACAAATAGAACTTTCAAACCGACACCAAACCAAGTCTTGAGGGACTGAATGAGATTCTGTGTTACTGTTGACCAGGTATTTGAAGCAAGTAGCCTCCATGTGCTCCTTGCAGGAGGTGTGAGGGGGTTGAATAGAACATAGCAACACAGGACTGAGCAGCAGGAGTGAGCCATTAGATACTTTGTCACCGCTCCAGGTGCTTTGGGTCACAGCAGCACGTTTCTGTCTGTATGCCATTTTACTACAAATTATACAATAAGAACTTTGAATAAATGCAAACATATAGGCACCACGGTCCTCTGGGGAAGGGGATTTCCACTTGAACAGCCCTTTGAGAATTTCTCATTTGTGTTCCAACAAATGTTGGAGTGTCACTGTGTCCTTTTCCAGTCCCACTCCTCCACTGGTTGCACCCATCTTAAATGCAGCCAGTTTAGTGAGGTGGCCAATGATTTAGGTCTCAGGCTAGGCCTGAAAAATGTGAGACACAGAAAGTGGAACTCATAACAAATGGTAAAATGATAGAGTGCCCCAAATTGTTATTCTGCCTTTGAAGTTATTCTGCTCACACAAGCTACTGGTAGTGGGATTTCTTTCTGGAACAGTGGGATTTGGCTGAATTCCCTTCGTTTCAGGCAGAGGAGAGATTCCAATGAATCCTCACCAGGAATCCTTCACAAGTGGTAAAGATAACTCAGGGAGTTTCTGGTCTCACACTTTGCTATCGGGCGGAACAAAGTAAGTGAGAGGGATCAATCGGCTTCTGCTTCTCAGACAGGGAACATTTTTCTCCCTCTCTGTGTTGGAACATACAATTTTGTTAACTGAACACCAAACTGGACCATGTGCGAACTCCTGGAACATTCTCTGGAAAACCTGATAATGGATTATATGCAGGTGCGTCGTTGGTCTTGTTGTACGCAATTCCTTCCAATCGCAAAAAAAAGTCCACACTTTATAATTTGAAGACATGCTTACATTTGTCTGTGTAATTTGTAAATATTGGTAGGTGTCTTCATAGTATGTGTTTTAATATCAATGCATCTTTATCTTAAAGTTTATTCTCTCGCTTTAGTCTCCCTGACAGGAGATAATATGCATCCAGCTAATACACTTTCCAAAAGTCATGGCTGGTTCAGTACTATTCCTCAGCTAAGATCAAAACTGCTAATCTCCCATAACAAAAGGCCGGCATTCCAGGAACGAGTAAAGAGAAACCTTCTTTGAAAATAATTATATCCTTTTATTTTAGTTTAGGCGATCAATCCTGCACACAGTACATCATTTGTGGTCTCAGCAATGCCCTGCACAGATGCAGTAAAACATTCCTCCCATTAAATCTGATACCTTTTGCCAAAAACAGCATCATTCCACTTACCTTCAAATCATTTGCTGCATCTGACTTCATATGATTCATGTCGCAAGAACATGGAAACCTCCTGTATCACAGAGCTCGGCAATCTCTCTCCATTTAAATTGTTTACCATTGTTTCATCTTTCATGCCAAAATAGACAACTTAGGTTAAGTTATTTCTGCTGAAGGTTTGCTCACTAACCTTCCCTGTCTATATCACATTGCAGACTCACTATCTCCATTTGAATGATCATCTTGGTGTATGAGCTAATTGAGCTCCAACCCATTCCCTCCCCTTCCTCCAGATCTTTTATGATGTCTGCGGCACTCCATCAGTTACAGCTTTGCAGCCTGAAAATAAACATTTATCTCTACTTTCTATTTCCTGTAACCGACAGCTTCCCTGTTCCTGTGTAGCAGCTCAGGTGGGTTGAATGGTCTCCTCCTGGACTGTGTAGTGTAATGAACGAGCTGAATTACTTCATTCTATACTCCTGTGTAATTCCTTAGAGGGGCGGAATGGTCTCCTCCTCTGTTATTGTAATGATCCTGTCTGACAGAATGGAGTGGTCCCCAACCCTGTAACAACATCGAGGGGTGGAATGAGGGAAAAACACATGGGGTAGGGACAGCAGTATATCTCTGTTACAGCCTCGAGGGTGGATTAAGGGAACAACACATGGGGTAGTGGCAGCAGTATATCTCTGTTACAGCCTCGAGGGTGGATTGAGGGAGCAACACATGGGATAGGGGAAGAAGTTGCCCATTCGGCTGCACCATTCGGAATGTTCATGACTGATCCGATTGTGTCTGACCATCCATTTCCTGTCTGTTCCCAATAAACACTGACCCTTCTGTCTAGTAAAGATCAGTCGAGCTCAGCCTTGAATACCTTCAATAACCGAGTCTTCACTGCTCTCTGAGGATGAGGACACCACGGGTAGCACAACACTAAATGGAAAAGGACATCCTTATTTCATTGGGGGAATAATATTTTAAAACTATGTTAACTGAACATCAAATCACCACCTCTTTTCAGACATAAGGACAGAATAATTAAGTATACTTAGGAACATAATCCATTCCCGACTCCAGACCTATCCCACATTCCCGCTGATCATTACCAAACAAATATGTATCGCACCCAGCCTCTGTTGCTGTCTCAGGAAGAGAATGCCTGAGAGCAAAATACCGCAGGAGCATTATGGAAATGAGCAGATTGAGGCCATTCAGCTTATCGAGTCGGAAATTCCATTCAATAATTTCTTATATGTACCTCGACCTCATTCTTCTGCCTTCTCCCTAGAATCCTTGACCCCCTTACAAATAAAAAACATATCGATTTTTGTCTTAACGACACTAGCATCTGTGTATCTGTATGTGAGTAAGTGTTTGTGCGTGTGTCTGTGCCTCTGTTTGTGTGTGTGTGTATGTGTATGTGCCGGTGTGTGTGCGTGTTTGTGTCCATGTGCTTGTTATCTGTGTGTTTGCATGTCTACATTTGTCTGTCTGTGTTTCAGCCTGTGTTTCTATCTGTATTTATGTCGATTTGTCTGTGACTGTATATGTATTTCTGTGTTTATACGTGTATGTATACCTATCTCCTTGTAAGTATTGTGTGTGTTCGTCTGTATATTTCGGTGTCTGAGTCTCTGTGCAGTGCGGTATCTGTGTTTTGCTTTTTGGAAGTGAAAGGACTATTGTTGGAACGGCCACTGGGTTTAAAGTGAGAATTGCCTTTCACTGGACATTGCTCAGCAACTGGTCAGTAGGACGTTAATGTTTCAGATTCTCCACACGAGGCATCCTGGTCCTCTCCAGCTCTTTAAGAGTCCTCCCCACATGACGGGGGGAAGGGAGTGAAGGAACGGATATCGGGCACTCCACTACCCGGCTTGGCCATTTCTGTCCTATTCAGGCTGTTTCTCCTGGAATGGGAGAAATGGATGGAGGGAGAGTGGGAGTGGGTGACCCGGCTGTATGTGCTGGTGTAGGTGGAGGGAGTTCTGAGGTGTCTGGAATGAGTCAGTCAACAGTTTTGAATCCATATAGTATTATTATTTGCTGAATTCAATAGTGAGAGTGGTAGTGCCTGAGCCTTATTTGGAGACAGAGCGTGAACCTTGTTCGGGGTTAGGTGCTATAACAGTGAGTGTGAGGGAGCAGAGAGTATATGGTCACTCTGATCCTAACAGAGCGAGGAGGATATTGTTGCTTGCCCAATATTGTGAGACATTTCTTCAGATCTTCTCAGCGTCGAGGTGAGCCTACCCGAATGTCTTGTCCAAGTCGGTCACTAATAATGACACAGACCTGTCCCTCAGCTTCCACAGAATCAGTTCAGGTAGAGCTTACACATAGCAAGGAGAAGCACATATTGGTGTGTTATATATCAAACCAAAACGGTAGCAGAAAGTAAGCATCATATGCTCTGGAAATTAGATAGGCAAGTATTGTGGATACCGCAGTCTTATTGGATGGTCTCAAGTTGTATCTAAACTGTGTTAAGTAAGTGACTGCTGAAGCTGTGAAAAATAAGTTCCATAAGTTTATATGAGGTGGGTTGGAGAGTATGTTGCGAAGCAAACTAGAGAGCAGGTTATTTCGGATTTGGTGTTGTGTGGTCAGAAGGACGAATTATTAACCTTGGTCTGAAGCTGCCTTTAAGGAATAATGGCATTTATAAGGTGCATTTTACAAGGTGTCTAAGACAATATAGAATGCTTGAATATTCTTGTCAAACATCATGGAAGACTGGAGGCTAGAGTTTCAAGATATCTTCAGTGAATTTGCAAAGTATAAAATAACATTCAGTGGGAGACAAGCAATGGTTATTAGAGTCATAGAGTCCGACAGCATGGAGACAGGCCCTTCGGCCCAAACTGGTCCATTCCGACCAAAATGCCCATCCACGCTGACCCCATTTCCCTGCCATTGTCCAGTAACCTTCTAATCCTTTCCTATTTGTGTATTTGTTCAAATGCCTTTTAAATGTTGGTAATGTATCCGCCTCAACCACTTCTCATTCCATATGTGTAACAGCTCCTGAGTTAAAAAGTTGTTCCTCAGGTTCCCTTTTATTCTGTCCCCTCTGACCTTAAACTGATGCCCTCTAGTCTGTGATTACCGAACCCTGGGAAAAAAGACTGGGTGCATTCACTCTATCCATGCCTGACATGTTCTTATAAACTTCAATATGATCCTCCCTCAGCCTCATGCATACAAAAGTAAAAAGTCCTAGCTTGTCCAACCTCTTTCTGTAACTCAGACCATTGAGACCTTGGCAACACCCTTATAATTTTTTTCTGCACTCTTTCCAGTTTAATAACATCCTTCCTATACCAAAGTGAACAAAGCTGAACATACCACTACCAATATGGCCTCACCGGCATCCTGTATAACTGCAACATAACTCTCTAATTTCGATACTCAGTGATATAAACCGATTAAGGCCAGTGTGCCAAAAGCTTTCTTCAATGTCTACCGCTCAATCAACTTCCAGAGAACCATACACCTGAATCCAAGGTCCCTCTGATCCACTACACTCCTTAGGACCCAACCATTCACCATGAAACTCCAAACTCGATTTGACTTTCTAATCTACACTGATCTACATTAAAATCCATTTGCCATTTCTCAGCCACTTCTCCAGCTAATCAAGTACTGCTGTAATTTCTGAAATTTCTGATAACCTTCCTCACTCTCCATGATGCCGCCTATTTTAGTACAGTCTTCAAACTTACAAATCATGCCTGTACATTACCATGTAAATCATAGATCTATGTAATATGTAGTGGTCCCAGCATCCACCCCTGAGGCATTCCACTATTCACAGGCCTCCAGTCTTACCAGCATGTTTACACTATTACTCTCTGCTTCCTACCATCAAAGCAATTTGGGATCTAATTTGCCAGCTCCCCCTCAATTCCATGCGATCTATCCTTCCAGAGCGGCGTACCATGTGGAACCTTATTGAAGGCCTTACTGGAATTCATCCAGACTACGTATACCATCCGGACCTCCTCAAAGTTGCTGGTCACTTTAGCAAAGATCTCCAACAAAATTGTGAGTCATGTTCTCTCTTTGCACAAAGTTCCGTGCTGAATTTGATGAAGGGCTTTTGCCCAAAACATCGATTTTCCTATTCCTCGGATGTTGCCTGACCTGCTCTGCTTTTCCAGCACCATTCTAATCTTACTCCGCTCCAGACCCTGTCTTTCCAAATGCATGTATGTCCAAACTCTCTGAATCTTCTAAAGTAACCTACCCACTAGCTTTTAGGATTACTGGTCTTTCGTTCCCAGATTTATCTATGGAGCATTTCTTGAATACTGGCTCAGCATTCACTATATTCCAGTTGTCCAGGACTTCAATCGTTGGCCAGCGATGATAGAAAAGAGGCAAGCAATGCTCCCGCAATTTCCTCTCTATCCTCCTATCCTCCTGTGGTGTTCCTGAATATATCTGGTCAGGACCAGGAGTTTTTAGAAATACTGCAAAGTCTGAAACATACGTCTATTTATTTCAGGTACAAGCACCAAAGAGTGGCAAAGTGACTCAATGATGGTTAACAAAACAAATTAGAAAATATGTTAATCAGAGGAAGTGACTTCAGAAGAATTCCAGCTATTGTGGAAACCTGAGAATTCTCAGAAATTAACGATCCAAAAATGGAAGGCCATGAAACTGAAAAGGAAACCAAAAAGGGAACACACATGCTAACAAACAGGAACACAAATACTGCATCAATCTGCGATCTATATTTCAAAGGAAACAAAATAAAAGCAACGTCAAATGTGGAAATTTGTAATCGGGAGAGGAGAGGTCATTGTGGAGAACAGGGAAAAGGCCAAGAAAACAAACAGTAACTTTGCATCTGTCTTCATGGAGGAAGATCCAGAAAATCACCCAGTAACACCAAGTGATCATATCGGACTCCTGGAGCTAAAGAAATAACGTCATTTTATATCAGTAACAAAGTAGTACTTGAACATGGAGCTGGATTGAGCATTGCTAAGACTGACGAAACAGATGTACTTCCTATCAAAATGTCGGAAATAAATCACCAATAGAAGTATTAATTGCACTGTCGATGACTGTGTTATATTTTCCTGTACATTCTGCAGAGACCAGAAACTATTGTGGATAAACGTGAATTAAGCACTATAGATGAATGGAAGGGATCCAAACAGCTACAAAGGGAAAAATACATAGCGCGGAGAACTGCAGACCAGTTAACTTGACATTTGTAGGGAAACTGTTGGAATCTATAACACAGGATGACATTTTTGATATTTAGAAATTAATAGCAAAAATGGAGAGAATCAGCATGCTTTTCTGATAGAGAAATCATACTTGATAAACCTCGGAATTGTTTGAAGTTGTTTCTTACAGCATAGATAATGGGGAACCAGTAGACATGGCATATATTAGAATTTCGGAAGGGTTTCTATAAGATCTCAGTGAGTTCGTAAATGCAATGAATGTGAAGTGTATTTGGAGGAATATATGTAAGTGGAAAATTAAAGTTTGGTTCGCCTTCATTAAAGGGAGTCAGAACATTGATGTAAAGACTTATTGAAGCAGTTTCACAGCGTGTTGATGGGACTATACCTGGAGTATTGTGTACAGTTTTGGTGACTGAATCTCAGAAATAATATACTGACCACAGAGGAAGTGCAAAGGACATTCTCCGGATTAATCCCTTAGATGCTGAGATTGCCTGAGGAGGAACTCGGCCTGTGTTCTCTCGAGTTTCAAAGAATGAGAGGTGGGTCACAGTGAAATTTAGAAAATTCACAAAACATATGACAAGTTGGCAATTAACAGAACACTTCCCTCGCTGTCTATTCCACATTCAAGGCAAATAATGGCAGGATCTGGGACAGGCCAGTTAAGGCTACAATAAGGAGGACGTTCATCACTTGGAGGGGACTGACTAATACAGGGGCATGGAAAGCAAATGACAGGCAAGATTAGAGAGAATCTCCAGATATTCTACAAGTGTCTCCAGCTGAACAGAATAACCAGGGAACAGGTAGGACTCATTAGTGACTTGCCAAGTTGCATCCAAATCAACTTTAATGGTAGGAGACAGAGGGTGGTGGTAGAAGGCTGTTTGTGCGATTGGAGGCTCGTGTCCAATGGTGTACCACAGGAATCAGTGCTGTGTCTCTTAATTTTTGTGATTCGGAGGTGTTGGTGTTGGACTGGGGTTGACAAAGCTAAAAATTGCATAACACCAGGTTATACTCCAAAATGTTTATTCGGTGGCACTAGCTTTCGAAGTGCTTAATCAAAGTGCACAGCCACCTGATGAAGACGCAGCGCTTCGAAAACTCGTGCCTCCGAATAAATCTGTTGGACTCCAAGCTGATGTTTTCTGATTTTAAACCTTATTATAAAGGATGCAGCTGTGAATATGGACGAAGGGTGGGGAGTGTCATAAGTAAGTTTGTGTTTGATACAAAGATTGGCCGGGTAGTTGGCAGTGAGAAGGAAGGCCTTATGTTGAAGGAAGATATAGATGGAATGGTCAGATGGTCACATCAATGGCAGATGGAATGTAACCCTGATAAATATGAAGTCATGCACTTTGGAAGAAGGAACCAGGCAGGGTCGGGCTCAATGAATGGCAGCACACGAGGAAGATCAGAGGGTGCTTCTCCACACATCCCTGAATGTGGCTGGACAGGGTAACACACAATTTGAGAAAGCGTACGGGAGCGTAAACACAGCCTTCACACGTCGAAGCATAGATTATAAGAGCTATGTGGAACTTTCTTAGCCAAGATGGAATACTGTGTGTAGTTCTGGGAGCTACATTACAGGAAGGATGTGATTGCACTGGAGGGGGTGAAGAGGAAATTCACCAGGATGTTCCCTGTGATGGAGCATATCAGCTATGGAGAGAGGCTGGGTAAGCTCGGGTTGTTTAGATTGGAGCAGTGAAGGCTAAGGGGGACGTGAATCAGGAGGATAAGATTATGAGAGACATGGACGGGGTGGATAGATAACAGCTGGTCCTTTTCATCAAAGGGACACATTTTTAAAGTAAAGGGTTTGAGACTTAGTGAGGATTTGAGGACTGTTTTTCACCCAAAGTATGTTGGGTCTGGGTTGCACTTCGTGAGAGGGGAATTGTCATGGTAACCCCAAAACCATTAGAAAATACATGGTTGTGCACTTGAAATGCCATAAGCTTCACAGCGACGGGTTTTGTGTTGGAAAGTGGGGCTACTGTAGACCGTGCTGTATTTCTGATAGTACAGAGTCTGTGCTTCTGTGATTGTATGGCTGTGGAAGGTCAATCATTCAGTAGCTCAAGATAGGAATTGATGGGTTTCTGAAGAATATCTTATCACAGTGTATATGAGTGAACTTGTAATATCTTCTGAAAATACATCGATGGCAAAATTAAGAGAAAAAGGTGCAGCTTACTTACAGTCTGATACCAGATAATTGAGGACAGGTAAATAGCAGATCAATGGAGCAAATACTTCGGTTATGCATTCACAGAAAAAAAACCAAAAATAACATTTCCTCGCAATACGAGGGAACTTTAGTCTGGTGAGAAAAAGGGAATAGAATGAAATTAGCAACTAAAACGTTTTAGAGAAAATATTGGACTGAAATTAATGGGCATAGACAAAGTCACGAGAGGTTTATGAAATAGGAATCATACTTGAGAAAGTGGCTTTTAGCAAAATTATGGAGAAGGTATCAACGCAATACGACTGGAATCTCAGAAAGACTTTTGATACAGCCCCAAGCCACTTGTGCAAATTCGAATTCAGTGGGACTGGGGCTAATATATGGTCATGGTTTTAGAATGGGAGAGCTGGCAGGAAACAGTGAGTAGGAATAAAACCATGTTTTTTTGAATGGAAGGCTTGGAGGATATAACAGGGATCGAGATTTGGCATCCAGCTATTCCCAATACACATCATATCTTTGGTTGAGGGGCTCAATTGCAATATTCCCAAGTCTGCTGACAGTACTAAACGATGTCAGCCTGTGAGTGGATGAGGAGGATGTAAGAAAGGCTCCAAAGATGATTGAGACAAGTGTAGTGTCTGGGCAAATACGTGGCAGTTGGAGAGCAATGGGAGAGATGAGAGGTTGTGTACTTTGATGGGAACAATAGAATAGCATCCGATCATTTGAAAAGGGATTGGTTGAAAATGTTGATCTATAAATGAACTAAACCTGCATTTTTGTTTATTTCTGCAAAGCTATCCGAGTCCATCTCGGTTAGTGAGTTCTGAACACGGAAGTCAATACTGGGAATGGCATTGGCATGCTGTATACAGTGTACATAGACCCAGCAAGTGGGGAGCTGTAACAGTGAAAAGAATCTGGATCTCCCTGTACACCAGTCACTGAAAGCAATTTTGCAGGAGCAGAAAGCAGGTAGGAAGATAAGTGATTCATTCACCTTCATTTCAGGGGATTAGAATACAGGAGTAAGGGTCATTTACTGCAGCTGATCAGGGCCTTGGTGGGACCCCATCTCGAAAATTGTGCAGTGTTGTGTGCAGTTTTGGTTTCCTTACCTAATAAAGGGCAAACCTGACATTGAGGGAGTGCAGTGAAGGATGACCAGACTGATCTCTGGGATGACAGGTTAGTTGTGGGAGCAGAATTTGGGGTGACTGTGCCTGTATTCCATGAGCTTTAGGAAAATGAGTGGAGATATCAGTGAGATATATAACACTCTGACAGGGTATGACAGATTGGAATCAGGGATGATAGTTCACTTTGTAGAAAACAGTTCACGAATCGTATTGCACTCACATCGTACTTACTAAACAAGCATTATCAAAGAACTCCCTATATATTGATGGGCCGAAGGCACTGTATTTCATAATGTTTAAACATATTTTGAGATATGAACATTGTGTGGGCAAAACTGCATTGAGGAGATGTTCGCCCATGAAATAGCATGGGGAAAGCTCAATGTGCTGAATGACCTCCTCCTCTCCCGATGTTTCTGTGCAGTCTGTGGGAAAGCTCTGTAAATGTTGTCACAAGCTCTCAGATGTTAGGAAAGATGTCTATGCAGGGACAACAGGATAGTATTTCCCATTCCCTTTTCTGATAACGAGGTTGATGCCAGATGTTCTGTCAGGTTTTATCCTTTAAGACCTCAGAGTAGTTTGCTACAATTGAGTGTCTCACGTGGCTGATTCAGAGACCATGTCTGTGTGTCTGGAGTCACTTTTCGGCCAGACCAAGAAAGCACGGGAGATTCACTTCCTGAAAGTACATTGGGGAAGGAGATTGATGTTTACAATCAACATTAGACACAAGATCACTATTAGAGACACCAGATTTTAGGTCTCGATATTTTATTAATTATTTTTAACTTCCACCAGCTGCCAGAGCATTGACCTGGTCTGGATTTGTAATCCAATGATATGTTCACCACAGCACTATCTTCACACGGGAACCTATCGGAAACCATACTGACCTGATTATTTCGGTGCTACTTGACAGCTCATTCAAAAAGTATTCCCACCAATGTGACTGTCGTGATTGGACTGGGGTGTGTGGGAATTGGTCAGATTGTAATTATTCTCCTCTTCGGGGACTGGACATAGTTGAGTAATTTTCCACATTGCCAGGGAGATGTCAGAGTTGGAGCTGGAATGAAACAGTTTCCCAGGGACACGGCTTGTTGTGCAGCACAAGTCTTCAGTCCTACTGCAGGAATGGGGTCAAGGTCCATTACCTTTGTCGTATTTATAGTGTTCAGGTGTTTCGTCATGACCGTACAGCGAATCGAATTGCTTGAAGACTGGTATCTGTGATTCTGTGGGAATCATGATGAGTGTGAGGTGGATCATTCACTCAACATGTCTGGCTGAGGATAGTGCAGACACCACATCCCTGACTTTTTTCACTGACGTACAGAGTTGTTCCGATATTTAGGATGAGGATATTTGTGGAGTCCTCTCCTCCAGTAAATTGTTTAATAGTCCATCTACATCTATGTTTGGATTTGGCAGGACGACAGAGCTTAGATCTGATCTGTTAGTCTTGGGATCATTTCCCCTCTCCATCAGACATTAGTTCTGCTGGTCTGAATTTAACCAGTTAAGTGTGGTAGCTTTAATGGGTTGTCAACAGGTTTAGATCCATGTGATTCCGACCCTGCAATGTTCACCCACAGTCATCACTGAACCATGGATCGGCTTGTTGGTAATGGTAGACTGATGAATTATCCTCGGTAACATGTTACAGATTGTCATTGAATACAGTTCAGCTTCTGCTGCTGCTGTGGTCTACAGCATCAAATGATAACCCAGTTTGAGTTGCAAACCTACAATTCAATTCTACTGACTGTCACCCAGTTCACCCCGAGACCCTTTCACCCATCAGCACTGTATTCTGTACTAACCTGGTTTCTGATGCGGTAACACTTGCATTTTAATATTCTCATTCTGCTGAGGGCCTCTCCCTGGTGTCACGCCTCTAATTTGTTACTTTAATTCAATCCATTTATACTAATGATCTAAATGGTTTCTCTTCCACAATGTCACTTTCTGTATTTGAAGTGAATGTGTCTCCCTCTGTTTTTCTCCCTGACCGTGATTAAGAGCTCTATAGTGTCAGTGATGCCAGACTTATGTCGTTTCAGAGTCAAGGAACTTGTCCACCATGCGTTATTGTTCAGGCCCCAGTGTACGACGCTCCATGTTGGACAGGATGTTTGAGCATCTTTGACATACTTCTTTGGAAATTGTCCAAAAACAGAAATTGCTGAAGAAATTGCTGAAGATGTTGCAGCATCTTCTGGAATGAATGCAGTGTTAAACTTTCAGGTCCAGTGAGCCTCTACAAAACTCTCAGTTTCTCAAGCAATTTTGTTATTTTTCTTACCAGTATCCATAGTTATTTGTTTTGTGAAAATTTGTTCTGTGCCTATTCATTTCTGGAGAAACTCAGCAGGTCTGTCAGCATCTACAGAGACAGAGAAACAGCGTTAGCATTTCAAGCCCAGTTTGACATTTCTTCACAACTGAAAAGCATTGGAAACTTGACTTTTTAATACCTTGCCAGAGGTGGGAGATTGGTGACAGGGAAAAGAGGGCGTGGTAAAGATATACCAGCTTTTAGCAGTGGTGATTGAGAAGATGATACAAAACGGGTTTAAATTAAGGTGTGAATGGGGAAAGGGGTTCTCTCTATTGAGTGCAAGATAAAGAAGACACAATCGCACAAGGTCATAGCGAGGCCAGGAGGGAGAATGTTGACTATGTGGCATTATAAAGATCTGGCCATAAATATGTTTTCACTGTCGAGATCATCGCCTCCTTTAGACAAAGGCTATCAGGTGCTTGGCTTCTTATTGGCACTAGTAAGTGTTTCATGCTGCCTTAGTTTTGTAATAGGGAGAAAAAACAAATCACAGTGTGTCGTTTGAGCGAAGTATTGTTTATCTGTCATGTTTACTATAGTTTCAAATTTGCAGTATTTATCTTTAAATGCTTGTTCTTAAAGTTAGTATTGGGTGGAGTGTAGAAGGTTGAGGGATGACATTATAGAAGTTTCTAAAATCATGAGAGGTGTGGATAAGGTGAATAGCAAGGGTTTTTCCACAGGATGGGGGAGTTCAGCCGTGGAAGGCATAGGTTTAAGGTGAAAGAGGGAAAATATACAAGGGACGTAGGAGCAGTGTTTTTGCACAGAGGGTGGCATGGGTATGGAATGAGCTGCCAGAGAAAGAGTGGTAGATGCATGTACTGCTAACACATTTAAAACTCATTTAGACAAACGTATGAATGGGAAGCATTTCGAGGCCTATGGGGCCAAAGGAAAGCAGATGGGACGAGCATAATTTGGAAAACCTGGCCAGCATGGACATTTAGAAAAGCTTCACTCAGGTTCAGAGTGGCTTTGTGAAAGGAAAATTATACTTTGCCCTGTAGAATCATGCAAAGTATTTCTGGAGATGTCTGAGAATGTAACAAGTGGACTTGATAAAGGAGATCTGGTAGAAACCAGGATTTCCAGAGATTTTCCTCAAGGTATTACAGAACAAAAGTTCTTACACAAGACAGAAGCTCGTAGGATGATGGAAAATGTATTAACATGGGATGATGATTGGTTCACACATCGCAATCGGAGAGTCAGGATAAATGAATCTTCATGATAAAGGTGTATCTGCTGGAGGACCACAGCTATCAGTCCGATGGCATCAGTTATTTACACTCTATACTGATAGTCTGAAGGAGGGAGCTGAGTGCATATACATCTGAGTTTGAGGATGACACTGAGAATCAAAAGGCAGGCTGGTATTTAATGGAGAGCGCTTCCAGAAAAAGAACAGTACAAAGGGATTGGACTGTTCCTGTGTATGAAACATAAAGTCAGCATGCTGTTGCAGCAAGTAACGAGGTTGGTACATTAGCCGGCTTCCAGGGATGAAAGGGCTGTGATATTGAGAATCTCTAAAATGGTGAGGCGATTATTCATTGGGGTTTAAATGAATGAGGAGTGATACTGCTGAAAATTACAAGACACAGAAGGGATTTGAGAATGTAGATGTTGAGAAGTTGTTACCATTCCTGAGTGGAGTCTCGAACTCGAGGACATAGATACCGAATATGAAATATCAATTTCTATCTGAGATACAAATTGATGTCTTCTCTCAGAAGGTAGTGAATGCCTGGAATTCCCTAACCCAGAGAGCTGTGGAGGGATACAAGGAGTCGGCAAGAAAGTGGAGTTAAACCTGGAGTAAATCAGCCATGTTCGTATTAAATGACAGGAAATCTTAAGGGGCCGAATAGCCTACTTTTGTTCCTCTTTATTGATTCCACATGTTATGCTTTTGCAAAGTTACTGGTTATTTTCCCGGAAGTTGTGTTGTGTAATGCTACATTCGGGTGAGCAGAGGATTTGTTTGAGTTAACGCTGGGTGGGGTATGGTGGGTGTATTCACAGTAAATCTGGGTCTGTAACACGACCCACATCTGAAGCAGACGTTGCGGAGAGGGGAAGCCTGGAAACAGGGTATGGGGGTGTGTGTCTCTTCCTGACCCAGCCTGGATTTTCCAAGTACATTTCCAAAACTGCACCTTACCATCGGGGTGGCATTGATCTGCCCCTGTGTAGCAGGTCCGAAGGGCTGAATGGAACTTCAGAAGACAGCGCTGAGGGATAAGAGGGGGCCTTTCGGTCCTTTGACACTACTACATCAGTCAATAAGGTCATGGCTCAACTCATTGTGGTCCCAGCTGCACGTTTCTCTCCATGCACCATTATCCCTGATTCACCTGTCTATGGAAGATCGGATGAAGCCAGCCTCGATATAATATAAAGATTCAACCATCCCAAACTTCTGGGAAAGAGAATTCTCACTTGAATGAATTCCCACTTTGTGATTTTATTCTCACTCCAGATGTGACTGAGGATGGAGGGTGTCACTCTTTCTTTTTCTAGTCCCACTTGTCCACTGCTCACAACAAATTTTAAATGTAACCAGGTTGGTGACGTCGCCGATGATAAAGGTCTCAGACTGGGTCAGGTTCAGTGATAAGAACAAGTCAGGCAGATTTCTTTAGTCAGCCACAAGTTACTAACAGAACTAATGGAGGAGTATGATGGATCTGTGGGTAGCACTGCTGCCTCACATCACCAAGGAGCTGGGTCCAATTCCAACCTCGGGCGACCCTCTATGTGGAGTTTGAACATCCTCCCCGCCTGTGTGGGTTTTCTCTCAGTGCTCCAGTTTCCTGCCACAGTCCAAAGATGTGCAGTTTAAAGTGGAGTGCCAATAGTGCCCAGGGATGCGTAGGTTAGGTGGGTTAGTTATGGGAAATGAAGGGTTACATGGATAAGATTGGGGGGCACGTCCAGGTGGGATGTCGTTTGGTGGGTCAGTGTGGATTTAATGGACGGAATGTCCTGCCTCCACATTGTAGAGGTTCTATGACAATGACAACAAATTTAGGCTATGCAAACACCCAGTGGGTATATACCTGATCCATTCTCCTCAAGGTCTCGTATGTCATTTTCTCTCATTCCAAGAGTAACCTGTTAAAGCCTTTCACCCCAGGAAACCGTGAAATGAAATATCTCTGAACTGATTCCAATGTAATTATATCCTTTCTCAGATAAGGAGACACAAAAAACTAATCTCACACTCAGATCATACTGTTTATAATGGCTTTATAATGTCTTTGGAACCCTCTTTCCCACGGAGCAATCGAAGCAGAGATATTGAATATTTTTTTGAGGCACAGACGGAAGGTTCATGAATAACAACAGAGTCAAGGATTATCGAGGAATGGGCAGCAATGCGCAGTGTGGAGGGAAATGTAGAGAGTGGTATCAAATAACACGGCTTCAGAACCACCAGGAATATGATGTAAAATGAAATGATAATATCGATAAAATGTTAAGAGAGAATACAAGATGGCTGCGATCCAAAAGGTCTGGTTTGCTGGGCTCTGCATCACAGCACGGGCAAAGTGTTTCTCTAATCCACCCCATCCAAGCCATTTACCTAACTTTCAACACTAAAAGAGCGATAGAATCTTTACTAATCCCATTTTGTCAAAGGGAGATGACAAAACATGGAAAAGGATCGAGTAAGTCCCAACACACAGTGCACCCGTCAGAAGCATCGAGCATACCTGAGGCTGCAGCTGCAATCCACTCTGCTCGTTTCATCGACCCAGTTCCTCACCAGGCCTTGGTCACTGAGTTCACCAAGTTACGTGAAATGATTGAAGCCATGATTGAAGAACCGTTCAGCCGCGCTAGAGCCGCTCTCAGCCATGCCACAGAAACATGAGCAGCAACTTGACAGCCTTGGAAACAGAACAGACGATGCCAAGGGCCGAACTGCAGTGACAGAGACCGTGATCGATTCCTCTCGGGAGAGGATCCTCGCCCATGAAAACAGGTCTGCATCTCAACTGAAGAAGATGACGACCACGAGAACAGGGGTAGGATGAAGAATATTCACATCGTCGGTTTGCTGGAGTGGACAGAAGGTGGTCAGCTGGTGAGTTTTTTCAAGAACTGGCTGCAGCGATTCCTTCACTTCGAAACTGAGGAGGGACGGATAAAGACTGAGAAAGTTCATCAGGTTATGGCACGGAAGTCAGACTCAGACCAACGCCTTCATCCTGTCCTTTTTCGATTACACAGTTATGTGGACAAACAAAGACTGATGGAATCTTTCAGAACCCAGGGGTTCTGAAATCCAATGGGTTTAATTGACAAGAGCTCCAGGATGATGTTCTTTCAGGACTTTTCAGCGGCGGTGATTCAAGAAAGAAAATCTTTTGATAATATCAAGAGAAGAGTAAGGGAACTCAGGATTCAGTATTCCTTACGGTTCCCCGATGTGTTCCGTATTGCTTTGAATGGATCCTTGAACCCTTCTGACTCTCCAGAGAAAGCGAAAACTTTTAAAGTAAGCTGGATATTTAGATAATCATGTTTCAATCTTAAAGAAATTTTTTTGGATTTTTTTGCTATTAATCAGTGTTAAATTATAGCTGGGAATGGGTTGAGTACCCATTTTTAACATCCTCATTAGTATTACTTCTATTTTTCTTTCTTTGCTTGTGTCTGGGGTGCAGCTCAAGCTGGAGGGGGTTACAAAGGTATTTGTGTTGACTAAGTGCCGACCGAAGGGCAGTTCAAGCCCGATGTTTGTTGTTAATTGCCCTGGATTCCATATTGGTAGCGGGCACAAGATAAAGCTTTGAGATATGTAAGCATTCCCAGTGGGCGGTGGGGGATAAATTCCCCAATCAAGTGTCATTGGCATTTTTGATTTTATTTCGTTTTTTGGTTTTTTATGTGTTTAGCTTTGGAAAGTTTTGAGAGCTTGTTAGTTGTAGTAGTTTTAGTTTGTACAGTTTTTAGGCTCAATGAGTCTTTTTTTCATTAATGATCAGCGATGTGTAATTCGATGTGAAACTCTAGAGTTGAAATGTTGCTACAGTGTGTTATGGATAATGATGTGCTTAAATGTTGTACCTGGAACATTAAGGGGAGCCATCTGCCAGTCAAGAGGAAAAATGTATTTTCTAATCTTCAAAACGAGAGGGTGGATGTTGTCATATTTCAGGAGATGCACCTTGATGACAAGGAACATTTGACATTACAGCGGGGCGCATTTGATCGGATTTATTTCTCGTCTTTTAGTACTAGGAGTAGGGGAGAAGCCATACTAGTGAAGAAGAATCTTATTTAAATTATTAGATTGTATTAGATAATCATGGAAGGATCATCATCCCCAAAGTCTTGAACTATGGGAAAAAATACAGTATTTTGAATGTTTATTGCTACCCGGCACACCCTCTTAAAATCCTGGTCGATGCATTTTCCAAATTAAGGTATCTTGCATCGTAGCACATGATTGTTGAAGGAGATTTCAACTGTCTTATGGACCCACGGTGGACAGAATGTCCAAAGGTCCCCCAGTACCCTCGATATAATGTAAGCAATGAGTGGATATGTGTGCAGAACTAGAGCTGGTGGATGTCTGGAGGCAGATCCACATCGCAAGTAGGGATTTTATTTTCTCCTTTAACCCGCACAAATGGCACACGAGGGTTGATCTCTTCCCCATCCCTGCAACAATCTTAGATACGGTGGCATCCTACACAATTGGGAATATTGCCCTAACATATCTGCCCCAGAAGTAAGATAGAAGTAACATAAGATTATGTTGTATGCAGATGAGGGTCTTATATTTTTGTCAAATCCCACAGTTTCGGCAGCTCACGTGATGCAATGCATAAATTCGCTTATCACCTTTTCGGGCTATAAGATTAATTTTACACATTTGTGGCCTTCCCTGTGGGAGGTCTCAGAGAAATACCTCATGTTGAAGGCAAATTCTGGTTTCCTTTCAAATGGTCACGGGGGTGGTTTCCCTATTTTAGTATATTCTTTACATCCATCTTTGATCATTTATTTAACGTGAACTATGTCCATTTGTTTGACAAAATTAAACAAGACCGTCAAAGATGAGAGGCACTTCCAATATCCTGGTTAGGTCGGATCGCGGTTCTTAAAATGAATGTCCTTCCTCATTTACTATACCCCATGTGAATGGTTGAACTATGGGAAATAATACAGTATTTTGAATGTTTATTGCCACCTGGCGAACCCTCTTAAAATCCTGGTAGATGCATTTTCCAAAGTAAGTTATCTTGCATCGTGGCAGATTATTGTAGAAGGAGATTTCAACTGTCTTATGGACCCACACAGATATTTCCCAGACAGATATTTTGGAGACTCAATGGCTGGATTAGCTCTTTTATTTGGATCTATAGGCGACTCTTTATTAAGCTAACCAAATTGAAACTACCCCACAGAGTGTGGGGAGTAGATCTTCCAGATTAAAAGCTATCAATTATGTTCTTTATTATCTTATGTTAGTGTGTGGACCACTGAGGACTCTGTGTCAATACGGTTAGATATTGAACCCTCTCAGACAAAGTGAAACCTTAATAGTCTGTTGTTCTTAGACAAAATGAAAACATTTATGGAGTATTATCATTACCCAATAATTATCAATAAAGGTAAAGCATGAATGCCAATGCGTCAGGTCAAGGGCAATATAGCCAAACCATGTTTCTTACCCCTATAATTCGTATACCGAATTGTCAATCGGGGATAATGGATTCCATGTTTAAACTATGGGAAGCCAGGGGTGTACCTTGCTTCAGTGATTTAGAATTAATAAAATCCCTACAGTGTGTAAATAGGTCCTTGGGCCCAACAAGTCGACTTCGACCCACCCAGACCCATTCCCCTACCATCCTATATTTACCCTGACTAATGCTCCAACCTACACATCCCTGAACACTATGGGTGATTTATCAATAGCCAATTCATCTAACCTGCGCATCTTTGGACCCTGGTGCTGTGAGGCTGCAGTGCTATCTACTGAGCCACCACGTATTATTTTAAAGAGAAAGAATGACATCATTTGATCAAATAACTCGTAAGTATGGACTACCTAGTAGAGGCCTCTTCTGTTTTTTTGTCCAGATCAGTGATTTGATTTTTAAAAAATACACCTTCAACAGACTCTTACAGATCCGATAGAGAGAAGTGGGTGCTTATTGCTTAGAATACACTCTCTGTGAGTAGCCTTTTTAATTAGTTGGAGTGTGTCCCCTCAGACGAGACTGTGCAGCTTTGGGATGGCTGTGAGAGAGAGTTGGGGGTTCCGAAAAACTCGGAGAGATTGAGAGGACGTTTGTGAAAATGCTCGAAGGATTTTGATCTGTAATGGGACCCATTCCATGCAGTTGAAAATTCTTCAGTGGGTCTATCTGACCCCAGATTGTCTCTCAAAATGCAAAGTGGGATTATCTTTAGCATGTGGTAAATGCAGAATGACTACAGGCACTCTTATCCTTGATTGTTGTCCTGCTGCAGGCTTCATATATATTGGAGCACTGTGTTAGGTGTGATAGAGTAGGTTTTGGGGACTGAATTGGAGATGGACCCGGTTTTTCCTTTCCTGGGCCTGCTCAGGGTACCTGACGCAGATGCACACGAGGAAAAGCATTATATCCTTACTTTCTGTGCTAGGAAACATGTTCTGTTGTGTTGGATGTCTAAAAACCCCGGGCCTGTTGGGTCGTCGTAAGTTTTTCATGCAGAATATCCCTTTGGATTTTCTCACTAGTATGGTGCATCAAAAAAAAACAGAGATTTACATAAGACCTTTTTGGATTACCACGATGCAGGTTTATCTGTCACATTAAGAAGGGGTTTTATATAGCGATGACAATATTGTCTAATGAATCTAATACCCAATGAGAAACATTTATGAACATAAAGATGCGTATCAGTTAATGATTTTCAAGAACAAGAGCTATCGTTTTGTTATGCTGAGCTGTACTATGTGTTCATTATTTATTGTTTATTTTTGTTTTTCTTCTGTCCATTTAACGTTTTTAACTTGTTTTATATGTACATGCGCATTAGTGTAATTCTGTTCAGTTATTTGAGTTGTGTTGTTATTGAGTTATTAAAATATTAAAAATCTCTTTTCAATAAAATTATTTTTTAAAATTACAATGCTAACGTTGATAGAATAGAGTCCCAAAGAACTCTCATTAGAGAGACCACTTATGCTGGTTTACCCTGAGGGTCACCACATCTCGGGTGATGGGGTGAGGTTGACGTTGAGAGAGCGTCTCCTTCATGGTAACCTCTGTCAGTGTGAGGAACTGAACCTGTGCTGTTGGCCTCCCTCTGCATCACAAACCTGCCATCCAACGAACTGAGTGGGAGATAGTGCAACTGTTACAGACAGAAACAGTCACATGCAAAGGGCAAGAGAAACTTTCATAACAAGGAAAATGGCAAATTCAGATAACGGTCAAGATAACGGCTGAGGGTAAATACGTTCTCTGCTCGAAATTGTATTTTATAACAAGACATGTTTAGAATCTGTCTTTGATTTAATATCGTTAAGGTGAGTCAAGTGAAATAACCAGAATTACTAAGTGTGATTGGAATCTATAACCATAAAATAAGTGTAGATTTCTTGCTTAGTCTGTATAAAGCATGCTGACCGTCATATGAAAGTATAAAGCAGATGGAATATATTGTTAGGAGAGTGCATTCCATGGGAAATGCCCTCGAACAGGCACTTGAAGAAAAATGGGGTAAAAGTGCCGGCGTGCCGTCTGGTCAATCATGATGGGTGGGAGAATCGGGCTGGCATTGAATGAGAGGGACACCATGGGGTGGGGTAGATAGCTAATGAGGTGAGTTCGATAAGATAGCACCAGGAATCTAGCTCAGCTTTGTACAGACAGTCCCTCTGTCACACTCATCGAAAATGAAACTGAGACAAATTACTGTTTTAGACAGCTCAATGTAATGAAGATTCTGCAGTCCTTCCTCCCTCCCAGTTACAAAGTTGCAGGACAAATGCTCATTCAAAACTCTCTATCGCCTGAACTCATACTAATATACCATTCAATCATAATTCTTCATAATACTGATCCGTGTTGCATGGTACGATCGAAATGTCTTCATTTCAGCATTCTGGAAACAGCGAACATATCTTTCCATGACATTTTTTCTCGGTCTCCCCCTCCCTGTCTCTATCCCAAAATACACATATTTACAGTCATACGGTTCTACAGACGGAAACAGGCCCTTCTGCCCAGCTGTTCCATGCCAAACAAAATGTCCATCCACATTCATCCAATTTCTCTGCCCTTGCTCTGTATCCTTTAATCGTTTCCTATCTGTTTATTTGTCGAAATGCCTTTTCAATGTTGTTATTGTACCCATCTCAACCACTTCTACTGGCAGCTCATCCCATAAGTATACCATACTCTGTAAAAAAGTTGCCCCTACGGGTTAATTTTCATTTTATTCCTCTCGAAGCATTAACAGATGTTCTCTAGTCCTCGATTCCCCAACCTTGCGAAAAAAATTAAAGTATTGAACACTATGTACGTCTCTCATAATTTGATAAGATCTACACTCCTTGTTGTGGTTCTGTTCGACGAGCTGGGAATTGGTGTTGCAGACGTTTCGTCCCCTGTCTAGGTGACATCCTCAGTGCTTGGGGGCCTCCTGTGAAGCGCCTCTGTGATGTTTCCTCTGGCATTTATAGTGGTTTGTATCTGTTGCTTCCGGTTGTTAGTTCCAGCTGTCCGATGAAATGTCTGGAACACAAATTCCCAGCTCGGCTAACAGAACTACAACAATGAACACCCGAGCTACAAATCTTCTCACAAACTATCTACACTTCTGTAAGAACCCCTCCAGTTTCCTAGGCTGTAAAGAAATAAGTTCTAACCTGTCCAACTTCTCCCTATAACTTAAACCCTTTAGCCCAGGAAAGAACTCTGAAATTTCTTCTGCACTCTTTCTAATTCAATAATATCCTTTCCAGAGCAAGGTGAACAAAACCGAACCCAATACTTCAACTGCAGCCTTACCAACTTCCTGTATAATTGCAACATAACGTCACAACTTCTATACTCAATGCCCTGATGAAGGCCTGTGTGCCAACCGCCTTCTTCACTGTCCTGTGTATCTGTGACCCAAATTTCAGACAACCGTGCACCTAATCTCTAATGTCCTTTGTTCCACTACACTCCTTAAAGCACTCTCGTTCATCATTAAACACCTACTTGGATTTGACTTTCCAAAATGCAAGACGTCATCATTGCCGATGTTAAACTTCACATGTCATTTCTCAGCCCACTTCCACTGCCGATTAAGGTACTGCTGCAATTTCTGGTAATGTTCCTCATTGGACCACTTCTATTTTAGTGTCATCTGCAAACTTACTAACCTTGCGTTGTGCACTCTCATCGAAATCATTGAACAGCAAAGGGCCCAGGACAGACCCCTGAGGCACTCCACGAGTCACAGGCCTCCAGTCCAACAAGCATACCTCCACCATACCATTTGCTTCCTAACGCCAAGCCAATTGTGTTGCCAATTTGCCAGATTACCTTGGAGTCTATGCAATCTAATCTTCTCGAGCTGCCTACTATGTGGAACCTTATCAAAGGCTTTACTGAAATCTATATAGACTATATCCACCGCCCTGCCTTCGTCAACCTTCCTGCCCACTTCCTCAAAAAACTACGAACAAAATTTGTCAGGCATGATCTGCCAGGCACAAAGCTGTGCTGACTTCTCCAAATCAAACTCTTTCTTTCCAAATGCATGCACATCTTATCTCTCAGAACCTTCTCAAGTGGTTTACCGAAAACAGATGTGAAGCTTACTGGTGCATACTTCCCAGGCATTTATTTGCAGCCCTTCTTGAAGAAGGTCACTCCATTTGCTACTGCCCAGTCTTCCGGGACTTTGCCCCTGAACTGTCTTCTCTCGCCTCTTTCAGTGCTCTTGGATATATCTGGTCAGGACCAAGAGATTTATCTGACATTATGCATTCTAATATGTTCAACAGCACCTCTACTGTGATATTAACGGTACCAAGATATGACAACTAACCCCACCAAAGGTAACAGATATTCATGAATTTCTTCATGGTAAACACAGAGGGGAAATTGAGGACCTCGCCCATCTGTTGTGGTTTTACACATGAATGCCCACTTTGCATTTTAAGGCGTCCTATTTTCTCTCTAGTCGCTCTTTTTCTTTACTATACTGAAAGCACATCTTTGGATTCCCTACTTTTCTCAGCCAAGGCTATGTCATACCCCCTTTTCGCCTTGCTGATTTCCTTCTTCAGTAAACTCCTGCATCCCTTGGGTCTCTCCAGAGATTGTATTGATTCCAGCTGCCTGAACCTGAGCCACGCCTCCTTTTTTCCTGGTCAGAGCCTGATTATCTCTTGTCATCCAGGGTTCTCTCTTCCTGCCTCACTTTCCCTTCACCCTCACAGGAACATTTCGACCTTGAACTTGAGATATCTCACTTTTAAAGGACTCCCACTTACCAGAGATCCTTTTGCCTGAAACCAAGCTGCTCCAATCAACGTTTGCAAGTCCCTGTCTATTTCCAACAAAATTCGTCTCGCCCCAAACTAGAACTTGAATCTGTGGACCAATTCTGTCCCTGCCATAACTGTTTTAAAATTAACACAATTCTAGTCACCGGTCCCAAAATGCTCCCCCACTTTACCTCCGTCACCTATCCTGCCCTATGTCCCAACAGTCGGTCGAGTTTGTCCCTTCCCGAGTAGGACTCTCTACATGCTGCTTGTGGAAGCTTTCCTGAACACACTTAAGTAATTTCTTTCCATCTTAGTCCTTAAACCTCTGGAAGTTCCAGTCTATGTTAGTATAATTAAAATCACCTATTATGACAAGCCTATTGCTCCTGCAAGTCTCGCCACTCTCACTGCATATTTGTTTCTCTAATTCCCATTGATTATTTGGAGGCTTATAGTGCCACCACTATAACATCACCAACCCCCTCTTACTTCTTTGCACCATCCACAAAACCTCACTGGACATTATCTCAGTTATTTCATCTTTAATACTGGAGTGGTATGCGCCTGAGTCGGAACTATTGGTATTTAAACTGTTTCAATTTACATCTCTCCTTCCCAGTGATTGTCACACACACAGCACCCCTTGTCAAGGCGCAATGGAGATACAGAGCTGTAAATGGATGAGAGCTGCACATCCTGTCACTGCCAGCATTCGCTGCAAGTTTCCCCACACTGGGCCGTGATCTATCACAGCGTTACCGAATAATGCAAAAACCAGGGGTTATATATGAATAACCCAGTGCGGGCTGCACAGCTCCTCACGCTGGACATTTAGCCTAGTATTATAGATCAAGTATCGGTGTGGGCTGCACAGAGTTCCACTCTGGACATTGCTGGGTTGCATTCAGCAGTTCACTTGCTGGATCTACAGAGTGCTCCATCCTGAATATATAATGGATGGGCTGGTTATGTGAGTTGGATTGTGAATGTGAGAGAACTAAACACCTGGCAATGCCTTTATTTTGTGTTTTCATTCTTGTGATTGGACCCTTCAAATCCTGACTCATCCGATTAGACCTGACCCTCTGGATGAGTGATAGTGACTATTGTTACAGCATCTGAGTCTGCAACATGACCAACAAATGGAGCAGAGGCTGCAGAGAGTACAATCTCCGTAAAATGGCATGAGGGAATCAGTCAGATCAGCCGTGCTCTTAGTGAATGTTGGGGCAGGATTGTGTGGACCACGAATGCAATTTATTCATATATTTCTGTTTGTTAGAGGCAAAAAACCCTGCTCTCCCAGTGCCCAAAGCTGGTGGGGAGTAATTCACCTCCTGCTATCCCTGAGTAACAGGATCCTGGGGCCTCACAAGCCTCTAGATTTCCCAGTGACTGTCTCGATCAGTTGAATGACACCCTCCTGTTCCTGTGTTTCAGTCTCGAGCAGTTGAGGGACTTCTTCCTGTTCCTGTGTCCCAGTCTCGGCAGTTGAGTGACTCCCTCCTGTTCCTGTGTCCCAGACTCGAGCAGTTGAATGACTGCCTCCTGTTCCTGTGTCCCAGTCTCTAGAAGTTGAATGACACCCTCTTGTTGCTGTGTCCCACACTCGAGCAGTTGAGCGACTGCCTCCTGTTCCTGTTTCCCAGTCTCGAGCGGTTGAATGGCTGCCTCCTGTTCCTGTGTCCCAGTCTCAAGCAGTTGAGGGACTTCTTCCTGTTCCTATGTCCCAGTCTCGGCAGTTGAGTGAATGCCTCCTGTTCCTGTGTCCCAGTTTCGAGCAGTTGAATGACTGCCTCCTGTTCCTGTGTCCCAGTCTCGAGCATGTTGAGTGACTGCCTCCTCTTCCTGTGTCCCAGTATCGAGCAGTTGAATGACTGCCTCCTGTTCCTGTGTCCCAGTCTCGAGCAGTTGAGTGACTCCCTCCTGTTCCCGTGTCCCAGTCTCGAGCATGTTGAGTGACTGCCTCCTGTTCCTGTGTCCCAGACTCGAGCAGTTGAATGACTGCCTCCTGTTCCTGTGTCCCAGTCTCGAACTTGTGGAGTGACTGCCTCCTTGTCCTGTGTCCCAGTCTCGAGCATGTTGAGTGACTGCCTCCTGTTCCTGTGTCCCAGTCTCGATCATGTGGAGTGACTGCCTCCTGTTCCTGTGTCCCAGTCTCGAGCATGTTGAGTGACTGCCTCCTGTTCCTGTGTCCCAGTCTTGAGCAACTGATTGATGCCTCGTGATCCCAAGTTTGTGAAAATAGATGTCCTCCTCTTGCTACTGACTCACAGGCTCCAATCGCTCTGTGCTCACCTGCTGCTCCTGTGGAATGGAGGTGAGGGACTAAATGGCCTCTTCACATCCCTTACAGCTTCTCTTGACTAAAGGCCTTTCTCCTGTTCCTGTAAAATACCATCAAAATCTGAATGATGCATTTTTGTATTTGACTCTCAGTAATTGAGCAAACAAACTGACTGACAGAATTCAGAACCGGAATAGCCCCTTCCTGTTCCAGTGTTATACACTCAAGTGTCAACAGAGTCTCAGTGATGTACAGCACGGAAAAAGACCTTTCGATCCAGTTGTCCATTCTGACCAAATATCCTAAATTAATCTCGTCCCACTTGCCTGCACTTGTCCCATATCCCTCTAAACCCTTCCCATGCATGTACCTATTCAAATGCCTTTTAAATGGTGCAACTGGACCTGCCTCCACCACCTCTTTTGGGTGCTCAGTCCATAAACACAGCAGTCTCTCTTTGAAAGTGTTGTACCTCATTTCCCTTTATAAATCTTTCTCCTCTCACCTTAAACCTTTGTCCTCTAATTTTCGACTCGCCTATGCTGGGGTAAAGACGTTGACTGTTTACCTTATCTATGCCCCTCATGACTTTATAAACCGCTATAAGGTCACCCCTCAGCTTCAACACTTGAAAATAGCCCCAGCCTATTCAAACTCTCCCAGTAGCTCAAACCCTCCAACACCTGCAACATTTTAAAAAATCTCTTCTGCACTCTTTCAAGTTTGACAACATCTTTCCGACAGCAGGGAGACCAGAATTAAAGGCAATATTACAAAAGTGGCCAAACCAATGTCCTCTACAGATTTAACATATCATGCAAATGCTTCGACTCAAAGCACGCACCAATAAAGGGAAGATCACCAAGTGCCCTCTTCACTGCGCTGTCTACCTGTGACAGCACTTTCAAGGAACGGAGAACCTGCACCACCAGGTGACACAGTAGCTCAGTGACGAGCATTGCTACCTCACAGCACAGCGATCTGGGTTTAATTCCATCCTTGAATGACTGCCTGTGTGGAGTTTGCACATTCTCCCCGTGTCTGCATGAGTTTCTTCCGGGTGTCACATTTTCCCTCCACAGTACAAAGATACACAGGTAAGGGTAGATTGGCCATGCTCAGTTGCCCCAAGTACCCTGCGATGTGTAGGCGAGGTGGATTAGCCATGGGAAATGCAGGCTCGGAGGGATAGGGTAGGGGTGGATCCAGTGGGATACGGTTCCGAGGGTCGATGTGGCCTCGATGGGCCGAAAAGCCTGTTTCCTCCCTGTTGGGATTCGATAATTTCAATGGAGTTCTCTTTGATTGGCCACTTTTGACAGGACTTGACCTACATATCTTGCCCTGATTTATCTTGCAAAATGCAACACCTCACATTTATCAAATTAAACTCCATCTCCCACCGCTCGGTTCACCTAACCAAGTTTCCACTGTGTTCTGAGATATCATTCTTCACTGCCGACTACACCACCAAATTTGTAATTATCTACAACCTTACTGACCATACTTCATATACTCAAATGTAAATGATTTGTATCAGTGACAAAAGGCAGTGGACCCCCGATTGATTTTTGTGGCACGTCACTGGTCACAGGTCTCCAAGTTTAATGAACAAATGTCCACTGTCACGGCCTGTCTCCAATATTCAAGAAAATGTTGGATCTAAATGGCGAGCTCTCCCTGGATCCCAGGCAGTCTAACCTTGTTAACCAGTCTACCATGTAGAACGTTCGATGAGAAAGTGAGGACTGAAGATGCTGGAGATCAGAGCTGAAAATGTGTTGCTGGAAAAGCGCAGCAGGTCAGGCAGCATCCAAGGAACAGGAGAATCGACGTTTCGGGCATAGCCCACAGTTTAGTTTTCTTACTGAATTCCAAAAAGACAACATCCACTATCCTGCCTCATCAATCATCTTCATCACTTCCTCAAAAATTCCACCGAGTCAGTGAGACATGATCTCCAATGTACAAAGCCCTCTTCAGTCCTTGTCTTTCAAAATGTATACACATCCTTTCCTTCAAAACCCCCTCCAACACTTTAGTCACCATTGGCGTCAGGCTCACCAGTCTATAGTTACATGGTTTTTCCTTCCTTTCTTAAATGATGACACTACGTTAGGAGCCCTCCAGTATTTTGGCACCTCACCTGTGGAAATCAATTATACAAATATATCAGCAAAATGTAGAGCAATCTCTTTCGTAGCGTCCCACAAACTTGTGCGATACAACTGATCAGGTCCCGGGGAGTTGTTCACCTTTATGTGTTTTACAATGTCCAACACCTCCTTGTAATACAGATACTTTTCAAGCTATCACTATACATTTCTTCATTCTCTCGCTCTTGTAACTCCCTCCACATTAAATACTGAGGAGAAATACTCGTTTCATATCCCTCCTCTGTCTTGTGGTTCCACACATAGATAGCCTTCCTGATCTTTAAGGTGCCCTATTCTCTCCTTCGGTAATCTTTTGCCATGAAAAGATTTGTAGAATTTCTTCAATACCTCGTTAAACCCTATTTCTAATTTTTGTGGCCCGATTTCCGAGTTGACTATACATTTATTGCCCTTATAATCCTCTGGGGATTCACTTGATCTCAGCTCTGTTTACCTGACATATGCCTCCTTCCTTACCTTGACCAGACCATCAATATATCTAGCCATCCAGCACTCCCTGCACCCACCAGCCTTGCCCCTCTCACTAATGGGAACACGTTGGCTCTGGACTCTCTGAAACCAAGTTTTGATTGCCTTGCAATTTCCAACCATCACTTTACCTTCGAATGGAGTATTCCAATTGGCCTTTCACAGGCTTAGTCTAACACTTTCAAAATTGGCCTTGTTTAAAGTTAGAACTTTATTGTTTACATTAGGTCTTTCCTATTCCATAACTAGTGTAAAAGAATATTTATGCGTAACAGACTTGAAATGTTAAATAAATACTTCCTGCCCCTCTGTAACAGGCTCGAGAGGCTGAATGGGTTTCTCCACTCCCTGTATAACAGCCACGAGACTTTAAATCACACATCAACCCCTGGATTACGAGCAGCCAATAAACTGTATCTGATGGAGGTCCATCCCTTCTCAGTTACAGAATCAATGACCTCCAGGTGTCCTCTCAGTGACACCTCACACAGCTGCAGCGACAAATCCTTTTATTTTGAATGCTTTTGTTGGCAAAATGTACTAATATTCCAGCGTTCCACCTTTTCTAGTAGCAACAGGCTAATATGAACTGAATGGCCTTCTCCTATCCCTCTGTAAGAGGCCCATAGGGACAGAATTGCTTCGGCCTGTTCCTGAGCAGCAGTCGCAATGCTTTCTCAAGGTTATGAAAGGATTTGAAAACAGGGCATTTAAAACCCGGAGTAGCCTTACATTGGTCAATAAGTACCGTACTGAAGGTTAAGGCATCTAGAATCTTGCCCATCCATCGTTTTTTTTATGCAGCCGGTCTGTTATTTTATAACTGCTTCCTTTCATAAACAGAGTGAAACATATATAGACCCCTGCAGTGTTCTGTTAATACTCTCATATACAAGGCAAAAAAGATTTAAAAGATTGAAAGGTTTATGGTCCATCCCTCAGCAACTCTCATACATTCCATCCAAACACAGTAAATGTTCCCTTTTATAGTGTTCTGAAAAGTGATGTATGGAACTGGTTAACTGATCCTATTTGTTCAGTGACTGTGATTAATGCCAGTCTCCAAGGATTCTAATTATCCCAGAGGAAGGTTTCCCTCTTTTAATGATAAATGGGCGCCGTTCAATGTGTTATCCCCTAACATGAGCAGAGCATCACCGACAGCACTGACAGGGATCAGCAGCTCCAGAGAAAAGGGGAGGAGAGATCAGAAACTGAGAACATTAGACTGGACTGTTCCAACAATGGATCAGAATCTGAGAACATGAGACTGGAATGTTCCAACAATGGATCAGAATCTGAGAACATTAGACTGGAATGTTCCAAATATGGATCAGAAACAGAGAACATTCGACTGGAATATTCCAACAATAGACAGGAGTTTATCTGCTCATGTTTGGTATCTTTCTGCATATGATTGGTTGCCATTGTCATCGCAGATCTATTATGCTCTTCTCATTATTCAATATTTTTATTATCCCTTCCTGGCTATCGTTGGTGTTCCTGGTAAGTGTCACTGTCCTTTTTTTTCTATAAACTAGTATTGACTGTATTTCTGTTCTTTCATATATTCTACACTTCTACTCACTATTATCGTTCCTGTTGAATCTCACAATCCAGATATTCACCATCCAGACCACTACTAACTACGTCAATGAAGGTGTTCAATTACTGTCTCCCTCTCTGCTCTGGCAGTGTTACTCACGGGTTTCTATGTTGAACTACTTAGTTTCAGCGGAGAACTGCAATTTATTGTATCATAGCCTTTGTTGTTTAAATATTAAGAGCATGGAGGTCACTCTCCACTGTTCTGGTTACAAACTCCACTTCCTTCCACTGTTTCCATCCCATTCCTGGCCAATATCTGCTGATGAAGCAGACAAGTCACAACTGTGGGTGATCCCTTTGACCATGAGCTGATTCCTGACACCATTCCATGAACATTTCTAACTTGAAATACTCCCCATTCCAGAATATATATCACTGGTTTATTCCATCTGCTGTTTGAACCTTGAGCTATGAAATACAGTCTTAATGAAGCCAATAATCTGCTGCTGATGCTCCTGGCTTCAAACCTGCCCAAGCAAATCTGATTCGACCTCACACCAAACTCGCATCCATCTGTCATTCATGTGCACGCTGATGTATATTGCTGTTGTGTCTGACAATGACTTTATTTTAACATTCTCAAACACTTTATCTCATCTGTCCATGAAACTTCTCTCGTTCTCTCTCTGTCAATTATCCAAAAGCCTGCCAGTTGTTCATATTTAAAATAGTTTCCTACATGTGCGTTCCTTCTCAAACAATGAGTTTTGCTTTCAACCACGCATATCGCGCACACACACGGACTCTTTCTTTCACACTCTGATGAACACACACACACACACACACACGCGCGCGCAGAGAGAGCAATCCTTCCCATTGGAGACGGTAATCTGAGGCGAGTATAGTTAGCATATGATAGTAAAGTTTGCAATACTCTCTATGCTGGCAGATAGTGCAGTTTACTGAGCAACACACTAGCATGTTCTGCACAGCTCTCCATGCTGGGCTGTCATCTTGTCCCAGTTTATGTTGTTTGTGGTGTTCTGTGAAGAAGATTGAGAATTTGATATAACAAACCACTTCAGCTGATCTGACAATGCCTTTATTCAATGTTCTTATTATTGTAATTACACTCTCGAAGATCTCACTTCTCCAGTTAGTCCCACTGCCCTGTCTATTTCCACATATTTCCACAACCTCCTCCCAGTTAATTAACTCTCTGTTTCTGTATTTAATGTGAATCTCTCTGTCCCTCTGTATCTTTCCCTGGCTTTGGGTTTTGGCTACATTTTTTATCAAGTGCTGGCATTGTGTAGCTCAGAAACAGTGAAATGGTGTGTGTCAGGCTGTTTTTCACTTCCCGGTATGTCCCATGTGATTGCCCATGGACAGGCGTGTTTCAGAAGTTATGAGACACACCCTTGTAACTTGGACAGTACCTGTATTTGCCAACTCAGGTGACCTTGCAATCAGTAACACGGGGAAGCTCTTTGAGTAAAGTACCAGGCATCTAAATTGTGTGACAATGCTGTCACGGTTTTTAAAAAAGATTATTTTCCCTTTTTTTAACAAGAGATCTTAAAGTCCAAACTGCCTACTGTAAACGGCTCAAGTAAATAACTTTTAGGGTTTTAGGGTTTTTAATAAATCGTAGTAACAATGGCCAGCTCGCACAGACCAGGCTTTCTAGTTCTTTTTCCATATGGCTGTAAGTCACCAGGTGCTTGTGTCCCAGAAGGGTTGGAAGTTTTAGTAAATTATCCCTAGCTGCTATTCTCTCTGAAGCTTCACTTGATGCTGTTTCCTCCTGGATTGGAGAACTGTGTATCTGAATGCTCCTTTTTAACATGGAGTGAGTTTAGGTGATGTTAGTATATTGGAACAGTTTATTTGTAGAAGGTATTGTATCCATTATTCAGTTAAGGTTTCCAACAGTTAAGTTATTCTAAAATCCTCTTCATTTTGTATGGATTTTCATGAGAGTGTTTAAATGATTATGTTTTAATTAATGGTGAGTGGTTTGGCGAGTAGCATCATATCTGGAAATTCAACTTCGCATCTGCCTTTAAAATAAGAAAATGTTGGCATCCAAGCTACCTTCTTGAAATAGTTTGAGACAGTCTGGTTGGTCTATAGTAAACTGGGGACTCTCGTCTGGTTCTAAATCGGTAATACCAAATTGGGTTTAGAATTACAATCCCTACAGTGTACAAACAGGCCATTCGACCCAACAAGTCCATTCCGACCCACCGAGGAGTAACCTACCCAGACCCATTCCTCTACCCTATTATTACACATTTACCCCGACTAAGGTACCTAACCTACACATCCCTTAAAACTATGAACAATTTAGCATGGCCAATTCACCTGACATGCACATCTTTGGATTGTGGGAGGAAACCAGAGAATCCAGAATAAGCTCATGCAAACACTGGAGAGTGTGCACCGGGAGGCTATTGGGTTCAAAGGTCGTGTATGGTAGTTGTTGCGGATGTTGAATTCGATTGGTTTAAAACGTGTTTTGGGTGTAAAGATTCTTTCAGTCACTGAGAGTTCTCTGGGTGTGGAAGAAGTGAAGTTGGGGGTTTTACAAAAGGTAATGAAGATAAAGCTGTAGGAATTGGCAGACAAGCTGGAGTTGGGGTTGTGTTTGTCTGTGAGAAAATGAGAGATAATTACAGCTATAGCTCGGCAATTACATTTGGTGGAACTGCCATCAGACTCTTTGGAAATGGTTCGAATTCAATTTCAAATGAGGCACCTTGAACATGAGAAGCAACTGAAACCATTTAAATTAAAACGAGAAGTAGAATGGAAAGAAAAGAAAATGAAGAAGAAAGAGAGAAAAAAGAGAGAAGAAAAGCAGAGAGTTTCAACTTCAATAGTTTGCAATTAGAGAGGAAAGTTGACAAAGAAGGCGGAGATGAAGGGAGACGGTAGGCTGGATGAGGAGGATAGAAAGGATGAGCAAACCTTTAGTAGCCAAAGGCTTGATGGTGATCTGTTAAAGTACGCCCAAGCATTATCTAAATTTGATGAGAAGGATGGGGAAGTCTTTTTAATTTCATTTGATAAAGTAGCTAAACAAATACAGTGATCAGTTACCATGTGGAACTAGTTGGTCCACACAGAGCTGATAGGTTTTTGCATCCCGATCAGTAGAGGTATCTGGCCAGTGTGGGGTGGTGAAGAAAGCCATCTGAAATGCATATGAGCTTGGGCCAGAAGCCTACAGACAGCGTTTCTGGAATCTAAATCAAGCTGCCTCGTTAAACACACATTGAGTTTGAAAGAATCAAACACAGTAATTTTGAAAGGTGCGGAAGGGCATTAAAAACAGAGCAAAACTATGGCACACTTAGAGAGATTCTTATTTTGGAGAAGTTCAACAATTCACTTCCTGCAGTCGTGAGAACTCGTGTGGAAGAGCAGAGAGTAACAATGGCAAGATTAGAAGCTGAAATGTCTGATGATGATAATTTGGTTCAGAAATCAAAGTTTGGTTTCTGTGGGAGATTGAGAAGAATGTGCGAGATCTTCTTAAAACATATACCTGTGAGAGTAAGGTTAACTGGCATAGGCCAGGCGTATCAGGTAAAGAGGTTAGAGCATTAAGAGGTACAGAAGTAAGTAATTCTTTTATGCTGAGACTTGAGGAGCTATGTCATTCAGAGAGACTATTGGAGAGATGAGAAGTGCTCCATTATGTAATCAGTGGTTAGAGTGTCCCGTGGAAACATCAACAGATTTATTCCACAATGGGGAAGGAGGCCTTGAGCTTGCTGTTGGCGTTACAACATTTCAGCATTTAAATTGCCACTAACATACCTGAGACAAATCTTTATCACTGATCGTGACTCCTTACATTTTTGGAGACGTTCAGGCGATAAAATGCCAGTCTGTTGCGATTAAAGCATTTACCTGTGAATGTAAGGTTTATTAGCATAGGGCAGGAGTAGCAGGTAAAGAGGTTAGAGTATTAAGAGGTACAGAAGCATGTAATTCTTTTATGCTGAGAACTAAGGAGTTATGTCATTCAGAAGGACTATTGGAGAGATGAGAAGTGCTCCATTATGTAATGTGTGGTTGGGGTGTCCAGTGGAAACATCAACAGATTTATTCCACAATGGGGAAGGAGGTCTTGAGCTTGGTGTTGGTGGTACAACATTTCAGCATTTAAATTGCGAATAACATACATGAGACAAATCTTTATCACTGATCGTGACCCCTTAATGTCTTTTGGAGAAGTTTAGGGAGAAGAATACCAGTCTGTTTCAATTAAGCTTATTATTGCTGCCATTCAATTTGAAATTATATAGGTGACAGGGTGAGAAAACCTAAGTTTTGACACATTCTGGAGACTTGGATGAAGAAAGACAAAGGCATTCTATGGCAGGAGTAAAATGACTGAAATCTAATCTCGTTGAGAACATTTATATGCTCAGAGTCAATATAATATATATGCATTGCAGTCATAGAATCACAGAGTCATAGAGATGTACAGCATGGAAGCAGACACTTCAGTCCAACCCGTCCATGCAGACCAGATATCCCAACCCAATCTCGTCCCACCTGCCAGCAGCCGGCCCATATCCCTCCAAACCCTTCCTATTCATATACCCATCCAAATGCCTCTTAAATGTTGCAATTGTACCAGCTTCCACCAAATCCTCTGGCAGCTCATTCCATACACGTACCACCCTCTGCGTGAAAAAAGTTGCCCTGAGGTCTCTTTTATATCTTCCCCCTCTCACCCTAAATCTATTCCCTCTAGTTCTGGACTTCCCGACCCCAGGGAAAAGACTTTGCCTATTTATCCTTTCCATGCCCCACATAATTTTGTTAATATCTATAAGGTCACCCATCAGCCTCCGACGCTCCAGGTAAAACAGCCCCAGCCTGTTCAGCCTCTCCCTACAGCTCAAATCCTCCAGCCCTTGTAAATCTTTTCTGAACCTTATCAAGTTTCACAACATGTTTCCGATAGGAAGGAGACGAGAATTGCATGCCATATTCCAACAGTGGCCTAACCAATGTCCTGTCCAGCCGCAACATGACCTCCCAACTCCTGTACTCAATACTATGACCAATAAGGGAAAACATATCAAGCGCCTTCTTCACTATCCTATCTACCTGCTACTAATAAAGGAAGATTAGGAGGTCTAAAATGAATCCATCTTTGTATAATGATAGATCATTTTATTAAAGGTGGAGTTGTGAGGATACTATCACTATAAAAAGGTTATTTTCTCTTGTTTCTTTTAAGAGAGGTTTTAAAGGCAGAGGTGCCGAACTGCTGTCTGAAAACAGTTTAAGTAAATAACTGAGGAGGCCTTTAGGTTTTATTAAAATGGTGGTAACAATGGAAGGGCAGTGGCCAGCTCTCCCAGACCAGGTTTGCTCATTTTGTTTTTAGCTGCAGCATTCAGAAGCTGCTGGACTGGAGTGTCCAAAGTTAAAAATCACGCAACACCAGGTTATAGTCCAACAGGTTTAATTGGAATCACACTAGCTTTCGGAGAGCTGCAACTTCATCAGGTGATTGTGAAAAACAAACTTGCAAGGCACCGCATTTATAGCAAAAAATTACAGTATAATGTTACTGAAATTACACATTGAAAAATACCTTGATTATCTGTTGAGTCTTTCATCTGTTCGAATACCATGATAGTTTCGCTTCTTCCGTGTGTAAATTAAAAAAAAACCTTTTTAAAAAGTTGCATTCTAAGGTTAACTGTAACAATTGGTTTAGCTAGACAATATGTCGAAGGTGTTAGCACCCTGTGTTCTCTGTCTACGCCATGATGTTTAGATCAATTCTAATCTAAAAAGTCAGATAACAGAGTTTTACTGTATTCATGCAGTTTTTGAGCAAAGTACAATGTAACTCTGCAAGTACAAATTCACCCCCCAAAATGTATGTGTGCCTGTGGGTCTTTGTGTCTGTCTGTGCATATGTCTGTCTGGCTTGGGGGTTGTGAGTGTGAGAGAAAGTGTATATGTGTGTGTAGTGAGTGCAGTGTGCCTTAATTATGTGAGGGGGTGCACGTGTGAGTGTGAGAGTGTGTGTGTGTCTGGGGTGGGGATTTGAGAGTGTCTGTCAGAGAGGGTATATGTGCCTGCATGAGTGTAGAGTAGTCTAAATCTCTGAGAGGATGCATGTATGAGTATGGGAGCATGTGTGTCTGTAAGGGTGTGTGCGATTGTCTGTATGCGTGTCTGTGTATATGTGTGTCCGTGTGTGTGTATGTGTGTATAGGAGTGCGTGTGTGTGTGTGTGTAGGTGTGCCTGTGTGTGTATATAGTGCAATGGTGATCACTTGTAATGTGACATAAACTCAAGTCCCGGTGGAGGCCCTCCCTATGGGTACCGAACTTAGCTATCAGCCCCTGCTTGATCACTTTTCGCTGTTGCCTGTCCAGACGTCTGCCTTGGAAGATGGTCACCCGAAGGTCTGAGGTCAAATGTCCTATACTGCAGAAGTGTTCCCCAACTGGGAGGCAACACTTCTGGTCTGTTGAGTGTTGTGCGGTACCCAATCATCCATTGCTGTAGTCTTTGCTCGGTTTCCCCAATGTATCATGCCTCAGCGCATCCTTGCCTGCAACGTATAAGATAGACAGCATTAGATTAGATTAGATTAGATTAGATTACTTAGATTAGATTAGATTAGATTACTTACAGTGTGGAAACAGGCCCTTCGGCCCAACAAGTCCACACCGCCCCGCCGAAGCGTAACCCACCCATACCCCTACATCTACATTTACCCCTTACCTAACACTATGGGCAATTTAGCATGGCCAATTCACCTGGCCTGCACATCTTTGGACTGTGGGAGGAAACCGGAGCACCCGGAGGAAACCCATGGCTGAGTCACATGAGTACCTGCCACGTACATGGTGGGAAGTGACCTCACATGTAATTTTGATACCCATGTCTACATTCTGACACGTCTTGCAGCGCCGACCGTGACAAGGTTGTATGGAGTTGTCCTGAAAGCTGGGCAGCTTGCTATGAACAATGATCTGTTGGAGGTTTGGCGGTTATTTAAAGGCAAGCAGTGGAGGTGTGGGGAAGGTCTTGGTGTGGTGCTCATTCTCATTGATAATATGTTGCAGGTCACGAAGGACATGGCGTAGTTTTTCAGCTCCTGGGAAATACTTAACAACGAAGGGTACCCTGTCGGTTGCCACAGCAAGGAACCATAATGACCTCCTCCGGAGACAGACACGTGCTGCAACCGACAGGGTACCCTTCGTTGTTCAGTACTTCCCAAGAGTTGAAAAACTTCACCATGTACTTCTTGACCTGCAACACATTATCAATGTGAATGAGCACCTCACCACGACCTTCCCACACCTCCACTGCTTTCCTTTAAACAACCGCCAAACCTCAAACAGATCATTATTCATAGCACGTTGCCGGGCTCTCAGGACAACTCCATACAACCCTGTCACGGTAGGCGCTGCAAGACGTGTCCGATTGTGGACATGGATACCACCATTACACGTGGGGAAACCTCCCACCATGTATGTGGCAGGTACTCATGTAACTCAGCCAACGTTGTCTGTCTTATACTTTGCAGGCAAGGATGCCCTGAGTCATGGTACATTGGGGAAACCGAGCAAAGGCTATGGCAATGGATGAATGGGCACTGCACAACAATCAACAGACAGGAGGGTTCCCTCCCAGTTGGGAAACACTTCAGTGGTCCAGGACATTTGACCTCGGACCTTTGGGTGACCATCCTCCAAGGCGGAATTCGGGAGAGGCAACAGCGAAAAGTGGGCGAGCAGGGGCTGATAGCTAAGTTCCATACTCATTGCGAGGGCCTCAACCGAGACCTTAGGTTCATGTCACACTACAGGTGACTACCATTTCACTATACATACACACACACACACACTCACACCAACACAAAGCCACTCCTATACACACATATACACATGGAACACAACCACTCCCACACTCAGACATGCATCCTCTCAGAGACTGAGACCACTTTACACTAATGCACACACATATATCCGCTCTCTCATAGACACTCACAACCCCCACACCAGATCCACACACATTCCAACACTCACACATACACCCCCTCACAGATTTAAGACATTCTACACTCACTACACATATATATATACACTTTCTCTCACACTCACAACCTCCAACCAAGACAGACAGACACACACAGACAGACACAAATATCCACACACACACCAATTGTTACATTTAACCTGAGAAAGCAACTTTTAATAATTTATTTTTGATATACAAATGAAAGAATTGAAACTGTCATGATATTCGAACAGATGAAAGACTCAATAGACAATCAAGGTATTTTTCAATGTGTAATTTCAGTTACATCACACTAAATTTTTGATATAAATTCTGTGCCTTGCAATTGCGTCCTCCACAATCACCTGATGAAGAAGCGACTGTCCGAAAGCTAGTATGCTTCCAGTTAAACCTGTTTGACGAGAACCTGGTCTTGTGTGATTTTTAACTTCACAGTATGGGTGGTAGAGATAGACCAGGGAACTATAGACGAACGAGTATTAGATCACTGTTAAGGAAACTACTGGAGAAAACACAGAAGGAGAAAATTGAGCTCCAGTCAGAGTAGCAAGGTTTGATCAGGGATCATCATCATGACTTTATCAGAAGAAAGTCACATCTAATGAATTTGACTAAATTAGTTTGAGGAGGTCGCTTACTTAGTTTTGCAGCAAGGCCTTTGACAAAGCCCCATATGGGAAAATTTAAAATAAAGTAAAGCCTCATGCAATCAAGGCTAACGTGTCAAGTAACAATGAAAAGTATCTTAGTGTCAGGAGACAGAGGGTGGTGGGATAAGGCTGTTTGTGTGACTGGAGACCAGTGTCTCCTGGTGTACCACGGGGATCAGTGCTCTGTCCCTTATTATTTGTGGTATTTATAAATGGTGCAGATGTGAATGAAGGGGGTGGGGTTTGTGATTAGTAAGTTTGTGATAAGTAAGTCTGCCGGTTGGTTGGCAGTGAGGAGAAAGGTCTTATGTTACAGGAAGATACAGATGGAATGGTCAGATAGTCAGATCAAGGGCAGATGGGACATAACCCTGATAAATATGAGGTGATACATCTTGGAAGAAGGAACCAGACAGGGGAGTGCTCAATGTATGGCAGCTCATTGGGAAGCTCAGAGGCTGCTTCTCCACACATCACTGAATGCGACCGAGTAGGGTAATGGACTAGTTAAGAACTGGACCTTAGGTGTAACATTTATCAATCGGGGCGTAGATAATAAGAGCTATACAGGTCTTTGGTTAGGCCAAGATGGAGTACTGTATGTAGCTCTAGAAGCCACTTAAAAGGAAGGATATGGTTGTACTGGATGGTATGCAGAGGAGATTCACCAGGATGTTCCCTGTGATGGAGCATATCAGCTATGGAGAGAAGCTGGCTAAGCTCGGGTTGTTTACATTGGATCAGAGAAGGCTGAGGGGGATGTGATTCAGAAGGCAAAGATTATGAGAAGCATGGACAAGGATGGATAGACAGCAGCTGTTCCTTTTAGTCAGAGAGTCGAGAACAAGTGAGCACACTTTTAAAGTGAAGGGTTTGAGGATTAGAGAGAATTTGAGGATTCTTGTTCCCCCAAAGGCTGTTGGGGTCTGGAATGCACTTCCTGAGAGCGGGGTTATCACAGGTAACCTCACAACCATCAAAAGGTACTTGAACGAGCACGTGGAAGTGTCATAACATTCCCTGCTATGGGCCTGGTGTTGGAAAGTAGGACTAATATAGGACGTGCTGTATTTCTGTTGGTCTATGCTCTTGTGAGTGTATGGTGTGGAAGGTCAATTATTGAGTAGCTAAAGGCAGGATTGATGGGTTTCTGAAGAGTATATTCACAAGGGCTATAAGAGTGAACTGTAATAGCTTGTCAAATCATGTCAACGTGAGAAGTATGAGAAAATAAGTGCAGCTTCCTTACAATCAAACCAGAGAATGGGCAATGGAGAACAGGGAAATGGCAGTACTATCAAACTTCAGTTCTGTCTTCACAGAACTTTCTAACAATACGAGAAAAACCAATTCGGGTGTGGAAAAGGGTTTTAGTACATGGAACATAGAACATAGTAAATAAATGATTTAGGAGAAATTATTGGGACTGAAAGTAATGGTCAGAAACAACAGTAACATGGATTTATGAAATGGGGATTATGTTTGAGAAACGGTCTGGAACACAAGTATTTGGTTTTTCAGGAAAGTTTTGGGAAAGCTAGTTTGCAAAATAAAATCTGAGTGGATTGGGGCGAATATATGGCCATGTTTCTAGAATGGGACAGCTGGCAGGAAACAGTGAATCGAAATAACCAGACTCGTCAAGCAACAACCTGACATTGTCTGTAAGGTACGATTCAGTGAGTATGACTATATCCCAGACACCCCATCACCTTCCCCGGATATTTCCTGTCTCACCAGCAGAAGAGACAGAGAACAGCCAGGGAATTCCTAGAGGCATGGCACTCATCCACAGATTCAACCAATAAGCACATCGACCTGGACCCAATATATCAACCACTGCAGCGGACAGCTGGAACTGACAGCCGGAAGCGGCAGATACAAATCACTGCAAATTCCGGAGGAAAGATCACAAAAGCGCATCACAGGAGGTCCCCAAGCACTGAGGATGTCACCTAGACAGGGGATGAAATATCTGCAACACAAATTTCCAGCTCGGCGAACAGAACCAAAACAATGAGCACCCGAGCCATAAATCTTCTCACAAACTTAGAACAGACACAGCAGAAGTGGCATAGCAATCGGATGCAATTGGGAGGGAATTGCTCTGGGAGTCCTCAACAGTGAATCCGTATCCCATGAAGTCTTATGGTGTTAGTTTGCCTCTGGGAAAGAAAACCTCCTACTGATTACGATGTACCAAACTCTCTTAACTGATGAATCAGTACTCTTCCATGCTGAACAACACTTGGAGGAAGCCCTGAGCGTAGCAAGGACACACATTTGTGCTCTGGGTGGGGGATTTCAATGTCCACCACCACGTGGGGCTCAGCTGCAGCATTACTGATCGAACTGGTGGTGTTCTAAAGGATATAACTGCTAGACTGGATCTGCCGCAGTTGGTGAAGGAACTAACAAGAGGGAAGAGACATATTTGACCTCATCCGTACTAATCTGCCAGTTGCAGAAGTATCTCTCCATGACAGTATCTGTAAGAGTGACCACCGCATAGTCATTATGGAGACAAAGTCACACCTTCACATTGAGAATAGCCTCCATCATATTGGGTGGCACTGTCACCGTAATAAATAGGACAGACTTCGAACAGATCTAGCAGTTCAATTCTGGGTTTCCATAAGGTGTTGTGAGTCAGCAATTGTACAACCTCATGGCCTGGCATATCCCCCTTGCAACAATTACCATCAAGCCAGAGGATCAGCCCTGGTTCAATGGAGTGTGCAGGATGGCAGGAGCAGCACCAGGCATTCCTGAAAATGATGTGTCAGCCTGACGAAACTACCACACAGGACAACTTGTGCGCCAAACAGCATAAGCAATCAGTAATAGAGAGAGCTATGTGATCCCAAAAGCAACGGATCAGATTTAAGATCTGCAGTTCTTTCACATCTCGTCGAGAAATGGTAGGGACAATCAAACAAGTCATTGGAGGAGGAGATTCCACAAATATCCCCATCCTTAATGATGCAATAGCCCAGCACTTCAGTGCAAAAGATAAGGTTGATGCATTCACAACAATCTTCAGTCAGAAATGCTGAGTGAATGATCCATCTTGGCCTCCTTCAGTGTTCCTCAGTAATTCAGTTACCAGTCATCAGCAATTCCATTTAGTCCACGCGATGTCCAGAAACGGTTGTAGACACTGGATACTTCAAAGGGTACATACCCTGACTACATTCTGGCTATAGTACTGAAAACTTGTGCTCGAGAACTTGCCACAACCCTAGCCAAGCAGTTCCCATACAGTTGCAACAATGACATTTACCTGATTGTGTGGGAAAATACCCAAGTATCTCCTATACATAAAAAGCAGAACAAATCCAATCAAGTCAATTACCAACCCATCAGTCTACCCGCAATCGTTAGTAAAGTGATGGAAGGTGTCAGTCCTTTCAAGCAGCACCTGCTCAGCAATAACCTGGTCAATGACGCCAGTTTGAAGTCCACCACAGCCACTCAGCTCCTGACCTCATTATCTCAAACATGGACAAAAGAGCTGAATTCCAGAGGTGGGGGGAGAGAGACAGGGGCTTTAAATCTAAGCTGCCTTCGACCAAGTGTGGCATCAAGTGGCCTTAGCAAAACTGCAATCAATGGGTATCCGGGTCAAACTCCCCACTGGTACGAATCACACCTGACACGTAGGAAGATGGTCATGGCTGATGAAGGCCAGTCAACTCAGCTCCAGGACAATTCTGTAGGAATCCCTCGGGCAGTGGTTTAGGCCCAAGCGTCTTCAGGACTGCTTCATCAATGGCTTGCATCGATTATAATGTCAGAAGTGGGGATGCTCGCCAATGATTGCACAATGTTCAGCAACATTTGTGGCTCCACAGATACTGAAGTAATCCATGTCCACATGCGACAATATCTGGACAGTATCCAGGCTGACAAGTGGCACGTAATATTGACGCCACACAAATACCAGACTTTGACCATCACCACTAAACTCCAATCTAAAAACTGCCCCTTGGCATTCAATGGTGCTACTATCACTGAATCCCCCAGTATCAAAATCCTGGGGGGTAATCATTGCTCAGAAATTCACTGGACTCGCCCACAGTAACTGCAAGAGCAGGTCAGAAGCTATGAATACTGCGGCGAGTAACTCACATCCTGACTTCCAAAAGTCTGTCCATCATCTACAATGCATTAGTCAGAGGTGTTATAGAATACTCCCGATTTTCCTGGATGATTGCAGCCCCAGCAACATCAAGAAGCATGATACCATCCAGGACAAAGCAACGAGTTTGAGTGTTGTTTCATCCGCAATGCTCCACCATCAACGCTCAGCAGCAGACTTTTACTATCTACAAGTTGCACTGAAATGATTCACCAAAGATCCTCAGACACCATCTCCCCAACTCATGACCACGTCTATCCAGAAGGACAAGAGCAGCAGCTGTATGGGAACACCACCATCTTCAAGTTCCCCTCCAAGCCAATCACCACCCTGACTTGGAAATATATCACCGTTCCTTCACTGTCCTCCTCCTTTACCGGCGTTTCTGTGTAGTCTGTGGGAAAATTGTCACAAACTTTCAGATGTTAGGAAGGAGGTCTCTGCAGGGGCGACAGGATTGTGTTTACCGTTCCCTTTTCCAATACCGAGGCTGCTGCCGGGTGTTCTGTCTGGTTTTATCCTTTAAGACCTCGGAACAGTTTGATACAATAGAGTGTTTTGCTTGGCCGATTCAGAGACTATTGAAGAGTGTATCACATGTCTGTACGTCTGGAGTCACTTTTAGGCCAGACCAGGAAAGCACGGGAGATTCACTTCCTGAAAGTACATTGGGGAAGGAGATCAATGTTTGCAATCAACATTGGCTTCCAGGTCACTGTTACTGACACCAGATTTTGCATCTTAATATTTTATTAATTATTCTTAACTTCCAGAATCTGCCAGAGCATTTGTCTGGTCTGGATTAGTAATCCAGTGACATCTCCACATGGGGACCTATCAGAAACCACACTGATCAGGTTTTTTTCTGTGCTGCTTGACAGCTCTGTCAAAAAGAACTCCCATTAACTTGCCTGCCATGATGGGACTGAGGGGGTGGTAAATGGTCAGATTGTAATTATTCTCCTCTGAGGGGACTGGCCATAGCTGAGTAATTTTCCACATTGCCAGGGAGATGTCAGAGTTGGAGCTGGAATGAAACAGCTTCCCCAGGGACACAGCTTGTTGTGCAGCACAAGTCTTCAGTCCTATTGCAGGAATGGGGTCAGGGCCCATTGCCTTTTGTCGTATCTACTGTGTTCAGCTGTTTCTTCATCTCACGTGCATCGAATAGAATTGATTAAAGACTGGCATCCGTGATTCTGCGGGCATCATGGCGATGGTGAAGTGGATCATCGATTCATCACTTCTGGCTGAGGATCAGGCAGATACGACATTTTTGTCTTTTACACTGATGCGTTGGTCTGTTCCATTATCTGCAATGGGGATGTTTGTTGAGCCCTTTCCTCCAGTCATTTGTTTAATCATCCATCACCATTTATGACTGAATGTGGCAGGACTGCAAAGCTCCGATCAGATCTGTTGCTCAGGTGCGGTAACATTAATGGGTTAGCATCAGGTTTAGGTTCACATGGTTTGACCCTGACATGTTCATCCACAGTCAATACTGAAACATAGATCGTGTTGATTGTAATGGCAGACTAAGGAGATTATCCCTGGTCAAAATTTTACAGGTGGTGGTTGAATGGTGTTCTACTTCTCCTGCTATTGTGGTTTACAGCACTCCATGAATACGCAGTTTTGAGCTGCAATATCTGAAATGCAACTCTGTTGTCTGTCCCCTCGTTCACATCGAGACTCTTTCACCCATCAACCCTGTACTCAGTGGCCAGCTCTTGTTTCTGATGTGGTAACACTTTCATTTTCATATTCTCACTCAGCTGAGGTCATGCTTCTAATCTGACACAATCCATAAAAAAATAACTGATTTTAATTCAATTGTTTAATTCATCTGAATCTTTTTCCTTGAGTAATACCATCTTCTGTGTTTAAATTGAATGTGTTTCCCTCTGGTTCTCTCCCTGACCATGATGAAGAGCCCTGTCGTGTCAGTGATACCAGACTTATGTAGTTTCAGAGCCAAGGAACTCTTTGGATTCCCAATCATCTTCACCACATCGTATGGTTTCTCTTTTGTTTTGATGCCTTATCGTCCCATGAGTACGTTTCATCTTTTTTTGGGAGAGTTTCTGATATCCTCCGAATTATCCCGCATAAGTTCCTGCCATTGCTGCTCCATGGTCTTCCCTACTCGGCTTCCCTTCCAATTTACTCTAGCCAGCTCCTTCCTCATGTCTTTGTAGTTACATTGCTCAATTATAATCACATTACTTCAAAAAGAGAGCAATAGATATAAACCGAATGAAGAATTTTTGAGAGATGGGACATAAAGAATAATTGGCAAATTTCTTAACTAGATACAAAGAGAGAATGAGAGAGAGGACATAGACGAGGAAATGTGAAAAATTAGAAAACTTGATTATCTAAAGAAGTAGATGTACATCCCTCAATGTTTTGGTAATTCCGGTGTGCTGTAGTCCTTTGTACAGTACATGTACAACAGAGGAATCTGTTCAAATGCTGGGTCTGATGCCAGAATTTTAATCTCCAATAATACGATAGACACTAGCTTTGGAAAGAACCCAGCAGGTCAATATATTGAATTCCCTGTAGAAAATGAATTAACTGAAATACGTTGCGATACCACAAGCAAGAATTTATAATACACATCCTGATAAGAATGAGAGTATAGTGTAGAGAATTCCAGAAAAAGAAGGGTACATTGAGAAAAGGGGAACATATCACATTAGATGAGCATGAAGTAATGTTTCATCAACTTTATGCATCATGTGCATCATTTTTCGATAACTGTTATTCATTTAGAATGCGTTGTGCACACATGAAAAATATCTGCACACACATTGATTAAACAGTGTATACAAAATCATTTTTCTGATATTGAAATGGTCCTGTTGTCATGCTACCAGGATACATGAACACCAACTGGTCACCAAAAGACACGATCCACTATCACTATGTTCCATAATACAGAAAAAGAAGGGCACCATTTTGACTGTAACAACACACACATACTAAGACACGCAAGGACGTTCTTAGAGAAATGGCATTGTAACCAGAAGTCCATCAGTAAAAACATCAATTTATATCCTATCTACCTTATCTTGTAATAAAGAGAACTGGAAATGACATCACCCACCTTAAGAAACCAAGACCTATAAATAGAGAGGCGGGACATACCACCAGAGCTTCAGCGGAGACCCTCACTGATGATGTCACTTAGCCATGGTGATGAAACTTCCGAAAACAAACCTTCAAGTTCAGCAAGCTAACTTGCATACATAAAAATTGTTGTTTTTAATTAGTTAGTGGAATTTATTAGTTCTCTGTCACCCACTTTTCAAAAGATTATGATGTGAGATTAGCGTTTCTGGGTGTGTGGTTTCAATTAACAGAGGGGTTCGACATTGATATCATAACAGTTTGGGGCCTTGCCGTATGGGATTTGGACCGACTTGAACAGATTGGGGGTACAAAAGGTCCCAGCAGATTCCAACACTTGGCAATTATTGACCTAGATCTTCAAATAAAACCGGTGAGAAAATTCATTGACTTCTGTTAACTTGTGGTTGGTTCAATTAAAACTGAGAGAAATGGCTTTTAACATTACTTAAGAGGTTCCCAAATTTGTCAAAGAAGTTTAGAAAGGCAGAAGACAGAAAATATTTAGAATTAGCAAGTAGGTTTTAATTGAGTTTAACCAGGGACAAAAGGAAAGCTGAAATTGTAATGGAGTTGGTCAAGCACTTTGGTGTGTCAGTGAAACAGGCAACTGCAGTAGAGTTAGAAAAGACTTAAATTGCAAATGCATGGTTTGTGAAAATTTGTAGCTCAGGTTGAGGTTTAGGATGTAGGTTTGCTCGCTAAGCTGAAGGATTGATATCCAGACATTTCATTACCTGGCTAAGTAACATCATCAGTGGCGACCTCCAAGTGAAGCCAAGCTGTTGGCTCCTGCTTTCTATTTATATCTTTCTCCTCGATGGGGTTCCTGGGGTTTATGGTGATGTCATTTCCTGTTCGTTTTCTGAGAGGTTGATAGATGGTATCTAGATCTATGTGTTTCTTTAGTGCGTTGTGGTTGGATCTATCCTGGGACAGGCTAAGCAAAGACATGCCAGAGAATTCCTAGAGGCCTGGCACTCCAACCATTTGTATTTTCACTCTTTCTGACATGTTACTCAAGAGCGACATAATTTGTTCAATTAGGACAGAAATTAAGGATGCGGACAGAATCATCAAGATTGGGGAACTAACAGTAAGAGTGAGTGACAGATTGTCAGTCCCAGGAATGCAGTGTGTTCTTGTGAATGATTTAATAGGATCCAAGGTGGGAGAGTCATCCCTTGTGGTGGAGAAGTCAAATGAAAACTAGGGAACTGAGGAGTTAAAGCAAGTACACCCAGGAATTTTCCAGACTGTGTAGTAACAAGATCCCACTGTTATAAGTTAACAGCAGAAAGGACAAACGGAAGAAAAAGACAAAAGAGTTGATGTTCAATTAACTGACACCCTGTTTGATGTAACGGTGCAGGAAAAACCTGAACGTGGAGAAAAACGGTAGGTTTGTGCAGAAGGGAAATGAGCCGAAGTGCACCGGATTGTGTTATTGGTCACATACCGTGTTACGGTTAGCACATCAACTAACTGCAGGTGGTCACCTAAGTTTATGGAAGACTCAGGCTAAAGTACATAACCAATTCTAGTGGCCCGCAAAAAGGATAATGGAACTGAATGGCTAATTGGCTACTTGTTGAAAAACTCAATGTCCACCAGAAAAAAAATACAAAATCTCCATTATTGAACAAGAATGATAAAGTTTCACACTGGCCTGACAATATTTTAATGTGTATATGACAAACAAATTATCTGAGATGGTTGTGGACAACGACAAATCTCTCGCATATTTTGGAATAATTAAAGACTAGAATATGAGACTATTTCATTGGAGTCTTACCTTACCGACTTTCAACTCACAAAATGTACATGCTGTGGCTCCTACAATGTGATAGCAGATGGGTTATTGCGGATTTAAAGGAAAGCAGTGTCGATAAGATTTGACTTATTCCAGTGTTGTATTGGTGTGCAGAATTAATATGAATGATATAACTGAGATTAATACTTTTGTATTTCATATAATTGGGATTAAGAATTAGAGGAGAAGAAATGTAGCCATCTTTTCATTCTGCTGGTTCATTTTATTTTCTGAAGTGGGAAGATGTTATGAAGCCAAAAACATGTATGGGCACTTTAAGACATATCGGGTTTTGTTGAATAGAAATTAAAGCCACAGATGCCAGCTAAAGGTCACACTGTTCCACATGTCACCTTTAGCTGAGAAATGGATACCTGAGTTTTGGTTGCTGTTTTGACAGCCATTCAAATCCAACCAAAGAGTTTAAATAACGCTCAGGATACCAAAACCAACAGAATTTGAATATTATTGTTTGGACACCTGGACAGCAATCAAATTATGAGAATTATTATATCATGGGGAATATATAAAACCAGCATTTTGAAAATAGAGGGAGAGCCACTACCATCCAACATCAGAGTAACTGCTGTAGAGCAGGAGTGCTAACTGGCCATCTCAAACATTCTCTATCAAAGACATATGTTCATGTAAACCTACTTGCAATAAAAAAAATGACTCAGGGAGATCAGCAGCTGAAAGAGTGAACACAGTGGGGAAGATAGAGACTGTATGGTCTTGAGATTTTAATGTTTCATATTTGGGTTGTTGGAACAGCATATTTTTACAGAGTTGGACTCAGATAGTAAGTCGCTAAGAAAAGAGGGACTTGTATTTGTGAATAGTTGTTGTTTAGTGTTCACTATTAAAGTTAAGAAACTAACTTGATAATTTTTGTTTAAATAGTGGAATGTAAGAGATCTGTATCGCTCATATTTTAACAGATTACAAGGTGAGGCGAGCTTTTCTGAGTGTTTGGGTTTAATTAACAGAGGGGGTGAGTCCACCTTGTAAATGTCCATCCACGCTTACCCCATTTCCCTGCAGTTGGGTCATATGCTTCCAGTCCTTTCCTATCCACATATTTATCCAAATATTTTTGAACTGTTGTTAATGTACCCCCCTCAACCACATCTGCTGCCAACTCATCCACGTGTCATCCTCTGTGTAAAGAAGTGGCCCCTCAGGTTCCCTTTTATTCCTTCCCCTTTAACCTTAAACTGATCCCCTCAAATCCTCGATTCTCTACACCTTGGAAAAAGACTGAAAGCATTAACCATATCCATACCCCTCGTGATTTTATACAGCTCTATAAGGACTCTCTCAGTCTCCTACACTCTAAAGAAAAGGTCCTAGCTTGTCCAACCTCTCCCTATAACGCTGACCATTGGGTCCTGGCAACGTCTTTGCAAATTTCTTCTGCACTCTTTCTAATTTAATAACATCCACCCATGACAAGTGACAAAACGGAACACAATACTCCAAGTGCAGCCTTAGCAAAGTCCTGTGTAACTGCAACATAAGGTCCCAACTTCTATACTCAATATCCTGCCTGATGAAGGCCAATGTGCCAAAAGCCTTCTTCACTGCCCTGTCTACCTGTGACTCCACTCTCAGAGAACTGTGCACCTGAACACCAAGGTCTCTCTGCCCACTGCACCCCTTAAGACCCTCCCATTCAGCAAGAAACTCCTACATTGATATGAGTTTCCAAAATGCAAGACCTCACGCTTCTATATTAAATTCCATTTGCTATTTCTCGGCCCATCTCCCACCTGATTAAGGTCCTGCTGCAATTTCTGATAAACTTCCTCACTGATCATGATCCCAATTACTTTAGTGTCATCTGCAAACTTACTAATCATACCTTGTACATTCTCAACCAAATCATAGATAGCAGACAGCAATGGACCCAGCCTCCAGTCTGACAAACATCCTTCCACACAACCCTCTGCTTCCTACCATCAAGCCAACTGTGTATCCAATTGGCCAGCTACCCCCGCATTCTACGAGATGTAACCTTCTTGAGCAGCCTGCCATGTGGAACCTTATCAAAGGCCTTACTGAACTCCATTGAGACTACGTCTATCATTTTGCCCTCATCAAACTTCCTGGTAACTTAATCAAAGGACTCTAAGAAATTTGGGAAGCATGATCTCCCACTCACAAGTCTATGCTGACTGCTCCGAATCAAACCCTGTGTAAGTAATGGGTGCAGTCAATGGTATGCTGTCCTTCATTGTAAGATGATTCAAGGACGTAAGTAAAGCCATCTTCCAGCTGTTGTAGAGCCTTGCTGAGAGAGCATTTGGTGCACTCTGTACAGATTTGATGTCCTTTGTAAGGAATGATTCCCTTACCACAGACACTGGTGATGGTAACATGAGAATAGAGTGTATAAGCTGAGTGTTTTGTGTAGAGATTTGAGAGACGAAAAAAATGGTGATGCTGAAACACGAGGAGTGGCAGCGATCACTTATTTCCAAAACAGACAGTGACAGGGAGAGAAATTCTGTACTTTACCCAGGATTGATTGGTTTGATTGATTGCCACGTGTATCTCAGTACAGGGAAACACTTTGTTTATGAGCAGTGGAGACAGATCATAGTAAGCATGGCCAGACAGATCATAGGGTGAAAATAGACTTGGACAGAGTAAGACATGCAGGTTACACTGAACAGGACGTGCAGTAGACAAGATCAACATGAACAAGACTAGCGTTATTTGAACTTAGAGAGTCCATTCATCAGTCTAACGTGACTATCCAAATAGTTTATATGCCTAAATTAACGCTCCTCACGTTATTGTGCAGTCGGCGAGTGAACCCTGTGCTGAACATCAGTTTGCTCACAATCCCCAACAGCAGCCACAATACCTTCCGTCTGAAACAGGTACCAATTCCCACCAGATTCCGCCCTACATAGAGAACACCAGGCTGTCTTCTTGGAGATGGAAGATGCCTTCTTGAGACTTCACACAAGACATATCGCTTCCCTGCTCACCACTAGAAAACCATGTTAAAGTCCCACATGTGTATCATAAACAACAGAGCCAAGAGGAACAACGTGGAACAGTCTGTCTGTGCAGCTTCTGGTTCACTTGTTCATCATGTTAGAGCATCAATTAGAAGACACTTAAGAGTGCCGATGCTGGAGATCAGATTAGAGCATCAATTGCTGGAAAAGCACAGTGGGTCAGGCAGCATCTGAGGACCAGGAGAATTGACGTTTTGGGCATAAGACATTCATCACAAATCAGCAACAATTAACTCATTCTGCCCCCGTATACTTTGAGGTGGGAATGGCCTCCTGCTGTTCCTGTGTAAGTGACTCAAGGGAGTGATTGGCTTCAACCTCGTCCGATTGGAAAGGGCTAAGGTCCTGACTGGTTACCCCTGGTTGTTGTTTGACAGCTCATTGTACTGACTAGTGTGACAATGCTGCAGCTTTAAGAGGTTATTTTGTCCTGGAATATTTTAAGAGAGATTGAACGATTGTTACCAAGCTGGCTAGTTAAGACCACTTGAGTAACAGCTAGGGAGGCCTTGTGTTTATTTTAATGCAGCCTGAATGGGTGTGGCCAGCTCTCACAGATTAGGATCAATGGGTTTTGGTTTCTCAATGACATCAGAAACTATTGGGGTCTCCACAGAGTTGAAAGATTCAGTGAATGTTTCCTGGTTGCAACCCTCTCTGAAATTTCTCTTGGTGCTGTTTTTAATTCCTGGATTGGAGAAATGTTTGTGACAAGCTGTGCCTGAATATTTCTTTTTGCCAAGGGCTGTGTTTATGGGAGTTTCCTATATTGGAACAGTTCATTAGTAATAGTTCCTAGATCTATTATTCTGTTAACTTGTCCAATAGAATTGCGTTATTCAAAATTCCTCTTTCTTTGGTTTCATTTTCTCTTTCGTGTTTAAGTAGATAGTGTTTTTCTTCACACCGAGTAGTTTGACCAGTCACATTGCATCTGGAACAGACAGTTTACATTTCCTTTAAAATATGAAAACATTAGAATCTACGCTACGGCCTTCAAATATTTTCGAGGGGCTCTGGTGTGGTCCATCACACTAGACTCCTTCTCTTCCTGAGTAATAGGCTGGAGGCACTGAATGGGCTATCCCTGTTCTTCTCCAATTGTGTCAATAGGCTGAATGGCTTCCTCATATTCCTGTGAATACAGCGCGAGGTGCTGAATGAACTCTTATTTTACTGTGGCAATGTGCAGTACCTGCCAGTGCTGTTACATGAATGTTACGGACACTTGAAGAGCACAAGGCTCAATGGAGTCTGGATCCTGCTACACACGGAGAAAGACCAGTTCAGGAGCTGATGTGAGACAAAATGTTCTGAACATTGTAGAATCTTCAACGACCATCCCCACTTCTGATGTTATGGTGTGGAGGGTGGGGGCGGGGAGACATTGATGAAGCAGCTGAAGATGTTTGTGAAGGGGAAGCTACCCTGAGGATCTCCCACAGAGGTGACCCAGGACTGAGATGATGAACATCTTCCTTTGTGCCATGTTTGACCCCAAACACTGGAGAGTTTACTCTGATGCCCATTAAGTCCAGTTTTGTTAAGCTCCTTGATGTCAATAAAAGTAAACCACTGACTTGATATCAGGGCCAGTCATTTTTACCTGAACCCTTGTCTCAACTTCTTTTGTTCACATCAATCGGCCATGATATAGGAACAGCAAGTGTTTTCTTCAAACAGGTGGTATTGAATGTCAGGATTTCTCTTCTCAAGGGTGTTCGGGGAGCTCGATGACTGAACGTATTTGAAGAGGAGGTAGATGGAAAGTGACCTGTCAGAGAGTTGAGGGCTATGAAGAATTGGATATGAAAGAGGATTTGAGACGAAGAGCAGATCAGTCATGATCTTAGTGAAGGGCAAGGCAGGCTTTGGGGGTAAACACAATGCCCCTGTTTCTGATGTTCTCCCATTCTGTTATTGGAAAGTTAGTGGGTGTTATTTTCATGAATGTTCTCTTATTGAATGTTGCAGAAAGGGAGACCAGAGGATTTTGTGACCCATCTCTGGGTGAGGTATGGGGGCTGTATTCACAGTGAATTTGGGTGTACAACATGACCAACAAATGAAGCACAAGTTGCAGAGAGGGGAAGCTCTGTGAAGAGAGATGAGGGGCCTCTTTCGTACCCAGCCTGGGTTTTCCAATTCCCAATTCACTTCAAACCGCGTGGGACAGTACTGAGGGGCTGAATGGTCTCCTGTGTTTCTGTGCAACAGGTTACAGGAGTAAGTAGCCTCCAACTGCTCCTGTTTAGCAGGTTTGAGGGGCTGAATGAAACACAGGAACATGGGACTGAGGAACAGGAGTGGGTCATTAGATACTTTGAGCCTTCTCCACCAGGCACTAAAATTGTAGCTGATCAGGTTGTGGTCTCAGCTCGACTTTCCTGTCTGTGTCCCATTGTGCATGACTCACTTCTTTGTCAAATAGTTAACGAACACACCTTTCAATCAATGTGAACATTGAGCTACGATAACCTTCCACTGAAGAGAATTCCGGCTTGAAAGGTCCTTTCAGAATTATTTATCATCCCTCTTATAGAATCAGAGAGTCATGCAGAATGGGAACAGACCCATTAGTCCAATCTGTTCACTCCGATCAGATATCAAATCTAATTTAGTCCCATTTGCCACCATTTGGCCAATATTCCTCCTGTGATTGTACCCGCCTTGACCACTTCCTCTGACTGCACTTTCTGTCCACACACCACTCTCTGTGTGAAAAATTTACCTTCAGGTTCCTTCTAAATCATTCGCCCTCTCCCCTTCAACCTATGCTGTCTTGTTCTGGACTCCCCTATCCTTGGGAGTAGAACATGGCTGTTCAGAATATCCATGTCCCTGATGCAATTATAAACCTCTATAATGTTGCCTCTCAACTTCTGACACTCTGGGGGAAACACCTCAACGTAATCAGCCTCTCCCTATAGCTCAAGCCTCCAGTCCTGGAACATCTGTGTAAGTCATTTCTACAGAAATCCGAGTTGTACGCAGTATTCTTAAAGCGGCTTCACCAACATCCTGTATAGAAGCAACATGCCACCACAATTCCTATACTCAATGCTCTGACTGATTAAGGCAAATGTGCCAAATGTGTTCAGCACCACTCTGTCTACCTGCGACTCACTGCTACAGGTAATCATGTACGTAAACATCAGAAAGTTAACATGATGGTAGTGACAGCAGATAGGAGGACCAGTGATACATTAATCATTATTGAGATTAGATTGTGTTGGAAACATGAGCTTAACATGTCAGGAAGTGAAATCAAATCAATGGGTTCAGGGTGGTTAATATACAAAATAACAGATAGCCCGGAGTGAGTTACAGACTGGAATCGAATCGAGGGTTTTGGGTGGTTAATTTACAGAATACCAGATACCCCGGAGTGAGTTACAATCTGGAATCTAATCAAGGGGTTCAGGGTGGTTTATATACGAATAACAGATACCCCGGTTTGAGTTACAATCTGGAATCTAATCGAGCGATTCAGGGTGGTTTATATACAGAATAACAGGTAGCCCGCAGTGAGTTACAGCCTGGAATCTAATTGCAGGGTTCAGGGTGGTTAATATACAGAATAACAGATAGCCCAGAGTGAGTTACAGCCTGGAATCCAATTGAGGGGTTCAGGGTTGTTTATAAACAGAATAACAGATAGCCCAGAGTGAGTTACAGCCTGGAATCTAATTGAGGGGTTCAGAGTGGTTTATATACAGAATAACAGGTAGCCTGGAATGTGTTACAGGTTGGAACCTAATCGAGGGGTTTAGGATGGTTTATGTACAGAATAACAGATGCAATGGAGTGAGTTACAGTCTGGAATCTAATCGAGGAGTTCAGGGTGGTTTATATACGGGATAACAGATAGCCTGGAGTGTGTTACAGATTGGAAACTAATCGAGGGATTTAGGATGGTTTATGTACAGAATAACAGATGCCATGGAGTGAGTTACAGCCTGGAATCTAATGGAGGGTTTCAGGGAGTTTTAGATACAGAATAACAGATAGCCCGGAGTGAGTTACAGCCTGGAATCTAATCGAGGAGTTCAGGGAGTTTTAGATACAGAATAACAGATAGCCCGGAGTGAGTTACAGCCTGGAATCTAATCGAGGGATATGTTAACCATTTTATGTCAAATAACTTGTAACTGGGAGTCAGTCACAAAGTGTACTATTGGCCAAGTGGTTTCAAATCTTGACTCAAATAAACATAATGCAGTCACAAACGACACAACTTTACTGACTCCCAATTTTCCTTGTTTGAGGACTATCCTCCTCTGTTTTCCCCTTTCACTGAAAGTATTAATGTACCTTTTATACTGCACTGCCATTCTGGTTATAGTGCTACCTATCTCTCACTGTCTCATTTATCTTCAATCCTGTTGAAAGATACTTAAACCAACAGAGACACAAAGTTCCAGAAAAGCTTTGTTCAATTGCAGGTGCATTATTCTCTTTTATTTGTAGAAAACACACAATTTGAACCCACAGAAGGACAGTGTGGAATTTGAGAAACCCTTCAATTTGGGATGAGACCTAGCCAGGTAGGTTTCTGATCCAACGCTGCAAATCTACAATTCAGTGGCTGAGCTCTATCAGGTTTTGTATAGTTTGTCTCTCTCATATGTTAGGAGCTTGGAAAGTAAGGCAGACCTTACTGGAATTTCACATTGTCTCCGCATTCACTGTAAACAGGTTCTGGGATTTGCATTTTAATCACCTTCAAAGAGCTGTCTCCATTTCCTATCTCTGCTGGCATCAATGTGCTTTTGCACATTGCCCCCTCTGCCTTGCTGAAAGTATTCCTGACACAAATCGGTCAGGCAGACATTTTAGATTTGTCCACAGCCACCATTTTATATCAGTAAAACTGCACGACTACTGTGTGCAGTTCTGATCTCCAAATTTGAGGAAAGACATTCTGGCTATTGAGGGAGTGCAGCGTAGATTCACGAGGTGAATTCCTGGGATGGTGGGATTACCTTACACTGAAAGACTGAAGCGACTGGGCTTGTATACCCTTGAGTTTAGAAGACTAAGAGGGGATAGGATTGAGACGTATAAGATTATGAAAGGATGAGACACTCTGGCATCAGGAAACATGTTTCCGCTGATGGGTGAGTGCCGAACCAGAGGACACAGCTTAAAAATACGGGGTAGACCATTTAGGACAGAGATGAGGAGAAACTTCTTCACCCAGAGAGTGGTGGCTGTGCGGAATGCTCTGCCCCAGAGGGCAGTGGAAGCCCAGTCTTTGGATTTCCCAAAATGCAGCACCTCGCATTTATCTGAATTAAACTCCATCTGTCACTTCTCAGTCCATTGGCCCATCTGGTCCAGATCCTGTTGTAATCTGAGGAAACCCTCTTCGATGTCCACTACACCTGCAATTTTGGTGTCATCTGCAAACTTATTAAATGTACCTCTTATGCTCGCATCCAAATCATTTATATAAATGACAAAAAGTAGAGGGCCCAACACTGATCCTTGTGGCACTTCACTGGTCACAGGCCTCCAGTCTGAAAAACAACCCTCCACCACCACCCTCTGTCTTCTACCTTTGAGCCAGTTCTGTATCTAAATGGCGACTTCGCCCTGTATTCCATGATATCTAACCTTGCTAATCAGTCTGCCATGGGGAACCTTGTCGAATGCCTTACTGAAGTTCATATGGATCACATCTACTGCTTTGCCCTTATCAATCTTCTTTTTTACTTATTCAAAAAACTCAATCAAGTTTGCGAGACATGATTTCCCACGCACAAAGCCATGTTAACTATCCCGCAACAGTCCTTGACTTTCCAAATTCATGTACATCCTGTCCCTCAGGATTCCCTCCAACAACTTTCCCACTGCCGAGGTCAGGCTCACTGGTCTATAGTTCCCTGGCTTGTCTTTACCGCCCTTCTTAAACATTGGCACCATGTTTGCCAACCTCCAGTCTTCCAGCATCTGACCTCTGACTATCGATGATACAAATATCTCAGCAAGAGGCCCAGCAATCACTTCTCGAGCTTCCCACAGAGTTCTCGGGTACACCTCATCAGGTCCTGGGGATTTATCCACTTTTTACCATTTCAAGATATCCAGCACTTCCTCGTCTGTATATCTGCAACATTTTCCAAGATGTCACCATCGATTTCCCAGCAGCCTATATCTTCCATATCCTTTTCCACAGTAAATACTGATGCAAAATATTCATTTAATATCTCCCCCATTTTCTGTGGCTCCACACAAAGGCCGCCTTACTGATCTTATAGGGGCCCTATTTTCTCCCTAGTTACCCTTTGGCCTTAATATATTTGTAAAAACACTTTGGAATCTCCTTAATTCTATTTTCCAAAGCTATCTCATGTCCGCGTTTTGTCTTCCTGATTTCCCTCTTAAGTATACTCCTACTTCCTTTCTACTCTTCTAAGGATTCACTCGATCGATCCTGTCTATACCTGACATATGCTTCCTTCTTTTTCTGAACGAAACCATCAATTTCTTTAGTCAGCCAGCATTCCCTATAACTACCAGCCTTCCCTTTCAACCCTGACAGGAAGTTACAGCTTGGAATCGAATCGAGGTGTTCATGGTGGTTTATATACAGAATAACAGATAGCCCGAAGTGAGTTACAGCCTGGAATCTAATCGAGGGGTTCAGGGTGGTTTATATCCACAATAACAGATATTCTGGGGTGTGTTCCAGCCTGGAATCTAATTGAGGGGTTCAGGGTGGTTGAAATGCAGATTAACAGATACCCCGGACTCAATTACAGCCTGGAATGTAACCGAGGGGTTCAGGGTTGTTTATATACAGATTAACGTATACCCCGGAGTGAGTTACACCCTGGAATCTAAGCGAGGGGTTCAAGGAGGTTAGTATACAGAATAACAGATAGCCCGGGTTGTGTTACTGCCTGGAATCTAATCAATGTCTGTTCACTGTAAGATAGGACGGGTTTTGCTGAATCGAAAGTACAGCCACAGATGCCAGCTAAAGGTCAGACTGTTCCAAATGTAACAATTAGCTGGGAAATGGAAGCATGAGTTTTGGTTGCTGTTTTGACAGCAATTCAAATGCAATCAAAGACTTTAAATAATGCTCAGAATATCCGAAGCCAATGGAATTTGAATATTATTATTCGTACACCTGGAAATCAATCAAATTATGAGCATTATTGTATCATGGGAAGTAAATAAATCCAGCATTTTGAAAATAGAGGGAGAGCCGCTGCCATCCAACAGCAGATTAACTGCTGTAGAGCAGGAGTGCTAACTGACCATCTCAAACACTCTCTATCAAAGACACATGTTCATGTAAAACATACTTGCATTAAAAAAAATGACCCAGGGAGATCAGCAGCTGAAAGAGTGAACACAGCGGGGAAGATAGAGACTGTGTGGTCTTGAGATTGTAACGTTTAATATGTGGGTTGTTGGAACAGCATATTTTTTACAGAGTTGGAGTCAGATATTAAGTAGCTAAGAAAAGAGGCGTTTGTATTTGCGAATAGTTTTTGTTTAGTGTTCACTATAAAAGTTAAGAAACTAACTTGCTAATTTTTGTTTAAATAGTGGAATGTAGGAGATCTGTGTCACTCATATGTTAACAGATTACGAGGTGAGGCGAGCTTTTCTGGGTGTTTGGTTTTAATTAACAAAGAGGTTCGACTCCACCTTGTAAATGTCCATTCACACTAACCCCATTTCCCTGCAGTTGGCACATATCCTTCTAGTCATTTCCTATCCATATATTTATCCAAATGCTTTTGAAATGTTGTTAATACACCCCCTCAGCCACATCTTCTGGCAGCTCATCCACGTACCAGCCATTTATGTAAATAAGTGGTCCCTCAGGTTCCCTTTTATTCCTTGCTCTTTAACCTTAAACTGGTCCCCTCTCGTCCTCGATTCTCTAAACTTTGGAATCGACTGAGAGCCTTCACCCTATCCATACCCCTCATGATCTTATACAGCTCTGTAAGGTCCCCCACAGTCTCCTACACTCTAAAGAAAAGGTCCTAGCTTGTCCAACGTCTCCCTATAACTCAGACCATTGGGTTCTGGCAACGTCCTTGTAAATGTCTTCTGCACTCTTTCTAATTTCATGATATCCTCCCTATAACAAGTTGACAAAACTGAACAGAATACTCCAAGTGCGGCCTTACCAAAGTCCTGTGTAACTGCAACATAAATTACCAACTTCTATACTCAGTGTCCTACCTGACGAAGGCCAGTGTGCCAAAAGCTTTCTTCACTGCCCTGCCTACCTGAGACTCCACTCTCAGGGAACTGTGCACATAAATTCCAAGGTCTCTCTGCCCTTTACACCCCTTAAGGCCCGCCTATTCACCGTGAAACTCCCACCTTGATTTGAGATTCCAAACTGCAAGACCTCACACATGTATGTTAAATTCCATTTGTCATTTCTCAGCCCACTTCCCCACCTGATTAAAGTCCTGCTGCAATTTCTTATAAACTTCCTCACTGATCATGCTGCCACTTACTTTACTGTCATCTGCAAACTTACTAATCATGCCTTGTACATTCTCAACCAAATCATAGATAACAAGCAGCTATGGACCCAACCTCCAGTCAGGCAAGCATCCCTCCACTAAATCCTCTGCTTCCTATCAACAAGCAAACTGTGTATCCAATTGGCCAGTTCAACCAGTATTCTACGTGATGGAACCTTCCAGAGCAGCCTGCCATGTGGAAACTTATCAAAGGCCTTACTGAAATCCACAGAGACTACGTTAACCGCTCTGCCCTCATCAACATTCTTGGTCACTTCACCAAAGGACTCTAAGAAATTTGGGAAGCATCATTTCCCACTCACAAGTCTATGCTGACCGGTATGAATCAAACCCTGTGTAAATAATGGATGCAGTCAATGGTATGCTGTCCTTTATTGTAAGGTGATTCGAGTACATAAGTAAAGCCATCTTCCTGCTGTTGTAGAGCCTTACTGAGAGAGCATTTGGGGCACTCTCTACAGATTTGATCTCCTTTGTAAGGAATGATCTCCTTACCACAGACACCGGTGATGGTAACATGGGGATAGAGTGAATAAGCTGAGTGTTTAATCTGTAGAGCTGTGAGAGACGAAGAAATGGTGATGCTGAAACACGAGGAGTGGCAGCGATCTCTTATTTCCAAAAGACACATTGATAGGGTGAGAAATTCCATACTTTACCCAGGATTGATTGGTTTGATTTATTGTCGCGTGTACCTCAGTACATGGAAACACTTTATTTATGAGCAGTGGAGGAAGATCATAGTAAGCATGACCAGACGGATCATAGGGTGTAAATAAACTTGGACAGAGTAAGGCATACAGGTTACACTGAACATGACGTGCACTAGACAAGGTCAACATGAACAAGATCACCATTATTTGAACTTAGAGAGTTCATTCATCAGTCTAACATGACTTTCCTAATAGTTTATATGCCTAAAATAACTCTCCCCATGTTATTGTGCAGTCGGCGTGTGAACCCTGTACTGAACGTCAGGTTGCTCACAATCCCCAACAGCAGCCACAATACCTTCCACCTGAAACAGGTAGCAAATCCCACCAGCTTCCGCCCTACATAGAGAACACCAGGCTGTCTTCTCAGAGATGGAAGGTGCCTTCTTGAGACTTCACAGAAGACGTATGGCTTCTCAGCTTACCACTAGAAAGCCACGTTAAAGTCCCACATGTGTATCATGAGCAACGGAGCTACCTGGAACAACGTGGAACAGTCTGTCTGTACAGCTTCTGCCTCACTTGTTCATCATGTTAGAGCATCATTTAGTAGATACATATGACTGCCAATGCTGGAGATCAGAGTAGAGAGTCGATTGCTGGAAAAGCACAGCAAGTCAGGCAGCATCCGAGAAGCAGGAGAATCGACGTATTGGGCATAAGACATTCATCAGGAATCACCATCAATTACCTCATTCTGCCCCCGTGGAAGTGCATTGAGGTGGGAATGGCCTCCTACTGTTCCTGTGTAAGTGACTCAAGGGACTGACTGGCTTCTTCCTCGTCCAATTGGACAGGGCCAAGGGCCGGGCTGGTTACCCCTGGTTCCTGTTTGACAGCTCGATGTGCTGACAAGTGTGCTGGTGCTGCGGCTTTAAGAGGTTATTTTGTCCGGGTTTCTGTTATGAGAGAGATTGAACGATCGTTACCAAGCTGGCTAGTTAAGACCACTTGAGTAACAGCTTGGGAGGCCTTGTGTTTATTTTAATGCAGCCTGAATGGGTGTGGCCAGCTCTCACAAATTAGGATCAATGGGTTTTGGTTTCTCAGTAACATCAGAAACTATTGGGGTCTCCACAGAGTTGGAAACTTCAGGGAATGTTTCCTGGTTGCTACCCTCTCTGAAGTTTCTCTTGATGCTGTTTTTAATTCCTGGATTGGAGAAGTATTTGTAACATTCTGTGTCTGAATATTTCTTTTTGACAAGGGTTGTGTTTATGGGGCTTCCCTATAATGGAACAGTTCATTAGTAATAGTTCCTAGATCTATTATTCTATTTCGCTGTCAATACAATTACGTTATTCTAAATTCCTCTTTCTGTGGTGTTATTTCTTCTTTCGTGTTGAAATAGGTGGTGTTTTGCTTCACACCGAGTAGTTTGACCAGTCACATTGCATCTGGAACAGACACTTTACATTTCCTTTAAAATAAGAAAACATAAAAGTCTAGGCTATTGCCATCAAATATTTTCGAGGGGCTCTGTTGTGGTCCATCATACTAGACTCCTTCTCTTCCTGAGTAACAGGCTGGAGGCATTGAATAGGCTATCCCAGTTCATCTCCAGTAACGTCAATGGGCTGAACGACTTCCTCATATTCCTGTGAAACCAGAGTGAGGTGCCGAATGAACTCTTGTTTTACTGTGGCAATGTGCAGTGTCAGGCAGTGCTGGTTAATGAATGCTACTGATACTTTAACAGCACAAGCCTCAATGAAGTCTGCGTCTTGCTGCACACAGACACAGACCAATTCAGGAGCTGACGGGGGACAAAATGTTCTGAACATTGTGGAATCTTCAGAGACCATCCCCACTTCTGTTCTTATGGTGAGGAGGGTGAGGTTGGGGAGACATTGATGAAGCAGCTGAAGATGTTTGTGAAGAGGAAGCTACCCTGAGGATCTCCCACAGAGGTGGCCCAGGACTGAGATGATGTACATCTTCCTTTGTGCCATGTTTGACCCCAAACACTGGAGAGTTTACTCTGATTCCCATTAAGTTCCAGCTCCTTGATGTCAACAGAAGGCAACCATTGCCTTGATATCAGGGCCAGTCATTTTTAGCTGAACCCTTGAGTCAACCTCTTTTGTTCACATCAATAAGCCATGACATAGGAGCAGAACGTGGTTTCTTCAAACAGGTGGGATTGAATGTCAGGATTTCTCTTCTCAAGGGTGTTTGGTGAGCTAGATGACTGAAAGTATTTGAAGAGGAAATAGATGGATATTGACCTGTCAGAGAGTTGAGGGCTATGAAGAATTGGGTACGAAAGAGGATTTGAGGCCAGGAGCAGATCAGCCACGATCTTAGTGAAGGGCAAGGCAGGTTTGGGGAGTTAACGACCTGCCCCTGTTTCTGATGTTCTCACATTCTGTTATTGGAATGTTAGTGGGTGTTATTTTTATGAATGTTCTGGTATTGCATATTGCAGTCAGGGAGACCAGATGATGTTTTGAGCCATCTCTGGGTGAGGTATGTGGGCTGTATTCACAGTGAATCTGGGTCTACAACATGACCAACAAATGGAGCACAAGCTGCAGAGAGGGGAAGCTTTCTAAAGAGAGATGAGGGGCCTCTTTCATACCCAGCCTGGATTTTCCAATTACATTTCCCAAATCATCTCAAACCGTGTGGGACAGTACTGAGGGGCTGATTGGTCTCCTGCGTTTCTGTGCACCAGGTTATAGCAGTAAGTAGCCTCCAACTGCTCCTGTCTAGCAGGTTTGAGGGGCTGAATGGAACACGGGAACATTGGACTGAGCAGCAGGAGTGGGTCATTAGATACTTTGAGCCTTCTCCACCAGGCACTAAGATTGTGGCTGATCAGGTTGTGGTCTCAGCCCCACTTTCCTGTCTGCGTCCCATTGTGCATGACTCACTTCTTTGTCAAATATGTAACGAAAGTAGCTTTCAATCAATGTGAACGTAGAGACACGACAACCTTCCACTGAAGAGGATTCCGACTTGAAAGGTCCTTTCAGAATTATTTATCATCCCTCTTATATAATCAGAGAGTCATGCAGAATGGGAACAGACCCATTAGTCCAATCTGTTCACTCCGTTCAGATATCAAATCTGATCCAGTCCCATTTGCCAGAATTTGGTAACCACCTTCAGCACTTCCTCTGACAGCACATTCTATACACACACCACTCGCTGTGTGAAACATTTATCTTCAGGTCCTTTCTAAATCTTCTCGCCTTCAACCTATGCCCTCTTGTTCTGAACCCCCCTACCCTGGACAGCAGAACATGGCTGTTCAGAATATCCATGCCCCCGAGTGTTTTTATAAACCTCTGCAGAAAACCGAGTTGTACACAGTATTCTTGAAGTGGCCTCACCAACGTCCTGTACAGATACAACATACCACCACAACTACTATACTCAATGCTCTGACTGATTAAGGCAAAAGTGCCAAATGTGTTCAGCACCACTCTGTCTACCTGCGACTCCACTTTCAAGGAACAATGCACCTGCAGCTCTATGTCCCTTTGTTCCACAACATGCCCCAGGACCTGACCATGAACTATATAATGTCTACCCTGATTTGCCTTCCCAAAATGCAAAGCTTCATATTTATCTAAATTAAACTTCATCTGTCCATCCTTGCCCCTTTGTCCCATCTATTTGTGGTCTTGTTGTACTCTGAGATAATCTACCACACCACCTTTCTGATGTCATCTGTAACCTTACTAATTATTGTCCCAATATTCACATCTAAATCCTTTACATAAATGATGAAATGCAGTGAACTCAGTCCTGATTCTTCCAGCCCACTGCTGCTCACAAGCCTCCAGTCTGAAAAATATCCCTCTCCCTTCGAGCCAATAGTGAATAGCTTCTTCTGTATCCCATGTGACTGAAACTTACTAATCTGTCTACCAATCAAAATGAAATACTAGCTATGAAGAGAAGCTGAGTAGGTTAGGTTTATTTTCACTAGATAGAAGGAGTTTGAAGGGGGACCTGATTAAGGTTTGCAAAATCATGAAGGGGTATAGCCAGGGTGGATAGAGACAAGCTTTTTCCCAGGTTGAAGGATTCAATAACGAGAGGTCGTTCTTTCAAGGTGAGAGGTGGAAAGTTTAAGGGGGATACACGCGGTAAGTACTTCACACAGAGGGTGGTGGGCATTTGGAACGTGTTGCTCGCAGAGGTGGTAGAGGCAGGCACGGTCGATTCATTTAAGATGCGTCTGGACAGATGCATGAGTAGGTGGGGAGCAGAGGGATACAGATGCTTAGGAATTGACCGACAGATTTAGACAGTACATTTGGATCGACTCAGGCATGGAGGGTGAAGGGCCTGTTCCTGGGCTGTAAATTTTCTTTGGTCTTTGTTCTTTAAATGAACACCTTGCTGAAGTCCATATAGACAATATCTACCAAATTGCCTTCATCAAACTTCTTTGTCACCTCTCCAAAAAACTCAACCAAGTTAATGAGTCATGATTTCCCATACAGAAAGACACATTGTCTACCCCGATCAGCCCTTGCCTTCCCAAATGTATGTAAATCGTGTCCCTCAGAATCCCCTCCAACAACTTACCCACCACTGACATCAGGCTCACCCGCCTATAGTTCCCCGACTTTTTGGGGTCATTGTTTCCTTTTCTAGTCCCACTCCTCCACTGTTCACAACAAATGTTAAATGTAACCAGGTCGGTGATATGGCCGATGATATTGGTCTCAGACTGGGTCAGGGTCAGTTTTAGGAACAAGTCAGGCTAGTTTCTTTAATCTGCTAAAACAACATGTTTATGATCCAGAGCAATCTTACTCAAACTATGGTGGAAAGATGAATAGCAAACTGTTTGGGTATTGCAATTATATAATCAATATTTCCCTTTCTAAAAATGCTGACACACACACACACACAATCTCTGCAATTTTAACTTGAAATAACTTAGTCCAGATATTATTGGAACACGTGACAAAGGAAAAATTGTGAGATTGCCCAAAACGTTATTCTGCTTCTGAAGATATTGTACTCACACAAGCTGCTAGCAATGGGATTTCATCCTGGGAGAGTTTGGATTTGACTGAATTCCCTTTGCTTTAGACAGTGAGTAGATTCCAGTGAATTCTGGTTAGGGATCATCCAAAGGGTAGCACGGTGATTAGCACCGCTGCCTCACAACACCAGGGACTTGGGGTCGATTCCATCCTTGGGTGACTGTCTGTGTGGAGTTTGCACATTCTTCCCTTGTCTGTGTGAGCTCTAATGGGTGATCCAGTTTCCTACCACAAACTGTATAGGTTCGGTGGATTGGTCATGCTAAATTGGCCGTAGTGTTCAGGGATTTCTAGGTTATGTGCAATAGTCAAAGGTGAATATAAGGAAATGGGTTGAGAAGGTTGGTATGGACTTGTTGGGTCGAACGGCATGTTTCCACACTGCAGGGATTCCATAAAAATAAGAATGGTAACGATGACTGTAGAGGGTTTTTTAGCTTGCAGACATTGCTGTGATGAGGAACAATGAAGGGGAGAGAGTGCAATAGGCCTTTCCTTCTCAGGCAGATTACATTTTCTCCCTCTCTGAGTTGAATCACCCACAGTAATGTTATCCTCTCCCAAACTGAACCATGTGAGGTCTCCTTGTACATTGTCCAAACTATGTCTCCATCACATTCCCTGTTCCATGTAGCTGCATCATTGCTGGTGTCGTACACAGAGCCATACCCTTAGCAGAAAATGGTCTTAGTCAATTTGAAGATATGTTTATAGGTCCCTGCGTCATTAAAAAATAAAAATGTTTAATTTATTCAGAATACCTGTGTTAAACTGAATGCATTTTTTAAAGAAATATAGAAATTGCTGGAAAAGCTTGCCAGGTCTCAGTACCCAGATGCTGTAGTTGTACCAGCCTCCACCACTTTCTCTGGCAGCTCATTCCATATGCACACCACCCTCTGTGTGAAATGGTGCCCTTTAGGCCTCCTCAAAACATTTCCCCTCTCACGTTCCACCAAAGCCCTCTAGTTTTGGACGCCCCTCACCTGGGGAAAAACCCCTGAGTACTCACCCTATCTATGGCCATTTTGATTTTATAAACCTTTACTGTTGCAAAATGTGACCCCAATCAACACGAATGGCTGTACTTTCAGTCATTCTGGGCCTAAATTCTGAAATTCAATACTGACACCTCTTCCTTCTCCATCAAGTCACAATTCTAAATCCATTTTAATCAGTTTGTTCAGATGTATCCAGAGACACTTCTGTGGGCCTTACACCTAGACCTTTGTGCCCGGAGGTAGGGACACTAGCATCACTCAGCAATACCCATAAAGCTGTAACATTATTCTCCTGTGTGTTTGTTCATCAGCCTGTTCTGACATGCTGGGACATACCTCTGCAACAGGCAGAACTTGAATCCAGGCCTTCTAGCCCAGAGCAAGGAACACTACCACACAAGTTCAGGAATTGGAATCAAATCCAGAGCTCTGGCTCAGAGACAGGGACACTACCTACCACACTACCATACCCAGATTTTGGGTCATATTTTAGTGCCCACTTTCAGCTTGATGTGGATTTTTTATAATCAGTTTACAATTACTGAATTACAAACAACACTTTGTATTATTAAACAAATGCAAGATATTTGTCTCAACTGTAGGATATTGAGTATACTTTCTATGCTATCGAAATTAACTATGAACATCTTTAAGTGCTATTATCTGTAGTCTGCAATATTAAGGAAAGAAATTCTGCAGACACACTCTGCCCAATGAAGGGTCTCAGATAGATATTTATTACTGAACACCAGAGATGAAGAAAGAGCTTAATTTCTGACCCCAAAACACCGATCACTCTTACCCAACTCTCACGTGTGACTCCCCTTTTCCTAAACCATGAAATGCTACGAGGCCGCTGATTACTGTCCAGCCTCTCCTCCCCACTGACTGTGTCTGCAATCTGTCCCTCTTCCCCCTAACCACACAAGGCAAACCAAGCTCAGGGTCTTTGTGAAATTCAAGGCCGGAGTGTGCAGGCCTCCTGGAGAGGGGGAGGGCATTTTAAAATTGAAGGGGGAGGGTGAGGTGACAGTAATATCACTCACTGGGCTGAGGGGTGGCTGATGGAGTTTAGTTTGGATTAATGCGAGGTATTGGATTTGGTAAATCAAACAACAGCAGGACCTATACAATTAAAAGTAGGGCCTTTGGCAGTGTTGTAGTACAGAAACCTAGGCCGTCAGGTTTAATTCTTTAAAATTTGCATCTCATAGTGTGGTTAAGAAGGTGTTTAGCACACGTCTTCATAGGACAGACCTTTGAGTATCGGAATTGAGATGTCATGTTGTGGTTGTACAGGACATTGGTGAGACCTCTTCTGGAACTGGGTCCAGTCTGGTCACCCTACCCGCTCATTCCATAGGCACACCACCCTCTGGGTGAAAAAGCTGCCCCTTAGGTCACTTTTAAATGTTTCCCCTCTCACCTTAAGCCTATGTCCTCTAGTTTTGGACTCCCCGTACCCTTAGAAAATACCTTGACTATTCACTTTGATATTACTGACATTGATATTATTAAGCTGGAGAGGATTGAGAAGAGATTAACCTGGATGTTGCTGGGAAAGGAGGGAGTGAGCTATCAGGAGAGGCTGGATCGGCTGGGACTTTTTTCACTGAAGAATATGAGATTAAGCAGTAACTTTACACAGGTCTATAAAACAATGAGGGTTACAGAGAAGCTGAAGGGCTGATGTCTTCTCTCTCGGGTTGAGGATTCAAAACTGAGGGATTTTTAAGGTGCGAGGAAAAAAGATTTATGGAAGTCATGAGAGGTAAATATTTTAGACAGAATCTGGCTTGTGTGTGGAATGAACCTCCAGCGGAAGTGCTGAAAGCAGGGACAGTTACAACGTTTATAGGACATTTAGATCATTCCATGGATAAGACATCAGTTTGGATGGTGCTGTGAGCAGCTGCCCTCTCCCTCCTCGTCTCTGAATGAATCCCTGTTGGTTTTCACCCTCTGCCAATGCCGGTGCAGTGGCGTGGGGAGGCCAGCAGAGGGTGGCATTGCATCACTTTAAGCACCACAGAGACGGCCAGACCTGCCCCACACACAGACACACAGATACACACACAGCAATTGTTAGGACACGACATGGAGCTCATCCTGTAAATTAAACTAAACATAAATAAATGCTCAATTCGCCTCCTAAACTGTTAAAATATGAGGGACAGAGAACTCCCAAATTCCACTGTTTAAATAAAAACATCAATTTATTTTTTCACTCTGAAAGTGAACATTTTACATCAACTATGCTCAACTCTGGGACCCTCTTTCTCTTAACTGCTTATTACCCGACTCCAGCTCTATAGCAATATACTGTTTCTGGGTCTTCTATCCTCTCGTATCACAGGTGCTTGGCAGCTGTCAGTTCAGAACAGCATTCCCTCTCTCTTAAAGGTACAGTCCACACTTTCAACTCCATCACAGCATACCCTGATGATATCGATAAGTGGGACCTATCCGGATTCCTCTTGCTCTGTGGTTTGTCAGTATTTCATTTGCTCCATTGACAGCATGTCATTATTCGACTTTGTCCATAGGAATATATCAGTATTTCACTTGCTCACACTCGTGAGTGTGGCAGGATTTCAGTTGTTTCATGGGGACTGTGACGCTATAACAATTCAATGTTTGTAGATGGCACCGAACCTGGAAGAACTCTGAAGTCTATGGAGGAGAGTGTGGAACTCTAACAGGACAATCACACATTGGTGTAGTGTTCAAGTTTATGGCAGATGGGGATCAATGCAGAACAGTTTGAGGTGAAACACTTTGGTAGGAAAGACAATGAAAGACAGCTTAAAACAGGCTGTGCCGTTATAAAGGGGCTGCAGGAGCAGAGAGCGCTGGGTGAATATGAGCAGATTGTTAAAGATGTCAGGACAAGTGGGGAGAGCAGTAACTTTCACAGATTAGTTTCAGTATCTGAGCTGTTTACAGGAGGAGGTGGAGGAGGGAGTCTCCATGCTCCCTTCCTGGGAGGTGGTGGTGACGATAGTTGTGAGCCCAGCTCCTGCCCACTGAGACCGTGGGGATTCCATTTGTACCAGCTCGATACAAAAGGGAGATGGCATCAGGGCCACGGCTTCTAAGTTGTGCCGGGGGAATGGAACATACAGTGGGTTTGTGTGAGAATTGCCCTTCACTGAACATTGCTCCTTGGTAGGTGTGACGTGGATGTTTCAGAATCTCCACACGAGGTGTCCCTGTCCTCTCCGGCTCCTACCAGGGTCCTCCCCACATGGAGGGGGGACGGGGGTGAGGGAACGGATATCGGGCACTTCACCACCCGGATAGGCCCTTTATGTCCTATTCCAGGCTGTTTCTCCTGGATTGAGAGAAAGGGAGGGAGGTAGGGAGTGAGGGTGGGAGTGGGTGGTCCTGCTGTTAGTGTTAGTGTAGGTGGGGAGGGGGTCATGGTGAGGGATCCGGAGAGAGTCAGTCCACAGTGTTGTATCCATGCAGTGTTATTAATGTGGGGTGGGGGGGAGGTGAAGTGGAGGGAGGAGGAAGAGAGAGGGAGAGAGACAGAGACAGAGACAGAGAGAGAAGGTGCAGCATGAGGCAGTGAGAGTGGTGGAACATGAGCCTTGTTCTGGGTCTGTGCTATAACAGATATACAGTGAGTGTGAGGGAGCGGAGAGAATATGGTTACCCTTATCCTAACAGAGTGGGGAAGGTTATTGATGCTTGTCCTGTATTGCTGGACATTTCTTCAGACCCCAGATACTGCACTGATCTGGGTGGGGAGCTCAGACAATGCTCGGTGGGTCTGGTGATGTAGCCCCCTCTGAGAAGAGAATGGTCCCCCTCTGTACTAGCCCATCCACCAGGCCCTCCGTGTCCCTGTTGACAAACCGTGGTGTAATTGTCCCTTATCTGCCATGCTCAGTGTAAACAGTGCAGGGCAGCTCCAAACTGAGAAAGCTCAACCGTGTGCCCATTGGGTTTTAAAATGGCCCCAGTGTCAGGGATCACGGAATATCCAGGGGCATCTGGGTGATGGTGTGTACCTCCAGCCGTGAAGGACTCCATTTACAAAGCTGTAGAAGAAATGCTCATCCAAAACTCTCCATCATCTGACCTCACACCAATATCACTTTTTCCCATCTTTCCTGGGAAGACAGGCTCATGTTACAGGATGTTATCGAAGTGTCTCGCTTTCAGCATTCTGAAACCTGGGAGCTCATCCTTCCATGACACTGTCTCTCAGTCTCCCCATCTCTATCTATACCCCAAACCCCTCCCATGTGGTGATATTTGAACTGATTCCCCCGCCATCTCTCCCTGTCAGTGATGTTCACACTCACAGCAGCCCCTTGTCAGGGTAACAATGGGGATATGGAGCAGTAAGTGGATGGGAGCGTTCTGTCCCCGACATTCTATAACTGACATTCCCCGGAACGTTCTGTCCCTGACATTGTTTGTGAACGGCCGGACGTCAGTGAATTGAACAAACGATAAGATCCCGAGGGAAGAGATCTAGTTCCAGGGAGAAGGAACGTTAATGCTGTATTCTATATGGAGGCGGATGAATGAGTTTGGGCATCGGTCTGTGTATCTCGATCTCTTTGTGCAGGAAATGGGCTTCATGCTGCAGCTCCTCAGTTGCTGCACAAACACCGCGATTTATGCCGTGACCCAAACTAAGTTCAGGCAGCAGCTGAAGAATGTGCTGAAATATCCCTTCACCCAAATCCATCCATCCATCAAATTCCCTCATTCCCTCCGAAGGCCCCTCAGGCAGTTAAAGGGGTGAATACGTTTTCCCTGTGTTTACATTTCTTCACGACACAGCATCGACCACAATTTAGACCAAAATACAGAAATTCCCAAACTCCGTTTGTCTTCAGGACAGCAACGTTTCCACCCTCCGTATTAAGAACTGGGAAGGAGTGACCTATGTCTGCTCTCGAGTGATTAGATTAGATTACTTACAGGGTGGAAACAGGCCCTTCAGCCCAACAAGTCCACACCGCCCCGCCGAAGCGCAACCCACCCATACCCCGACATCTACCCCTTCCTGCACATCTTTGGACTGTGGGAGGAAACCCACGCAGACACGGGGAGAACGTGAAAACTCCACACAGTCAGTCGCCTGAGGCGGGAATTGAACCCGGGTCTCTGGCGCTGTGAGGCAACAGTGCTAACCACTGTGCCACCGAGTGTGTGGGAATGTTCTAGAGACCATCTGTCCTTATGGATGTGTCTCTGTGTGTTTGGGGAGGGAGGGTTTCTGGTGGTTTATGTCACATTTTTGTCAGTAATTCAGACCGTCCCATTTGTTATTTCAGCTCCAATTATTTTAATAAATCCCTGAATACAGGGACACATTTGAAAATCTCACTGGGTCCCCGATCAAACAGGTCCCTTTGCCTCCAGGCTGATGGATAATGGGTTTGTTTTCCTTCCTCACAGTTAACGTAATAACCATCTACGTCCTGCTTTATAAAGATTGTGGATTGTCTCCATGTGTAAGACGTTACCTGGGGGCCATGGCAGCAGCGGATCTCCTGGTCATTATCCTCGACCTGATCCTGAGACAGATTCCCATTGTTTATCGGGAACACTTTTATTTCCTGATGGACTCCGTCCCCGTGTGTAATATCCACGCCATCCTGCTTTATGCAGCCACTGACTGCTCTGTCTGGTTCACCGTCATTTTCACCTTTGATCGGTTTGTGGCCATTTGTTGCCAGAAGCTGAAAAGTAAATATTGCAGTGAGAAAACGGCGGCTGTGGTTCTGGGAGCAGTGACTGTGCTGAGCTGTTTAAAGAACATTTCCTGGTATTTTATGTTCACGGCTCGGTATTGGATGATGAACCTCCCCCGGTTTTGTGAAGTAACACGCGCTGTCCTATTCTCCAGTGTCTGGGTCACAATCGAGTTCCTCCACAACATTCTAACCCCGTGTGTCCCATTTGTCCTGATTCTGCTGCTCAATGTTCTCACCGTCAGACACATTTTAGTGACCAGCAGAGCCCGCAGGAGACTCCGCGCTCACACAAATGGAGACGCTCAGTCTGACACAGAAATGAGAAACCGAAAAAAATCCATCATTTTACTGTTTGTAATCTCGGCCAATTTCATCCTGTTATGGTCAACGTTAATGCTGTATTCTATATGGAGGCGGATGAATGAGTTTGGGCATCGGTCTGTGTATCTCGATCTCTTTGTGCAGGAAATGGGCTTCATGCTGCAGCTCCTCAGTTGCTGCACAAACACCGCGATTTATGCCGTGACCCAGACTAAGTTCAGGCAGCAGCTGAAGAATGTGCTGAAATATCCCTTCACCCAAATCCATCCATCCATCAAATTCCCTCATTAATCACACCATCCGGGATTTTCTCATTTCAGTTCAGTGTTTCAGCGATGGAGCAGCCTGTCGCTATGGTAACAGTCTGAGGGTAGTGCTGGTTTGTCCAACCTTATCCCCCAGGGGGGTAACAGGGAAACATTTCAATGTTTCTCACAACTCAGGGGCCAGTGAGAAAAGGCACCATCCCAGTGACTGTATCCATCACTTCCATTTGTAAACAATAAAAATGGTGATTAAAGCGTGCCGAGCAGCAGAGTGACCGATGTTGTTGTGTGTCTTTGTGTTGGAGAAGCTGAGCTGGAGAGAGACAGACTCAGCCCCAAGTCCTGGTCCACAGGGAAGGGGAGGGCACCGCGCCCTGAGCTCAGGAGCTGGGTTTAACTCCCTCTGTCCCACCACTGCAGCCTGGTCTCCCCATTTCATCTTCCCCCCACTTTCTACTCAATTCTCTTCCTCTTTCTCACCACCCCTCCTCTTCACACTCCCTCGTCCCCCCTCTCTCACACAACCCCCAACCCCAGTTTCTCCACCTGACTCCACTCTTCCCTTTCCTCTCACCCTCACTCTCTCTGTCCTGCCGTCTCTGCCTTCCTCCAGCAGTTCCATCTATACCCCATTATCCCCGTCTCCTACTTCCCACATCTCCCACCCCCCACCACAGGCAGCCTCACGACCAATCACCCCCCCATCCCCCCAGTCTCTGGGCCAGAGGAAGAGGGAAGGACCAGGAAAACAGATTGTGACAGAGAAAGAGGGAGGGAGGGAGAGAGATTCAGTCAGAGACAAACAGAGGGAGGTGGGGACAGAGAGAGACTGATTGAGGGGGTCAAGAGTGAGAAGGTGGAGCGAGAGTGAAGGAGCGGGGGGAGAGAGAGGGGGGCTAGGGAGAGATAGGGTGAGATACTGGAGGGCGAGAGAGGGGATGGAGGGAGGGGAGGGAGAGAGAGAGGGAGGGAGAGGGCGAGAGAGGGAATGGGAGAGAGGGGAGGGCGAGAGAGGGGATAGTGGAGGGGAGAGTGGAAGGGAGAGGACGAGAGAGGGGAGGGAGGGTGGGGAGGGCGAGAGAGGGGAGAGGTTGAGAGAGGAGAGGACGAGACAGGGGAGGGAGAGAGAGGAGGAGGGTGAGAGAGAGGAGGGCAATAGAGGGGAGTATGATAGACAGTAGGGCGATAAAGGGGAGGGCGAGAGAGGGAGGAGGGCGTAAAAGGGGGAGGGCAAGAAAGGGGGAGTGTGAGGGGGGGTGCGAGAGAGGGGGAGCGAGGTGAAGACGAGAGCGATGGAGAGGGCGAGAGAAGGGAGGGCGATGAAGGGGAGGGCGTGGAGGGCAAGAGAAGGGTGAGGGTGAGAGGGGGAGAGTGAGAGAGGGAGGATGGCGAGAGAGGGGAGTGAAGGACGTGAGGGCGAGGGGAAGGAGACGGCGAGAGAGGGGAGGGCGAGACAGCGGGGAGGGCGTGAGAGATTAGGGAGGGAGGGGAAGGCGAGAGAAGGGTGAGATTGAGAGAGTGGAGGACGAGAGAGGGGAGGACAAAAGAGGGGGAGAGGGAGGGGAGGCGAGAGTGGGGGAGAGGGTGAGAGAGGGGAGTGAAGCGAGGGCGAGAGGAACGGAGAGGGTGGAGGGCGAGAGGGGGATGGAGTCAGGAAAGGTCGAGCGAAGGGTTGGAAGGGAGGGTGAGAGGAAGGGAGAGGGTAAGAGAGGGGACGGAGGGAGGGGAGTGCGAGAGAAAAGGAGAGGTTGAGAAAGGTGAGAGAGCACGAGTGAGGGGAAAGGCAAGAGAGGGGGAGGGTGAGAGAGGGGGAGAGGGAGGGGAGGCGAGAGGGTGGGAGAGTGTGAGAGAGGTGAGGGAGGGTGTGGAGGGCGAGAGAGGTGGAGAGGGAGGGGCGAGAGAGGGGAGAGGTTGAGAAAGGGGAGGACGAGAAAGGGGAGGATGAGACAGGGGCGGGCGGGAGGGGTGCGCGCGAAAGAGGAAGAGTGTAAGAGAGGGGAGTGTAAGAGAGGAGAGGGCGAGAGAGGAGTGCGAGAGAGAGGAGGGCCAGAGAGGGGAGGGCAAGAGAGAGGGGCGAGCGAGAGAGGGGGATGGAGAGATGGAGGGACAGAGAGAGGGTGGACAGAGAGAAGGGGGACAGACAGAAGGGGACAGAGAGAGGGGGCAGAGAGGGAGGGGGAGAGAGAGAGGGGGAACAGAGAGAGGGGGGACAGAGAGAGGGGGCAGAGAGGGAGGGGGACAGAGAGAAGGGGGAACAGAGAGAAGGCGGACAGAGAGAAGGGGGACAGAGAGAAGGGGGACAGAGCGGGGGGGGGGGACAGAGCGGGGGGAGACAGAGAGGGGGAGTCAGAGAGAGGCGGGTCAGAGAGAGGGGGACAGAGAGAGAGGGACAGAGAGAGGGGGATAGAGAGAGGGGGATAGAGAGAGGGGGGACAGAAAGAGGGGAGACAGTGAGAGGGGGACAGAGAGAAGGGGGACAGAGAGGAAGGGGACAGAGGGGGACAGGGAAGAGGGGGACAGAGGGGGGAACAGAGAGGGGGGTACAGAGAGGGGGGAACAGAGAGATGCGGGACAAAGACGTAGGGACAGAGAGAGGGGTCAGAGAGAGAGGGTCAGAGAGCGGGGGCCAGAGAGCGGGGGCAGGGAGAGGGGGACAGAGATGGGGGGACAGAGAAAGAGGGGGGACAGAGAGAGGGGGACAGAGAGAGTGGGGTCAGAGAAAGTGGGGTCCGAGAGAGGGGGACAGAGAGAGGGGGACAGAGAGAGTGGGGTCAGAGAGAGTGGGGTCAGAGAGAGGGTGGACAGGGAGAGGGGGACAGAGAGAGGAGGCAGAGAGAAGAGACAAGATGATTAGGGGACAAGATGATTAGGAGTTTAGATAGGGTTGACCATGAGAACCTTTTTCCACGTATGGAGTCAGCTATTACGAGGGGGCATAGCTTTAAATTAAGGGGTGGTATATATAGGACAGATGTTAGGGGTAGGTTCTTTACTCAGTGAGTCGTGAGTTCATGGAATGCCCTGCCAGTAGCAGTGGTGGACTCTCCCCCTTTATGGGCATTTAAGCGAGCATTGGATAGGCATATGGAGGATAGTGGGCTAGTGTAGGTTAGGTGGGCTTAGATCGGCGCAACATCGAGGGCCAAAGGGCCTGTACTGTGCTGTATTCTTCTTCTATGTTCTATATTCTATGGGACAGACAGCGCGGGAACAGAGAGAGGGTGGACAGAGAGAGGGTGTGCAGAGTTGGGGGACAGAGAGTTGGGGGACAGAGAGTTGGGGGAAAAAGAGATGGGGGGACAGAGAGAGAGGGGCGGGGGCGCAGAGGGAGAGTGACAGAGTGAGGGAGATGGAGAGAGGGCTGACAGAGAGATGGGGGGGTCAGAGAGAGACGGACGGGGGGGCAGAGAGAGCGGGACGGAGAGAGGGGGGATAGAGAGAGGGGGAACAGAGAGAAGGGGGACAGAGAGAGGGGGATAGAGAGAGGGTCGACAGAGAGAGGGGACAGAGAGAAGGTGGACGGGGAGCGGAGAGAGTGGGACAGTGAGAGGGGGGACAGAGAAAGCTGTACAGTGAGGGGGGGAGACAGATAGGCGGGACAGAGAGGTGTGCAGAGAGTGGGGTGACGGAATTGTGGACAGGGACAGGGGGGACGTTGAGAGGGGGGACATCGGGAAGGAACAGAGAGGGGAAAAGAGGGGAGGGTACAGAGAGATGGTGACATAGAGAGGGGGACAGAGAGAGGGGAACAAGAGGGGTACAGAGAGTGGGGGACAGAGTGAGGGGAACAAAGAGGGGGTACAGAGAGTGGGGGACAGAGAGAGGGGCGACAGAGAAAGGTGGACTGAGAGGGGGATACAGAGAGAGGGGGCAGAGAATGGGGGGGCAGAGAGGCAGGGCACATAGAGACAGGGGTCAGATAGCGGGGGGCGTGGGATGGAGATGGAGCGAGGGGTGGACAGAGAGAGGGACAGAGAGAAGGGGACAGAGAGGAGAGGGACAGAGAGAAGGGGCAGAGAGGAGAGGGGCAGAGAAGGAGGGGCAGAGAGAGAGGGACAGAGAGAGAGGGACAGAGAGGAGAGGGACAGAGAGAGGGGCGGCAGAGCGAGGGGGGCAGAGAGAGGGGGCAGAGAGAGGAGGGGTGCGAGAGAGGGGGGAGGGCGAGAGAGGGGAGAGTGGGAGAGAGAGGACGAGAGAGGGGAGGGAGGGTGGGGTGGGCGAGAGAAGGCAGAGATTGAGAAAGGGGAGGACGAGACAGGGGAGGGAGGGAGGGGAGGGCGAGAGAAGGAGGGTGAGATAGGGGAGTGCGATAGAGGGTAGGGCGAGAGAGGGGAGACCGTGAGAGGGAAGGGAAGGGAGGGGAGAGCGAAACAGGGGGGAGGGCAAGTAAGAGGGAGGGCGAGAGAGGGGGAGTGCGAGAGAGGGGGGTGCGAGAGAGGGTGAGCGAGGTGAAGGCGTGAGGTAGGGAGAGGGCGAGAGAAGGGGAGGGTAATAGAGAGGAGGGAGGGGAGGGCAAGAGAAGGGTGAGGGTGAGAGGGGGAGTGTGAGGGGGTGGCGAGAGAGGGGAGTGAAGGACGTGAGGGCTAAAGGGAAGGAGATGGCGAGACACGAGGGCGAGAGAGGGGAGGGAGAGGGTGGAGGGCTAGAGGGGGGAGGGAGGCAGGGGAGGGCGAGCGAAGGGTGGGAAGCGAGGGTGAGAGGAAGGGAGAGGGTGAGAGAGGGTACGGAGGGAGGGGAGGGCGAGAGGAAAGGAGCGGTTGAGAGAGGTGAGGGAGCATGAGTGTGGGGGAGGGCAAGAGAGGGGGAGAGGGAGGGGAGGCGAGAGGGAGGGAGAGTGCGAGAGAGGTGAGGGAGGGTGTGGAAGGCGGGAGAGGTGGAGAGGGAGGGGAGAGAGAGGGGAGAGGTTGAGAGCGGGGAGGACGAGACAGGGGCGGGAGGGAGGGGAGCGCAAGAGAGAGGGAGGATTTAAGAGAGGGGAGTGTAAGAGAGGGGAGCGCGAGAGAGGGGGCCGGGAGAGGGGGAAAGAGAGAGGGTGGACAGAGAGAGGGGGACAGAGAAGGGGGGACAGAGAGGGGGAAAGAGAGAGGAGTGATTTACCGGGGGGGGGAACATAGCGGGGGAACAGAGCGGGGAGGACAGAGAGGGGGGGACAGAGAGGAGGGACAGAGAGGGGGGACTGAGAGAGGGGACTGAGAGAGGGGGGGTGAGAGAGCGGGGGACAGAGAGAGGGTGGACAGAGAGAGAGGGACAGAGAGGGAGGGGACAGAGGGGGGACAGAGAAGAGGTGGAGAGAGAGGGGAACAGAGAGGGGGGTACAGAGAGGGGGTGACAGAGATGGGGGACGGGGGGAACAGATAGAGGCGTCAGAGAGAGGGGGACAGAGATGGGGGACGGGGGAACGGAGACGGGGGTCAGAGAGAGGGGGGACAGAGAGAGGGGGACAGAGAGAGGGTGGACAGACAGAGGGGGACAGAGAAGCGGGGGACAGAGAGGGGGACAGAGAGAGGAGTGATTTAGCGGGGGGGGCAACAGAGCGGGGGGAACAGAGCGGGGGGACAGAGAGGGGGAGCCAGAGAGGGGGGACAGAGAGGGGAGTCAGAGAGGGGGGGTCAGAGAGCGGGGGACAGAGAGAGCGTGGACAGAGAGAGGGCAGAGAGAGGGGGACAGAGAGAGTGGGGTCAGAGAGAGTGGGGTCAGAGACAGGGGGACAGAGAGAGGGGGGACAGAGAGAGTGGGGTCAGAGAGAGTGGGGTCAGAGAGAGTGGGGTCAGAGAGAGGGTGAACAGGGAGAGGGTGGACAGACAGAGGGTGGTCAGATAGAGGGTGGACAGACAGAGGGGTCAGAGAGAAGGGGGCAGACAGCGCGGGAACAGAGAGAGGGTGGACAGAGAGAGGGGGTGCAGAGAGTTGGGGGACAGAGAGTTGGGGGACAGAGAGTTGGGGGACAGAGAGTTGGGGGAAAGAGAGATGGGGACAGAGAGAGAGGGATGGGGGCAGAGAGAGAGACACAGAGAGAGGGGCGACAGAGAGAGGGGACAGAGAGAGGAGGGACTGGGGAGCGAAGAGAGGGGGACAGTGAGGGGGGGACAGAGAAAGGTGTACAGTGAGGGAGCGACAGATAAGCGGGACAGAGAGGTGTACAGAGTGGGGGGACGGAGAATTGTGGACAGAAACAGGGGAGACATTGAGTGGGGGGAAAGTGGGGAGGAACAGAGAGGGGAAAAGAGAGGGCGGAGACAGAGATGGGGTACAGAGAGATGGGGACACAGAGAGGGGTGACGGTGAGAGGCGGGACAGTGGGGGACAGAGGGGGCACAGAGAGAGGGGAACAAAGAGGGGGTACAGAGAGTTGGGGACAGAGAGAGGGTCGACAGAGAAAGGGGGACTGAGAGGGGGGGTACAGAGAGAGGAGGCAGAGAGGGGGGGCAGAGAGACAGGGCACATAGAGACAGGGGACAGATAGTGGGGGCGTGGGATGGAGACGGAGCGAGGGGTGGACAGAGAGAGATGGACAGAGAGAGGGGGACAGAGAGGAGAGGGACAGAGACAAGGGGCAGAGAAGAGGGGGGCAGAGAGGAGAGGGGCACAGAAGAGGGGAACAGAGAGGAGAGGGACAGAGAGAGGGGGACAGAGAGGAGAGGGACTGAGAGAGGGGGCAGAGAGGAGAGGGGCAGAGAAAGTGGAGCAGAGAGAGAGAGGGACAGAGAGAGGGGGACAGAGAGGAGCGGGACAGACAGAGGGGTGACAGAGAGGAGAGGGATAGAGAGGTCGGACAGAGAGGAGAGGGACAGAGAGAGAGCAGAGAGGAGAAGGGCAGAGAAAGGGGGGCAGAGAGCGAGGGACAGAGAGAGGGGGACAGAGAGTTGGGACAGATACAGGGGGGACAGAGCAAGGGGGGGCAGAGACATGGGAGGATAGAGAGAGAGGGGGACAGAGACAGAGGGACAGAGACAGGGGGACAGAGACGGGGGGGAATAGAGAGAGGGGGGACAGAGACAGGGGGACAGAGACAGGGGGACAGTGACATGGGGGGATAGAGAGAGGGGGGACAGAGAGAGGGAGACAGAGCGAGGGGGCAGAGAGAGTGGGGTCAGAGAGGAAAGGGACAGAGAGGCTGGTCAGAGAGAGTGGGGTCAGAGAGCCTGGGGGTGAGAGAGCGGGGGACAGAGAGAGGGTGGACACAGAGAGGGGGACAGAGAGAGGGGGACAGAGAAGTGGGGCAGAGAGAAGAGGGAAGAGAGGGGAGACAGAGAGGGAGGGGACAGAGGGGGGACAGAGAAGAGGTGGACAGAGAGAGGGGGACAGAGAGAGGGGGACAGAGAGAGAGTGGACAGGGGGACAGAGAGAGGGTGCAGAGAGCGCGGGAACAGACAGAGGGCGAACAGAGAGAGGGGGCAGAGAGTGCGGGACAGAGAGACGGGGGACAGATAGAGGGGGGCGTGAGAGGGGGACGGAGCGAGGGTTGGACAAAGAGAAGGGGACAGAGAAAGGAGGGGGGACAGAGAGAAGGGGGACAGAGAGGGAGGGCACAGAGGGGGGACAGAGAAGTGGGGGACAGAGAGGGGGACAGAGAGGGGTGTACAGAGAGGGGGGACAGAGAGGTGGGGGACGGGGGGACAGAGAGGGGGGTTCAGAGAGAGGGGGACAGAGAGAGAGGGGGGACAGAGAGAGGGGGGACAGAGAGGGAGGGGACAGAGGGGGACAGAGAAGAGGGGGATGGGGGACAGAGAGGGGGGTACAGAGAGAGGGGTACAGAGAGAGGGGGGTCAGAGAGAGGTTGGACAGGGAGAGGGTGGACAGAGAGAGGGTGGACAGACAGAGGGGGCAGAGAGTTGGGGGACAGAGAGTTGGGGGAATGAGAGATGGAGGACAGAGAGAGAGGGACGGGGGTGGCAGGGAGAGGGACAAAGAGAGGGGGGATAGAGAGAGGGCTGACAGAGAGATGGGGGGAACAGAGAGAGACGGACGGGGGCAGAGAGAGCGCGACAGAGAGAGGGAAATAGAGAGAGGGGGAACAGAGAAAAGGGGGACAGAGAGAGGGGGACAGAGAGAGGGTAGACATTGAGAGGGGGACAGAGAGGGGGGAACAGAGAGGGGAAACAGGGATGGGGTACAGAGAGAGGGGGACAGTGAGAGGCGGGAGTGGGGACAGATAGGGGAACAAAGAGGGTACACAGAGTGGGCGACAGACAGAGGGTCGACAGAGAGAGGGGGCAGAGAGTGGGGGACAGAGAGACGGGGGACAGATAGAGGGGGGCGTGAGAGGGGGACGGAGCGAGGGTTGGACAAAGAGAAGGGGACAGAGAAAGGAGGGCAGAAAGAGAGTGGGACAGAGAGAGAGGGACAGAGAGAGAGGAACAAAGAGAGAAAGGGACAGACAGTGGGGGCAGAGAGAATTGGGACAGAGAGTAGGAACAGAGAGAGGGGGACAGAGAGAGGGGGTGCAGAGAGTTGGGGACAGAGAGTTGGGAGACAGAAAGTTGGGGGAAAGAGAGATGGGGGACAGAGAGAGAGGGACGGGGGAGCAGAGAGAGAGGGACAGAGACAGGGGGATAGAGAGAGGGGGAACAGAGAGAAGGTGGACAGAGAGAGGGGGACAGAGAGAGGAGGGACGGAGGGGCGAAGAGAGGGGGACAGAGAAAATGGGGCAGATAGAGAAGGACAGAGAGGGGGGGACAGACAGTTGGGACAGAGATAGTGGGGACAGAGAGAGGGGGCAGAGAGAGACGGGGCAGAGAGAGAGGGGGCAGAGAGAGAGGGAGGACAGAGACAGGGGGGACAGAGACAGTGGGACAGAGAGAGGGGGACAGACACATGGGGGGATAGAGAGAGGGGGACAGAGACAGGGGGGGATAGAGAGAGGGGGCACAGAGAGGGGGGACAGACACATGGGGGATAGAGAGAGGGGGGACAGAGAGAGAGGGGGACAGACACATGGGGGGATAGAGAGAGGGGGACAGAGAGGGGGAGGACAGAGAGAGGAGGGCAGAGAGTGTGGGGTCAGAGAGGAAGGGGTCAGAGAGTGTGATCAGAGAGAGTGGGGTCAGACAGAGGGGGACAGAGAGAGGGAGACAGAGAAAATGGGGACAGAGCGAGGGGGGCAGACAGAGTTCGACAGGTGAGGGGCGACAGAGAGAGGGGCGACAGAGAGTGGGGGTACGGGGGAGTAGAGAGGGGGCGAAAGTGAGAGGGGGACAGATAACGGGGGACAGAGAGGCATGACAAAGAGTGCGGCACAGAGAGAGGGGGGACAGAGAGGAGGGGGGACAGAGAGAGGGGGACAGAGAGAGGGTGACAGAGAAAGGGGGGCAGCGATATTGGGGACAGCAAGAGGGGGGGACAGTTAGAGGGGTGAACAGCGAGAAAGGGGACAGCGAGAAGGGGGATCGAGAGAGGTGTACAGAGAGAGATGGGATAGAAAGAGGGGGGACAGAGAGTGGGGACAGAGTGAGGGGGGCCGAGAGAGGGGGCACAGAGAGAGACGGTGTCATAGGGGGGCAGAGAGAGAGGTTCATGGAGAGCGGGTCAGAGCGAGGGAGTTCCGAGAGAGGGGGATGGAGCGAGGGGTGGACAGAGAGCGAGGGACAGAGGAGGGGTACAGAGAGGAGCGGGAGAGAGAGAGGGGCAGAGAGAGGGAGCTAGAGGGAGGGGGGCAGAGAGAGAGAAGGGAACAGTGAGCATGGGACACATAGTGGGGACAGAGAGAGGGGGACGGGGAGGCAGAGAGGTGTTCAGGGAGACAGAGAGAGAGGGAGACTGAGAGAGGGGAACAGAGAGATGGTGGACAGAGAGAGAGGGACAGAGAGAGGGGTGGCAGAGAGAGGGGGCAGAGAGAGAGGGGGGACAGAGACAGGGGGACAGAGAGAGGTGTTCAGGGAGACAGAGAGAGGGAGGCTGAGAGGGGGGAGAGAGAGATGGTGGACAGAGAGAGGGGATAGAGAGCGGGGGACAGAGAGCGCGGGAACTTAGCGAGGGCGGCGAGAGAGAGGGGGACAGAGAGTTGGGGGACAGAGATGGGGGACAGAGAGAAAGGGACAGGGGGGGACAGAGAGAGGGGGGAGAGAGAGAGGGGGGACCGTGAGGTGGGGGACCGTGAGTGGGCGACAGGGGGACCGTGAGGTGGGGGACCGTGAGTGGGCGACAGAAAGAGGGGAGACCGTGAGAGGGGGGACCGTGAGTGGGGGGACCGAGGGGGCGTGCAGTGGTGGGTCAGAGGGGGGACAGTGAGAGGGGGGACAGAGAGGAGGGGGACAGAAAGAGGGGGAAAGAGAGAGGAGGACAGAGGGAGGGGGACAGAGAAAGGGGGTGCAGCGAGAGTAGGAGACAGCGAGAGTGGGGGACAGCGAGAAGGGGGACAGCAAGAAGGGGGACCGGGAGAGGGGTACAGAGAGAGGTGGGATAGAAAGAGGGGGGACAGAGAGTGGAGACAGAGTGAGGGGGCAGAGAGAGGGGGCACAGAGAGGGAGGGGGTCATAGGGGGGCAGATAGAGAGGTTCATGGAGAGCGGGTCAGAGTGAGGGAGTTTCGAGAGAGAGGGACGGAGCGAGGGGTGGACAGAGAGAGAGAGGGACAAAGAGGAGGGGTACAGAGAGGAGCGGGAGAGAGAGAGGGGCAGAGAGAGGGAGACAGAGAGACAGGGACAGAGAGAGTTGGGACTGAGAGAGTGGGGACGGGGGCGCAGAGAGTGGGGGCACAGAGAGAGGGGCGACAGAGAGAGGGGACAAAGAGAGGGGGACAGAGAGACGGGGGACTGAAGGAGGGGGAGAGAGAGAGGTGGGCAGAGAGAGTGGGGACAGAGAGAGAGGGGGACAGAGAGAGGGGGGAACAATGAGGAAGGGGAACAGAGAGAGGGGGGACAGAGAGAGGGCAACAGAGAGAGGGCAACAGAGAGAAGGGGGCAGAGAGAGGGGGCAGAGAGAGGGGACAGAGAGGGGGGACAGAGGGATGGGGTACAGAGAGACGGGGTAGAGAGACACGGGGGACAGAAGGAGGGGGCAGAGAGAGGGGGGCAGAGAGAGGGGGCAAAATGATGGGGCAGGGGGGACAGTAAGAGGGGACAGAGAGAAGGGGGCAGAGAGAGTGGGACAGTGAGAGATGGACAGGGAGAGGGGGTCAGAGAGATGGGACAGAGAGAGAGGCGAAAGAGAGATGAGGGACAGAGAGAGGGGGTCATGGGGGGCAGAGGGGGGGAACAGAGAGAGGGGCACAGAGAGAGGGTCACAGAGAGAGGGTCACAGAGAGGAGGGGACAGAGAGAGAGGGAACAGAGAGAGGGCAGAGAGATGACCGACAGAGAGAGTGGGGAAAGAGAGAGCGGGGACAGAGATGGGGGGACAGAGAGGGGGAGGACAGAGAGAGAAGGGACAGAGAGGAGGGACAGAGAGAAGAGGGACAGAGAGAGGAGGGACAGAGAGGGGGACAGAGAATGGGGTGACAGAGAGGGCGGGAACCGAGAGATGGGGACAGAGAGACACAGGACAGAGAGACGGGGGACAGAGAGAGGGGGGATAGTGAGAGGTGGACAGAGAGAGTGGGGACAGAGAGAGCGGGACAGAGAGCGGGGGGACAGAGAGTGGAGGACAGAGACAGTGGGGAGAGAGAGGGGTACAGAGAGCGGGGACAGAGAGCGGGGACAGAGAGTGGGGGGACAGAGAGAGGAGGACAGAGAGAGCAGGAATAGAGAGAGGGACAAAGAGAGAGGCGACAGACAGAGGGGCGACAGAGAGCGGGGGACAGAGAGGGGGGATGGTGGGCATAGTGAAAGGGGGACAGAGAGAAAGGAGGGGCAGAGATAGTGGGACAGAGAGAGGTGGGACAGAGAGAGGGGGACGGAGCGAGGGGTGGACAGAGAGGGGGTGGACGGGCGGACAGAGAGAGGGATGGTCAGAGACTGGGGAACGGGGCAGCAGCGATAGGGGGAACAGAGAGGGGGGACAGAGAGGGGGGACAGAGAAAGGCCGACAGAGTGAGGGGGACAGTGAGAGGGCGGTCAGAGAGAGGGGGGTCAGAGAGAGGGGGGACAGAGAGAGGGGGATGGAGAGAGGGGGCAGAGAGTGGGGGACAGAGAGGAGGGGAAAGAGAGGAGGAGATAGAGGGGTGACAGAGAGAGGGGGCAGAGAGAGGGGGCAGAGAGAGGGGAACGGAGAGAGGGAGATATTCAAAGGGGGACAGAGAGAGAGGAGGAGCAGAGATGGGGGACAGAGAGAGGGGGGCAGAGCTCGGGGTGGACAGTGAGGCGATGGACGGGCGGACAGAGAGAGGGGCGACAGAGAGAGGGGGAAGAGAAAGGGGGGACAGAGAGGGCGGGGACAGAGAGGGGGGACAGAGAACATGGGAACAGAGAGACGGGAACAGAGAGACGCAGTACAGAGAGACGGGGTATAGAGACGGAGGGAGAGAGAGAGGGGTCAGAGAGAGATGGACAGAAAGGGTGGGGACAGAGGGGGGGACTGAGAGAGGGTCACAGAGAGGGGGGACAGAGAGAGGGGTGATAGAGAGAGGGGGGACAGAGGGGGGTGACAGAGGGGGGACTGAGAGGGGGGACATATAAAGTGGGGACAGAGAAAGGGGGACGGGAGGGAAAGAGAGAGGAGGGACAGAGAGAGGGGGACGGGCGGACAGAGAGAGGGATAGTCAGAGACTGGGGGACGGGGCGGCAGCGAGAGGGGGAACAGAGAGAGAGGGGGACAGAGAAAGGCTGACAGAGAGAGGGGGACAGAGAGAGGGCGGTCAGAGAGGGGGGGGGTCAGAGAGAGGGGGGACAGAGAAAGGGGGACGGAGAGAGGGGGACAGAGAGAGGAGGACAGAGAGTGTGGGGGCAGAGAGAGGGGGCAGAGAGAAGGGGGCAGAGAGAGGGGGATATTGAAAGGGGGACAGAGAGAGAGGAGGAGCAGAGATAGAGGGACAGAGAGAGGGGGGACAGAGCGAGGGGTGGACAGAGAGGGGGTGGACGGGCGGACAGAGAGAGGGGGGACAGAGAGAGGGGAACAGAGAGATGTGAACAGAGAGACGGGGTACAGAGAGACGGAGGAAGAGAGAGGGGGGGAAAGAGAGAGGGGGGACAGAGAGAGGGTCACAGAATGGGGGTTCATAGAGGGGGACAGAGAGAGGAGGGACAGAGATTGGGTCACAGAGAGGGGGGGACAGAGAGAGAGAGGGACATATAAAGTGGGGACAGAGAGAGGGAGACAGAGAGAAGGGGGACAGAGAGAGGGGGGTCAGAGAGAGGGGGGACAGAGTGAGACAGGGACAGAGAGAGGGGGGCAGAGAGAGCGGGGACAGAGAGAGAGGGACAGTGAGAGTGGGACAGAGAGAGTGGGACAGAGAGAGTGGGGACAGAGAGAGAGGTGAACAGAGAGATTGGGGACAGAGAGGGGGGCAGAGGGAGACAGGGACAGAGAGTGACGTACAGAGAGAATAGGGACAGAGATAAGGGGACAGAGAGAGCAGGGGACAGAGAGAAGGGAACAGAGTGAAGGGGACAGAGAGAGAAGGGAACAGAGAGGAGGGGAATGAGATAGGGAGACAGAGGGGGGCATAGAGAGGGGGACAGAAAGAGGGGGGTCAGAGAGAGAGGGGTCAGAGAGAGGGGGGTCAGGGAGAGGGGAGTCAGGGAGAGGGGGGGCAGAGAGAGGGGGTCAGAGAGAGGGATGACAGAGAGAGGGGGGCAGAGAGAGGGGGCAGAAAGAGAGGGGCAGAGAGAGGTGGGACGGGTGCGACAGCGAGAGGGGGGACAGAGAGGGGGATAGTGAAAGGGGGACAGAGAGAGAGGAGCAGAGATAACGGGACATAGAGGTGGGGGGACAGAGCGAGGGGTGGACAGAGAGAGAGAGAGAGTGGAGGGTCAGAGTGAGGGGGTCAGAGAGAGGGGGTCCGAGAGAGGGGACAGCGAGAGGGGGACAGCGAGAGGGGGACAGCGAGAGGGGGACAGCGAGAGGGGGGCAGAGTGAGGGGTGGACAGAGAGGGGGTGGACGGGATGAGAGATGGAGGAATGGTCAGAAACTGGGGACGGACAGAGGGGGGCAAAGAGAGTGGGACAGCGAGACGGGGTCGGGGGGGATAGTGAAAGGGGGACAGGGAGAGAGGAGGAGCAGAGATAGGGGGACAGAGAGAGGGAGGTCAGTGAGGGGGTCAGAGAGAGGGGGTCAGAGAGTGGGGTCAGCGAGAGGGGGACAGTGAGAGGGGGACAGAGAGAGGGGGACAGAGAGAAGGGGACAGAGAGGTGTGGTCAGAGAGAGTGGGGGACAGAGAGAAAGGGACAGACAGAGAGCGACAGAGAGAGGGGGGACAGAGAGAGGGGGACAGGCAGAGGGGGGCAGAGAGAGAAGAACAGAGAGATGGGGAGAGAGAGGGGGGAGAGAGAGAGGGGAGGGGGAAGTGAGAGAGAGGGAAGAGAGGGGGGGGAGAGACGGGGGCAGAGAGAGGGTGAACAGAGAGACAGGGGGACGGGGGACAGAGAGGGGCTAAAGAGAAGGGGGACAGAGAGATAGGGGTCAGAGAGAGGGGGCACAGAGAGAGGAGAACAGAGAGATGGGGACAGAGAGATGTGGGGGACAGAGAGAGAGGGGGACTGAGAGAGAGGGGGACAGAGAGAGAGGGGGGACAGAGAGTGGGGAGGACAGAGGGGGGACAGAGCGAGGAGGGACAGAGAAACAGAGGGACAGGGAGAGTGAACAGAGAAGGGCGACAGACTTAGGTGGACAGAAAAAGGTGGACAGAGAAGGGGGGGCAGAGAGAGGGGGGGCAGAGGGACAGGGTACAGAGAGACGGGGACAGAGGGACAGTGCCAGAGAGAGAGTGAGACAGTGAGAGATGGACAGAGAGTGGGACAGAGAGTGTGGGGGCAGAGAGAGGGGGGACAGAGAGAGTGGGGACAGAGGGGGGGTAGCGAGAGAAGGGGGACAGAGAGAGGGTGGACAGAGAGGGGGGACAGAGAGAGTGGGGACAGGGGGGGGTAGAGAGAGAAGGGGGACAGAGAGAGGGTGGACAGAGAGAGGGGGGACAGAGAGAGGGGGACAGAAAGAGGGGGACAGAGAGAGGGGGGACAGAGAGAGGAGGACAGAGAGAGGGGGACAGAGAGACAGGGAGGACAGAGCGAGGGGTGGACAGAGAGGGGGTGGACGGGCGGACAGAGAGAGGATGGTCAGAGAATGGGGGACAGAGTGAGGGGGGCAGAGAGAGTGGGACAGCGAGAGGCGGGTCAGAGAGGGGGGAAACAGAAAGGGGGACAGAGAGAGAGGACGAGCAGAGATAGGGGGACAGAGAAATGGGGGGGACAGAGAGAGAGGGGGACAGAGAGAGAGGGGGGACAGAGAGAGAGGAGGGACAGAGAGAGGGGAGGACAGATGGGGGACAGAGCGAGGAGGGACATAGAAACAGAGGGACAGGGAGAGTGAACAGAAAAAGGCGACAAACTTAGGTGGACAGAAAAAGGTGGACAGAAAAGGGGGGGGCAGAGAGAGAGGGGGGACAGAGGGACAGGGTACAGAGAGACGGGGACAGAGGGACAGGGCCAGAGGGAGAGTGAGACAGTGAGAGATGGACAGAGAGTGGGACAGAGAGAGTGGGGGCAGAGAGAGGGGGGACAGAGAGAGTGGGGACAGAGATAGTGGGGACAGAGGGGGGGGTAGCGAGAGAAGGGGGAGAGAGAGAGGGTGGACAGAAAGCGGGGGACAGAGAGAGGGGGACAGAGAGACAGGGGGGACAGAGCGAGGGGTGGACAGAGAGGGGGTGGACGGACGGACAGAGAGAGGATGGTCAGAGAATGGGGGACAGAGTGAGGGGGGACAGAGAGAGTCGGGCAGCGAGAGGGGGGTCAGAGAGGGGGGGAAACAGAAAGGGGGTCAGAGAGAGAAGACGAGCAGAGATAGGGGGACAGAGAATTGGGGGACAGAGAGGAGGGGATAGAGAGGAGTGGACAGAGAGGAGCGTGACAGAGAGGAGCGTGACAGAGAGAGGGCTGACAGAGACAGGGATGACACACAGAGGGGGGCAGAGTGAGGGGACAGAGAGAGGGGGCAGAGAGAGGTGGACGGGGGGAGGAGCGAGTGGGGGGACAGAGAGGGGGCACAGAGAGGGGGACAGAGAAAGGGGGACAGAGAGAGAGCAGCAGAGATAACGGGACATAGAGAGGGGGGGGACAGAGCGAAGTGTGGACAGAGAGAGTGAGAGAGTGGAGGGTCAGAGTGAGGGGGTCACAGAGAGGGGGTCACAGAGAGGGGGACAGCGAGAGGGGGGCAGAGTGAGGGGTGGACAGCGAGAGGGTGTCGGGGGGGATAGTGAAAGGGGGACAGAGAGAGATGAGGAGCAGAGATAGGGGGACAGAGAGAGGGGGGGTCAGAGTGAGGAGTCAGAGAGAGGGGGTCAGAGAGTGGGGGACAGCGAGAGGGGGACAGCGAGAGGGGGACAGAAAGAGGGGGACGGAAAGAGGGGGACAGAAAGAGGGGGACAGAGAGAAGGGGACAGAGATGCGTGGTCAGAGAGAGTGGTGGAAAGAGAGGGGGGACAGAGAGAAAGGGACAGACAGAGAGCGACAGAGAGAGGGGGGACACAGAGAGGGGAACAGACAGAGGGGGGACAGAGAGAGGGAACAGAGAGAGGGGGAGATAAAGAGGGGAGAGAGAGGGGGGAGAGAGAGGGGAGAGAGAGAGGGGGAGAAAGAGGGGGCAGAGAGAGGGGGACAGAGAGAGGGAGGACAGAGAGAGGGGAGGACAGAGAGAGGGGAGGACAGAGGGGGGACAGAGCGAGGAGGGACAGAGAAACAGAGGGACAGGGAGAGTGAACAGAGAAGGGGGACAGACTTAGGTGGACAGAAAATGGTGGACAGAGAAGGGGGGCAGAGAGAAGGGGGACAGAGGGACAGGGTACAGAGAGATGGGGACAGAGGGACAGGGCCAGAGGGAGAGTGAGACAGTGAGAGATGGACAGAGAGTGGGACAGAGAGAGTGGGGGCAGAGGGGGGACAGAGAGAGTGGGGACAGAGGGGGGGTTAGAGAGAGAAGGGGGACAGAGAGAGGGTGGACAGAAAGTGGGGGACAGAGAGAGGAGGACAGAGAGACAGGGGGGAACAGAGCGAGGGGTTGACAGAGAGGGTGTGGACGGTCGGACAGAGAGAGGTTGGTCAGAGAATGGGGGACAGAGTCAGGGGGGGGCAGAGAGAGTGGGGCAGCGAGAGGGGGGTCAGAGAGGGGGGGAAACAGAAAGGGGGACAGAGAGAGCGGACGAGCAGAGATGGGGGACAGAGAGATGGGGGGGACAGAGAGAGAGGGGGACAGAGAGAGAGGGGGACAGAGAGAGAGGAGGGACAGAGAGAGGGGAGGACAGAGGGGGGCAGAGCGAGGAGGGACAGAGAAACAGAGGGACAGGGAGAGTGAACAGAGAAGGGCGACAGACTTAGGTGGACAGATAAAGGTGGACAGAGAAGGGGGGCAGAGAGAAGGGGGACAGAGGGACAGGGTACAGAGAGATGGGGACAGAGGGACAGGGCCAGAGGGAGAGTGAGACAGTGAGAGATGGACAGAGAGTGGGACAGAGAGAGTGGGGGCAGAGAGAGGGGGGACAGAGAGAGTGGGGACAGAGAGGGGGCGTAGAGAGAGAAGGGGGACAGAGAGAGGGTGGACAGAGAGAGGGGGACAGAGAGACAGGGGGGAACAGAGCGAGGGGTGGGCAGAGAGAGGGTGGACGGGCGGACAGAGAGAGGATGGTCAGAGAATGGGGACAGAGTGAGGGGGGCAGAGAGAGTGGGGCAGCGAGACGGGGGTCAGAGAGGGGGGGAAACAGAAAGGGGGACAGAGAGAGAGGACGAGCAGAGATAGGGGGACAGAGAGATGGGGGGGACAGAGAGAGAGGGGGACAGAGAGAGAGGGGGACAGAGAGAGAGGAGGGACAGAGAGAGGGGAGGGACAGAGGGGGGCAGAGCGAGGAGGGACAGAGAAACAGAGGGACAGGGAGAGTGAACAGAGAAGGGCGACAGACTTAGGTGGACAGAAAAAGGTGGACAGAGAAGGGGGGCAGAGAGAAGGGGGACAGAGGGACAGGATACAGAGAGATGGGGACAGAGGGACAGGGCCAGAGGGAGAGTGAGACAGTGAGAGATGGACAGAGAGTGGGACAGAGAGAGTGGGGGCAGAAAGAGGGGGGACAGAGAGAGTGGGGACAGAGAGGGGGCGTAGAGAGAGAAGGGGGACAGAGAGAGGGTGGACAGAAAGTGGGGGACAGAGAGAGGGGGACAGAGAGACAGGGGGGAACAGAGCGAGGGGTGGGCAGAGAGGGGGTGGACGGGCGTACAGAGAGAGGATGGTCAGAGAATGGGGGACAGAGTGAGGGGGAGCAGAGAGAGTGGGGCAGCGAGAGGGGGGTCAGAGAGGGGGGGAAACAGAAATGGGGACAGAGAGAGAGGACGAGCAGAGATAGGGGGACAGAGAGATGGGGACCAGAGAGGAGGGGATAGAGAGGAGGGGACAGAGAGGAGAGGACAGAGAGGAGCGTGACAGAGAGAGGGTTGACTGAGAGAGGGCTGACAGAGACAGGGATGACACACAGAGGGGGGCAGAGTGAGGGGCCAGAGAGAGGGGGCAGAGAGAGGTGGACGGGGGGGACAGCGAGTGGGGGGACAGAGAGGGGGATAGAGAAAGGGGGACAGAGGGAGAGCAGCAGAGATAACGGGACATAGCGAGGGGGGGAACGAGCCAAGTGTGGACAGAGAGAGTGAGAGAGTGGAGGGTCAGAGTGAGGGGGTCACAGAGAGGGGGTCACAGAGAGGGGGACAGCGAGAGGGGGGCAGAGTGAGGGGTGGACAGCGAGAGGGTGTCGGGGGGGATAGTGAAAGGTGGACAGAGAGAGAGGAGGAGCAGAGATAGGGGGACAGAGAGAGGGGGGTCAGAGTGAGGAGTCAGAGAGAGGGGGTCAGAGAGTGGGGGACAGCGACAGGGGGACAGAAAGAGGGGGACAGAAAGAGGGGGACAGAAAGAGGGGGACAGAGATGTGTGGTCAGAGAGAGTGGTGGAAAGAGAGGGGGACAGAGAGAAAGGGACAGACAGAGAGCGACAGAGAGAGGGGGGACAGAGAGAGGGGAACAGACAGAGGGGGGACAGAGAGAGGGGAACAGACAGAGGGGGGACAGAGAGAGGGGAACAGAGAGAGGGGGAGATAAAGAGGGGAGAGAGAGGGCGGAGAGAGAGGGGGAGAGAGAGAGGGGGAGAAAGAGGGGGACAGAGAGAGGGGGACAGAGAGAGGGGGGACAGAGAGAGGGGAGGACAGAGAGAGGGGAGGACAGAGAGAGGGGAGGACAGAGGGGGGACAGAGCGAGGAGGGACAGAGAAACAGAGGGACAGGGAGAGTGAACAGAGAAGGGGGACAGACTTAGGTGGACAGAAAAAGGTGGACAGAGAAGTGGGGGGCAGAGAGAGGGGGGACAGAGGGACAGGGTACAGAGAGATGGGGACAGAGGGACAGGGCCAGAGGGAGAGTGAGACAGTGAGAGATGGACAGAGAGTGGGACAGAGAGAATGGGGGCAGAGAGAGGGGGGACAGAGAGAGTGGGGACATAGAGGGGGGGTAGCGAGAGAAGGGGGACAGAGAGAGGGTGGACAGAAAGTGGGGGACAGAGAGAGGGGGACAGAGAGACAGGGGGGAACAGAGCGAGGGGTGGACAGAGAGGGGGTGGACGGGCGGACAGAGAGAGGATGGTCAGAGAATGGGGGACAGAGTGAGGGGGGTCAGAGTGAGGAGTCAGAGAGAGGGGGTCAGAGAGTGGGGGACAGCGAGAGGGGGACAGCGAGAGGTGGACAGAAAGAGGGGGACAGAAAGAGGGGGACAGAAAGAGGGGGACAGAAAGAGGGGGACAGAGAGAAGGGGACAGAGATGTGTGGTCAGAGAGAGTGGTGGAAAGAGAGGGGGGACAGAGAGAAAGGGACAGACAGAGAGCGACAGAGAGAGGGGGGACAGAGAGAGGGGAACAGAGAGAGGGGGGACAGAGAGAGGGGAACAGAGAGAGGGGGAGAGAGAGCAGGAGAGAGAGAGGGGAGAGAGAGGGGGAGAGAGAGAGGGGGAGAAAGAGGGGGACAGAGAGAGGGGGTCAGAGAGAGTGGGGACAGAGAGAGGTGGACAGCGAGAGGGGGACAGAAAGAGGGGGACAGAGAGAAAGGGACAGAGAGGTGTGGTCAGAGAGAGTGGTGGAAAGAGAGGGGGGACAGAGAGAAAGGGACAGACAGAGAGCGACAGAGAGAGGGGGGACAGAGAGAGGGGAACAGACAGAGGGGGGACAGAGAGAGGGGAACAGAGAGAGGGGGAGAGAGAGCGGGAGAGTGAGAGGGGGGAGAGAGAGAGGGGGAGAAAGAGGGGGACAGAGAGAGGAGGGACAGAGAGAGGGGGGACAGATAGAGGGGGGACAGAAAGAGGGGGACAGAGAGAGGCGGACAGAGGGAGGGGAACAGAGAGAGGATGGACAGAGAGAGTGGGGACAGGGAGAGGGGGACAGAGAGGGGGAAACAAAGAGGAGGACAAAGACAGGGGAACCGAGAGGGGGGAACAGAGAGATGAGTGACAAAGAGAGGAGGTCATGGGGGGCAGAGAGAGTGGTTCAGGGAGGGGGTCAGAGAGAGGGTCACACAGAGAGGGGGTCACACAGAGAGGGGCAGAGAGAGGGGGCAGAGAGAGGGAGGGCAGAGAGAGGGGGCAGAGAGAGGGGGCAGAGAGAGCTAGGCAGAGAGAGAGGGGTCAGTGGGGCAGAGAGAGGGGTGGCAGAGAGAAGGGCAGAGAGAGGGCGGGCAGAGAGAGGGCGGACAGAGAGAGGGGCAGAGAGGGGGTGCAGAGAGAGAGGTGGACAGAGAGAGAGGTGGACAGAGAGAGGGGGGTCAGAGAGAGGGGGGACAGAGTGAGACAGGGACAGAGAGAGGGGGGCAGAGAGAGTGGGGAAAGAGAGAGAAGGGACAGTGAGAGGTGGACAGAGAGAGTGGGGACAGTGAGAGGGGGACAGAGAGAGTGGGGGCAGAGAGAGTGGGGACAGAGAGAGGGGACTCAGAGGGAGACAGGGACAGAGAGTGAGGGACAGACAGAATGGGGACAGAGAGCAGGGGACAGAGAGCAGGGGACAGAGAGAAGAGAACAGAGAGCAGGGGACAGAGAGCAGGGGACAGAGTGAAGGGAACAGAGAGAAGGGGACAGAGAGAAGGGGACAGAGAGAAGGGGACAAAGAGAAGGGGACAGAGAGAAGGGGACAGAGAGAGGGAGGGCAGAGAGGAGGGGGGCAGAGAGGAGGGGGGCAGAGAGTGGGGGGAAGTGAGCAGCAGGGTCAGAGAGAGGGGGGAACAGAGAGAATGAGGGACAGAGAGAGGGGGAAATAGAGAGGGGGACAGAGAGCGGTGAGACAGAGAGCGGGGCAGAGAGAGGGGGGACAGACCTTGGGGAACAGAGAACCGTGGGGACAGAGTGAGGGGGACAGAGTGAGGGGGGACGGAGAGGGGTGAGCGACCGAGAGGGGACAGAGAGACAGGGGGACCGGGAGGGTGGACAGAGCGAGGGAGCAGAGAGGGGGGGACAGAGTCAGGGGGCAGAGAGGGGGGTGACACAGAGTCAGGGGACAGGGAGGGGAGGACAGAGACAAGGGGACAGGGAGGGGGGACAGATAGAGGGGCAGAGTGGGGGCAGAGACAGAGGGGGACAGTGAGCGAGGGACAGAGACAGGGGAACAGAGGGGGACAGAGAGGGCGGACAGAGCGACAGTGGGACAGGAAGGGTGGACAGAGTGAGGGGGCAGAGATCGGGTGGGACAGAGAGAGGGATGACAGAGAGAGAGGGGACAGACTGAGGGGGACAGAGAGACGTGAGGACGGGGGGCAGAGAGGGGAGACAGAGAGGTGGGGTCAGAGAGAGTGGGAGACAGAGGGGGACAGGGAGAGGGCGGACAGAGAGAGGGGGTTAGAGAGAGAGCGGGGATAGAGAGAGAAGGGGACAGAGAGAGGGGGGACAGAGAGAGGGGGCAGAGAGAGGGGACAGAAAGAGGGGGCAGAAAGAGGGGACAGAAAGATGGGTCAGAGATGTGGGGCAGACAGAGGGGCAGAGAAAGGGGCAGAGAGAGGTGGAGAGAGAGGGGGATATAGAGAGGAGAGACAGAGAGGGGGACAGAGAAAGAGGGGACAGAGAGCGCGGGAACAGAGAGATGGGGATAGAGAGACGGTGGACAGAGAAATGGGTGCAGAGAGGGGGCAGAGAGAGTAGGACAGAGAGAGATTGACAGAGAGAGGAGGGACAGAGGGGGAACAGAGAGAGGGTGGGCATAGAGCGTGGGAACATAGAGATGGGGATATAGAAAGGGGGGCAAAGAGAGAGGGACAGAGGGGTGAGAGACAGAGGGGTGACAGAGACTGGGGTACAGAGAGAGCGGGAACAGAGAGAAGGGAACAGAGAGATGGGAACAGAGATAAAGGGACAGAGAGAAAGGGACAGAGAGAAAGGGACAGAGAGAAAGGGACAGAGAAAGGGACAGAGAGAGGGGTGACAGAGAGAGAGGGGGGAAAGAGACAGGGGGGTTAGAGAGAGGGGATAAGGAGGGTGGGACACGGAGAGGAGGAAAGAGAGAGGGGGGGTAAAGAGGTGGGACAGTGAGAGACGGCCGACAGAGAGAGTCGGGACCCAGAGAGGGGGCTGACAGGGGGAAAGAGAGAGAGGGACAGAGAAAGAGCGCGGACTGAGAGAGGGCGGGCAGAGAGGGGGACAAAAAGAGGGGAACAGAAAGAGGAGGGGGTAACAGAGGTTGGGGACAGAGAGGGGGGACAGAGAGAGAGAGGGGGGACAGAGAGAGATGGGGGACAGAGAGAGAAGGGGGACAGAGAGAGAAGGGGGACAGAGAGAGAGGGGGACAGAGAGAGAGGGGGACAGAGAGGGGGGACAGACAGAGAGGGGACAGAGAGAGTGGGGTCAGAGAGAGGGGGGACAGAGAGAGGGGGGACAGAGAGAGGGGGGACAGAGAGAGGGGGGACAGAGAGAGGGGCCAGAAAGAGGGGCCAGAAAGAGGGGCCAGAAAGAGGGGACAGAAAGATGGGTCAGAGATGTGGGGCAGACAGAGGGGCAGAGAAAGGGGCAGAGAGAGGAGCAGAGAGAGGGCGATATAGAGAGGAGAGACAGAGAGGGGGACAGCGAAATAGGGGACAGAGAGCGCGGTAACAGAGAGATGGGGATAGAGAGACGGGGGGCAGAGAGAGTGGTGCAGAGAGGGGGTAGAGAGAGAGGGGGACAGAGAGAGGGTGGACACAGAGCGCGGGAACACAGAGATGGGGATATAGAAAGGGGGCAGAGAGAGAGGGGGACAGAGAGCGGGAGACAGAGAGGAGGGGGACAGAGAGGAGCTGGACAGATAGAGGGGGACAGAGTGAGGGGGTCAGAGAGAGGGGGCAGAAAGATGGGGAAATAGAGAGGGGGAAATAGAGAGGGGACAGAGGGGGGGTCGGAGGAGGGGCAGAGAGGAGGGGACAGAGGGGGGGTCTCAGAGCGGGGGACAGAGAGCAGGGTGACAGAGAGGAGAGGGACAGAGAGAAGGGGACAGAGTGAGGCGTGCAGAGAGAGGGGGCAGATCGAGGGGGCAGAGAGCGGGGGAAATAGGGAGGGGAAAATAGAGAGGGGGACAGAGAGATGGGGGACATAGAGAGAGGGGGACAGAGAGAGAGGGGGACTGAGAGAGGGGGGACAGAGAGAGAGGGGGACAGAGAGAGTGGGGGACAGAGAGACGGGGACAGAGAGAGGGGTGACAGAGAGAGAGGGGGACAGAATGAGGGGGTGACAGAGAGAGAGGGGGACAGAGAGAGAGGGGGACTGAGAGAGGGGGGACAGATACAGTGGGGGACAGAGAGACGGGGACAGAGGGAGGGGTGACAGAGAGAGAGGGGGACAGAGTGAGAGGGGGACAGAGTGAGAGGGGTGACAGAGAGAAAGGGGGACAGAGAGAGAGAGGGACTGAGAAAGGGGGGACAGAGAGAGAGGGGGACAGAGAGAGAGGGGGACAGAGAGACGGGGATAGAGAGAGGGGTGACAGAGAGAGAGCGGGACAGAGAGAGTGGGGTCAGAGAGAGGGGGGACAGAGAGAGGGGTGGACAGAAAGAGGGTGACTGGGGCAGAGAGAAGGGGATAGAAGGGGGGAGAGACAGAGAGGGACAGAGAGTGGGGAACAGAGAGAAGGGAACAGAGAGAAAAGGACAGAGAGGGAGACACAGAGAGAGGGACAGAGAGAGGGCTGACAGAGAGAGGGAGGACAGAAACAGGGGGACAGAGAGAGGGGAAAAAGAGATTGGGACACGGAGAGGAGGAAAGAGAGGGGGACAGAGAGAGGGGGGACAGAGAGAGGGGGACAGAGAGAGAGAGGGGGACAGAGTGAGGGGTGACAGAGAGAGGGGGTCAGAGATGGGGGATAGAGAGAGGGGACAAAGAGAGTGGGACACGGAGAGGAGGAAATAGAGAGGGCCAGAGAGATGGGGACAGAAAGGGGGGACAGAGAGGCGGAAAGAAAGGGGGGACAGAGAAAGGGGGGACAGAGAGAGGGGGACAGAGAGAGGGGAACAGAAAGAGGAGGGATGGGGTGACGGGTAGGAACAGAGGGTGTGTACAGAGAGACAGGAGACAGAGAGACAGGCGACAGAGAGACGGGGACAGAGAGAAGGGGACAGAGAAAGGGGGTCATGGGGAGCAGATAGAGTGGGCAGAGAGTGAGGGACAGCGAGGGGGGACAGAGAGGGGGGGACAGAGGGAGGAGGCGTGGAGGGGCAAACAGGGGGGACAGAAAGAGGGGAACAGAAAGAGGAGGGATGGGGACAGAGGGGGGAACAGAGGGTGGGTACAGAGAGAGAGGGGCAGAGCGAGGGGGGACAGAGAGACGGGGGTCTCAGGGATCAGAGAGAGTGGGCAGAGCGTGAGGGACAGCGAGGGGGTAACAGAGAGAGGGGGAACAGAGAGAGAGGTGGACTGTGAGAGGGGAGCAGAGCGAGGGGGACAGAGAGAGGGGGCAGAGCGAGGGGGGACAGAGAGAGGGGGGAAGATCGAGGGGGGACAGAGAGAGGGAGGACAGAGAGAGGGGCAGAGATACGGGCACAGAGAGACGGGGTCATGGGGAGCAGAGAGAGTGGGCAGAGAGTGAGGTACAGAGAGAGGGGGACAGAGAGAGGGGGGAACAGAGAGAGGGGGGACAGAGAGAAGTGGGGGGGGTGCAGAGAGTGGGGCACAGAGCTAGAGGAGACATAGAGAGAGGGGAACAGAGAGAGGGGCGACAGAGAGGGGGGGACAGAGAGGTGGAAAGAGAGAGGGGGAAAGAGAGAGGGGGGACAGAGAGAGAGCACAGACAGAGAGAGAGCGCAGACGGAGACAGGGCGAACAGAGAAGCAGACAGAAATAGGGGAACAGAAAGAGGAGGGACAGAGAGAGTGGGACAGAGAGAGTGGGACAGAGATGGGGGGACAGAGAGAGGGGAGACAGAGAGAGTGGGACAGAGATGGGGGACAGAGATGGGGACAGAGATGGGGACAGAGATGAGGGGCATAGAGAGGGGCGACAGAGAGAGTGGGGATCATGGACGGGGCAGAGAGAGGGGGGACAGAGAGGAGGGAACAGAGAGAGGGGGGACAAGGGAGGGGGACAGAGAGAGGGGGACAGAGAGAGGGGGACCGGGATGGGGGACAGAGAGAGGGGGAGAGAGAGAGGGGGACAGAGATGGGGGGACAGAGAGAGGGGGACAGAGAGAGGGGGACAGAGATAGGGGGACAGAGATAGGGGGACAGAGATGGGGGGACCGAGATGGGGACAGAGATGAGGGGCATAGCGAGGGGCGACAGAGAGAGGGGCGACAAAGAGGAGGGAACAGAGAGAGTGGGACAGAGAGAGAGGGTGGACAGAGAGAGTGGGGACTCTGAGAGGGGGGGCAGAGAGAGCAGGACAGAGAGATGGGGGACTCTGAGAGGGGGGACAGAGATGGGGACAGAGAGGGGGTCAGAGAGAGGGGAACAGAAAGAGGACGGATGGGGGTACAGAGAGGGTGGAACGGAGAGAGGGGGGACAGAGAGAGGGGGGACAGAGAGAGTGGCAACAGAGAGAGGCGGACTGATAGAGAGGGACAGAGAGAGAGGGCGGAGAGAGAGGGTGGAGAGAGAGCGGACAGAGTGGGGGGCAGAAAAAGTGGAACAGAAAGGGAGGACAGAGGGAGGACAGAGAGCAGGGCACAGAGTGTGGGAGACAGAGTGTGGGGGACAGAGGGGGGGATAGGTAGAGGCAGGGACAGAGAGAGACAGGGACAGAGAGTGGGGGACAGAGAGAGAGGGAGGACAGAAAGAGGAGGACAGAGATAAGGGGACAGAGATGAGGACAGAGAGACGACGACAGAGAGAGTGGGTCATAGGGGGGCAGAGACAGGGTTTCAGGGAGAGGGGCGAGCAGGGAGAGGGGGGAACAGAGAGAGGGGGTATCAGAGAGGAAGAGGGGTCAGAGAGGAGCGGGGAAGAGAGCAGGGGGACAGAGCGAGGGGGGCGACAGAGAGAGGGGTGGGGGTGGACAGAGAGAGGGGGAAATAGAGAGGTGGACAGAGAGCGTGGGAACAGAGAGAGGTGGGACAGAGAGAGGGGCAGAGATGGGGCAGAGATAGGGCAGAGAGAGGTGGACAGAGAGGGGGCAGAGTGAGAGAAGGGACAGAGGAAGGGGGTCATGGGGAGCAGAGAGAGTGGGACAGAGAGAGTGGGACAGAGAGAGGGGAACACAGATAGTTGGGCACAGAGTGGAACACAGAGAGGGGGAAAGAGAGAGGTGGGCAGAGAGAGGGGGGCAGTGAGAGAGGGTGGACAGAGAGAGTGGGGACTCTGAGAGGGGGGCAGAGAGAGAGGGACAGAGAGAGTGCGGACTCTGAGAGGGGGGACAGAGATGGGGACAGAGAGGGGGGCAGAGAGAGGGGAACAGAAAGAGGACGGATGGGGGTACAGAGAGGGCGGAACAGAGAGAGGGGGGACAGAGAGAGGGGGAATGAGATGGGGGCAGAGAGGGGGCGACAGAGAGAGGGGCGACAGAGAGAGGGGCAACAGAGAGAGGGGGACTGAGAGAGAGGGACAGAGAGAGAGGGACAGAGAGAGAGTGCGGAGAGAGAGGGCGAAGCGGGAGGGCGGAGAGAGAGCGGACAGAGTGGGGGGCAGAAAGAGTGGAACAGAAAGGGGGGACAGAGGGAGGACAGAGAGCAGGGCACAGAGTGGGGGCGACAGAGTGTGGGGGCAGAGGGGGGATAGAGAGAGGCAGGGACAGAGAGAGACAGGGACAGAGAGTGGGGGACAGAGAGAGAGGGAGGACAAAAAGAGGGGGACAGAGATAAGGGGACAGAGATGAGGACAGAGAGACGGGGACATAGAGAGTGGGTCATAGGGGGTAGAGACAGGGTTTCAGGGAGAGGGGGGAGCAGGGAGAGGGGGGAACAGAGAGAGGGGGATCAGAGAGGAAGAGGGGACAGAGAGGAGCGGGGAAGAGAGCAGGGGGACAGAGCGAGGGGGGCGACAGAGCGAGGGGGCGACTGAGGGACAGGGGACAGGGAGGGTGGACAGAGCGAGGGTGGGACAGAGAGAGGGGCGGGGGGGCAGAGAGAGAGGGAAATAGAGAGGGGGACAGAGAGCGTGGGGACAGAGAGAGGTAGGACAGAGAGAGGGGCAGAGGGGGGCAGAGAGAGAGGGGTGGCAGACCGAGGGGGACAGAGAGCAGTGGGGTCAGAGAGGGGGGGGGGCGAGAGGTGGGGGACAGAGAGAGGGGGGGGCAGAGAGGGGTGAGGGAGCGAGATGGGACAGAGAGACAGGGGGACAGGGAGGGTGGACAGAGCAAGGGGGCAGAGGGGGGGAAAAGAGAGAGGGGGCAGAGAGAGGGGTGACAGAAAAAGCGGACAGAGATGTGGGATAGAGAGAGAGGCAGAGAGAGGGTGACAGGGAGAGGGTGACAGTGAGAGAAGGGACAGAGGGAGAAGGAGCAGAGAGAGAAGGGACAGATAAATGGGGACAGAGAGAGGAGGAGAGAGCGGGAATAGAGAGAGGGACAACTAGAGGGGCGACAGAGAGGGAGGGACAGAGAGCGGGGGACAGCGACGGGGGAAGAGAGCGGGGGACAGAGAGAGGGGGACAGAGAGAGAAGGGACAGAGAACGGAGAACAGAGAGAGCAGGAATAGAGAGAGAGGGACAAAGAGAGGGGCGACAGAGAGGGGGGGAGAGAGCGCGGGGGACAGAGAGAGAAGGACAGAGAGAGGAGGACAGAGAGAGCAGGAATAGTGACAGGGGGACAGAGAGAGGGGCGACACAGAGAGGGGAACAGGGTGGACAGAGAGAGAAGGGACAGAGATAAGGGGACAGAGGGGTGTGGTACAGTGGGGGGGGGGACAGAGAGTGAGGGACAGAGACGGGGTACAGAGAGAGGGGGAACAGAGAGAGAGGTGGATTGTGAGAGGGGGCAGAGACAGGGGGCAGTGAGAGGAGGGCAGAGATGGGGGGCAAATTGAAAGGGGGCAGAGAGGGGGTAAGAGAGACAGGGACAGAGAGAGGGGGGACAGAGAGGGACGGGGGACAGAAAAAGGAGTCATGAGGGACAGAGAGAGTGGGAGAGAATGAGGGACAGCGAGGAGGGAAAGAGAGATGGGGCAGAGTAAGGGGGGACAGAGACGGGAGACAGAGAGACGGGAGACAGAGAGACGGGGGACAGAGAGACGGTGGACAGAGAGACGGGGGACAGAGAGACGGGGGACAGAGAGACAGGGGACAGAGAGACGGGGGACAGAGAGACGGGGGACAGAGAGACGGGGGACACAGAGACGGGGGAGAGAGAAAGTGGGTCATGGGGAGCAGAGAGTGTGGGCAGAAAATGAGGGACAGCGAGGGGAGAAAGAGAGGAGGGACAGAGTGAGGGGGACAGAGAGAGGGGGGACAGAGAGAGGCAGGACAGTGAGGGGTGGGACAGAGAGGGGGGACAGAGAAGGAGGGACAGAGGGAGAACATAGGGGGGACAGAGTGCGGGGGACTGAAAGAGGGTAACAGAAAGAGGAGGGAACGGGGTGGGGGGGAACAGAGGGTGGGTACAGAGAGGAGGGACAGAGAGGGTGGACAGAGTGAGTGGGAACAGAGATGGGGACAGAGAGGCGGGGGACAGAGAGAAGGGGGTCATAGGGAGCAGAGAGAGTGGGCAGAGAGTGAGGGAGAGCGAGGGGGGACAGAGAGAGGGGGGACAGAGAGAGGGGGAACAGAGAGAGAGGTGGACTGTGAGGGGGGGCAAAGAGAGGGGGCAGAGAGAGGAGGGCAGAGCGAGGGGGGGAAATTAAATGGGGACAGAGAGGGGGAGCAAGAGAGTCAGGGACAGAGAGTGGGGGACAGAGAGAGTGGGGACAGAGAGAGGGGGTCACAGAGAGGGGGGCACAGAGAGAGGGGGAACAGAGAGACACAGGGACAGAGAGTGTGGGACAGAGAGATTGGGGACACAGAGGGGGACAGAGAGGGGGTGACAGAGAGAAAGGAATAAAATGGGGACAGAGATGGGGGACAGAGAAAGGGTGTCAAAGGGGGCAGGGAGGGGTGTTCAGGGAGAGGGGGGACAGAGAAAGGTGGGACAGAGAGGGGGGACAGAGAGGAGTGTACAGAGAGAGGGGGATGGAGATGGGGGGACAGAGAGAGGAGGAGAGAGAGGGGGGGACAGAGATGGGGGTACAGAGAGAGGGGGACAGAGAGAGGGGGACAGAGATGGGGGGACAGAGATGGGGGGAGAGAGATGGGGGGACAGAGATGGGGACAGAGAGAGGGAGACTGGGGGGGCAGTGGGAGACAGAAAGAGGGGCAGAGAGGGGGGAATAGAGAGGGGGACAGAGAAAGGGGTGACAGAGAGAGGGGGGACAGAGAGAGGTGGGACAGAGAGAGGGGGACAGAGAGAGGGGGGACCCAGAGAGGAGGGACCCAGAGAGGAGGGACCCAGAGAAGGTGGACAGAAAAACCGGGCACAGAGAGACGGGTGACAGAGAAAGGGGGTCATGGGAAAGGGGGACAGAGAGATGGGGACACAGAGAGGGGGTGCACAGAGAGAGTGGGACACAGATAGTTGGACAAAGTGTGGAACACAGAGAGGGGGAAAGAGAGAGGTGGGCAGAGAGAGAGGGACAGTGAGAGAGGGTGGACAGAGAGAGTGGGGACAGAGAGAGGGGGACTGAGATGGGGGCAGAGAGAGGGGCGACAGAGAGAGGGGCAACAGAGAGAGGGGGACTGAGAGAGAGGGACAGAGAGAGAGGGCGGAGAGAGAGGGCGAAGTGAGAGGGCGGAGAGAGAGTGCGGACAGAGTGGGGGGGCAGACAGAGTGGAACAGAAAGGGGGGACAGAGGGAGGACAGAGAGCAGGGCACAGAGTGGGGGCGACAGAGTGTGGGGACAGAGGGGGGGATAGAAAGAGACAGGGACAGAGAGTGGGGGAAAGAGAGAGAGGGAGGACAGAAAGAGGGTGACAGAGATAAGGGGACAGAGATGAGGACAGAGAGACGGGGACAGAGAGAGTGGGTCATAGGGGGGCAGAGACAGGGTTTCAGGGAGAGGGGGAGCAGGGAGAGGGGGGAACAGAGAGAGGGGGATCAGAGAGGAAGAGGGGACAGAGAGGAGCGGGGAAGAGAGCAGGGGGACAGAGCGAGGGGGGCGACAGAGCGAGGGGGCGACTGAGGGACAGGGGACAGGGAGGGTGGACAGAGCGAGGGTGGGACAGAGAGAGGGGCAGGGGGGACAGAGAGAGTTGGAAATAGAAAGGGGGAAGAGAGCGTGGGGACAGAGAGAGGTGGGACAGAGAGAGGAGCAGAGAGGGGGCAGAGAGAGGGGGGCAGACCGAGGGGGACAGAGAGCAGTGGTGTCAGAGAGAGGGGGGACAGCGAGAGGGGGGACAGAGAGGGGTGAGGTAGCGTGAGGGGACAGAGACACAGGGGGTCAGGGAGGGTGGACAGAGCGAGGGGGCAGAGAGGGGGTACAGAGAGAGGGGGCAGAGGGAGGGGTGACAGAAAGAGGGTACAGAGATGTGGGACCGAGAGAGAGGCAGAGAGAGGTGCAGAGATAGGGGTAGAGAGAGGGGGACAGAGTGAGGGGGACAGTGAGAGAAGGGACAGAGGGAGAAGGAGAGAGCAGGAATAGAGAGAGGGACAAATAGAGGGGCGACAGAAAGAGGGGCGACAGAGAGGGGGGCAGAGAGCGGGGGACAGAGACAGGGGGAAGAGAGCGGGGGACAGAGAGAGGGGGACAGAGAGAGAAGGGACAGAGAGAGGGGGAGAGAGAGAGCAGGAATAGAGAGAGGGACAAAGAGATGGGCGACAGAGAGGGGGGGACAGAGAGCGGGGGGACAGATAGAGAAGGACAGAGAGAGGGGGAGAGAGAGCAGGAATACTGACAGGGGGACAGAGAGAGGGGCGACAGAGAGAGGGGAACAGGGGGGACAGAGAGAGAAGGGACAAAGATAAGGGGACAGAGGGGTGTGTAAAATGGGCGGGACAGTGAGTGGGGGACAGAGAGGGGGTACAGAGAGAGGGGGAACAGAGAGAGAGGTGGATTGTGAGAGGGGGCAGAGAGAGGGGGCAGAGAGAGGAGGGCAGAGAGAGGGGGGCAAATTGAAAGGGGGCAGAGAGGGCGGTAAGAGAGACAGGGACAGAGAGGGGGGTACAGAGAGACGGGGGACAGAAAAAGGGGGTCATGGGGACAGAGAGAGTGGGCAGAGAATGAGGGACAGCGAGGGGGGAAAGAGAGGGGGGACAGAGAGAGGGGGGACAGAGAGAGGCAGGACAGAGAGGGGTGGGACAGAGAGGGGGGACAGAGAAGGGCCGATAGAAGGGGGACATGAGGGGACAGAGAGCGGGGGACAGAAAGAGGGGAACAGAAAGAGGAGGGACCGGGGTGGGTGGCAACAGAGGCTGGGTACAGAGAGGAGGGACAGAGAGGGTGGACAGAGAGAGTTGGGACAGAGATGGGGACAGAGAGGCGGGGGACAGAGAGAACGGGGTCATAGGGAGCAGAGAGAGTGGGCAGAGATTGAGGGAGAGCGAGGGGGGACAGAGAGAGGGGGGACAGAGAGAGGAGAAACAGAGAGAGAGGTGGATTGTCAGGGGGGTGCAGAGAGAGGGGGCACAGAGAGGAGGGCAGAGCGACGGGGGGAAATTTAAAGGGGGACAGAGAGGGGGAGCAAGAGAGTCAGGGACAGAGAATGGGGGACAGAGAGAGTGGGGACAGAGAGAGGGGGGCAGCGAGACAGGAGGACAGAGAGAGAGGGGGACAGAGAGAGGGGGAACAGAGAGAGACAGGGACAGAGAGTGGGGGACAGAGAGAGTGGGGACAGAGAGGGGGACAGAGGGGGGCAGAGAGAAAGGAACAAAATGGAGACAGAGATGGGGGACAGACAAAGGGGGTCAAAGGGGGAAGAGAGGGGTGTTCAGGGAGAGCGGGGACAGAGAAAGGGGGGACAGAGGGGGGGACACAGAGGGGGGTACAGAGAGAGGGCAGGACAGAAAGAGGGTGACGGGGGCAGAGAGAAGGGGAGAGAGGGGGGACAGACAGAGGTGGGACAGAGAGTGGGGTACAGAGAGAGGGCAGACAGAAAGAGGGTGATGGGGGCAGAGAGAAGGGGACAGAGGGGGGACACACAGAGGGGGGACAGAGAGTGGGGTACAGAGAGAGCGGGAACAGAGAGAAGGGAACAGAGAGAAAGGGACAGAGAGAGAGACGCAGAGAGAGGGACAGAGAGAGGGGTGACAGAGAGAGGGGGGCAGAGACAGGGGGTTAGAGAGAGGGGACAAAGAGAGTGGGACATGGAGAGGAGGAAAGAGAGAGGGGGGCATAGAGAGGGTGACAGTGAGAGAGGGCGGACAGAGAGGGTAGACAGAAAGAGGGGAACAGAAAGAGCGGAACGGAAAGTGGAGGGGTCAACAGAGGCTAGGGACAGAGAGGGGTGGACAGAGGGCGGGGACAGAGAGAGGGGGAAAGAGAGAAGCGGGACAGAGAGAGATCGCGGACAGACGGGGGACAGAAAGAGGGGAACAGAAAGAGGAGGGATGGGGAACAGAGGGTGGGTACAGAGAGGGTGGACAGAGCGGGTGGACAGAGAGAGGGCGGACAGAGTGAGGGGGGACCGAGAGAGGGGGGACCGAGAGAGGGGGGGCAGAGAGAGGGGGGGCAGAGAGAGGGGGGGCAGAGAGAGGGGGGACAGAGAGAGGGGGGACAGAGAGAGGGGGGACAGAGAGAGGGGGGGCAGAGAGAGGGGGGGGCAGAGAGAGGGGGGGCAGAGAGAGGGGGGAGAGAGAGGGGGGGCAGAGAGAGGGTGACTGGGGCAGAGAGAAGCGGACAGAGGGGGGAGAGACAGAGGGGGACAGTGAGAGGGGTACACAGAGAGTGGGAACTGAGAGAAGGGAACAGCGAGAAAGGGACAGAGAGAGAGACACAGAGAGAGGGACAGAGAGAAGGGTGACAGAGAGAGGGGCACAGAGAGAGGGGGGGCAGAGAGAGGGGGCTAGAGAGAGGGGAGAAAGAGTGGGACACGGAGAGGAGGAGAGAGAGAGGTGGGCAGAGAGGGGGGGACAGAGAGATGGGGTCAGAGGGGGGGACAGAGGGGGGGACAGACAGAGGGGGACAGAGAGAGGGGGACAGGGAGGGGGGACAGAGAGGGGGGGACAGAGAGGGGGGGACAGATAGAGGGGGGAACAGAGAGAGTGGGGACCGTGAGAGGGGGACAGAGAGAGGGGGACAGAGAGGGGGAAAGAGAGAGGGGGAGACAGAGAGAGAGTGCGGACAGAGGGGGGGGGCGACAGAAAGAGGGGAACAGAAAGAGGAGCGATGGGGAACAGAGGGTGGGTACAGAGATGGTGGACACAGAGAGGGTGGACAGAGTGAGGGGGGACTGAGAGAGGGGGGACAGAGAGAGGGGGGACAGAGAGAGAGGGGGACAGAGAGAGAGGGGGACAGAGAGAGAGGGGGACAGAGAGAGGGGGGACAGAGAGAGGGGGGGGACAGAGAGAGAGGGGGACAGAGAGAGACAGGGACAGAGAGTGGGGGACAGAGAGATTGGGGACAGAGAAAGGGGGTCAAACGGGGCCGAGAGGGGTGTTCAGGGAGAGGGGGGACAGAGAAAGGGGGGACAGAGGGGGGAAAGAGAAGGGGGTACTGAGAGAGGGCAGGACAGAAAGAGGGTGACGGGGGCAGAGAGAAGGGGTCAGGGGGGGACAGCCAGAGGGGGGACAGAGAGTGCGGTACAGAGAGAGCGGGAACAGAGAGAAGGGAACAGAGAGAAGGGAACAGAGAGAAAGGGACAGAGAGAGAGACGCAGAGAGAGGGACAGAGAGAGGGGTGACAGAGAGAGGGGGTACATAGACAGGTGCTTAGAGAGAGAGAGGACAAAGAGAGTGGGACATGGAGAGGAGGAAAAAGAGGGGGGCAGAGAGAGGGTGACAGTGAGAGAGGGCGGACAGAGATCGTAGACAGAAAGAGGGGAACGGAAAGAGCGGAACGGAAAGAGGAGGGGTCAACAGAGGCTGGGGACAGAGATGTGTGGACAAAGGGGGGGGACAGAGAGGGGGGGGAAGAGAGAAGCGGGACAGAGAGAGAGCGCGGACAGAGGGGGGGACAGAAAGAGGGCAATAGAAGGAGGAGGGACGGGGAACAGAGGGTGGATACAGAGAGGGTGGACAGAGTGAGGGGGACCGAGAGAGGGGGGACAGAGAGAAGGGGGAAAGAGAGAGGGTGACTGGGGCAGAGAGAAGGGGACGGGGGGGAGAGACAGAGGTGGACAGAGAGGGGGACAGAGAGAGGGGGACAGAGAGGGGGGGCAGAGAGAGGGCGGACAGAGAGATGGGGACAGAGAGAGGGGAGACCGTGAGAGGGGGACAGAGAGAGCGGGACAGAGAGAGGGGGAAAGAGAGAGGGGGAGACAGAGAGCGAGTGCGGACGGGGTTGGGGACAGAAGGAGGCGAACAGAAAAAAGGAGCGACGGGGAACAGAGGGTGGGTACAGAGAGGGTGGACAGAGAGAGTGTGGACAGAGTGAGGGGGGACCGAGAGAGGGGGGACCGAGAGAGGGGGGACAGAGAGAGTGGGGACAGAGAGAGGGGGGACAGAGAGAGGGGGACAGAGAGAGGGGGGACAGAGAGAGGGGGACAGGGACAGGGGGATAGAGAGAGGGGACAAAGAGGGTGGGACACTGAGAGGAGGAAAGAGAGGGTGGGCAGAGAGAGGGCGGGACAGATGAGAGGGCAGGACAGAAAGACGGTGACGGGGGCAGAGAGAAGGGGACAGAGTGGGGAGAGACAGAGGGGGGACAGAGATTGGGGTACAGAGAGTGCAGGAACACAGAGAAGGCAACAGAGAGAGGGGAACAGAGAGAAAGGGACAGAGAGAGAAACGCAGGGAGAGGGACAGAGAGAAGGGTGACAGAGAGAGGGGACAGAGACTGGGGGATAGAGAGAGGGGACAAAGAGAGTGGGACATGGAGAGGAGGAAAGAGAGAGGGGGCAGGGGCAGAGAGAGGGGGACAGAGAGAAGGGGGGACAGAGAGGTGGGGGACAGAGAGAGGGGGGACAGAGAGAGGGGGACAGAGAGAGGGGACAGGGTGGGCAGGGGGACAGAAAGAGGGGGACAGAGAGGGGGGATAGAGGGGGGGCACCGAGGGAGGTGGACAGGGAGAGGGGTACAGAGAGAGGGGGCACAGAGAGAGGGGGGACAGATAGAGGGTGGACAGAGAGAGTGGGGACCGAGAGAGGGGGAAAGAGAGAGGGGGGACAGAGAGAGAGCGCGGACAGAGGGGTGACAGAAAGAGGGGAACAGAAAGAGGAGGGAGGGGGAACAGAGGGTGGGTACAGAGACGGTGGACAGAGAAGGTGGACAGAGTGAGAGGGGACCGAGAGAGGGGGGACCAAGAGAGGGGGGAACAGAGAGAGAGGGGACAGAGAAAGGGGGATATGGGGAGCAGAGAGAGTGTGCAGCGAATGAGGGACAGCGAGGGGGGACAGAGAGAGGGGACAGAGACAGGGGGAGGTGGGGACAGAGAGGTGGACAGAAAGAGGGGGACAGCGAGAGGGGGGACAGAGAGAGGTGGACTGTGAGGGGGGCAGAGAGAGGGTGTACAGAAAGAGGGGAACAGAAAGAGAAGGTGGCAACAGAGGCTGGGGAAAGAGAGGGTGGACAGAGAGAGAGGAGACTGGCAGAGGGGGACAGAGAGAGAGATGGAAAGAGAGAGAGGAGACAGAGAGAGAGAGAGGGGGACAGAGAGAGGGAAACTGGGGGTCGGGGGGGACAGAAAGAGAGGGACAAAGGGGGAAATCGAGAGGGGGGCAGAGAGAGGGGACAGAGAGAGGGGGACAGAGAGAGGGGGGACAGAGGGATGGGGGACAGAGGGATGGGGAACAGAGAGAGGGGGACAGAGAGATGGGGGACAGAGAGATGGGGGACAGATAGCGCGAGGACAGAGAGAGGGGGGACAGAGAGGGGGGACAGAAAGAGGGAACAGAGAGGTGGAACAGAGAGAGGCGCAGAGAGAGGGGCAGAGAGAGGGGCAGAGAGAGGGAGACAGAGAGTGGAGGGCAGAGAGAGAAGGGACAGAGGGAGAAGGGACAGAGAGAGAAGTGACAGAGAGATGGGACGGAGAGAGAAGGGGCAGAGAGAGGATAGAGAGGGCAGGAATAGAGAGAGGGACAAATAGAAGGGCGACAGAAAGAGGGGCGACAGAGAGGGGGGACAGAGAGCGGGGTACAGAGAGAGGGGGACAGAGAGAGCAGGGACAGAGAGAGGGGGACAGAGAGAGAAGGGACAGAGAGAGAAGGGACAGAGAGAGGAGGAGAGAGAGAGCAGGAATAGAGAGAGAGAGAGAGACAACGTGAGGGGCGACAAAAAGAGGGGAGACAGAGATGGCGGGTCTGAGAGCGGGGGATAGAGAGAGGGGGACAGAAAGAGGGGACAGAGATGTGGGACAGAGAGACGGGCAGAGAGAGTGCAGAGAGAGGGGGACAGAGGAAGAAGGGACAGAGAGAGAAGGGACAGAGAGAGATGGAGAAAGAGCAGGAATAGAGAGAGGGACAAATAGAGGGGCGACAGAAAGAGGGGCGACAGAGAGGGGGGACAGAGAGCGCGGGACAGAGAGCGCGGGACAGAGAGGTGGGAGAGAGAGAGGGGGACAGAGAGAGAGGGACAGAGAGAGGAGGACAGACAGAGGAGGACAGACAGAGGAGGACAGACAGAGGAGGACAGAGAGAGCAGGAATAGTGAGATGGGGACGGAGAGAGGGGCGACAGAGTGAGGGGAACAGGGGGGTCAGAGAGAGAAGGGACAGAGTTAGGGGACAGAGTGGGTGGTACAGTGGGGCGGTGGGGGGACAGAGAGGGGTTGATAGAGAGACGGGGGACAGAGAGACGGGGGACAGAGAAATGGGGTCATGTGGAGCAGAGAGAGTGTGCAGCAAATGAGGGACAGCGAGGGGGGACAGAAGGGGGGACAGAGAGAGGGGGAGGTGGGGACAGAGAGGGGGGAACAGAATGCGGGGGGACTGAGCGAGGCGGGACAGAGAGGGGGGCAGAGCGGGGGGCAGAGGGGAGGGACAGAGAGGGGGGGAACAGAAAGAGGGGAACAGAAAGAGGAGGGACGGGGGACGGGGGGGAACAGAGAGGGGGACAGAGAAGGTGGACAAAGAGAGTGGACAGAGAGAGTGGGGACAGAGATGGGGACAGAGAGAGGGGGAACAGAGAGACGGGGGACAGAGAGACAGGGTCTTAGGGAGCAGAGAGAGTGGGCAGAGACTGAGGGACAGCGAGGGGGTACAGAAAGAGGGGGACAGAGAGAGGGGGAGAGCGAGAGAGGTGGACTGTGAGGGGGGCAGAGAGAGGGTGTACAGAAATAGGGGAACAGAAAGAGGAGGCGGCAACAGAGGCTGGGGAAAGAGAGGGTGGACAGAGAGAGAGGGGGACAGAGAGAGGGAAACTGGGGGTCGGGGGGACAGAAAGTGGGGGACAAAGGGGGGGAATCGAGAGGGGGGTCAGAGAGGGGACAGAGAGGGGGGACAGAGGGATGGGGACAGAGGGATGGGGAACAGAGAGATGGGGAACAGAGAGATGGGGGACAAAGAGATGGGGGACAAAGAGATGGGGGACAAAGAGATGGGGGACAGATAGCGCGGGGACAGAGAGAGGGGGGACAGAGAGAGAGGGACAGAAAGAGGGGGACAGAGGTGGGACAGAGAGGGGCGCAGAGAGAGGGGCAGAGAGAGGGGCAGAGAGAGGGGCAGAGAGAGGGAGACAGAGAGAGGAGTGCAGAGAGAGAAGGGACAGAGGGAGAAGGGACAGAGAGAGAAGGGACAGAGAGATGGGACAGAGAGAGAAGGGGCAGAGAGAGGAGGAGAGAGAGGGCAGGAATAGAGAGAGGGACAAATAGAAGGGCGACAGAAAGAGGGGCGACAAAGAGGGGGGACAGAGAGCGCGGGACAGAGAGGGGGGACAGAGAGCGGGGGACAGAGAGAGGGGGGCAGAGAGAGGAGGACAGAGAGAGGAGGACAGAGAGAGGAGGACAGAGAGAGGAGGACAGAGAGAGGAGGAATAGTGAGATGGGGACAGAGAGAGGGGCGACAGAGAGAGGGGGACAGAGAGAGGGGGGACAGAAAGAGGGGACGGAGATGTGGGACAGAGAGAGATGCAGAGAGAGGGGCAGAGAGAGGGAGACAGAGAGAGAAGGGACAGAGGAAGAAGGGACAGAGAGAGATGGAGAAAGTGCATGAATAGAGAGAGGGACATATAGAGGGGCGACAGAAAGAGGGGGCGACAGAGATGGTGGATAGAGAGCGCGGGAAAGAGAGGGGGGACAGAGAGCGAGGGACAGAGAGAGGGGGACAGAGAGAGGAGGACAGAGAGAGGAGGACAGAGAGAGTGGGACAGAGAGAGGAGGACAGACAGAGGAGGACAGAGAGAGCAGGAATAGTGAGATGGGGACAGAGAGACGGGCGACAGAGTGAGGGGAACAGGGGGGGTCAGAGAGAGAAGGGACAGAGATAGGGGACAGAGTGGGTGGTAAAGTGGGGCGGTGGGGGGACAGAGAGGGGGTGACAGAGAGAGGGTGGAAAGAGAGAGGTGGGACAGAGAGATGGGGACAGAGAGACGGGGGACAGAGAAAGGGGGTCATGGGGAGCAGAGAGAGTGAGTACAGAATGAAGGACAGTGAGGGGGACAGAGAGAGGGAGGATAGAGGGGGGGACGGGGGACAGAAAGAGGGGAACAGAAAGAGAAGGGACGGAGGACAGAGGGGTGGAACAGAGGGTGAGTACAGAGAGGGGGGACAGAGAGGGTGGACAGAGAGAGTAGGGACAGAGATGGGGACAGAGAGAGTGGGGACAGAGATGGGAACAGAGAGACAGGGGTCATGGGGAGCAGAGAGAGTGGACAGAGAGTGAGGGACAATGAGGGGGGACAGGGAGAGAGTGATAGAGAGAGGGGGAAGTCAAAGATTGGGAACAGAGAGAGGGGGAGAGAGAGAGGGGGACGGAGGGTGGGTGGGGAAAAAGAGGGAGGTGGCAAAGTGAGGGGAGTCAGAGAGAGTGGGACAGAGAGTGGGGGACAAAGAGACGGGATAGAGAGAGAGGAACAGAGAGAGGGAGACTGAGGGGACAGAGGCGGACAGAAAGAGAGGGACATAGAGAGGGAGACAGAGAGAGAGGGGACAGAGGGAAGGGGGGAACAGAGAGGAAGGGGGATAGAGAGGAGGGGAGCAGAGAGCAGAGGGACAGAGCGAGGGGGGACAGAGCGAGAGGGGGCAGAGAGGGGGGAAAGACATAGTGGGGACAGAGAGGGAGGGAAAAGTGGGGTGTGGGGGAGAGAGATGGGGGCAGTGAAAGGGGAGTAAAAGGGACAGAGATAGGGGAGAGAAAGTGGGGGAGTGAGATTGGGGGAGAGAGTGGGGAGCAATTGAGAGAGAGAGAGAGAGAGGGAGAGTGAGAGGGTGGGAGAGTGAGAGAGAGAGGGGAGTCAGTGGGGGTGAGACAGGGGAGTGAGTGGGGGTGAGAGAGGGGAGAGTGAGAGGGAGGGAGGGAGAGAGGAAGGGAGTGAGAGACGGAGGGAGAGTGCGGTGACAGAGTAAGGGGAGGGAGCTAGTGAAGCGAGAGAGATGGAGAGAAAGGGGTAGAGAGAGGAGGTGAGAAAGAGAGGGGAGGGAAAGGGGAGAGAGAAAAAGGCGAGAGAGAGGGTGAGATGGGGGGACAGAGGGGGCGAGAGAGAGGTGGTGAAAGAGGGGGGCAAGAGAGAGGGGGTCGAGAGAGAGTGAAGAGAGAGGGGGTGAGAGAGAAAGGCGAGAGAGAGAGGGGGAGAGAGTGTTTGAGAAGGTGGGGGAGAGAGAGGTTGGCGTAACGGGAGAGAGAGGGGGAAGGGAGATGGGTGAGAAGAGGGTGTGAGAGAGAGGGTTTAAGAGAGGGGGTGAGAGAGGGGGAGAGAGTGGAGTTGAGAGAGAGAGCACGCGAGAGTGGGGCGAGGGAGAGGGGTCAGAGGGGGGTGAGAGATAAGGGCACAGAGAGGAGGGAGATTGAGGGGATGAGAGAGAGGGGTTGAGAGAGAGGGGGTGAGAGAGAGGGGTGAGAGAGAAAGGGGTGAGAGAGAAAGGGGTGAGAGAGAGGGGTGGGGTGAATTGTGGGGGGTTGGGGGAGAGAGAGGGGGCAGAAAAAAGGGGGGAGAGAAGGGGGAGAGAAAGATGGGGAGTGAGAGTGGGGGATAGAGTGTGGAGAGAGTGGGAGGGAGAGAGGGGAGACTGAGTGGGTGAGAGACGGAGGAGGAGAGAGAGGAGAGAGAGGGGAAAGAGAGAGAGGGGAGAAAGATGGGGGTGAGAGTGGGGAAAGACAGTGTTGGAGAGAGGATAGAGTGAGAGGGGGAGAGAGGGAGGAAGTGAGAGAGGGAGGCGAGAGATTTAGGTGACAGTGTGGGGAGAGAGTTAGTGAACAGAGAGGGGGAGAGAGATTGAGGGGTACAGAGAGGGGGTGAGCGGGATAGTGAGAGAGGGTAGAGAGAGGGGTGAGAGAGGGGCGTAGAGAGAGGGGGAGAGTGGGGGAAGAGAGGGGGATGGTGGGGGACAGAGACGATAGTGAGTGATAGCGTGAGAGACGGAGGGAGGGAGAGTGAGAGGGAGTGAGGGGGGGAGAGTGAAAAGAGAGAGAGAGAGGGCAGCGTGAGGGGTAGAGAGAGAGTGGCAAGAGAGGGAGGGCGAAAGAGGGGAGGGAGAGGAGGCAAGGGAGAGGGGGGAGAGAGGAAGAGAGAGAGAGAGGCGAGAGAGAGGAGGCAAGGGGGAGAGAGAGAGGGAGGGGAGACGGGGGAGTGGAGAGAGTAGGTGGAGATAGATAGAGAATCGTGGGGAGAGAGGGGGTAAGAGAGAGAGAGAGGCAGTAGAGAGAGAGGGAGTAGAGAGAGGGGGCAGAGAGCGGAGGGATAAAAAGAGGGGAATAGAGAGGGTGGAGAGTGAGGGGGAGAGTGGGGGAGAGTGAGGGGGGATAGTGAGGGGGAGAGTGAGGGGTTGAGAGAGAGGTAGTGAGAGGGAGAGAGGGGGGTTGATAGAGTGCGGTGAGAGAGTGGGGTGAGAGAGCGGTCGGTGAGAGCGGGGGTGTGTGAGAGCGGGGGTGATGGGGGGGTTGAGGGAGCGAGGGTGAGGGAGCGGGGATCGAGAGTGTGGGGAGAGACAGAGGGAGGAGAGGGGAAGAGAGGGTGGAGACAGTGGGGTGGAGAGAGTGGGGTGGAGAGAGGGGGAGAGAGAAGGTGAGAGAGAGGGTGGGAGAGAGGGTGGGAGAGAGGGGGAGAGAGAAGTGGGAGAGAGACGGTAGAGAGACAGGAGAGTGGAGGGAAGGGGAAGAGAGAGAGAGGGAGGGAGAGGGAGACAGAGGAGGACAGAATGGGGGTGAGGGAGGGGGGAGAAAGAGCGGGAAGAGAGAGGGAGAGAGAGCGGGAGGGAGAGAGGGGGAGAGAGGGGGAGAGAGGGGGAGAGAGGGGGAGAGAGGGGGAGAGAGAGGGGGAGAGAGGGGGCAGAGGAGGTAGAGAGGGGGGAGAGAGAGAGGGGAGTGAATGGGGAGAGAGTGGCGAGAGAGTATGTAGCTACAAAGGGGGCGAGGGAGGAAATTATGGGGAGAGAGATGGGGAGAGAGATGGGGAGAGAGTCGGGGAGAGACGGGAAGAGAGGTGGGGAGAAAGAGGCAGGGAGAGAGAGGCGGGGAGAGAGAGACGGAAGAGAGACGGGGAGGGGGAGAGTGGGGGCGAGAGGAGGGGAGAGAATGGGCGGAGACAGAGGGGAGGTAGTGGGCGTGGGACGGGGAGAGAGAGAGGGGGGAAGGGGGTGAGAGAGGGGTAGAGGGAGAGAGAGGGTGGAGAGAGATGGATGGAGAGTGATGGGTGGAGAGAGAGATGGGTGGAGAGAGATGGGTGGAGAGAGATAGGTGGAGAGCGAGGGTGAGGGAGAGGGGGTGAGACAGAGGGGATGAGAGTGAGGGGCAACAGAGAGGAGGCAAGAGAGGGCAAGAGACGGGTCGAGAGAGGGGGAGAGAGACGGGGAGAGAGCGAGAGAGGGGAGAGAGTGAGGGAGAGAGGGGAGTGAGTGGGAGAGAGTGAGAGGGAGGCAGGGAGAGAGGGAGGGTGTGAGAGAGGGAGGGAGAAGTGGTGACAGAGTAAGGGGAGAGAGGTAGAGAAGAGAGAGAGATGGGGAGAGAGAGGTAGAGAGAGGGGGTGAGCGAAGGAGGGGGCAGGAGAGGGGAGTTAGAGTGGGGCACGATAGAGGGGAGATGGAGGTCAGAAGGGGCAAGAAAGAGGGGGCTAGAGAGAGGGGGCGAGAGAGAGGGGCGAGAGAGATTGGTAGATAGAGGGGAGAGAGGGAGGGGAGAGGGAGTGAGATGGGGAGGGGGGAGAGAGAGAGGCGAAAGAGGGGGAGAGTGTGGGGATAGAGAGGGGGAGGGGCAGAGAGGGGGAGAGAGTCGGGTAGAGGGGGAGAGAGGGGGGTAGAGAGGGGGGAGAAGGGGAAGAGAGGGGGCAGAGAGAGGAGGAAGAGGGGGAGAATGTGGGAGGAGAGAGAGGGTAAGAGAGAGAGGCGAGAGAGAGGAGGCTGGGGGGGGAGAGAAAGGGGAGAGAAGGGGTGAGAAATGGGGAGAGAAAGAAGGAGAGAGAGTTTGGGGACAGAGAGGAAGGGAGAGGGGCAGAGAGAGAGTGGGAGAGAGAGTGAGTGCAGAGAGAGTGGGGGGGAAATGGGGGTGAGGCTGGGGGAGAGAGAGAGTGTGGGGAGAGAAAGTGGGGAGAGAGAGTGGGGAGAGAGAGTGGGGAGAGAGAGTGGGGAGAGAGAGTGGGGAGACAGAGTGGGGAGACAGAGTGGGGAGAGAGAGTGGGGAGACAGAGTGGGGAGAGAGAGTGGGGAGACAGAGTGGGGAGAGAGAGTGGGGAGACAGAGTGGGGAGACAGAGTGGGGAGACAGAGTGGGGAGACAGAGTGGGGAGAGAGTCGGTGAGAGTGGGGGGAGAGAGTGGGGGAGGGAGAGTGTTAGGGAGGGAGGGAGAAAGTGGGAGCGAGTGGGTGAGGGAGTTAGTGAAGAGAGAAGGGAGAGAGAGAGGGAGTAGAGAGGGGAGAGAGGGAGTAGAGAGGGGTGTGAGAGAGAGGTGTAGAGAGAGGGTTTGAGAGAGAGACGGTAGAGAGAGAGGGGAGAGAGAGAGGGGGAGAGAGAGGGTGAGAGAGGGGTGTGGAGAGACGGTGGAGCGAGAAAGAGTCATGCAGAGGTGGGGAAGAGAGAGGACATAGACCGAGATAGAGACTGGGGAAGAGAGATGGGGAGAGGGGACGGGGGAGAGTGAGGGGGAGAGAGAAGGGGAGAGAGGGGGAGAGAGGGGGAGAGAGAGAGGGGTTGGAAGGAGGGAAGAGGAGAGGAGGAGTGTGGGTGTTAGAGATGGGGAGAGAGAGGGGAGTGAGTGTGGGAAATAGAGGATCGTGAGTGACAGGGTGAGAGAGAGAGGGACGAAGAGAGGGAGGGCGTGAGAGAGGGAGGCAGAGTGAGGTGGCAGAGTGAGGGGAGAGAGAGAAGACTGAGAGAGGTGCAGAGAGAGAGGGGCGAGAGAGCGAGGGTGAAAGGAGGGATGGAGATGAGGCAAGGGAGAAGGGGCAAGGGAGAGGGGAAAGAGAGTCAAAGAGAGAGGGGGAGAGAGACAGGCGACAGAGAGGGGGCAACGGAGGTGTAGAGAGAGGGGAGAGGGGAGGGGGAGAGAGAGATGGGGGAGATAGAGAGGCAGTAGAGAGTGAGAGGGGGAGAGGTGGGCAGAGAGCCGGCGAGAAAGAGGGGGAAGAGAAATGAGGAGAGTGAGGGGGACAGTGAGGGGTGTGAGAGAGCGGAGGTGAGAGAGCAGGGGAGAGTGAGGGGGTGAGAGAGCAGGGGAGAGTGAGGGGGTGAGAGAGAGGGGGAGAGAGTGGGGAGAGAGAGTGGGAGAGGGGGCAGAGAACGGGATGAGAAAGAGGGGGAGAGAGTGAGGGGAAGAGAGTGAGGGGGAGAGAGGGATGGGGAGAGAGGGATGGGGAGAGAGGGAAGGGGAGAGAAGTTCGGAGAGAGGTGGGGAGCGCGATGGGGAGAGAGATGGGGAGAGAAAGTGGGGAGAGAAAGTGGGGAGAGAAAATGGGGGAGAAAGTGGGGCAGAGAGATTGTGGAGAGAGAGTGGGGGAGAGTGTGGCCGGCGAGAGTGGGAAGGGAGAGGGTTAGAGAGGGAGGGAGTGAGAGAGAGAGGGGGGAGACAGTTAGGTGACAGGGTGTGGGAGAGAGTTAGTGAAGAGAAAGGGAGAGGGGGAGAGAGAGAGAGGTGTAGAGAGATGGGTGAGAGAGACAGTATAGAGAGATGGGGAAAGAGGCGGTGAGAGAAGGAGAGAGGGAGAGAGGGGTAGAGAGTGGGACAGAGGGGGAGAGCGATGGGGAGATTGAAGGGGAGAGAGAGGAGAGAGAGGGGTAGAGGGAGAGAAGTAAAGAGACAGGGGAGTGTGTCTTTGAGAAAGGGGAGAGAGAGGAAGTAGTGAGTGGGGGAGAGGAAGGATAGTGAATGACAGGGTGAGAGAGGGAGGAAGGGAGAGAGGGAGGGAGTGAGAGAGGGAGGGAAAGTGAGGTGACAGAGTGAGGTGAGAGAGAGGGGCAGAGAGAGGGTCAGAGAGAGAGGGGCGAAAGAGAGGAGGGAGAGGAGGCAAGAGAGAAGGGGAGTGAGGGAAGAGAGAGGTGGAGAGAGAGGGAGAGGGGGAGACAGAGGGGGGAAAGAGAGTGGGGAGAGAGAGGGGGAGAGTGTGCAGGAGAGAGGGGGCAGAGAGCGAGGGAGAAAGAGGAGAGAGAGAGGTGGAGAGTTGGGGGAGAGTGAGGAGGAGAGTGAAGGGAGCTGAGAGAGAGAGAGGGAGAGAGTGGGGGGAGAGAGGGGTGAGATAGAGTGGGAGAGGGGGTAGAGAACGGGGCGAGAAAGAGGGGGAGAAAGTGAGGGAGAGAGAGTGCGGGGGAGAGAGAGTAAGGGAGAGACAGAGGAGGAAAGAGGGGGGAGAGAGAGGGGGAGAGAGAGGGGGCAGAGAGAGGGGGAGAAAGAGAGAGGGGGAGAGAGAGGGGGAAAGAGAGAGGGGAGAGAGAGGGGGAAAGAGAGAGGGGGAGAGAGAGAGGGGGAGAGAGAGGGGGAGACAGGGGAGTGAGAGGGGAGGGTGAGGCAGGGGGAGACGGTGTGGGGAGAGAGGGGGAATGAAAGGGGGTGAGGGACAGAGAGCGGGAAGAGAGAGAGGGAGAGTGGGGGGTCGAGTGAGGGGGTCCAGTGAGGGGGTTAGATTGAGGCGGTTCGAATGAGGGGTTTCGAGAGAGAGGGAGAGAGAGGAGGAGAAATAGGAGAGAGAGGGGGAGAGAGGGGTGAGAGAGGAGGGAGAGGGGGAGAGAGGGGGAGAGAGGGGGAGAGAGGGGGAGAGTAGGGTAGAGTGGGGGAGAGAGTATGGTAGAGGAGGGAGAGAATGGGAGAGAGGGGGAGAGCGGGGAGAGAGGAGAGAGTGATGCGGGAGAGAGAGGGTATAGACAATGGGATGTCGAGAGAGTGGGTCGAGTGAGGGGGGCCAAGTGAGGCGGGGTTGTGTGAGGGGTTCGAGTGAAGGGGTCGAGAGAGGGGGATCGAGTGAGGGGGGTCGAGTGAGGGGGGTCGAGTGAGGGGGTTCGAGTGAGGGAAATGAGAGAGGGGGCCAAGAGAGGGGGTTCGAGAGAGGGGGAAAAGAGGGGGAGAGAGGGGATCAAGAGAGGGGGAAGAGAGGGGATCGAGTGAGAGAGAGGTGGAGGGCGGGGGAGAGAGAGGGGTTTCAAGTGAGGCAGTTCGAGTGAATGGGTTGAGAGGTGGGATCGGAAGAGGCGGGTCGTGAGAGGGTGTCGAGAGATGGTGTAAAGTGAGGGGCTTTGAAAAGGGGAGGTCGAGAGAGGGGGATGTCAAGTGAGAGGGAGAGAGGGAGGGGGAGAGAAAGGGGGAGAGACAGAATTAGTGAGAGGGGGAGTGGGAGGAAGGGGAGAGGGAGTATGGAGAGAGGGGAACAGAAAGGGGGTGAGTGGGGGGAGACAGTGCGTTCTGAGAGGGGGAAGAGAAAAAGGGAGAGAGGGGTGAGAGAGGGAGTCGAGAGAGGGGGAGATGAGAGGGGGTGGAGTGAGGGGATCGAGTGAGGGGGAGAGGGGGGGGAGGGGGAGAGATGGGGAGAGAGGGATGAGAGAGAGGGAGTCGAGAGAGGGGGTAGAGTGAGGGGGTTGAGAGAGGGGGAGAGAGGGCGGAGGGGGAAAGGGGTGGAGGGGGGCTAGAGGGGTTGGGAGAGCAAGAGGGAGTCGAGAGAGGGTGTCGAGAGAGGGAGATGAGAGAGGGGGTCGAGTGAGGGGTTTGAGAAGGGGAGAGATGGGGAGAGGGGGAGAGAGAGTGGGGAGAGGGGGGTGAAGAAAGGTGGGTAGAGAGAGAAGGGTTGAGAGAGCGGGGTTGAGAGAGGGAGTCGAGAGAGGGGGTCGAGTGAACGGGTCAAGTGAGGGGGTCGAGAGAGTGGATCGAGAAAGTGGGGGAGAGAGAGGGAGAAAGGGGTGAGAGAGAAGGGTGGGGTGGGGAGAGAGAAGGAGAGAGAGGGGGTCGAGAGAAGGGGTAGAGAGAGGGAGGTCGAGAGAGGGAGGTCGAGAGAGATAGGTCGAGAGAGGGTGTGACAGAGCGAGTGACAGAAGGGGTTAGAGAGGGGGTGAGAGAGGGGTGATAAAGGGGTGAGAGAGAGGTATGAGAGAGGGGTGAGAGAATGGGGTAAGGCGGGGAGAGAGAGGGGAGAAAGTGGGGAGAGAGTGCGGAGAGAGAGGGGGCAGAGAGAGGGGGCAGAGAGAGGGGGAGAAAGTGATAGAGAAGGGAGAGAGAGTGAAGGGAGAAAGAGGTAAGAGCGAGGTGTGAGCAAGAGAGACGGGCGAGAGATGGGGCGAGCGAGAGAGAGAGAGAGAGAGAGTGAGTGAGGGGACGGAATGCGAGAGAGAGTCTTGGAGATTGAGAGAAAAGAACCCCAGGGAAAAGAACGTGTCTGTTACACCTATAGATTCCTCTCATGGTTTTATAAACCTCCATCTGGGTACCCCTCAGCCTCAGACATTCCAGGGAATACATCCACCGCCGATTTAACCTCTACCTTTAGCTCAAATCCTCCAATCCTGTCAGCATCTTTGTAAATCTTTTCTGAACCTTTTCAATTTATACAACATCCTTCCGATAGGGAGAAGGCAAGAATTGCACACAATATTCCAAAAGTGACTTATCCAATATCCTGTACAGCCACAACATAACCTCCCAACTCCTCTACTCAATGCACTGATCAGTAAACAGAAGCATACCAAACACCTTCTTCACTATCCTATCGAGCCACAATTCTCCTTTCAAGGAACAATGAACCTGAATTCCAAGGTCTCTTTGTTCAGAAACACTCCCTGGGACCTTAACATTAAGTGTATCAGTCTTACGAAGAGTCGCTTTTCCAAAATTCAGCACCTCCCATTTATCTAAATTAAACTCCATCTGCCACTCCTCAGCCCATTGGCCCGTCAGTTCACAATCCCATTATAATGTGAAGTAACATTCTTCACTGTCCATTACACCTGCAATTTTGGTTTCATCTGCAAACTTACTAACTATACCTGCTGTATTCACATTCAAATCATTTATATCATTAATAGAATGTAGTGGACGCAGCACCGATCCTTGTGGCACTCCACTGGTCACAGGTCTCCAGGCTGAAAATTAACCCTCCACAACCACCCTCTGTCTTCTACCTTCGTGCCGGTTCTGTATCCAAATGACTGGTTTTACCTGTATTCCATGAGATCTATCCTTGCTCTCCAATCTCCCATGTGGAAACATTTCGAATACCTTCCTGAAGTCCATGTCGCTCACATCCACCGCGCTGTCCTCATCAATCCTTTTGTGACTTCAAAAAACTCAATATCTTGAGCCATGATTTCCCACGCACAAAGCAATGCTGACTATCCCTAAGTAGACATTGCCTTTCTAAATGCATGTAATTCCTGTCCCTCATGTATCCGTCTTTCAACGTGCCCACGACTGACGTCAGGCGAACCAGTCTGTAGTTCCCTGGCTTGTCCTTACCACCATTCTTAAACAGTGGCACCATGTTAGACCAACCTCCAGTCTTCTGGTACCTCACCCGTGTCTTTCGATGAGAGAAATATCTCAGTAAGAAGCCCAGCAATCACTTCTCTAGCTTCCCACAGAGATCGAGAGTAACCCTGATAAGGTCCTGGGGATTTATCCACCTTTAACCATTTCAAGACTTCCAGCACCTCCTCCTCAGTAATGTGGGCATTTTGCAAGATGCCGTCATCTATTTCCCAATGCTGTTTCCCAAACCATCATTCAATTCTACATCTTCCATGTCCTTCTCTACAGGAAATACTTGTTCAGTATCTCCACCATCTCCTGCAGCTCCACGTACAGGCTGTCTTGATCTTTGTGGGGTCCTATTCTCTCCCCAGTAACCCTATGGCCGTTATGCATTTGTAAAAATCCTTTGGATTCTCCTCAACCCAAATTGAAAAGCAATCTCATGTCCCCTTTGTGCCCTCCTGCTTTCCCTCTATTCCTACCCAACACTGCATTCACCCCCTTCCTGACTGATCCCAACACAAAACTGCAATCTGCCCCACCCTGACAGTTCCTTACCCAATACTGCAATCTCGGCCTCCCTAACCGATCCCTACCCAACACTGCAAACCCCCGCCCTGACTGATCCTTACCAAACACTTCAATCTCCCACTTCATGTCTGATACCTAACCAACATTGCAAAAACCCCCTCCCTGAGAGTTCCCTAATCAAAACTGCAATCTTCCCCTCCCTGACTGATCCTTACCAAACACTGCAATCTCCCCTCCCTGACTGATCCCTACCGAACACAGCAATTTCCCCCTCACTGAATGATCCCTACACAACAGTGCACTCACCCGCTCCCTGACTGATCCCTACCCAACACTGCAATCCCCCCCTCCCTGACCTATCGCTACCCAACACTGCAACCTCCCCCTCCCTGAGTGATCCCTACCCAACACTGCAAACCGCCTCCCTGATTGATCCCTACCAAACACTGCAATCTCCCACTTCATGTCTGATACCTAACAAACATTGCAATCACCCCCTCCCTTACAGTTCACTACCCAAAACAGCAATCTCCCCCTCGCTGACTAATCCCTACCAAACACTGCAATCTCCCCCTTCCTGAATGATCCCGACACAACACTGCTATCTCCCCCTCCCTGACTGATCCATGCCGAACACTGCAAACTCCCCCTCCCTGAGTGATCGCTATCCAACACTGCCATCTCCCCCACCCTGACTGATCCCTACGCAACACTGCATTTCCCCCCTCCCTGAATGATCCCTACCCAACACTGCAAACTCCCACTCCCTGACGGATCCCTACCCAACACTGAAATCACAACCTCCCTAAATGTTCCCTACCAAACACTGCAATCACACGCTCCCTGACTGATCCCTAACCAACACAGCAATCTCCCCCTCCCTGACTGATCCCAACCCAACACTGCAATTCCCCCCCGTGACTGATCCCTACCCAAAACTGCAATCTCCCCCTCCCTGACTGATCCCAACGCAACACTGCAATCATCCCCCGAGCTGACTGATCTCTACCCAACACTGCAATCACCCCCTCGGAGACTGATCCCTTCCCAACACAGCAATCTCCCCTTCCCTGACTGATCCCAACCCAACACTGCAATTCCCCCCCGTGACTGATCCCTACCCAAAACTGCAATCTCCCCCTCCCTGACTGATCCCTACCCAACACTGCAATCTCCCCCTCCCTGACTGATCCCAACCCAACACTGCAATTCCCCCCCGTGACTGATCCCTACCCAAAACTGCAATCTCCCCCTCCCTGACTGATCCCAACGCAACACTGCAATCACCCCCTCGGAGACTGATCCCTTCCCAACACAGCAATCTCCCCTTCCCTGACTGATCCCTCTCCAACACTGCAATCTCCCCCTCCCTGAGTGTTCCCTACCCAGCACTGCAATCTCCCCCTCCCTGACTGATACCTACCCAACACTGCAATCTACCCCACCCAGACGGATCCCTCCGCAACACTGCAATCTCCCCCTCCCTGACTGATCCCTCCCCAACACTGCAATCTCCCCCTCCCAGACTGATCCCTATGCAACACTGTAATCTCCCCCTCCCTGACTGATCCCTCCCCAACACTGCAATTTCCCCCTCCCTGAGTGATCCCTGCTCAACTCTCCAATCTTACCCTCCCTGATTGATATCTTGCCAACACTGCAATCTTCCCCTCCCTGACTGATCCCTACCCAACACTGCACTCACCCCCTCCCTGACTAATCCCTACTCATCACTGCAATTTCCCCTTCCTGAGTGATCCCTACCCCACAATGCAATTTCCCCTCCATGACTGATCCCTACGCAACACTGCACTCTCCCCATTCCCTGACTGATCCCGACGCAACATTGCAATCTCCCCCTCCTTGACTGATCCCGAAAAAACACTGCAAACCCCCCTCCCTGACTGATCAATACACAACATTTCTCATACCCCCTCCCTGACTGATCCCTAACAAACTCTGCAATCACCCCCTCCCTGACTGATCCCTACCCAACACTGCACTCACCCCATTCCCTGACTGATCCCTACCCAACACTCCAATATCCCCCTTCCCTGAACGATCCCTACCCAATTCTGCAAACACCCCTCCCTGACTGATCCCTACACAACACTGCAATCTCGCCCTCCCTGACTGATCCATACCAAACACAGCAACCACCTCCTCCCGGACCGATCCCTCCCCAACACTGCAATCACCCCCTCCCTGAGTGATCCCTATCCAACATTGCAATCTCTCCCTCCTTGACTGATCCCTACTGAACACTGCAATCACCCCCTCCGTGACTGATCCTTAACCAACTCTGCAATCTCCCCATCACTAACTGATAACTACCCAACACTGCACTCACCCCCTCCCTGACTGATCCCGACCCAACACGGCAATCTCCCCCTCCCTGACTGATCATACAGAACACTGCACTCACCCACTCGCTGACTGATCCCGACACAACATTGCAATCTCCCCCTCCTTGACTGATCCCTAACCAACACTGCAATCACTCCTACCCTGACTGATCCCTACCCAACACTGCAATCACCCCCTCCCAGACCGATCCCTACCCAACACTGCAATCTTCCTCTCCCTAACTGATCCCTACTCAACCCTGCAATCTCCCCCTCCCTGATTGATCGCTAACCAACACTGCAATCTCCCCCTCCCTGACTGATAGCTCCCCAACACTGCACTCACCCTCTCACTGACTAAGTCCTACTCAACACTGCTATGTCCCCTCCCTGACTGATTCCTTCCCAACATTGAAATCACCCCCTCCCTGACTGATCCTTACCCAACACAACAATCTCCCCATCCCTGACTGATGCCTACACAACACAGCACTCACTCCCTCCATGACTGATCCCTACCCAACCCTGAAATGCCCCTCTCCGTGACTGATCCCGAGCCAACACTGCAAACTCCCATCCATGACTAATCGCGATCAAACTCTGCACTCACCCCATTCTCTGACTCATCCCTGACCATCACTGCGCTCACCCTCTCCCTGATTGTTCCGTACCCAACTCTGCAATCACCCCTTCCCTGACTAATCCCTTCCCAGATATGCACTCACCCCATCCCTGGAAGATTCCTACACAAAACTGCAATATCCCCCTCCCTGACAGATCTCGACACAACACTGGACCCTCCCCTACCAGACTGCTCGCTACCCAGCACTGCCAACTCCCCCACCCTGCCCGATCCCTACCCAAAACTGCAATCTCCCCCTCGCTGACAGATGCCTAATAAACACAGCACTCTCCCCCTCCCTGACTGATCCCTACCCAACACTGCAATTGCCACTCCCTGACTGATCCCAACCCAACACTGCAATCTCCCCCTCCCTGACTGATCACTACCCAACACTACAATCTCTCCCTCCTAGATTGATTCCTACCCAACAGTGAGCGCACCCCCTCCCAGACTGATCCCTACGCAACACTGCAATTTCCTCCCGACCTGAATGATCCCTACCCAACACTACAATCACCCCTCTGACTGATCCCTCCCCAACACTGCAATCACACCATCCCTGACTGATCCCTACCTAACACTGCAATCTCCCCCTCCCTGACTGATCCCTACTGAACACTGCACTCACCCCATTCCCAGACTGATCCCAACCCAACACGACACTCACCCCATTCCCTGACTGATCCCTACCCAACACTGCAATCTCCCCCTCACTGAGTGATCCCTACTCAACACTCCAATCTCACCCTCCCTAATTGATCCCTAACCAACAATGCACTTTCCCCGTTCCTGACTGATCCCTGCCCAACACTGCAATCTCCCCCTACCTGACTGATGCCTGCCCAACACTGCAATCACCTCCTCCCTGACTGTTCTCTACCCAACACTGCAATCACCCCCTCCAAGACGGATCCTTACCCAACACTGCAATCTCCCGCTCCCTGACTGATCCCTACTCAACACTGCAATCTCCCCCTCCCTGACTGATTCCTACCCAACACAGCAATCTCCCCCTCCCAGACTGATCCCTACCCAGCACTGCCATCTCCCAGCGAGCTGACTGATCCCTAACCAACACAGCAATCACCCCTCTCTGACTGATCCCTACCCAACACTGCAAGCACTCGCACCCTGACTAATCCCGACCCAACACTGCAATCAGCCCCTCCCTGACTGATCCCTACCTAACACTGCACTCACCTCATTACCTGACTGATCCCTACCCAACACTGCTGTCTCCCCATTCCCTGACTGATCCCTACCCAACACTGCAACCTCCCCCTCCCTGACTGATCCCTCCCCAAAACTGCAATATCCCCCTCCCTGAGTGATCCCTACTCAACACTCCAATCTCACTCTCCCTGATTGATCGCTAACAAACACTGCAATCTCCCCCTCCCTGACTGATACCTACCCAACACTGCACTCACCCTCTCCCTGACTAATCCCTACTCAACACTGCAATCTCCCCCTCCCTGAGTGATCCCTACTCAACAGTGCAATTTCCCCTCCCTGACTGATCCCTACCCAACACTGCACTCAACCCATTCCCTGACTGATGACTACCCAACACTGCACTCTCCCCATTCCCTGACTGATCCCGACACAACAATGCAATCTCCCCCTACCTTACTGATCCCTACCCAATGCTGAAATCTCCCTCTCCCTGACTCATACCGAGCCAACACTTCAACTTCCCAATCCATGAATAATCCCTACCCAACTCGGCACTCACCTCATTCCCTGATTCATTCCTGATCATCACTGCACTTACCATCTCCCTGACTGATCCGTACCCAACACTGCAATCACCCCTTCCCTGACTAATCCCTTCCCAAATCTGCTCTCTCCCCATCCCTGGAAGATGCCATCACAACACTGCACTCAACCTCCCCCCCGATTGATCCCTACTAAACACAGCAATCTTCACCTCCCTGACTGATCCATACCCAACACTGCACTCACCCCCTCCCTGACAGTTCCCTACCCAACACTGCAATCTCCCCCTCCCTGACAGATCTCTACACAACACTGGTCCCTCCCCATACCTGACTGCTCGTTATCCAACACTGCCATCTCTCCAACCCTGCCTGATCTCTACCCAACACTGCACTCACACACTCCCTGACAGTTCCCTACCCAACACTGCAATATGCCCCTCACTGACTGAACCCAACCCATCACTGCACTCACCCCCTCCCTGACTGATCTCTATCCAACACTGCAATCACCCCCTCCCTGAAAGTTCCCTACCCAAAACTGAAATCACCCCATCTCTGACTGATCCCTACCCAACATTGCAATCATCCCCTCCCTGAATGTGCCCTTCTCATAACTGCAATCTCCACCTCCCTGACTGATCCCTACCCAACACTGCACTCACCCACTCGCGGACTGATCCCTATCCAACATAGTTATCTCTCCATCACTCACCGATCCCTACCCAACTCTACACTCACCCACTCCCTCACTGATCCCTAACCAACACTGCAACCTCCCCCTCCCTGAGTGATCCCTCCTCAACCCTCCAATCTCACCCTCCCTGATTGATTCCTAACCAACACTGCAATCACCCCCCGAGCTGACTGATCTCTACCCAACACTGCAATCACCCCCTCGGAGACTGATCCCTTCCCAACACAGCAATCTCCCCTTCCCTGACTGATCCCTCTCCAACACTGCAATCTCCCCCTCCCTGAGTGTTCCCTACCCAGCACTGCAATCTCCCCCTCCCTGACCGATACCTACCCAACACTGCAATCTCCCCCTCCCTGAGTGATCGCTATCCAACACTGCCATCTCCCCCACCCTGACTGTTCCATACGCAACACGCATTTTCCCCCTCCCTGAATGATCCCTACCCAACACTGCAAACTCCCACTCCCTGACGGATCCCTACCCAACACTGAAATCACAACCTCCCTAAATGTTCCCTACCAAACACTGCAATCACACGCTCCCTGACTGATCCCTAACCAACACAGCAATCTCCCCCTGTCTGACTGATCCCTACCCAACACTGCAATCTCCCCCTCCCTGACTGATCCCAACGCAACACTGCAATCACCCCCCGAGCTGACTGATCTCTACCCAACACTGCAATCACCCCCTCGGAGACTGATCCCTTCCCAACACAGCAATCTCCCCTTCCCTGACTGATCCCTCTCCAACACTGCAATCTCCCCCTCCCTGAGTGTTCCCTACCCAGCACTGCAATCTCCCCCTCCCTGACTGATACCTACCCAACACTGCAATCTACCCCACCCAGACGGATCCCTACGCAACACTGCAATCTCCCCCTCCCTGACTGATACCTCCCCAACACTGCAATCTCCCCCTCCCAGACTGATCCCTATGCAACACTGTAATCTCCCCCTCCCTGACTGATCCCTCCCCAACACTGCAATTTCCTCCTCCCTGAGTGATCCCTGCTCAACTCTCCAATCTTACCCTCCCTGATTGATATCTTGCCAACACTGCAATCTTCCCCTCCCTGACTGATCCCTACCCAACACTGCACTCACCCCCTCCCTGACTAATCCCTACTCATCACTGCAATTTCCCCTTCCTGAGTGATCCCTACCCCACAATGCAATTTCCCCTCCATGACTGATCCCTACGCAACACTGCACTCTCCCCATTCCATGACTGATCCCGACGCAACATTGCAATCTCCCCCTCCTTGACTGATCCCGAAAAAACACTGCAAACCCCCCTCCCTGACTGATCCCTACACAACATTTCTCATACCCCCTCCCTGACTGATCCCTAACAAACTCTGCAATCACCCCCTCCCTGACTGATCCCTACCCAACACTCCAATATCCGCCCTCCCTGAACGATCCCTACCCAATACTGCAAACACCCCTCCCTGACTGATCCCTACCCACCACTGCACTCAACCCTTTCCCTGACTGATCCCTACACAACACTGCAATCTCGCCCTCCCTGACTGATCCATACCAAACACAGCAACCACCTCCTCCCGGACCGATCCCTCCCCAACACTGCAATCACCCCCTCCCTGAGTGATCCCTATCCAACATTGCAATCTCTCCCTCCTTGACTGATCCCTACCGAACACTGCAATCACCCCCTCCGTGACTGATCCTTAACCAACTCTGCAATCTCCCCAAAACTAACTGATAACTAGCCAACACTGCACTCACCCCCTCCCTGACTGATCCCGACCCAACACGGCAATCTCCCCCTCCCTGACTGATCATACACAACACTGCACTCACCCACTCGCTGACTGATCCCGACACAACATTGCAATCTCCCCCTCCTTGACTGATCCCTAACCAACACTGCAATCACCCCTACCCTGACTGATCCCTACCCAACACTGCCATCTCCCCCTCCCTGACTGATCCCTACCCAACACTGCAATCTCTCCCCCCTGACAGTTCCCTAACCAACACTGCAACCTCCCCCACCCTTACTGATCCCTACTCAACACTGCATTCTCCCCCTCCCTGAATGTTCCCTTCCCAACACTGCAATCTCCCACTCCCTGACAGAACGCTCCACAACACTGCAATTTCCCCCTCCCTGACTAATCCCAACCCAACATCGCAATCTCCCCCTCCCTGACTGATCCCTACCCAAAACTGCAATCTCCCCCTCCCTGAATGTTCCCTACCCAACACTGCAACCACTCCTTCTCTGACTGATCCCTATCCAACACTGCAATCACCCCCTCCCTGACTGATCCCTACCCAACACTGCAATCTCCGCCTCCCGGACTGATCACTACCCAACACTGCAATCTCCTCCTCCCAGACTGATCCCTAGGCAACACTGCAATCTCCCAGCGACGTGACTTAACCCTATCAACACTGCAATCACCCCTCTCTGACTGATCCCTACCCAACACTGCAAGCACCCACACCCTGACTAATCCCTACCAAACACTGCAATCACCCCCTCCCTGACTGATCCCTACCCAACACTGAACTCACCCCAGTCCCTGACTGATCCCGACCCAACACTGCAAGCACCCACACCCGGACAGATCCCTACCCAACTCTGCAATCTCCCTTTCCCTAACTGATCCCTAATCACAAACCAAACTCATCCTACCTGATTGATCCCTAACCAACACTGCACATAACTCATCACTGACTGATCCCTGCCCAACACTGCAATCTCTCCCTCCCTGACTGTTCCCTACCCAACACTGCAATCACCCCCTCCCAGACCGATCCCTACCCAACACTGCAATCTTCCTCTCCCTAACTGATCCCTACTCAACCCTGCAATCTCCCCCTCCCTGATTGATCGCTAACAAACACTGCAATCTCCCCCTCCCTGACTGATAGCTCCCCAACACTGCACTCACCCTCTCCCTGATTAAGTCCTACTCAACACTGCTATGTCCCCTCCCTGACTGATTCCTTCCCAACATTGCAATCACCCCCTCCCTGACTGATCCCTACCCAACACAACAATCTCCCCATCCCTGACTGATGCCTACACAACACAGCACTCACTCCCTCCCTGACTGATCCCTACCCAACCCTGAAATGTCCCTCTCCGTGACTGATCCCCAGCCAACACTGCAAACTCCCATCCATGACTAATCGCGATTTAAACTCTGCACTCACCCCATTCTCTGACTCATCCCTGACCATCACTGCGCTCACCCTCTCCCTGATTGTTCCGTACCCAACGCTGCAATCTCCCCTTCCCTGACTAATCCCTTCCCAGATATGCACTCACCCCATCCCTGGAAGATTCCTACACAAAACTGCAATATCCCCCTCCCTGACAGATCTCGACACAACACTGGACCCTCCCCTACCAGACTGCTCGCTACCCAGCACTGCCAACTCCCCCACCCTGCCTGATCCCTACCCAACACTGCAATCTCCCCCTCGCTGACAGATGCCTAATAAACACAGCACTCTCCCCCTCCCTGACTGATCCCTACCCAACACTGCAATTGCCACTCCCTGACTGATCCCAACCCAACACTGCAATCTCCCCCTCCCTGACTGATCACTACCCAACACTACAATCTCTCCCTCCTAGATTGATTCCTACCCAACACTGAGCGCACCCCCTCCCAGACTGATCCCTACGCAACACTGCAATTTCCTCCCGACCTGAATGATCCCTACCCAACACTACAATCACCCCTCTGACTGATCCCTACCCAACACTGCAATCACACCATCCCTGACTGATCCCTACCTAACACTGCAATCTCCCCCTCCCTGACTGATCCCTACTGAACACTGCACTCACCCCATTCCCAGACTGATCCCAACCCAACACGACACTCACCCCATTCCCTGACTGATCCCTACCCAACACTGCAATCTCCCCCTCACTGAGTGATCCCTACTCAACACTCCAATCTCACCCTCCCTAATTGATCCCTAACCAACAATGCACTTACCCCGTTCCTGACTGATCCCTGCCCAACACTGCAATCTCCCCCTACCTGACTGATCCCTGCCCAACACTGCAATCACCCCCTCCCTGACTGATCCCTACCCAACACTCCAATATCCGCCCTCCCTGAACGATCCCTACCCAATACTGCAAACACCCCTCCCTGACTGATCCCTACCCACCACTGCACTCAACCCTTTCCCTGACTGATCCCTACACAACACTGCAATCTCGCCCTCCCTGACTGATCCATACCAAACACAGCAACCACCTCCTCCCGGACCGATCCCTCCCCAACACTGCAATCACCCCCTCCCTGAGTGATCCCTATCCAACATTGCAATCTCTCCCTCCTTGACTGATCCCTACCGAACACTGCAATCACCCCCTCCGTGACTGATCCTTAACCAACTCTGCAATCTCCCCAAAACTAACTGATAACTAGCCAACACTGCACTCACCCCCTCCCTGACTGATCCCGACCCAACACGGCAATCTCCCCCTCCCTGACTGATCATACACAACACTGCACTCACCCACTCGCTGACTGATCCCGACACAACATTGCAATCTCCCCCTCCTTGACTGATCCCTAACCAACACTGCAATCACCCCTACCCTGACTGATCCCTACCCAACACTGCCATCTCCCCCTCCCTGACTGATCCCTACCCAACACTGCAATCTCTCCCCCCTGACAGTTCCCTAACCAACACTGCAACCTCCCCCACCCTTACTGATCCCTACTCAACACTGCATTCTCCCCCTCCCTGAATGTTCCCTTCCCAACACTGCAATCTCCCACTCCCTGACAGAACGCTCCACAACACTGCAATTTCCCCCTCCCTGACTAATCCCAACCCAACATCGCAATCTCCCCCTCCCTGACTGATCCCTACCCAAAACTGCAATCTCCCCCTCCCTGAATGTTCCCTACCCAACACTGCAACCACTCCTTCTCTGACTGATCCCTATCCAACACTGCAATCACCCCCTCCCTGACTGATCCCTACCCAACACTGCAATCTCCGCCTCCCGGACTGATCACTACCCAACACTGCAATCTCCTCCTCCCAGACTGATCCCTAGGCAACACTGCAATCTCCCAGCGACGTGACTTAACCCTATCAACACTGCAATCACCCCTCTCTGACTGATCCCTACCCAACACTGCAAGCACCCACACCCTGACTAATCCCTACCAAACACTGCAATCACCCCCTCCCTGACTGATCCCTACCCAACACTGAACTCACCCCAGTCCCTGACTGATCCCGACCCAACACTGCAAGCACCCACACCCGGACAGATCCCTACCCAACTCTGCAATCTCCCTTTCCCTAACTGATCCCTAATCACAAACCAAACTCATCCTACCTGATTGATCCCTAACCAACACTGCACATAACTCATCACTGACTGATCCCTGCCCAACACTGCAATCTCTCCCTCCCTGACTGTTCCCTACCCAACACTGCAATCACCCCCTCCCAGACCGATCCCTACCCAACACTGCAATCTTCCTCTCCCTAACTGATCCCTACTCAACCCTGCAATCTCCCCCTCCCTGATTGATCGCTAACAAACACTGCAATCTCCCCCTCCCTGACTGATAGCTCCCCAACACTGCACTCACCCTCTCCCTGATTAAGTCCTACTCAACACTGCTATGTCCCCTCCCTGACTGATTCCTTCCCAACATTGCAATCACCCCCTCCCTGACTGATCCCTACCCAACACAACAATCTCCCCATCCCTGACTGATGCCTACACAACACAGCACTCACTCCCTCCCTGACTGATCCCTACCCAACCCTGAAATGTCCCTCTCCGTGACTGATCCCCAGCCAACACTGCAAACTCCCATCCATGACTAATCGCGATTTAAACTCTGCACTCACCCCATTCTCTGACTCATCCCTGACCATCACTGCGCTCACCCTCTCCCTGATTGTTCCGTACCCAACGCTGCAATCTCCCCTTCCCTGACTAATCCCTTCCCAGATATGCACTCACCCCATCCCTGGAAGATTCCTACACAAAACTGCAATATCCCCCTCCCTGACAGATCTCGACACAACACTGGACCCTCCCCTACCAGACTGCTCGCTACCCAGCACTGCCAACTCCCCCACCCTGCCTGATCCCTACCCAACACTGCAATCTCCCCCTCGCTGACAGATGCCTAATAAACACAGCACTCTCCCCCTCCCTGACTGATCCCTACCCAACACTGCAATTGCCACTCCCTGACTGATCCCAACCCAACACTGCAATCTCCCCCTCCCTGACTGATCACTACCCAACACTACAATCTCTCCCTCCTAGATTGATTCCTACCCAACACTGAGCGCACCCCCTCCCAGACTGATCCCTACGCAACACTGCAATTTCCTCCCGACCTGAATGATCCCTACCCAACACTACAATCACCCCTCTGACTGATCCCTACCCAACACTGCAATCACACCATCCCTGACTGATCCCTACCTAACACTGCAATCTCCCCCTCCCTGACTGATCCCTACTGAACACTGCACTCACCCCATTCCCAGACTGATCCCAACCCAACACGACACTCACCCCATTCCCTGACTGATCCCTACCCAACACTGCAATCTCCCCCTCACTGAGTGATCCCTACTCAACACTCCAATCTCACCCTCCCTAATTGATCCCTAACCAACAATGCACTTACCCCGTTCCTGACTGATCCCTGCCCAACACTGCAATCTCCCCCTACCTGACTGATCCCTGCCCAACACTGCAATCACCTCCTCCCTGACTGTTCTCTACCCAACACTGCAATCACCCCCTCCAAGACGGATCCTTACCCAACACTGCAATCTCCCGCTCCCTGACTGATCCCTACTCAACACTGCAATCTCCCCCTCCCTGACTGATTCCTACCCAACACAGCAATCTCCCCCTTCCAGACTGATCCCTACGCAGCACTGCCATCTCCCAGCGAGCTGACTGATCCCTAACCAACACTGCAATCACCCCTCTCTGACTGATCCCTACCCAACACTGCAAGCACTCGCACCCTGACTAATCCCGACCCAACACTGCAATCAGCCCCTCCCTGACTGATCCCTACCTAACACTGCACTCACCTCATTACCTGACTGATCCCTACCCAACACTGCTGTCTCCCCATTCCCTGACTGATCCCTACCCAACACTGCAAGCACCCACACCCTGACAGATCCCTACACAACACTGCAATCTCCCCCTCCCTGACTGATCCCTCCCCAAAACTGCAATATCCCCCTCCCTGAGTGATCCCTACTCAACACTCCAATCTCACTCTCCCTGATTGATCGCTAACAAACACTGCAATCTCCCCCTCCCTGACTGATACCTACCCAACACTGCACTCACCCCCTCCCTGACTAATCCCTACTCAACACTGCAATCTCCCCCTCCCTGAGTGATCCCTACTCAACAGTGCAATTTCCCCTCTCTGACTGATCCCTACCCAACACTGCACTCAACCCATTCCCTGACTGATGATTACCCAACATTGCACTCTCCCCATTCCCTGACTGATCCCTACACAACAATGCAATCTCCCCCTCCCTTACTGATCCCCACCCAATGCTGATATCTCCCTCTCCCTGAATCATACCGAGCCAACACTTCAACTTCCCAATCCATGAATAATCCCTACCCAACTCGGCACTCACCCCATTCCCTGATTCATTCCTGATCATCACTGCACTTACCCTCTCCCTGACTGATCCGTACCCAACACTGCAATCACCCCTTCCCTGACTAATCCCTTCCCAAATCTGCTCTCTCCCCATCCCTGGAAGATGCCATCACAACACTGCACTCACCCCCCCCACCCCCGATTGATCCCTACTAAACACAGCAATCTTCACCTCCCTGACTGATCCATACCCAACACTGCACTCACCCCCTCCCTGACATTTCCCTACCCAACACTGCAATCTCCCCACCCTGACAGATCTCTACACAACACTGGTCCCTCCCCATACCTGACTGCTCGTTATCCAACACTGCCATCTCTCCAACCCTGCCTGATCTCTACCCAACACTGCACTCACACACCCCCTGACAGTTCCCGACCCAACACTGCAATATCCCCCTCACTGACTGATCCCAACCCAACAATGCAATCATCCCCTCCCTGAATGTGCCCTTCTCATAACTGCAATCTCCACCTCCCTGACTGATCCCTACCCAACACTGCACTCACCCCCTCCCTGACTGATCTCTATCCAACACTGCAATCACCCCCTCCCTGAAAGTTCCCTACCCAACACTGAAATCACCCCATCTCTGACTGATCCCTACCCAACAATGCAATCATCCCCTCCCTGAATGTGCCCTTCTCATAACTGCAATCTCCACCTCCCTGACTGATCCCTACCCAACACTGCACTCACCCACTCCCGGACTGATCCCTATCCAACATCGTTATCTCTCCATCTCTCACCGATCCCTACCCAACTCTACACTCACCCACTCCCTCACTGATCCCTAACCAACACTGCAACCTCCCCCTCCCTGAGTGATCCCTACTAAACCCTCCAAACTCACCCTCCCTGATTGATTCCTAACCAAGACTGCAATCACCCCCCGAGCTGACTGATCTCTACCCAACACTGCAATCACCCCCTCGGAGACTGATCCCTTCCCAACACAGCAATCTCCCCTTCCCTGACTGATACCTCTCCAACACTGCAATCTCCCTCTCCCTGAGTGTTCCCTACCCAGCACTGCAATCTCCCCCTCCCTGACTGATACCTACCCAACACTGCAATCTCCCCCTCCCTGAGTGATCGCTATCCAACACTGCCATCTCCCCCACCCTGACTGATCCCTACCCAACACTGCATTTCACCCCTCCCTGAATGATCCCTACCCAACACTGCAAACTCCCTCTCCCTGACGGATCCCTACCCAACACTGAAATCACAACCTCCCTAAATGTTCCCTACCAAACACTGCAATCACACGCTCCCTGACTGATCCCTAACCAACACAGCAATCTCCCCCTGTCTGACTGATCCCTACCCAACACTGCAATCTCCCCCTCCCTGACTGATCCCAACCCAACACTGCAATTCCCCCCCGTGACTGATCCCTACCCAAAACTGCAATCTCCCCTTCCCTGACTGATCCCAACGCAACACTGCAATCACCCCCCGAGCTGACTGATCTCTACGCAACACTGCAATCTCCCCCTCCCAGACTGATCCCTATGCAACACTGTAATCTCCCCCTCCCTGACTGATCCCTCCCCAACACTGCAATTTCCCCCTCCCTGAGTGATCCCTGCTCAACTCTCCAATCTTACCCTCCCTGATTGATATCTTGCCAACACTGCAATCTTCCCCTCCCTGACTGATCCCTACCCAACACTGCACTCACCCCCTCCCTGACTAATCCCTACTCATCACTGCAATTTCCCCTTCCTGAGTGATCCCTACCCCACAATGCAATTTCCCCTCCATGACTGATCCCTACGCAACACTGCACTCTCCCCATTCCCTGACTGATCCCGACGCAACATTGCAATCTCCCTCTCCTTGACTGATCCCGAAAAAACACTGCAAACCCCCCTCCCTGACTGATCCCTACACAACATTTCTCATACCCCCTCCCTGACTGATCCCTAACAAACTCTGCAATCACCCCCTCCCTGACTGATCCCTACCCAACACTGCACTCACCCCATTCCCTGACTGATCCCTACCCAACACTCCAATATCCCCTCTCCCTGAACGATCCATACCCAATACTGAAAACACCCCTCCCTGACTGATCCCTACCCACCACTGCACTCAACCCTTTCCCTGACTGATCCCTACACAACACTGCAATCTCGCCCTCCCTGACTGATCTATACCAAACACAGCAACCACCTCCTCCCGGACCGATCCCTCCCCAACACTGCAATCACCCCCTCCCTGAGTGATCCCTATCCAACATTGCAATCTCTCCCTCCTTGACTGATCCCTACCGAACACTGCAATCACCCCCTCCGTGACTGATCCTTAACCAACTCTGCAATCTCCCCATCACTAACTGATAACTACGCAACACTGCACTCACCCCCTCCCTGACTGATCCCGACCCAACACGGCAATCTCCCCCTCCCTGACTGATCATACACAACACTGCACTCACCCACTCGCTGACTGATCCCGACAACACATTGCAATCTCCCCCTCCTTGACTGATCCCTAACCAACACTGCAATCACCCCTACCCTGACTGATCCCTACCCAACACTGCAATCTTCCCCTCCCTGACTGATCCCTAACCAACACTGCAATCTCTCCCCCCTGACAGTTCCCTAACCAACACTGCAACCTCCCCCACCCTTACTGATCCCTACTCAACACTGCAATCACCCCCTCCCTGACTGATCCCTACCCAACACTGCAATCTCCCACTCCCTGAATGTTCCCTACCCAATACTGCAACCACTCCTTCTCTGACTGATCCCTATCCAAAACTGCAATCACCCCGTCCCTGACTGATCCCTACCCAACACTGCAATCTCCGCCTCCCGGACTGATCACTACCCAACACTGCAATCTCCCCCTCCCAGACTGATCCCTAGGCAACACTGCAATCTCCCAGCGGCGTGACTTAACCCTATCAACACTGCAATCACCCCTCTCTGACTGATCCCTACCCAACACTGCAAGCACCCACACCCTGACTAATCCCTACCAAACAGTGCAATCACCCCCTCCCTGACTGATCCCTACCCAACACTGCACTCACCCCAGTCCCTGACTGATCCCGACCCAACACTGCAAGCACCCACACCCGGACAGATCCCTACCCAACTCTGCAATCTCCCCTTCCCTAACTGATCCCTAATCACAAACCAAACTCATCCTACCTGATTGATCCCTAACCAACACTGCACATAACTCATCACTGACTGATCCCTGCCCAACACTGCAATCTCTCCCTCCCTGACTGTTCCCTACCCAACACTGCAATCACCCCCTCCCAGACCGATCCCTACCCAACACTGCAATCTTCCTCTCCCTAACTGATCCCTCCTCAACCCTGCAATCTCCCCCTCCCTGATTGATCGCTAACCAACACTGCAATCTCCCCCTCCCTGACTGATAGCTCCCCAACACTGCACTCACCCTCTCCCTGATTAAGTCCTACTCAACACTGCTATGTCCCCTCCCTGACTGATCCCTACCCAACACAACAATCTCCCCATCCCTGACTGATGCCTACACAACACAGCACTCACTCCCTCCCTGACTGATCCCTACCCAACCCTGAAATGTCCCTCTCCGTGACTGATCCCGAGCCAACACTGCAAACTCCCATCCATGACTAATCGCGATCAAACTCTGCACTCACCCCATTCTCTGACTCATCCCTGACCATCACTGCGCTCACCCTCTCCCTGATTGTTCCGTACCCAACTCTGCAATCTCCCCTTCCCTGACTAATCCCTTCCCAGATATGCACTCACCCCATCCCTGGAAGATTCCTACACAAAACTGCAATATCCCCCTCCCTGACAGATCTCGACACAACACTGGACCCTCCCCTACCAGACTGCTCGCTACCCAGCACTGCCAACTCCCCCACCCTGCCTGATCCCTACCCAACACTGCAATCTCCCCCTCGCTGACAGATGCCTAATAAACACAGCACTCTCCCCCTCCCTGACTGATCCCTACCCAACACTGCAATTGCCACTCCCTGACTGATCCCAACCCAACACTGCAATCTCCCCCTCCCTGACTGATCACTACCCAACACTACAATCTCTCCCTCCTAGATTGATTCCTACCCAACACTGAGCGCACCCCCTCCCAGACTGATCCCTACGCAACACTGCAATTTCCTCCCGACCTGAATGATCCCTACCCAACACTACAATCACACCTCTGACTGATCCCTACCCAACACTGCAATCACACCATCCCTGACTGATCCCTACCTAACACTGCAATCTCCCCCTCCCTGACTGATCCCTACTGAACACTGCACTCACCCCATTCCCAGACTGATCCCAACCCAACACGACACTCACCCCATTCCCTGACTGATCCCTACCCAACACTGCAATCTCCCCCTCACTGAGTGATCCCTACTCAACACTCCAATCTCACCCTCCCTAATTGATCCCTAACCAACAATGCACTTTCCCCGTTCCTGACTGATCCCTGCCCAACACTGCAATCTCCCCCTACCTGACTGATCCCTGCCCATCACTGCAAACACCTCCTCCCTGACTGTTCTCTACCCAACACTGCAATCACCCCCTCCAAGACGGATCCTTACCCAACACTGCAATCTCCCGCTCCCTGACTGATCCCTACCCAACACTGCAATCTCCCCCTCCCAGACTGATCCCTACGCAGCACTGCAATCTCCCAGCGAGCTGACTGATCCCTCACCAACACTGCTGTCTCCCCATTCCCTGACTGATCCCTACCCAACACTGCAAGCACCCACACCCGGACAGATCCCTACCCAACACTGCAATCTCCCCCTCCCTGACTGATCCCTCCCCAAAATTGCATTATCCCCCTCCCTGAGTGATCCCTACTCAACACTCCAATCTCACTCTCCCTGATTGATCACTAACAAACACTGCAATCTCCCCCTCCCTGACTGATACATACCCAACACTGCACTCACCCCCTCCCTGACTAATCCCTACTCAACACTGCAATCTCCCCCTCCCTGAGTGATCCCCACTCTACAGTGCAAATTCCCCTCCCTGACTGATCCCTACCCAACACTGCACTCAACCCATTCCCTGACTGATGACTACCCAACACTGCACTCTCCCCATTCCCTGACTGATCCCTACACAACAATGCAATCTCCCCCTCCCTTACTGATCCCTACCCAATGCTGAAATCTCCCTCTCCCTGACTCATACCGAGCCAACACTTCAACTTCCCAATCCATGAATAATCCCTACCCAACTCGGCACTCACCCCATTCCCTGATTCATTCCTGATCATCACTGCACTTACCCTCTCCCTGACTGATCCGTACCCAACACTGCAATCACCCCTTCCCTGACTAATCCCTTCCCAAATCTGCTCTCTCCCCATCCCTGGAAGATGCCATCACAACACTGCACTCACCCCCCCCACCCCCGATTGATCCCTACTAAACACAGCAATCTTCACCTCCCTGACTGATCCATACCCAACACTGCACTCACCCCCTCCCTGACAGTTCCCTACCCAACACTGCAATCTCCCCCTCCCTGACAGATCTCTACACAACACTGGTCCCTCCCCATACCTGACTGCTCGTTATCCAACACTGCCATCTCTCCAACCCTGCCTGATCTCTACCCAACACTGCACTCACACACTCCCTGACAGTTCCCTACCCAACACTGCAATATCCCCCTCACTGACTGATCCCAACCCAACACTGCACTCACCCCCTCCCTGACTGATCTCTATCCAACACTGCAATCACCCCCTCCCTGAAAGTTCCCTACCCAACACTGAAATCACCCCATCTCTGACTGATCACTACCCAACATTGCAATCATCCCCTCCCTGAATGTGCCCTTCTCATAACTGCAATCTCCACCTCCCTGACTGATCCCTACCCAACACTGCACTCACCCACTCCCGGACTGATCCCTATCCAACATGGTTATCTCTCCATCTCTCACCGATCCCTACCCAACTCTACACTCACCCACTCCCTCACTGATCCCTAACCAACACTGCAACCTCCCCCTCCCTGAGTGATCCCTACTCAACCCTCCAATCTCACCCTCCCTGATTGATTCCTAACCAACACTGCAATCTCCCCCTCCCAGACTGATCCCTACCCAACACTGGACTCACCCCCTCCCTGACTAATCCCTACTCATCACACCAAACTTCCCCTCCCTGAGTGATCCCTACTCAACACTGCAATTTCCCCTCCCTGACTGATCCCTACCCAACACTGCACTCAACCCATTCCCTGACTGATCCCTACGCAACATTGCACTCTCTCCCTCATGACTGATCCCAGCCCAACATTACAATCACCCCCTCCCTGTCTGATCCCTTACCAACTCTGCAATCGCCCCCTCCCTGACTGATCCCTACCCAACTCTACACTCACCACATTCCCTGACTGATCCCTACACATCACTGGATACACCCACTCTCTAACTGATCGCTCTCCAACACTGCCATCTCCCCCACCCTGACTGATCCCTACCCAACACTGGATTCTCCCCCTCCCAGACTGATCCAGAGATAACATTGCAAACTCTCCCTCCCTGACTGATCCCGACCCAACACAGCACTCAAACAATTCCCAGACTGAACCCTACGCAACACTGCAATCTCCTCATCCCAGACTGATCCCTGCCCAACACTGCAATCTCCCCCTCCCTGTCTGATCCCCCCCAACTCTGCAATCTCCCCCTACATGACTGATCCCTACACAACACTGCAATCTCCCCGTCCCTGATTGATCCCTACCCAACACTGCAATCCTCCCCTCCCTGGGTGATCTTTATCCAACGCTGCAATCTCCTCCCTGACTGATCCCTACCAAACACTGCACTCATCCCATTCCGTGAATGATCCCTACCCAACACTGCAATCACACCCTCACTGACGGGGCCCTACGCAACACTGCAATCTCCCCCTCTCTGACTGATTCCTACTCAGCATTGCAATCTCCCACCTCCCTGAATGATCCCTACCAAACACTGCAATCTCCCCCTGTCTGACTGATCCCTATCCAACATTGCAATCTCTCCCTCTCTGACTGATCCCGAACCAACTCTGCACTCACCCACTCCCTCACATATTCCTACCCAACACTGCACACATCCTATTTCCGGACTGATACCTACCCAACACTGCAATCACACCCTCCTTGACTGATGCCGACCCAACACTGCAATCACACTCTCCTGACAGATCCCTACCCAACACTGCAATCTCCCCCTCCCTGACTGATCCCTATCCAACATTGTAATGTCTCCCTCTCTGACTGATCCCTCCCCAACTCTGCACTCTCCCACTCCCTCACTGATCCCGAACCAACACTGCAAACTCCCCCTCCCTGAGCAATCCCTACTCAACACTCCAATCTCACCCACCCTGATCGATCCCTAACCAACACTGCAATCTCCCCATTCCCTGACTGATCCCTACCCAACACTGGAAGCACCCACACACTGAAATATCCCTACCCAACACTGCAATCTCCCCCTCCCTGACTGATCCCTACCCAATACTGTAATCTCCACATCGCTGAGTGATTCCCACTCAACACTCCAATCTCACCTTCCCTGATTGATCCCTAACCAACACTGCAATCTCCCCCTCCCTGAGTGATCCCTACTCACCACTGCAATTTCTCCTCCCTGACTGGTCCTTCAACATCACTGCACTCAACCCATTCCCTGACTGATCCATACTCAACACTGCAATCTCCCCATCGCTGACTGATCCGTACCCAACACTGGACTCTCCCCATCCCTGACTGATCCCAACCCAACATTGCAAACTCCCCCTTCCTGACTGATCCCGAAACAACACAGCAATCGCTCCTCCCTGACGGATCCGTACACAACACTGGACTTACACCATCCCTGACTGATCCCTCAACAACTCTGCAATCACCCCCACCCTGACTGATCCCTACACAACACTACACTCACCCAATTCCCTGACCGATCCCTACGCAACACTGCAATCTCCCCATCGCCGACTGATCCGTACCCAAAACTGCAATCTCCCACACCCTGACTGATCCCAACCCAACACTGCAATCACCCCCTCCCTGACTGATCCCAACCCAACACTGCAATCACCCCCTCCCTGTCTGATCCCTACCCAACACTGCACTCATCCCCTCCCTGACTGATCCCTACCCAACACTGCACTCAACCCATTCCCAGACTGAACCCTACGCAACACTGCAATCTCCCCATCCCTGACTGATCCCTGCCCAACACTGCACTCTCCCACTTCCTGACTGATCCCAACCCAACATTGCAAACTCCCCCTCCCTAACTAATCCCGAAACAACACTGCAATCCCCTTCTCTGAGTGATCCCTACCCAACACTACACTCACCCCTCCCTGACTGATCCGTACACAACACTGCAATCTCCCTCTCCCTGACGGATCCCTATCCAACACTGCAATCTCCCCCTACCTGACTGATCCTTCCCAACACGGCAATATCCCCCTCCCTGACTGATCCCTACTCAACACTGCACTCACCCCCTACCTGATAGTTCTCTACCCAACACTGCAATCACCCCCTTCCTGACAGATCTCTACACAACACTGTTCCCTCCCCGTACCTGACTGCTCGCTATCCAACACTGCCATCTCTCCCACCCTGCCTGATCTCTACGCAACACTGCACTCACACACTCCCTGACAGTTCCCTACCCAACACTGAAATCTCACCCTCACTGACTGATCCCGACCCAACACTGCACTCACACACTCCCTGACAGTTCCCTACCCAACACTGCAATCTCCCCCTCCCTGACTGATCCCTAACGAACACTGCACTCACCCCCTCCCGGACTGATCCCTATCCACCATGGTTATCTCTCCCTCTCTGACTGATCCCTACCCAACTCTGCACTCACCCACTCCCTCACTGATCCCTAACCAACACTGCAACCTCTCCCTCCCGGAGTGATCCCTACTCAACACTGCAATTTCCCCTCCCTGACTGATCCCTACCCAACAGTGCAATCACCCCCTCCCTGACTGATCCCTAACCAACTCTGCAATCACCCCCTCCCTGACTGATCCCTACCCAACTCTACACTCACCATATTCCCTGACTGATCACGACACCTCACTGTATACACCCACTCTCTAACTGATCGCTATCCAACACTGCCATCTCCCCCACCCTGACTGATCCCTACCCAACACTGGATTCTCCCCCTCCCTGACTGATCCCGAGATAACATTGCAAACTCTCAATCCCTGACTGATCCCTACCCAACACTGCACTCAACCCATTCCCAGACTGAACCCTACGCAACACTGCAATCTCCCCATGCCTGACTGATCCCTGCCCAACACTGCAATCTCGCCCTCACTGACTGATCCCCCCCAACTCTGCAATCTCCCCCTACCTGACTGATCCCTACCCAACACTGCAATCTCCCCCTCCCTGACTGATCCCTACACAACACTGCAATCTCCCCCTCCCTGACTGATCCCTACCCAACACTGCAATCACCCCCTCCCTGACTGATCCCGACCCAACACTGCAATCTTCCCCTCACTAAATGATCCCAACCTAACACTGTAATCACCCCTCCCTGACTGATCCCTAGATAACACTGCAATCTCTCCTCCCCGACTGATCTCTACCCAACACTGCAATCCCCCTCCCTGACTGATCCCTACCCTACACTGCAATCTCCCTCTCCTTGACTGATCCGTACCATCACTGCAATCTCCCCCTCCCTGACTGAACCCTATCCTACACTGCAATCTGCCCCTCCCTGAGTGATGCCTATCCAACACTGCAATCTCCTCCCCGACTGATCCCTACTCAACACTGCAATCCTCCCCTGCCTGGGTGATCTTTATCCAACGCTGCAATCTCCTCCCTGACTGATCCCTACCCAACACTGCACTCATCCCCTTCCGTGACTGATCCCTATCCAACACTGCAATCACACCCTCACTGACGGATCATTACGCAACACTGCAATCTCCCCCTCTTTGACTGATTCCTACACAGCATTGCAATCTCCCACCTCCCTGAATGATCCCTACCAAACACTGCAATCTCCCCCTCCTTGACTGATCCCTATCCATCATTGAAACCACTCCCTCTCTGACTGGTCCCTAACCAATTCTGCACTCACCCACTCCCTCACAGATTCCTACCCAACACTGCAGACATCCCATTTCCGGACTGATAACTACCCAACACTGCAATCACCCTCTCCTTGACTGATGCCTACCCAACACTGCAATCACACCCTGCTGACTGATCCCTACGCAACACTGCAATCTACCCCTCTCTGACTGATTCCGACACAGCATTGCAATATCCCCCTCTCTGACTGATCCCTATCCAACATTGTAATCTCTCCCTCTCTTACTGATTCCTCCCCAACTCTGCACTCTCCCACTCCCTCACTGATCCCTAACCAGCACTGCAAACTCCCCCTCCCTGAGCGATCCCTACTCAACACTCCAATATCACCCACCCTGATCGATCCCTAACCAACACTGCAATCTCCCCATTCCCTGACTGATCCCTACCCAACACTGGAAGCACCCACACACTGAAAGATTCCTACCCAACACTGCAATCTCTCCCTCCCTGACTGATCCCTACCCAATACTGTAATCTCCCCCTCGCTGAGTGATCCCTACTCAACACTCCAATCTCACCTTCCCTGATTGATCCCTAACCAACACTGCAATCTCCCCCTCCCTGAGTGATCCATACTCACCACTGCACTCACCCACTGCCGGACTGATCACTTTCCAACATGGTAATCTCACCCTCTCTGACTGATCCCTACCCAACTCTGCACTCACCCACTCCGTCACTGATCCCTAACCAACACTGCAACCTCCCCCTCCCAGAGTGATCCCTACTCAACACTCCAATCACACCCTCCCTGATTGATCCCAAACCAACACTGCAATCTCCCCCTCACTGACTGATCCCTACCCAGCACTGCAATCACCCCCTCCCTGACTGATCCCAACCCAACACTGCAATCTCCCCCTCCCTGACTGATCCCTACCCAATACTGCAATTTCCCCCTCCCTGACTGCTCCCTTCCCAACACTGCAATCTCCACCTCCCTGACTGATCCCTAACCCAACACTGCAATCATCCCCAACCTGACTAATCCCTACCCAACATTGCAATCTTCACTCCCTGACAGTTCCATAAACAACACTGCTTTCCCCTCTCCCTGACTGATCCCTACCCAACACTGCAATCTCCCCCTCCCTGAATGTTGCCTATCCAAGACTGCAATCACCTCCTCTCTGAATGATCCCTACCCAACACTGCCATCACCCCCTCCCTGACTGATCCCTACCCAACACTGCAATCTCCCCCTCCCTGACTTTTCCCAACGAAACTCTGCAATCTCCAACTCCCTGACTGATCCCTACCCAATACTGCAATCACCCCCACCCGGACTGATCCCTACCCAACACTGCAATCACCCCCTCCCTGAATGTTCCCGACCGAACACTGCAATCACCCCTTCTCTGATTGATTCCGAACCAACACTGCAATCTCCCCCTCCCTGACTGATCCCTACCCAACACTCCAATTTCCCCCTCCCTGAGTGTTCGCTATCCAACACAGCCATCTCCACCACCCTTACTGATCCCTACCCAACACTGCATTCTCCCCCTCCCTGACTCTCCCCTTCCTAACACTGCAATCTCCCGCTCCCTGACAGATCCCTACCCAACACTGCAATCCCCACTCCCTGACTGATCCCTACACAACACTGCACTTACCCCCTCCCGGACTGATCCCTACCCAACACTGCAATATCCCCCTCAATGTCTGATCACTACACAACACTGGACACACCCCCTCTCTGAGGGATCGCTATCCAACACTGCAATCTCCCCCTCCCTGACTGATCGCTACCCAACACTGCAATCTCCCCCTCCCTGACAGTTCCCTAACCAACACTGCAATCTCCCCCTCCCTGAGTGATCCCTACTCACCACTGCAATTTCTCCTCCCTGACTGGTCCTTAACCATCACTGCACTCAACCCATTCCCTGACTGATCCGTACCCAACACTGCACTCTCCCCCTCGCTGACTGATCCCAACCCAACATTGCAATCTCCCCCTTCCTGACTGATCCCGAATCAACACAGCAATCCCTCCTCCCTCACTGATCCCTACACAACACTGCACTTACCCCATCCCTGACTGATCCGTAAACAACTCTGCAATCACCCCCTCCCTGACCGATCCCTACACAACACTACACTCACCCCATTCCCTGACCGATTCCTACGCAACACTGCAATCTCTCCATCGCTGACTGATCCGTACTCAACACTGCACTCTCCCCCTCCCTGACTGATCCTAACCCAACACTGCAATCACCCCCTCCCTGACTGATCCCAACCCAACACTGCACTCTCCCCCTCCCTGACTGATCCCAAACCAACACTGCAATCACCCCCTCCCTGACTGATCCCAACCCAACACTGCACTCACCCCCTCCCTGAATGATCCCTACCCAACACTGCAATCACCTCCTCCCTGACTGATCCCTACCCAACATTGCAATCATCCCCTCCCTGATTGTTCCCTACTCAACACTGCAATCTCCCCCTCCCTGACTGATCCCTACCCAACACTGCACTCACTCACTCCCGGACTGATCCCTATCCAACATGGTAATCTCACCCTCTCTGACTGATCCCTACCCAACTCTGCACTCACCCACTCCCTCACTGATCCCTAACCAACACTGCAAACTCCCCCTCCCTGACTGATCCCTACCCAAAACTGGACTCAACCCCTCCCTGACTAATCCCTACTCATCACAGCAAACTTCCCCTCCCTGAGTGATCCCGAATCAACACTGCAATTTCCCCTCCCTGACTGATCCCTACCCAACACTGCACTCAACCCATTCCCTGACTTATCCCAACCCAACATTGCAATCTCCCCCTCCCTGACTGATCCCGAAAAAACACTGCAATCCCTCCTCCCTGACTGATCCCTACACAACACTGCAATCACCCCATCCCTGACTGATCCCAACCCAACACTGCAATCGCCCCCTCCCTGACTGATCCCAAACCAACACTGCAATCACCCCCTCCCTGACTGATCCCTAACCAACACTGCACTCACCCCCTCCCTGACAGTTCTCTCCTCAACACTGCAATCTCCCCCTCCCTGACAGATCTCTGCACAACACTGGTCCCTACCCGTACCTGACTGCTCGCTATCCAACACTGCCATCTCTCCCACCCTGCCTGATCTCTACCCAACACTGCACTCACACAATCCCTGACAGTTCCCTACCCAACACTGCAATCTCCCCCTCACTGACTGATCCCTACCCAACACTGCACTCACCCCCTCCCTGACTGATCCCTACCCAACTCTGCACTCACCCACTCCCTCACTGATCCCTAACCAACACTGCAACCTCCCCCTCCCTGAGTGATCCCTACTCAACACTCCAATCTCACCCTCCCTGATTGATCCCAAACCAACACTGCCAACTCCCAATCCCTGACTGATCCCTACCCAAAACTGCAATCTCCCCCTCCCTGACTGATCCCTACCCAACACTGCAATCTCCTCCTCCCGGACTGATCCCTACTCAACACTGCAATCTCCCCCTCCCTGACTGAACCCGAAATAACACAGCAATCGCTCCTCCCTGACGGATCCGTACACAACACTGAACTTACCCCATCCCTGACTGATCCCTAAACAACTCTGCAATCACCCCCTCCCTGACTGATCCCTACACAACACTACACTCACCCCATTCCCTGAGCGACCCCAACGCAACACTGCAATCTCCCCGTCGCTGACTGATCCCAACCCAACACTGCAATCACCCCCTCCCTGACTGATCCCTAAACAACACTGCAATCTCCCCCTCCCTGAATGTTCCCTATCCAACACTGCAATCACCCACAACCTGACTGATCCCTACCCAACATTGCAATCTCCCCCTCCCTGACAGATCCATAAACAACACTGCAATCCCCCCTCCCTGACTGATCCCTACCAACACTGCAATCTCCCCCTCCCTAACTGATCCCTACCCAACACTGCAATCTCCCCCTCCCTGACTGATCCCTACCCAACACTGCAATCACCCCTTCTCTGATTGATTCCTAACCAACACTGCAATCTCCCCCTCCCTGACTGATCCCTACCCAACACTGCAATTTCCCCCTCCCTTACTGATCCCTACCCAACACTGCCATCTCCCCCACCATTACTGATCCCAACCCAACACTGTATTCTCCCCTCCCTGACTGTTCCGTTCCCAACACTGCATTCTCCCACTCCCTGACTGAACGCTCCACAACACTGCAATCTCCCCCTGCCTACCTAATCCCTACCGAACATTGCAATCTCCCCCTCCCTGACTGATCCCGAAACAACACTGCAATCCCCCCTCCCTGACTGATCCCTACACAACACTGCACTTACCCCCTCCCGGACTGATCCCTACCCAACACTGCAATATCCCCCTCCCTGACTGATCCCTACACAACAGTGGACACACCCCCTCTCTGAGGGATCGCTATCCAACACTGCAATCTCCCCCTCCCTGACTGATCCCTACCCAACACGGCACTCACCCCCTCTCTGACTTATCCCTACCCAACCCTGCAATCACGCCTCCCTGAATGTTTCCTATCCAACACTGCAATCACAGGCTCGCTGACTAATCCCTACCCAACACTGCAATCACCCCCTCCCAGACTGATCCATTCCCAACACTGCAATCTCCCCCTCCCTGACTGTTCCCGACCCAACACTGCAATCTCCCACTCCCTGAGTGATCCCCACTCAACACTGCAATTTCTCCTCCCTGACTGATCCTTAACCATCACTGCACTTAACCCATTCCCTGACTGATCACAACGCAACACTGCAAGCTCCCCATCGTTGACTGATCCGTACCCAATACTGCACTCTCCCCTCACTGACTTATCCCAACCCAACATTGCAATCTCCCCCTTCCTGACTGATCCCGAAACAACACTGCAATCCCTCCTCCCTGACTGATCCCTACACAACACTGCACTTACCCCATCCCTGACTGATCCCTACTCATCACGCCAAACTTCCACTCCCTGACTGATCCCAACTCAACATTGCACTCTCTCCCTCCCTGACTGATTCCAACCCAACATTGCAATCTCCCCCTCCCTGACTGATCCCTAACCAACTCTGCAATCACCTCCTCCCTGACTGATCCCTATCCAACTCTACACTCACCACATTCCCTGACTGGTCCTGACACATCACTGGATACACCCACTCTCTAAATGATCGCTATCCAACACTGCCATCTCCCCCAAACTGACTGATCCCTACCCAACACTGGATTATCCCCCTTCCTGACTGATCCCGAGATAACATTGCAAACTCTCCCTCCCTGACTGATCCGTACCCAACACTGCACTCAACCCATTCCCAGACTGAACCCTACGCAACACTGCAATCTCCCCATCCCTGACTGATCCCTGCCCAACACTGCAATCTCCCCCTCCCTGACTGATCCACCCCCCAACTCTGCAATCTCCCCCTACCTGACTGATCCCTACACCAACACTGCAATCTCCCTCTCCCTGTCTGATCCCAAACCAAGTCTGCAATCACCACCTCCCTGACTGATCCCTACACAACACTGCAATCTCTCCTCCCCGACTGATCCCGACCCAACACTGCAATACCCCTCCCTGACTGATCCCTACCTTTCACTGCAATCTCCCCCTCCCTGACTGATCCGTACCATCACTGCAATCTCCCCCTCCCTGACTGATCCCTACCCTACGCTGAAATCTCCCACTCCCTGAGTGATGCCTATCCAACACTGCAATCTCCTCCCCGACTGATCCCTACCCAACACTGCAATCCTCCCCTCCCTGGGTGATCTTTATCCAACGCTGCAATCTCCTCCCTGACTGACCCCTGCCCAACACTGCACTCATCCCATTCCGTGACTGATCCCAACCCAACACTGCAAACTCCCCCTCTCTGACTGATTCCTACACAGCATTGCAATCTCCCACCTCCCTGAATGATCTCTACCAAACACTGCAATCTCCCCCTCTCTGACTGATCCCGATCCAACATTGCAATCTCTCCCTCTCTGACTGATCCCGAACCAAATCTGCACTCATCCACTCCCTCACACATTCCTTCCCAACACTGCACACATCCCATTTACGGACTGAAACCTACCCAACACTGCAATCACCCCCTCCTTGACTGATGCCTACCCAACACTGCAATCACACCCTCCTGACTGATCCCTTCGCAACACTGCAATCTACCCCTCTCTGACTGATTCCGACACAGCATTGCAATCTCCCCCTCCCTGACTGATCCCTATCCAACATTGTAATCTCTCCCTCTCTTACTGATTCCTCCCCAACTCTGCACTCTCCCACTCCCTCACTGATCCCTAACCAACACTGCAAACTCCCCCTCCCTGAGCGATCCCTACTCAACACTCCAATATCACCCACCCTGATCGATCCCTAACCAACACTGCAATCTCCCCATTCCCTGACTGATCCCTACCCAACACTGGAAGCACCCACACACTGAAAGATCCCTACCTAACACTGAAATCTCCCCCTCTCTGACTGATCCCTACCCAATACTGTAATCTCCCCCTCGCTGAGTGATCCCTACTCAACACTCCAATCTCACCTTCCCTGATTGATCCCTAACCAACACTGCAATCTCCCCTCCCTGAGTGAATTCTACTCACCACTGCAATTTCTCCCCCTGACTGGTCCTTAACCATCACTGCACTCAACCCATTCGCTGACTGCTCCCTACGCAACACTGCAATCACCCCCTCCCTGACTGATCCCTACCCAACACTGCAATCTCCTCCTCCCGGACTGATCCCTACTCAACACTGCAATCTCCCCCTCCCTGACTGATCCCTATCCAACATTGCAATCTCTCCCTCTCTTACTGATCCCTAACCAACTCTGCCCTCACCCACTCCCTCACAGATTCCTACCCAGCACTGCACTCATCCCATTCCCGGACTGATACCTACCCAACACTGCAATCACACCCTCCTGACTGATCCCTACGCAGCACTGTAATCTTGCCCTCTCTGACTGATTCCGACACAGCATTGCAATCTCCCCCTCCCTGACTGATCCCTATCCAACATTGTAATCTCTCACTCTCTGACGGATCCCGAAAGAACTCTGCACTTACCCACTCCCTCACTGATCCCTAACCAACACTGCAACCTCCACCTCCCTGAGTGATCCCTACTCAACACTCCAATCTCACCTAACCTGATTGATCCCGAACCAACACTGCAATGTCCCCATTCACTGATAATCCCTACCCAACACTGGAAGCACCCGCACACTGACAGATCCCTACCCAACACTGCAATGCCCACTCCCTGACTGATCCCTGCCCAATACTGCAATCTCCCCCTCCCTGAGTGATCCCTACTCAACACTCCAATTTCACCCTCCCTGATTGATCCCTAACCAACACTGCAATCTCCCCCTCCCTGACTGATCCCTACCCAACACTGCACTCACCCCCTCCCTGACTGATCCCTACTCATCTCTGCAATCTCGCCCTCCCTGAGTGATCCCTACTCAACACTGCAATGTCTCCTCCCTGACTGATCCCTAACCATCACTGCATTCAACCCATTCCCTGACTGATCCCTACGCAACACTGCAATCTCCCCATCGCTGACTGATCCGTACCCAATATTGCACTCTCCCCCACCCTGACTGATCCCAAACCAACATTGCAATCTCTCCCTCCCTAACTGATCCCGAAACAACACTGCAATCCCCCACCCTGACTGATCCCTACGCAGCACTGCACTTACCCCCTCCCTGACTGATCCCTAAATAACTCTGCAATCACCCCGTCCCTGACTGATCCCTACCCAACACTAAACTCACCCCAATCCCTGACTGATCCCTACACATCACTGGATACATCCCCTCCCTGATTGATCGCTATCCAACACTGCCATCTCTCCCACCCTGACTTATCCCTACCAAACTCTGGATTCTCCCCCTCCCTGACTGATCCCGAGCCAACGCTGCAAACACTCCCTCCCTGACTGATCCCTATCCAAAATGGTAATCTCACCCTCTCTGACTGATCCCTACCCAACTCTGCACTCACCCACTCCCTCACTGATCCCGAACCAATACTGCAACCTCCCCCTCCCTGAGTGATCCCTACTCAACACTCCAATCTCAACCAACCTGATTCATCCCGAACCAACACTGCAATCTCCCAATTCCCTGACTGATCCCTGCCCAACACTGCACTCACCCCCTCCCTGACTGATCCCTACCTAACACTGCAATCTCCCACTCCCTAATTGATTCCTACCCAACGCTGCAATCTCCCCCTCCCAGACTGATCACTACGCAACACTGCAATTTCCCCCCAACCTGACTGATCCCTGCCCAACACTACAATCACCCCTCTCTGACTCATCCCCACGCAACACTGCTATACCCCTCTCCCTGACTGATCCCTACCCAACACTGCAATCTCCCCCTCCCTGACTGATCCCTGCTGAACACTGAACTCACCCCATTCCCTGACTTATCCCAACCCAACATTTCACTCACCCCATTCACTGACTGATCCCTACCCAACACTGCACTCACCCGCTCACTGACTGATCCCTACCCTACACTGCAATCACCACCTCCCTGACTGATCCCTACGCAAAACTGCAATTTCCCCCCGACCTGACCGATCCCTACCTAACACTACAATCACCCCTTTCTGACTGATCCCTACCCAACACTGCTGTCCCACCTCCATGACTGATCCCTACCCAACACTGCAATCTCCCCCTCCCTGACTGATCCCTGCTGCACACCGCACTCACCCCATTCCCTGACTGATCCTAACCCAACACCGCACTCACCCCATTCCCTGACTGATCCCAACCCAACACTGCAAACTCCCACTCCCTGACTGATCCCGACCCAACAATGCTATCTCCCCCTCCCTGCCTGATCCCTACCCAAAACTGCAATCTCCCACTCCCTGACTGATCCCTACCCTACACTGCAATCACCCCCTCCCTGACTGATGCCTACGCAAAACTGCAATCACCCCCGCCCTGAATGTTCCCTACCCAACACTGCAATCACCCGCACTCTGACCGATCCCTACCCAACACTGCATTCACCCCCTCCATGACTGATCCCTACCCAACACTGCAATCACCCCCTCCCAGACTGATCCCTACCCAACACTGCACTCACCCCCTCCCTGACTGATCCCTACCCAAAACTGCAATCTCCCACTCCCTGACTGATCCCTACACAACACTGCAATCTCCCCCTCCCAGACTGATCACTACGCAACACTGCAATTTCCCCCCGACCTGACTGATCCCTGCCCAACACTACAATCACCCCTCTCTGACTGATCCCTACGCAACACTGCTATACCCCTCTCCCTGATTGATCCCTACCCACACTGCAATCTCCCCCTCCCTGACTAAACCCTGCTGATCACTGAACTCACCCCATTCCCTGACTTATCCTCACCCAACATTTCACTCACCCCATTCCCTGACTGATCACTACGCAACAATGCAATCTCCCCCTTCCTGACTGATCCCAAACCAACAATGCGATCTCCCCCTCCATGCCTGATCCCTACCCAACACTGCAATCGCCCCCTCTCTGACAGATCCCTACAATACACAGCAATACCCACCTCCCTGACTGATCCTGACCCAACACTGAAATCTCCCCCTCCCTGACGTTTCTCTACCCAACACTGCAATCTCCCCCTCCCTGACATTCCCTACTCAACACTGCACTCACCCCCTCCCTGACTGATCCCTACGCAAAACTGCAATCACCCCCGCCCTGAATGTTCCCTACCCAACACTGCAATCACCCGAACTCTGACCGATCCCTATGCAACACTGCACTCACCCCCTCACTGACTGATCCCTACCCAACACAGCACTCGACCCATTCCCTGACTGATCCCGACACAACTTTGCACTCGCCCCATTTCCTGACCGATCCCTACGCAACACTGCAATGTCCCCATCGCTGACTGATCCGTACCCAACAATGCAATCTCCCCCGCCCTGACTGATCCCAACCCAACATTGCAATCTCTCCCTCCCCGACTGATCCCGAAACAACACTACAATCCCGCCTCCCTGACTGATCCCTATACAACACTGCACTTACCCCCTCCCTGACAGATCCCTAACCAATTATGCAATCACCCCCTCCCTGTCTCATCCGTAACCAACACTACACTCACCCCATTTCCTGACTGATCCCTACCGAACACTGCACTCACCCCATTCCCTCACTGATCCCTACGCAACACTGCAATCTCCCCACGACCTGACTGATCCCTACCCAATACTGCAATCACCCCTCTCTGAATGATCACGACCCAACACTGCAAGCAGCCCCACCCTCTCCCTCCCTGACTGATCCGAACCAAACACTGCACTCACCACATTCCCTGACTGATACCTACCCAACACTGCAAGCACCCACACCCTGACAGATCCCTACCCAACACTGCAATCTCCCCCTCCCAGACTGCTCCCGACCCAACACTGCAATCTCCCCCTCCCTGAGTGATCCCTACTCAACACTCCAATCTCACCCTCCCTGATTGATCCCTACCCAACACTGCAATCTCCCTCTCCCTGACTGATCCCTTGCCAACACTTCAATCCCTCCCTCCCTGACTGATCCCTACCCAACACAGCACTCCCCGCTTTCCCGGACTGATCACTACCCAACACTGCATTCACACCCTCCTGACTAATCTCTCCGCAACACTGCATTCTCCACCTCTCTGACTGATTCCGACACAGCATTGCAATCTCCCCCTTCCTGACTGATCCCTATCCAAAATTGCAATCTCTCCCTCTCTGACCGATCCCTACCCAACCCTGCACTCACCCACTCCCTCACTGATCCCTACACAACACTGCACTCACCATATTCCCTGACTGATCCCTATCCAACATTGCAATCTCCCCATCCCTGACTAATCCCTTCCCAAATCTGCACTCACCGCCTCCCTGACTGATCCCTACCCAACACTGCAATCTCCCACTCCCTGAGTTATCCCGACTCAACACTCCAATCTCACCCTCCCTGATTGATCCCTAACCAACACTGCAATCATCCCCTCCCTGACTGATCCCTACCCAACACTGCACTCACCCCCTCCCTGACTAATCCCTACTCATCACTGCAATCCCCCCCTCCCTGAGTGATCCCTACTTAACAGTGCAATTTCCCTCCCTGACTGATCCCTACCCAACACTGCACTCACCCCATTCCCTGACTGACCCCAACCCAACATTGCAATCTCCCCCTCCCTGACTAATCCTGAAACAACACTGCAATCCCCCATCCCTGACAGATCCCTACACAAGAATGCACTTACACCCTCACTGACTGATCCCTAACCAACTCTGCAATCACCACCTCCCTGACTGATCCCTACCCAACATTGCACTCACCCCATTCCCTGACTGATCCCCTACCCAACACTGCGCTCACCCCATTCCCTTACTGATCCCTACGCAACACTGCAATCTCCCCCTCCCTGACTGATCCCTACCCTGCACTGCAATCTCCCCTCCCTGACTGATCCCTACCAACACTGCACTCTCCCCATTCCCTCACTGATCCCTAGGCAACACTGCAAAAACCCACACCCTGACAGATCCCTACCCAACACTGCAATCTCCCCTCCCTGACTGATCCCTACCAACACTGCACTCTCCCCATTCCCTCACTGATCCCTAGTCAACACTGCAAAAACCCACACCCTGACAGATCCCTACCCAACACTGCAATCTTCCCCTCCCTGAGTGATCCCTACCCAACACTACACTCACCTCATTCCCTGACTGATCCCTACCCGACACTGCAATCTCTCCCCTCCCTGACTGATCCCTACCCAACACTGGACACACCCCCTCCCTGAGTGATCGCTATCCAACACTGCAATCTCCCCCTCCCTGACTGATCCCTACCCAACACGTCAATCTCCCCATCCCTGACTCATCCCTACCCAACTTTCCCCCCCCCCCTTCCTGATTGATCCCTACACAACACTGCACGCAACTACTCGCTGACTGATCCCTATCCAATACTGCAATCTCCACTTCCCTGACTGGTCCCACCGCAACACTGCAATCTCCTCCTCTCTGATTGATCCCTAACCAACACTGCAATCATCCCCTCCCTGACTGATCCCTACCCAACACTGCACTCACCCCCTCCCTGACTAATCCCTACTCATCACTGCAATCTCCCCCTCCCTGAGTGATCCCTACTTAACAGTGCAATTTCCCTCCCTGACTGATCCCTACCCAACACTGCACTCACCCCATTCCCTGACTGACCCCAACCCAACATTGCAATCTCCCCCTCCCTGACTAATCCTGAAACAACACTGCAATCCCCCATCCCTGACTGATCGCTACACAACACTGTACTTACACCCTCCCTGACTGATCCCTAACCAACACTGCAATCACCCCCTCCCTGACTGATCCATACCCAACACTGCACTCACCCCCTCCCTGACTGATCCCTGCACAATACTGGACGCACCCCCTCCCTGAGTGATCTCTATCCAACACTGCCATCTCCCCCAACCTGACTGATCCCTACCCAACACTGCAATCTCCCCATTCCGTGTCTGATCCCTACTCAAAACTGTAATCTCCCCCGCCCTGACTGATCCCTACACAACACTGGACACACCCAGTCCCTGACTGATCCCTACCCAACACTGCAATCACCCCTCCCTGACTGATCCCTACCCAACACTGTACTCACCCCCTCCCTGAATGATCCCTGCACAACACTGGACACACCCCCTCCCTGATTGATCTCTATCCAACACTGCCATCTACCACACCCTGACTGATCCCAACCCATCACTGCATTCTCCCCCTCCCTGACTGATCCCTACCTAACACTGCACTCAACCCATTCCCTGACTGATCCCTACGCAACACTGCAATCTCCCCGTCCCTGACTGATCCCTACCCACCACTGCATTCTCCCCCTCTGACTGATCCCTAGCCAACACTGCACTCAACACCTTCCCTGACTGATCCCTAAGCAAAAATGCAATCTCCCCATCCCTGACAGATCCCTACACAACACTGCACTCTCCCCCTCCCTGACTGATCCCAACCCAACATTGCAATATCCCCCTCCCTGACTGATCGCTAGCCTAAACTGCAAACTCTCCCTCCCTGACTGATCCCTACCCAACACTGCACTCAACCTATTCCCTGACTGATCCCTACGCAACAATGCAATCGCCCCATCCCTGACTGATCCCTGCACAACACTGCACTTTCCCCCTCCCTGACTGATCCCTACACAATACTGCAATCACACCCTCCCTGACTGATCCCTATCCAACACTGCAATCACCATTCTCTGACTGATCCCTACCCAACACTGCAATCCTTCCCTCCCAGAGTGATCCCTATCCAACACTGCAATCTCCTCCCTGACTGATCAATACCCAACACTGCACACCCCCATTCCCTGACTGATCACTACCCAACACTGCAATCACACCCTCCTGACTAATCTCTACGCAACACTGCTATCTCCCCCTCCCTGACTGATCCCGAACCAACACTGCAATCACCGCCTCCATGACAGATAACTACCCAACATTGCAATCTCCCCCTCCCTGACTGATCCCTCCCCAACAGTGCCATCTCCCCCTCCCTGACAGACTGCCTACCCAACACTGTAATCTCCCACTCACTGACTGATCCCTAGCCAACACTGCAATCTCCCCCTCCCTGACGGATCCCTACCCAACGCTGCAATCTCCCACTCACTGACTGAAAACGACCCAACACTGCAATCTCCCTTTCCCTGACTGATCCGTACCCAACACTGCAACCACACCCTCCCTGTCTGATCCCGACCCAACACTGCAATCTCTCCCACTCTGACTGATCCCTACCCAGGTCTGCACTCACCCCCTCACTGAATGATCCCGAGACAACACTGCACTCACCCAATTCCCTTACTGATCCGAAGCCAACACTGCAATCTCCCACTCCTTGACGGATCCCTACTCAACACTGCATTCACACCCTCCCTTATTGATCCCGACCCAACACTGCAATCACCCCTCCCTGACTGATCCCTACCCAACACCACTCTCACCCCATTCACTGACTGATCCCTACCCAACACTGCTCCCACCTTATTCCCTGACTGATCCCTAGCCAACACTGCAATTTCCCACTCCTTGACTGATCCCTACTCAACACTGCAATCACACCCTCCCTGACTGATCCCGACCCAACAACACACTCACCCCATTCCCTGACGGATCCCTATCCAACACTGCACTCACCCCATTCCCTGACTGATCCCTACACAACGCTGCAATCTCCCCATCCCTGACGAATCCCATCCCAAATCTGCACTCACCCCGTCCCTGACTGATCCCTACCCAACACTGCAAGCTCCCCCTCCCTGACTGATACCTACACAACACTGGGCTCACACCCTTCCTGACTGATCGCGATCCCACACTGCCATCTCCCCCACCCTGCCTGATCCCGAGCCAACACTGCAATCTCCCCCCTCCCTGACTTATCCCTACCCAACACTGCAATCTCCCCCCTCCCTGACTGATCCCTAGACAACACTGCAATCTCCACCTCCCTGACTGATCCCTACCCAAGACTGAAATCACCCCCTCCCTGACTGATCCCTTCACAACATTACAATCTCGCCCTCCCTGACTGATCCCTACCCAACTCTGCAATCTTCTCCTCCCTGACTGATCACTACCCAACACCGCAATCTCTCCCTCCCTGACTGATCCCTCCCCAACCTTGCACTCACCCCATTCCCTGACTGATCCCTTCACAACTCTGCACTCACAACATTCCCTGACTTTTCCCTACCCTTACTGCAATCTCCCCATCCCTGTCTGATCCCTGCCTAACACTGCAATCTCCCCCTCTCTGACTGATCCCTACACAACACTGCAATCACCCCTCCCTGTCTGATCCCTACCCAAAACTGCAATCTCTCCCTCTCTGACAGATCTCTTCCCAACTCTGCCCTCACCCCATTCCCTGACGGATCCCTATCCAACACTGCACTGACCCCATTCCCTGACTGATCCCTACCCAACACAGAAATCTCCCCATCCCTGACTAATCCCTTCCCAAATCTGCACTGACCCGCTCCCTATCTGATCCCTACCCAACACTGCAATCTTCTCCTCCCTGACTGTTCCCTACCCAACACTGCAATCTCCCACTCCCTGAATGATCCCGACAAAACTCTGCACTCACTCCCTCCCTGACTGATCCCTAGCCAACAATGCAAGTTCCCCATTCCAGACTACAGCTACCCAACACTGCACTCATCCCATTCCCTGACTGATCCCTACCCAATAGTGCACTCACAGCCTCCCCGACTCATCCCTACCGAATACTGCAATATCCCCCTCTCTGACTGATCTCTACACAACATTGCAATTTCCCCCTCCCTGACTGATCCCTACACAACATTGCAATCTCTCCCTTTCTGACTAATTCCTACACAACACTGCAATCACCCCATTCCCTGATAGATCCTTACCCAACTCTGCACTCACCCCATTCCATGACTGATCCATACCCAACACTGCAATTTCCTCCTCCCTGACTGATCCCGACCAAAAACTGCACTCACCCCCTCCCTGACTGATCCCTACCCAACACTGCAATCTCCCCCTCCGTGACTGATTCGTACCCAACACTGCAATCTCTCCCTCACTGACTAATCCCTAACCAAAACTGCACTCACCCCTCTCCCTGACTGATCCCTACACAATACTGGACGTAACCCCTCACTGTCTTATCAATATCCATCTCCGCCACCCAGACTGATACCAACCCGACAATGCAATCTCCCCCTCCCTGACTGATCCTTACCCAACACTGCAATCGCCATCTCCCTGACTGATCCCTACCCAACACTGCAATCTCCTCCTCCCTGACTGATCACTACCCAACACTGCACTCTCCCCCTCCTTGACAGATCCCTACCCAACACTGCAATCTCCACCACCCTGACAGATCCCTACCCAACACTGCACTCATCGCATTCCCTGACTGATCCCTTCCCAACAGTGCACTCACAGCCTCCCTGACTCATCCCTACCGAATACTGCAATATCCCCCTCTCTGACAGATCTCTACACAACATTGCAATTTCCCCCTCCCTGACTGATCCCTACACAACACTGCACTCACACACTCCCTAACTAATTCCTACCCAAAACTGCAATCACCCCATTCCCTGATAGATCCTTACCCAACTCTGCACTCACCCCATTCCATGACTGATCCCTACCCAACACTGCAATTTCCTCCTCCCTGACTGATCCCTACCCAACTCTGCAATCACCCCGTCCCGACCGATCCTTACCCAACACTGCAATCTCCCCATCCCTGACTGATCGCTACCCAACAATGCAATCTCCTACTCCCTGACAGATCACTACCCAACACTGCACTCTCCCCATCCCTGACTGATCCCTACCCAACACTGCAATATCCCGCTCCTTGACTTATTCCTACCCAAATCTGCAATCACCCCTTCCCAGACTGATTCCTACCCAACACTGCAATCTCCCGCTTCTTGACTGATCCTTACCCAACAATGCCATTTCCCCTACCCTGACCGATACCTTCCCAACACAGCAATCTCCCACACCCTAATTGATCCGTACCCAACACTGCACTCACCCCCTCCCTGACTGATATCTACCCAACACTGCAATCTCCCCTCCCTGACTGTTGGTTTGCCAACACTGCACTCACACCCTCCCTGACTGATCCCGACCCAACGATGCAATCTCCCCCTCCCTGACTGATCCCTCCTCATCTCTGCACTCACCCCCTCCCTGACTGATCCCTACCCAACACTGCAATCACCCCTCCCTGACTGATCCATAACCAACACTGCAATATCTCCCTCACTGACTAATCCCTAACCAACACTGCAATCACCCCCTCCCTGACTGATCCCTTCCCAACACTGCAATCTCCCCCTCCCTGACTGATTCCTACCCAACACTGCAATCTCTCCCTCCCTGACTAATCCCTACCCAACACTGCACTCACCCCCTCCCTGACTGACCCCTACACAATACTGGACTTAACCCCTCCCTGACTTATCAATATCTAACACTGCCATCTCCCCCACCCAGACTGATCCTTCCCCGACAATGCAATCTCCCCCTCCCTGACTGATCCCGACCCAACACTGCAATCTCGCCCTCCCTGACAGATCCCTACCCAACACTGCACTCATCCCATTCCCTGACTGATCCCTACCCAACAGTGCACTCACAGCCTCCCTGACTCATCCCTACCGAATACTGCAATATCCCACTCTCTGACTGATCTCTACACAACATTGCAATTTCCGCCTCCCTGACTGATCCCTACACAACATTGCAATCTCTCCCTCTCTGACTGATCCCTACCCAACTCTGCACTCACACACTCCCTGACTAATTCCTACCCAACACTGCACTGACCCCATTCCCTGACTGATCCCTACCCAACACAGAAATCTCCCCATCCCTGACTAATCCCTTCCCAAATCTGCACTGACCCGCTCCCTATCTGATCCCTACCCAACACTGCAATCTTCTCCTCCCTGACTGATCCCTACCCAACACTGCAATCTCTCCCTCCCTGACTGATCACTACCCAACACTGCACTGACCCCATTCCCTGACTGATCCGTGCCCAACAATGCAGTCTACCCATCCCTGACTGATCCCTCCCCAAACTTGCACTCACCCCATTCCCTGACTGATCCCTTCACAACTCTGCACTCACAACATTCCCTGACTTTTCCCTACCCTTACTGCAATCTCCCCATCCCTGTCTGATCCCTGCCTAACACTGCAATCTCCCCCTCTCTGACTGATCCCTACACAACACTGCAATCACCCCTCCCTGTCTGATCCCTACCCAAAACTGCAATCTCTACCTCTCTGACAGATCTCTTCCCAACTCTGACCTCACCCCATTCCCTGACGGATCCCTACCCAACACTGCACTGACCCCATTCCCTGACTGATCCCTACCCAACACAGAAATCTCCCCATCCCTGACTAATCCCTTGCCAAATCTGCACTGACCCGCTCCCTATCTGATCCCTACCCAACACTGCAATCTTCTCCTCCCTGACTGATCCATACCCAACATTGCAATCTCCCACTCCCTGACTGATCCCGACAAAACTCTGCACTCATCCCATTCCCTGACTGATCCCTACCCAACAGTGCACTCACAGCCTCCCTGACTCATCCCTACCGAATACTGCAATATCCCCCTCTCTGACTGATCTCTACACAACATTGCAATTTCCCCCTCCCTGACTGATCCCTACACAACATTGCAATCTCTCCCTTTCTGACTAATTCCTACACAACACTGCAATCACCCCATTCCCTGACAGATCCTTACCCAACTCTGCACTCACCCCATTCCATGACTGATCCATACCCAACACTGCAATTTCCTCCTCCCTGACTGATCCCGACCAAAAACTGCACTCACCCCCTCCCTGACTGATCCCTACCCAACACTGCAATCTCCCTCTCCCTGACTGATTCCTACCCAACACTGCAATCTCTCCCTCACTGACTAATCCCTACCCAAAACTGCACTCATCCCCCTCCCTGACTGATCCCTACACAATACTGGACGTAACCCCTCACTGTCTTATCAATATCCATCTCCGCCACCCAGACTGATCCCAACCCGACAATGCAATCTCCCCCTCCCTGACTGATCCCTACCCAACACTGCAATCGCCATCTCCCTGACTGATCCCTACCCAACACTGCAATCTCCTCCTCCCTGACTGATCACTACCCAACACTGCACTCTCCCCCTCCTTGACAGATCACTACCCAACACTGCACTCTCCCCCTCCCTGACTGATCCCTAGCCAACACTGCAATATCCCGCTGCTTGACGTATTCCTACCCAAATCTGCAATCACCCCTTCCAAGTCTGATTCCTACCCAAGACTGCAATCTCCCGCTCCTTGACTGATCCCTACCCAACAATGCCATTTCCCCTACCCTGACTGATACCTGCCCAACACTGCAATCTCCCACTCCCTAATTGATCCGTACCCAACACTGCACTCACCCCCTCCCTGACTGATATCTACCCAACACTGCAATCTCCCCTCCCGGACTGTTGGGTGCCAAAACTGCACTCACACCCTCCCTGACTGATCCCGACCCAACGATGCAATCTCCCCCTCCCTGACTGATCCCTCCTCATCTCTGCACTCACCCCCTCCCTGACTGATCCCTACCCAACACTGCAATCACCCCTCCCTGACTGATCCATACCCAACACTGCAATCTCTCCCTCAATGACTAATCCCTAACCAACACGGCAATCACCCCCTCCCTGACTGATCCCTTCCCAACACTGCAATCTCCCCCTCCCTGACTAATCCCTACCCAACACTGCACTCACCCCCTCCCTGACTGACCCCTACACAATACTGGACTTAACCCCTCCCTGACTTATCAATATCCAACACTGCCGTCTCCCCCACCCAGACTGATCCCTATCCGACAATGCAATCTCCCCCTCCCTGACTGGTCCCTACCCAACACTGCAATCGCCATGTCCCTGACTGATCCCTACCCAACACTGCAATCTCCTCCTCCCTGACTGATCACTATCCAACACTGCAATCTCCCCCTCCCTGACAGATCCCTACACAACACTGCACTCATCCCATTCCCTGACTGATCCCTACCCAACAGTGCACTCACAGCCTCCCTGACTCATCCCTACCGAATACTGCAATATCCCCCTCTCTGACTGATCTCTACACAACATTAAAATTTCCCCCTCCCTGACAGATCCCTACACAACATTGCAATCTCTCCCTCTCTGACTGATCCCTACCCAACTCTGCACTCACACACTCCCTGACTAATTCCTACCCAACACTGCAATCACCCCATTCCCTGACAGATCCTTACCCAACTCTGCACTCACCCCATTCCATGACTGATCCCTACCCAACACTGCAATTTCCTCCTCCCTGACTGATCCCGACCAAACACTGCAATCACCACCTCCCTGACTGATCCCTTTCAAACACTGCAATCTCCCTCCTCCCTGACTGATCCCTACCCAACTCTGCAATCACCCCGTCCCTGACTGATCCTTACCCAACACTGCAATCTCCCCATCCCTGACTGATCGCTACCCAACACTGCAATCACCCCTCCCTGACTGATCCTTACCCAACACTGCAATCACCCCCTCCCTGACTGATCCCTACCCAACACTGCAATCTCCTCCTCCCTGACAGATCACTACCCAACACTGCACTCTCCCCCTCCCTGACTGATCCCTACCCAACACTGCAATATCCCGCTCCTTGACTAATTCCTACCCAAATCTGCAATCACCCGCTCCCTGACTGATCCCTACCCAACAATGCCATTTTCCGCTACCCTGACCGATACCTTCCCAACACTGCAATCTCCCACTCCCTAATTGATCCGTACCCAACACTGCACTCACCCCCTCCCTGACTGATATCTACCCAACACTGCAATCTCCCCTCCCTGACTGTTGGCTTGCCAACACTGCACTCACACCCTCCCTGACTGATCCCGACCCAACGATGCAATCTCCCCCTCCCTGACTGATCCCTCCCCATCTCTGCACTCACCCCCTCCCTGACGGATCCCTACCCAACACTGCAATCACCCCCTCCCTGACTGATCCATACCCAACACTGCACTCTCTCCCTCCCTGACTAATCCCTACCCAACACTGCACTCACCCCCTCCGTGACTGACCCCTACACAATACTGGACTTAACCCCTCCCTGACTTATCAATATCCAACACTGCCATCTCCCCCACCCAGACTGATCCCTACCCGACAATGCAATCTCCCCCTCCCTGACTGATCATAACCCAACACTGCAATCGCCATGTCCCTAACTGATCCCTACCCAATACTGCAATCTCCTCCTCCCTGACTGATCCCTACCCAACACCGCAATCTCCCCCTCCCTGACAGAACCCTACCCAACACAGCAATCACCCCCTCCCAGACTGATACCTACCCAACACTGCAATCTCCCCTCCCTGACTGATCCCTACCCAACAATGCCATCTCCCCCACCCTGACTGATCCCTACCCAACACCGCAATCTCCCCCTCCCTGACTGATCCCTTTCAAACACTGCAATCTCCCTCCTCCCTGACTGATCCCTACCCAACTCTGCAATCACCCCGTCCCTGACTGATCCTTACCCAACACTGCAATCTCCCCATCCCTGACTGATCGCTACCCAACACTGCAATCACCCCTCCCTGACTGATCCTTACCCAACACTGCAATCACCCCCTCCCTGACTGATCCCTACCCAACACTGCAATCTCCTCCTCCCTGACAGATCACTACCCAACACTGCACTCTCCCCCTCCCTGACTGATCCCTACCCAACACAGCAATATCCCGCTCCTTGACTAATTCCTACCCAAATCTGCAATCACCCGCTCCCTGACTGATCCCTACCCAACAATGCCATTTTCCGCTACCCTGACCGATACCTTCCCAACACTGCAATCTCCCACTCCCTAATTGATCCGTACCCAACACTGCACTCACCCCCTCCCTGACTGATATCTACCCAACACTGCAATCTCCCCTCCCTGACTGTTGGCTTGCCAACACTGCACTCACACCCTCCCTGACTGATCCCGACCCAACGATGCAATCTCCCCCTCCCTGACTGATCCCTCCCCATCTCTGCACTCACCCCCTCCCTGACTGATCCCTACCCAACACTGCAATCACCCCCTCCCTGACTGATCCATACCCAACACTGCACTCTCTCCCTCCCTGACTAATCCCTACCCAACACTGCACTCACCCCCTCCGTGACTGACCCCTACACAATACTGGACTTAACCCCTCCCTGACTTATCAATATCCAACACTGCCATCTCCCCCACCCAGACTGATCCCTACCCGACAATGCAATCTCCCCCTCCCTGACTGATCATAACCCAACACTGCAATCGCCATGTCCCTAACTGATCCCTACCCAATACTGCAATCTCCTCCTCCCTGACTGATCCCTAACCCAACACCGCAATCTCCCCCTCCCTGACAGAACCCTACCCAACACAGCAATCACCCCCTCCCAGACTGATACCTACCCAACACTGCAATCTCCCCTCCCTGACTGATCCCTACCCAACAATGCCATCTCCCCCACCCTGACTGATCCCTACCCAACACCGCAATCTCCCCCTCCCTGACTCATCCCTACTCTACACTGCAATCTCCCCCTCCCTGACTGATCCCTATCCAACACTGCAATCTCCCCCTACCTGACTGATCCCTACCCAACCCTGCAATCTCCCCCTCCCTGACTGATCCCTACTCAACCCTGCAATCTCCAACTCCCTGATTGATCCGTCCCCAACACTGCACTCAACCCCTCCCTGACTGAAATCTATCCAACACTGCAATCACCCCCTCCCTGACTGATCCCTACACAACACTGCACTCACACACTCCCTAAATAATTCCTACCCAACACTGCAATCACCCCATTCCCTGATAGATCCTTACCCAACTCTGCACTCACCCCATTCCATGACTGATCCCTACCAAACACTGCAATTTCCTACTCCCTGACTGATCCCTACCCAACTCTGCAATCACCCCGTCCCTGATTGATCCTTACCCAACACTGCAATCGCCCCATCCCTGACTGATCGATACCCAATACTGCAATCACCCCTCACTGACTGATCCTTACCCAACACTGCAATCACCCCCTCCCTGACTGATCACTACCCAACACTGCACTCTCCCCCTCCCTGACTGATCCCTACCCAACACTGCAATATCCCGCTCCTTGACATATTCCTACCCAAATCTGCAATCACCCCTTCCCAGACTGATTCCTACCCAACACTGCAATCTCCCGCTTCTTGACTGATCCCTACCCAACAATGCCATTTCCCCTACCCTGACCGATACCTTCCCAACACTGCAATCTCCCACTCCCTAATTGATCCGTACCCAACACTGCACTCACCCCTCCCTGACTGATATCTACCCAAAACTGCAATCTCCCCTCCCTGACTGTTGGCTTGCCAACACTGCACTCACACCCTCCCTGACTGATCCCGACCCAACGATGCAATCTCCCCCTCCCTGACTGATCCCTCCTCATCTCTGCACTCACCCCCTCCCTGACTGATCCCTACCCAACAGGGCAATCACCCCTCCCTGACTGATCCATACCCAACACTGCAATCTCTCCCTCACTGACTAATCCCTAACCAACACTGCAATCACCCCCTCCCTGACTGATCCCTTCCCAACACTGCAATCTCCCCCTCCCTGACTGATTCCTACCCAACAATGCAATCTCTCCCTCCCTGACTAATCCCTACCCAACACTGCACTCACCCCCTCCCTGACTGACCCCTACACAATACTGGACTTAACCCCTCCCTGACTTATCAATATCCAACACTGCCATCTCCCCCACCCAGACTGATCCCTACCCGACAATGCAATCTCGCCCTCCCTGACTGGTCCCTACCCAACACTGCAATCGCCATGTCCCTGACTGATCCCTACCCAACACTGCAATCTCCTCCTCCCTGACTGATCACTACCCAACACTGCACTCTCCCCCTCCCTGACAGATCCCTACACAACACTGCACTCATCCCATTCCCTGACTGATCCCTACCCAACAGTGCACTCACAGCCTCCCTGACTCATCCCTACCGAATACTGCAATATCCCTCTCTCTGACTGATCTCTACACAACATTGCAATTTCCCCCTCCCTGACTGATCCCTACACAACATTGCAATCTCTCCCTCTCTGACTGATCCCTACCCAACTCTGCACTCACACACTCCCTGACTAATTCCTACCCAACACTGCAATCACCCCATTCCCTGACAGATCCTTACCCAACTCTGCACTCACCCCATTCCATGACTGATCCCTACCCAACACTGAAATTTCCTCCTCCGTGACTGATCCCGACCAAACACTGCAATCACCACCTCCCTGACTGATCCCTTTCAAACACTGCAATCTCCCTCCTCCCTGACTGATCCCTACCCAACTCTGCACTCACCCCGTCACTGACTGATCCTTACCCAACACTGCAATCTCCCCATCCCTGACTGATCGCTACCCAACACTGCAATCACCCCTCCCTGACTGATCCTTACCCAACACTGCAATCACCCCCTCCCTGACTGATCCCTACCCAACACTGCAATCTCCTCCTCCCTGACAGATCACTACCCAACACTGCACTCTCCCCCTCCCTGACTGATAGTTATAAGGTAGCCCGGAAGGACCTGAAGAGAGAGCTAAGAGCAGCAAGGAGGGGACATGAAAGGTCCTTAGTTGGTAGGATTAGGGAAAACCCTAAGGCTTTCTATAAGTATGTTAGGAATAAAAGAATGACTAGGGAAGGAATAGGTCCAATCAAGGATAGTAATGGGAAGTTGCGTGTGGAGGCTGAAGAGATTGGGGAGGCGCTGAATGAATACTTTTCGTCAGTATTCACTCAGGAACAGGACATTGTTGTCGATATGAATACTGAGGCACGAATAAGTAGAATGGATGGCTTTGAGATATGTAGAGAAGAGGTGTTGGAATTTCTGGCAAGGGTGAAAATAGATAAGTCCCCTGGGCCTGATGGCATTTAATCCTAGGATTCTCTGGGAAGCAAGGGAGGAGACTGCAGAGCCATTGGCCTTGATTTTTGTGTCCTCTTTGTCGACAGGAGTAGTGCCAGAGGACTGGAGGCTAGCAAACGTGGTTCCCTTGTTCAAGAAGGGGAGTAGGGATAATCCTAGTAACTATAGGCCAGTGAGTCTCACTTCTGTTGTGGGCAAAGTCTTGGAGAGAATTGTAAGGGATAGGATTTATGCACATCTGGATAAGAATGATGAGATCAAGGATAGTCAGCATGGTTTTGTGAAGGGCAGGTCGTGCCTCACAAACCTTATTGAATTCTTTGAGAAGGTTACTAAGGAGGTAGATGAGGGGAAAGCGGTAGATGTGGTATATATGGATTTTAGTAAGGCGTTTGATAAGGTCCCCCATGGTAGGCTACTGCAGAAAATACAGAGATATGGCATTGAGGGTGAGTTGGAGGTTTGGATTAGGAATTGGCTCTCTGGAAGAAGACAGAGGGTAGTAGTTGATGGCAAAGGTTCATCTTGGAGTGCCGTCACTAGCGGTGTTCCGCAAGGATCTGTTTTGGGACCATTGCTGTTTGTCATTTTTATAAATGACCTGGAGGAAGGGTTAGAAGGTTGGGTGAGCAAGTTTGCGGATGATACGAAAGTCGGAGGAGTTGTAGACAGTGAGGAAGGATATGGCAGGTTACAGCGTGATATAGAGAAGCTGCAGAGCTGGGCAGAAAGGTGGCAAATGGAGTTCAATGTAGCTAGTGTGAAGTGATTCACTTTGGTAAGAGTAATAAAAAGATGTATTACTGGGCTAATGGTAGACTACTTGGTAGTGTGAAAGAGCAGAGGGATCTTGGTGTCCATGTACACATATCTCTGAAAGTTGCCACCCAGGTAAATAGTGCAGTGAAGAAGGCATATGGCGTACTGGCTTTTATTGGTAGAGGAATTGAGTTCCGGAGTCCTGAGGTCATGCTGCAGTTGTATAAGACTCTGGTGCGGCCGCATCTGGAATATTGTGTGCAGTTTTGGTCACCATACTCTCGGAAGGATGTGGAGGCACTGGAACGGGTGCAGAGGAAGTTTACCAGGATGTTGCCTGGTATGGTAGGAAAATCCTATGAGGAAAGGCTGAGGCACTTGGGGTTGTTTTCATTGGAGAAAAGAAGGTTTAGGGGTGATTTGATAGAGGTGTACAAGATGATTAGGGGGTTAGATAGGGTTGACAGTGAGAACCTTTTTCCACATATGGAGTCAGCTATTACAAGGGGCATAGCTTTAAATTAAGGGGGGGGGGGTAGATATAGGACTGATGTTAGGCGTAGGTTCTTCACTCCGCGAGTCGTAAGTTCATGGAATGCCCTGCCAGTAGCAGTAGTGGACTCTCCCTCTTTATGGGTATTTCAGCGGGCATTGGATAAGTTTCTGGAGGATAGTGGGTTAGTGTAGGTTAGGTGGGCTTTGATCGGCGCAACATCAAGGGCTGAAGGGCCTGTACTGCGCTGTATTCTTCTATGTTCTATGCTCTATGTTCTATCCCTACCCAACCCTGCAATATCCCGCTCCTTGACTAATTCCTACCCAAATCTGCAATCACCCCTTCCCAGACTGATTCCTACCCAACACTGCAATATCCCGCTCCCTGACTGATCCCTACCCAACAATGCCATTTCCCCTACCCTGACCGATACCTTCCCAACACTGCAATCTCCCACTACCTAATTGATCCGTACCCAACACTGCACTCACCCCCTCCCTGACTAATATCTACCCAACACTGCAATCTCCCCTCCCTGACTGTTGGCTTGCCAACATTGCACTCACACTCTCCCTGACTGATCCCGACCCAACGATGCAATCTCCCCCTCCCTGACTGATCCCTCCCCATCTCTGCACTCACCCCCTCCTTGACTGATCCCTACCCAACACTGCAATCACCCCTCCCTGACTGATCCATACCCAACACTGCAATCTCTCCCTCCCTGACTAATCCCTACCCAACACTGCACTCACCCCCTCCCTGACTGACCCCTACACAATACTGGACTTAACCCCTCCCTGACTTATCAATATCCAACACTGCCATCTCCCCCACCCCGACTGATCCCTACCCGACAATGCAATCTGCCCCTCCCTGACTGATCCCTACCCAACACTGCAATCGCCATGTCCCTGACTGATCCCGACCCAACACTGCAATCTCCTCCTCCCTGACTGATCACTACCCAACACTGCACTCTCCCCTTCCTTGACTGATCCCTACCCAACACTGCAATCTCCCCCTCCCTGACAGAACCCTACCCAACACTGCAATCACCCCCTCCCAGACTGATCCCTACCCAACACTGCAATCACCCCCTCCCTGACTGATCCCTACTTAACCCTGCAATCTCCAACTCCCTGATTGATCCGTCCCCAACACTGCACTCACCCCCTCCCTGACTGAAATCTACCCAACACTGCAATCACCCCCTCCCTGACTGATCCCTACCCAACAATGCCATCTCCCTCACCCTGATTGATCCGTCCCCAACACTGCACTCACCCCCTCCCTGACTGAAATCTACCCAACACTGCAATCACCCCCTCCCTGACTGATCCCTACCCAACAATGCCATCTCCCTCACCCTGACTGATCCCTACACAACACTGCACTCACCCCATTCCCTGACTGATCCCTACCCAACACTGCAATCACCCCTTCCTGACTAATCCCTAACCAACACTGCAATCTCCCTCTCCCTTACTGATCCCTACCCAACACTGCACTGATCCACTCCCTGACTGATCCCTACCCAACACTGCAATCTCCCCCCCTCCCTGACTGATTCCTACCTAACACTGCAATCTCCCCCTCCCTGACTTCTCCCTACCCCACACTAAATTTACCCCCTCATTACTGAACCCCATACATCACTGAATCAAACACACTGTGACTGATGTGGACACAATAAAGTAATCACCCCCTTCCTCACTGATCCCTACCCTGCACTGCAATCTCCCCCTTCTTTAGTGATACCTGCACAACTCTGTCCTCACCACACCCCCCTGGAAGTTTAGATCGCCTGGAATCCAGGGGGCGTTGGTAAACTGGATGCACAGTTGGCTTGATGGTTGTAAGCAGTGAGTAATAGTCAGACTGGAGTCCTTTGACTAGTGGTGTGTCTCAGTGGTCATAGAATAATGGAATCCCTCCTCTGTGGAAACAGGCCCTTTGGCCCAACAAGTGCACTGGTCCTCTGAAGATTATTCCCACTAAACCCATTCCCGTACCCTGTTACTCTACGTTTACCACTGACTAACACAACTTACACATCCATGAACACTATCGGCAGTTGAGCATGGCCAATTTACCCGACATGCACAACTTTGGATTTTGGGAAAAAAACAGAGCACCCAGATGAAACCCACGCAGACATGCGGAGAACATGCAAACTCAGTTGGTGTGGCATAGTGGCTCAGTGTTTGGCACTCTACACATCCACACCCGCTCACAGATGGGGACTCCCACTGCCTTTCTCCCAGGTAACTGCACCTTTTGCCCCCAGCCCTGAGCCATAGCCAAACTCAGATTCCATGAATCATGTGGTTACCCAGTGTAAAGCAGCTTATGGTCTCACTCCGTACACAACAGTCATTCCAGGCACCCAGCTGGTGGGCAGCACCAAAAGGATCCCGTCTCTGGCCCAGATACATGTTTGGATGAGATTGACTGACAGTCTGTCATGCACAGAGTGGATGCTGAGGAGCAAACCAAACGAATCGCCATGTGCCTTAATCCATCAGGCCATTCAGCCCTCCCTGAGGGCCAACAGCTAGAGAGGGGCATCCATGAGGAAATGAAGGCAACGATCCTCACTGCTCGAGGGCAGGATAAGACATAACCTGCAGAGGCGCTATATAACTGCAGAACAACAACCAGGGGAATGCCCCTCCCCTCCCCCCGTCAGCTTCACCTGGAGACACTGTGTCCAAGTTGTCTGGATTTTTGTGGATATGACCTGCACCTCTCTTCACGATGAAAAACTGGGCCCGACCCTTTGTCTCCCATGTCTCAGAAAGGAGGAGGTACACCTGGGATACGACCCCTCAATCGCGCCCGTAATGAGGCTTGGGCCCTGTGCTAATTAATTGCTGAATACGAAATAGACTTTAGGGATTTCCACAATGTGCGATAGGAGCTCAGGGATCAGAAGCGATTGTTTGGGTTTCCCCGAGAATGGGCGCATGGTTGTAGGATACCAAGCACCCTGCCTGGACTAGGGGTCATTTTCAGACAGCGATATTCCAGGAAGCCCACCAGGGAGAATTCCTCAGAAACAAAATTAAAAACCGGCTGTGACCAGGCGGGAAGGCTCCTCCCCCAGCTTGTCCCACACATACCAGGCTCTCACAATGGACTAGTCATTAAACTCACAGGGAATTCCTTATTCATGAACATTTATCACAAACTGACATAATCATAATGAATGTATCAGGGATACAGTATTCAGAGTGGTGTCCTTCCCCATTAAAATAATCATGTTCGCAACTGACCCACAGGATAATGGGACAAAGGACAGGGAAATTTGAGGGAAAACACAGAACGCAGAAAAGTAATTAACAGACAAAAGAAAAGGGAACGCCTTAATGATTTAGCCACAGTATACGAGGCCACTCCCAGGGCAGTAGTGTTACCGGTCAGTACGCTGACTTGGCTAATTTGGAGAATAAACTCAGGATCCTGACCCAACAACTCTCTAATGAGCTTAAGAAAGACTGAATACAGAAAACCCAGAGGACACCATGGGTCAACTCGTGGAGAATCAGGCTAACCATCACTTCGTGACCAAACTGGAGGGTCACGCCAACACGATTATCCAGATCATCCACGGCCCAATCAGAGATTATGGTGAGCAGTAAAACCACACCCTGTGCAGTAACGGGATTATGGAGCAGCTGAGGGAGGAGCTCAGGCAGGCCTGCCAAGGGAAAGTCCCATCCCGGGTTAGTGACAAACAGTGTAAACATTTGTTCCAGGAGAACACCCACACCAACGTCTCTCACTGTCAGTGACAGCAGCTCACCAAGGACTGGGTTAATAACAGCTCTAAGGACACTCTAGGTGCGACACCTGGGCTTGGTATGAGGGATTCCACTTAACCCAAGTGACCAAAGTTAGGATGAAGTCCAAATTATTGGAGTTGTATAAAAACGGTATTTGGATGGGTTACCATGATTACCTCCCACTTACTGTGGAGATAGATGGAACATTGCCAGGGACCACACTTACGTAAATGGGAAGGAACAGGTCATACCATGACATTCCCATAGCCTGTTATCCAAGAATTCGGCTCCTCTCACATCGATTGTGGTCCTAACCGCACTCACCTTGATATATCTCGGGATACAGGTGGTTAGGATTGCAGGCTGCAGCAGATGGGTACGATCATGGTGAATAATCGTACCAACCTGGGCACACCCTCAGAGGCTGGAAGGTAGATGGAACTCCCCAGGTGATGACCTTAGTTTCATTCATTTGTAGCGTTTGAGTGTTCCTGGCTGGGCCAGTATTGATTTCCTGCCCATAGTTGCCATTACGACAGATTGGCCATGTTAAATTGCCGATTGTGTCAAGGGATATTCGGACTAGCTGGAATAGCCATAGGAAATGCAGGGTTTCAAGGATGTCATTGGGGGAGTGGGTCTGAGTTGGATTCTCTTCAGAGGATCATTGTGGACTCAATGGGACGAACGGTCTGATTCTGTTCTGTAAAGATTTTATGATATCACTTATCAGCTATAAGACTTAGGGTGTAGGTTTGCTCGCTGATAGGTTTGATATTCAGACGTTTCGTTACCTGGCTGGGTAGCATCATCAGTGGCGACCTCCAAGTGAAGCTATAAGACCATCGGTTTGGAAAAGGTACACAATGGCTTTTGCACAGACAGCTGGCTACTCTGACAACAAGCATAACCAGCTTTTAAAATTAGATTTGTAATTTATTGCATAAGCTTTTTTTCTTTCCATTCAAGTGGATGTGTTGGGGGGAGATGTCACAACCTCCTGGCTAAAACACAGATAGACAGCCAAGGTTTATGGGCCAAGGGAATTCTCCCAAATCACAAAACCCTAACACCAGGCACAGCGCAAACACAGCATAATGTACAAGGCAACAGTTATTCTGGACAGATGTATCTACCAAACAAATGAGGGCCCAGACAGGGAGGCATCAGTTCCTGCTACACTTTAAATTAAGGGGGGGGGTAGATATAGGACTGATGTCAGGGGTAGGTTCTTCACTCAGCGAGTCGTAAGTTCATGGAATGCCCTGCCAGTAGCAGTAGTGGACTCTCCCTCTTTAGGGGTATTTAAGCGGGCATTGGATAGGTATATGGAGGATAGTGGGTTAGTGTAGGTTAGGTGGGCTTTGATCGGCGCAACATCGAGGGCTGAAGGGCCTGTACTGCGCTGTATTCTTCTATGTTCTATGTTCTATAAACCAGCAGCAACAAGCCATCCAAATGATTGGCAATGCTTCAAACTATTAACGGATTCTCCGAATTGGCCAGAACGAGAGAAAGTTCCTGAAAACCATCCAGAAATGAACAAAAACAGGGTTTATCTGCAGACTGATTGCCTGAATCTCTGGAGGCCTTCTGAGGAGATCAGCATGGCAAGAGACAGAGACCATCTGACCATCCAGAGAGAGAGAGAAAACAGTTTCGCAGACCCAGAAGCAGAACCAGTGAGAGAGAGAGAGACAGGCTGAAGCAAAACCTAGGGGCATGGGAGAGAGGGAATGTGAAATTCCATTGAGAGAGAGAGTTGGAACCAACTGGAATAACAAGTGTCACTCCTTCAGTCTGTCCATGTTTTAACTCCTCAGTCTTAGTCTGACTTCCTCTTCTCTCCCTCTCTCTGTCCCCTCTCTCTCTGTCCTGTCTGGCTCTCTCTCTCACACACACACACACTCTCTTTCTCTCACTCTCTCCCTCTCCCTGTCTCTCTCTACCCATCTTTCTCCTATCCCCCTTCTTCATCCCCACTCTCTCCATCTGTCTCTTTTTCTCACCCTCCCTTTCTGTTTTTCGCTATTTCAGACCTGAAAGATCTCACCCAATTTTGTACCCCCTCAAAAATACTATGCCCTTCATTTTCACTGTCCTCCCAAAATTATCCCCTTTCCCAAATATCTTCCCTCCCAAATAATTGCCTCACCAAATTAGCCCCCCTCAAATATTTTGCTGCCACCAACATTGCTGTGAGTCCCACTCCCTGGGGCAGAGGGAAATGAATGGAAAAGTGTGGAGCTGGAAAAGCCCAGCAGGTCAGGCCTGAACCGTCGACTCTCCTGGCTGACCCGCTGTGCTTCCCCAGCTCCACACTTTGTAACTCTGACTTTCTAGCATCTGCAGTCCTCACTTTCTCACGCAGGTAAATAAGTCTGGGTTGACTGACTGGCTTATGGCTGTTTTAATGCAAGGCTTGTATCACAGATGGAGTCCTTTCTGCCCATTCCTCCTCTCCCCCATAAAATGATCTTTGTCCTGTTCAGGATCCTCAGGATTGTCCCCTGAATGGCCTCACTGAGTCTCCTTTCTGTGGAGACATCTTCTCCGTGTTGTGGTTCTGTTCGCCGAGCTGGGAATTTGTGTTACAGACGTTTCGTCCCCTGTCTAGGTGACATCCTCAGTGCTTGGGAGCCTCCTGTGAAGTGCTTCTGTGATCTTTCCTCCGGCATTTGTTGTGGTTTGAATCTGCCACTTCCGGTTGTCAGTTCCAGCTGTCCGCTGCAGTGGCCGGTATATTGGGTCCAGGTCGATGTGTTTGTTAAATACAGGGGTCGAAACATCTGCAAAACAAATTCCCAGCTCGGCGAACAGAACCATAACAACGAGCACCCGAGCTACAAATCTTCTCCCAAACTTTGAACACCTCTTCTCCATCCTGTCTCAGACTTTGCGTCTCATGCTGTCCCTCCCTCAATCTCTCTGTCTCTCACAGCAGCCCCTCCTTTCTCCAACAACCCTAAAACCCCATCAAACAGTCCACCGTCTCTGGCTGTCCCACTCCCCCCTTGTCTCCCAATCTCCCCCTTCCCATGTATACCCACAGTTCCTGGGCTGGAGGACATGGTGCAGAGACGAACACACCTGTTGACTGACTGCTGTCATGCACAGAAAGATCCCACTCTGCAACCATTCCCCAGCCACACACACTGTCCTTCTCCCTCCATATGTGTCCTTCTTTCTCTCCATGTTTCTCACTGCCCATCTCTCTCTCCTTAATTTTTCCATCCCCACTCTCTCCATGTCTCTCTTTCTCTTTTTGTCACTCTCCCCTTTTCGTTTTCTTCATTTCAGACTCAATGAGAAAAGTACTTTTATGTCCCTTACACTAACCCCCTCCCCACAGTCGGGGTAACATTCGGGAGAGACCAGGAAAAGGTTGATCCGCCGCATTAACTGTACAGCATCCAGCGCCACAGAGACCAACTCTTCCCATGTCTCTTCCCAAGTCACTGGGACAGGGGTCGAATGAGACAGGGGGAGAGAAACTACAAGAGAGAAAGAGAGATGGGTAGACAGACAGTGAGAGGGAGGGAGAGAATAAGAGAAAGACAGGCAGGCAGAGGGTGGGAGAGAAAGTGAGAAGAACTGAAAAAGAGCAGGAGAGAGGCAGAGAGAGAAAGGGAGAGAGAGAGAGAGAGTAAAACCCCAGGAAGGGAAATGCAATGTCAGACAGACACAAGGTGAAAAAGGGGGGGAAGGTCAGATAGACAGCAAGACAGAAAACCCAGGGAGAGATATAGGAGAGAGAGAGAGAGGAGTTGCAGTAGCATCATAGAGCTGAGAGAGTGGAATGGGGGTGGGGGGTGGGCTGTTGCGATGCAACGAGAATGATTTACAGACAAGAAAGTCAAGATCCCCCAGAGCTGAGAGAAAGATGCAGAGAGAGATGAGCAAGGTGTTAGTTTTGTGGAAGATTGAATGATTAAACATTCCTGAAAAACATGATGGGGTATGAAAGGGGCAGAGTGTTGGAGGAAGGGAATCTGCAGGGAAATGGCAACAGGGCAGAGATATGAAGGATGTTGTGAGATAGGGATTGAAGGAAAAATGTGGGAGAGACAGCTGGGAACACAGAAATATACATAAGAGCTCTCATGGGAGTGGGAAACAGTGAGATCGGTAGGATCAGACTGTTCAGCTGCCCTCTCTCGCATTTTGGGCCTTTGTCTCTCCTCAGTGAAGAGCTCGCATGTTGTGGTAAAATTCCCACAGACAGCCTGAATGTGTGTGTTTGTGTGTGTGTGTGTGTGTGTGTGTGTGTGTGTGTGTGTGTGTGTGTGTGTGTGTGTGTGTGTGTCTGTGTGTGTGTCTGTGTGTGTGTGTGTCTGAGTGTGTGTCTGAGTGTGTGTCTGAGTGTGTGTGTGTTTGTGTGGGTGTGTGTGTGTGCCTGTGTGTCTGTGTGTGTGTGTGTTTTCACTCTCGCTGGTTCCAGCTCCTGTCTGATGATCCCGTATAGCAGAATAATTTGATTCTCTCTCTGTACTGTCCGGGTTTCAGCTCCCAAATCAAATGCTAAATCATTCACGATCCTATTGAATAACAGAGTAGGCTCGAAGGGCTGAATGGTCTCCTCCTGTTCCTATTTCGGATGGTGTTATGTTCTTAACACTATCTCCCAGCTCTTGGCCCCCACACTGGAGGTTATGACTCCACAAGGCCCTGATCTGTAGAGTGCTGCACTCTTCCGTGAGTCTCAGAGGGAACCAGATTTGGATTGGAGTTGCAGCCTCTCAGTGTGAAGTGAAATCTCCTCGAGATTCCCCTCATTCTCTCACTGTGAGGTGGAGCAGGCCAGTCACGGGGAAGCAAACAGCAGGCCAGGTCTGCCCTGTCCTCCAGCTCCATTTCAGAAGGCCACATGGGAGGGGCTTGTTTCCTTCATCAGCTTCCCGTGCTCTCCCTTCTGGGTTAGGATGGGGGCCTAATGGTCTTGCTCCTTACTCTTATTGAGGTGCAGGCTGGCTATGGTTGGGTTATACAGGGCATGCCCCTGGAGTGAAGTCAGTTAGCTCAGTTGGCTGGACAGTTGGTTTATAATGCAGAGTAAAATGAATAGCACGTGTTCAATTCCCACACCAGCTGGGGTTACCCTGAAGGACTCTCCTTCCCAACCTCTCCCCTCAGCTGGGGCATAGTGACCCTTTGTTTAAATCCCCACCAGACACCGCTCTGTAATGAGGAGCTGTCCTATGCGCTGGTAAGACTATGGTGACAAAACATTGGTTTGTACCTGGAGCACTGGGTGCAGGACTAGTCACTGCATTGCCAGAGGGATGTTAGTGTGTGGGGAAGGTTTACTGGATGAATCCCCACTGGAATGAACGGCACTCTCTTTCACCCAGTCAATTCACTCTTGTAGCCTTTGTGTCTTTGGAGACACGAGGACCATTTGACCTGAAACAGCAGCTGGATTTTATATTCATAAGATTGGCTAGTTTACACACACATACACACACATACACATACACACACACACTCCCTCAAACACAAACACAGACACACTCACACACACACAAACACACACACACACTCCCTCAAACACACACAGACACACTGTCACACACACAAACACAAAGGACCCCGCCACACACAGGCTCTCTCACACACACAGACACACGCTCCCTCAAACACAAGCACAGACACACGCTCACACACACACATCCACACAGGCACAACTCTCTCACACACATACACACACAAGCACAGACTATATCTCTCATACACATACACGCACAGACATACGCTCCCTCAAATATACACACAGACACACACTCTCTCACACACACACAGACACACTTTCTCTCCCGCACACACATGGACATACACTCTCCCTCTCACACACACTGACACACACACTCACACACACATCCACACAGACACACACTCTCTCACACACATACACACTATTTCTCACATAAGACACATAGACACATACGCACATAGACACACACATAGATACACAGACACATTCTCTCTCACACACAGACACATTCTCTCTCACACACATACACACTCTCTCACACACACCCTCACTCACACACATGCACACACAGACACACACACCCTTAAACATACACACAGCCACACACTCTCACATGAACATGCACTTTCTCTCTCATGCACACATATACAGACACTCAGAGATAGACATGCATCCACTCTTTCACACACACAAACACGGGCAGTCTCTCTCTCTTTGTCTTTGTCTCTCTCACACACAGACACACACACACAAACACATTCTCTTACACACACACACACACACACTCACACACACATACGCACAGACACACTCTCTCTCACACACATACACACTCTCTCACACACACCCTCACACAAATGTACAGAGACACACACATCCTCAAACACACACACACACACACTCTCACATGAACATGCACTTTCTCTCTCACGCACATATACAGACACAGAGAGATACACATGCATCCACTCTTTCACACACACAAACACGGGCAGTCTCTCTCTCTATCTCTCTCTCTGTCTCTCTCACACACAGACACACAGACACACACACACATAGACACACAGACACACATACACATAGACACACAGACACATTCTCTCACACAGACACACTCTCACACACACATACACACAAACACACTCTCTCTCACACACACCTACACACACATGCACACAGAGACACACACACCCTCAAACACACACACAGCCACGCACTTTCACATGAACATGCACTTTCTCTCTCACGCGCATATACAGACACAAAGAGATGCACATGCATCCTCTCTATCATGCACACAAACACGGACAGCCTCTCTCTCTCTGACTGTTTCCCTCTCACACATACACACACCCACACACACACACAGCTGTAAAGCCATGGTTGAGAATTTGATGGAGAAATTATTTCTCCGAGGACTGAACCCTGATCTCACTTGATGACTGCTCCAGGGGGACAGACAGCAGCTACAGATGACTTGTTGGATCTTCCTATGCACCACCTCTTGCATCGACAGCGTTAGTCTATTTGGGTGCCTGCTTTTCTAAAACGTCTCCAAGCAACAACTGACTTTAGATTGATGAAAGTTTTCCCCCAAACCATGTTTCAAACACATGCATCTGTTATTTTTCACTGATCGTTTAAAATGATCTGAATCTTCTGAAATGGGGAGTGGCTTCCATTTCAAATTACGAAACCAGAGCGCCTCACGGACCCTGAGGAAATGATCAGGGAATTGCATCTGTTCCTTTCTATCCTCTGCACTCTGTACCACCAGATAGTGCTCCCTCAGTACCTCAGATAGTACTCCCTGAATACCCCAGATAGTTCTCCCTGAATACGTCAGATAGTGCTCCCTCAGTACCTCAGATAGTTCACCCTGAATACCCCAGATAGCTCTCCCTCAATACCACAGAAATTGCTCCCTCAGTACCTCAGACAGTTCTCCCTCAATCCCTCAGAAAGTGCTCCCTCAATCCCTCAGAAAGTGCTCCCTCAATACCTCAGATAGTGCTCCCTCAGTACCTCAGATAGTTCTCCCTCAATACCTCAGATAGTGGTCCCTCAATACCTCAGATGGTTCTCCCTCAATACCTCAGATAGTTCTCCCTCAATACCTCAGAAAGTGCTCCCTCAATATCTCAGAAATTGCTCCCTCAGTACCTCAGATAGTGCTCCCCCAATATCTAAGAAAGTGCTCCCTCAAAACCTCAGATAGTGCTCACTCCGTACCTCAGATAGTACTCCCTTAATACCTCAGAAAGTGCTTCCTCAATACTTCAGAAAGTGCTCTCTCAATACCGAAAAAAACATCACTTTGTTGTGTTTAACCCCCAAAGCCCCTTAGTCAGTAGCTCCACAAAACATTCACATCCTCAACACTTCAGGGCTCAGCCCAGCTCCTCCCTCAGATTGCGTTCAAACCCCTTCAGACTGGAAGGACCCACATCCACTCCTGTCCAAGATTGGAGCCCAGGTACCCAGAACATTACTTGTCTCTCTGGATTAATTTTACAGTTCCTACAGTGTTGAAGCAAACCATTCCGTCTATTGGCTCCACACTGACTGTCTGAACAGTATCACACCCAGAGTCACATCCTCTACTCTATCCCTGTAATGCTGAATTTCCCAAGGCATCTTTGGGCGGTGGGAGGAAGCTGGATCACCTGGAGGGAACCCGCACAGATACAGAGAGAATGTGTAAACTCCACACAGACAGTCACCGGGAGTTAGAATCAAACCACTGAGGCACCGTGCTGTCCTCTCTCCTTGGATGCCATCTCATCTAACCGTTTACTAAGCAACCTCCCATGTGAAACCTTCTCATCTATCTCCTTGGTCATCCCTTCAAAAGCTCTATCAAGTTGGACACACCATTTCCACAAACAAAGCCAAGCTGACTATCCCGAATCAATTCTTGCTTTTCCAAATGCATGTGAGTTGTCTCTCAGAATGCCCTCCAACAGCTTACCCACCACTGCCATCAGGCTCACAGCTCCATAGTTCAATGGCTGTCCCTTGCAGCCTTACTTCAATAATGGCCCATCATTAATCACCCTCCAGTCTTCAGGCACCTCACCCGTTGTTCCTGATCGGTCCATCTGACAAGGCCATCTCCATCCTTCTGTCATCTAAGGCTAACATTCTCAGTATTTATCACCCAACCAATCTTCATATCATTCATGAACCCAATGGTTAACCATCCACCATTCAAATCTAAATCATTTCTATCAACCGCATCAACAAGACTCCAACAGTGAGACATGAACAGACAGAGATTTCTAATTGGGCCATCACTGTCTGCTTCCTGCCACTCAGCATTCTGCGCCAAATTCCTTGGATCTTGAGTTTTTATGTTCACTATCAGTTTCCAGTATGGGTCCTGATAAAAGCCTTACTAACCTCCAAGCAGATGACAGGAAAGTATTGCCCTTATTTACACACCTGACCACCTCCTTAAAAAGTGCAATCCCATTGGTCAGACCTGACCCCTCCTTAACACAACCATTCTGACTGTTCTTCATGAACTCCAGTCTCTTTAAATGCTAATTAATTCTATCTCCCAAAATTGCTTCCAACAGACGTCCCACCCACGATATTAGCCTGACTGGCCTGTAGCTGCCTGGTATATCCCATGCTCCTTCTTGAATAACAGTACCACATGGTCAGTCCGACGACACCTCTCCTGTGGCCAGAGGGGATTTGAAAATGTTTGCAAGTGTACCTGCTACTTCCTCCGTCACCTCATTCGGTAAACTGAGATACATTTCCACCGTCTTTGGGGATTTATTGAGTTGTAAGAAGGCCAGACCACTCAGACCCATCTCTCTCTATATATATGCTAATTCATTTAATTGTATCACAGAGCATCTTCACGATTTCATATCAACCCTGTCCCAATGAGCACTGACAAAATACACCCATTCACAGTAGCCTCTGGGTACATGCACAAATTCTCACTGTGTTCCACAACCTACTCTTTCTCTGATTATCAATTCACCCTTCATGTCACTGTAAAGTACTTTCAGATTTTTATTTCCCCTCTTAGCATTCCACTCTCCCAGGCAAATAGCCTGCGAAATGATTTGGAGGAGTGTGGTATGTCATTCTGGATGTGGATTAGCATTGGGAAGCTCAGAAATAAGGAACACACGACTGTGCTGAGTGTGGGGCAGTGGGATTTATTTGGGATGCGCACATGGAAGCGAAGGAATAAACCTCAGCCCTGCAGCATGAAAATATCCCTTTGAGCTGGTAGGTCAGTCACACGAAACGAAAACTTGATCCCTGGGAAAAGAGGGTGGTAACCAAATGAAGACAGTCTGTTTGAACACAGTCTCTGGAATCTGGAAGCGGAAATCATTGCTGAGCAGGGTATGAAGGACGCAGAGTTAGAAATGTACTGAAAAATTACAGATATTCCTCGTAGACCACAAGACATGGGAGCAGAAATTAGGCCATTCATCCCATCTGATAGTGTGCCACTCACTCAGTACTGACCCTCTTACAATGCAGGTATCCCCCAGACTGATGTGCTGACAGTGCAGCACTCCCCCAGTCATGATCCTCTGACAGTATGGCACTCGCTCAGTACTGACTCTCTGACAGTGCAGCGCTCCCTCAGTACTGACCTTCTCACAGTGCAGTACTGCCCCCAGATTGACCCTCTGACACTGCGGCAATCCCCCATTACTGACCCCCTGATAGCGCAGCACTCCCTCAGTAGTATCCTCTGACAGTGCAGCATTTCCACAGTACTGACCCTCCAACAGTACGGCACCCCCGCAGTGCTGACTCTCTGATAGTGAATCCCTCCCTCAATCTGACCCTCTGACATTGCAGCACTCCGTCAGAACTGACCCCCTGACAGTGCAGCACTGCCTCAGTACTGACCCTCTGACAGTGCAGCAATACCTCAGTACTGACCCTCTGACAGTGCAGCTCTCCCTCAGTACTGACCCTCTCACAGTGTAGCAATTCCTGAGTAATGACCCTCTCACAGTGCGAAGCTCCCTCAGTACTGACAGTCTGACAGTGCAGCACTCCTTCCGTACTGACCCTCTGACAGTGCAGCACTCCCTCAGTACTGACCCTCTGACAGTGCAGCACTCCCTCAGTACTGACCCTCTGACAGTGCAGCTCTCCTTCAGCACTGCTCCTTTGACACTGCAGTGCACCCTCAGAAATGACGCTCTGATACAACAGCATTCCCTCAGTACTGACCCTCTGATTCTGCAGCACTCTCTTTGTACTGACATTTCTACAGTGCAGCATTCCCTCTGTACTGATACTCATACAGTTTGGCATTCCCTCAGTACTGACCCTCCGACAATGTGGCACTCCCTCAATACAGATGCTCTTACAGTGCAGCACTCCCTCGGTTCTGACCCTCAGATAACGTGGCATTTTCTCAGTACTGACCCTCCGACACAGCAGAACTCCCTCAGTACCGACACTCTGACAGTGTGGCACTACCACATTCCTGGACTTCTGAAAGTCCAGCATTGCCTCAGTACTGACTCTTTGGCAGTGTACTTCTCCCTCAGTACTGACCCTCCGAAACAACACTCCCTCAGAACTGATACTGACCGTGTAGCGCTCCCACAGTAATGACCCTTTGAGTGTGCATCACTCTCTCAGGACTGACCCTCTGGCAATGCAGCAGTCCCTCAGTACTGACTGTCTGACACATAGTGTGGTGCTCCCTCAGTACTGACCCCCTCACACCGTGGTGCTCCCTCAGTTCTAACCCTTTCACAGTGCAGCGCTCCCTCGGTAGTAACCCTCTCACAGTGCGACACTCTGACAGCATGGCCATCCATTAGTACTGACTGTCAGAGAGTGCGAGCTTCATCATTACTGACTCTCTCACTGCACAGCAATTCCTCCGTCCTGACTCACTGACAATGCTGCACTCCCTCCACACTGACCCTCTGACAATGCTGCACACCCTCCACACTGACCCTCTGACAATGCTGAAATCCCTCCACACTGAACCTCTGACAATGCTGCACACCCTCCACACTGATCCACAGACAATGCTGTACTCCCTCCACACTAACTCTCTGACAATGCTGCACTCCTTCCACACTGATCCTCAGACAATGCTGCACTCCCTCTACACTGAACCTCTGACAATGTTGTACACCCTCCACACTGACCCTCTGACAATGCTGTACTCCCTCCACACTGAACCTCTGACAATGCTGCAAACCCTCCGCACTGATCCACAGACAATGCTGCACTCCCTCCACACTGAACCTCTGACAATGCTGCACTCCTTCCACACTGATCCTCTGACAATGCTGCACTGCCTCCACACTGAACCTCTGACAATGCTGCACACCCTCTACACTGACCCTCTGACAATGCTGCACTCCCTCCGTCCTGACTCTCTGACAATGCTGCACTCCCTCCACACTGATCCTATGACAATACTGCACTCCCTGCAGAATGATCCTCTGACAATGCTGCACTCCCTCCGTCCTTACTGTCTGACAATGCTGCACTCACTCTACACTGATCCTCTGCAAATGCTGCACTCCCTCCATACTGACCCTCTGAAAATGCTGCACTCCCTCCACACTGATCCTCTGACAATGCTCCACTCCCACCACACTGACCTTCTGACAATGCTGCATTCCCTACTTACTGATCCTCTAACAATGCTGCACTCCCTCCACACTGACCCTCTGACAATGCTGCATTCCCTCCATACTGATCCTCTGACAATGCTGCACTCCCTCCATACCGATCCTCTGATAGTGATGCACTCCCTCAGTACCGACTCTCTGACAGTGTGGAAGTGGCCCTATACTGACCCTCCGACAGTGTGGCCCAATCTCAGGTCAAAACCTCTGACAGTACAGCACTCCATCATAACTGACACTCTGACAGTACAGCACTGCCTCAGTACTGACCCATTGACAGTGCAGCACTCCATCAGTACTGACCCTCTGACAGTGCAGCACTCCCTTAGTACTGACCCTCTGGCAATAAGGCACTCCCTCAGTACAGACCCTCTGACAGTACAGCACTCCCTCAGTACTGACCCTCTGACAATGCAGCACTCCCTCCGTACTGACCCTCTGACAGTGCAGCACTCCATCAGTTCTGACCCTCTGACAGTGTAGTGCTCGTTCAGTACGGACCCTCTGATGGTGCAGTGCTCTCTCAGTGCAGATCCTCTGATAGTGAGGCTTGCCATCTGGACTGAAACTCTGACAGTGTGGTGCTCACTCAGTACTGACTCTCTGACAGTGCGCCACTCTCTCTGTACTGACCCTCTGAAATAGCACTCACTCAGAACTGACTCTCTCACTGTGTAGTGCTCCCTCAGTACTGACATTTTGATAGTGCGTGCTCCCTCAGTGATGACTCTCTGACAGTGTAGTGCCCTCTCAGTACTGACCCTCTAATGGTGCAGTGCTCTCAGAGTGCAGAGCCTCAGACAGTGCGGCATTCCCTCTGGACTGAACCTCTGACATTGTGGTGCTCCCTCAGTACTGACCCTTTGACAGTGTAGTACTCCTCAGAAATTGCCCTCTGGTAATGCAGCAGTCCCTCACTACTGACTGTCCGACAGTGCGGTGATCCCTCAGTACTCACCCTCTGGCAATGCAGCATTCCCTCAGTACTGACCCTCTGACAATGCGGCACTCCCTCAGTACAGACGCTCGCACAGTGCAGAACTTCCTCATTACTGACCATCTGACAATGTGGCACTGCCCCCATACCGACCGTGTGATAGTGCGGTACACCCTCAGTTCTGACCCTCTGACAGTGCAGCTCTTTGACAGTGCAGCGAACCTTTAGTTCTGACAGTCTGATAGTGTAGTGTTCCCTCAGTACTAACCCTCTGAGAATGCACGCTCCCTCATTACTGACCCTCTGACAGTCCAGCACTCCCTCAGTACTGATCCTCTGACAGTGCAGCACTTCCTCAGTACTGACACTCTGACAGTGCAGCACTCCCTCAGTACTGACCTCTTGACAGTCCAGCACTCCCTCAGTACTGATCCTCTGACAGTGCAGCACTTCCTCAGTACTGACACTCTGACAGTGCAGCACTCCCTCAGTACTGACCTCTTGACAGTGCAGCACTCCCTCAGTACTGACCATCTTACAGTGCAACACTCCCACAGTACTAACCCTCTGACAGTACAGCACTCCCTCAGTACTGACCCGCTGACAGTCCAGCACTCCCTCAGGAATTCATTGTAATTTTAATCATGATAGAGATTGAACCAACAATGTTGGCATCACGAACCCACTGACAGTGCAGCACTCCCTCAGTACTGACCATCTGACAGTGCAGCACTCCCTCCGTACTGACCCTCTGACAGTGCAGCACTCCCTCAGTGTTGACCCTCCGACAGTGCAGCACTCCCTCAGTAATGACCCTCTGACAGTGCAGCACTCCCTCAGTACTGACCCTCTGATAGTGCAGCACTCCCTCAGTACTGACCCTCCGACAGTGCAGCACTCCCTCAGTACTGACCCTCCGACAGGGCAGCACTCCCTCAGTGTTGACCCTCCGACAGGGCAGCACTCCTTCAGCACTGACCCTCTGACAGTGCACCACTCCCTCAGCACTGACCCTCTTTTTTTCTATTTCATAAGAGTCTTGTGGAAAGTTGGAGACATAGGGTTTGCAAATTCTGAGGAAGCATGAGAGAGACACACAAACAAAGCCCTGTCTGAAACTCTCTGCAATACACTATTCAGAGGCACAGAGTCACAGAAATGCACAGCTTGGAACCAGTCCCTCCTATCCAACTTGTCCATGCCAACCAGATATTCTCATCTCATTTCATTCCATTTGCTAGCACTTGGCTGATATCCCTCTAAACCCTTCCTATTCACATACTCATCCTGATGCCTTTTAAATGTCGCAATTATACCGGCCCCCATCACTTCCTCTGGCAGCTACCTGCATGCCCTTGAATAAGTGCTCAAACATTCATACTGTCGATACAAACTCTAATAAACACCAACCTACGAAAGGCTAGCATTGTCATTTTCAACCGACCCTTAGCTTCTTCATTCCGCTGATTTCAACACAGGTAAAGAAACAGAGTTAGTGACCATCCACCGTGACCCTGTTATAAACTTATTTTCAAATGTGGCTTGCATGTGATTACCACACCCTCTAATAGTTGCCTGGAAGTTGGGGGTGAGCTGTACTCTCCTGCTGCAGTCCTTGGGTGTCCCACAGTGATGTTAGGGAGGGAGCTCCAGGAGTTTGACCTGAACCATGTCAAGAGCTCTCTTACTGGAGTGCCTTTTTAATGTTAGGAAGTTATTATAGACCAGGAGGACCCGAGAGCTGCTGTCTTGTCAGAGAGAGAGGCCTGGCGGATTACACACCTCAGGTGAGGGGCGAGGTTGAGAAGCTGGGGCCTTCACGGTAATTTCAGACATGATAGAGATTGAGCCAACAATGTTGGCATCACGAACCTTTTAGCTGAGGTAACTGACCCCCCCACCCCCCTTTGTAGCAGAGGGATTCAATCCCATGAACAGAGCAAGCTTGAGAATTCAACACTAAAATCAATCTGTACGGACGCGCTAGAGACCTGAAACATCAATACAGAGATTGCTGAAGAAGCTAAGCATGTCCGGCAGCATCTCTGAGGGGAGAGGGAGAAAGAGACAGGCAGAGTTCACATTTCAATCCTGTGATTTCTGCGGGAAGGTTCCTTCAGAACAGACCGTTTTGAGGAAGGGTCACTTGTAATGTGATTTGTTCCTCTCTCTCTTCACCATTGGTACTGAATTTCTCCAGCCATCTGTTTGCTTGAGAATTTGATCTGATCTGATCCAAGCGTCACTGAGTAATTCAGTCTGTGTTCAATGCCCTGAGGCTACTTCTGCTGAAAGTTGACAAACAGGTTTAAGGCTTTGTAAGGTATTGTATTCGGAGGGCGGGGTATATGGGAGAACAGAATCAGAACACAGGCAGTTCACAAAGATCCTTCTCAATTTAACTTTGTGATGTTAATTCAGAAGGAAAAGCTCAGATCTAACATTTCAGTTAATCAGCCAAGGGGAGTATATATGTCATGACAAAGACTTGTTGTAAAGACTACAGAACCGAACTTTAGTGACTATGTTTGTACGTAAAGTTTTTTTGTGAATAAAGTCTCTGTTTGAAATTGATATAAATATGTTTTCGAGGGTGATAAGCATCTAGAGCTTGTGGAGGCATTTTCCTTGTCTCTAATCTTTCTTAAAGAAACGCTAGACAAGTTAGATACTCCCCGGGTATAGACATCAAAGGATCATCAACGGGGAGGAGATGGTGACATTTTCATGGGGGCTCTGTTGCCTCACCCCACCCGGGTTCGATTCCAGCCTCGGGCGACTGTCTGTGTGGAGTTGGCACATTCTCCCCATGTCAGCCTCCGGGTGCTCCAGTTCCCTCCCACTGTCCAAAGATGTGCAGGCTAGGTGGATTAGCCAGAGGAAATGAAGGGATGCAGGGATAGAGAAGGTGGGTGAGATGCTCTGCTGAGTGTTAGTGTGAACCTAATAGGCCGAATGGCCTGTTTCCACATCTTAGGGATTCTATGATCAATCCAGAGACTCAAATAATGTTCTGGGTCCTGGGCTCCAATCTTGGGGATGTCAGTGGGTCATCACAGTGAGAACAGGTTTGGGGATGAACACGGTCCAAGGGGGCAACAGGTTTGCTTTCTGAGGTGTTGAGGGCATGAATGTTCTGTCGAAGTGTTTTGGGGATAAACATACTGAGGGGATGGTTTCTCAGGTATTGAGGGAGCACTATCTGTCAATACAGGGTGCAGATGGTCAAAAGGTACAGATACACTTCATAGAACATAGAACATAGGACATAGAACAGTACAGCACAGAACAGGCCCTTCAACACACGATGTTGTGCCCACCATTGATCCTCATGTAAGGAAAACCTAATGTATGAACCCTCAAATGTCTGTGACCATACGTATGTCCAGTAGTCTCTATTGTATCCCCAATGACCTCGCTTCCACACTGCTGCTGGCAACGCATTCCATGCTCACTCAACTCTCTGCGTAAGGAACCCGCATCTGACATTCCCTCTATACTTTCCGCCAAACAGCTTAAAACCCCTCATGTTAACAATTTCTGCCTAAGTGAAAAAATGTCTCTGGCTATCAACTCTGTCTATGCCTCTCATTATTTTGTACACCTCAATTAGGTCCCCTGTCTTCCTTCTTTTTTCCACTGAAAAAAGTCCGAGCTCAGTCAACCTCTCTTTGTTAGATAAGCCCTCCATTCCAGGCAGCATCTTGGTAAACCTCCTCTGAACCCACTCCAAAGCATCTACATCTTTCCTATAATAGGGCGACCAGAACTGGACGCAGTATTCCAAGTGCGTTCTAACCAAAGTTTTATAGAGCTGCATCAAGATCTCACGACTCTGAAACACAATCCTCCTGTTAATGAAAGCCAAAACACCATATGCTTTCTTAACAACCCTGTCAACTTGGGTAGCCATTTTAAGGGATCAATGTACCTGCACACCAAGATCCCGCTGTTCCTCCACACTGCTAAGAATCCTATCCTTAGTCCTGTACTCAGCTTTCAAATTTGATCTTCAAAAATGCATCACCTCGCCTTTATCCAGGTTGAACTCCATCAGCTACCTCTCAGCCCATCTCTGCATCCTGTCAATGTCCCGCTGCAGCCTACAACAGCTCTCTATACTGTCAACGACACCTCCAACCTTTGTGTTGTCTGCAAACATGCTGACCCATCATTCACTCCCCTCATCCAAGTCATTAATAAAAGTTACAAACAGTAGAGGCCCAAGGACAGAGCCTTGTGCAACACCACTCACCACTGATGTCCAGGCAGAATATTTTCCTTCTACGACCACTCGCTGTCTTCTGTTGGCCAGTCAATTCTGTATCCAAACAGCTAAGTTTCCCTGTATCCCATTCCTCCTGACCTTCTGAACGAGCCTACCATGGGGAACCTTATCAAATGACTTACGAAGTCTACATACACAACATCCACAGCTCGATCCTCATCTACTTGCCTAGTAACATCCTTGAAGAACTCAGTAAGGTTTGTGAGACATGACCTGCCCCTCATAAAGCCGTGTTGACTGTATTTAATCAAGCCATGCTCTTCCAGATGGTCATAAATCCTATCCCTCAGAATCCTTTCTAACTCCTTACAGACGACAGACGTGAGAGTGTCTGGTCTGTAATTGCCGGGGATTTCCCTATTTCCTTTCATCAAGAGAGGAATTACATTTGCCTCCCTCCAGTCCTCAGGTACGACTCCAATGTAGAACGAGGATGTAAGGATCTTCGCAAGCAGCGAAGCAATCACATTTCTCAATCCCCAAAGCAGCCGAGGACAAATCTGATCTGGCACTGGTCAATCTTAATATTTGTCAAAATGTTCAGCACATCAGCTCAGGCAGCATCCGCGGATCACGGAAAGGAACATTTCGGACAAAAGGCCTCCCTCAGGATTTCCCTGCACCTCGGAGGATGCTGCTGTGTGTTTCCTGCTGTTTGGTGTTACCTCCCCCATACTCTATAACTGAACATTAACAGTTTGTTGATCGTCATGCCGTCGCGAGAAAGATTTTGGTTTGAATCCAACCTCCTGAGTCCAGCGCAGCCGAAACCTCCGGAGAAGAGAAGATGAACCAACCGCCGTCCCGCGGCTCCCGGTTTGAAATGCTACGCATCCGCAAGCCTCCCCCTCCCTTCACTCGCGCAGTGTCGGTTTAACGGCGGCGCCTCGAGACACCTCAGGGCGGGACGTAGCTCAGCCCCCGGCTCCGATTGGGTAAGGGTCTGTCGATCCAATGGTCCTGGCCAATAGGGATCGCGGTCCGGCTTGGGCACCGCCCCCAGGAGGTGGATCCCTGGAGAAACAGGGGCTTATGGGGATCAGGGAAGGAAAGTTGGGTTGAGAATGATCCGATCAGACATGGTCTGACTGAAAGGTGGAGCAGACTTTGGGAGTTAATCCCTTCATCCTGATGTTCCATGCTATGGTGATCCCTGTTCCATTGGGACAAGAACCTTCCACACTCAGTCCCGTCAATGTGACCATTCACCTGTTTGGGTCTGGCACCATTTCATGTGGTGGCTGGTGGATCAGAGTGTGAGGAGTAATTATAAATGTTGTTGTCTGCAAAAATCACAAGGTTGAGTCATGAAAGAGGAAGGGGGGGTGGTGTAGGTTATATTGTACAAACAGTTATAAGCATCTGTTTCCTACTTCTGCAAAAACATAATAAAACCACAATCAAGAGGCCATAAGGCTCAGTGTGGATAAAGAATGGGAGGAAATGTTACTTTAGCAATGCAAGGAAGCAGATGGCAGTGGAAGAGGATACGCTAACAATGGACCACAGCACGATGTGGTGAAATGGCCAAGCAAGACTTATACTTTGTTATGCACAAGGCCGGGTAAGGCAAGTGATAAACAACAGTAATGGGCGCCAGGTTTAGAATGGTGGGAAGCGGGAAAGAGAATTGAATTGTTTCTCAGTTGTGTACTCATTAAGCTCGGTGTGCCTATCTTACAGGCGCCACGCTATAATAAACGATACTGCTGCTTCAGATCTTGTCTCGGACTGAAATTATTGAAGTGAGTGGGTTCTATTTCACACAATTGGGGGCCTGTCCGGGATATTCCTCCATAGCCGGGGGTGTGGCTGGCCCTGGACACTGTGAAGATGCGTCCCATTCCCGATTGAGGAGCGGTCTCGTGTCCCGGTTTGGTCCACTCCCTTGGTCGAATGGTATGAATCCCACAAGAGAGACATCTGAATCAGACAGAGAAAGGAGGTTGATAGAAAATACAGCAAAAAGGGGCCAGGCAACTCTGTGCACAGACCAAGATAAGAAAACTGACTTTTAAGTACTGCCTTGGTGGCCGGGAAAAGGGGTATTTAATCGCTGAGGGACTGGCGAGGGCCCTGAGAAATGGGGGGTAGGCAGAGTAAGTCAAACTCCGACGAAGTAAAGGAAGAAAAAGTCCCTGCTAACATTCCTCCAGAAAGTCTGTTGGGGAGGATGTTGAGGAAATGGTCATGTAACACTTATCCAAGGGAAAAAGATAAAAAGGAAATGATGAAATATTGTTGTTTAGTATGGACCAAAGAACCAATCCTTCGTCCGGCTGTCTTCTGGCCAAAGTACAGTTCAGACGAGGATTGGGTATGTCAGTATTTAGATTTGTATGTGAATGAATGAAAAACAACCTTTTAGTCAAGAGGAGGCAGACTATGCGTCTTGTTGGAAGGGCAGTTTGGGAATGATGGTAGTAAAGACAAGGGATTCCCCCTCTGCCCCACCCAGTCCCTGGGATCCTCTTGGCTGCTTCCCCCACATCCCCCCCCCCCCCACTACCCTGTAACATAAAATCAAATTAGGTGGAAGTGGAGGAGGAGGAGGAGAGACAGACAGACGGGGACATGGAATGGATGACCCACGAGAGGAGGAAGAAGGAGCGGTGGACGGGGATGTTGTTGTCCCAGACCCTCAATCCTCAACGAAAGAAAAGGAAGATACAGTAGATGTTGAGGAGGCCTCCGGAATATCTAAACCAAAGCCTAGGGGAGGAAAACAATAAAAGAGGAAGAACGTAAAGAGTTATCCCCTTCGGGAGGTACCAGTAGGGGACAAAGAGTTTGGGTTTGTTAGTGCCCCCTCACCAGTGGGGAGGTCAGAACATTTAAAAAGGAGATGAAGGTCCTGGTTGAGGATCCGGTAGGGTTGTCTGAACAAATTGATCAATTCTTGGGGCCCAGTCTGTGCACATGGACTGAGTTAATGTCTATTTTGAATATACTATTTGCTGGAGAAGAAAGGGGACTTATACGAGGAGCATCCATTAAAATATGGGACGGGGAATATCCCATTGGGGATGGGGATGCTGGACAGGGAGAGACAAAGTTTCCCCTCAGAGACCCCCAGTGGGACAATCAAAACCCGGATCATAGTGAAGAAATGAGGGAATTGAAAGACCTGATTATAAAAGGAGTAAGAGAGGCAGTTCCAAAGTCTCAGAATTTGACTAAAGCCTTTGAAGTTAGACAGGAGAAAGATGAGACTCCCTCAGCTTTCTTGAAAAGATTAAGAGTCTTAATGCAAAAATACTCTGGAATAAACCCTGAAGAGAGAGAGAACGAGAACCTGCACAGCTACTGCCTTTACTGTTTGAATTCATGTATCGCTGGACATCGGAGTGCGTCTGGGAAAATTAACAAACAGTGAAATTCACAACTAATCTTGGAGGAATTGTTGGGCGAAGTTCACAGCACAGAATCAGATAAGTTAGTTGTTTTAAGTCTGTCCAAGAGAGAGGCTGCAGTAGTGAGCATAGTGGATTCTTTCTTGATTATATGCTTTTGGAGATAAGTCTCTTGATTAAACTTAAAATATAAGCCATAACTATTAATTTAACCTGGGGCAGTGTTTGTAGAGGAATAAGATGGTGTATTTTCAGGGTCTGTAGATTGTGAAGGAGAAAAAATGGCCTTTGCAGTGATATGTACTTCATGTCAGATGTGGGAGTTTAAAGAGATTTTAAAGTTTACTGCGGATTATATCTGCCATAAATGCTGTTGGATGCGCATCTTATCAGATTGAGTGGATCGGTTGGAGAGACAGATAGAAGCAATGAGGAATTTGCAACAGCAACAGTATGTGATGGATGACAGTTATAGGAAGGGGGAAAGTCTCAGATACAGTCACATAGATGGGTTAACTCCAGGAAGAGTAAGAGAGGTAGGCAGCTAGTGCAGGAGTCTTTTGTGGATACACCCATTTCAAACAGGTATGCTGTTTTGGAAAATGTAGCGGGTGATGGATTCTCAGAGGAATGTAGCATGAACAGTCAAGTTTCTGGTATTGAGACTGGTTCTAATGCAACAAGGGATACATCGGCTTCCAAGAGATCAATTGTGTTCGGGGATTCTATAGTCAGAGGTACAGACAGATGTTTCTGTGGCCAGCAGAGAAAAAATAGAATGGTGTGTTGTTTCCCTGGTGCCAGGATCAAGGATGTGTCCGAGAGGGTGCAGAATGTTCTCAAGTGGGAGAGGGGCCAGCAGGAGATCATTGTCCACATTGGAACCAATGATATAGGAAGGGAAATGGTTGAGAGATTTTGAAGGGAGATTACAGAGAGTTAGGCAGAAATTTAAAAAGGAGGTCCTCAAGGGTAGTAATATCTGGATTACTCCCAGTGCTACGAGCTAGTGAGGGCAGGAATAGGAGGATAGAGCAGATGAATGCCTGGCTGAGGAGCTGGTGTATTGGAGAAGGATTCACATTTTTGGATCATTGGAATCTCTTTTGGGGTAGAAGTGACCTGTACAAGAAGGATGGATTGCACCTAAATTGGAAGGCGACTAATGTACTGGCAGGTAAATTTGCTAGAACTGCTCGGGAGGATTTAAACTAGTAAGGTGAGGGGCGGGGCAGGGGGAGGTGGTGTGGGACCCAGAGAGATAGTGAGGAAAGAGATCAATCTGAGACAGGTACAGCTGAGAACAGAAGTGAGTCAAACAGTCAGGGCAGGCAGGGACAAGGTAGGACTAATAAATTAAATTGCATTTATTTCAATGCAAGGGGCCTAACAGGGAAGGCAGATGAACTCAGGACACGGTTAGGAACATGGGACTGGGATATCATAGCAATTACGGAAACATGGCTCAGGGATGGGCAGGACTGGCAGCTTAATGTTCCAGGATTCAAATGCTTCAGGAAGGATACAAAGGGAGGCAAGAGAAGGGGAAGTGGCATTTTTGATAAGGGATACCATGACAGCTGTGCTGAGGGAGGATATTCCCAGAACTACATCCAGGGAAGTTATTTGGGTGGAACTGAGAAATAAGAAAGGGATGATCACCTGATTGGGATTGTATTATCGATCCCCCAGTAGTCAGAGGGAAATTGAGAAACAAATTTGTTAGGAGATCTCAGCTATCTGTAAGAATAATAGGGTAGTTATGGTAGGGGATTTTAACTTTCCAAATATAGACTGGAACTGCCATAGTGTTAAAGGTTTAGATGGACAGAAATCTGTTAAGTGCGTACAAGACAATTTTCTGATTTAGTATGTAGATGTACCAACTAGAGAAAATGCAAAACTTGAGCTACTCTTGGGAAATAAGGCAGGGCAGGTGACTGAGGTGTCAGTGGGGGAGCACTTTGGGGCCATGGACCATAATTCTATTAGATTTAAAATAGTAATGAGAAAGGATAAACCAGATCTAAAAGTTGAAGTTCGAAATTGGAGAAAGGCCAATTTTGATGGTATTAGGCAGGAACTTTCGAAAGCTGATTGGAGGCAGAAGTTCGCAGGTAAAGGAATGGCTGGAAAATGGGAAGCCTTCAGAAATGAGATAACAAGAATCCAGAGAAAGTATATTCCTGTCAGGGTGAAAGGGAAGGCTGGTAGGAATAGGGAATGCTGGATGACTAAAGAAATTGAGGGTTTGGTAAAGAAAAAGAAGGAAGCATATGTCAGGAATAGACAGGATAGATCGAGTAAATCCTTAGAGAATAGAGGAAGTAGGAGTATACTTAAGAGGGAAATCAGGAGGGCAAAATGGGCACATGAGACAGCTTTGGCAAATAGAATTATGAAGAATCCAAAGGGTTTTGTTAAATACATTAAAGACAAAAGGGTAACGAGGAAGAGAATAGGCCACCTCAAAGATCAGCAAGGCGGCCTTTATGTGGAGCCACAGAAAATGGGGGAGATACTAAATGAGTATTTTGCATCAGTATTTACTGTGGAAAAGGATATGGAAGATATAGACTGTAGGGAAATAGATGGTGACATCTTGCAAAATGTCCCGATTACAGAGGAGGAAGTGCTGGATGCCTTGAAATGGTTTAAGGTGGATAAATCCTCAGGACCTGATCAGGTGTACCCGAAAACTCTGTGGGAAGCTAGAGAAGTGATTGCTGGGCCTCTTGCTGAGATATTAGTATCATCGATAGTCACAGGTGAGGCGCTGGAAGACTGGAGGTTGGCAAACGTGGTGCCACTGTTTAAGAAGGGTGGTAAGGACAAGCCAGGGAACTATAGACTGGTGAGCCTGACATCGGTGGTGGGCAAGTTGTTGGAGGGAATCCTGAGGGACAGGATGTACATGTATTTGGAAAGGCAGGGACTGATTAGGGATAGGCAACATGGCTTTGTGTGTGGGGAATCATGTCTCACAAAACTGATTGAGTTTTTTGAAGAAGTAACAAAGAGGATTGATGAGGGCAGAGTGTTAGTTGTGATCTACATGGACTTCAGTGAGACATTCGACAAGATTCCCTATGGGAGACTGATTAGCAAGGTTAGATCTCATGGAATACAGGGAGAACTAGCCATTTGGATACAGAACTGGCTCAAAGGTAGAAGACAGAGGGTGGTGGTGGAGTGGTGTTTTTCGAACTGGAGGCCTGTGACCAGTGGAGTGCCACAAGGATCGGTGCTGGGTACACTACTTTTCATCATTTATATAAATGATTTGGATGTGAGCATAAGAGGTGTAGTTCATAAGTTTGCAGCTGACACCAAAGTTGGAAGTGTAATGGACAGTGAAGAAGCTTACGTCAGGTTACAACAGGATCTTGATCAGATGGGCCAATGGGCTGAGAAGTGGCAGATGGAGTTTAATTTAGATAAATGTAAGGTGCTTCATTTTGGGAAAGCAAATCTTAGCAGGACTTATACACTTAATGATAAGGTCCTGGGGAGTGTTGCTGAACAAAGAGACCTTGGAGTGCAGGTTCATAGCTCCTTGAAAGTGGAGTCGCAGGTAGGTAGGATAGTGAAGAAGGCGTTTGGTATGCTTTCCTTTATTGGTCAGGGTATTGAGTACAGGAGTTGGGAGGTCATGTTGCGGCTGTACAGGACACTGTTGGAATATTACGTGCAATTCTGGTCTCGGAAAGATGTTGGGAAACTTGAAAAGGTTCGGAAAAGATTTACAAGGATATTGCCAGGATTGGAAGACTTGCGCTATCGGGAGAGGTTGAGTAGGCTAGGGCTGATTTCCCTGGAGCATCAGAGGCTGAGGGGTGACTTTATAGAGGTTTACAAAATTATAAGGGGCATGGATAGGGTAAATAGACAAAGTCTTTTCCCTGGGGTGGGGAAATCCAGAAATGGATAGAGTAAATAGACAAAGTCTTTACCCTGAGGTGGGGGAGTACAGAACTGGAGGGCATAGGTTTAGGATGAGAGGGGAAAGATATAAGAGTGACCTAAAGGGCAACGTTTTCACACAGAGGGTGGTACGTTAATGGAATGAGCTGCCAGAGGATGTGGTGGAGGCTGGTACATTTGCAATAAAAATAAGGATGGTTGTTTTCTAAAATCTACACTCAGTCAGCTGTTCTCCACAATACAAACAGGGACTGTTGTTTGCTACTAGATACACAGGGACTCCTCGTTCTGATGTCTCACAGACAGGGACTGCTGTTCCCTGAATTATAGACAGGGACTGCTGTTCTCTGTATTATAGACAGGGACTGCTGTTCCCTGAATTATAGACAGGGACGGTTTTTTTCTGTATTATAGACAGGGACTGCTGTTCCCTGAATTATAGACAGGGACTGCTGTTCTCTGTATTATAGACAGGGACTGCTATTCCCTGTATTATAGACAGGGACTGCTGTTCTCTGTATCATAGACAGGGACTGCTGTTCCCTGTATTATAGACAGGGACTGCTGTTCCCTGAATTATAGACAGGGACTGCTGTTCTCTTTATTATAGACAGGGACTGCTGTTCCCTGAATTATAGACAGGGACTGCTGTTCCCTGTATTATAGACAGGGACTGCTATTCCCTGTATTATAGACAGGGACTGCTGTTCCCTGTATTATAGACAGGGACTGCTGTTCCCTGAATTATAGACAGGGACTGCTATTCCCTGTATTATAGACAGGGACTACTGTTCCCTGTATTATAGACAGGGACTGCTGTTCCCTGAATTATAGACAGGGACTGCTGTTCTCTGTATTAGAGACAGGGACTGCTGTTCCCTGTATTCGAGACAGGGACTGCTGTTCCCAGTATTAGAGACAGGGACTCCTGTTCTCTCAAATATAGACAGGTACTGCTCATTCTCTACAATAGACAGCAGACATGTTCGGGTTCCTACAGTCCCACAAGATTTATCTTGTTGGCAACTTCATGAATGAAATGCTTGAGTGGGGGATATGCCAGACCATGGGGTGATGGATTGTGTTGGAATACAACTCTGCTGGTGTTGCTGGCCCACAGCCCACTCTTGTGTTCCTGGGTCTGTTCGGAGTCTATTCAACACAGTGATAGTGCCACTCTACACAATGGACGTTATTACCAACGTGAAGGAATCTCAGTTGTGCATAACCAGAGATTCAATCTCATTGCGATATCACGACGAGGGCAGATGAGGAGAACTGTTTACTTATTTTGAGTTCTCAGCATCTAGGAATATTTGACAGAAAAAGGTGGTGGAACCTGGTTCAGGAATAAATGGAAGAGAGTTGGAGAACTTGTTCAGGATAAGGAACTTGCAGGTTTCAGTTGGAGATGGGGGTCTCAACATGTCTGCTGTTTCAAAGCACAAAAGGCCAAGGATCCTCCTCTGTACTTTTAAGTTCCCATAATGTTGCAGTAAAATAGCTGAGAACATTATGGTTTTTAGGCAGCCAGAATTTTGTTCAACATAACATTTTCTTTTCATCGTCATCTTTCTGTGTTTCTTAAAGGATGCCAAATGGTAGGGGAGCAAACAAAGCAGGCCAAGGGGCATCTGCATCCCAGCAACCAATCTGTGGTATCAGTGACCAGTTTCCAAATGGAACATGAACAATGAGCAAAGGGAAGAATGATATATCACATCGGATATATATCAATCTCCAGCCACTCTCCTGATTGCCATCAACTGCACCTAATACAGTCACCTCAACGCCAATGAAGGCAAATCTGAAACCTCTCTGAAAACTCAGCATGGAATTGGTTTGGATTTGGGGATGGGGTGGAACAGAGGCTGGGGGACACTGCAGCATGATAAGGCAGGAGAGTAGCAGGTGAAGTCTCTGACATGTTTAGATTTAGATTAGATTAGATTACAGTGTGGAAAAAGGCCCTTCGGCCCAACAAGTCCACACCGACACGCCAAAGCGCAACCCACCCATACCCCTACATTTACCCCTTACCTAACACTACGGGCAATTTAGCGTGGCCAATTCACCTGACCTGCACATTTTTGGACTGTGGGAGGAAACCGGAGCACCCAGAGGAAACCCATGCAGACACGGAGAGTATGTGCAAACTCCACACAGTCAGTCGCCTGAGGCAGAAATTGAACCCGGGTCTCTGGCGCTGTGAGGCAGCAGTGCTAACCACTGCATTGCATTGTGGGAGGTGTGTGGACACTCTTCCTGCCCACCCCAAACTGAGGTCCTTGGAAGATTAATGTTCAACTAACACCTTATTCACCCCCATTGGGCGTAGCCAGCAGTGGGTAGGCAGCATTCTACTTAGTAGATGAAGTCTCTCATTGATTTACTGGATAGTGATGGGGGGTGGGGGGGGGGGGGGAGATGGCTAGATTGAGCTGTTCCTCAAATGTTTGACACACCTTTTGCAAGAGGCTAGAGAAGAAATTGGAGGGGGCCCTGGCTGATAGATTTCCATCATCAGTCGCCATGGGTGAGATCCCGGAAGACTGGAGTAGCTCCCTCTAGCGGCCACGAGGAGGAATGGCAGACACTGTCTGAATGAATGAAACTTTTTTTTTCGAGAAATGTCCCACTGGGTCCTTTATTCCCCTTTCATTAACCAGTAACAAGGCAGCACACCCTCCCCCTGAAATACCAACATGAATTACTTCAATACTATAATACAGGACATGTGTAACTGTTAGGAACCACGGAAAGATGAAAACGTTTAACATTATTACTTGGTCATAAGTTAATTGAACTGGTCCCATCGTTTCCTGCTTTCTGCCTCCCTCCCTTTTTAAATAAAGGAGTTAGATTAGTTATTTCCCCTGTCTAAAGCAACCTTCCGCTAATCTAACCCACTTTAATTCATGCAGAAAATGACCGAAGAGGGAGATTGACACTGATTGGGGTATTGCATTGTAAGGGAACCAGGCAGATGTGTATGTGAGGGTGGGGATGTGACACCAGGTAGTATACTGCCTCCCTGGTTCCAGAGGCTGGGATGGCACTTAGGGCCTGAAGGACAGTCTGAAAGGGATACCAGCCAACATAAGGTGAGAGGACAGATGGAGCATTGAAAGTTGTGAAATCAGTTGCAAAACAGGAAACAGTGTAACTGTGTCATTTTAAGACAAAGACTATCCTGCGTACCTTTGAAGGAACTATGAACCTGCACTCCAGGGTCCCTTTGTTGGATCCCTGATGTCTTACATACTAATTAGTGGAAATAGAATATCATTCTTTACACTTTCAAAATTGTTTCACATTTTGAACTCCTCCATAAGGTCACCTCTTAATCTCCCTGCTCCAAGGAGAACAAATCCAATCTCTCTAATCTTTCCTTGTATCTAAAATCCTTCATTCCTAATGTCAGTCTTGTAAATGTCCTTTTGAACTCTGTCCAGGGCTTTAACGCCCTTCCTTCAATGAGTTGCCCAGAACTGAACACAATATTCCAAATGTGATCTACCAATGCTTTGAATAGGTGACTAGTCTGATCATGTTAACTCGAAAACTAATTCAGATGGTCACAAGGAATCCAGAGGCACACAGAGACAGGATGGGAGTGTCCTGGAGATGTTTCAGAGCTGACTCTGAGACAGACATGAGCTGTACAGCAGCAGATGGGAGTGGATCATTCCCTGTTCCCCACAGAACACTGGCCATAATCTGTATGAATGACTGAGATGATGGGACCCTCGGTTCCATTTGGTGATAACACCAATTGATGAAGGCCAGGAAAATACCAAGAGGACAGAGAGAGGCTGGGATGGGGGTTGGACAGGTTCAGTGAGTGAGTAAGAAATAGTCTGTACAACATCCTGGTCTGAAATGGAAGGCTGTGTTCCTTCATTTTAGTCCTTAAAGTTTTTCAGAGTATTGCTCGGGTTTTCGAAGATGATCCTAATCCTAGCCCCAGAAGCAGCAAGCAGCTTTCCTCTCTATCTGTTCCAGCTGTTGGATATTACATGTTCTCCCTCGTTCTGGAATCTCCATCCAGTGGGAATCATTGATCTTTGATCAAACCTGTCTTGTCCCATTCATATCCTGGAGACTGAGTTTGAGGTTAAAGTAACGGGGCCTCCTCCATCACCAGACCATGGCAACACGACGCCTGGAGGAAGAGCGCCTCATCTTCCGTCTAGGAACCCTCCAACCACAAGGGATGAATACAGATTTCTCCAGCTACTTTATTTCCCCTCCCCCCACCGTGTCTCAGTCCCAACCCTCGAACTCAGCACCACCTTCCTAACCTGCAATCTTCTTCCTGACCTTTCCGCTCCCACCCCTTCTCTGGCCTATCACCCTCACCTTAACCTCCTTCCACCTATCGCATTCCCAAGACCCCTCCCCCAAGTCCCTCCTTCCTATCTTTTATCTTAGCCCACTTGGCACACCCTCGTCATTCCTGAAGAAGGGCTTATGCCCGAAACGTCGATTCTCCTTCTCCTTTGATGCTGCCTGACCTGCTGCGCTTTTCCAGCAACACATTTTTAAACCCTGGAAATTGACACAAACACATCAATACCCAGTGAGTGTCTGACAGACAGGACTCTCCCAAAGAGGAAATTAAAATTTTAAATGAGAAACTCTATCCAAAGACTTGTTCTAACATCAGAGTAATACTAATTGTGGGATCTTGCTGTGTCTCAAACCATTTGCAGAGTGGCCTACATTGCAAGAAGGGTGACCAAATGTGATAATCCCATTAATAAGACCCAGGTTGGCCCAATCACTGAGTATCTGGGAGGGGATCTCTCTCTCTCTCTGTCCCCTCTCTCACACCCTCTCCAGCTTCTGTTGTTGATATTTTTAACAAATAAAACCGTGCCACACACAGCAATGTGACTCGTGGGTATTTGAAGTGGGGGAGATGGAAATATTTTACAGCACAATGTGAATGTTTTGAGAAAAAGGGGTAAAAGAGCACAAGATGCACAGAGAGAGTGTTTGTGGGAAGGAGGGAGTGATAGAGGGATAAGATGTGTGTTTGTAGCTGGGCTGGGAAAGGGAGACAGGATCTGGGAGAGGGTAGAGAGAACGGGGCTCTCCAATATCCCATCATCGCCCAGCTACAATCACTTCCTGCTAGAAAGTACCATCCACAAAATTAAATCCTGGGAAGGAGGGGATGATTTTTAAAAAAACAAAACAGGAGTCTCGAAGAAATCCACAGTCTCTTGTTGGACAGAAAGTGGGATTGGAGCACATTCTGGAGCAGGAAGGGAGTACCCTGTGGGATCTCCCTGTGCGTCAATGGCCCACAGCTTGCTGGCACAGAGACTGCTGGGAAACTGTTTATCAAAGGGAATATTGTCAAATATAAATGTTGCAATCTTTTAAAAGGTAAGATAAAGATTACCATGTACAAAGTTAAATCAGAGAAAGACAAAAAGATTAGAGATGGAGAAGGGGAGGGTGGAGAGACCGAGAGAGAGAGAGAGAGAGAGAGCGTAGAGAAGAAAGAAAGTGGGAAGTGGTTTGAATTTGTCAAACAGCAGGATCTCTGTCATCCTGAAGCCAGAATTGAACCCTCAACCAACATCAGTGAAACACACAACCTGTCTGTGGTCCCACTGCTACTTGTGGGATCTTGCTGTGTCTGAAGGGACTGAAGGTTCAGTAACAGAATGAATACACCATTGGCTCAGAGAGAGGAGACAGGATAGAGGTGTAATGAGGGTTTCAGACTGGAGGGAGCTACAGGCACATACAAGTTGGGAACTGTTTTCAGTAAAAGGCAAATGATCCCAGGTCACTGCAGAGTGTAAGAATCTGATGATATTCCCTCACTATCCTCCTCCAATCCCTGGTAAGATCTGCTCCAACACCATGTTCCACTGTTGACTGTGTTAGATATTTTGATACATTGGGGATGGGCGGGGGTGATTTTAAACCTGGGATTTTAAGCTTGCCTTCAAAATGCTCTCGCTCCCCCTTTCACGTGATCTTTTCTCTCTTTTGTCATTGTCTGCAACATGAAGATCCAAAATGTTCAAGGCCAGGAAAGAACAACCTCCAGAGGGGGAACATGGGCCTGAGGCCTGAGGCCTGGTCGACAGGCTGCACCCCGTGGGGGTCCGTGAGTTGTGTGTTTATTTACCCCGAGGTTTAATCTCCTTTGGGGGGACCCTGGGTTTTTGGGGCCTCTGGGTAACTGGTTCCTGTCAGATTGCGGCCCTGTCATTTTTCAAACAGACTTGAAGCCTGGGATTAAAGTAATTGGGGACTTGTGATTTAAGACAAATATGCCAATCCCCAGAAAATGTCTGACAGACCAGATTCCCCAAGGAGGGAATTAAAACCTTAAATGAGAAACTCCCTCCAAAGACTTGTTCTAATGTCGGAGTAATGTGGGATGTGTACAGGCCTGGGTGATCAAATGTGATAATCACATAAATAAGATGCAGGTTGGCCAGTTCAATTCAATTCCCTGAGTATCTGGGAGGGGATCTCTCTGTCTGTCTGTATCTCTCTCTCTCTCTCTCTCTCTCTCTCTGTCCCCTCTCTCACACCCTCTCCAGCTTCTTTTGTTGATATTTTAAACAAATAAAACTGTCCCACACACAGCAATGTGACTCGTGGGTATTTGAATTGGGGGAGATGGAAATATTTTGTAGCACAAGGTGAATGTTTTTGAGACAAAGGCATAAAAGAACACAAGATCCACAGAGAGAGAGAGAGTGGGAAAAGGAGGGAGGGATAGAGGGATAAGATGGAGAGTGGGGGAAGGGGGAAGAGAAAGGGGGGAAGGAGGGGGAGGAGGGAGGGTGGAAAGGAGGGGAAAGGGGTGTAATGAGAGGTGGGGAAGGAGAGGGGGTGTGAGGAGAGAGGAGGAAGGAAAGAGGGAAGGAGAGGCGATGAAAGTAGATACGGGGTAAAGTGAGGGGGAAGCAGAGGAGGGAAGGAGAGGGAGGGAAAGGGGGGAAGGAGAGGGGGAAAGGAGGGGGGACAGAGAAAGGATGAAAGTAGAGACGGGGTAAGGAGAGGGGGAAGGAGAGATGGGAAGGAGAGGGGGAGGGGGGAAGGAGAGAGTGGGGGATGAGAGTGGGGGGGAGGAGAGCGGGGGTAAGGAGAGGGGGAAGAAGAGGGGGAAGGAGGCAAAGGTGATTGGGGAAAGGGGGAGTAGAGGGAGAAGGGGGAAGGAGAGGGGCAAAGAGACGGAGGCAGAGAGTGGAGAGGAGAGATGTCAGAAGGAGTTGAGGGAAGGAGAGAGGGGAATGGAGTGGGAAGGGGAGGAGGGGATGTTAGGGGGGAAGGAAAGAGGGGGAAAGAGTGAGGGAAAGAGTGTGGGAAGGAGAGAGGGGAAGGTTGGAAGGAGAGGTGGTGAAGCAGTGGGGTGGAAGGAGAGGGGGGAAGGGGGGATGGACAGGGAGTGAAAGAGAGGGGAGGAGGGTTGTCAGAAAGAGATAGAGTGAAGGGGGCGAAAGAGAAAGGAAGAGGGCGGACAGAGGGGAGAAGCAGTGGGGGATAAGGAGAAAGTGAAAGGAAGGGTAAAGGAACGAGTGGAGAAAGTGAGGGGGAAGGAAGGAGGGAGGAGAAAGCAGAGAAGGAGAGAGGGGGAAGGAGAGAAGGTGAGAAGGAGAGAGGAGAAAGCAGGGGAAAGGAGAGAGGGGAGAAGCAGATAGAGGTGAAGGAGAGAGGGGGAATGAGAGAGGGGAGAAGGAGAGGGGGAGAAGAAGAGGGAGAAGGAGAGAGAGGAGAAGGAGAAAGTGATGAAGGTGAGGGGGGAAGAGAGGGGGAAGGAGAGGTGGGGAAAGAGAGAGGGAAAGGAGAGGGGAGAAGGAAGTGGGAAGGAGAGAGGGGAGAAGAAGAGAGGGGAAGGAAAGGGGAAGGAGAGGGAGAGAACGAGAGAGGGGAAGGAAGGGGGAAGGAGAGAGGGGAGAAAGAGGTAGGGAAAGGAAGGAAGGGGGAAGGAGTCAGGGTAGAAGGGGAGAGTGGAAGCAATGGGGAATGAGAGAGGGGAAGGAGAGGGGGAAGGAGAGAGGGGAGAAGGAGAGAGTGTTGAAGGAGAGGGGGAAGCAGAGAGGGGAGAAGGAGAGTGTGGTGAAGAAGAGGGGGAAAGGAGATGGGGAAAGCGAGAGGGGAGAAGGAGAGAGTGGTGAAGGAGAGGGGGAAGGTGAAGGGGAAGGAGAAAGGGGCGAAGGAGAGAGTAGTGAAGGTGAGGGGGAAGGAGACGGGGAAGGAGAGAGTGGAGAAGGAGAGGGGAAAGGAAGAAATAATGAGAGACGGGAAGTAAGGGGGAAGGAGAGAGGGGAGAAAGAGGTGGGGAAAGGAAGGATGGGGAAGGAGACAGGGTAGAAGGGGAGAGTGGAAGGAAGGGGGAAGGAGAGAGGGGAAGGAGAGGGGGAAGGAGAGAGGGGAGAATGAGAGATTGGTGAAGGCGAGGGGGAAAGGAGAGGGGGAAGGAGCGAGGGGAGAAGGAGAGAGTGGTGAAGGAGAGGGGGAAGGTGAAGGGGATGGAGAGAGGGGAGAAGGAGAGAGGGGAAGGGGGAATGAGAGAGAGGAAGAAAAGGAGAAGGAGAAAGGGGAGAAGGATAGAGGGGAGAAGGAGAGAGGGGGGAAGGAGAGTGTGGGGGAAGGAGAGAGGGGACGGAAGGGAGAAGGAGAGAAGGGAGAAGGAGAGAGGCGGGAAGGAGAGATGGGGGAAGGAGAGAGGGGATGGAAGGGGGAAGGAGAGTTGGAGAAGGAGAGAGGTGGGGAGGAAAGAGGGTAAGGACAGGGGAAGGAGAGGTGGAGATAGAGAGAGGGGAAGGAAGGGGGAAGGAGAGTTGGAGAAGGAGAGAGGTGGGGAGGAAAGAGGGTAAGGACAGAGGAAGGAGAGAGTGGTAAAGGAAAGAGGGGAAGGAAGGGGGAAGCAGATAGGGGAGAAGGAGAGAGGGAATGGAATTTGGAAGGAGAGAGAGGAGAAGGAAAGAGGTGAGACGAAGGGGGGAAGGAAGGGGGAAGGAGTGATGGGAGAAGGAGAGATGGGAAGGAAGGGGAAGGAGAGGTGGAGAAAGAGGGAGGGGGGAAGGAGAGAGTGGTGAAGGAAAGAGGGGAAGGAAGGGGCAAGGAGAGAGGGGAGAAGGAGGGGGGAAGTAGAAGGGGAAGGTGAGAGGGAAGAAGGAGGGGGGAAGGAAGGGGGAAGGAGACATGGGAGAAGGGGAGAGTGGAAGGAAGGGGGAAGAAGAGTGGGGAGAAGACGAAAGGGTAAGGAACGGATAAGGAGCGAGGGGAGAATGAGAGGGGGAAGGTGAAGGGGATGGAGAGAAGGGAGAAGGAGAGAGCAGAAAGAAGGCGGAAAAAGAGGGGAGAAGGAGAGAGGGGGGAAGGAGAGAGGGGAGAAGGAGAGGGGGGGAAGGAGAGGGGGAAGGAGAGAGGGGAGAAGGAGAGAGGGGGAAAGATGGGGAATGAGAGAGGGGGTAAGGAAAGGGGAAGGACAGATGGGAGGAGAGAGGGGTGAAGGAAATGTAGTAGGAAGGAGAAAGGAGAGACGGGAAGGAAGGGGGAAGGAGAGGGGGAAGGAGAGACAGGAGAAGGAGGGGGAAGGAATGGGGAAGGAGAGAGGGGAGAAGGAGAGAGAGGGGAAGGGGGAAGCAGAGAGAGGAAGAAAAGGAGAAGGAGAGAGGGGAGAAGGATAGAGTGGATAAGGAGAGAGTGGTAAAGGAGACGGGAGAAGGAGAGGGGGGAAGGAGACGGGGAAGGTGAGAGGGAAGAAGGAGGGGGGAAAGGAAGGAGGAAGGAGACAGGGGAGAAGGGGAGAGTGGAAGGAAGGGGGAAGGAGAGAGGGGAGAAGGAGAAAGGGTAAGGAAGGGGGAAGGAGCAAGGGGAGAAGGAGAGGTGAGAAGGAAGGGGGAAGGAGAGGGGAAGGAGAGAGGGGAGAAGGAGAGAGGGGAAAGAAGGGGGAAGGAGAGGGGAGAATGAGAGAGTGGTGAAGGAGGAGGGGGAAGGAGAGGGGGGAAGGAGAGAGGGGAGAAGGAGAGATTTGTGAAGGTGAGGGGGGAAGGAGAGGGGAGAAGGAAGGGGGAAGGAGAGAGGGGAGAAGGACAGAGTGGTGAAGGAGAGGGGGAAGGAGAGGCGAAGGAGAGAGGGGGGAGGAGGAAGGAAGGGGGATGGAGAGAGGGGAGAAGGAGAGGGGAGGAGGAAGGGGGAAGGAGAGAGGCTGAAGGAGAGAGTGTTGAAGGAGAGAGGGGAGAAGGAAAGAGGCGAGAAGGAGAGAGGGGAGAAGGAGAGGGGAAGGAACGGGGAAGGAGTAATGGTGGAAGGCGAGAGAGGATGTAAGGGGAGGGAGCGGTGGAGAAAGAGAGAGGGTGGAAGGAGAGAGTGGGGGAAGGAGAGAGGGGAAGGAAGGGGGAAGGAGAGAGGGGAAGGAAGTGGGAAGGAGAGGGGGGAGAAGGAGATAGTGGTGAAGGAGAGGGGGGAAGTAGAGGGGGAAGGAGAGGGGGGAAGGGGAGAGGGGAAGGAAGGGGGAAGGAGAGAAGGGAGAAGGAGAGAGGCGAAGGAAGGGTGGAGCAGAGAGGGGAGAAGGAGTCGGGTGGGGAAGAAGAGAGTTGGAGGAAGGGGGAGGAGAGAGGGGAGAAGGAGAGGGGGGAAGGAAGGAATAACGTGAGACGGGAAGGGAGGGGGAAGGAGACAGGGGAGAAGGAGGTTGGGAAAGGAAGGAAGGTGGAAGGAGACAGGGGAGAAGGAGAGAGTGGAAGGAAGGAGGAAGGAGAGAGGTGAGAAGGAGAGTGGGGAGAAGGAAGGGTGAAAGAGAGCCAGGAGAAAGAAGGGGGAGGAGAGAGAGGAGGAGGATAGAGGGGAGAAGGAGAGAGGGGGAAGGGGGGAAGGAGAGAGGGGAGAAAGAGAGAGTGGTTAAGGTGAGGGGGGAGGGGGAAGGAGAGAGTGGTGAAGGTGAGGGGGGAAGGAGAGAAGGGAGAAGGAGAGAGTGGTGAAGGAGAAGGCAGAAGGAGAGGGGGAAGGAGAGAAGGGCGAAGGAGAGAGGGGAATGAATGGGGAAAGAGAGAGGGGAGAAGGAGAGGGGAGAAGGAAGGCGGAAGGAGAGAGTGGAGAAAGATAGAGTGGAAAACGAGAGGAGGGAAGGTGAGAGGGGAGAAGGAGATAGTGGTAAAGGAGAGGGGGGAAGGAGAGAGTGGTGAAGGAAAGAGGGGAAGGAAGGGGGAAGCAGAGAGGGGAGAAGGAGAGAGGGAATGGAAGATGGAAGGAGAGAGGGGAGAAGGAAAGAGGCGAGAAGGAGAGGGGAAGGAGAGAGGGGAGGAGGAGAGGGGAAGGAACGGGGAAGGAGTGATGGGGAAGGCGAGAGAGGAAGTAAGGGGAAGGAGCGGTGGAGAATGAGAGGGTGGAAGGAGAGAGTGGGGGAAGGAGAGAGGGAAAGGAAGGGGGAAGGAGAGAGGGGAGAAGGAGATAGTGGTGAAGGAGAGGGGGAAGGAGAGGGGGAAGGAGAGGGGGGAAGGGGAGAGGGGAAGGAAGGGGGAAGGAGAGAAGGGAGAAGGAGAGAGGCGGGAAGGAGAGTTGGGGGAAGGAGAGAAGGGATGGAAGGGCGAAGGAGAGGTGGAGAAGGAGAGAGGCGGGGGGATAGAGGGTAAGGACAGGGGAAGGTGAGGTGGAGATGGAGAGAGGGGAAGGAAGAGGGAAGGAGACAGGGGAGAAGGCGAGGGGGAAGAAGAGAGTGGTGAAGGAAAGTGGGGAAGGAAGGGGGAAGCAGAGAGGGGAGAAGGAGAGAGGGAATGGAAGAGGGAAGGAGAGAGGGGAGAAGGAAAGAGGCTAGAAGGAGGGGTGAAGGAGAGAGGGGAGAAGGCAAGGGAAGGAAGGGGAAGGAGAGGTGGAGAAAGAGGGAGGGGGGAAGGAGAGAATGGTGAAGGAAAGAGGGGAAGGAAGGAGCAAGGAGAGAGGGGAGAAGGAGAGGGGGGAAGGAGACGGGGAAGGTGAGAGGGAAGAAGGAGGGGGGAAAGGAAGGGTGAAGGAGATAGGGGAGAAGGAGAGGGGAGAAGGAAGGGGGAATGTGAGCGGAAGGAGAGAGGAGAGAAGGAGAGAGGGGAAAGAAGGGTGAAGGAGAAAGGGGAGAAGGAGAGGGGGAGAGGGGGAAGGAGAGAGTGGAGAAGGAAATAATGATGAAGGTGAGGGGGGAAGGAGAGAGGAAAGGAAAGAGGAAGGAGAGAGAGGAGAAGGAGAGAGTGGGAAAGGAGAGATGGGGGAAGGAGAGAGGGGAAAGAAGGGGGAAGAAGAGTTGGAGAAGAAGAGAGGGGAGAAGGAAAGATGGGAAGGAGTGGGGAAGGAGAGAGGGAAAAAGGAGAGGGGGAAGTTACGGGGAAGGAGAGAGGATCGAAGGAGAGGGTGGGGAAGGATAGATGGGGAAGGAGAGAAAAGAAGGAAGGGGGAAGGAGAGATGCGAGAAGGAGAGGGGGAAGGAAGAGGGGACGAGAGGGTGGAGAAGGAGAGTGGGGAGAAGGAGAGGGGGGAGGAGAGGGGGAAGGAGAGAGGGGAGAAAGGGAGAGGAGGAGGAAGGGGGAAGGAGAGAGGGGAAGGAAGGGCGTTGAGAGAGGGGAGAAGGAGAGGGGGATAAGGAGAAAGTGGAAGGAAGGGGAAAGGAAAGAGTGGAGAAGGACAGAGGGGAAGGAAGTGGGGAGGAGAGAGGGGAAACGGAGAGAGGGGCAGTGAGTGGGAAGGAGAGAGGGGAGAAGGAGAGAAATGGGGAAGGAGAGAGGGGAAGGCAGGGAAAGGAGAGAGGGGAGAAGAAGAGAAATGCGGAAGGAGAGAGGGGAAGGAAGGGGGAAGGAGAGAGGGGAAGGAAGGGGGAGGAGAGGGGGAAGAGAGACGGGGGAAGGAGAGAGGGGAGAAGGAGAGAGTGGTGAAGGAGAGGGTGGAAGGAGACGGGGAAGGAGGGGGAGAAGGAGAGAGGGGAAGAAAGGGGCAAAGAGAGAGGGGATAACGAGAGGGGAGAAAGAAGGGGAAGGAGAGGGGAAGGAAGGGGGAAGGAGAGAGGGGAGAAGGAGAGAGTGGTGAAGGAGAGGGGGAAGGAGAGGGGAAGGACAGAGGGGGGAAGGAGGGGCAAGGAAGGGGGATGGAGTGAGGGGAGATGGAGAGGGGAGGTGGAAGCGGGAAGGAGAGAGGGCTGAAGGAGCGAGTGGTGAAAGAGAGAGGGGAAGGAAGGGGGAAGGAGAGAGGGGAGAAGGAGAGAGGGGAAGGAAGGGGGGAGGAGAGAGGGGAGAAGGAGAAGGGGGAAGGAAGCAACAACAAGAGACGGGAAGGAAGGGGGAAGGAGAGAGGGAAGAAGGTGAGAGTGTAAGGAAGGAGGAAGGAGAGAGGGGAGAAGGACAGTGGGGAGAAGGAAGGGGGAAAGAGAGAAAGGAGAAGGGAGAAGGAAGGGGGAAGGAGAAAGGTGAGAAGGAGAGACCGGAGAAGGAGAGCGGGAAGGGAGGGGGAGAGAGGGGAGAAGGAGAGAGGGGAGAAGGGGAGAGGGGAGAAGGGGAGGGGGGAAGGGGGGAAGGAGAGAGGGGAGAAAGAGAGAGTAGTGAAGGTGAGGGGGGAGGGGGAAGAAGAGCGGGGAGAAGGAGAGAGGGGAGAAGGGGAATGGGGGGAAGGGGGAAGGAGAGAGGGTAGAAAGAGAGAGTGGTGAAGGTGAGGAGGGAGGGGAGGAAGGAGAGAGTGGTGAAGGTGAGGGGGTAAGGAGAGAGGGGGGAAGGAGAGAGGGGAGAAGGAGAGAGTGGTGAAGGAGAGGTCGGAAGGAGTGGGGGAAGGAGAGAGGGGCGAAGGAGAGAGGGGAATGAATGGGGAAAGAGAGAGGGGAGAAGGTAGGCGGAAGGAGAGAGGGGAGAAGGAGAGAGGTGAGAAGGAGAGAAGGGGGAAGGACAGGGGGAAAGAGAGAGGGGAGTAGGAGAGAGGGGGGAAGGAGAGAGGGGGGAGTGAGAGAGGGGGTGCGAGTGAGGAAGGATAGGGTTGGCAATGAAAGGGGAATGAGAGAGGGGAGAAGGATAGAGTGGTGAAGGAGAGGGGGGAACGTGAGATGGGAGAAGGAGAGGGGGGAAGGAGAGTGTGGGGGAAGGAAATGGGGTAGGAAGGAGAAAGGAGAGACGAGAAGGAAGAAAAGGAGAGGGGGGCAGGAGAGAGAGGAGAAGGAGGGGGGAAAGGAAGGGGGATGGAGAGAGGGGGAAGGGTGGAAGGAGAGAGAGGAAGAAAAGGGGAAGGAGAGAGGGGAGAAGGATAGAGGGGAGAAGGAGAGAGCGGGGAAGGAGAGAGTGGGAAAAGGAGAGAGGGGAAGGAAGGGGGAAGGAGAGAGTGGAAGGAGGGGGGGAAGGAGAGAAGGGAGAAGGAGAGAGGTGGGAAGGAGAGATGGGGAAGGAGCGAGGGGATGGAAGGGGGAAGGAGAGGTGGAGAAGGAGAGAGGCGGTGAGGGAAGAGGGTAAGGACAAGAGAAGGAGAGGTGGGAAGGAGAGAGGGGAGAAGGAGAGAATGGGAAAGGAGAGATGGGGGAAGGAGAGAGGGGAAGGAAGGTGGAAGGAGAGGTGGAGAGGAAGAGAGGGGAGAAGGAAAGAGGGAAAGGAGTTGGTAAGGAGAGTGGGAAAAGTAGAGGGGGAAGGAAGGGGGAAGGAGAGAGGGGAGAGGGGGGAAGGAGAGGGGGAAGGAGAGGGGGGAAGGAGAGAAAAGAAGGAAGGGGGAAGGAGAGAGGCGAGAAGGAGAGGGGGAAGGAAAAGGGGATGAGATGGTGTCGAAGGAGAGTGGGGAGAAGGAGAGGGGGAGGAGAGGGGGTAGGAGAGAGGGGAGAAAGAGAGAGTAGGAGGAAGGGGGAAGGAGAGAGGGGAAGGAACGGGGAAGGAGTGATGGGGAAGGCGAGAGAGGAATTAAGGGAAAGGATCGGTGGAGAAAGAGAGAGGGTGGAAGGAGAGAGTGGGGGAAGGAGAGAGGGGAAGGAAGGGGGAAGGAGATAGGGGAGAAGGAGAGAGTGGTGAAGGAGAGGGGGAAGGAGAGGGGAAGGAGAGAGGGGAGAAGGAGAGAGTGGAAGGAAGGGGGAGGAGAGAGGGGAGAAGGAGAGGGGGGAAGGAAGGAACAACAAGAGACGGGAAGGAAGTGGGAAGGAGACAGGGGAGAAGGAGGTGGGGAAAGGAAGGAAGGTGGATGGAGACAGGGGAGAAGGGGAGAGTGGAAGGAAGGAGGAAGGAGAGAGGGGAGAAGAAGAGTGGGGAGAAGGAAGGGGGAAAGAGAGAAAGGAGAAGGGGGAAGGAAGGGGGAAGGAGAAAGGTGAGAAGGAGAAAGCGGAGAAGGAGAGCCGGTAGGGAGGGGGGAGAGAGGGGAGAAGGAGAGAGGGGAGAAGGGAAGAGGGGAGAAGGGGAGGGGGGAAGGGGGGAAGGAGAGAGGGGAGAAAGAGAGAGTGGTGAAGGTGAGGGGGAGGGGGAAGAAGAGCGGGGAGAAGGAGAGAGGGGAGAAGGGGAATGGGGGAAGGGGGGAAGGAGAGAGGGGAGATAGAGAGAGTGGTGAAGGTGAGGGGGAGGGGCGGAAGGAGAGAGTGGTGAAGGTGAGGGGGTAAGGAGGGGGGAAGGAGAGAGGGGCGAAGGAGAGAGGGGAATGAATGGGGAAAGAGAGAGGGGAGGAGGAAGGCGGAAGGAGAGAGGGGAGAAGGAGAGAGGTGAGAAGGAGACAGGGGGGAAGGAGAAAGGGGAAAGAGAGAGGGGAGAAGGAGAGAGGGGAGAAGGAGAAAGGTGAGAAGAAGAGAGGGGGGAAGGAGAAAGAGGAAAGAGAGAGGGGAGAAGGAGAGAGGGGGGAAGGAGAGAGGGGGGAAGGAGAGAGGGGGTGATAGTGGGGAAGGACAAGGGGGAAGGAAAGGGGAATGAGAGAGGGGAGAAGGATAGAGTGGTGAAGGAGAGGGGGAACGTGAGATGGGAGAATGAGAGGGGGGAAGGAGAGTGTGGGGGAAGGAAATGGGGTAGGAAGTAGAAAGGAGAGACGAGAAGGAAGGGGAAGGAGGGGGGCAGGAGAGAGAGGAGAAGGAGCGAGGGAAAGGAATTGGGATGGAGAGAGGGGGGAAGGATAGAGGGGAGAAGGAGAGGGGGGAAGGAGAGAGTGGGAAAAGGAGAGAGGGGAAGGAAGGGGGAAGGAGAGAGTGGAGAAGGGGGGGAAGGAGAGGTGGAAGGAGAGTGGGGAAGGAGAGAAGGGAGAAGGAGAGAGGCGGGAAGGAGAGATGGGGAAGGAGCGAGGGGATGGAAGGGGGAAGGAGAGGTGGAGAAGGAGAGAGGCGGTGAGGGAAGAGGGTAAGGACAAGAGAAGGAGAGGTGGGAAGGAGAGAGGGGAGAAGGAGAGAATGGGAAAGGAGAGATGGGGGAAGGAGAGAGGGGAAGGAAGGGGGAAGGAGAGGTCGTGAAGAAGAGTGGGGAGAAGGAAAGAGGGAAAGGAGTGGGGAAGGAGAGTGGGAAAAGTAGAGGGGGAAGGAAGGGGGAAGGAGAGAGGGGAGAAGGAGAGAGGGGGGGAAGGAGAGAGGGGTGAAGGAGAGAAAAGAAGGAAGGGGGAAGGAGAGAGGCGAGAAGGAGAGGGGGAAGGAAAAGGGGATGAGATGGTGTAGAAGGAGAGTGGGGAGAAGGAGACGGGGAGGAGAGGGGGAAGGAGAGAGGGGAGAAAGAGAGAGTAGGAGGAAGGGGGAAGGAGAGAGGGGAAGGAACGGGGAAGGAGTGATGGGGGAAGACGAGAGAGGAAGTAAGGGGAAGGATCGGTGGAGAAAGAGAGAGGGTGGAAGGAGAGAGTGGGGGAAGGAGAGAGGGGAAGGAAGGGGGAAGGAGAGAGGGGAGAAGGAGAGAGTGGTGAAGGAGAGGGGGAAGGAGAGGGGAAGGAGAGAGGGGGGAAGGAGGGGCAAGGAAGGGGGATGGAGAGAGGGGAGATGGAGAGGGGAGGAGGAAGCGGGAAGGAGAGAGGGGAGAAGGAGAGAGTGGTGAAAGAGAGAGGGGAAGGAAGGGGGAAGGAGAGAGGGGAGAAGGAGAGGGGGGAAGGAAGGAACAACAAGAGACGGGAAGGAAGTGGGAAGGAGACAGGGGAGAAGGAGGTGGGGAAAGGAAGGAAGGTGGAAGGAGACACGGGAGAAGGGGAGAGTGGAAGGAAGGAGGAAGGAGAGGGGGAGAAGGAGAGTGGGGAGAAGGAAGGGGGAAAGAGAGAAAGGAGAAGGGAGAAGGAAGGGGGAAGGAGAAAGGTGAGAAGGAGAGCGCGGAGAAGGAGAGCGGGAAGGGAGGGGAAGGAGACAGGGGAGAAGGAGAGAGGGGAGAAGGAGAGAGGGGAGAATGGAAGAGGGGAGAAGGGGAGGGGGGAAGGGGGAAGGAGTGAGGGGAGAAAGAAAGAGTGGTGAAGGTGAGGGGGAGGGGCAAGAATAGCGGGGAGAAGGAGAGAGGGGAGAAGGGGAATGGGGGGAAGGGGGGAAGGAGAGAGGGGAGAAAGAGAGAGTGCTGAAGGTGAGGGTGGAGGGGGAAGAAAAGCGGGGAGAAGGAGAGAGGGGAGAAGGGGAATGGGTGAAGGGGGGAAGGAGAGAGGGGAGAAAGAGAGAGTAGTGATGGTGAGGGCGGAGGGGGGAAGGAGAGAGTGGTGAATGTGAGGGGGTAAGTAGAGATGGGGTAAAGAGAGAGGGGAGAAGGAGAGAGTGGTGAAGGAGAGGGCGGAAGGAGTGGGGGAAGGAGAAAGGGGCGAAGGAGAGAGGGGAATGAATGGGGAAAGAGAGAGGGGAGAAGGAAGGCGGAAGGAGAGAGGGGAGAAGGATAGAGGTGAGAAGGAGAGAGGGGGGAAGGAGATGGGGAAAGAGAGAGGGGAGAAGGGGTGGAGGAGAGAGGGGGGAAGGAGAGAGGTGGTGATAGTGCGGAATGATAGGGGGGAATGAAAGGGGAATGAAAGAGGGGAGAAGGATAGAGTGGTGAAGGAGAGGGGGAACGTGAGACGGGAGAAGGAGAGGGGGGAAGGAGAGTGTGGGGGAAGGAAATGGGGTAGGAAGGAGAAAGGAGAGACGAGAAGGAAGGGGAAGGAGAGGGGGGCAGGAGAGAGTGGAGAAGGAGGGGGGTGAAAGGAAGGGGGATGGAGAGAGGGGGGAAGGGTGGAAGGAGAGAGAGGAAGAAAAGGGGAAGGCGAGAGGGGAGAAGGATAGAGGGGAGAAGGAGAGAGGGGGGAAGGAGAGAGTGGGAAAAGGAGAGAGGGGAAGGAAGGGGGAAGGGGAGAGTGGAGTAGGAGAGGGGGGTCGGAGAGGTGGAAGGAGAGGGGGAAGGAGAGAAGGGAGAAGGAGAGAGAGGCGGGAAGGAGAGATGGGGAAGGAGAGAGGTGATGGAAGGGGGAAGGAGAGGTGGAGAAGGAGAGAGGCGGTGAGGGAAGAGGGTAAGGACAAGAGAAGGAGAGGTGGGAAGGAGGGAGGGGAGTAGGAGAGAATGGGAAAGGAGAGATGGGGAAGGAGAGAGGAGAAGGAAGGGGGAAGGAGAGGTGGATAAGAAGAGAGGGGAAATGGAAAAAGGGAAGGGAGTGGGGAAGGAGAGTGGGAAAAAGTAGAGGGGGAAGGAGAGAGGGGAGAAGTAGAGAGAGGGGGGAAGGAGAGGGTGGGGAAGGAGAGAAAAGAAGGAAGGGGCAAGGAGAGAGGCGGGAAGGAGAGGGGGAAGGAAAAGGGGATGAGATGGTGTAGAAGGAGAGTGGGGAGAAGGAGAGGGGGAGGAGAGGGGGTAGGAGAGAGGGGAGAAAGAGAGAGTAGGAGGAAGGGGGAAGGAGAGAGGGGAAGGAAGGGCGTGGAGAGAGGGGAGAAGGAAAGGGGGATAAGGAGAAAGTGGAAGGAAGGTGAAAGAAAAGAGTGGAGAAGGAGAGAGGGGAAGGAAGGGGGAGAAGAGAGGGGAAACAGAGTGAGGGGAAGGGGTGGGAAGGAGAGACGGGAGAAGGCGAGAAGTGCGGAAGGAGAGAGGGGAAAACCCAAGAGAGGGGTAGGAGAGAGGGGAAGGCAGGGAAAGGAGAGAGGGGAGAAGCAGAGAGAGGGGTAGGAGAGAGAAGAAGCAAGGGGGAAGGAGAGGGGGGAAGGAGAGAGGGGAGAAGGAGAGAGGGGAGAAGGAGAGAGGGGAGGAGAGAGAGGAAAGGATAGGGGGAAGGAAGGGGTAAGGAGAGCGAGGAGAAGGAGAGGGGGAATGAGAGCTATGGTAACGAGAAAGGGAAGAAAGAGGTAAGTAGAGGTGGAGAAAGAGAGAGGGGGGAAGGAGAGACGGAGGAAGGAAATTGGGGAGGAGAGGGTAAGGAGGGGAAGGAAAGGGGAGGAGAGAGAGGAGAAGGAGGGGGGAAGGAGAGGGGGGAGAAGGAGGGGGAAGAAGGGAGTTGGGGAAGGAGAGAAGGGAAGGGTGAAAGAGGTGGAGAAAGAGAGAGCGGGAAGGGGAGAGTGGGGATGGAGAGGGGGTAGGAGGGGGAAGAAGAGAGAGGAGAAGGAGATGGGGAAGGAGAAGGAGAATGAGAATGGGGGAAGGAGAGGGAGAAGGAGAAAGAGTAGAAGGGGTGCGGAGGGAATGGGGGAAGGAGAGAAGGGAAGGGGGAAAGAGAGAGAGGAGAAGGAGTGGGAGAAGGAAGGGGGATGGATAGGCAATGGAAGGGGGGAGGAGAGAGGGGAGAAGGAGAGAGTGGTGAAACAGATAGGGGAAGGAGAGGGGGAAGGAAAGGGGAGAAGGAGAGAGTGGTGAAGGAGAGGGGGAAGGTGAAGGGGAAGGAGAGAGGGGAGAAGGAGAGAGTGGTGAAGGAGAGGGGGAAAGTGAAGGGAAAGGAGAGAGGAGAAGGAGAGAGGGGAACGAAGGGGGAGGAGAGAGAGGAGAAGGAGAAGGAGAAGGGGGAGGGAGACGGAGTATGAGAGAGGGGGAACGAGATGGAGAAGGAGAGAAGGAGAAGGCGGGAAAGGACGGGGGAAGGAAGGGGGAAGGAGGGAGTGGAGGATTTAGAGTAGGGAAGGGGGAAAGAGAGAGTGGAGAAGGAGGGGGAGAAGGAATGGGAAGGGAGAGGGAATGTAAGGGGGAAAGGAGAAAGGGGAGAAGAAGAGAGTGGTGAAGGAGAGAGGGGGAAGGAGAGAGTGGAGAAGGAGATGGGGAAGGAGAAGGAGAATGAGAATGGGGGAAGGAGAGGGAGAAGGAGAAAGAGTAGAAGGGGTGCGGAGGGAATGGGGGAAGGAGAGAAGGGAAGGGGGAAAGAGAGAGAGGAGAAGGAGTGGGAGAAGGAAGGGGGATGGATAGGCAATGGAAGGGGGGAGGAGAGAGGGGAGAAGGAGAGAGTGGTGAAACAGATAGGGGAAGGAGAGGGGGAAGGAAAGGGGAGAAGGAGAGAGTGGTGAAGGAGAGGGGGAAGGTGAAGGGGAAGGAGAGAGGGGAGAAGGAGAGAGTGGTGAAGGAGAGGGGGAAGGTGAAGGGAAAGGAGAGAGGAGAAGGAGAGAGGGGAACGAAGGGGGAGGAGAGAGAGGAGAAGGAGAAGGAGAAGGGGGAGGGAGACGGAGTATGAGAGAGGGGGAACGAGATGGAGAAGGAGAGAAGGAGAAGGCGGGAAAGGACGGGGGAAGGAAGGGGGAAGGAGGGAGTGGAGGATTTAGAGTAGGGAAGGGGGAAAGAGAGAGTGGAGAAGGAGGGGGAGAAGGAATGGGAAGGGAGAGGGAATGTAAGGGGGAAAGGAGAAAGGGGAGAAGAAGAGAGTGGTGAAGGAGAGAGGGGGAAGGAGAGAGTGGAGAAGGAGAGAGTGGTGAAGGGGAAGGGGAAGGGGAAGGAGAGAGGGGAGAAGGAGAGAGTGATGAAGGTAAGGGGTGAAGGTGAGGAGTGGGGAAGGAGAGAGTGGAGAAGGAGAGAATGGAGAAGGAGCGGGTGGAAGGAATGGGGGAAAAGAGAGGGGAAAAGGAGAGAGTGGTGAAGGAGACGGGGGAAAGAGAGGGGGAAGGAGAGAGGGGAAGGAATGGGGAAAGAGAGAGGGGGAAGGAGAAAAGGGACGAGAGGGTGGAGAAGGAGAGGGGGAGGAGAGGGGTAAGGAGAGAGGGGTGAAAGAGAGAGGAGGAGGAAGGAGGAAGGGGAGAGTGGAGAAGGAGAGAGGGTAAGGAATGGGGTGGAGAGAAGGGAGAAGGAGCTGGGGATAAGGAGAAAGTTGACGGAAGGGGAAAGGAAAGAGTGGAGAAGGAGAGGGGGAAGGAAGGGGGGAGGAGAGAGTAGAAGCAGAGAGAGAGGGGAAGGGAGTGGGAAGGAGAGAGGGGAGAAGGAAGCGGGAAGGAGAGAGGGGAGAAGTAGAGGGGAAAGGAGGGTGGGAAGGAGGGAGTGGGGGAAGGAGAGAATGGAAAGGGGAAAGTGAGAGTGGAGAAGAAGAGGGAGAATGAAGGGGGAAGGAGAGGGAATGGAAGGGGGGAAGGAGAGAGAGGAGAAGGAGAGAGTGGTGAAGGAAAGGGTGAAAGGAGAGAGGAGAGAAGGAGAGTGTGGTGAAGGAGAGGTGGGGAAGGAGAGGAGGAAGGAGACGGGGGTGAAGGAGAGGGGGATGGAAAGGGGGAAGGAGAGAAGGGAGAAGGGGAAAGTGGTTAAGGAGAGGGTGGAATGAGAGGGGGAATGAGAGAGGGGGAAGGAGAGAGTGGTGAAGGAGAGGGGGAAGGAGAGAGGGGAGAAGGAGGGAGTGGTGAAGGAGAGGGGGAAGGTGAAGGGAAAGGAGAGAGGGGAGAAGGAGAAAGTCATGAAGGAGAGGAGGGAAGGAGAGAAGGTAGAATGAGAGAGTCATAAAGGAGAGTGGGGAGAAGGAGAGGGGAGGAGGAAGGGGAAAGGAGAGGGGAATGATGGGGGAAGGAGAAAGGGCTGAAGGAGAGAGTCGTGAAGGAGAGGGGTGAAGGAGGGAGTGGGGGAAGGAGAGAAGGGAAAGCGGAAAGTGAGAGTGGAGAAGAAGAGGGAGAAGGAAGGAGGAAGGAGAGGGAATGGAAGGGAGAAGGAGAGAGGGGAGAAGGAGAGTGTGGTGAAGGAGAGGGGGGGAAGGAGATTTCGAAGGAGAGAGGGGTGAAGGAGAGAGGGGAGAAGGAGAGAATGGTGAAGGAGAGGGGGAAGGTGAAGGGGAAGGAGAGAGGAGAAAAAGGGAGAGTGGTGAAGGTGAGGGGGGAAATAGAGGGGGAAATAGAGAGTGGGGAAGGAAAAAGGGGAAAAGGAGAGAGTGGTGAAGGAGACGGCGGTAAGGAGAGGGGGAAGGAGAGAGGGGAGAAGGAGAGTGTGGTGAAGGTGAGCGGGGAAGGAGAGAGGTGAGAAGGAGAGAGGGGACGGAATGGGGAAAGAGAGACGGGAGAAGGAGAGAGTGTTGAAGTAGAGGGGGAAAGAGAGAGGGGAAGGAAAGAGGGGAAAAGGAGAGAATGGTGAAGGTGAGCGGGGAAGGAGAGAGGTGAGAAGGAGAGAGGGGACGGAATGGGGAAAGAGAGACGGGAGAAGGAGAGAGTGTTGAAGGAGAGGGGGAAAGAGAGAGGGGAAGGATACAGGTAACCAGAGAGGGGAGAAGGAGAGGGGGAAGGAGAGAGGTGAGAAGGAGAGAGTGGTGAAGGAGAGGGGGAAGGTGAAGGGGAAGGAGTGAGGGGTGAAGGAGAGAGTGCTGAAGGTGAGGGGGGAAGGAGAGAGGTAAGGTGAGAAGGGAGAATGAGAGAATCATGAAGGATAGGGGGAAGGAGGGGGGGAGGAGAGAGGGGAAGGAGAGAGGGGAGAAGGAGTGAGTGGTGAAGGGTAAGGAGAGGTGAAGATGGAGAGAGTGGTGAAAGTGAGGGGGGAAGGAGAGTGTGGGGAAGGAGAGAGGGGAGAAGATGTGAGTGGTGAAGGAGACGGCGGGAAGAAGAGGAGGAAGGAGAGAGGGGAGAAGGAGAGAGGGGAATGAATGGGGAAAGAGAGAGGGGAGGAGAGGGGAGAAGGAAGGCGGAAGGAGAGAGGGGGGAAGGAGAGGGGGAAGGAGTGAGGGGAGAAGGAGAGATGGGGGAAGGAGAGTGGGGGAAGGAGTGAGTGGTGAAGGAGACGGCGGGAAGAAGAGGAGGAAGGAGAGAGGGGAGAAGGAGAGAGGGGAATGAATGGGGAAAGAGAGAGGGGAGGAGAGGGGAGAAGGAAGGCGGAAGGAGAGAGGGGGAAGGAGAGGGGGAAGGAGGGAGGGGAGGAGGAGAGAGGGGGGATGGAGAGTGGGAAGGAGAGAGGGGAGAAGGAGAGTGTGGTGAAGGTGAGCGGGGAAGGAGAGAGGTGAGAAGGAGAGAGGGGACGGAATGGGGAAAGAGAGACGGGAGAAGGAGAGAGTGTTGAAGGAGAGGGGGAAAGAGAGAGGGGAAGGATACGGGAAACAGAGAGGGGAGGAGAGGGGAGAAGGAAGGCGTAAGGAGAGAGGGGGAAGGAGAGGAGGAAGGAGGGAGGGGAGAAGGAGAGAGGGGGGAAGGAGAGTGGGGGGAAGGTGAGGGGGAAGGAGAGTTTGAGGTAGGAGAGGGGGAAGGAGAGAAGGGCGAAGGAGAGAGGGGAGAAGGAGAGAGGGGCAAGGAGAGAGTGAGGGAAGGAAATGGGGTATGAAGGAGAAAGGAGAGATGAGAAGGAAAGGGGAAGGAGAGGGGGGAAAGAGAGAGAGGAGAAGGAGGTGGGAAAGGAAGGGGAAAGGAGAGTGGGGAGATGGAGAGAGGGGGAAGGGATGAAGGAAAGAGAGGAAGAAAAGGGGAAGGAGAGAGGGGAGAAGGAGAGAGGGGGAAGGAGACAGTGGGGGAAGGAGAGAGGGAAAGGAAGGGGGAAGGAGAGAAGGGAGAAGGAGAGAGTGGTGAAGGAGGGGGGGAAGGAGAGGTGGAAGGAGAGGGAGGAAGGAGAGAAGGGAGAAGGAGAGAGGCGGGAAGGAGAGATGGGGAAGGAGAGAGGGGATGGAAGGGGGAAGGAGAGATGGAGAAGGAGAGAGGCGGTGAGGGAAGAGGGTAAGGACAAGTGAAGGAGAGGTGGAGATGGAGAGAGGGGAAGGAAGAGTGAAGGAGAGAGGGGAGAAGGAGAGAATGGGAAAGGAGAGATGGGGGAAGGAGAGAGGGGAAGGAAGGGGGAAGGAGAGGTGGAGAAGAAGAGAGGGGAGAAGGAAAGAGGGGAAGGAGTGGGGAAGGAGACTGGGAAAAAGTAGAGGGGGAAGGAAGGGGGAAGAAGAGAGATGGGGGAAGGAGAGCGGGGGCAAGGAGAGAAAAGAAGGAAGGGGGAAGGAGTGAGGCGAGAAGGAGAGGGGGAAGGAAAAGGGGATGAGATGGTGTAGAAGGAGAGTGGGAAGAAGGAGAGGGGGAGGAGAGGGGGGAGGACAGAGGGGAGAAAGGGAGAGGAGGAGGAAGGGGGAAGGAGAGAGGGGAAGGAAGGGCGTGGAGAGAGGGGAGATGGAAAGGGGGATAAAGAGAAAGTGGAAGGAAGGTGAAAGGAAAGAGTGGAGAAGGAGAGAGGGGAAGGAAGGGGGAGAAGAGAGGGGAAACAGAGAGAAGGGAAGGGGGTGCAAAGGAGAGAGGGGAGAAGGAGAGAAGTGGGGAAGGCGAGAGGGGAAGGTAGGGACAGGAGAGAGGGGAAAGCAGAGAGAGGGGTAGGAGAGAGGAGAAGGAAGGGGGAAGGAGTGAGGGGGAAGGAGAGAGGGGAGAAGGAGAGAATTGGGGAAGGAGAGAGGGGAAGGCAGGGAAAGGAGAGAGGGGAGAAGCAGAGAGAGGGGTAGGAGAGAGGAGAAGGAAGGGAGAAGGAGAGGGGGGAAGGAGAGAGGGGAGAAGGAGAGGGGGAGGAAGGAGGGAGAAGGAGAGAGAGGAAAGGATAGGTGGAATGAGAGCTATGGTAACGAGATAGGGGAAGAAAGAGGGAAGTAGAAGTGGAGAAAGAGAGAGGGGGAAGGACAGAGGGCGGAAGGAAAGGGGGGAGGAGGGGGGATGGAGGGGAAGGAAGGGGGAGGAGAGAGAGGAGAAGGAGAGGGGAAAGGAGGGGGGAAGGAGATGGGGAGAAGGAGGGGGAAGAAGGGAATGGGGGAAGGAGAGAAGGGAAGGGGGGAAAGAGGTGGAGAAAGAGAGAGAGGGAAGGGGAGATTGGGGAAGGAGAGGGGGTAGGAGGGGGGAAGGAGAGACTGTCGAAGGAGAGAGGGGAAGAAAGGGGGAGGAGAGAGAGGAGAAGGAGAGGGGGGAAGGAAGGGGAGGAGAGAGAGGAGAAGGAGAGGTAGAATGAGAAAGGAGGGAAGGAGAGGGAGAAGGAGAGAGAGGAGAAGGGGTGAGGAGGGAATGGGGAAGGAGAGAAGGGAAGGGAAAAGAGAGAGTGGAGAAGGAGGGGACAATGAAGGGAGATGGATAGGCAATGGAAGGGGGGAAGGAGAGAGGGGAGAAGGAGAGAGTGGTGAAGGAGAGAGGGGAAGGAGAGTGGGAAGGAGAGAGGGGAGAAAGAGAGAGTGGTGAAGGAGAGGTGGAAGGTGAAGGGGAAGGAGAGAGGGGAGAAGGAGAGAGTGGTGAAAGTGAGGTGGCAAGGACAGGGGGAAAGAGAGAGTGGGGAAGGAGAGAGGGGAAGGAATGGGAAAAGAGAGAGGGGAGAAGGAAAGAGGAGAAGGAAGGTGGAGGAGAGAGAGGAGAAGGAGAGGGGGGAGGGAGATGTAGAATGAGAGAGGGGGAACGAGATGGAGAAGGCGAGAAGGAGAAGGGGGGAAAGGACGGGGGAAGGAGGGGGGAAGGAGGGAGTGGAGGAAATAGAGTAAGGAATGGGGAAAGTGAGAGTGGAGAAGGAGGGGGAGAAGGAAGGGGAAGGGAGAGGGAATGGAAGGGGGAAAGGAGAAAGGGGAGAAGAAGAGAGTGGTGAAGGAGAGAGGGGGGAAGGAGAGAGTGGAGAAGGAGAGAGTGGTGAAGGAGAGGGGGAAGGTGAAGGGTAAGGAGAGAGGGGAGAAGGAGAGAGTGATGAAGGTAAGGGGAGAAGGTGAGGGGGAAGGACAGAGTGGGGAAGAAGAGAGTGGAGAAGGAGAGAATGGAGAAGGAGAGGGGGAAGGAGAGAGGGGAGAAGGAGAGAGTGGTGAAGGAGAGGGGGAAGGTGAAGTGGAAGGAGAGAGGGGAAAAGGAGACAGTCGTGAAGGAGAGGGGGGCAGGAGACAAGGTAGAATGAGAGAGTCATAAAGGAGAGCGGGAAAGGAGAGTGGGAAGGAGAGGGGAGGAGGAAGGGGAAAGGAGAGGGGAATGATGTGGGAAGAAGAAAGGGCTGAAGGAGAGGGAGGGAAGCGGAGAAGGAGAGAATGGTGAAGGAGAGGGGAAGGGTGAAGGGGAAGGAGAATGGGCTGAAGGAGAGAGTCGTGAAGGAGAGGGGGAAAGGAGGGAGTGGGGGAAGGAGAGAAGGGAAAGCGGAAAGGTAGAGTGGAGAAGAAGAGGGAGATGGAAGGAGGAAGGAGAGGGAATGGAAGGTGGAAGGAGAGAGGGGAGAAGGAGAGTGTGGTGAAGGACGGGGGAGAAGGAGAAGGGTGAAGGAGAGAGGGAGAAGGAGAGAATGGTGAAGGAGAGGGGAAGGTGAAGAGGAAGGAGAGAGGAGAGAAGGGGAGAGTTGTGAAGGAGACGGCGGGAAGGAGAGGAGGAAGGGGAGGGGGAGAAGGAGAGAGAGGAAGGAATGGGGAAAGAGTGAGGGGAGAAGGAGAGGGGAGAAGTAATGGGGAAGGAGAGGGGAAGGAAGGGGGAAGCAGAAAGGGGAGAAGGAGAGAGTGGCGAAGGAGAGGGGGAAGGAGATGGGGGAAGGAGGATCAAGGAAGGGGAAGGAGAGAGGGGAGAGAGGGGAGAAGGGGAGGGGCAGGAGGAAGGGGAAAGGCGAGGGGAATGATGGGTGAAGGAGAAAGGGCTGAATGAGAGCGTGGTGAAGGACAGTGGGGGAAAGAGAGGGGGAAGGAGAGAGGGGAGAAGGAGAGGGGGCTAAGGGGGGAAAGGAGAGAGGGGAAGGAATGGGAAGAGATTGGGGAGAATAAGAGACGGGGGAAGGAGAGAGATAAGGAGAGTGCGGAGAAGATGGTGGGAAAAGAAGGAAGGTGGCAGGAGACAAGGTAGAAGGGGGAGACTGGAAGGAAGGGGGAAGGAGAAAGGGGAGAAGGAGAGGAGGGTGAAGAAAGGGGGAGGAGACAGGGGAGAAGGAGAGAGAGAGGGGGAAGGAAAGAGGGAAAGGAAGGGGGAAGGAGAAAGGGGAGAAGGAGAGTGTGGTGAAGGAGAGGGGGGAAAGAGAGAGAGTAGGAAAGAAGGGAGAAGGAGAGAGGGGGGAAGGAGGGAAGGGGAAGGAGAGAGGGGAAGGGAGGGGGAGGAGAGAGTGGAGAATGGGAGCAGGGGAGGAGAGGGGGAAGGAGAGAGGGGAGAATGAGAGCGGGGAGAAGGAGATGGGGAGGAGGAGCTGGGGAATGAGAGGAAGGTGGAATGAGACAGGGGGTGAAGGGGGAGAGTGGAAGGAAGGGGAAGGAGAGAGGGGAAAAAAGGGGGAAGGAGAAAGGGTGAGAACGAGAGAGGAGAAGGAGAGCAGAAGGATGGGGAAGGAGAGAGGGGAGAAGGAGAGGGGGGAAGGAGAGAGGGGAGAAGGAGAGAGGGAAATGAAATAGGAAGGAAAGAGGGGAGAATGAGAGTGGGGGGATGGAGAGAGTGGGAATGAAAGAGGGGAAGGAGAGTGGGGGGAAGGAGAGAGGGAGAAGGAGAGGGGGGGAAGGTGGGAAGGCGAGAGGGTAAGGAAAGGAGGAGAGATGGAAGAAGGAGAGGGGGGGAAGGAAGTGGTGAGGAGAGGTGGAGAAAGAGAGAGGGGGAAGGAGAGGGGGGGAAGGAAGGGGGGGACGAGAGATGGGGGAAGGAGAGAGGGGAGAAGGAGAGAGTGGTGAAGGAGGGGGGTGAGGGAGTGGGGAAGGAGAGACGGGGGGACAAGGGGGAAGGGAGGGAAAGAAAGAGGGGGCAGACAGGGGAAGGAGAGAGAGGGGAGAAGGAGACAGGAGAAGGAAGGGGGAAGAAGAGAGTGGAGAAGGAGAGAGGGGAAGGAAGGGGGGAGGAGAGATGGAGAAGGAGAGGGGGAATGAAGGGGGGAGGAGAGAGGGGGGGTCGGACGGGGGGAAGGAGAGGGGGGGAAGGAGGGGGGGAGAAGTAAAACGGGGAAGGAAAGGGGAAGGAGAAAGTGGAGTATGGGGGAAGGAATGTGGAAGGAGAGATTGGAGACGGAGAGGACGGAGGGAGAGGGAGGGAGGGAGGGGGGAAGGAGGGAGAAGTAAGAGCGGGGAAGGAGAGAGGGAAGGAGGTAGGGGGAAGGATGGGGGAAGGATGGGGGAAGGTTGGGGATAGGAGGTAGGGGGAAGGAGGTAGGGGAAGGTGAGAGGGGAAAGTATGGAGGGGAGAAGGAGAAAGGTGATGAAACGGGGAAGGAAAGAGGGGGGAAGGAGAGGGGGAATGATGTGTGTAGGAGAGAGTGGAAGGAAAGGGGAAGGAGAGAGGGGAGAAGGAGAGAGGGGAGAAGGAGAGGGGGGGAGAAACAGAGCGTGGAAGGAAGGGGGAAGGAGGGTGGGGGAAGGAGAGAGGGGAGAAGTAAGAGCGGGGAAGGGGTGGGGGAAGGAGGGGAGGGAGAAGGAGGGGAGAAAGAGGGGAGAAAGAGGGGGAAGGAGGGTGGGGGAAGGAGAGAGGGGAGAAGTAAGAGCGGGGAAGGGGTGGAGGGAAGGGCGGAGGGGAGAAAGAGGGGGAGAAAGAGGGGGGAAGGAGAGGGGGAATGATGTGTGTAGGAGAGAGTGGAAGGAAAGGGGAAGGAGAGAGGGGGAGAAGGAGAGAGGGGAGAAGGAGAGAGGGGAGAAACAGAGCGTGGAAGGAAGGGGGGAAGGATAGGGGGGAAGGAGAGGGGGGAGAAGGAGAGGGGGTAGAAACAGAGCGTGGAAGGAAGGGGGAAGGAGAGCGGGGAAGGAGAGCGGGGAAGGAGAGAGGGGAGAAGTAAAGAGGGGAGAAGGAAGGGGAGAATGAAGGGGAGAAGGAGAGAGGGGGAAGGAGGGAGAGGAGAGGGGGAAGGAGGGAGAGGAGAAGGGAAGGGGGAAGGAGAGAAGGGAAGGGGGAAGGAGAGTGGGGAAAGAAGGGGGAAGGAGAGAGGGGAAAGAAGGGGGAAGGAGAAAGGGAAGATGGAGAGGGGAAGATGGAGAGGGGAAGGAGAAAGGGGGGAAGGAGAAAGGGGGGAAGGATGGGGAAAGGATGGGGGAAGGATGGGGAAGGAGAGAGGGGTGAAGGAAAGGGGGGATGGAGAGGGGGAAGGAGGGGGAGAAAGAGAGATTGGTGAAGGAGAGGGGGAGAAGGAGAGGGGGAGAAGGAGAGGGGAGAAGGAGAGGGGAGGAGGAGAGACTGGGGAAGGAGAGGGGAAGGAAAGGGGAAGGAGAGATGGTAGAAGGAGAGACGGGAAGGAAGTGGGGAGGAGAGTTGGAGAAAGAGAGAGAGGGAAGGAGAGGGGGGAAGGAAAGGGGTTAGGAGAGAGGGCAGAAGGAGATTGGGTAAGGAGAAGGAGCGAAGGAAAGAGGGGAAGGAAGAGGGAAGGAGAGAGGGGGGAAGGAGAGAAGGGGGAAGGAGAGGGGGGAAGGAGGGGGGGAAGAGGGAAGGAGAGAGGGGAAGGAAAGGGGAAGGCGCGAGGGTAGAAGGAGAGAGGGAAAGGAAGGGGCAAGGAGAGAGTGGAGAAGGAGAGAGGGGATGAAGGGAGAAGGAAAGCGGGGAGAAGGAGTGAGGGGGGAAGGGGAGAGTGGGTGAAGGAGAGAGGGGAAAAAGGGGGGAGGAGAGACGGGGGAAGAAGAGAATGGAGAAGGAGAGAGTGGTGAATGAGGGGGTGAGTGAGATGGGGAAGGAGAGACGGGGGAAGGAGGAGCAAGGAATAGAGAAGGAGAGTAGTAAGGAGAGAGGGGAGAAGGAGAGAGGGCAGAAGGAGTATGCGGAGAAGGAGAGGGGGAGGAGAGGGGCAGAGGAGGGGGAAGGGGGGAAGGAAAGAGGCGACGGACAGGGGAAGGAGAGAGGGAAGGAGAGAGTGGAGAAGGAGAGAGGGGAAGGAAGGAAGGGGGAAGGAGAGAGTGGAGAAGGGGAGCGGGGAGGAGAGGGGGAAGGAGAGAGGGGAGAATGAGAGCGGGGAGAAGGAGATGGGGAGGAGGAGCTGGGGAATGAAAGGAAGGTGGAATGAGACAGGGGTGAAGGGGAGAGTGGAAGGAAGGGGGAAGGAGAAAGGGGAGAACGAGAGAGGAGAAGGAGAGCAGAAGGATGGGGAAGGAGAGAGGGGAGAAGGAGAGAGGGAAATGAAATAGGAAGGAAAGAGGGGAGAATGAGAGTGGGGGGATGGAGAGAGTGGGAATGAAAGAGGGGAAGGAGAGTGGGGGGAAGGAGAGAGGGGAGAAGGAGAGGGGGGAAGGTGGGAAGGCGAGAGGGTAAGGAAAGGAGAAGGAGAGATGGAAGAAGGAGAGGGGGGAAGGTAGTGGTGAGGAGAGGTGGAGAAAGAGAGAGGGGGAAGGAGAGGGGGGAAGGGGGTAAGGAGAGAGGGGAAGGAAAGGGGAAGGAGCGAGGGGAGAAGGAGAGAGGGGAATGAAGGGGGAAGGAGAGAGGGGAAGGAAGGGGGAGGAGAGATGGGGGAAGGAGAGAGGGGAGAAGGAGAGACTGGTGAAGGAGGGGGTGAGGGAGCGGGGAAGGAGAGACGGGGACGAGCGGGAAGGGGGGGAAGGAAAGAGGGGGCAGAGAGGGGAAGGAGAGAGAGGGGAGAAGGAGACAGGAGAAGGAAGGGGGAAGAAGAGAGTGGAGAAGGAGAGAGGGGAAGGAAGGGGGGAGGAGAGATGGGAGAAGGAGAGGGGGAATGAAGGGGGGAGGAGAGAGGGGGGTCGGAGGGGGGGAAGGAGAGGGGGGAAGGAGGGGGGAGAAGGAAAACGGGGAAGGAAAGGGGAAGGAGAAAGTGGAGTATGGGGGAAGGAATGTGGAAGGAGAGAGTGGAGACGGAGAGGACGGAGGGAGAGGGAGGGAGGGAGGGGGGAAGGAGGGAGGGGGAAGGAGGGAGAAGTAAGAGCGGGGAAGGAGAGAGGGAAGGAGGTAGGGGGAAGGAGGTAGGGGGAAGGAGGGAAGGAGGGAGGGAGGGAGGGGGAAGGAGGGAGGGAGGGAGGGGGAAGGAGTGAGAAGTAAGAGCGGGGAAGGAGAGAGGGAAGGAGGTAGGGGGAAGGATGGGGAAGGATGGGGGAAGGATGGGGGAAGGATGGGGGAAGGAGGTAGGGGGAAGGAGGTAGGGGAAGGTGAGAGGGGAAAGTATGGAGGGGAGAAGGAGAAAGGTGATGAAACGGGGAAGGAAAGAGGGGGGAAGGAGAGGGGGAATGATGTGTGTAGGAGAGAGTGGAAGGAAAGGGGAAGGAGAGAGGGGAGAAGGAGAGAGGGGAGAAGGAGAGGGGGGAGAAACAGAGCGTGGAAGGAAGGGGGAAGGAGAGGGGGGAAGGAGAGGAGGGAGAAGGAGAGCGGGGAAGGATGGGGGAAGGAAGGGGGAAGGAGGGTGGGGGAAGGAGAGAGGGGAGAAGTAAGAGCGGGGAAGGGGTGGGGGAAGGAGGGAGGGGAGAAGGAGGGGAGAAAGAGGGGAGAAAGAGGGGGAAGGAGGGTGGGGGAAGGAGAGAGGGGAGAAGTAAGAGCGGGGAAGGGTTGGGGGAAGGGGTGGGGGAAGGGCGGAGGGGAGAAAGAGGGGAGAAAGAGGGGGGAAGGAGAGGGGGAATGATGTGTGTAGGAGAGAGTGGAAGGAAAGGGGAAGGAGAGAGGGGAGAAGGAGAGAGGGGAGAAGGAGAGGGGGGAGAAACAGAGCGTGGAAGGAAGGGGGAAGGATGGGGGGAAGGAGAGGGGGAGAAGGAGAGGGGGAGAAGGAGAGGGGGTAGAAGCAGAGCGTGGAAGGAAGGGGGAAGGAGAGAGGGGAGAAGTAAGAGCGGGGAAGGAGGGGGGAAGGAGAGCGGAGAAGGAGAGGGGTGAAGGAGAGCGGGGAAGGAGAGAGGGGAGAAGTAAGAGGGGAGAAGGAAGTGGAGAAGGAAGGGGATAAGGAGAGAGTGGGAAGGAGGGAGAGGAGAGGGGGAAGGAGGGAGAGGAGAAGGGAAGGGGGAAGGAGAGAAGGGAAGGGGGAAGGAGAGAGGGGAATTCGATTGGTGGAAGGAGGTTAAAGTGAGGGTGATAGGCCAGAGAGGAGGTGGGGTGTCAGAGAGGTCGGGAAGAAGTTTGCAGGTCATGAAGGCGGTGCTGAGTTCGAGGGTTGCGACTGAGATAAGGTGGGGTGAGGGGAAATGAGGAAACTGGGAAAAATGTGTATTCATCCCTTGCGGTAGGAGGGTTCCTAAGCGGAAGCTGAAGTGCTCTTCCTCCAGCGTCGTGTTGCTATGGCCTGGCGATGGAGGAGGCCAAGGATCTGCATGTCCTTGGCAGAGTGGGAGGGGGAGTTAAAGTGTTGAGCCCAGCGCTGGTTGGGTTGGTTGGTGCGGGTGTCCCAGAGGTGTTCTCTGAAACATTCTGCAAGTAGACGGCCTGTCTTCCCAATGTAGAGGAGGTCACATCGGGTGCAGTGGATGCAGTAAATAATGTGTGAGCGGTGCAGATGTATTTGCGACGGATATGGATGGATCCCTTGGGGCTTTGGAGTGAAGTGAGTGGGGAGGTGTGGGCGCAAGTTTTACACTTCTTTTGGTGCAGAGGAAGGTGCCGGGAGTGGAGGTTGGGTTGGTGGGGGGTGTGGACCTGACTAGGGAGTGGCAGAGGGAGTGGTCTTTCAGGAGCGCTGATAGTGGAGGGGAGGGACTTATATCCTTGGTGGTGGGGTCTGTTTGGAGATGGCGGAAATGATGAAGGATGATACAATGTATCTGGAGGTTGGTAGGGTGATAGGTGAGGACCAGTGGGGTTCTGTCCTGTTGGCGATTGGCGGGGCGGGGTTCAAGGGCGGAGGAGCAGGAAGTGGAGGAGATGTGGTGGAGAGCATCATCAACCACGTCGGAGGGGAAATTGCGGTCTTTGAAGAAGGAGGCCATCTGGGTTGTTCCATATTGGAATTGTACATTTCTTCAGGAAAGGGGAGGGAGAAGGGGCTAAGTGAAACTGGGTGATGGGGTGAGGCTGTGGGAAAGATAAGTGATAGGTGACTGAAGGTAGGAGGTGATACTGATCGATCAGTGGGGTGTGTGGAGCAGATGGTGGGAAGGAAGATGGACGTTTTGTCTCCTCGAGAGGGCTGATGTGAATCTGGGGGGTTGGATCTGGGATCTGGATTCGCCAGGGGAGATTTGGAAACCAGTGAATCCACTGTTCATGCCGTGTGTTTGTTGGCTTCCGAGGCAGAAGATGAGGTGTTACTGGTAACATCCTGGTAATGTCTTCTCAAACATCTCCAGCTTAATAATCTCCTTCCTATAACAGAACTGCACACAGAACTACAGAAGAGGCTTTAACAATGTCCTGCACAATCTCAGCATGACTTCCCAACTTCTAACCTCAAAGGTCTGAGTAATGAAGTAACCTTAAACACTCTATGCCACAAACTTCAAAGAATTATAACTGTGCCCCTGGGTCCCTCTTTTCTATATAACTACCAAAACCCAGCATTCATTGCATAAGCCCTCCCCTTGTTTGTTTTATCAAAATGCAGTACCTCACATGAATCCATGTTAAACCCCATCTGCCACACCTCAGACCAGTGAGTGATATTACTGCCCCCTCATACTTCCCTTTCTGATCAAAACGACAATCCCCTCTCCAGAAGGCCTACAAACACCAGCCTTGAGTTTCCCAAAGACCCAGAGCTTGGTTTCCCTTGCACAGGCAGAGGGAGGAATCGGTAAAGAGAAGCTGGAAAGGAAACAGTTTAGGAAGAGGGAAGCCACATGTTAGAGATTTGAAATAGTGACCGGTGTTTTGGGACCAGAATTGTGCTCCTTCCTCATCTCTGGTATCAGTATTGATATCTACTCGTGATCCTTCATAGTGCAGAGTGTGTTGCAGGAATTCTTCCACAAAAAGAGCAGAATACTGGTAACAGCCATTTAAACCAGAAATGATAACCAAGCAATTAAAGATCTTCATAGTTCATCTCAATGGCACAGCGAATGCACTCAACATCCTATAGTTAAGGCGAATAACTTGTACTTTTTTTCAATGAGAAATGTCCCCTGTATAATTTGGTGATGTTAACCAGAATTTAATAAATCCATTCACTTAAAATATGACCCAAAATCTGGGCATGGTTTAGGCCTTCTTTAATGGATGATGCCCACGTTTCTGAGGCGGAACTCTGGATTCGATTCCAGTCTATGACTGTCTGATAGTGCCCCTATCTCTGGAGAAGGTGGTGTATATTCATGTCCTGTGGAGGAGTGTCACAGCGTGTTATAACAGGCTGATGAACAAACACACAGGAGCATCATGTTGCAGCTTCAGCAGCTAATGCTGAATGGTGGTAGCTTCCCTATCACTGGGCCGAAAATCCCAGTTTCAAAACCCACAGAGCTGTTTCATAATATGTCTGAACAAGTTGATTAAATTCTTTTTGGAATCGTGCCTTCATGGAGAAGGAAGAGGTACGATTACTGATTTTGAGAATTTAGAAGCAGGATGACTGAAAGCACAGCCATTCGTGATGATTGGAGTCACATTTGCACTTACTAGAAGTTTATAAAATGATGAAGATCATGGATCGGGTGAGTGGTCAAAGGGCACCTGAGGTAGTGTCAGGAAATACTGAGTAGAGATCATTACTCATTTTGCGTTTGGAAAGCTGTAACTAGTGGAATTCTTCAGGGATCTGTGTGATGTCATCAACAAATTACAATCCATACCAAGGAATTGGATGAAAGGGATGGAGCTCAGTTTGCTCATGCAACAGGTTAGTCATTCAATAAGATGTCAAATGGAGACAGGGCGTCTGCAATGGGATACAGACAGGGGAGGGCAGAGCATCTGCAATGGGATACAGGCAGGGGAGGGTAGGGCGTCTGAAATGGAATACAGACAGGGTGAGGGCATAGCAGCAGCAATGAGATACAGACGGGGGAGGGTAAGGCGTCTGCAATGGGATACAGATAGAGGGAGAGCAGAGAGTCTGCATTAGGACAGACTGGGAGAGGTCAGAGCATCAAGGAATGGCATACAGACAGAGGACAGTTGTGAGCAAACCGTCACCAGAAAAAATAACAGTTTTTTTTCTCTCTCTCTCTTTCTCTCTGTATATATATACATACATGTGATGGGAATTTTCTGTTTTGGGGAAAAGACAGAACAGCAGAAAATTATTTAAATGCAAGGAGAATGCATACCTCAGTGGTACTGAGGGATGTGTGTGTTCTGGCACATGACTCACATCAAATTACTCTTAAGATGCAGCAAATGATTTGGAAGGTAAACGGAATGATTCTGTCTCGTGCAAGGTGTGTTGGGAATGATCTTAGCGATGGTTTTCTGCATCAGTGCAGGGCATTTCTGAGATCACATCTGAAGTATTATGTATAGTTATAATTGCCTAAACTGAAAAAAAAACAAAATTGCTTTCGAAACGTTTCAAAGCTTTTTTTTCTCTCTTTACTCATTCTTGGGACGAAGGCATTACGTTATGAATAATTAACAATTCTGTCTGAGAATGAGGGTTGTTGTATTGACCATATAAGATCTTGAGAAGAGTATAGTTGGTGAATATCAGATGGATATTTCCTCTTGTGTGGGAGAATAAAACTGGGGAAATAATTTCAGAATAATTCAGATTGAAAGGAAATGTCATTGGACTGAAAAAAAATGAACTCTGATTTCTCTTCATATATGCTGCAAGACAGGCTGAGCTTTTCCAGTAATTTCTGTATTTGTTTAAGAATAAAACATATTCATCTTAACACAGGTATTATTAAGACATGAAACGCTTATTTTTGCATTATGCAGGCACATATAAACAGATCTTCAAAATAATTAGGGCCATTTATCGTTAATGAATTGGTTCTGTGTACGACAACAGCAATAACGCACTGTCCTGGAGTCGAGAATGTGATGGTGTCATATAGTTCGGACAATGTTAAAGGAGAGCTCACATGGTCCAGCTTGGGGTTTGATAACGTTATTGATTTAACTTAGAGATGGAAAAATGTAGTCTATCTGTGAAGGAACAGTCTATTGCTCCCTTTCTGTTTCCCTGTCGTTCATCACAGCAATGTGTGGGAGTGAAAAAATGTCGCCTTTCCCACTTATGGAGGATTCCTGATGATGATTCATTGGAATCTCCCCACTGCCTGAAGCAAAGTAATTCAGCCAAATCCAACTGTTTCAGGAAGAAATCCCATTGTCAGAAGGTTGTGCGAGCAGAATGATTTCAGAAGTACTTATTCAGACTCGATAGTGAGGGTGATAGACAAGAGATTCTGTGTCTGCAAATGGGAATCCAGGATGGTGTGTAGCTTCCAACGTGCCAGGGTCCAGGATGTCTCAGAGCGGCTGCAGAACGTTCTCACGGGGTGGGGGAGCAGCCAGAAGTCATTGTACACATTAGTACAAATGAGACAGGCAGAGATAGGAATGAGGTCCTGCAGAGTGTTTATAGAGAGTTAAGAAAAAGAGTAAAAGACAGGACAACGACAGTGGTAATATCCGGTTTACTTCCAGTGTTCTGTGCTAGTGAGGGTGAGAGCAGGAGGATATGGCAGATGAATTAGTGGCTAAAGAATTGGTGCAGGGGAAAGTGATTTAGATTTTTGGATCACGAGGATATTTTGTGAGGCAGAGGTGATCTGTTCGGGAAGGACAGTTTATACCTGAACTGGAAGGGGACCACTATCCTGGCAGGCAGGTTTGCTGGTGCTGCAAGGGAGGGTTTCACTAGTTTGGCTGGGTTGGGGAGGGGTGGGATCCTCAACAGCAGGAAGGCAGGTGTGAGGCTGGAAAGAGATGCAGTAATCAGAAACAGTAAAGTGAAGAGACAGGTTAGGCTGGAACACGACAGAGAGCAAGGAATGTCTGTTGGATTAAATTGCAACTATTTCAATGCAGGATGGCTGACAGGTAAGGCCGATGAACTCAAGGTGTGAATAGGTATGTGGGACTTGGATAGTATAGCCATTACAGAAACATGGCTTCGGAAGGGACAGGACTGGCAGCTTAATGTACTCGGGTACGGGTGCTTTATGCGGGAGAGAGACGGAGGAAGGAGGGGACGGGGAGTTTCATTTTTGTTTCTGGTGAGTATCACAGCAGTAATCAGAGATAAAATAATTGATGATTCATCCAATGAGGATTTGTGGGTGGAGCTAAGAAATAAGAAGGGAATAGTGATAGTATTTGGGTTGTTCTCGGGGCCCCCAAATAGTAAACGGGGAATTAGGAGTATAAAAATATGTAAAGAGACTGGGGAGACTTACAGGGTCAGTAGGATTGCATTAGTAGGAGATCTTAATTTTCCTAACATAGACTGGGAATGACAGAATTAAGGACTGAGATGGGATATATTTATTAAGTGTGTTCAGAATAGTTTCCTCAAGCAGTATGTAGAGGGTGCAACTATGGAAGGGACGAAACTTGACCTACTCTAAGATCTCGGGCAGGACAGGTGACTGAGGTGAGAGTGGGGGAGCACTCTGGGACCAGTGACCATAGTTGGATTAATTTTAATATAGTTATGGAGAAGGACAAAACTGGTCCACATGTTCAAGTTCAAACTTGGGGCAAGGCGAATTTTAACGGAATTAGACAGGAGCTTGTCGGGGTTGGTTGGAGGAGTTTGTTTGCAGGTGAAGGGACCTCCTGCATGTGGGAGGCCTTTAAAAGTGAAATGTATATAGTTCAAGGTCTATATGTTTCTGTGAGGGTAAAAGGCAAGGTTGGGAGGAATACGGAACCCTGAATGTCAGGAGATATTGAGGCTTTGACCAGCAAAAAGGAGGCGTGGCTCACATCCATGCAACTGGGATCGAGGGAATCCGTGGCGGTGTGTAGGGGATACAGGAGTTTACTGAAGATGGAAATCAGGAGGGCAAAAAGGGGGCACAAGGTAGCCTTGGCTGAAAAGATTAGGGTGAATCCAAAGATATTATTTAAGTATATTAAAGTAAAAGGAAGAACTAAATGAGAATATGAACCCTCAAAGTCCAAACTGAACATGCATGTCTAGAACCGTAGGAGATTTGCAAGATTCTCAATGACTATTTCTTCTCTGTCTTGACCATGGATAAATACGTGAAGAATTGGGAGGTTAACAAAGGTCGTGGTGTTGTCTCGGGGTGAGTCATTATCACAGCAGAGGACGTGTTGGCTGTATTAGAATGTATGAAGGTGGATAAATCTCCTCATCCTAAACAGATGTATCCAAGAACACTGCAAGAGGCTACAGAAGAAACTACGGGGACCTGGTTGATACTTTTGCATCGTCGTTAGCCAAAGGTTAGGCTCCAGGAGATTGGAGGGTAGCAAATGTTGTGCCATTATTCAGGAAGGGAAGCAAAGAAAATTCTGCTTACTACAGGCGAGAAGTCTAACATCTGTCGTACGTAGGTTACTTGAGAAGACTCTGATGGCTAAGATATACATGCATTTGAAAAGACAACGTTTGATTAGAAATTTTTTTTTTCAGATTCTCTACTGTATGGAAACAGGCCATTTGGCCCAACAAGGCCACACCGACCCTCCAAACAGTTACCCACCCAGTCCAATTGCCCTACCCTTTATTTATCCCTGACGAATGCACATAACACTGTGGGTAACTTACCATGGCCAATTCACCTAACCTGTACATCTTTGGATTGTGGGAGGAAAATGGAGCACATGGAGGAAACCCACACAAACACAGGGAGAATGTGCAAACTCCACACAGAGAGTCAGCCGAAGCTGGAATCAAGCCCAGATCCATGGCACTACGAGGCAGCAGTACTAACCACTGAGCCACCATGCCACCCTTGCTTATTGGCAAAACAGCTCGGTGACACAGGTACAAAATCTATCTGCCCTTCACCCATGATGCAAGTTCCAATACAACATACAATGGATAATTTATTCTCCATTGAAAATGTCATCTTATTATTATTATTTATTATTGTTTGTTATTATTAAATTAAATAATTATTATTAATTATTGTTTTTAGACTGAACAGATTGCAAGGCTTTGTGAGTGGGAGATCATGCCTCACAAACTTGTTTGAATTCATTGATGAAGTGATCAGTACTATTGATGAGGGTAGGGCGGTAGAAGTAGTCTGTATGGTTTTCAGTGAGGCCTTTGAAAAGGTTACCATTGATAGGCTGTTCTGGAAGGTTGAATCGCATGGAATCCAGAGAGAGCTGGCAAATTGGATACACAATTGGCTCGATGGTAGTAAGAAGAGCGTAATAGTGGAAGGATGCTCTTGGACAGCAGGCCTGAGACACATGACGTTCATCTGGGGTCAGTGCTGGGTCCATTGCTGTTTATTATCAATGTCATTGATATTCTTGAGAATGTACAAGGCATGATTAGTAAATTTGAAGATGAGACTAAAATAAGTGGTATCATGCACAGTGAGGAAGTATATCAGACATTGCAGCAGAACCTTGATCAACTGGAGAATTGGGCCGTGGAATATTTTTAGGAGAATGTGAAGACTGCAGATGCTGGAGATAAGAGCTTTAAAATGTGTTCCTGGAAAAGCGCAGCATCAAAGGAGCAGGAGAATCAACTTTTCTGGCATAAGCCTAGGAACCCTCCAACCACAAGGGATGAATGCAGATTTCTCCAGCTTCTTCATTTCCCCTCCCCCCACCTTTTCTCAGTCCCAACCCTCAGACTCAGCACCGCCTTCTTGACCGGCAATCTTCTTCCCGACCTCCCCGCCCCACCCCCCTCTCCGGCCTATCACCCTCACCTTAACCTTCTTCCATCTATCGCATTTCCAACGCCCCTGCCCCAAGTCCTTCCTCCCTACCTTTTATCTTAGCCTGCTTGGCAAACCCTCCTCATTCCTGTAGAAGGGCTGATGTCCGAAACGTCGATGAGACTGCACTTGTAGTGTTGTGTTCAGTTTTGGTCACATTGCGATCAGAAGTCTGTTTTTAAATTGGAATCTGTACAGACAGAATTTACAAAGATGTTGCCAGTACTCAACAGTGTGACTTATAGGGAGAGGTAGGACAAGTGAGAACTTTTTTCTTCAGAATGTAGGAGGCGGAGAGGAATCCAATAGAAGTTCACAAGATTATGACAGGCATAGATAGGGTGAATGGACTCAGCCTATTTTCACAGAGTTGTGGAATTGAGGACGAGAGGACATCAGTTTAAGGTGAGAGGGGAAATAAAAAGGAAACTGGTGGAAACTGCTTTACACAGTGAATGGTATGCAAAGGGAATGAGCTATCAGCTGAAGTGGTTGAAGCATTTATATTAACAATATTTAAACGGCATTTGGACAAGTACATGGGCAGGAAAGGAAGAGAAGTCTATGGGCTAAGTGCTGGGAAATAGGGTTACAAAGGGAAATATCAATGTACATATTTTCAACTCCTCTCGTCATTCTTGTTTCCATCATAGTTTGAGTAATTTTGCTTTTGTCATAAACGTGTTGTTTTAGCAGACAAAAGAAATCCATCTGACTTTTTCCTAACACTGACCCTGACACACCCTGAGAACTATATCCTTGGTCACATCATCATACTCCTTATATTTTTTGTGGCTAGCGGAGGAGTGGGACGAGAAAAGGGAACAGCGGTCCAAAAGCACATGAAAATAAAGACTCAGTGAGCCTAACGTCAGTGTAGAGTAGTTTGTTGGAGGGGGTTCTGAGGGATAGGACTTCTATCCATTTAGAAAGACAAGGACTGATTAGGAATAGTCAACATGGCTTTATGTGATGAAAATCATGTCTCATTGATGTGTTTGAGTATATTGAAGAGGTGACAATGAAGAGTGAAGAAGGCACTCTTGTATATATTGTTTACACAGACTTCAGCAATGTGTTTTGTAAGGCTCCCCATGGTAGTCAGGTTACTAAGGTTAGGTCACAAGGAATCCAGATAAAGCTAACCAATTGGTACAAACTTTTCCTGAAGGTAACGGATTATTTTCCAGACTGGAGGCCTGTCGCCAGCGGTGTGCTCAAAGAATCAGTGCTGACCTCACTGCTTTTCATCATGGATATAAACGACTTGGATGGGAATATCGGAGGAATGGTAAGTAAGTTTACAGATAACATCAAAATCATGGTGCAGTAGACAGCGAAGAAGATTATCTCAGAGTACAACGGCACCGTTGACCATCAAAGGGCCAAGGACTGGCAGATAAAGTTTAATTTAGATATTTGAGAGGTTTTGCATTTTGGTAAGTTAAAGCAGGGTAGTGCCCTAGGAAATGTTGCTGAACAAAGTGACCTACGGGAGAAGGTTCATAGTTCCTTGAAAGTGTAATTGCAGTTATTCAGGGAGGTGGACAATGCAGTTGGCATGCTTGCCTGAATCGGTGACAACATTGTGGATAGAAGTTGGGGTGGCATGTTGCGCTTGCACAGGGACGCTTGGGAGGACACATTCAGAGTACTGCATACAATTTGCTTGGCTCTGCTATAGGATTAATGTTGTTAAGTTTGAGAGGGTGAAGAAAAGATTTATAATGGTTTTCTGGAACCTGAAGGTTTCATCGACAGGGAGAGGACGAACAGGTTAAGACTTTCCCCCCTGGAATGTCTGATGCTGAGGGGTATCATGAAAGTGGTTTATAAAATCATCAGGCGTATGGATAGCCTGAATGGCCAAGGTCTTTTCCCCAGGGCCAGGGGAGTCCACAAGTAGAGTCATAGGTTAAAGGTGACGGGGGAAAGGTTTAGAAGGGACCTTAGGGGTAACGTTTTTCATGCAGAAGGTGGTGCGTGTACGGAAAGTGCTGTCAGAGAAAGTGATGGAAGCGGGTACAGTTACATGTTTAAATGTATCTGGACAGGTACGTCAATATGAATGGTTCAGGGCGATGTGAGCTAAATGCTGGCAAGTGGGGCTATATCTGGTCAGCACGGGAAAGCTGCAATAAATGATCTGTTTCCACGCTGTATGACTCTCTGAATAAGAGGGATGAGGAAAAATTCTAAAAAGGGCCTTGCAAGTGAAAATTTTCATCGCCAGATGTTTGAGGTGTCTCTCTGATTATAAGAATTCAAAGCTGAGTTAGTTAAATATTTGACAGCGAAGTGAGTCACGGATAATGTGATACAGACAATAAAGTGGGGTTGACAACACAACCTGATCAGCCACAATCTTAGTGCCGAGTGGAAAAAGCTCGAAGTATCACATGACCCAATCCTGCTCCTCAGTCCCATGTTTCCATGTTCCATTCAGCCCCTCAAACCTGCTAGACGGGAGCAGTTGAAGACCACTTGCTGTTGTAAACTGGTGCCAGAGACAGAGGCTACCATTCAGTCCCTCAATATTGTCACACACAGTTTGGGGTGATTTGGAAAATGTAATTGGAAATCCCAGGATGATTATGGAAGAGAACCCTCATCTCTCCTTACAGAGCTGCCCATCTCTACAACTTGTCTGTCATTTATTGGTCATGTTGTAGACCTAGGTTCATTACGAATACAACTCCCATACCTCACAAAATTCTCTGGTCTCCCAGGCCACAACATTCAAACAGACCTTCCAGGAAAATATCACCCACTAATTTTCCAATAACAGAATGTGAGAACATCAGAAACAAGAGCATGTTGTTCACCTCCTCCCCCCCCCCCCCCCCGCCGCCCACCCCTGCCCCCAAGCCTGCCTTGCCTTTCACTAAGATCGTGGCTGATCTGCTCTTCGTCTTAAATCCTCTTTGAAGTTCAAATCTTCATAACTCACAACTCTCTGACAGGTCAAAATCCCTCTCCAGCCTCTACAAACACTTTAATCGAACGCAGAACATTAAACAGTAAAGCACATTAGGGGCTCTCAACCCTTAATGTTGTGCCATCCGTTTGTCCTACTCTAAGATCAGACTCACCTACATTCTTCAATGCACTTGCTTCCATGTGCTTATCCAAGAGTCTCCCAAGTTTCCCTCACGTATTTGACTCTACTCCCACCTCTGGCAATGCATTCCACAAAGCCACCACATTCTGTGTGAAAAAAAAAAACCAACAGCTGACATCTCGTCTAAACTTTCCTTTAATTACCTTAAAATTATGACACCTGGTGGTAGACATTTCTGCCCTGGTGAAAAGTCTCTGGCTATTCATTCTCTCTTTGCCTCTCATCACCTTTATCCTCTATCAAGTCACCTCTCATTCTCCTTAACGCAAATGAGAAAAGCCTTAGCTCCCTCAACCTTTCTTCATAAGACCTGCCCTCCAGTCCAGGCAGGATTTCTAAATCTTCCTCATCCTTCCTGTAATGGGGTCACCAGAAGTGAACAAAATACTCCAGGTGCGGTCTAACTAGGGCTCTACAGAGCTGCAGCATAACCACACGGCTCTTAAAGTTAATCTCCCTTCTAATGAAGGCTAACACACCATTCGCCTCCTTAACAACCCTATCAATTTCGGTCACAACTTTGAGGGATCTATGGACATGGACGCCAAAATCCCTCTGTTCTTCCACACGGCCAAGAACCTTACCTATAACCCTATATTCTGCAAATATAAGCTTTCAAAGGGAATTACTTCACGCTTTTCCAAGTTGAATTCCATCTGCCACTTCTTAGCCATTCTCTGCATTATGTCAATTTCCTGTTGCAATCTACAAATGTCCTGCAAACACCCATGTACCATTTCACAAACCTACGTGTCATTGGCAAACTTACTAACCCACCCTTCTACTTCCTCATCCAAGTCAGTTATAAAAATCATAAGGAGAAAAGGTCCCGGAACTGATCTCTGTGGGACACCACTGGTCCCGTTCAGTGATCAAGCTCCCCTCACTCTGTGTAAGGGAATTACTGACATTCACTACCCTCTGTTTGAAGAAAACATTCGCTGCTCCTACACCATGACCTATTGATATGAACAAAAGAGGGTACACGAGGGATTAGACAGAGAGATTGGCCCTGAACTCAAGGCAGTATTAGACTGAGGTTGACATCAAGGAGTCTGAGGAAAATCTCACTTATTGAAATTGATTACGACCTCATCTACTGTTTGAAATCATTCACAGCACAAGAGAAAATGTTTATCATCAGTGGACATCAGTCACCCCAGTCTTAGGGCATCACTTCAGGAGAAACTCAGAGTAGCTCCCTCAGCCCAGGCATCCCCAGTTTGTCATCATAGAATCCTTATAATGTGGAAGGAGGCCATTCATCCCATCGAGTCCAAATTGAGCAAAATTGGGGGTATTTACTGACGTTTACATAGTTTTCAGAACAAGGTGACCCTCCTCAGCTCTTGAAGCAGTCTGTGCCCATGTGTAACAAGAACTGGACACCATTCAAGATCGTGCTGTTAAAGTCTGGGTAACATTCATGCAACAGCACTGCTAGACATTGTACATTTCCACAGTAAAAGGTGCAGCTCATTCGGCACCTCAATCTGTGTTCACAAGAATATGTGGAAGTCATTCAACCCATCAAACTATTGGACAAGATATGTGATAGCTCGTTCAGTCCGTCCTGCCAAATACACAGTAGGAGAAGGAATCTGTTCACTCCCTCACTTACAAGGGATCAGAAAGAGAGTGTTTTGCACCTGGAGATACTTACTGAGGGACAGAAAGCGGTCATTCAGCTTCTCAAGTTACTAACTCAGGAACAGGAAGGTGTCAGAAATGCTCCAACTTCACAAACATTTGGAGCAGGGACTAAACAGATAGACTGCACCATCTTGTTCCTCGTGGCTTAATTGCTCATAGTACATATATGTAACTTTGACATGGTTTTCTGGCAGTAGGAATGAAGCCAACTTTTTGAACCATTCAACAAGGTGTCTTGCATCTCCATGATAGTAGACCCATGGTCTCCATATAGGTCAGAAGGTGGTGCGGAATTGTTTACACTTTTAGAATGATGGTATTGTGACTGCTGACAGGATTGTGTCCAAAGTAACATTCAATTCAGTATCACGCAGTAAGTGTGCATTAAAATGTCAGGGACAATTAAAGTGTCAAGCATACCAGCGTCGCACCTTCATCAGGTGGTAGTGGAGGGCTCGATCCAAACACACAGAATTTATAGCAAAAGTTTACAGTGTGATGTAACTGAAATTATACATTGAAAAACTGACTGTCTGTTAAGCCTTTAATCTGTTAGAATACCGTGATAGCTTCACTTCTTTCATGTGTAAATCACAAAACCTTTTTTAAAAAAGTTGCATTCTCGGATTAGCTGTTAACAACGGTGACAGCTAGACAATATGTTGAAGGTGTTGGCCCCCTGTGTTCTCTCTCTATGCCATGATATTTAGGGGTCACCATATGTTTGGGTCTCCCTGAATGGACGCAGCAGCTGATAACACAAACCCGAAAAAAGCGTCAATAGATCCTCTCTTTACTCTGTAATGACAAGAGCAAGTCAAATCCCCACACACACGGTGCACCCATTTAGTGTTGAAAGCGTTTCTCTTCTTAGCGGAAAAAAAACCGTTACATCTCTGCACAGTCCCACACTCACAGTTCCTCTCTCCCAAGAATCAGGCGACAATAACATTACCTTTCTCTGTATCTCAGCAACTATTATGGCAGCACTTGTATTGCAGATGTCGTAGATCACCACACTGAGAGAAGAAGGACAGAGGGAATATAACTCAATTTAAACTGGGACACATCAAAATTAACATGATATTCAGGAATATGGGAAAAGGGGAAATTTTAGAATTAGCTCCCACTTTATTTTCCTTCTGGTTCATCATCAGCAGTCCCTTAGTTTGCTTTTCATTTCTCTCTCTCTCTCTCTCGCTCTCTGTCTGGACGTTTCTCCATCCATTCAACAAACCTCCCGATCACTCATCCGCCCATCCCTGATAGAAATAATATTATTTCCCAGTTGCTTTCAGTTGTGATATAGAGTCACAAGATTCGACACTTTATCTGTTTTTCTTCTGACAGAGGCTGCCATACTTGCTGAGGTTCTCCAACATTTTCAGACACTGTAGAATTTTATTTCATATCTCCATCATCCACGGTTCCTTGGTTTATTTCACATTTAGTGGTGTAGTTTCACAGCATGTCAGCATCACTGCTAAGGGCAGCATTTGTTATTCGTCACTAATTGCCGTTGACTGCGAGGCAATTTGGGCAGACAATATGCAGCTGACTTTTTTTTTCTCACACTTAGGTTTTTTTACCAAATGCTATCAGTGAATTAATAAAAGAAATCCTGATTGTTTATGGTTGCCGGTGTAAAATGAGGTTTCATTCCAATTGTTCCCATTCAAGTTTTAGTTCTAACATCGGCTGTGGTAGGATTTGAAACAATGCTTTTAAAGTCATAACTTGTGCCTGTGAATTGCATCTGAGTTACACCGCCAGTGACATTATTACTCTGATATCAGATCCCTATTTTGAAATAACTGGAGAGACAAGAAAAAGTTTGTGGGCCAAATTTTTGGAACTGGAAGAGTTGTCAGAAAAGAACTGGACCCGTAAAATATGAATTATGAAGGAGGCAGATGATGGCTAATTCAGCAACAGCACTGAGGCAGTGTTGGAGACTGGGGATATTATAAAGGTGGGTGTAGGCAGGTTTGATGACAGAGAGAATACAAAGACATAAAACAGATCAGGGCAAAAGGGAAACTCAAGGGTCTGAACAGTCTTGTTCCCTCTCGGATGTTTATGAGTGAGGAGTCTGATTTTGATGTAAATGAAGTGGAGTTTGTGATTGAAACTGAAGATAACAGTTTATGCATTTTTAAAATATAAATAACTGAAATAGCAATAACCTTCACCATCGTTTATAGAATGGGCAGAGATTGGCTTACCAGGAACACCAATAATAGCGAGGATGGGATAATAACCCGCTTGAATAATCATCAGTACGGTTCGTATCCCCAACTCTAACCTTGGCCAATCCTGAGAAAGCCAGTAAAGACCATCGGATAAACTCCTGTCCATTGTTGGAACATTCCAGTGTAATGTTCTCAGATTCTGATTCATTGTTGGAACATTCCAGTCTGTTGTTCTAAGAATGTCTTCCTCTCCCTTTCTCTGTAGCTGCTGATCCCAATCATCTTGAGGATGACACTGCCGATGATGCTATGAGATAACACATTGAAGAAAGTCCCTTATTAATAGAAGAGGAAAGCCTCCAGGGACACACTCAGGATCCATGAAGACTGACATCAATCACAGTCACCGAACAAACAGCTCAATTTAACCCCTTTCACAACAACCCTGACAAATCACAATAATACGTGGTCTTCCTGAGATTTTGACATCGCTGACTGTCGGGCTAATGGCAGGTCACGAACTGTAAAGTTAGAGGTGAGGCAGAGAGATGATGCTTTCTCTTCACTAGCTCAGTGATTCTCCTCTCTTTTGGCAGGGTAGGAATTGCTGGGCTCCTGAGGCTGTATCTGATTACCAGGCCTGCTGCATCCTTTGGCTTTATTTATTTCTATTTAACTTTGACACTTATCTTACCAACATTTCATGGCTTAGGTGGGTTTAGACATTTTTGGGAGACCTACTTCATTTGTATACACGGTTAGACACAGTCCATTCTTTGTTGTCCTTGCAGCCGCGGCCTGGTCCTGTCGAGTGATGGTCAAACTCTCACTTAACCAGGATTCTTAGTTTGACCTTTCATCAGTTATTGCTGCGGTCTCAGCAGGGGTGGAAGGCAGTAAATCTCTCCTGGCTGCTACACACTCTAGATTTCCCTCAGAATTGGCTTTTGATGTTCATTCCACCTGGATTGGAGAACTGCATGTCAGACAATATATTTCCTGAACTGTTTTTTGGACAAGTGTGTGTTTCTAGGATTTTACCATATTGGAGCAGTTACTGTTTAGTAAGTGAATAACCTATTAATCTATAAAGTTTTCCAATAAATTAAATTATTCCAAATTCGTCTTGTTTTTGTTGTAGTTTGTCTACTATGATGGAATAAATTGCGTTTTGCTTAATGTCAAATACTTTGACCAAACAAATTGCATCTGAAACACAGCACCTCACAATTACGTTAAAATAAGAAAACGTTGTGGTCGAGATGACCTTCTTCATATATTATGAGAGGTGTCTGTTCGGATCCATAACAAAAAGGACAGATATTCATGTTTTAATTGGATAATTATTTAATGGACTTTAAGTTTCAGGAACACGGGGTTTGACAGCGGAATGCGCCGAGCTGGATGAGTGATAACGCTGTAGGAATTATATCAGATACACAATCCATCCCACAGTTCCAGCCCAGATACGTATAAGACCAGATGAGATATTTGCTCAGCACGGAGCATTGTGCAGACCAGGCTCAGTACAACTCAGCAATCTGTCCAGGAGGGAATACTGTGCAGCTCTCTGTAATCCACTAGCTATCTGTCCAACATGGGGAGCAGGACAGACCACACCAGTGCATTGATTAAGAAGCCTGGACGAAACGGTCTGTCCACCATCGGTGATATGTAGAGTCTTGCTCAAAAAACGTAGACAAGGTATCATGTTCAGTGTGGGAGCTGTGTTGTGAATAACAGTGAATTCATCTGTTACTGTCCCACCATGCAGAGCTGTGTACACCAACCCCGTGCATTGTTCAGTAATACTGGGTTAGATCAATGCCCAGCGTGGAGAAACTAGCAGCCCATGCTGGAAGTGACAGGATATGCAGCTCCCACCCATTTACAGCTCCATATCTCCATTGCGCAATGACAAGGGGTGCTGTGGGTGTGTAAATCACTGCCAAAGAGTGATGACAGGGGAATCAGTAAAAATACCTACAAACAAAAGCATTTTGTGAAAAAGGGAAAGGGAGATTGAGAGACAACTTGAGAGATTGAGAAGATAACAGGTTTGAGAATGCTTAAAAGAAGATATTTCGAGAGCATTCTACAAGATGAGCCATTATTATCAAGAATGATGGATGAATGTGCTATTGGTGTCAGTTCAGGTGATGGAGAATTTTGGATGAGGATGTGTTCTGCAGCTTTTTAACTGGGAGTGATGTCAGGAGAATGTATGATTCATTGGGCTGAATCTAACAATAGTTTGTCTCAGTGCCATTTTCATTGAGTGTGACAGAGGGATTGTCTGTACGAGACTGAGCTAGTTTCATGGTGCTATCTTTTCGAGCTCACCTCATTAACTACCCACCCCACCCCACCCTATAGTGTCCCTCTCATTCAATACCAGCCCGATTCTCCCAGCCATCATGGCTGGAAGTACTCACCATCGCCCAGTTGTCACTGGATATTCTGTGATCACTGTCACTGGTGCCATCTTTAAAAGGCCAATGGGCACACGGTTGAGCTTTCTCAGTTTGGAGCAGCCCTGCACAGTTTACCCCGAGCATGGCAGATAAGGGGCAATTACACCACGGTTTGTCGACAGGGGAACGGAGGTCCTGGTGAATAGGCTAGTACAGAGAGTGGCCATTCTCTTCCCAGAGGAGGCCACAGCATCAGACCCACCGAGCATGATCTGAGCTCACCACCGAGCTCAGTGCAATATCTGCAATCCGATGAAATGTCCAGCAATACAGGAAAAAGCATCAATGACATTCCCTGCTCTGTCAGGATAAGGGTCACCGTATTCTCTCTGCTCCCTCACATTTACGGTATATCTGTTATAGCACCTATCCCCGAACAAAGCTCATGCTCCACCATTCCCTCTATTGCATGCAGCACCTTCCCTCTCTCTCTCTCTCTCTCTCTCTCTGTCTCTCTCTCTGTCTCTCTCTCTCTGTCTCTCTCCCCAAACCCCCTCCCCTCACCTTTGCAATACCCCCACACAGCAATGGAATGTCCTGGAGAATGCCAATTATGGAATGTTCCAGACAACGTTCCAAGTAATTCCAATTTACAGCAAAGTGTCAGTGCCCCAGTATGTAATACGTCAGGGGAAGGAGTAGAGATGTATGTTTTTAAAATCACATAGTATTCAAATCCATCATGAGTCATTTCAACCATTTAAACGTGCTCTAGTATTTACCCCGGTTTTCTTCAAGCACCTGTTTGAGGTCATTTCCCATGGGGGACGGACTCTCTGAACAATATATTTCACCAACTTTATACATCTATGTATTGGTAAGCACATTTTACACAGACCAATCAAAAATAGGCGCTTATTTTATGGTTATCAATATCAAATTACAATTAATAATTCTGGTTATTTCACTTGTCCCATCTTATTGTATTCAGCTAAAGACAGCTTCTAAACACTTTTCGCATTATAAAATATAAATTATAGCAAAGAACATTTTTATCCTCAGCCATTGTCTTGACTGTTCTCCGAATTAAATCTTTTTCCTTGTTATGGAAATTTCTATTTCCCCTTTTCTGTGACTTTTTCTGAATGTAGCGGTTACACGGTCTCCCACGCAGTTGGCTGGACGGCTGGTTTGTGATGCACAGGGAAGCCAACAGCCCAGTTTCAATTCCCCACCCTGACAGAGGTTACCATGAAGGGGACGCTCTCTCATCCTCATCCCAGCACCTGAGGTGTGGTAACCCTCAGCGTAAACCACCATGAGTGGTCTCTCTCTCTCTATTGACAGAGCAGCCCCATGACCCTTTGGAACTGTATTCTATCACTGTTGACATTTTAAAATGTTATCCATGTCATCATTTCGTTTTGCCTTTATTCCTGGATGTTATGGAGCAGTGTCATTTTGTACAACTGTCTGCATTATTCCCACACTGTACATTCCTGCCCATTCCCCAAAAATCCATGACTCCGTCGTTATTTATGAACCTTGCGGTCTGTGTCTCAAAAAATGTTTACTATTTCTGCCTCCAATGATCTGCAAAAATATTAACAAATAAGCAAACAAAACTTAATCTCATATCTATGAGTCAGATTTTTATTTGTCACCTTACCTGAGAAAGGATATAATTACATTGGAAGCAGTTCAGAGATGTTTCACTTAACTGCGATGAAGAGCTTATATTATGGAGGCTTTAACAGGTTACTCTTGGAATGAGACATGATTTGATTTAAACACACAAAACCTTGAGGACAGTGGATCAGGTAAATACACACTGGGAGTTTTTATAGTCCAATCTTGTGTCATTTTCGTAGAACCTCGACAATGTTGAAGCACGACATTCTGCCCATCGAGGCTACACTGACCCACTGAAAAGCATCCCAGACAGCCCTGCCCCTTCCACGTAACCCAGCTTTTCCCATGACTAACCCACCTAACCTACACATCCCTGGGCATTATGGGCAATCAGGCATGGCCGATCTACTCTAAGTTGCACATCTTTAGATTGTGGGTGGAAACTGGAGCACTGGGAGGAAACCCACACAGACACGGAGTGAATGTTCAAACTCCACATCGAGGGTCGCCTAAAGTTGGAATTAAGGTCAGCTGCTTGGTGATGTGAGGCAGCAGTGCTGAACACAGATCCACCATGCTCCTCTGTGGCTTAAGAAAGAAAACTGGCTGAATTGTTGCTGTCACTGAGCCTGACCCAGTCTGAGACCTTTATCATCGGCCATATCACCAAGCTGGTTACATTTAAAATTTGCTGTAAGCAATGGAGGAGTGGGACTAGAAAGGGAAAGTGTTGACACACTCCAACCTCAGTCAGGACCAGAGTAAGGAGAAATTCACAAAGTGGGATTTCATTCAAGTGGGAGTTCTCTTTCCCAGAAATTTGATGGCTCAATCTTTTTATTATATCGATGCTGGATTCATCTGCTTTTCCATAGACAGGTGAATCAGGGATAATTGTGCATGGAGAGAAAAGTGCAGCTGGGAACACAATGAGCTAAGCAATGTCCTTATTTACTGGTGGAGTAGTGTCAAAGGGCCGAAAGGCCCAATCGTGTCTGTCAGCCCGATGCTCTCATGTTCCATTCAGACCTTAGGACCTGCTATACAGGGGCAGATTGAGGCCACTCCGATGGTTAGGTGTAGTTTTGGAAATGTACTTTGAAAGTCCAGGCTGAGTCAGCAAGTGATCCCCACCGCCCAATCCCTCTTTCCAGGCCTCCCCTCTCTGTAACTTCTGCTCCCCACTTGGGTTATGTTACAGACCCAGATTCGTTGTGGATACAACCCCCATCCCCCACACAGGGTACAACTCCTGTACTCTCCCTGGATGCAACATTGTACAACACGACTTCCAGGAAAATAGCCAGTTATCTTCCAAAAGCATAACATAAGAACGAAAGAAATAGGAACAGGAGCTGGCTATTCGGACCCTCATGCTTGCACTGTCATTCAATACGAACATGGCTGATCTACTCCAAGGGTCACCTCCACTTTCCTGCTAACCCGTTGTATCCTGCCACTCGCTGATATGTCAAAAACCATTCCACTCCGTCTGTAAATATATTCTGTGTCCCAGCCTCCACAACTCTCTGCGTTAGGGTATTCCATACATTCACTAATGTCAGAAAGAAGACATTTTTTGCATCTCAGTTTGAATTCAGTATCCCTTATTCTGTATCGATATCCCCGAATTCAAGACTGTGGCCAAGAGTGGACCCATAATGTCGACATTTACCTTTCAGCCCTCTCTGTATCTTGGAAGTTTCATTAATATTCATTCATATCAGCCACAATGAATAATCGCCTCACCAATTTAGATGTACTCAATAATTCAACATTTTCACCCCAGGAACCCGCCTAATGAACCAATATGGTTATTTGCTTTATCAGCATGCTGACTTTATGTTTCATACACGGGAACACTCCAATCCCTTTGAACTGCTCCTTTTTTGGGAGTCATTTTCATTAGATAACAGCCTGCCTTTTGGTTCTCAATGTCATCCACAAACTCGGATGTATACTGTACTCAGCTTCCACCGTCAGGCTATCACTATAGATGGTCAATAAGTGATGTCATCGGACTGATATTTGTGGTACTCCAGTTGATACATTTTTTCATAAAGCTCTAGTAATCCTTACTTTTTAATTTCTATGAGATCACCAATCGTCATTCCATGCAAATATACAGTCCGTCATATTATGAGCTTCGGTATTGTGGAAGAACCTTTATTTTGTGATGCCTTATGGAAAATCTCTGGAAAGCCTCATGTCTAGCAGTTCCCTGTCATCAAGTCTGCTTGTTATATTCTAAGTGGTATCCAGATAAAACTTGCATGATTTTTTTATAGATCCCCTTGCATAAAACCATACTGATTCTGCGTGAAGCTTTTCAAAATGTCCTGTAATTCCCTCCTTAATAACAAACTCTCGCAGATTCCCAGCAATAATGGTGAAGCTAAATGGTTCCTGCTTTCAGTCTCGTTCATTTCTTGAAGACAGGCGCCACCTTGGAGGTTTCGCTGGAACACTCCTGTAATCCACAGAGTTATGGAATATTTTCCACGGTGCCACCAGTCATTCTGTAACCACTTCCTTTAAAACCAGCTATGAATTTCTGCTGACCTGTTCCCCCCCCCCCTTTACACTTCTCTATTTGTTTAAAAAAACTTGTTCCTTTTGTTATAATATCCCTACTAATACCATTTTGTTTATAGCATTGAAATATTTACAGTGCCTCACCTTGTGATGAACAATGTAAAATATTGGTGTAAATTATCCTGCAAATTCCCTCTGGGCAATTCCCCCGTCACACCCTCCAAATATCCTCAATATACTTTCCTGACTTCATTTCCACAAAAAGCCACCCACTCATCCTGAAGTTTTTGTTATAAACACAGAAGAGCTCATGCAACCATATCACCCACACACAGACCCTTTGGTCCAACTTGTCCATTCTGACCAGGTTTTCCAAACTAAACTAGTTCCACCTGCTTGGCCCAAATGCGTTTCCCATTGATATGCTTATCCAACTGTCTTTTCAATATTGTAGCTGTATCTACCACTTTTCCTCTGGCAGCTCATTCCATGCACACATCACCCTCTGCATGAAAAAAGTTGCTTCGTCGTCCCTTTTAAATCTTCCCTTTTCACCTTAAAGCTATGTCCTCCATGTTTGAAATTCACTAACCTTTCAAAAGGTCGTTGGCTGTGCAACCTATCCATGTCTCTCATGATTTTATACACTTCTAGAATTTCACCTCTCCACCTCCTACACTCCATCTGATATTAACTTCAAGACCAAACATTTAAAAATAATCACTGCAAAGTTGAAACAATATTAAAAGCGAATGGTAAACAACACTCAGCCCAAAAATTCAATTCATACTGTGATTAGTTTTTCTCCATATTACAATACTAAGGTAGCATGACACTCTTACTAGTGCCAATAAGAAGTCAAACACCTGAATTTCTTTGTCTGAAGGGGGCGAATGTCTCTATAGTGAAAATGTATCTCTGCCCAAATCTATGTAATGCCACATAGTCAACATTCTTCCTCCTGGTCTCCCTGTGTGGTTGTGCCTTCTTTAGCTTGCACTCAATATAGAGAACCCCTTTACCCAACTCACATCTGAATTTATACCCATTTTACATCATCTTCTCGTCACCACTGATAAAAGCCCGATTTATCTTTTGCCACACCCTCTTTACACTGTCATCCATCCCCCACCTCTGACAAGGGAATAAAAAGCCAATTTTCCAATCATTTTCAATTCCGAACAAGCGCCACACTGGACTCGAAATGCTAACTCTGTTCCTATTTCTCGCCAAATGCTGTCAGACCTGCTGAGTTTCTCCAGAATAGGCACAGCACAAATTTTCAATTAAATAAACAACTATGGATACTGGAAATAAAAATATAAAAATTGCTGGAGTATCCAGGAGCTTTGTAGAACGGACACTTAGCCAAAAAATTAACTCTGCATTCACTCCAGAATATGCTGCCAGACCTGCATAGTTGGTTCAGCAATTTCTGTTTTTGAACAATTTCCAAAATTATGTGTTAAAGTTGCTCATACGCCCTGTTCAGCATGGGCATCCATACACAAGCAAGTGAACGATAAAACAAGGTGCACAAATTCCTTGGTTCCATAAGTTTGGCATCACTGATACTACAGAGCTCTTAATCATGGTCAGGGAGAGAAACAGAGAGAAAGACATTCACTTCAAACACAGAAGATGGCATTGCAGGAAAGGAAAAGATTCAGATGAATATGTTAAAGTGTTTGAGTAATGTAGCAAATTGCAGGCGTGACACTCGGGAGGAACCCTCAGCAGAATGTGAATATGAAAATGGAAGTGTTACCACATCAGAAACCAGGTTCGGTCACTGTGTACAGGACTGATGGGTGAATGGGTCTTGATATGAACTGCGGGATGGTCAGGAGAATGGATTCGCAGATATTGCAGTTCGAACTGGTTCTATCATGTGATGCTGTGGACAACAGCAGCAGCAGAAGCAGCATTGTAATCAATCACAATCTGTAACTGTTTACCCAGGATAATCCACCAGGCTACTATGAACATCAAGCTGATCTATCGTTCAGTGACGATTGTGGGATGAACGCACCAGAGTCAGAATCATGTGTATCTAAACGTAATGATAACCTGTTAAAGCTACCACACTTGACTGTTAGAATTCCAAACATCAGGGCTAACATCTGGGAGAGAGGGAGATATTATCCCCAGACTAACATATCACATTTAAGATTTGCAGTCCTGCCACATCCAGTCATAAATATCAACGGACGATTCAAAAACTTACTGGAGGAGAGGAATCCAGATATATCACCATCCTAAATAATGGAACAACCCTGGACATCAGTGTAAAAGACAACAATACAGTGTATGCACCAACCTCAGCCAGAAGTGTTGCTTGGATGATGCAGATCACCCTCGCCATGATGCACATGGAATCACAGATGCCAGTCTTCAATCAATTCGATTCGCTGCACGTGAGATGAAGAAACAGCTCAACACAGTAGATACGACAAAGACAATGGGCCCTGACACCATTCCTGTAATAGGACTGAAGACTTGTGCTGCACAACAAGCCGTGTCGCTGGGTAAGCTCTTTCATTCCTGCTCCAACTCTAACATCCCCCTGGCAATGCGGAAAATTACTCAATTATGTCCAGTCCACAAAGAGGAGAATAATTACAATCTGACAAATTACCACCCCATCAGTCCCATCTGGATACTCAAATTGGTGGGAGTTCTTTCTGACAGAGTTGTCAAGCAGCACAGAGATAACCTGCTCAGTGTGGTTTCTGATAGGTCCCAATGTGGAGATGGTGCAGTTGTGGAAGTGTCACTGGATTACTAATCCAGACCAGACTAATGCTCTGGCAGCTGGTGGAAATTATAAACAATTAATAACATATAAATATCTAAAATCTGGTGTCAGTAATGATAACCCTAAAGCCATTGTCGATTGTAAGCATCTATTTCTTTCCACAGTGTACTTTCAAGAAGTGAATTTCCCATGCTTTCTTGGTCTGGCCTAAAAGTGACTCCAGATACACAGACATGTGATACGTTCTTCAATGGTCTCTGAAACGGCCAAGCAAGACACTCAATTGTATCAAACTGGTTCGAGTACTTCAAGGGTAAAACCATACCCAATGCTGAGCACTAGACTCGGTATCGGAAAAGGGAACGGGAGACACAGTCCTGTCGACCCTGAAGAGATTTCCTTCCGAACATGTAAGAGCTATTGACAACATTTACAGAACTTTCCCACAGACTGCACAGAAACATCAGGAAAGGAGTAGGCCATTCAACACATTGAGGCCTTCCCCATTCGAGCTAATGGAGAAAATGTCCTCAGTGCAGTTTTCCTCACACCGTGTTCGTATATCTTAATATGCTTAAACATCGTGAAATATGTAATAAGAACTGCTGTCGTCACTGTTGTCCATAAATTCTGCTCCTCCAATCAATATTCAGGCCATTCTGTGGTGACACCTGCCTATTAACCATGATTTGGCTGCAATGCCGTTCATGAATTGTGTGTTTTTTTTTAAAATAAAGCAAGCTCGTGTTCACTGTTACGCAATTCCATCTCAACATTGGCTGAACAGCAAAACCCAATCTCGTGATCCTCTATCTGCAAAATGCACACTCAGTGTGTTCAGCTAAAACAGGGATGCAATCCGATCTGCAAGCCTTGAAACTGAGCCTCACACTAGGAATTGTAGTCTCCGTTTCGAAGAAACATCATTTCAAACTGGGGGAGAATTTCGGGGAGAACTGGAATTCCACGGCAGCATCACGTGGTCAGTCAGCCCCGAAAACATCTCGTGAAGAGCATCGTGAAATGTACAGCGCTGTAGTCATTGGCTGTCGTGTTGAAGTGTTACATATAAAGTACTATTCATTGTAATATATGTTTTAAAGATTAACTTAGACTGTGCTAGTGAGTGTGTTAGACCACCTTTCATTTTTGGTTTTCACTGATATTTCAGGGTTCGCCCCTTAACTCCATAGCCCCCGTTATGTATGTTGCACCATTATCAAACTGCTCCAAGATTTGGAACGATAAAACCGAGAGAAAACTCGTTGTTCGAAAAGGGAACGGGAAACACAGTCCTGTTGACACTGCAGAGATCTCCTTCTTAACATCTGAAAGCCTGTGACAGCTGTACTCCAGCTGTCTGCTCATTCCTTTAGTGTCCAGAAATCCTTATTTATATTTAATGTCCTGGTTTCTACAGCCTTATGTGGGAGAGAAGTCCCCAGGTTCACCAGTCTCTGAGGAAACACATTTATTCTCATCTCAATGCAGAGATGACCTGCCTGCATCTAATACTGTGGTCCCCCTGTTTCCAATCTGTCTCGCCCTGTCAGAGGTGTATATACTTCTCTGAGATCTCCACTCATTTTCCTAAAGCCCATTGAACATTGGCCCAGTCGCCCCAAACTCTGCTCCCACAACATGCCCGTCATCCCAGAGACCAGTCTGGTCATCCTTCGCTGCTCTCCCTCAATGTCAGGTTTATCCTATATTAAGTAAGGAGACCAAAACTACACACAATACTGCACAATGTTCAAGATGGGGTCTCACCAAGGGCCTGTACAGCTGCACCCTTACTCCTGGACTCAAATCCCCCTGGAATGAATGTCAACACACTATTTATCTTCCTAACTGCTTTCTGTTCCTGCAATAATGCTTTCAGTGAATGGTGTGGAGGGAGATCCAAACCTTATTCAATGTTACAGCTCCCCACTTGGTGGCTCTATTTATCACTGGTCAGCGTGGCGAAGCCATTCCCAGTCTTTACTGCTTGCTTCAGAAGGCACTACCTTGCATAGACCTCGGAGGTCTGCACACAACGAAACAAAAATGCAGCATAAGTTCCTTTATAAATCAATATTTTTCAACCAATCCTTTTTCAAATTGCTGTCTTGTTTTCCCACCAAAGGGCACGACGTCACATCTACCCCCATTGCTCTCCATTTGCCACGTATTTGTCTATTCACTTCACTTGTCTCAATCTTTGAGTTTTTTTTAACATCCTGCTCAACGACTCACAATCCGACATCGACATTTCGTGCCATCATCAGAATTGTGAATATTGCATTTGATTCCCACAACCAAAAATTTGGTGTTTATTGGGAATAGCTGGGACCCAAGCCCCGATTCCTGCTATACCCCCAAGCTTTCCACTCGAAAACACATTGTTTTACTCCTATTTGCTGTGTAATGTCAGCTCTCCCATTCTAAATTATGTCCACATATTAACCCCTGTCCCATAAGATTTGAATTTGTATGATAGGCTTGGAGCTTTAACATCTATTTTCCTAAAAAAATCCAGTCATATTATATTGACTGCTTCCCCATAATTTTGCTCAGTTTCTCAAACGTGATTCCCTTTTCATAAATCTCTATTGACTTTGTCTCTGCCCATTACTTCCTCTAAAACTGTTCAGTTGCCCGTTTCATTCTATTTCCTTTCATTCTCACCAGATTAAAGTTTCCTAGCATTGCTGGGAAGATTGCTTTTTTGATTTGATTTCTTCAGTGAAGACACAACTGAAATATTTGCTCCATAGTTCTGCCATTACCCTGTCCTCAATTCTCTGGTTTCAGCCTGTCAGGAAACTGTACCGTTTTTCCCTTAATTTTTCCACGTACATGTTTTTAGAACAAATTATAAATTCACTTTTATAACCCTTGTTAATATACTCTTCAGAAACTCATCAATTCCGGGTTAAGGTGCTGAATGACTGACATTCCACAGCCATACAATCAGAAGAGCATAGAACTCTGTACCGTCACAAATACAGCACGGTCGACATTAGTCCCACTTTCTGACCCACGACCCGTAACTGGGAATGTTATGGCATTTCAAGTGCGCAACCTTGATTCATTTTTTCACGGTTGTTACGTTACCCGTGACAACTCCCCTCTCAGGAAGTACATCCCAGGACCCACCACCAGCTGGATTAAAACATCCTCAAATTCTCACTAAACCTCAAACCCTCCACTCAAAATGTGCGCTGACCTGTTCTTGACCCTTTGACTAAAAGGAACAACTGCTGTCTATCCACGCTTTCCATGCCCCTCGTATTCTTATCCTTCTGAATCAGCTCCCCCTCAGCCTTCTCTGATCAACCCGAGCAACCCGAGCTTATCCAGCATCTCTCCATAGCTGATATGCTCCATCCCAGGGAACATCCTGGTGAATCTCCTCTGTACCCCTCCAGTCCAATCACAATCTTCCTGTAACGTGGATCCCAGAACTACGCAAATTATTCCATCTTGGATTAACTAACATTCTGCATAGCTCTTATAATCTATGCCTCGATGAAAAAAGGCCATGTTTACAGTCGCTATGCTTTATCAACTTATGTGTTACCCTGTCCATACCCATTCAGGGATGTGTGGAGAAGCACCCGCTCAGCTTCCTAGTGTGCTGACATTCATTTAGTACTACCCTTAATCATCGCCTTTATTAGGGTTACGATCCGTCCGTCATTGACCTGCCCTTCTGACTGTTCCATTTACATCTTCCTGTAAATTCAGACCTTCCTCCTCATTTGCAACCAACTGGCTAATTGTTTTTAAGGTTACAAAATCACACCATATTATAGAACAACAGTTTTATTCAGAGACACATGCTTTCGATGCGCTGCTTCTTTATCAGGTGATGATGCCTTTGTAAAGCTGCTGCCGAGAAATAAACCTGTTGGACTATAATCTTGTTCAAAGTTTGGGAGAAGATTTATAGCTCGGGTGGTCGTTGTTGTGGTTCTGTTCGCCGAGCTGGGAATTTGTGTTGCAAACGTTTCGTCCCCTGTCTAGGTGACATCCTCAGTGCTTGGGAGCCTCCTGTGAAGCTCTTCTGTGATGTTTCCTCCGGCATTTATACTGGTTTGTCTCTGCCACTTCCGGTTGTCAGTTCCAGCTGTCCGCTGTAGTGGCTGGTATATTGGGTCCAGGTCTGAAGAAATGTCCAGCAATACATGACATTCTGTATCCTCGTTCTGCCAGGATAAGCGTCACCTTATTCTCTCTGCTCCCTCACACTCACTGTATATCTGTTATAGCACCTACCGTTGAACAAGGCTCACGCTCTATCTCCAAATAACGTTCATGTACAACCACTCTCAACAGAATTCAGCACCTTCCTTCCATCATTTTGTCTGTCGCCTATGCAATACCTCCACACCAATAACACCTGATGGAATCTGCACTGTGGACTGACTCTCTCCAGACACCTCACCATTCAGCAACCCTCTCCCCCCAACCCCCCACCCCCACCCCCCCCCCCGCCAACACCTACAACAGTACGAACAGCTCATTCCCTGCTTCCATTTCTCCCATTCCAGGATAAAACGCCTGGAACAAGACAAAAAGGGCCAAGCCGGGTAGTGGCGTGTCCGATATCCGTTCCATTTCCCCCCCTCTCCCCGCCATGTTGGGAGGACTCTAGCATGAGCAGGAGCAGACCGAGTGAATCGTGTGGAGATTCTGTGATATCCCCATCCAACCTACTGAATAAGAAACAATTTTCTGTGGAGGGCAATACTCACTTTAACCGCTCTGTCTGTTCTGCTACTTCTTTCCCTCCGAAAACAACAAATATCCCATTGCAGAAAGATGCAGACACAGAAATACTTACAGACATATGTAAACACCCCAATATACTAACACTCACAGCACATGCACTGAGATGGACCCGCACACACGTAGAGGTATACAGAGATATACACTGTCACACACAAACAGACTTAAACAGATAAAATGCAGAGGCTAATACACAGAAGAACAAATGTTTTCACACAAATACAGACACACAAACACAATGACAAACAGATGCACACGCAGACAGACACAAAGAAACACAGACACTTGAGTCTATAAGCCAGAGATAGATAGATCTTTGATGAATAAGGTTACCAAGGGTTACAGAGAGAAGTCAGGAGAATGATGTTGAGAAACCTCTCAGCCATTATTAAATGACATTCAGACTCGATGGGCCGAATGACCTAATTCTACTCCTTTTTTTGTAATATTCGTGTGGTGTTATTCTCTTTCTGGGACAGGAGCAGAGAATGAGTCAGTGGTAATGTTGGACACATTTAGAGGGCTGTATAGTCTATGTCTATTCCTAATTATTCTGTCCCTCTGTTTCAAAAAAAGTGACAATTTGATGTTAGATTAACACAGTTTTAAAATAGCGGGTACTGCAATGAAATAAGGACGTTCCTTTCCCTTTAGTGCTGTGCTATCTGTGGTGATCTTTTCCTCAGAGAGCAGTAAAGACGCGATTATGATTGATATTCAAGGCTGAGCTCGACTGATCTTTGCTGGACAGGAGAGTCAATGTTTATTGGGAACAGACTGGAGTCAGATGGTCAGACACACTTGGATCAGTCATGAGCATTCTGAATGGTGCAGCCGAATGGTCAACTGCTGCTCCTATCCATGAAGTTAGTCTGCAGATGTAGCAAGAGGTTTGAAATTATGTTGTTTCTGGAAAAGGGTGTCGGGTTTAGTTTTAGCAATGTTTTGCTGCACCTGGACAGCGAGACTGTAGGTGCTGGAATTCAGAGACATCAGCCCTTCATCAGGAACGTCCCCGAAACATACCTCTCCTACTCCCTGAACACACGTTCCTGGGATATGAAGAATTATCAGTTTAGGTATTGGATGCGAAATCTTTTTTGAACCATACACGATTTTGAGAAAAATCAGCTGGATACATATTTTCGCTTGTAAGGGTGTTTAAAACTACGAACTACATTTTAAGAATAAAATATATTGATTATTATGAATGCATAGCGGGTACTGTACCTTTAAAAGAGTGTGAAAGTTGGCAAGGACTTAACAAGCACAGAGTGTGCAGAAAAGTTTTTAAAAAGTAACATTTGGCTGAAACAAATAACTGAGCTGAGTATTATTGAATTTGAATTTTAATGATATAAAACCAATGAGACAATTTTATGTTTAATGGTATAAAAGCGGGCATTTTGAACAGTTAGTCAGAGCAGCAAAGAGCACGAACAAATGCAGACTGCCCGCAGAATCGCTCTCTGAAAGGTACCTGTTTCTATGAAATCTGTGGAGCAGAAGACCGAAGAAAAAACCCAGGAAAACATAAAGAGGAAGATTCACAGGAAAATCGACGTTCTCTTTTCTTTCTTCGAGTTAAAGAATAAACTGTTATTGTTTTCTTTAAAAAGTGCAATTTTTTTGTTCTTTGTCTCACACACGTTTACAGACGATGAGGCAAGGCGATTTTTTTTTCTGTGTGTCTGGTTTAAATTAGCAGAAGGGCTTCAAAATTTGCGAGATTTGTAGCTCGGGTGCTCGTTGTTGTGGTTCTGTTAGCCGAGCTGGGAATTTGTGTTGCAGACGTTTCGTCCCCTGCCTCGGTGACATCCCCAGTGCTTGAGAGCCTCCTGTGAAGCGTTTCTACGATATTTCCTACGGCATTTGTAGTGGTTTGTCTCTGCCGCTTCCAGTTGCCAGTTCCTGCTGTCCGCTGCAGTGGCCCGTGTATTGGGTCCAGGTCAATGTGCTTATTGATTGAATCTGTGGATGAGTGCCATGCCTCTAGGAATTCCCTGGCTGTTCTCTGTTTGGCTTGTCCTATAATAGTAATGTTGTCTCAGTTGATCTCATGTTGCTTGTCATCCGCGTGTGTGGCTACTAAGGATAGCTGGTCGTGTCGTTTCGTGGCTAGTTGGTGTTCATGGATGCTGTTTTCTAGCTTGTCCTATGTGGTGTTTTGTGCAGTCCTTGCCTGGGAATTGCAAAATCACTATAAATGCCGGAGGAAAGATCACAGAAGCGCTTCACAGGAGGCTCCCAAGCACTGAGGATGTCACCTAGACTGGGGACGAAACGTCTGCAACACAAATTCCCTGCTCGGCGAACAGAACCACAACGAAGGGCTTCACACTCTGTCATAACATTGATTTTAACGCAGCTGTAATGAAGACATCAACCGATTTCTTAAAATAATGCAGACACATGTAAACATGTCATCAAATTGTACAGCTGGGATTTTGATTTTTTTGTTGTTGTTGCTAAGGAAAGGCACAATGTACAACAGCAGTAATGATGCATTTGCATATAGCACCTTATCATCCATTCCAGAGAATGTTCCAGGAAATTACACATGGTCCTTTTTGGTGTTCAGTTGGCATTACTGCATATTTTAGCACAGGGTGGGAGAAAAATGTTACCTGCCTCAGAAGCAGCAGCCTCGTGGCCCCTTTTCTCTCTCTCTCTCATTTTGTTCCGCCTGACAAGAGAAAAAATAATCCTGCATCATCTTTACCAATCGTAGAGGTTTCCTGATGAAAGTTTCTTTGGCATTTTTCCACTATCTGATGCGAAGCGAATTGAACCAAATCCAACTGTTCCAGGGAGATATCTCATTACCAGCAGCTTGTGTGAGCGGAAGATCTTCAGAGGACAGAATAACATTTGGGACATTCTGTTATCTTTCCATTTGTTAAGAGTTCAGCCATTATGAAACTCTGGAAAGTTTTCATTTTTTTCTGTTTTGTCTTAAAATGTGTGTGTTCGTGTGTGCATGCAGCTGCACGTTTGTGTGTTTGTGACATTTTTCGAGAAGATGAGCCAGGCTGACACTAATATTATTGGCCTTATCACTAAACTTTGAAATTTGTTGTATCCAGTGGAGAAGTGTGACTGCAAAAGGAATCAGGGACCCTGTAACATTGGTTGGAACACGAATGAGAAATTCTGAAAGAGCTGTACAAGTGGGAATTCCCTTTCCCAGAAGTTTATGACTTCTAGGTGTTTGCATTGACCAGAGAATTGATGAAGGAAAATGGTGTATACAGAAAAGTGCTTCTAAGACCACAACCAGATCAACCACGAACCTAGTGCCTGGTACAGCAGTGGCAAAGTGGCTAATAACCCACTCCTGCTCCTCACTCAAATGTTCCAATGTTCTATTCAGCCCCGCACAGGAGCAGATGGAGGCCACTTGCCCCAAATACCTGGTCCACAGTTACATAGGATATCATTCAGTCCTTCCAGACTGACACACACAGCTTGGTGTGGGTTGGAAAATGTTACTTGGAAATCCACTCTGGGTTCGAAAGATGCCTCTGGTCTCTTTACAGAGAGCCTCCTCTCTGCAACTTGTGTTCCATTTGTTGGTCATGTAGTGGACCAAGATTCACTGTGAATACAGCCCACAGACATCGCTCAGAGATGATACTCAAAATACCTTGCTCTCTCTGACTGCAACATTCAGGAAAATTACAACCATTAACTTTCCGGTTACAGGATATGAGCTCATAAGGAACAGGATGAGGTAATTCGGCCAGTCAAAAATGTTGTGCCATTGTGTACCATCATGGCTGATCCACTGTCCGCATCAACTCCATTCAATTCCCAATTCTTCACACCCTTCAACTCAATGATCGTAAGCAAAAACCAATCTACCTGCTCTGTAAATACTTTCCGTGATCTAGCTCCCTGGACTCTCTAGTTCAGATAGTTCCTGACATTCACTACCCTTTGTGAGAAGAAAACACTCCCCACACAGACACAATTATCTATTTAATGATCAAAAGACGTGAACACAGGAGCCCAGCTAAGAGTGACAGACCCTGACATCAAGGCAGGAGTTGGCTCAGGATGGTATCAAGGAATGCTGACTAAATTAAATTTAGTGGGCATCAGCCACAATATCTCCTTTGGTTGGGATCATCCATAGCACAACGAAAGGTATGTTTGGTTTGTTGACATCAATCCTTTCAGTCCCAGGACATCACTTCGGGAGATCCTCAGGGGAGCTTCCTTAGCACAAATAGATAGAAGCTACAGGGACATAGTTATGCCGGAGAACAGAGGTACTGGGTAACAGTTAGAGGAGGGAATGGGAAGGAGCAGGCAGTGCAGGGTTCCCCTGTGGACGTTCCCCTAAATAATAAGTATACAGCTTTGGAAACTGTTGGGGAGGACAGCCTTGCAGGTGTAAGCTGCAGTGAAGGGGTCTGTGGCGTGAGGTCTGGCTCTGAGACTCAGAAAGGAAAGGGGGAGAGGAGGAGAGCGCTAGTTCTTGGAGACTCAATAGTTAGAGGGACAAACAGGCGGTTCTGTGGACATGGGCGAAACTCTCGGATGGTTTGTTGCCTCCCGGGTGCCAGGGTCCGAGACATCTCGGACCGTGTCTTCAGAACCCTTAAGGGGGAGGGTGTGCAGCCAGAAGTCGTGGTACACATTGGCACCAACGACATAGCTAGGAAGAGGGGTGGCGACGTCATTCAAGAGCTCAGGGAGTTAGGCTGGAAGCTAAAAGCTAGGACAGACAGAGTCGTCATATCTGGGTTGTTGCCGGTGCCACGTGACAGTGAGGCAAGGAATGGGGAGAGAGTGCAGTTGAACACGTGGCTGCAAGGATGGTGTAGGAGGGAGGGCTTCAGGTATTTGGACAATTGGACTGCATCCTGGGGAAGGTGGGATCTGTACAAACAGGACGGGTTGCACCTGAACCAGAAGGGCACCAATATCCTGGGGGGTAGTTTTGCTAGCATTCTTCGGGGGGGGGGGTTTAAACTAATTTGGCAGGGGGATGGGATCCGGAATTGTAGTCCAGCAAGTAAGCTAGCTGTGTGTCAGGATGTCCAAGACTGTAGGGAGGCTGTGGAGAAGGTAGCATTGACTGGGAATACTTGCGGACAGAGAGATGGGCTAAAGTGCATATACTTCAATGCAAGGAGAATCAGAAATAAGGTGGGTGAACTTAAGGCGTGGATCTGTACCTGGGACTACGATGTTGTGGCCATCACGGAAACGTGGATAGATGAGGGACAGGAATGGCTGTTGGAGGCTCCTGGTTACAGATGTTTTAGTAAGATTAGGGAGGGTGGTAAAAAAAGGAGAGGGGGTGGCATTGCTAATTAGAAATTGTATAACGGCACAGAAAGGAAGTATGAGGGGGATCTGCCTGTGGAGGTAGTATGGGCTGAAGTCAGAATAGGAAAGGTGCAGTAACCTTGTTGCGTGTTTACTGTAGGTCCCCCAATAGCAGCAGAGATGTGGAGAAACAGATTGTGAAACAGATTTTGGAAAGGTGCAGAAGCCACAGGGTCGTAGTCATGGGCAACTTCAACTTCCCAAATATTGATTGGAAGCTCTTTAGATCAAGTAGATTGGTGTTTGTGCAGTGTGTCCAGGAAGCTTTTCTAACTCAGTATGTAGATTGTCCAACCAGAGGGGAAGCCATATTGGATTTGGTATTCGGTAATTAACCGGGGCAAGTGATGGGCTTGTTAGTGGGTGAACATTTTGGTGATGGTGACAACAATTCTGTGACTTTCATCTTGGTTATGGAGAGAGATAGGTGCGCACAACAAGGTAGATTTTACAATTGGGGGAAGGGAAATTATGATGCTGTAAGACAGGATTTGAGGAGCATAAGTTGGGAGCATAGGCTGTCAGGGAAGGATGTGGTGGAAATGTGGAACTTTTTCAAGGAGCAGATAGGATGTGTCCTTGATATGTATGTACCTATCAGGCAGGAAAGAAATGGTCGTGTAAGGGAGCCTTGGTTGACAAGGGAGGTTGAATGTCTAGTAAAGAGGAAGAAGGAGGCTTACAAAAGATTGAGGAAACAGGGTTCAGACAGAGCAGTGGAGGGATACAGGATAGCCAGAATGGACCTGAAGAAAGGGATTAGGAGAGATAAGAGAGGGCATGAAAAATCCTTGGCGGATAGGATCAACGATAACCCCAAGGCATTTTATGCGTATGTGAGAAACCTGAGAATGACGAGAACGAGGGTAGGTCCGATCAAGGACAGTAGTGGGAGATTGTGTATTGAGTCGGAAGAGATAGGAGAGGTTTTGAACAAGTACTTCTCTTCAGTATTTACGAACGAGAGGGACCGTATTGTTGAAGAGGAGAGTGTGAAACGGACGGATAAGCTAGAAGAGATACTTGTTAGGAAGGAAGATGTGTTGGACATTTTGAACAACTTGAGGATAGACAAGTCCCCCGGGCCTGACGGGATATATCCTAGGATTATGTGGGAAGCAATAGAGGAAATTGCAGTACCGTTGGCAATGATCTTCTCGCCTTCACTGTCAACTGGGGTGGTACCAGGGGACTGGAGAGTAGCGAATGTTGTGCCCCTGTTCAAAAAAGGGAATAGGGATAACCCCGGGAATTACAGGCCAGTTAGTCTTACTTCTGTGGTAGGCAAAGTAATGGAAAGGGTACTGAGGGATAGGATTTATGAGTATCTGGAAAGACACTGCTTCATTAGGGACAGCCAGCACGGATTTGTGAAGGGTTGGTCTTGCCTTACAAGTCTTATTGAATTTTTCGAGGAGGTGACCAAGCATGTGCATGATGGTAGAGCAGTGGATGTAGTGTACATGGATTTTAGTAAGGCATTTGATAAGGTTCCCCATGGTAGGCTTATGCAGAAAGTCAGGAGGCATGGGATAGAAGGAAATTTGGACAATTGGATAGAAAACTGGCGAACCGGTAGAAGTCAGAGAGTGGTGGCAGATGGTAAATATTCAGCCTGGAGCCCAGGTACAAGTGGAGTTCCGCAGGGATCAGTTCTGGGTCCTCTGCTGTTTGTAATTTTTATTAATGACTTGGATGAGGGAGTCGAAGTGTGGGTCAGTAAATTTGCAGATGATACGAAGATAGGTGGAGTTGTGGACAGTGAGGAGGGCATTTGTCGTTTGCAAAGGGACTTAGATATGACGCAGAGCTGGGCTGAGGAGTGGCAAATGGAGTTCAACCCTGCCAAGTGTGAGGTTGTCCATTTTGGAAGAACAAATAAGAATGCGGAATACAGGGTTAATGGTACGGTTCTTAGTCAGGTGGAGGAACAGAGGGATCTTGGGGTCTATGTACATAGATCTTTGAAAGTTGCCACTCAGGTGGATAGAGTTTGTAAGAAGGCCTATGGTGTATTAGCGTTCATTAGCAGAGGGATTGAATTCAAGAGTTGTGAAGTGATGTTGCAGCTGTACAGGACTTTGGTTAGGCCACATTTGGAGTACTGTGTGCAGTTCTGGTCGCCTCACTTTAGGAAAGATGTGGAAGCTTTGGAGGGGGTGCAGAGAAGATTTACCAGAATGTTGCCTGGAATGGAGAATAGGTCGTACGAGGATAGGTTGAGAGTTCTCGGCCTTTTCTTTTTGGAACGGCGAAGGATGAGAGGTGACTTGATAGAGTTTTATAAGATGATCAGGGAAATAGATAGAGTAGACAGTCAGAAACTTTTTCCCCGGGTACAACGGAGTGCTACAAGGGGAAATAAATTTAAGGTGAAGGGTGGAAGGTATAGGGGAGATGTCAGGGGTGGGTTCTTTACCAGAGAGTGGTGGGGGCATGGAATGCGCTGCCCGTGGGATGGTAGAGTCAGAATCATTGGCGACCTTGAAGCGGCATTTGGATAGGTACATGGATGGGTGCTTAATCTAGGATAGAATTAGGATATAATCTAGGCACAACATCGTGGGCTGAAGGGCCTGTTCTATGCTGTATTGTTCTATCTATGTTCTAAACAGTTCCAGCTGCTTCATCATTCCTTTCCTTCACCATAAGATCAGAAGTTGTGATGGTCACTGAAGAACAGGCAATTTTCAGAACATGTTGTCCACTGTCAGCTTCTGAAACATATGCAGCAAGACCCAGACAATATTCAGGCTTGTGCTATTAAAGTGTCGGTAACATTCATGTAACAGCACGGCCAGACACTGCGCATTTCCACAGTTAAAAGAGGAGCTCATTCAGCACCTCAAGGTGGTTGCACATGGGTATGTGGGAGTCATTCAGTCCATCAAAACGAAATGAACAAGAAGAGGGACAAATCATTTAACACTTCTACCTGTTTACAGGAAATGAAGCAGTCGGGTCAGTGCATCTAACTGCTAAACAGAAACGTGCAAAGTCCAATCAGACCATTAAACGTGTTCCATGCGACCAGGGCGAGAACATTCTTCTCCTCCAGGACTTATTTAGGATTAGGAGGGTGTAATTGATGATCCAACGTGAGAAAGCACTGGAGCAGAGACTGCAATCAGAGATGTCTCCATGATGTTCCTCATGGCCCCATTGCATATGGAACTTGTACTATTTTAACATGGTATCCTGGTAGTGAAAAGAGAAGCCAAATATTTTGTGCGATGTCTCAAGGAGGCATCTTCCACCTCCGAGAAGACAGACCCATGTTCTCCATTAAGGACAGAAGCTGTTGCGAATAGTTAACTGTTTTAGAGTGAAGGTATTGTGGCTGCTGTCGGGATTGTGGATAACATGCCGTTCAGTGCAGAATCACACAACAAATGCACTGTATTAATGGGGGGACACTGCATGCAAAGCCTGAACCTGTCTCTGTCAATCGACATGGAGAGTGGGGCTGAAGTGGGGGAAACGTTCTCAGAGGCACTTAAACTGTCGAGAATTATAATCCGAGTAAAAAAAAACTATGGAATTTATCACGTTCATAGTGTCTGTTTAGAACATAATGAGTGATTTTCAATTCCCCTCAAGTTTCAATGCAATCACCTCTTAATCTCTCACAGCGCTAGAGATTAATCTTCACTCACTCCTCATGGTACCATGATCCCAGTGATCTGTCTGTTGACACTCTCACACTCTCTCTGTGACGAGGAGATCATTCCTTATAAAGGAGAGAAAATCTGCCCACAATACCCTAAATACTGCCTCAAATACACTCTCAGAGATGATCACAATAATTCCATTCCCTCACTTTTCCGTCTCTGTTTCTTTCCTGTGGTGTGAAAAACCCATTCCTTTTCTATGCCCTGAGACTGACGTGAAATTTACAAGTTCCTTACGTCTGTACATCAACACTAATAAAGCCAACACCAGAGATGGAGATGAACATCACTCTTGTGAAGAAGTTCAAAGATATAGAATCCACCTAAAACAAGGAATGGTCACCTCCCCCAATGGAAATGAGCTGTCGGAATATGGTAAACACGGGATGTGTGCAGCCCTGGTCAGACCAGCATGTTATACCGATCTGAAACTGAGTGGCTGCTTCAGCTGTTCCACAGGACAGTACAGAGTAAACTACATTGCTGTGGGATTGCAGTCACACGGAGTCTTGACCAACAAAGGGTGACCCATTGCCTTCTCAAAAGGACATGAGGCAAGCAGATGGGCTTTTTCTCACAAATGATAATGGTTTCACTTTAATTATATCAACTTCCTTCATGAGATATCAATGGATTATTATTCAATGGCAGTGGGTTAAGAGTCTATGACTTGAGCACAATACACTGTCTTACATCTGACAGATTCTGTGCAGAGAACAAGTTAAACATCTCAAGTGCAATTATTTTGTAATTGGCACGTGGTTCGAAGAGAGTTGAAGAAACAGCTGTATTGGATTTAACAAAAGCACAAACGATGGTTCATTCAGAAATTGCACTGAGGCTGAGGAGGCGACTGGGATATCATAATGGTGGTATTGGACAGGATTGGTGGGTGGGGAGGTTATGGAAATGTAAATTTGTGCAGGACAGAAAGGATTATGGAGTTTGAGTTCCTTCTCGCATATCAGTGAGTAATTTATAAATAGTAATTTGCTTTATATATTTTATAAGGAAAGGAATTTTTGATTGGAACCGAAGACATTGATGTCCATTTTCTAAAATTTACATATCATGAGCAGAAATTCAGTTCAACCCAGTTTAACAGTCAAAGAGAATGACTTGCTAAGATGGGATAGTCACCACCTTGAATAATCCAAAAGATTTCCTGGATCCGCCATGCTAATGATATCCAAGGCTGAGAAAGAAAGTAAAGACACAAGGATAAACTCCTGTTCATTGTGGGAACATTCAAGTCTAGTGTTCACAGATTCTGATCCATTTTTGGAACATTCGAGTGTAATGTTCTCAGATTCTGATCCATTGTTGGAACATTCGAGTGTAATGTTCTCAGATTCTAATCTCTCCTCCCTTCCCTTTGGAGCTGCTGATCCCTGTTAGTGCTGTCAGTGATACTGCCTCTCACACTATGGGATAATGCATTGACAGAGCCCATTTATCGTTTAACAATGGAAACCCTCCACTGGGATAATTCGAAAACACAGAGATTGAAAATAATCACAGTCGGTGAACAAATAGCTCCAGTTAACCCCTTTCAATTCAATATAAATTTTACTAAAATTGAAAATAATGTTTAAAATGTATGCATTCAGCATGGGATATGTGGGAATGACTGAGGGAAGGGATGTTGGAGATGGCAGACTGCAATCATTCAATCTGCCTTGGATATGACAGTAATGACAGAGGATTGTTGGAACATAAACCAGTTATAAATTTATAAATGGAAACTTATAGCCTGAAATTATTGATCAGTGATTATATTGATGAGTGAACTTTAATAGTCCATAATCTGATGGGAAAATATGCTTAAGAAAACATGGATTATAACAGGTAAACTGCATGGATATGTTCACAGAGAATTGTCCGTGACAAGTACAATTCAGATTGTTATTCGAGGATCAGAAGTGGCAAGTGAGGGTCATGCTGTTGATGTTATTGATGTCAATGAACTCTGATGAAGTATCACTTATTGGACTTCAATTACTGTGTGATTATGACATTGGGGAGGAGACAGAAATCAGAGAGAATTGGAGGAAATGGCTGCTGCGACTGAGGGAGAGATAATGATATTGCCAGTCATCAGTATTAGAATGTGCCACTTTATAAATCATAAGGTCAGATTCAGGACGCATCTCTAGTGAGGGATGAGCACAGCCAACATTAACCATATGACCAGAAAACACAGGAGCAGAAATTTGGCTTTTCAGCCCATTGAGTCTGCTCCGCCATTTGATCATCGCTGTTAAGCTTCTCAACATCACTCTCCCGCTTTCTCCCCATAACCCTTGATACCTTTGACAATCAAGACCCTATCTCAGTCTTAAATATACATAATGCCCTGGTCTCTCCAGCTTCTGTGGCCGTGAATTCCATAGATCCCCGACTCTCTGGCTGAAGAAGTTTCTCCTTAACTCTGTTCTAAAAGGTCTTCCCTTTATGCTGGGCTCTCGAATCCTAGTCTCTCCTATCAATAGAAACATCTTTCGAACATCCTCTTTGTCCACGTCATTCAGTATTTGGTAAGTTTCAATTCGATGCCCCAGATTATTCTAAACTCCATCAAATATTGACCAGAGTCCTTCAATGTTCCACATATGTTAAACTTTTCATTCCTGGAACCGTTCCTCTGAATCTTCTCTGAGCATCCTCCAGTGCCAGTGCATCATTCCTGAGATAAGGGCCCAAAACTGCACAAAATACTCCAAATGTAGTCTGACCAGTGCCTTATACAGCCTCAGAAGTATATCCCTGCTTTTATATTCAAACCCTTTTGAAATGAATAGCATCATTGTATTTGCCTTCCTTACTACAGACAACCTGCAAGTCTACCTTGAGAGATTCCTGGACTAGAACTCCAAGTCTCTTTGCACTTCAGACTTCTAATTTTACTCTTAATATTGAAAATAGTCCATGCCTCTTGTTTTTCTGCCAAAGAGCACGACCACACACTTTTGCACACTGTACTCTATCGACCAGTTCTTTACCCAATCTCCCAAACTGCCCATATCTTTCTGCCGGCTAGGGTGAGGACTGCAGACGCAAGAGATCACAGTCCAAAAGACTGGTTCTAGAAAAGCACAGCCGGTCAGGCAACATCCGAGGAGCAGGATGTGAAATATTTCAGACATAAGCTCTTCATCAGGATTGAGGAGGGTGGGCGGCAGGGGGCTGAAAGATAAATACGAGAGAGTGAGTCTGGGGGGATGGAATCGTGAAAGGCGATAGTTAGACCAAGGTGGATTGTGATCGTGAATGTCAGAGAAGATGGACAGATTGGACAGTTCAAAGGGGCAGTGCGAAGTTGGAGTGTTAGACCTGAGATAAGGTGGGGGAAGGTGAGATGAGGAAACTGGTGAAATTGAAATTGACAACATGTGGTTGCACGGTCCCAAGATGGAAGATGAGATGTCGTTCCTCCAGGTGTTGGGTGACTTGGGTTTGGCAGTGGAGCAGCCCCAGAACTGGCATGTCCTTTACGGATTGGGAGGGAGAGTTGAAGTATTCGGCCATAGGGTGGTTGGGTCGTTGTGTGTGTGTGTCTGTGTGAGTGTGTATGTGTGAGTGTGTGTGTGTCCCAGAGATGTTCCCTGAAACGTTCCAAAAGTTGACATCCTGTCTCCCTGTTGTACTGGCGATAGGGGACAATGGACACAGTACAATGTCTACAGGGTGTTGAAGGATCCTTTAGGCCTTGGGTGGAGGTGAGGGGGGAGGTGTATGCGCGTTTTGCACAACTTGGGATGGGAAGTGGAGGTGCCAGGAGTGGATGATGGCTTGGTGGAGTTGGGGGCGTGGACCTAATGAGGGTGTGGTGGAGGGAATGGTCTCTGCAGAATGCTGATAGGGGTGGGGAGGGAAATATATCTCTGGTGGTAGGGTCTGACTGGAGGTGAGAGAAATAGTGGAGGATGATGACTTGTATCTGGAGGTTGGTGGGATGGAAGTTGAAGACCATGGCGATCGATCCTTGTTGTGGTAGAAAAGGTGGGCTTCAAGTACAGAGGCTTGGGAAGTTGAGGAGAATCGGTGGAGTACCTTCCTGCAAGCTCTCCATCTCTTCGATTCTACCTGACACTCTTCATATCTTTGTTTTGTCTGTACATCAGGCTGAGGGTGGCACGCTGGCTTCGTGGTTAGTACAGTGCCAGGGACCCAGGTTCTGTTTCCACTTCGGGTGACTGCCAGTTTGGAATTTGCACCTTCTCACCATATCTGCATGGGTTCACTGTGGGTGTTCTGGTTTCCTGCTGCAGTCCGAACATGTGCAGATTAGGTGAAATGGCTATGTTAAATTGCCCAGATATTACGTTATTAGTCAGCAGTAAATGGGTCTGCTTGGATTACTCTTTGGAGGGTTGATGTAGGACTTATTTTGACAAAAGGCCTGTTTCCACACTCTAGTGATTCTAATACTAAAATTTAGCCAAAGTGCCCTCAGTTCCTTCATCTAGATCGTTAGCTGTATAATGTGAAATTTGGTGCTCTCAACACTGAGTCTTGTGGAACAATGCTTGTCACTGACTGCCATCGTGAGAAGGCACATTTTACCCTTACTCTCTGCTAGTTTCAATCGATGCTAGCACGTTGCCTCTGACACCATGGGTCCCCTTTCTCAATAACCTCCAGTGTAGCAATTTGTCAAAAGGACGTCTTGAGGTGCACGTAGATAATATCCATTGGCTCTCCTAATCTGCTCAGTACTTCCTCAAAACATTCTAGTATGTTTGTCAGGCATGACCGTCCCTTGATGAAACTATACTAACTCTGCCCTATTATACCATCTACATTCAAGTATTCAGAAATAACATCCCTCATGATGGATTTCAGAATCTTACCCACAACTGAGGTTAGGTTAATCATTCTGTAATTTTCTGTCTTCTGCCTTACCCCCTTGTTAAACGGGGTGTCACGTTAGAGATTTTCCAGTCCACATTTCCGTTTCCTGATTCTAGTCATTCCTGAAAGATCACACCTAACGCTTGCACTACACCTTCAGCTATGGCCCTTACAAGGCTTGGGTGTAGTCCATCTGGTCCGGTATATTTATCTGCATTCTGGCTGTTCAGTTTTCTAACCCGTTCTCTTTGGTGATGACCACCATACTCTGTTCTTCCCCTCACTCTGTTGATTTTTTTGGGAAAGTAATCGTGTCTTCCACTGTGAAGACTGATGCAAAGTTCTTCAGCCAGTCCTTTGTTCCCCACCACGACCTCTCTGGCATCATTTCCAATATCTACTTTTGCCTCTCTTTTTTACTTTATATATCTAAGTGGCTAGCTTCCCTCCTTATTAAATTTTCTCCCTCCTGAAACATTTTTGTTGCCCTCTGTTGGTCTTTATAAGCTTCCAAATAGTTTGGTTTCACACTGCCCTTCACCACATTATATACTTCTCTTCTTTGCTTTGATGCTATCCCTGACTTCCCTCGTCAGCCATGGTTGCCTCATCCTCCCTGTACCATACCTGTTTGTCCTTGCAATGTATCTCTGCTGTGTCTCCTAAATTACCCTTAGAGCCTCCTGCCATTGCTGTTCTGCTGTCTTTTCTGCAAGGCTACTCTCCCAGTCAATTCTACCCAACTTCTCCCTTGTGCCTCTGCAGTTGCCTTTTTCAGCTGAAGTACTGTTGCCTCTGATTCTATCTTCTGCCTCTCAAATTGCAGTATAAATTCAACCATGTTATGATCGCTGCTTCGGACGGCTTGCTTCAATTTAAGATCCCTTATCTAGTCTGCCTCTTCACTCAACACTAAATTGAGTATTGCCTTTTCCCTCGTGGATTGCAACACAAGCTACTAAAAAAAATCTTTTAGACATTTCATGAATTTCTTTTCTTACAATCCACTAGCAATCTGATTCTCCCAGTCCCCCTGAATGTTGACATCGCCCATGATCAATGTAACCTTGCTTTTCCTACACATTAGTTTAGATTCGATTACTTACAGTGTGGAAACAGGCCGTTCGGCCCAACAAGTCCACACCGACCCTCCGAAGCTCAACCCACCCATACCCCTACATTTACCCCTTACCTAACACTACGGGCAATTTAGCATGGCCAATTCACCTGACCTGCACATCTTTGGAGTGTGGGAGGAAACAGGAGCACCCTGAGGAAACCCACGCAGACACGGGGAGAATGTGCAAACTCCACACAGTTAGTCGCCTGAGGCGGGAATTGAACCCGGGTCTCTGGCGCTGTGAGGCAGCAGTGCTAACCACTATGCCACCGTGCCGCCCCATCTTTTCTATGTCCTGATATATCTGATGGTCCAGCTCTTCACTACTGTTTGGAGGCCTGTATAAGACTCAAACTGTGGTTGCTTTAACATTGTGCTTCCTCAATTTTACATATGCAGATGCTACACCATCTGACCCTATGTCATTTCTTGCTATTGATTTATTTTCATTTCGTACTGATAAGGCAACCCCACCTCGTCAGCCCACCAGCGTATCTTTTGGATAGGGTGCATATCCTTGAATATTTAGCTCCCAATCCTGATCCCCTTGCAGCCATGTCTCCATGATGCCCATCACGCCATACCTGCCAATTTCGTTCTGGGTCACGAATTCATTTACCCTATTCCTCATACTGCATGCATTCAGATATAACGCTGTCAGTCCTGTATTAACCATCCCTCCTCTCATTGTCATTCGTATTCCAGTGTGCTTGAAGTTTGTTTGTTAATCATTTCTAGATACTCTATCCTATTTATGTCTGTGATGGAGATTTTAATAATCTATCCTGAATTCTGCACTCTTACCTCCTCTTTTAATTCAGGTTTCTAATTACCCCTATAACTGATTCCCATTCCCCCACTCCTATTCCATTTACATCTCTGTCTATCGCCCTAGTTAAGCGATTCATTCGGACTCTGGTCCCAACATGGATCCGATAAAGGCTGGCCCATCAGGACAGGTCCTTTCTTCCCCTGAAATTATATGCGTTTATTCAACACAAAATACAGGGACAAAATGAGTTTCTCGACAAACCAGAATATGAAATGTACAAAGAGATAAGATTGTTCAAATACCCTCATGATATCGAGCTCTATGAAGTGAAATGTGGATTACTAAACCATGGAAGTGGGGTGCAAACCTTTTCAGTCATTACTTGACCCACAGCTGAGATGCTGATTTCCCCTCTGACAGTGATCCCCCTCACTGAGATTCTCTGGCCAAGTCTCTCGCACAGTGTCTCAGGGGGTTATCAGTTCCTGCTAGCATTGGCACAGTCCATTTAAATTAATCCACCTTCTCTCTGGAGCCAGTCAAGGGGTCTATTGGATTCTGTTTAGCTGTCAGCCACTCAAATCTGTGATATTATAGGAGATAAATGATCTGGGATCACAACCAGTATCAGCATGGTGCTCAAAGGGTATGGCTCCCAAACAAAGAGCTTTTGGTTCAGGGGAAATGTTTAAATAAAACTTCCATGTTCTGTCTATTTCTCCTCATGCTGTCTCCTGATCTATCTAATTTTATCCCCGATTCACACATCTTCATTTCTCACTCACTCTGTCACTCCGTTTTCTCTCCTCTCTGTTCATCTCCCTTCACATTCTTTCTTTCTATTTCATTCTCTCTCTCTCTCTCTGTCTATCTCCAATAACTCTCTCTGCTTTCTGATTGCGTAGTTGGCGAGCTCGTGGATGTACGAAGGACTGAATGGCTTCCGTCTGTGCTCTATTAATTCTATAAATATCTGTTCAAATAAAATAGTTTCCCTACTCTACGTATTCTATGATTCTAACTTTAACAGTGAACAAATCACGAACAAACTGAACAATCAGTCTGTAACTAATTACGTTTTCAGGAAAAAAAAACAAGACTTTCCTGACATGCGGTTTCACTAATGCGGATTCCACTCATAAATCCATTATTACTAAGAGTAAAATTAAAACTTAGTTTCTCAAAGTTCATCCAGAATGGAATGTCTTGAAATTTCTGCATCTTATTCCCTCGTCTTTCTCTGTCTGAAATGCCTTCTCAGTTGTTTTCTGGTTTCAAGAATATTTGCTCAGCGTGTTGTGTACCTTTATTGATGGATAGGGCTTTTTAGGCAGAGCATGGAGATTTTTTGTGAGACCCCAATATTTCTTTCGCAGATGACACTTCCCTGTCATCGTCTTTTCAGCTAGCAGTGGACTCTCCCCCTCTGTCCAATTCCCTCTCTGTTATTTATATATCTCCTTGACACATGAAATTCTTAGTATATGATTGGTTTCATCTTGTTAGCGCTAAAATGGATCCTTAATCTCCAAGTGCCATTTTAAGTTAATTGGCAGCATTTGAACTGTTGCCTGGATAAAAATGCAGCTTGGGCCTGTTAACTGAACGGGTTTGATCCATTCTGTCAATTGGGAACCTGCAAACTGCTTACCCACAGATATTTTTTCTTCTGTTTAATCACCGAAAAGCACCTTACCTTTTCATAGGTCATCATGGCATTGCCCAAAATGTGGCAAGTTCGCCGTCTTTACGCACCAATAGACTGATATGCACACTGATACCTCCACCTCTATAATAATAGTCCGATCAAAAAATCCTAATGAAGATTTTTTTAAAAACTCTTATTTCAAAACCAGACAGCTATCGATTCTTCTCCATATTCCTGTCTTCTTTTCTTATTCTTGGGGATTCTGCTTCCCAGGTCTTTGGTTGATAAAGGTCCCTGTCAGAGAGCACATCTTTCTGCTGCCAGGCTGGACTTGTTGGTGGCTTGCTGCTCTTTGCCGCTCTGGCCAACTGTTAAAAATGTTTGATATTTATACCCCAAAAGATTGGATTGTTTCATCGGTTTTAATATCGTAAAAACACTAAATACAAACTTGATTAGCATTTGGCATCTTGGCACATTATTGAAACTGATTGGCTGAATTTGAATTTGAATTTGTCTCATAGCAACCCAGATCCTGTTTGACCAAATATTACATTTTTAACTTTTCCAGTATTCTGGCCAGCCTTTCAACTCTCTTGAATGTATAGTACACTTAAAATTTCATAACACTGTCCACCCTATCTAACCCTCTGATTATCTTATATAGATCAACTCAGACAGCTCTCATCCTTCTTCTCTCGAATGAAAACAGCGACAACTACCTCAGACTTTCCTTATAAGACCTTCCCTCAACATCAGGCAACATCCTTGTAAATCTCTTTTGAACCCTTTCCAAACGTTCCACGTACTTCCTGTAATGTAGCAAGCAGAAATATACAGTACTCCAAGTGCGGCCACATCGGAGTTTTGTGCACCTGCAGTATGATCATGTGGCTCCAAAATTCTATCCCTCTTCCAATAAAAGCTAACATACTGTACGCCTTCTTTACAAGCCTATTAAACAGATTGGCAACATTGAGTGATCTACGTACCTTGACACCGAGATCTCTCTTCTCGTGGACACTGCCAAGAATCTTACCATCGGACCAGTACTCTTTATTCATTTTGCTACTTCCAAAATGAATCACCTCACTCTCTTGCACATTAAACTGAAGTTGCCACCTCTCAGCCCAGCTCTGTAGCTTATCTATGTCCCTCTGTAACCTGCAACATCCTTCAGCACTATCCACACTTCACCAACCTTGTTATCATCATTAAATTTACTAACACATCAGTTTATGCCCTCATCTAGGTAATTTATTAAAATGACAAACAGCAGTAATCCCAAAAAGTTCCTCTGTGGGAACTGCAGTTTTTAGTGTAGTCTGTGAAAACAGAAAACATTGCTTTTGTGCCTTTGCCATTTTTGAGTTTTTCATCGTTATCTTGTCAGTTTCATCCTGCAAAGAGCCATCACTTAGTTTCACTCTGCGATTCTTTTTTATGTACTAGTGAAACCTACTGGTATCAGTATTTATGTTTCCGTTCATTTCCTGTCATAGCTTCTTTTAGTGTTAACCCTTTGCTGATTTTTTTTTGTTTGTTTTCATCAATTCACAGGAAGTGGGCATTGCTGCGTAGGCCAGCATTTATTGCCCATCCTTGATTTCACAGAGGGCAGTTAGGAGTTATCTACATTCATGTGGGTCTGGAGTCACATATCGGTCAGACCAGGTGAAGATGGCAGTTTCCTTCCACATAGGACATTAGTGAAACTGCTGAACTTAGAACATAGAACATAGAACATAGAACAATACAGCACAGAACAGGCCCTTCGGCCCACGATGTTGTGCCGAACTTCTATCCTAGATTAAGCACCCATCCATGTACCTATCCAAATGCCGCTTAAAGGTCACCAATGAATCTGACTCTACCACTCCCTCGGGCAGCGCATTCCATGCCCCCACCACTCTCTGGGTAAAGAACCCACCCCTGACATCTCCCCTATACCTTCCACCCTTCACCTTAAATTTATGTACCCTTGTAACACTCTGTTGTACCCGGGGAAAAAGTTTATGACTGTCTACTCTATCTATTCCTCTGATCATCTTATAAACCTCTATCAAGTCACCCCTCAAACTTCTCCTGACAATCTATTCATGTTCACCATCAGTTTGTTAATCCCAAATTTGAATTCAAATTCCACCATCTGCCATGGCAGGATTCGAGTCCAGCTCCTCAGAACATTAGCTGGGTCTCTCGATGAGCAGTTTAGCTGTATTGCACGAGGCCACCGCCTTACCCAATCCCCCGGAGCATGACTAACTTGTGTAGTATGATTTGCCCTAGTTTTTGCCCTCATGCTGTCATTGAATTCCTTATCTAGACATGGATAAATTTTCTCTGTCATGCAATTCCTCTTCTCTCACAAATATACTTTAATTGAAAGGTATTTAGTATCCCCTTAAGTATTTGCCAAATTTCTTCATCTGTCCTGCCTTTGACTGGTCCCCCACCACCCACCAACACCTACCTTAGGCCACTGTCAGTATCATAACCCAACACTAAGGCTCTCGCATGTGACTCTGTTCTCACTCTTTCAATCTAAATTTGAAACTACAATATGTTGTGGTCATTCTTTTCAAGAGGATCCTTTCCTGCAAGATCGTTTTTCATTCCTTGCTTATATCAAATCTAAAGTACCCTGCTCTCTGGTTGGCTCAATGATATGTGTTCTTAGAAACAATCCTTCATATACTCTACGATTCGTACTTGAAGCCTACCCTTTGCCAAGTTGATTAATTGATTCAATATGCACGTTTCTCCCACCGTTGTTAACTTGTCACGAACCCTCATCATTTCCGACTTCAGAAGTACTTTGGGGATACGGTGGCTGAAAATTACTCTTCAAAAGAGGTTTCTTCAGTTGCTTTTTATTTGCATCTGGACTGATTTTAATATTGTTCCCTCGTGCCAATGTCACTTCCTAATATAGCCTTGATACCATCCTTAACCAACAATCCAATTCCACCTCCTTTACCTTCATGTCTATCCTTTCGGAATACCGCGTACCCATGGACAGTTCACTGTCCAGTCCTGATCTTCCTGTACCCATGTTTCAATCATCCTTACCAGGTCATACCCATTTATCTCTGTATCTACTGCCAGCTCATCAATTTTATTCCAAATACTGTGTGCTTTTAGGCCTAAGGATTTTAAATAAGATTTTTTCGATTTATTTTTTCCCCTTTAATAGTTTCTTGAGTACGAGCTTCCTGATCTCACACACCTCACTCCTTCACGAACCCCATACATTCCATCCTCATTTGTTAATCGCTGACATACATCTCTATCATTTATTCCAATCTCCAACTCACATTTTGGACTGATTTGATTTCTTCTCGCAGCATGAGACTGGCCGTGCCTGATGTCCTACTCACCCCTACATTCTGCTCCGTTCCTGACCTGCTGCTTTGTTTCCCAGCCTCCTGGTTTATTAGTTTAAATCCACCCAATTTGCACGAGAAAACCTCCCCACCAGGATGTTGGTGCTCGTCCAGTTAAGATGCAATCTCTCCATTTCTTAAAGCCCCCACCTGTCCTGGAAGAGGGCGCAATGATCCAGAAATCTGAAACCGTCGCCCCTGAACTAGCTCTTTCACCGTATGTTAATCGTTACCTAATCCTTACCTCTTTTACACGAGGCATTGGGTGTAATTCAGACATTACAGCGAATTGTTTTTTTTTTCTCTCTCTCTCTCTCTCACACACACACACACATACACACCCTTCATTACTTTGAAGAAGAATACCTGGACCCTTATAAATAATCAGAATGATAAGTGGAATGAAGAAATTAGTTAAAGGTAGGATGCGAGAAATTAGAGTAATGAAATTACTCCTGATTGATCAGAACAGACGAAGATGTGAACTTATTTCAGTGATCAAAATTATGAAAAAAAGAACAGGGTAAAATAAGAATACTTCATTTCTCTTAGCTGGCATTACAGCATCCCAGTTTCAAGATCGTCGGCACAAGACCTTGGAGTGAGATTAGTCAAAAGCTCTTTATTGAGAGAGTTGTTAGGATTTGGAATGCCCTACCTGGGAGATTTGTGAATGAAGACTCAAGAAGGAACTGGATATATATTTTAACGTTCCCAAATTAAAGGGCAACAGTGATAGAGGTAGCAAATGGGTGGATTTGGGAGACACTTCATCAGCTGATGCATACACACTGTCCCAATAGCCTCCTTGTGTACATTAAAGTTCTGTTGTCTATCATGTACATATGCAAGTCAAAGCCAGTATCAGATTATTTCCAACTGTAAATGTTGGCAAATATCTGATCATTTTGCTGCAGCATAACCATTTATAATGCAAGTATTGCAAGTTCAGCTTCATGATGAAGTCTAATTAGTACTCAGCACACGAATATTTAAAATTTTGTATCCCAACAAATAAAACAAACATTTCCTTTGCTTTGTCACAAAACTCTTTCGAAAATGTCTGACCGTTCACTCACACGGATGTATGTTCTTCATTCTTTTTCACATTTCACATTAAATACCATTCATTTTGAAAATTGCAAGGTTTCATTTTAATAACACAAATCATTTATTTAATCTAATATTCTCTGGTCATATTGAATTATTGTCATTTTCCAATTGTTGGAAAAGAACTGAAGCTCGCACATTTAGTGAGAAATTAAACTGATCGATTATGTATAAATATGTAAGAACACAATTTCTATATGATTATTAAATCGTTTTCTCAATCGAAAAATACAATCATTCAGAAGCCAACGACTTTCCAAATGTTGGAGCAACATACTGACAATGAGTATGTAATTGCAGCGAGTTTTGAGAAGATTTGTAGCTCAGGTTACAGTTTTGGATGTAGGCTTCTTCGCTGAGCTGGGAGGTTCATTTCGAGATGTTTTACCATCTTCATTTTCAGTGGGCCTCAGGGGAACCAACGCTGAAACTTCCTGCTTTCTATTTATATGTTTGAGTTTCTTTGGGTTGGTGATGTCATTTCCTGTGGTGATGTTATTTCCTGTGGTGAAGTCACATCCTTTTCCTTTTCTCAGCCATGATAGCTGAGGTCTAACTCGGTGTTTTTGTGGATAGAGTTCAGGTTGAAATGCAATGCTTCTAGGAATTCTCGTGCGTGCCTCTATTTGGGTTGTCCTAGGATGGATGTGTTGTCTCAGTTGAAGTGGTGTCCTTCCTCATTCGTATGTGAGAATACTAGTGAGAGAGGATGATGTATTTTTGTGGTTACTTGACGTTCATGTATGCAAAAGCATGTAATTGTGATCACCACTATAGTCAGATAACATGTTCTTTGTTCGGTATTAAATACAATATACAATCTTTATTTTTGTATCATAAAATGTTGGCAGGAAAGTATATTTTAGTTCCATAAATATAACATCAACCTAATTGTTTTCAGAGGTGATGCAATTATTGTTTGGTTGAATAATAATATTTCACACTTTTGTGAATCACAATTCATGAACATAGCAAATATCTGATTTTTTCAGATGAGATTGCAATCATAACCTACATTGAAAAAGAGAGTTTAAAAGATTTGAATTCAGTCACAGCTGCCTGTGATACTGGGTAAGACATTTGTCTGCTCTTAAATGAATCCAGAGAGCTTCCACCTGGGTCACGGCAGTCATTCAAACATTATTTCACAACAAATTATTATGACTCCATCTTCGGTCTGAGCCTTGACTGGGGGCAGATGAATGGACATGGAGTGTCAGAATCACATCGCACAAGTTAATGATGTGATGATATCTGGCCTGCCTCCCAGACTCCAAGCATCTGCTATCTGGACCAGACACTGGGTAAAGACGTTAACAAGTTGACAGTATTGTGCAGCACATTGTGTCTCTCAAAGAAAGCTCCAAAACCGTGTCCAATAAATGTCACCTTCACATTCACCAGTATACAAATAAAATTGTACATCTCTGTTGATGGACAAAAATTAATACATGGGTCAACCAACAAAATCTATCTGAAGAACACAGCAGTAAATGACAAGTCCAGAATCACCTTAATAACAGAACTTGACGGATTCTGTCTGGTGTAGGTCATCACACACATATTGTACTGGTACTCAGGTGATTGTAAGAATGCACCCCAGAAGTGGACGTCTTGGCCTAACGCCCCTACAGAGTGTCCTGATCTCACACACATCACTCCCTCACACATTCAACATCTGAAAAGAATCCACATGCTGAGTGAAACATAGTACAGTACAATGCAGACTCTTTGGCCTTGACATCCTGAGGACTCTTTATCCTACTCTAACATCAGACTAACCGACATACCCTTCATTATGCTATCATTCAATTGCCTATCCGATGGTCTCTTAATATATCCCCAATGCAGCTGACTCTACTACATTTACCAGCAGTACATTCCAACGATCCACCATTCTCTGTGAAAGGAACCTACTTCTGACATCTCCATTCAACCTTCCTCCACTTACCTTTCGGTTTTTCTCCTTCATGATAGATATTTGCACCATGGGAAAAAGTATCTGGCTATCCACTCTACATTTGCCTCTCATCATCTTATACACCTCTATCAAGTCATCTCTCATCCTCGTTTGAATTCATCAAATGCAACTTTCCAGAACTAAGTAATGGAGAAAGTGAGAACTGCAGATCCTGATGAACTGCTGATGCCCAAAGCTTTGACTCTCCTGTTCCTCAGATGCTGACCCAATGGCTGTGCTTTGCCAGCGCCACACGTTTCGACTCTCATCCCCAGTACCTGCAGTTCTCACTTTCTCCATTACTTAGAGCTCTCCCCTCTGCACACTGAACAGGGAATTAATCAGCAGAAACCCATTGCATGTGGAGCTGACTGTTTAGTTCTGGAAAGTTGCATTTGATGAATACATTTATTAAAAGAGAAATTACAATTCAACAAATATTCATTCATTCCCAGTGTTACAGTTTTGGTTCATGAATTGGGCAGCTTGAGAACAAACAATGAATGACTAAAGAACTCCGCGTTATAGAGTATTCTAGGTGTTATATTCCAGGCTGGATGTCGTTTACCTTAATGCTGGAAATATTATCGGATAAACAGATGTGATAACTGAATGAGGTGAAATGGGGAAGTGTGACATTTTTGCCATCACAGAGATGTGTTTGAGGGAGATCAGAGCGGACAACTTAATATACTGTGATACAAGATCTATAGGCACGACAGGAGAGGTGGTAAAAGAGGAAATGGGGTTGCATTACTAATTGTGGTGTTAGTTACTGCAGTAAGAATGATCTAATGAGGCTTGGTGATTAGAGCTCAGGATCAAAACCATGAAGACACACCGCTGGGGATATATTATAGACTCCCAAACAAAAGAAAGTACAGGAGCTGATATAGAACCAATTTACTGAGGTGTGCTAGTACAACAATAGGATCATTATATTCAGGCATTTCGATTCCAAACATTCATTCGGGCAGTGACAACATTTTTAAGATGGGACTGATGCCTTGAAATTTAATTCTGGGAGCTTGTTATGTCAACGTGTAGCAGATACAACAATGGGCGGGGCTGTGCTGGGCCTCACCGTGGGGAACGAAGACAGTCAGATGTTGCAGGCAGGGTTGGGTTTAGCATGAAAGGACCAGTGACCGTGACTCCTTTGTCTTGAATTTGGTAAGGAAAAGACCCAATAATGTTTGAAAAATAAAAGCTTTTTGCATTTGGGAGACTGATTGTATGAAAAAATATGACAGGATCTGGCCAAAGTGCAGTTGCAGTGCAACTGTAGCAGAACAGCATGTGGCGCGAGTTAGGGGGTCACTTGAGCAAAATGTAATTGATGACAGTGTCGGCCCAGCATGTTACACCGAAGATGAATTTTAGGAATAAAAGCCCAGAGAACCTAGGGTGTCGACACATTTCCGAACAGAATTAAAAAGGAAAAAGAAGCTTAAAGCAGTTACAAAGTGAGCAGGTCAACGGAGGTCTGAAAAGAATATAGAAAGTGTAGGGCAAAACTTAAAAAGTCAGTAGAAGAGCAGAAGTGGTGGCGGGGAGTTAAAACATTCGAGGGTAGAGATTAGCAAGAATTCAAAGACATTCTTTCGGGTTATTAAGGGGAAGAGGATAACGCGGGAGAGAATGGGGAGTATTAGGGACCAAGGGACCTGTGCACGGAGCCAGAGAATATGTTAAACACTGACTTTCTTCCGATCTTCATTTTGAAGAAGGAGTACCTGGATTCAAGGAGAGTGACTGTGTGATCCTTGAGTGAATTGATACAGAAGCTGACAAAGATTTGGAAGTTTTTGCGTGATAGAGAGTAGGCAAATACACAGACCAGGATGAGCTTTATCTTAGGCAGACGTGAGGAGATTACAGTCTCTTAACTTTTCACTTTTGTTTTGCCTCTGGCCACAGAGAAGGTGTGATAGGACAGGATAATATCTAATATTGATACAACATTCAAACAGAGTGCAAGAAATACCGCATGGGGTTAAAGACCACCAAGTCTCACATCAGTGAGAGGGAAATCATTTTCGAAAATTCTTCGGGCTGTTGAGGCTGGCTCATTAAATATCTTTAGGATTAAGGCAGACTGATTTTCATACAAGGTTTATGGGGAAAATATAGACAAGTGGAATGGGGGATGATCAAACTCGATCTCACCAAATTGAGTGGAAAAGCAGACTCAGTGAGCGGATAGACATATTGTTGTCCGTATGTCGAATTGTATCATTTTCACAACAGCCTTGTATTCACTAGAACATCAAACTCTCTCGCTGTGGAGTGGGACACAGTTTGGTATGCAGTCGACGGATTCAAGGAAATAATAAATGCAGTACTCTTAAACAGAAAGGACCAAGGGACTGTGACAACGCAGATTGGCTGTCAGGGTGAAGATTAGCAGCAGCGCAGTTAACACTACCAGAAGGAAAATCTCAGTAAGACATCTTCCAAGGCCAATCAGGGATCTTGGATGGAGAGCAGATCGTCAGTGTCCTGGTGTCAAGGAGTGCTTAATGCCCAAGTTCTACATCACTTCAGTGTCTCCCTCCTTCCCTAACCAAAACTAAATGTGAAGGGGTAGAAAGACATGCGATTGGTAGCAGAGTCAGGAGTAATGTTTGGCACAAGAGGTTTTGGACAGCAGCAGCTCAGCGAAAACTACAGGCAAGCTCAAATAAAGTCCTTTTAACTTTAGTCTTGCAGCAATGGAGATGGCAGTTAGGACTGTTGAACGTTCCTCCTACGGGATGTGTGAGCTCAGGGAAATTCCCACAGTCCCTGGTAACTACACGTGTGGAAAATGTACCCAGCTGCAACTCCTGGGAGACCGTGTTCGGGAGCTGGTGCTGGATGCACTCAGGATTATCTGAGATATTGAGAACTTCATAGATAAGAGCTTTCGTGTTGTGTTCACACCCAAGACTCGCCCCAATCATGTTTCTGTAATGACTATTATATCCCAGTACCGCGTTAAGATCCATGCCATGAGTACATCAGGCTTACCTATCTGTCCTGTTGCATTTAAATAAGGGCAATTTAATCCACCAGGAGTCCTTGCTCCCTGTTGTGTTCAAGACAGAGAGGAAGTTGGCGACCACCTGGAATGGCGAACGGAGTAGGCAGAGAATGCAGGAATCCCCTGTGGCAATTCCCCGCGAAAACAAGAACACCGTTTTGGATACTGTTCAGGGGAAATACATTCCAGGGAAAAGCAGCTGTAGCCAGGTTGGTGTCACTACCATTGACTCTGGGGCAGAGTGTGAAAGGGTAACAGTTAACAGGACCTTAGAGATAGGAGAGTAGATTGTTAGAGGGACAGATCGGAGATTCTGTGGCCTCAAATGGGAATCCAGAATGTTGAGTTACCGCCCAGGTGCCAGGATCCAGGATGTCTCCGAGCGGCTGCAGAACATTCTCAAGGGGGAGGGGGAGCAGCCAGAAATCATTATGCACGTTGGCACAAATGACACGGGTAGATGTAGGAATGAGGTCATAGAGAGTGATTAGTGAGAGCTGGGAGAAAAGTTAAAAACCAGGACCTTGACGGTGGTAATCTCCTGACTACTTCCATTGTAATGAGCTAATGAAGGTACGAACTGGAGGATATGACAGGTAAATAAGTAACTAAAGAATTGGTGCAGGGGTCGGGGGCAGAGAGATTCGGATTTTTCCATCATTGTTGTCTTTTCTGTGACAGAGTTGACCTGATCAGGAGGGACAGGTGGTGCATGCACTGGGAAGGGGACCAGTATCTTGTTGGCGAATTTTGTTCATGCTACAAGGGAGAATTTAAACTATATTGGCGAGGAGCAATACCGTCATGATCAGGGAGGCAAGAACGAGGCTGGTAGGAGATACAGTAATCAGAAACAATAAAGTGAAGAGACAGGTCAGGCTGGAACATGATAAGGAGTAAGGAATGCCTGTTGTATTAAACTACTTTTATTTCTGTGCAAGAGGGTTGGCAGGTAAGACCAATAAACTAATGGCGTAGATAGGAACATGGGATTGGGATAATGTAGCCTTTATCGAAACATGGCTAAGCGAGGGTCAGGACTGGCAGCTTCACGCATCAGGTACAGGTGCTTTAGGTGGGACAGGGATGGTGGAAGGAGGGGAGGAGGATTTGAATTTCTGATTAAGGGGATTATCACAGCAGTAATCAGAGATAAAATAACTGACCAATCATCCAGTGAGGCTTTATGGGTGGAGCTAAGATGTAGGAAGTGGATGATGATGTCACCAGGGTTGCACTATAGGCCTCCAAAGTCAACGTGAATTTGAGTAACAAATATGCAGGGAGAAGGGAGAAATGCAGGAGCAATATGATTGTCATAAGAGTGGGTTTTAATTTTTGTAACAGACTTGAGACTGCCAGAGCGTGAAGGGATTTGATGGAGTGGAATCCGATAAGTGAATCCAGGAAAGTTTCCTCCAGCAGTATGTAGAGGGTCCTACTTGGGAAGGGGCAAAACTCGAACAACTCTTGGGAAACAGAGCAGGACAGGTGACTGAGGTGACAGTGGGGGAGCACTTTGGGACCAGTGACCATCGTCCTATTAATTTTCAAATAGCTATGGAGAGGGACAAAGCTGGTCCACAGGTTCAAGTTCTAAATTGGGGCAAGGGGAATGTTGATGGGATTGGACAGGATCTTGCAGGGGTCAACTGGAGTAATTTGTTTGCAGGTAAATGGCCCGCTGGCTCGTGGGAAGCCTTTAAACGTGAGATAGCTAGAGTTCAAGGTCTATATGTTTCTGTGACGGTGAAGGACAGGTTGGCAGGAATGGGGAACCCAGGATGACAAGAGATATTAAGGCATTGACTGGAAAAAAGAGGGATGCGTGGCTCAGGCACAGGCAACTGGGATCAAGGGAGTCCCTGGCGCACAACAAGGGATGTAGGAGTTTACCTTTGATGGAAATCAGGAGGGCGACAAAGTGGATATGAAAGAACCTTGGCTGAAAAGATTAGGATGAATCCAAAGAGGCACTTTAAGAATATGTGAGAAGTCTGGTTGAATTTATAACATAGATGGCAAGCTGGAAGATGAAGTCCAATCCCAAGATCCTGTGCTTAAACAAAGTAGACGACAACAGGATGAGGCAGTAACTTTTCAAAGTGCACAGCAAAATTATATATATATTAGTGAAAAGGAAGGACTGTAGGAAAAGGAGTAATCTGCCATTTGTGTCTAAGGAAATAAGGGAGTCTATCAAACTGAAATAGAAGGCATACAAATTAGCAAAGACCAAGGAGAAACCAAGAGATTAGAAAAACTTTAAAGATCAACAAAAAGATTGATGGGATTTTGACTGGGTATACAAATGGGTAGCTATCCCCAGGGCAAGAATAGCAGTTTACACTGCTCAAGGGAACCTATTGCGTGGGGAACATATGGCCTATTTAATTGTTGAAGGACTTATCTGAAGAAGTCTGTCAGCATAGAGATGAACCTGATAAAGTTAAAAATTACATCGTGCTTGGAAAGCTAGTGCTTTCTAATAAACCTGTTGGACTATAACCTAATGTCGTGTGATTTTTGACTTTGTCCACCCCATTCCAAGACTGGCTCCTCCACATGAGAATCCTGACAGACAACCCCACCGAAACTGAAGCACCTGTCAAGTACTTGACTGAGCCACGGAGGTGTTGGCGAGGGGTGTGTTGTTTAAACACAAAGTGCTGAATTGAACTAGACTTTTTAAACTGCCGTTGCCACGGAGATAATCCTGACAACCAGCCTCCATTCAAAGCCACAAAGCCACTAACATGGACTTGGCTGACCCTCAGTACTTTTTTCCAGTCACACTGACATTTGAAATATTCGCCCATGAACAGAACACACACCTTTCCTTCCAGATGAAAAGGCCAATGATATTCAGATCGGCACGAATCAAGTAACTATCAGATCTGAACATGAAGTTCAATTTGAATTTCTCATCTGCAAATCCACCCTTTCCGTACCCTACAACAGAAAACAAGTCACATTTGTTAATACAGGATGGAACTTTATAAGACAATGATAGTATTAAATTGTAATTTCCTTGTTCCACCAAAGCTTTAAATCTCAGTCTCACAATTTCTCTCTCTTATTAACTGAAATCCAAACCGATCTCATTCCTCCTTTCCTCCACACCCAGTTGTCACAATCTCTCTCCTCGCCTTGAATTCAGTTTCCGAGCTACTGTCTGCAGACTAAGAACCAAATCAATGAGTTTGACTTGGAGCCTCCAGGGTGTTGGTGAATCCTCCCCCCATCTCCAGAATCCCCATTCTCTGATGAGAACCATTCTGCACACACTGGCCAAATCATATCTGGTTGAACTAAAATTAACCAAATTAGAACTCTAATTGGAGGCCCATCCTTGTCATTTTCCATAACAATCCTGACTATTCATAAGAGTTCTGACAACTTGCTGCAAAATGCTCCCCCATTGATACTTTGACCACTCGTCAGGATATCAGGCAAAGGGCTATTCCCCTGCGTCGTGTCCTCAGAAGAAAGAAGGAAGGGAGCTGCTAGTGACAGATTAATCCCACACATCCACAGCCTCCTTCCCTGGCACTGACCCGCCCTGCACATACGCCAACAACTGACCAGCACTGCGCCCGTGAACTGATCTCCCTTCCCACGGAACATGCTGTCGATCACACAGGAGCCTGGAGGATTGATATCAGCTGCTGCCCAATAGGGTGGAGGGGGCGGGGCTGGAGGACGGGAAATAATGGGATTGGAAACAATGAATGAATGTGGAGGACACTGGGGGATGGACAGGTCAGTGAGGGACAGGATCAGTGCAGCAGCAGGAGGGAATACTGGACAAACTGAGTAATGGGAGAGTCTGACAGGAGAGAAACTACAGGATGGTTCTGTTTGGAGACTCAGGCAGGGACAGCTGCGAGACAGTATGGCCTGGTGGCTTGGGCATGTTTTCTAATCATCCTCGCCAAAGCCGCTGTTACCAAACTCTGAACCCGATCCTCTTCGTCCAGAGGAAAGGACACTACCACCATTTCATAGTGGGGTGGTGGAAAGAAAGGAAGATTTTCTCAACCTCACTCACATGGAAACTCCATGAGCTCCTCGTACTTACTGTCTACGGTGGGGATGGAGGAGACAGAGCAGGTGGGAGGGGTTAGGTATATAGGGACTGCCTTTCAAATGGAACTCACCTGTGTTGGTGTTATTAACAAGACCCAATACGCAGTCACAAACACAAAGCTGGTGTACGTGAACGTTATCCAGAATAGTAAAACCTATAACTGGGCGACGCAGACCCCAATGTACAGAATTAAGTCCTGGATATCAATAACAGCCTTGTGCGTGGGAAATCATGTCTCATGAACTGGACTGAGTTTACTGAAGAAGTAACAAAGCGGATTGATGAGGGCAGAGCGGTGAACATGAGCGTCATGGACTGCAGTAAGGTGATTGACAAGGTTCCTCATGGGAGATTGGTTCGCAAGGTTAGATCTCATGGAATACTGGGAGAATTAGCCATTTGAATGTAGAACTGATTCAAAGGTCGAAGACAGAGAGTGGTGGTGGAGTGATGCTTTTCAGGCAGGAGGCCTGTGACCAATGGAATGTCACAAAGATCGGTGCTGAATCCACTACTGTTTGCCATTTATATCAATGTGAACATAAGAGGTATTGTTAGCATGTTTGCAGATGACACCAAAATTGGCAGTGTAGTGGACAGTGAAAAAGATTACCTCAGAGAACAACGGGATCTGGATCAGAAGGGCGAATGGCTGAGGCGTTCAGTTTACAAAAATGTGAGAGGCTGCATTTTAGGAAAGCAAACCTTAGCAGGACTTTTGCAGTTAATAGTAAGTTCTTGGGGAGTGTTGCGAAACAAAGAGAACTTGGAGTGCAGGTTCATAGTTCCTCGAAAGTCGAGTCACAGGTGGATAGGATAGTGAAGAAGGCAGATGGTATGCTTTCCTTTATTGGTCAGAGAATGTAGTATAGGCGTTGGGATGTCATATTGTGGCTGTACAGGACATTGATCAGGCAACTTTTGAAATATTCCAGCAATTCTGGTCTCCTTCTTATCGGAAGGATGTTCTCAAACTTGAAAGGGGTCAGAAAAGAATTACAGGATGTTGCCAGCATTGGATAGGGCGTCGGACGCTGAGGGGTGACCTGATAGAGATTTATAAAATCAGCCGGTCATGGGTAGGGCAAATAGACAAGGTCCTTTCCCTGTGGTTGGGGTATACAGAACTAGGTGAGAGAGAGGGGAGAGTAGGCAGAGAGGGTGGTCTGAGGGTGGGGGAAAGAGAGAATGTGGGGATTGAGAGGGGTCGCACAGGTGAGGACAGAGATGGGGGCAGGGGAGGACAGGCAGAGGCAGGGGAGAATCGGAGAACGGGGAGTGGAACAGAGGGGGAGGGAAACAGAGAGGGGGGAACAGAGAGTTATTATATAGATCTACAACTCAACCCTGTTCCTGTTTTCTACTCCTCACTTTCAATCCCTCTGAAGAGCTCAGAACTGCATAGTTCCTGGAAAGTAGAGTTTCAGGGAGATTGGGTGCTGAAGACTGCATTTGGGACGCATTTATTGGTCTGTGCACTCATCAATAAAGGAACCTGGGTTCGATTCCACTCTGTGTCGTGTTTGCACATTCTCCCTCTGTGTGTTTGCATGGGCATCCTCTGGGCGCTCTGGTTTCCTCAAAAAATCCAAAGACGTGCAGGTTAGGTGGATTAACTGTGGGTAATGTTGGGTCACATGGTTCAGGTGGGATGCTATTCCGATGTTTGGTAAGGTCTCATGGGCTCAATGGGCTGCTTCCACACTGTATGGATTCTGTCACTGAGTATAAGAGTTAGGAGGTCACGTTGTGGCTGTACAGGGCATTGGTGAGGCAAGTTTTAGAATACTACATTCAATTCTAGTCTCGCTGATTTCAGGAAGATAGGACTCAGCGCCATAATAACACGTTCCTGGGAAGTGTTGACGAACAAATACACTGGGCAGAGTGGTTTGATAGTGACTTGAAAGTGGGTAGACAGGTCGGTGAAGGTGGTGTTTGGTATGCTAGCTGTTATTGGGCAGTGCATTGAATATCGGAGTTGGGAGATCATGTTTCGGTTGTACAGGTTATCGGCTCAGTCAATTTTGGAATGCCCAGACTGCTTTACATTCTAGTCCCCTTGCTATAGGAAAGATGTTGAGAAACCTGAAAAAGTCCAGAAAAGATTTATAATGGTGCTGCCAGTATTGAAACATGTGACCCATAAGGAGGGGCAGAGGACATTTTGCCTGGAGTAGTGGACGTTGTGGGATGATATTACACAACGTCTTCAAAACTCCAATGCTTCCTGCAACTGTCACCATTTCAGATGCTGCCAGACCTGCTGAGGATCTCCAGCAATTTTTTTTTTTTGTTTTTATTGCAGATTTCCACGATTTTGCTGAGTCACTTAGAGTCATCGTTATTTAAAAGGCTTCATTTTTTTGACTCTCACCCCTGGGATGGCAGAACGGATGGATGAAGAGGACTCAATCCTCGTTTAATTCTCCTTTTCCTTTGTCTTTCTGAGATGTTGCCTGCATCACGAATACTCTATCTCCCATTTCCTGACCTGAATCTGGCCCATCGAAGCCACCCTTTAGCTCCCAACCCCCTGCCAGACTAGTTACAATCTCACCAATGGAACTGGCAATCACCCCACCAGGAGATTTCTCCCAGCCCTGCCCAGGGGTAACCAGTCAGGCTGGTACAAGTCTCACCTAACCCAGAAACGGTCGCAGTGCCTGGAAAATCTAAACCCTTCTCTGGTACACCATTTCTCCAGCCACACATCCAGCTGATCTATCCTCTTGTTCCTGCTCTCACCAGCACATGGCACTGGGTGTAAGTCTGACATTATTACTTTTCGTTTTAATATATCTCTGATTTTCCATTATACATATTTCAGGCCCTCATCCCTCTGTTTCACGATGTCGTTGGTATCTGTGTGTTGCACAACCATTGGTTATTTACCCTCCAGCTGCAGAACTCACTGTAGCCACTCCATGCTATTACAGATCCTCGCACCAGGGAGGTAACATGCCATCCTTGATTCATGTCTGTGGCCACAGAAGTACCTGCCCTAACTCTGACGATTGATCCCATGTCACTACAGCACTGTAACTGTCTTTCCTCCTGTTCGGTGCAGCAGAGCTATCTGTGGTGTCATGACCCTGGCTGTTACTGATTTCCCTGAGAGGCCACCCCACCCATTCACCGCCAACAGAATTCGAACCAGTATACAGTATCTGTTTGAGAAGGGGATGATCACTGGGGACTCTTGCACTCCCTTGCTGAGCCTTTAACTTGATGTGATGGTCACTCATTCCCTTTGTGCCTGTGTAACCCTCACCTGCAGTGTGACGAACTCATGAAACGTGCTGTCCATAATATTCTCAGTATCAAAAATGGTCCACAGTGAGTCCACTCACACTCCAGCTCTGAAAAGCAGTTTCCCAGTAGCGCAGATGGACACACTTCCTACACACATAGCCGTCAGGGACACTGGAAGCGTTCCTTATTTCCCACATTGTACAAGAGGAGCGCACCACGAGTCTGAGGGTTCCTGTCTCAATGTCTCTCTAGATTCAGCGAGTTACTCCCATTAAGAGAATTTAAAACAGCTTTCAACCTTCCTTCACTTCAAACATGTCCATTATAACCAATAGCCCCAATCTTTACTTAAGCTGATATATTATACTTTAAAAACTGTTAACAAATAGTCCGCAGTATCGCTTACAAACTGGCTGTTCCCATTGGGACCATGTGAAATTCTGAATGGCCTGAACTAAAACTAAGTTTCAGCTTCACCTTCTCCCTGTCTCATCTCCCTCTGTTTTCACCCATCTCCAAAACATTGTCATTGAGCCAAGCAGCACTCAGTGTCAACATGGCTTTCAGCAATTTCTGGATGAACAGATAATTGTTCAGAATCTGGAAAATTCCACCTGAAAGGTTACTGGAATTTGAGTCCATAAGAAATTTTAATGGGAAATTTACAGGGAATTGAAAATAAGGTGTTCACAGGTTAAAGTCATGAAGTGGTTGACTGGATCTAAACATGACAGTTTCTGCAAAGAGTCGAGGTGCAGTTTGGATAAATCTATGTTCCCTCTCAGACCAATATCTCCTTCCCGGGCTGCACGGCCCAGAACAGAGCACATACCCCAAGGGTGATCCAACCGTGAATTTGTACATCTTTTTGCTATTTGCTTGACAAAAATATGAGAGTCTGGAATAGGGTGGTTCTGGAAAAGCACAGCAGTTCAGGCAGCATCCGAGGAGCAGTAAAATCGACGTTTTGGGCAAAAGCCCTTCATCGGGAATACAGAAAGCGTCCCTGCAGGGTGGAGAGATAAATGAGAGGAGGGTGGGGGTGGGGAGAACGTAGGAAAGAGTACAATAGGTGAGTAGAGTGATGATGAAGGTGATGGGTCAGAGAGGAGGGCGGAGTGGATAGGTGGAAAGGAAGATAGGCAGGTAGGACAAGTCATGGGGACAGTGCTGAGCTGGAAGTTTGGAACTGGGGTGAGGTGGGGGAAGGCGAAATGAGGAAACTGGTGAAGTTTACATTGATGCCCTGGGGTTGAAGTGTTCAAAGGTGGAAGATGAGGCGTTCTTCCTCCAGGCGTCGGGTGGTGAGGAGCGGCGGTGAAGGAGGCCAAGGACCTCCATGTCCTTGCTGAGTAGGAGGGGAGTTGAAATGTTGGGCCACAGGACATTGGTTTTACCGAAAAATATGAGCTACTTTTCGATAGACTGAACAGTCAAACCTTTCTCGTTCCACAGTTAAATGTCAATGATATCCAGATCCTGATGACTCCACTGACTGTCGAAACATGCTTTTGAGATACCAGTCTCAATTATTCTCAATTAATTTCTGATAAAAAAATTCACAAGACAAAGCTCACAGTCAGTGCAAGATGAATATTAAAGACAAATATTTCCTTGGTATGTGTCTGATGTGTAAATGCTCCTCTTCAAATCGCCCGCCCCCACCCAGGAAGAGGACATGTCCATGCGCCTCGTTGTACCTTGCCCCCAATAAAGTTGGTGGCCATAACCCAGGACCTATCATTGCCTGAGGGCCACAGACATTTTCCCATTTGCTGCAAACGTGGGAGCAGGAGTTTCTAATTCAGGACTAGCGACCTGTACAGAGTGTAATTAAACCCCTCCCAGTCTGAACTGATACATTTCATTCGGTTTCCGCTGCCACTCCCACTTTCCCGTTTCCACCTCCTTCACACACCAAGGGTCATTCCGGTACCTGTGACCCTTCCTTAGATCCGATTGTAGAAATTCTAAATTTTCCCAGCCACCGTGTGGAAACAGGGCCATTGGCCCAACAAGCTCACACCCACCCTCCGATGATTATCCCACCCAAACCCATTCCCCGACCCTATTACTCAACATTTCCCCTGACTAATGCACCAAACTATGCATCCCAGAACACTACTGGAAATGTGGCTTGGCCAATTTACCGAACCTGCATATCTTTGGACTGCAGGAGATAGGGGATAAAGAGTAAATAATAGGTTGAGATGGAGTGCAAAGAGAGACAGAAACATTTGGAAAGACAAAGGAGTGGAGAATGATCTTGCTGGGAGGGTGCATCGCTGTTAATGGAGGGGACAGGAGCCTGTGTCTGGCAGCATCTCAGTGGAGGTGGTGGAAATGGTGGCTGATGATCTACGCTCTGCTTCAAAAACAGACCCTGAGCTTCCAGTTTCCTGCCACTTTAACACATGAGCCTGTTCCCTGGCCAACATCTCTGTCTCAAGCTTACTGCAGTGTTCCAGTGAAACCTGATGCAAGCTGGCAGAACCCTGCAGAACATACCAAATTGCCTCCTCTTTCAAGATTTCACATTTTCCCCTCCCATGTGGTCAACAATGCCCTCCAGTGTATCTCCTCCACTTACTGCACCTCTACTCTTGAACCCTACACATCCAACCGCAACAAGGATAGAACCCCCCAGTCCTCTCCTTCCACTCAGATGCAACACATCATCGTCTGCCAGTTCCACCACCTTCAATCAGACCGCATCATCAGAGATATATTTCCCTTCCCACCCCTTTCAGCATTCCACAATGACCATTTCCTCTGCGACTCCCTCATGAGATCCATGCTCCCCACCAACCCACCCTCCACTCCCAGCACCTTTGATAGCCAGTTCAAGAGGTGTAAAACCTGTGCCCACACCTTCCCCTCACGTCAATCACGGCACCAAAGGATCCTCCCACATCCAGCAGAGATTTCCCTGCACGTTCAGATACCTCACCTATTATATCCTTTGCTCGTGATGTGGTCTCCTCTACATTGGGGAGTCAGAACGCCAACTTGATTCAGAGAATATTTCTGGAACACATGCACCAAACAATTCCACCACCCTGTGGCCGACCACTTCAACGCCCTCTCCCACTCCACCAAGGACAAGCAGGTTCTGGGCTGCCTCCATCGCCAAATCCCAGCCACGCGACGCCTGGAAGAATAACACCTTATCTTCCACCTTGGGACCCTTCAACCACACGGCATCAAGGTTTGCTCATCTCCCCTCCCCCCACCTTATCTCAGATCCAACCCTCCAACTCGACACTGGCCTCTTGAACTGTCCCACCTGTCCATCTTCCTTCCCAATTATCCACTCCAACCTCTCATCATTCCCTCCCATCTACATCTACCTATTGCCTTCCGAGTTCCCATCCCACCAACCCCACACACCCCTCTTATTTGCCTCTCAGCCCTCTTACCTTTGGAAAGCTGATGAGTTAAGCATCCTCCTTTCAGCATTAACAATTCTGTGAACATTTTATTCTGAGCCCTCTAAGGAAATATCAGGGCAGGGTTTGTAAAGACGTCAGATTGAATGAGGGTCTCAGTGAACAAAAGTGAGACACAGATACAGAGAGGTTTTGGGATGGATTGAATCAAATGTTATCAATTTGCACGGCTGTCAACATTATAGCAGTTACAAATGGGAGTGATCAAGAGAATGGAATTAGAGCAGCAAATAAATCTTAAACATTTATGCAGCTAAAGGGGATGCTGGGTAAAGATACCACAGTTAGTGCTGATTTCATTCCAGACACACCAGCCAGGGCACACATCCTTTGCTCTGTCTACCATATTGATCTCTTTAAGATTTTTGTTCATTTGAAGTGTTCCATGTTTAGATAGTCCAGAGAAGACAGCTTCATCCTCCTCAATCACTTCTGCCAAGGCAATGCTGCTGTTAGAATTCAATTCACTGGCATGTTACTGGCTGCTTCAAGGACTGGAACTGGCAATTGAGACTGAAAGGCTACTGTATAAAATATCTTCAATTGTATTGCCAGATTGCCAGACACATGAGGGGCTTTAAGAAAAAGAACTTAAATGATGGGCATTGAGTGTCAGAGTGCCAACTGTTGTGGGGACATTCTGTTTAGATACAATCTATTGGTAATTGTTAGAATTGACTTATCCTGGCTCCAGAAAAGTGGGCAGAGCATTATAACGGTCATCGAAGATGGTAGCAAATTTCCCAGAGGTTACAAATTGGAAATGACAGAGTAGGCATGTGTTCTGCTGGGAAAGTGTATAAATTTGTTCAAAATGGCTCCAATTTACTTTCAGAAACAAGTGAGAGAAAAGCACATTACTGAGGTCTTTGCATTAGTCCAAATTTAGACATTCAGGAGAGCTGAAGGGAGAGCTGGTGTTGGGAGTTGTAGTAATGATAGGGAAAAAACTTGTTTCACAGGGAGAGAGAGTTCGCAGATGGAAAAGACAGCTTTAACATCACATCAACTGCAGAGTCGTCCAATTCTGCAGGTCCTGATCCTTATCAGTAATATAAAAGGGGAAAGCAACGTTCCTAGCTCAGAGAAATTATTCCCATGTTTGGCAGCTGGTCGAATATTTAATTGGTCATGTGATCTGGGAAGACACCAATGTAACGGGACCAGGGCGAAGCTGTGTAAATGTGGGGACTGTGGGAAGAAATTTACTTACCCCTCCCAGTGGGACACTCACTGACACAGTCACACTGGGGAGAAGCTGTTCACCTGCCTCACGTATGGGAAGGGATTTACTCAATCTTACAATCTGCTGAGGCATCAGAGGGGGCACAATGGATTTAGATCCTTCACCTGCTCCATGTGTGGGAAAAGATTCACTCAGTCCTCTGATCCGCTGAAACACCAGCGAGCTCACTTTGGAGAATGACCATTCACTTGCTCCCAGTGTGGGGAGAGATTCACTCAAATGCACCACCTGCTGAGACCCCAGTGAGCCCACACAGGGGGAGGCCATTCAGATGGTCAGTGTGTGAGAGGGGATTCAGTGATTCATCCTGACCCCCTGAGACACCAGCGGGTTCACTCTGGGTAGGAGCTGTTTCCCTCTCTGTGTGACAAGGGATTTGCTGAGACTTCAACACGACTGAGAGACCAGTGAGTGCACACAGGAAGTGGTCATCCCCCTGCTCCATGTGGTGTAGAGTTCACACATCACTGCAGGACTCGGATTCTGCAGTTACTGTCCATCAGAGTCAGGGGTGGACCTTGTACATGATGACACTGTTGGAGTATTGATGTTGTTGTTGTTAACCACATTAACTGGGCTGGAGTTGACTGAATTTATATTGCCACTTTCTGAACCTCAGGATGCCTCTCTGGGCAGTGGGTCACCACAAACAGCAATGTGACAAGGAGCAGGGTTCATCTGTATTGATATAAATTGTGATCATAGCACTGCTGTCTCACAGCACCAGGTAAAAGTTTAGAGTACAGCCTTGGTCAACGGGGCCTATGTGGGGTATCCACATTCTCCCCATAATAGTGGGGGTCCCCTCCACGTGCGCTGGTTTTCTCCCACAATTCAAAGATATGCAGGTTAGGTGGATCGGTCGTCATAAATTGTCCACAGTGTTCAGAATTTGCAGACTAAGTGGATCAGCCATGGGAAATGTAGTGTTACAGGGATGGTTGTTAGGATTTGATGGACCAATGCTCTCCTTCCACACTGTAGGGATTATATTGTATGATTGAGGATCAAGAATATTCTCAGGGTCTCCTTGGAGAAGGAGCATGTGGTGTGTATCAATGCTCTCTATGCCATTAGATAGAGGTGGGCACCGCAGGGGATACAGTGCTTTCTCTCCACCGCCACCGCCACCCCCTCACCCCCAACTCTACTTTGATTTAGCCCCTTCCCACTCTGTCACTTGTAATGGTTTGCTTTGCCCATAATGGGCTTTGTTTGTAAATATTCAACTGATGACACTGGTGTGCTACGGCTGGTGATTATATGTTAACAAAAAGCAAAATAATGGAATAATGATGTTGATGGTGGGAAGGTTGCTCAGCTGTGTGAGATAACACTTCTGGGTAAGACAAATGGGAGAAAAATGCTTCACAGCTCATAGAACAAGTACTGAAAGTAGTGAAATCAAACCAAAGGTTCAGAGAGGGAAGGAATATTTCCCTGGAGTTTGAGTAACTGAAAAGTGATGACGTCCGGGAGTAGACAGGATTTTGTTTAAAGGGCATTTTAAATTTTAAAAACTGTTATATGCAGATAGTTTCAATTCTTTAAGTTTTATTTATTGTGGAATAAACTTGTACTATAAAAAAACAAATTCACAAACCTTGTGTTAAAGACAAATGTTAAATAAAATCCATCAAACCATCCCTCACTGAAAACTGAGGTGAAAGTGCAATCTCCTGCAGAATCCTTGCCCTGACTACTTCTTCCTACATGGGCTCCATGACGATATACATACGTGGGAGATAGCAGCAGGAGGGGACCATTCAGCCTTTCAATCCTGCTCCACCATTCAATGGGAAACAGCTGACCATCCAGCTCAGTCTCCTGTTCCTGCTCTGTTCCAATCCGCTTTCATGACTTTACCTTGAAGAACTATATTTCAGTCCTCATTGGGCTTCACTGCCTTTTGTCCCAGTGATGTTGCTGTGTTATTGTGTGGGTGTAGGCAGGAGTAATATGATGGTGCTCTTCTGGGAGGACACACTCAGCGTCCCTCATCATCCTGCAGTAACATCAACCGGGTTTCAGCAAATAAAGATAGAACCCATTTCCAGGATATGGGCATCACTGGCTCAGCCAGCATTTATTCCCCATCTCTAGTTACCCTTGAGAAGATGGTCGTGAGCTGCTGTCTTCAACCATTCGCCAGGTTTCCCCACACACATATTGTCCCTGCCTCAGGGATTGTGGGTGTTGCAGTCCGCATGAAGTCACTGGAGCCCTGTCTCTGGAAAGTCAATGAAACGTGTGGGGTGGAAGGGTGTTATGTATAGGATCCCCATTCAGACAGACAGGACATATGGCTTGACACTGGGTTTGACTGAGACATCTGGTTAGACAACCCAGTTTCTGACGTAAGGAATATAGATTCAGTCAATTGCGGGGTGGAGGTGTCAATAAGGGGAAGCAGTCTTAGGCAGAGGTGGCTCAGTAACTAGCACCTCTGCCTCACATCTTCAGAGACCCTGGTTTGATTCAAGCCTTATGTGACTGTGTGGAGTTTACACGTTCTCCCAGTAGCTGCATGGTTTTGTTCGGTGTTCCACTTTCTTCCCAAAGTCCAAAGATGTGCAGGTTAGGTGGATTCGCCATGCTAAACCACAGTATCCATGCATGTGCAAGTTAAGCCATTAACCATGGGAAATTCTGGGAATGGGTGAGTCTGAATTATAGGATTGGTGTGGACTCGATTGATGAATACCCTGCTTCTGCACTGTAGGGATTCTATTCTATTCTCATGATGAAGAATGTACCTATCTCGATGTGTTGTGAATCTGTGGAATTCCCTAATCAAAACGCAGTGGATGCCAAGACAATGAGAGAGAGAGAGAGAGAGAGAGAGAGAGAGAGAGAGCGAGCGAGCGAGCGCGCAGGCGGGAAAATCCAGCTGAGACCGAGCTGTGCTCAATCATCACCGTATTAAATGGTGGAGCTGGTTCGAAGGGCTGCATTGCCTCTCCTGTGCCCAGGGCTTATCTTCTTACAGTAATAACTGGAAAGCTGAATCCAAAACTCACCACCTTCACCAAAGGAGATTTTCGGAAAATGCAGGATAGTCAAGTTGAGTATCATTCAAAACGGAGATAGTGAGGAAGTGTGTAGAAGATAATGATTTTGCAATTTTAAACTGAGGCGTAACAGTGATTTATGGTTATAGACTGTGTGGTACATTCACACTGTCCAGAATACTCTGTTGTGAATATCTATTCTGTAATTTATTACAAAGCTAAGGTCACTGATAATGAAAACCAAAACACCCAGGAAACATCGCCTCACCTCGTAATCTGATAAAAGACGCGTGATAAATCTGGTTGAATTTAGAACACAGATGGAAAGCGGGTAGATTAAATCCAGTCCCAAGATCCTGTGCTTAAAGAAAGAAGACTACAATAGGACGAGGGAGGAGTTGGTAATGTAGACTGGGAGCAAAGACTGTACGGTGGGACAGTTGACAGACATTGGGGGAATATCAAAGCAATTTTTCGAAGTGCTCAGCAAAAGTATATATCAGTGAAAAGGAAGGACTGTCAGAAAAGGAGTAATCTGCCGGGGGTGGATCAGGAAATAAGGGAGTCTATCAAATTGAAATAGAAGGCATACAAATTGGCAATGATCAAGGAGAAATTAGGAGATTAGAAAAACTTTAAAGGTCAACTGAAAACTTGATGCGATTGGGTATAAAAAGTGATGAGTAGCAATGCCCAGGGCCAGAACAGCAGTTTACACTGTTAGAGGGAAACCTATTGTGCGGGGAACATACGGCCTCTGTAATTGTTGAAGCACTTAACTGTTACCAGAGAGATAATCCTGATCAAGTTAAAAATCACAGCACACTCCAAAAGCTTGTCCTTCCAAATAATCCTGTTGGACTATAACCTGGTGTTGTGTGGTTTTTAACTTTGTCCACCCCACCACTGGCTCCTCCACATCAGAATCCTGATAGATACCCCACTGAAACTGAAGCGCCTGTCAGATACTTGAGGGAGCCACGGGGGTGTGGGGGGTGGGGGTGTGTGGTTTAACCACAGAGTTGAACTGAACTAGACTTTTTAAACTGTTGTTGCCATGGGGATAATCCTGAGAGACAGTCTCTATGCAAAGTCACAAATCACAAATGTAGAAGAATGGGAGCGGTACATTGGACCTGATGCTGCCTAAAGGCGTCTTGCACGTAAAATACCCAGGTAGCTACCATGTCTCATCAATAAATACTCAAAGAAGACCTCTCAGAGTTCTGTGCCTTGTAAATCCTATCCAGCAGGGTTCAGGAATATGAGTACACAGCAGTCAGTCTTCACTGTGGAGAACACGAAAAACATGCCAGTAATTGATAAGGAGACTGAGGAAGGTGAGGACCTAGATAATAATCATTATCATGAAAGAGTTAGAGCAGGGCAAGCTAATGGCGCTAACGGTAGACAAGTCTACTTCCCCTAATGGAATACATCCCAGGATACCAACAGAGTTCGTGGGAGAAATAGCAAATGCACTTAGTTACAGCATCCTACAGCAGAGACAGGCCCTTTGGCCCAAAATGGCACATGCCGATCAGAATGTCCATCCATGCTAACCCCATTTCCCTGCACTTGGCTCATCTGCTTCTGAAACTTTGCTATCCATGTATTTGTCCAAATGCCTTTTACATGTTATTAGTGTACCCGCCTCAACCACTTCCACTGGCAGCTCATTCCATATACATACCACCCTCTGTGTAAAACAGTTGCCCCTCAGCTTCCTTTTTATTCTTTCTCCTCTAACCTTAAACTGATGCCCTCCAGTCCTTGGTTCCCTGGGAAAAAGATGATCTTATACACTTCTATAAAATATTCCCCCTCGGTTTCCTCTGTTCTCAACAAAAAAGCCCTCGCTTGTCCAACCTCTCCCTGTAACTCAGATCCCTGAGCCCTGGCGTCATCCTTGTTAATTTCTTCTGCACCTTTTCCAGTTTAATAACTGAAAGCTACACTGCATTCATCACATTTCCAGTGTTTCCCCACGGCGCTGGAACAGACATTACAACGCCAATGGATTACAATCAATGACCAATAATTTACCCCGTATCAACAATCCCATTTTCATAGCTCTTTCCACGATGCAGGAATCCTTGTCTTTCTGGTTTCATGGTTAATTTTCTTAATACAAAACCAGTGGCTTAACTGTTCCTGGGAAATGTGCCATGATTTTTTAGACTTTCCAAAACCAATGAAATCTCTCTCCACAGTCCCCACGCTTACATGGACTTCACTGTCTCAGTACCTTTTTCCCAGTCACACTGACATTTGACATATTCGTCCTCGGACAGAATGCACACCTTTCCATCCAGATAAGGCCAATGATATTCAGATCGGCACAGATCAAGTAACTATCCAAACTGAACATGAAGTTCAATTTGAATTCCTCAACTGCAAATCCCCCCTTTCAGTACTGCACAACAGAGAAAAGTGAACGTGCTGGAAATCCTCAGCAGGTCTGGTAGCACCTGAAACGCTGACAGATGCAGGGAACATTGCAGCCTTGAAGAAGTGGTTAGATGATCACACCAGGCACGTGCGCTTGATGGCCAGTTTGTAGAAGATGGGGGCATTGTGTTCAACAGTTTTATACCAGAGACTCTGACCTCATTTGATTCCATGTTTCTCTGCGATTCCCTCTTTTCGGAAGCAGGCAGGAGTGGAAAGCAGTGGAGAATGTAAATGATGGGTGACCTTCCTAGTGAGAGGATTCGTGTACAGGAGCAGGGATCCCTTTCTGGAAGGGCCTTGGTGAGACCACATCTGGAGTACTGTGTATACCTTCGTCCCCCTTTCCCAAGGAAGGCTACCCTGGTTATTGAGAGAGTAAAGGAGGGTCACCAGCCTGAGTCCTGGTATGTGGAGATAGTTAAGGGCTGCAGCCACTTGAAATCAGAGTTTATACAATGTGAATCTGGGGAAGTGCAGCAGGTCAGGCTGCATCACAGGAGCAGGAATGTTGACGTTTTGGGTCGGAACCCTTTGTCAGCCCTGATGAATAGTCCTGACCCGAAACGGCAACTTTCCAGCCCCATCGTATTCATGCTGGTCATCAAGCACCTATTAATTCTAGTCCCCCGTTCTGGCACTCAGCATGTAACCGATATTGTAGTACCTGGTGTGATCATCTCAACACTTCAAGGCTGCAATGTTTCCTGCATCTGTCACCATTTCAGATGCTGCCCGACCTGCTGAGGATCTCCAGCACTATATGTTTTTATTGTGGATTTCCCCCATTTTGCTCAAACACTTAGAGTCAGAGAGCTGCACAGCTCCATATTTTGCTGACTATAATTCCTGGGATGGTTGGATGAAGAGGGACTCATTCCTCATTTAATCCTCCTTTCCTTTGGCTTTCTGAGCCGCTAACTACATCATTAATATTCTACCTCCCATTCCCTGTCCTGAATCTGACCCATCTAAGCCTACACTTTAGTTCCCATCCCCCTGTTAGACTCGTTAAAACCGCACCAATGGGACTGGCAAAAGCCTCCACCATGAGATTTCTCCCAGCTCTGCCCAGGGGTAACCGGTCAGGCTGGTGCAGGACCCACCCAGAAACGGTCCCAGTGCCTGAAGAATCTAAACCCTTCTCTAGTCCACCATTTTGCCAGTCACACGTCCAGCTGATCTATCCTCTTATTCCTGCTCTCACTAGCACATGGCACTGTGAGTAAGTCTGATATTATTTTATTTCAGGAGCTACATTTTACTGTATCCCTGATCTCCCTATATCCAGCTTTCAGGACCTCATCCCTTTGTTTAGTGATGTCATTGGTATCGGTGTGTTCCACAACCACTGGCTTTACACTCCAGCTCCAGAATTTCCTGCAGCTGCTCCATGATAATCGTGGGCTGGCAGCAGGGAGATAACATACCATCCTGGATTCATGTCTGTGGCCACAGAAGTGACTGCCTGTACCCCTGACCATTGAATCCCCTGTCACTATAGCCCTGCCACTGTCTTTTATCCGGTTCTGTACAGCAGAGCTTTCTGTGGTATCATGAACCTGGCTGTTGCTGATTTCCCGAGAAGCTACTCCACGCATTCACCCCCAACAGAATTCCAAGCAGGATTCAGTATCTTATTGAGAAGTGGATGATCACTGGGGATTCCTGCACTGCCTTCCTGAGCCTTTTATTTGGTTTGATGGTCACCCATTCCCTTTCTGCCTTGCAGTGTGACGAACTCACTAAATGTGCTGTCAAGAACATTCTCAGATGCTCCACAGTGAGTCCACTCATAACTCCAGGTCTGAAAAGCAGTTTCCCAGCAGATGCAGGTGGGCCCACTTCCTGCACACATAGCCGTCAGGGACACTGAAAGTGTCCCTTATTTCCCACATTGTACAATAGGAGCACACCACGGGTCTGAGGGCTCCTGTCACAACGTTTCTCTAGATTCAGCTAATTAGTCCCATTAAGCGAATTTAAAATAGCTTTCAACCTTCCTTCACTTCAAACATTTCCATTATATATCAAAAGCCCCAATCTTTATTTAAGCTGATACGTTATATTTTAAAAACTTAACAAATACTCTGCAGGTATCACTTACAAATTGGCTGTTCCCATTGGGACCATGTGAATTTCTCACTGGCCTGAACTAAACTAGAGTTTCAGCTTCAACTTCTCCCTATCTCACCTCCCTCTGTTTTCACCCAACTCCAAAACACACTCATTGAGTCAAGCAACACTCAGTGCAGCCCTGTAATTTTCATTGTCTGGTCACACCTACACTGCCCTCACCCTCCTGTCCTGTTCCAATACATCGCAATGGGAGCTCAGGAACTGCATCTCATCTTTCAGCTCAGCCCTTTGTAACCCCAGAGTCAACATGGACCGCAGCAGTTTCTGGATGAACAGACAGTTGTCAGAACCTGGAACATTCCACCTGAAAATGTGCTGGAATTGGAGTTCACAAAGAATTTTAATGAGAATTTTGCAGCAAGTTGAAAATTAGGAGTTTACAGGTTAACATCATGAAGTGAGTGATTGGGACTAAATCTGACAGTTCCTGCAAAGATACTAGGAATAATTTGGATAAGTCTGTGCTCCCACTCAGGCCAAATCGCCCATGGGGATTCAACCACAAATATGAACATCTTTCTGCATTTTGCTTTACAAAAGTATTGGAGATATTTTCGCAGAGACAGAACAGACAACCCTTACTCCTTCCACAGTAAAATGCTAATGATATCAGATCCTGATGACTCCGCTGAGTGCAGAAATCTGCTTTTTTGAGATTCCGTCCTCAATTATTCTCCATTAATATCCCAAAAAAGAAGTAAGAAAACAAATCTCAGCCAGTGCAGGATGAATTAGAAAGACAAATATTTCTCTGGTATGTGTCTGATGTGTAAATGCTCCTCTTTCAAATCACCCCTCCCCCACCCAGGAAGAGGACACGTCCATGCACCTTGCTGTACCGTGCCCCCAATTAAAATGGCGGCCATAACCCAGGACCTATCACTGACTGAGGCCCACAGCCGTTTTCCCATTTCCTGTAAACTTGGGACCAAGAGTTTCTAATTCAGGACTAACACCATGTACAGACGTGTAAATAAAACCTCCCAGTCTCAACTGAATCATTTTCTCCCGGTTTCCGCTGTCACTCCCTCTTCCCAGTTTCCGACTCCTGCACACACCAAGGGCCATTCCGGGTCCATTGACCCTTCCTCAGAACCGATGGCAGCTGGGAAAATTAGACTCCCTACAGTGTGGAACCAGGCCATTCGGTCCAACAAATCCACACTGACCCTCCGAAGAGTATCCCACCCAGACCCATTCCGCTACTCTATTATTCTAAATTTCCCCTGAACAACGCACCTCACCTTCACATCCCTGAACACGACGGGAAATTTAGCTTGGCCAATTCACCTAACCTACACATCTTTGGGCTGCAGGAGATAGGGTAAAAGAGTAAATAATAGGTGGGATGGAGTGACCCTTCAACAACATGGCAATATTTACTCATCTCCTCTCCCCGACCTTATCTCAGATCCAACCCTCCAACTCAGCACCGCCCTCAAACTGTCCCATCTGTCCATCTTCCTTCCCAATTATCCACTCCATCCTCTCACTATTACCCCCACCTGCATTTTCCTATTGCCTTCCCAACTACCTTCCCACCAGCCCGACACACCCATCCTATTATCTGTCCTCTTCCCCACCCTCACATTCCTGAAGAAGTGCTTAGGCCCAATATGTCAATTCGCCTGCTCCTTGCATACTGCCTGACCTGCTGAGCACATCCAGCGCCACACTTTGAACACAAGCTGGAAGAACATCACCTCATCTTGTACCTGGGGATCCTTCAGCCCTCTGGCCTCAATATTGGATTCCATAATTTTAAGTCATAAGTCTCCTACGTACTAGTGTCCTAGCCCCCATCCCATAGACCAGGCCCTGTTATTACATCGCCTGCAATTACACACGACCTATGGTTAGTCACTAACAGTCTCCATAAACAGCTATTCACCCTCCCCCAGCCAGATCGTTATACATTCCTTTGTCCAACTGCTCCCATCGCGTTCTTTGGAATCTATCACTACCTATCATTTACACCTTAAGCCCTACCTTCTGCATGTAAAAATACATTGTTTCTCAGGAACATCAGTTCTGATGAAGGGTCATTGGATCAGAAATGTTAACTTTGACTTCTCTTCACAGATGCTGCCACACCTGCTGAGCATTTTCAGGATCTTCTAGTTGTTGTTTCTGATTTACAGCATCCGCAATTCCTTTGTAATTCAGGTCTAGCAGCATACATCGTGTATTTATCAGCCCACCAAGTACACAAACTCAATTTCTCTCCCAGTCTCTGCTGTCTCTCCCACTTCCTTCACACTCACTGGGTCCCCCCTCACAGTGACATTGCACCTGCACAGCTCATGGTCACGTGTTGTCCTGCTGGCCACACCCCTCATTCAGTCCCATTGGCGGGAGGATTACACCAACTCCCCTATTGGTCTGAAGCTGCCATCAATCAGCCAGGTCCCATTGTGACTTGAGTGGTAGGAGGCTGAGGGGTGACCCCAGAGGTTTATAAAATCATGAGGGGCATGGATGGGATACAGAGACAAGGCCTTTTCCCTGGGGTTAGGAAGTCCAGAACAAGGGGGCATAGGTTTAAGGTGAGAGGAGAATGATATAAAGGAGACCCAAGGGGCAACTTTTTTCATGTGCGTGTAAGGAATCTACTGTCAGGGAAGTGGTGACAGCTGGTATATTTCCACTATTTGAAAGGGAGCTGGATGGGTATATGATTAGGAAGGGCGTAGAGTGATATGGGCCAACTGCTGTCATATAGGACTAGATTAAGTTGGGATATCTGGTCAGTGTGGACGAGTTTGACTAAAGGGTCTATTTCCTTGCTGTACATGACTGTGGCTCTGCCCTGGGATGAGCTTCATCATTCAGTGAATGGGGCAGTATCACAGAGCACAGGGGCTGGGGGCTATTCAGCCCATTGGGGCTGTACCTTCTTCCTCTGGAGATGCTGCCAATCTGCCCTTACCCCACTCCCATTTACCAGTAGCCCTCCACATTTATCCTTAAATAGTTAAATTCCAAATCTGTTTTGATAATATCAAAAGCTGCATCCAGCTGTGGTTCAAACTGTTTCACATGCTCAGAACCTACTGAGTAAAATAACCTTCACATTTTTAACCTGCATTATTTACCAATTACCTGAAAGTAGTTACTAAAAATTGTGACAATAATTTCTCTCAGTGTCTCTATAAATTAATTATCCTAGAAACAAATCTGTTTCTGGTTGAAATCACTGATTAAGCTTTTCAGCTCCAAGGAGAATTGTCAGGTCTTTTGCTAACTCTCCATAAAAGAGAAATCTATCTTAATTTGAATTTATTAGAGTCATAGAGATGCACAGCACAAAACAGACACTTCGGTCCAACTCATCAATGTCGCCCAGATATCTGAAATTAATCTCGTCCCATTTGCCAACACTTTGCCCATATCCTTCTAAATGTTTCCTTAACACGAACCCAATCAGATGCCTTTTAAATGTAATCGCACCAGCCTCCACACTTCCTCTGGCAGCTCATTCCATACACGTACCATATTCAGTTTGAAAACATTGCTCTTTAGATAACATTTTAATCTTTTCCCTCACACCTCATGTCTGTGCTCTCTGGTTTTGGACTCCCCTAACCTGTAAATAAGACCCTGGCTGTTCACCCTAACCATGTCCTTCACGATTTATCAACCTCGAAGGTCACCTCTCAGCATCCGATGCTCCAGTGAAAACAGCCCGAGCCTATTCAGCCTCTCTGTATGGGTCAAACCCTCAACCCTGGAAACATCTTTGCACATCTTTTCTGAATCCTTTCAAGTTTTATAATATCATTCCGATAGCAGGGAGACCAGGACTGAAAGCAGAATTCCAGAAATGGCTGAATCAATGTCCTGTACAGCTGCAAAATAATGTCGCAACTCCTATACTCAATGCACAGACCAATAAAGGCAAGTTAACCAAACGCCTTCTTCACCACCCTGCCTATTCCACTTTCAAAGAACTATGAACCTGCACCTCAACATCTCTTTGTTCAGCAACACTCCCCAGGCCCTTCCCATTAAATGTATAAGTCCTGCCCTGATTTGTTTTTCCAAAATGCAGCACCTCACATTTATCTGAATTCCACTCCATCTGCCACTCCTCCGCCCATTTGATTGAAGTCTCATTGTACTCTGAGGTAACTTTCTTCCCTGTCCACTGCATCTCCAATTTTGGTGTCTATGTAAAGTCACTAATCATAGCTCCTATATTCACATAGAAATCATTTACATAAATGATGAAAAGCAGTGGACCCAACACCAATCCTTACACCATATTGCTCATCACAGGCCTCCAGTCCAAAAAGCAACCCTCCACCACTATCCTCTGTCTCCAATTTTCCAGCCAATTTTGTATAATTTGTTAACCAGTCTGTTATGTTGAACCTTGTTGCACATCGTTCTGAAGACCAAGTTAGTGATTTCCATGCACAAAGCCATGCTGACTATCCCTAATTATTTCTTGCCTTTCCAATTACATCCAAATTCTGTCCCTGAGAAGCCCTTCCAAAAACTTGCCTGACTTCAGGCTCACCGGTGTATTGTTCCCTGGACTTTCCTCACCACCTTTCTCAAATAATGGCGCCCGTCTTACAGCACCTCACCTGTGGCTATTGGTGATACAAATATCTCAGCGAGGGGCCCGGCGATCACTTCCCTAACTTCCACAAACTTCTGGGACACACCTGATCAGGTCCCAGGGATTTATTCAGCTTTATGTATTATAAGATATCCAGTACCTCATTCTCTGTAATATGGACACTTGTCAAGTTTTCCCGATTTATTTTTCCGAACTGTCTCACTTCCACATCCTCTAAGTAAAAGCTGACATGAAATCCTCCCACCTCCGATGGTTCCACAGACAGCCTTGCTGATCTTTGAGGGTCCCTAATCTCTGCCTGGTTACTCTTTTGTCCGAGGTGTATTTGTCGAATCTCTTTGGGTTCTCCCTTAAACCTATTTCCCAAAGCTGTCTCATGTCCCCTTTTAGCCCTCATGGTTTCCCCCGACTATACTCCTACTGCCCTTTTACTCCTGCAGGGATTCACGCAAACCCAGCTGTCTGTACCTGCCATATCCCTCCTTCATTTTCTTGACCAGGCCCTCAATTTCTCTCGACAGGCAGCATTCCTTACACCTACCAGCCTTGACCTGAACAGGAACATATTGTCAGTGTACTCTTGTTGTTGCAGGCCTATGGATGCAATGGCAGATGAGGACAGAGAAGCAATCATTCTCAGTAAAGAGGTGGTGTTGCGAAAGATAACAGCCTAAAGGTAGATGGGTCGTCTGGCCATGATGGAGTGCATCCCAGGGGACTATAACAGATGGCAGAGGCTAAATAGCAAACACACTCGTGATAATTCACTAAAATGTGCTGGACTCTGGGACGGTTCTGACAGATTAGATAGCTGCAAATGTGATGCCAATATTGTAAAATGGACCTGTTCGCATAACTTCTGTAGTGGGGGAAATGCTCGATCTCTCAAGGAAGAAATAGTGAGCTATCTGTATAGAAATTGTCTCAGAGCAGACCCAGCATCGATTCATGAAAGGAAGACAACACTAGGCTGAGTGGTAGAGCAATGTATGTAGAGGCCAATGGTAAGTCTGCAGAGGGATACGGATAGGTTAAGTGAGTGGGTGAGGGTCGAACAGATGGAGGACAATGTTGGGAAATGTGAGGTCATCCATTTTGGTCGGACTAACAGCTAACTGATGAAATGGTGAAAACTTGCAGCACGCTGCTGTACAGAGGGAGCTGGGTGTCCTTGTGCATGAATCACAGGAAGTTGGTTTGCAGTTGCAGCAGGTAAATAAGACAGTGAAGGGAATATTGTCCTTCATTGCTAGAGGGATGGTTATGCTGCAACTGTACAGGGTGCTGGAGAGGCTACACCTGGAGTACTGCGTACAGGTTTGGTCTCCTTACTTCAGGAAGGATGTACTGGCACTGGAGAGGGTGCAGTGGAGGATCACTAGTTTGAGTCAGGATTTCAGAGGGTTGACGTATGCGGAGAGATTGAGAAAACTAGTTCTATACTCATTGGAATTTCGAAGTATGGGGGTTTGGTTAGGAAAAAAATTGAAATTATTAATGGAGTAGATAAACTAGAAGCAGGGAGGTGATTTCCACTGGGGACGGAGCAAACTAGCGAGCAGAGAGTCAAAATAAGGGGATATCAGATTTAGGACTGAGTACAGGATGGACATCTTCAGATAAATCTGTGAATCTGTGGAATTTGCTGCTCTGTGCAGCAGTTGATGTTATCAACTTGACTATCGTTTTGTCAAAAGGTAGATTTGTGAACAGGAAAGGAATTAAGGGTTATGGTGAGAGAACAGGAATGTGGAGCTGAGGCCATGAAAAGATCAGCCCTGATCTTATTGAATGGCAGAGCAGGCTTGAGGGGCCAGATGGCCTACTCCTGCTCCTCTTCCTTCTGTTCTTATGTTCCCACTTTCCAGCCGTCCCTTTACCTGGGGGTTGCAAAGAAATATTGAAAGTTCTCGCCTTGTACCGTCAAAATTCACCTTTGTCCCATTTAGAACACCGTTTAGATCTGGTTTATTATTTTCTGTAACTATTTTAAAACTAGGAGAATTATCATAGAATCCTGAGTGTGTGGAAGCAGGCCATTCGGCCCATCACATCCACCCTGACCCTCAAAGCCTCCTACCTTAAACCTGTAACGCTGCATTTCCCATGGCTAATCCACCTAGCCTGCACATCCCTGAACAATATGGGCAATTCAGCCTGGAATATGGGCAATTCAGCCTGGAATACATCCTCCAATCTCCTCCTGTCTCATCACCCTCACGATCTCTAATCTTGACAACCTCCACAAATCTGTCCTTCTCCACATTAAACACTGATGCCACACGTGTAGTATCCCCCCAACAACCCCATCTCTGCGTCTTCACGCATAGGCTGCCTTGCTGATCTTTGAGGTGGCCTATTCTCTCTCTCGTGACCCATTTGCTCTTAATGTATTTCTAAAAACCCTTTCCCTATTCGCCAAAGCGGTCTCCTGTCCCCGTTTTACCTTACTGATTTTACCCTGAAGTATACTCCTCTTGCCTTTATACTCAAAGGATGTTTGTGATTTTTGGATTGGAATAAATGCGAAATATTACATCTTGACAAAACAAACGAAGGCTGGACTTACACTGATTAAAAGTTGGGCCTCGGATAGTGATATGGAACAAAGAGACCGAGGGGTTCAGGTCTTTGAACTACCTGTCACATGCAGACAGGGTGGTTCAGAAGGGGTTTAGCACATTTGCCTTCATTGCTCAGATCTTTGAATATAGGAGTTAGGACGTTATGTTGAGGTTGTACAGGATGTTGGGGAGGCCTCTTCTGGAATACTGTGCCCAGTTCTGTTTGTGCTGTTATAGGAAGGATATTATTAAATTGGAGCAGGTTCAGAATAGATTTACCAGGATGATAATGGGAATGGATGGTTTGAGTTATAAGCAGAGTCTGGATAGGCTGGGTCCTTTTTCACTGGAGCACAGGAGGCTGAGGGGTGACCTTATTAGAGGTTTATAAAATCCTGAAGAGTTTCGCTAATGTGAACAGCAGGTGCCCTTTCCAGGAGGGGGTGCGATTCAAGATTGGGGACATACGTTTCTCACGTTAAAAAGTAAGGCTTCAAAAAGAAGTTCCGGATTTTATTTTTTGTTTTTGCACAAAGAGTGGTTCACATGTGGAATAAACTTGCAGAGGACGTGGTAGATGTGAATACAGTTACAATTTCAGGGTGGCACAGTGGCTCAACGGTTAGCACTGCTACCTTTCAGCGCCAGGGACACAGGCTCAATTCCTGTATTGGGTGACTGTCCATGTGGAGTTTGTATATTCTTCCCCATGACAGCGTGGGTTCCTCCAGGAGCTCCCATATCCTCCCACAATCCACAGATGTACAGGGTAGGTGAACTGGCCGTGCTCAATTGCCCATAGTGTTCAGGAATGATTGGGTTGAGTGAATTAGTCAGGTGTAAACATAGAGCAAAAGGGTAGGGGAATGGGATTCTAATAGGAAAACAAATTTGGACCCGTATATCAATAGGGAATGCCAGGATGGACTTGGACCAAGTGGAGGCAGATGCGATTAGTTCAGTTCGAATTTATGGTCAACACGGACTGGTTGGACCACAGGGTCTGTGTCGATGCTGTGTAACTTTATGACTCGTTATCTCTATAAATTCCTCTATGCTTGGAACTCTCCCTATCAGTGCCACCTCATCCAGCCTTACAAATCCTCCTCATCTCTATAATTCCACTCCAGCCTCAAAATCCAAAAACCTCTATCACAAATATCTCTATCTCTGTAACATCCTCCATCCACACAATCCTTTACAAACTTGCATCTCCTCCAGCTTCATTATCCTCCGAATGTCTAATCCCCTCCAGTCTCTCAAAGCTCTGCTATATGTGCCTTTCGTTATTTCCAGCTTTCAGGATGCCCAGTGTTTATTTCTCACTTGATGATGGTCCTTTCCAATTCCTGCGCTGAGCTTCTGAATTTCCTCTTAAACCTCTGCGTCTCACTTTCCTCCCAAGAAAATCGACCAATCACGTGTCATCTATTCTAGTATCACCTTTTCTGACCTGATGTCCAATGGAGCCTGTCATATTCCTATAATAAACATCTCAGCGGTCTACAGAACAGAAAAACGCTCTGGTGGTCCATCGAGTCTGTGAGAAAGAAAATTATCACCGAAAACTACCACCATACTACTATCCTCATCTACTTTCCAGTACTTCTGGAAAAGTGTCAACTATCATGGCATAGCAAGTGCACACTAAATACATCTCAAATGTTTTGGGGATTTGTGTCTCCCACCCTCACAGACCGTGAGGTTTAGTGCAACTGCTGCTCGATGATGACATCACCCACAGGAACACAGAGCAGCTCGGTCTGTGCAAACCAGAGGTCGCCCATACATTGGGAAGGATGGCAGGGTCCCTGAGAGGGGGCACAGGAGAGTTACCAGGATGGTTCAATGAATGGGGGGTTTTAGTTGCAGGGACATGGGTGTTGTTAATACATATCAAGAATATCCATCTACAATAGATGGACTCTCGTTCTCAACCTCTCCCCTTGCCTGGGCTGTGGTAACCTTCAGGTTAAACCAACACCAGACATCTCTCCCTAAAGAGAGAGCAGCCCTATGGTCTGGTAGGACAATGATGACTTTACCTTTTAGACAGTGATGCCAATGTGCATCGGGGGTGGAGAGAGGGAATGTTGAAGTTGGTGCATGGGACACCACTCAGGCACAGTGCTTTCTCCTGGAGGATGTTCGCTTTCTTTAATACTGTTGAGGGCTGCACTATATTTAGACAGGGTTAATTGAGTTTGAATTGAGTAAAGAGATGTGGAGATTTAGTAATCAGTGGTGGGGCCTTTAATGGAAGGTGGTGAATTGAAAAAATATCTCACTACAATTTTGGTTTAGACAGTTATCTTTAGTATTTAATATTGGTAGCAGAGAATGATTCAAAATGTAAGGTTTTGGGGTATGACAGATTTGAATGGACATCTGTGTGGCCACCAGGAAACCATTTGGATGCATTATTCCAATACAGTCTCAAACCTGGAAATGTTAAGAGCCTATGATCTATCTGATGAGGAAATGTCATATCATATTATATTTCTTGTACACTTTGTCACACTTAAAGATTTCAGACTTTTGTTTCTGTAGAGATTTTTGCGTAATCTTATTAGAGTCATCACTCAAATACAAATGGCTTTATAGACTGTGGGAAAATCAGGATATACAAAATGTTCTTTGGTCCTCCGCTGTGGGCTTATTTCAGTAAGTATGGCTTTACAAACAGCTGATGTTATATTCTGTATGCTGTAAATGGGAATTTTACATGGATAAATTCTGTTATAAATATGGGTAAAATTTATGATGGAAGGAATAAACAGGGAGTGTTTTGAGCAGGAAGAGATTAACCTAATGACAATGCTAGTTTTATTTATTTTCTAAGGTTAGCATTAAAATCACCCTTTGGATTCTAATGCGGGGAGAAGGTAAATATTATTAGTGGTAGAGGATCCAGATTGCTCAAATCCAGTGGTTGATGGCCAGTTTCACCTCTCTCCAAATGTGTATACTTACCTCTGCCTGACAAACATATATAGGGCTTTTTGCTCAAAATGTCGATTTTTCCTGCTCCTCGGATGCTGCCTGACCTGCAGTGCTTTTCCAGCACCACTCTAATCTAGACACCCATATATACAGAAGAGCCAAAAATTGGAGTGTTGCCTTTCAGTAGTGTTTGAAAACAGTTCTACTCCAAAAGGGTGTTTGAAGCTTAGAAGTGTCTCACCAATTGTAGCTGATGCTGGGTTAATTGTCGACTTTTAAATTTGAAATTGTTAAATATTAAGCAGGGGAGAAATCAAGTATATGGAGTTGGCCGCAAATTGGCCATGAATGACTGAGCAGGCTTGAGGACCCTACTTCTGTATCTGCGTTCCAACTTCTCAGGATTTCCTGTTGAAATTTTCAAAACAATTTTCCTATTATGTTGTTTGCAGAATAAATGGTGCTCCAGTTTCCTCCCACAGTCCAAATATGTGCAGGTTAGGTGAATTGGCCATGCTAAATTGCCTGTAGTGTTAGGTGAAAGGGTAAATGTAGGGAATGGGTCTAGGTGGGTTGCTCTTCGGAGAGTCTGTGTGGACTTGTTGGGCCGAAGGGCCTGTTTCCACAATGTAAGTAATCTAATCTAATCTGATGCAGGCAAGTGGAGAATGTTCCAACACAATCCTGATGTTATCTATAAGGCACAGAAACAGACATTGGTGAATCCGGGGTTTGGGAAAACTGAGATTGTTCTCCTTGTAGCAAAGGCAATTGAGGGGAGCTGAGAGACAAGTGTTTGCAAAACATATACATTAGGATGTTAAGCCTTACACTCATTAACTCATCATAAAAGGATTACTGGACACATATTGAAGATTTCGGGGAGATCTATTGACAGGGTGGTTTGATTCAAAGGAGACTTTTTATGCAGAAAATGGAATTGAGCTGGAACAAAATACTCACACACAGTGCAGATATCCAGGTCCTGATGAATGGAGTAATTCAATCAGAGTTTGGCGTTACAATTACTGAGATTCCCATCTGAATATCCACCTGTACTGTCCTGTAATACAAGTTTATAAAATCTGTCACTGTCAGGTCAGGTTAGAAACTCACACCATCCACTCCTCCTGATCCAGGATGACTGGACACATTACCCCTTGTGGAGACCAGCAGTCAGTTCAGGGGGAAATCTATGTGGGTTTCTATGAGTTTCCACCTTGGAACTTCATGTGACAGAACAGGACAGATCTTTGACACACGGGACAGAATGTTCCAAGGGTCAGTGAGATGTGGAGAGCAGGATTTGCTTCCTTTTCTTTCCTTCCGTGCTGCCGCTGTGCCTCATCAATAAGACATGGGGTGTTAAAGGCTCATGCAGCTCGATGGGCAAGTTGTCTCCATTCTGATCAATGGGCAGCAAGATCCTCCCTGTCATTCCAAAGAGTCTCTCTGAAAAGACAGCAACTCAGCATGCTTCCCACTTTCCGGTGCTCCCTGGAAAGGTTTAGAAGAATGAGGGGGGAATCTCCGACAAAATGTAGAACAGTAAACTTCCAAAAGGATTATAAACTGTTTACAGAGACGGATTTGTTGGAGAAGTGAACACCAAGTTGGCAAATGGAGCATAACTTGGGATAATGTGAAGTTGTTCATTTTGGAGGAGGTAATAAAAGAACAGAGGACTATTTAAATGGTGGAAACTGTAGAAAGCTGCAACACAAAAGAGACGAGGAAATAATTGTGCAGGAAACACAGAAAGCTAGCACACAGTTACAACAGGTCATCAGGAAGGGAGATGAAACGTTGTTTCTTGTTTGAAGGGATTTTCAGTATAAGAGTTTGGAGTATATACCTGAGAGCAACTTTATAAAGTGAGAGTGAGACCACATATGGAGTAATGAGACGTTTTGGTCCCTTTAGTTAAGGAAAGACATCACTTCATCGGAGGCATTTAGAGAAGATTGACTGGGATGATCCCTGGTTTGCAGGGACTCTCTTAAGAAAAGGCTGAAGAAGTTGGGTCTCGACTCACTGGATTTGGGGGAGAATGAGAGAAGATCTTATTGAAACATATAGGCGTATTAAGGGATATGACAGGGTAAATACTGAGAATATGTGTCCCATCATGAGGGAACCTGGAACCAGTCTCTGGGTCAGTTGCAGAATCAAGGGTTCTGTTTTAGATTTGTCAACTTTAATGCAACACAGACATGGGTAAGGGGTTTCAATAGCAATGGAGCTGGGGTGAGGTGGCGAAAAGCAACATTTCAGAGATTGGAGTTCCTAGTGTTTGCGATTGTGTAGATGTGTGATCAGAAGATCACCTTGGGGTCAGAATATGAGAGCAATATTGTGAAGAGTGTAGTTCTGCCTCAGGCATTTCCTAGTGAGAGGGAGGGGCTCAGCAGTAAGGGAAAGGAATTTGTAATAGCAACCGAAGGCAATGGGTTTAACCATTGCAGTGTTTTATTGGAGGAAATTGCAGCCAATCGAGTGGTAAGCAGTTTGATGAATGAGTAACAGTGGAGCAATGGAGAGGGATGATCGGGAGAGAGAGCTGGGCATTGTCAGTGTACATGGGAAACCAATACGATGTCACCTCCTGGCAGTGTGTAGGTGAGATACAGGAGGGGACAAAGATAGATCCTGGATGGACACTACATATGAGGAATTCAGAAAGGAAAGGGAGAGTGGAGATGGAGCAGGATTTTCGAACAATCTTGAGGTCAAATATTAGTTCTTAGCAGAATTGGAAAGAAGGACATAACCAGAAAAGACAGACAGAACAAGGAACAATATTTGTGAATTGGGGAGGGGGAGTGATGAGGAGCAGCCCGACTCCAAAACCGCTATTTCTACATCAGTGACATCACCCAACTCCACCCCAGTCTCAGCTCATTTACTGAAATACTCATCCATCCCTGTGTTATCTCCAGACTTCGTTACCCAAACACAGTCCTGTCCAGCCTCCCACATTCAACTTACATATAAGCTCAAGAGTATCTAAAACCCTACTGCCCAAGTGCTCACTTGTACCAAAACTTGTTGATCCATCAAAACGCTCCTATTAACAAGCAACAATTTAATATTCTCTCCCTTGATGTAATTCCTGGCTGTGAACATCCCTGTCTCCCTGCACCACACAACCTGTGAGACCTTGACAACTCAGTTTCTTTCAGACTCCCAAAGATGCATTTATTCATTGCTTCACCAGTCTGGCTGTTTTGACAGTTGCCAAGGCAACACGGTCTGGAATTCGCACCCTGACCCTCTCAGACTTGCTTTCCTCCTTTAAGGTATTCCTGAAAACCTGCTTATTTGGCAATACTTTTGATCACCTTACCTAATATCCCCATCTGTGGCCTTCTGTCAGAAATTCTCAATTTCTGTGAAATTATAAATATGATAAAAATACAAACTGTTGTTGATTTGCACACACATTGTCAACTCTTCACTGTCGCTGAGTGAATAATCTGTAACATCTCTTACCCAAGAACATTGTGGAGCACCTTCACCACACGAACTGCAGCTGTACAAGGAAGTCAAACATCACCCTCTCCACAGGCAATGGGACTCTGGCATTAATCACTGGGGTCTGTGGAGAGAGAAACACATAGTTGATATTTCAGGGAGTGCTAAATGCATTACAGGAAGTGAGAATGTTGCAGAATTTGATGGTCAGAAATGGAAGGAAAATGCACTCTTTTGTTGAAAAAAAGAATTATTCACTGGCAAAGATACTGTGGAAAATTTAGTCCGTTTAGAGAGCAGCACATTGTCAGGGGTTGGGCAGCAGAGGAAAATTAACTTACAAAAGGGCTGTGAAAGTAACAGTAAAACACTAAACAGGAAAACAAGCCAAACAGCCTGTGCCCAAAGACTTTAACTCCCCTTGCCGATCCACCAAAGATATGCAGGTCCTGGGCGACCTCCATTGCCAAATGCCAGGCATCTGATGCCTGGACGAAGAACGCCTCATCATCTGTGTTCAGATCCTCCAACCACATGGGATCAATGTGGATTTCACCAGTTTCCTCATTTCCACTCCACCCACCTTATCCCAGATCCAGCCTTCGAACTCGGCTTTACCCTTTTGACCTGTCCTACGTTTCCATCTTCCTTCCCACTAATCGGCTGCTGCCTGATCTGCTGTGCTTTTCTAGCAGCACACACTTTAACATTGAAAACATCCTGACTCTGACACTGTGTAAATCCTGTCCTATCACTCCCGGCCAAGGAAGGCTGCACATGCGTCCCCCTACAGCTTGCCCCTCTCAAAGTTGGCAGCCACACACGTGTCCCACAGATCACTGCCCGCAATAAAGATGGCGGTGATCACTCACACCTTTCACCGTTTGAAGCATTTTCCCGTTTGCCACAAACACAGGCCTGGGATGTTCAAATTTGTGTTTTCCGATGTGCACGAAGTTCTGTAAAACGTCTCACCCCGTTCCATTGAAATTTCCTTCTCTTCCTGGTCAATATGTCTTTCCTTAACCATGCCCTGCACCTTCACACATTTCCAATGCCTTGGTCACGACATCACAGTGTTGCCAGTGAAGCTTATCACGTGGTATCACTTTATTCCTGATGAAGGGCTTTTGCCCGAAACGTCGATTTTGCTGCTCCTTGGATGCTGCCTGAACTGCTGTGCTCTTCCAGCACCACTAATCGAGAGGCTTATCACGTGGTTGAGTGTAGCCACGCCCCTCATTCACTCAGACCAACCGGCACTACCTTGTCTTCCAGCCCCATCCCCATCCTCTTATTGGTCCTGCACTGAGATCAATCACCAGAGGCCCTTTGTGGGCTGGAGCATGCTCAGTGCTTCCTGCTTTTGCTTCTGTTCATCAGGGATAAGAGAGCATTCATTCCTGTTTCTCCTCATGTCGGACATTAACAACAACGACCTGTATTGTTTGGAGCCTTTCACACTGACAATTCTCCTTAAGTGCTTCACGAATGCTGGAAACATTGATTAAATAGAACAACTTTAAGATACATCTTTGATGAGAATAGAGGGGGTTGGGAAGGATATTGAAGGTTTTTAGATCAGACAAACCATCTAAAGAGCAACCCACCCAGACACATTCCCCTACGGGCAACTTGTCATGGCCAATTCACCAAACCTGCACATATTTGGACTATGGGAGGAAATCGGAGCACCTGGAGGAAACCCACGCAGATACTGGGAGAATGTGCAAACTCCACACAGACAGTTGCCTGAGGTGGGAATAGAACCCGGATCTCTGGCGCTGTGAGGCAGCAGTGCTAACCATTATGCCACCGTGCCGCCCATCTGCAAACTCTGTCCTCTGCAGCTCCAATCATGGAGTGATGTCTGTGGAGAACAGCTTACAACGGAGACAGTTAGTGGCTAACCATAGTTTAGCAACCCCATGTCCTAGCCCCCCCTACTCCACACACCAGTCCTTGTTCTCACAGCCTGTCATTACACACTACCTATGGTTAGCCACTAACAGTTACCACGAACAGCTAGTAGCCCTCCCCCAGCCAGATCGTTATCCACTCCTTTATCCAACCCTTCTTCTCACTCCATCCCCACCTATCCTTTACTCCTTACATCCTCCCCTAAACCCTACCTTCTGCATGTAAAGCAACATTTTTTTCTCTCAGTATCAGTTCTGAGGAAGGGACACCGGATCTGAACGTTAACTCTGATTTCTCTTCACAGATGCTGCCAGACCTGCTGAGCTTTTTCAGACCCTCCTGGTTGTTGTTTCTGATTTACAGCATCTGCAGTTCTTTTGGTTCTAATTTACCGGGAGTTTGTAATTCAGGTCCCACAGCCTCTGTCCCTGTCTCTCCCAACCCCACCCAGTGACACTGCACCTGCACAGCTCATGGACAGGTGTCATCTTGCTGGCCACACCCCTCATTCACTCCCATTGGCTGCAGGACCATACAGACTCTCCTCCCATTGGTCTGGAGCTGCCGTCAATCAGCCGGGCAACATTGTGATGAGAGTGGAGGGCGAATCCCTCTCTCTGCTCTGGGATGAGCTTCATCATTCACAGTGAATGGGGCAGTATCACAGATACACACATCACAGGGCCTGGGGGCTATTCAGCCCATTGGGGCTGTACTCTCTCCCTCTGGAGATGCTGCAAGTCTGTCCCAAATCCCCTCCTATTTGCCCACATCCCACCAAATCTTTCCTTAAAAATTAAAATTCCAAGTCTGTTTCAGAATACCTGCTGAATCTTTGTCGTTCAGAATGTTCCAGATGCTCAGCACTCACTGAGTACAATACTGTTCATTTTTCAATTTATATTATTTGCTAATTACTTGAAAGTAGTTACTAAAAATTGTGACAGTGTTTCCAATTCCTCTCTCTCTCTGCAAATTCAAGACCTTGGAACCAAATCTGCACCAGGTCGAAATCGCTGCTTCACCTTCTCAGCTCCAAGGACAATTATCTGTGCTGCAGCTTGCTCTCCACAAAAGAGGAACGCATCTTAGTTTATTAACGTCATAGACATGTACAGCATAGAAACAGAACTTCGGTCCAATTCGTCCATGCCAACGAGAAATCCTAAACTACTGGAGTCCCATTTTCCAGCTATTGGCCTGTATCCATCAAAACCCTTACGGTTCACGTACCCAGTTGGATGCCTTTTAAAAGTTGTGATTTTATCAGCCTCCACTACTTCATCTGGCAGCTCATTCCATCCACACATCACACTCAGCTTGAAAACGTTGCCCTTAGATTCCTTTTAAATCTTTGCCCTCTCAACCATGTGCTCCAGTTTTGGACCCACCTAACCTCAGTAAAAAGAACCCCGGCTGCTCACCTTATCCATGCCCCTCGTGATTTTATAAATATCCATGAAGTCACCTCTGAGTCTTGGACTCTCCAGGGAAATTAGCCCCAGCCTATTCAGCCTCTCCCTGTAGCCCAAATCCTCCAATCCTGGCAACGTTTTTGTAAATCTTGTCCGAACCTTTTCACGTTTCACAACATCCTTCCCTGAACAGGGAAATTCAAACTGAAAACAGAATACGAGAAGTGACTTAATCAATGTCTTTTAAATGTTGTAATTGTACTAGCCTCCACCCCGTCCCTTGGCAGCTCACTCCAAACATGCACTGCCCTCAAACTGTCCAACTCTGGCAAAGTCCTTGCAAACATTTTCTGAAATGTTTCAAGTTTCACAACATCATTCCTGGAACAGGGAGAATGGAACTGAAAACAGAATTCCAGAAGAGCCTTAATCAATGTCCTCTACAGCCACAACATTTCGGAGAGCATAACAAACGCTGCATTCACTCCCTTACCTTCCTGTGACTCTACTTTCAAGGAACTATGAACCTGCACTCCAAGGTCTCTTTGTTCAGCAACACTGCCCAGGACCTTACCAGTAAGTGTATAAGTCCTGCCCTGATTTGCCTTTCCAAAATCCAACAGCTAACATTTATCTAAATTGAAGTCTATCTGCCATTCCTTGCTCCACTGGCCCATCTGATCAAGATCCTGTTGTATTCTGAACTAACCTTCTTCGCTGTCCACTACACCTCCAATTTTGGTGTCTTGTGTAAAGCTACTAACCATACCTCATATTCACATCCAAGTCATTTATTTAAGGACCCAATAATCGATCCTTGTAGCACACTGCTGCTCACAGTCCTCCAGTCCACAAAGCAAACCTCCATCATCACCCTCTGTCTCCTACCATCAAGCCAGTTTTGTACCCAAATGGCTTGTTCTCCTTTCATTCCATGTTATGTAACCTTGCTAACCTGTCTGCTTTGTGGAACCTTGTTGAATGTCCATATAAACAATGCTCACCGCCTGGCTTAATCAATTTTCATTGTCACTTCAAAACGTTCAGTCAAGTTAGTGAGACACGATTGTGCAAGTACAAAGTCACATTGACAAAAGGAGAAAGTGAGGACTGCAGATGCTGGAGATCAGAGCTGAAGATGTGTTGTTGGAAAAGCGCAGGTCAGGCAGCTTCCAAGGAACAGGAGAATCGATGTTTCGAGAAGGGCTGATGCCCGAAACGTCGATTCTCCTGTTCTTTGGATGCTGCCTGACCTGCTGCGCTTTTCCAGCAACACATTTTCAGCTCCACATTGACAACAGTCAATGATTAATCCTTACTCTTCCAAATAGATGGATATCCTGTCCCTCAGAATCCCTTCCAACAACTTGCCTGCCACTGACTTCAGGCTCACTATTCTCTTGTCTATGGCCTCTCCTTACCACCTTTTTAAAATAATGGCACCTCACCTGTCACTATCAATGATACAAATACCTCAGGAGAGGCCCAACAATCACTTCCAGAAAGTTCCGGGATACATCTGATCAGGTCCCAGGGTTTTATCCACCTTGATGCGATTCAAGACATCCAGTAACACCTCCACTGTAACATGGATACTTTTCAAGTTCTCGGTTTGTTTCTCCAACCTCTCGAGCTTCCATATCTTTCTCCAGTAAAAATAACATGAAATATTTGCATATCTTTCCGACCCCCTGTGGTTCCATAGACAGCCTTGTTAATCTTTAAAGGGTCCTATTCTCTGGTCCAGTTCATCTTTTGTCTGTGATATATTTGTTTAACCTCTTTGGATTCCACTTAACCCATTTCCTGAAGCTATTTCATGTCAAACAGCATCAGCAGCAAGCAACAGAGCTAAACGATCCCACAACCAATAGATCAGATCGGAGCTCTACAGTTCTGCCACACCCAGTTGTAAACGGTGATGGACATTTAAACAACTTACTGGAGGAAGTATTACAGAAATCCCCACCCTTACTGATGGAGAGGTATCACACACCCATGCACCAGATAAGACAACAGCATTTGCTGCAATCTTCAGCCAGAAGTGCAAAATGGGATGATCCATCTCAGCCTTCTCCAGTGGTTTCCAACATCACAGATGCGAGTTTTAAGCCAGTTTGATGCAGTTTGAATAACATCAAGAAATGGTTAAGTAGTGCAAAGGCTATGGGCCCTGCCAATATTCTGGCAATAATACTGATGGTCTGTGCTCTAGAACTTGCCACCCACCAAGCCAAGTACCGCTCCAGCACTGGCATCTACCGACAATGTGGAACATTGCCCAGGGATGTTCAACACAAAAACACAGGGCAATCCAACCCAGGCAAGTTCCATCTATCAGTCCACACTCGATCAGCAGTAACGTGATGGAAGACGTCATCAACAGGGCTATCAAGCAGCAGCTGCTCAGCAACAGCCAGCTGAGTGACACTCATTTTAGGCTCCACCAGGGACACTCAGTTCCCGATTGTGTTACTGCCCTGATTCACAACCTGACAACTAACTGAATCCCAGAGGTGTGGTGAGTGTGACAGCCCAGTCCCACTCCAAGATCACTATTTCTCGCTGATTCTACCCTTGTCTCAGCTTATATACTCTTATCCACCTTGTGTTATCTCCAGACTTCAGTATCCAAACACACTCCTGGCCAGCTTCCCACATTCAACCTCCCTGTAATCTTAAGAAAATCTAAATCTCTGCTGCCCAAGTACTCCCTCGTACCAAAACTTGTTGATCCATCAAAAGGCTTCTATTCATAATCAACAACATAGAGCCACAGAGATGTACAGCATGGAAAGAGACCCTTCAATCCTACCCATCCATGCCAACCAGATATCCCAACCCAATCTAGTCTCACCTGCCAGCATCCGGCCCACATCCCTCAATTTAAAATTCTCACCCTTAATTTAATTCCTGATTGTGATCATCCCTAGCTCGCTGCATCACACATCCGCGAAGACCTAGACAACCCATTCTGTTCGAGACTCCCAATGATCTGTTAATTCATTACTTCACCTGTCTGGCTGCTTTTACAGTTACCAAAGCAACATTTTCCGAAATTTGCAGCCAAAACCTCACAGGTCTGCTTTCCTCCTTTAAGACATTCCTCAAAGCCTGCTTATTTGGTAATGCCTTTGGTCACCTGACCTAATATCATCAGTCTCTGACCTTATGTCTAAAGTTCCCAATAATATTTTTGTGAAATTATAAGCAGGATAATAAAACTACAAACTGTTCTTGATTTGGACATTACCTTCAAATCATCACTGTTGCTGTAATGAATACTCTGTAATGTCTCTTACCTAACCACATTATGGGAGCACCTTCACCAGACAAACTGCAGCTGTACAAGAAAGTCAAACATCACCCTCTCCACAGGCAACAGGGCTTTGGCATTAATCACTGGTATCTGTGAAAGGAGAAACATAGTTGATGTTTCAGGGAGTGCAAAACGGATTACAGGGAATGAAAATGGTGCAGAATTTGATAGTCAGAAATGGAAGGAAAATACACTTGCTTATTGGAAGAAATAATTCTTGACTGTCAAAGATTTTTCAGAAAAAAATTAATAAGCAGCACATGGTCGGGGCTGGGTGGCAGTGAAAAATAAAATTACAAAAATGTCTGTAAAAGTAATCGTAAAATACTAAACAGACCAAAAATACACCCATTGTTCAATACTGAGCAAGCTAGATATTGACAAAGTGGTCATAAGGGAGCCCAGGGATGAAGCAGAGTTGGATAAGCTGTTATGATCCCACAGTCATAGAGATGTATGGCACCGAAAAAGAGCCTTCGGTCTAACTCATCCATGCCAACCAGGTATCCGAACCTAATCCATTCCCATTTGCCAACACTTGGCCCATATTCCTGTAAACGCTTCGTAATCAGATCATGTGTCTATTTAGATGCCTTCAACAAGTTTTAATTGTACTAGCCTCCACCACTTTCTCTGGCAGCTCATTCCACCCACTGCATGAAATAGTTTTCCTTTAGGCCCCTTTGAATTTTTGCCCCGTTCACCCTAAAGCAATGCCCTCTACTTTTGGACACCACTACACCAGGAAAACCACCTTGTTCATTTACTCTATCCATGCCCCTCATGATTGTATAAACCTCCATAACATCACCGCTCAGCCTATGGCACTCCAGGGAAAACAGCCCCAGCCTTTTATGCCTCACCCTGTAGCTCAATTCCTCCAACCCTAACAACATCCTTGTAAGTCTTTTATGAAACCTTTCAAGTTTCACAGCACCCTTCTGATAGGAGGCAGGCCAGAATTGCACACAATATTCCAAAAGTGGCCGAACGAATGTCCTGTACAGCAACATGACCTCCCACATCCTATACTCAATGCTCGAACCAATAAAGGAAAATATACTGAACACTTTCTTCATCATCCTATCTACCTGCAACTTGACTTGCAAGGACTATGAACCTGCAGTCCAAGGTCTCTTTGTTCCGCAAGCGTCTCCAGGGCCTTGCCATTCAGTGTATAAGTCCTGGGCTGAAAAACGTGTTGCTGGAAAAGCACAGCAGGTCAGGCAGCATCCAAAGATCAGGAGAATCGACGTTTCGGACATGAGCCCTTGATGCTGCTTGACCTGCTGTGCTTTTCCAGCAACACATTTTTCAGCTCTGATCTCCAGCATCTGCAGTCTTCACTTTCCCCTAGTGTATAAGTCCTGCACTAACTTGCTTTTCCAAAATGCAGCACCTCACATTTATCGAAATTAATCCGAATCTGATCGATATCTCACTGTAACCGGAGGTAACCTTCTTCACTGTGCACAATACCTCCAATTTTGAATGACCTGCAAACTCAGTTACAATAGCAAGTCATTTAAATGAATGACGAAACAAATCCAGAAATAAACATCCATTTCTCTGAGTTTGAATGTTCTCTGTATAAATTCTGCCCAATGACTCTACACTAGAGAAAGGCTGCACATGCGCCTGGCTGCACCTTGCCCCCTATAAAGATGGCGGCCGCACACGTGTCCAGTGAATCGTCGCCCCGAATAAAGATGGCGGCGCTCACTCAGGCCTGCAGCCACACTGAGCCAATTCCCCGCTTACTCCAAACACGGGACTGGGACGTTCAAATTTGTGTTTTCCGACGTGCACAACATGTTTGTAAAACCTCTCCGCTCAGAGTAACATAGTTTTTCTCCCGTATCCCTCTGTTTATTTATTTCTTTCCTTACCGTATCCTTTCGCTCCATAACTTCCTGAGCATCCATTCCACCGACTCTCCACCACGCGCCAGGGTGATGACGTGGTTTAGTCTCATTCTGCCCCTCGTTCACTTTGATTGGCTGGAGGACCAACCTTCCGCCGGGTCCTCCAGATCCGCCCACAGTCCTTTCATTGGTTCGGAGCTGACATCAATCACCCGGGGTCCCTTTGTTGGTTAGAGCATGCGCAGTGCGTCCCGCATTTGCTGATATGTTGGGTAATGTGATGGGAGAGTTTACTGAGGGGAAGGATCCCTTTGTGTGAGCTCTGCAGTAGATTTCCTTTATTCATGGAGGGATTTGCCTTCCTACACATGACTGTGTGGCTGTGATTGATGAATCAATGCCATCTGAACCATACATAAACACATCATTTTCACAACATCTGAGATGTTCAGCACATTGTATCACACTCTTCTTTGGAGATAAAAAAAAGCATGAAATGGAGCCTCAAGGAATTGGAGCAGGAGGAGGACATTCATCTCCTCTGGAGAGGAATGCAGTGGTGCTTGTCGAGGTTCGTCCCGAGCAGCGCCGTGACGCGGGACTCCGTGCTCTATGGCCTGTTCCCCGGGACTCACACCGAGACGAACATTAACTGCGCCTGGAGGATCATCAACTCGGTGAAGGACGCTCTCTGGGTGGTCCGAAACCTGTTGATCTTCCAGCTGAAGGAGTTGACCCCGACCGAGTGTTGCAGATTGGCACATTCCAAGGTCCAAGACTACGTGCTGAGGGACACGCTGAAGCTTGGGGCAGCTGCCGCCAAGGCACGGTGGGGAAAGACCACCGTGTAAGATCGGCCTGCCTAAAGGAGAACAGGGGGCCCATGCGAACGTTTTTTTGGGCTCTGCTGATGCCTCAGCCAAATATATGTATATGTACAAGATTGAAAAATGCGCAGGCCTGTAAATTACATTGATAAATTCGAATCTGTGTTTGTAAATGTGGACATATGTATGGCATGATTAAATGTACAGACCATCAAATCATTTTATGAATAAAGTATGTTTTTGAAATAAAAAAAAAGACATTCATCTCCTCTAGCTTGTTCCCCCATTCTATGAGATCATGGCTGGGCAAACCCAGATCTCAACACCTCCTTATGCTTGATTCGCATAGCCCTTAACTGCTCAATATTTCAAAAATCTATCTGCCTTCTTTTAGAATAATTTGAGATAGAATCATAAATTCCCTACTGTGTGGAAACAGGCCCTTCAGCCCAACAAGCAACACTGACCCTCTGAAGAGTAACCCAACCAGATCCATTCCCCTACCACATTTAACTTTCACAATTGTTTGGCCTAGAAAATTCTAGCCATTCACTGAGAGAAAAAAAATTCTTTACATTTTTTACAAAATGAATGTTCCCTTATGTAATGTTTGGTTTGAGACTTCATTGGTGCTAGAAGATCTCATCAACGTCTACCATGTCAAGCTCCTCAGAATAAGATGACCCCTTATATTATGTGGGTGGCACAGTGTTTAGCACTAATGTCTCACAGTGCCAGAGACCTGGGTTTAATTCCTGCCTCAGGTGACACTCTGTGTGGAGTTTGCACGTTGTCTGCGTGGGTTTCCTCCGGGTGCTCTGGTATCATCCCACAATCCAAAAAAAAGTGCAGGTTTGGTGAATTGGCAATGCTAAATTGCCTGTAGTGTTAGGTGAAGGGGTAAATTTAGGGGAATGGGTCTGGGTGGGTTGTGCTTCGGCGGATCGGTGTGGACTTGTTGGGCCAAAGGGCCTGTTTACACACTGTAAGTAATGTGTTTGTCGAGATTCTATTGAATAATGACCTAACCTGTTTAGCTATTCTTGATAGGTCAACCTTTTCGTTCTCAAAGCAGCTAGCTGAATCTTTTTTTGAATGGTCTCCAATTCTGGTTTATCCCTTATTAAAAATGGGAGCTAACATTGTATACAGTAATCCAAGTGAGGTCTCGGCAACAGCCAGTGTGGTTAACCAATCCTCACTCCATGCAAATACGTAACCCCTGACACAGTGAGCTCCTGTATTATGCAATTAACTTTTCTGTAGCACCTTATGAGTTGCATTTTTAAAATCCAAATACAGAACAGCATTGGATTGCCCTTTATCAGCTCTGCTTGTTATCTCCTCAATGAACTGTCGCAAATTTGTCATAGTGTCTCTTTCACAAAACCCAGTCTACCATGTTAAATGATAAGCTTTTCTAAATGTCCTGCTATTTATTACTTTAATATTCGACTCTGCCGTATTACAAAAGCAGATATTAAACTAACTAGTCTATAGTTTCCTGATTTCTGTCTGCATTCCCTTCTTGAACAGGTACATCAATCCACTGGATGCTTCCTGTATCCCCTGATTCTGGAATATTCCAATCGATGCCTTGAATATCTCTGCAGTCAGTTGCCCTAAAAGTGTTTGATCCAGGCCATTGGGTCCTGTCTGCCATTAGTCCTATTAGTTGGTCAATACTTTGTCCCTTGTGACAAAGACTGTTATAACATTTTTCTACTTATGATTAACTTGCTTATTTGCTACCTTTAGGATGATAATTGCATCCTCCTTCATGAAGATCAATGTAAAATATAGGTTTAAATTATCTGCTGTTTCCTTGTACCCATGATCAATTCCACAGTCAGAACCTCCAAGGGTTCGATGCTGACTTTCGATATTCCATTTTTATATACCTGTACAACTCTTGCCATTCATTTTTGTTTCTTGTCAATTTAATTACATGATTAGTTTTCTCCCTTTTTTGTCATCTGTGGTTATGTCATTCTTTTCCTTGTGGGTACTGCTCTTGACTGCCTTTGTTACCCACGGGTGGTTCACCTTTCTCTTCGAGTTCTCCTTTTTGCTTCAAATTAACTTTTGCGAAGAATTATGTAAAACAAAACTCATCATATTATGGTGACTGAGCATGTGATTTTTTTTAAACATTGGATGCCTTAATGTTCTCATTGGGTGTTGCTGTTTCAAAGAAGATCTGAGATCATCTGGAAAGGAGGTGACAGCTGATTCACTGTTAATTTCCAAAATTAATTTGGATACTTGCAAAAAGAAATTATTTGTATTACTGTGAGAGCAGGGATCGAGCCAAATAGCTATTTTAAAAAGGTGGCACAGTTGTGATGGGTTGAATATGGGCCTCTGATTTCAAAAGCACAATGTGATCCAAGTTGTCTTCTAATCTGTGCTGTACTAATTCTTTCTGATCGAGATGACTGGCTTGGCATGTGTGCAGGTTGTAGCAGGATGTCTGACTGCCACAAACCGATTTCGGGGAACAGCCCCTGTGTCAGTGACAGTGCTTTTGGACTAATAGAGGCAACAACATTCAGACTTCATGAAGCAACTGCGAACCACGGCTGCAAACCCACAATCCAAAGAACTGCAGGATAGGTGAATTGGTCATGCTAAATTGCCATACTGTCCAGCGATGCACAGTTTCGGTGCATTAATCAGGAGTAAACATTGAGGAATAGGTTTGGTTGGGATACTCTTTGGAGGGTTGGTGTGGATTTGTTGGGCTGAAGGGCCTGTTTCCACAACGTCGGGATTCCATGCTCTGAGTAATTTTGGGGATCTAACAGAATCCTGGTATTCAGAGGATTCTCTGTTAGTTAAAATAGTATTGTACACTCAGCTAACATTACCTTCTGAAGCAGTTTGAGGTAGACTGCTCTGTGCAATTTCACAGAACAGATGCTCTGGAACCAATCATGGAACAGCTATTTTAGGCCTGATAATATGATTGATTAATGAGCTCAGAGTAAAAGACCTTTTTGGTAAGATGCAATGCAGCATGATAGAATTTAGCTTTAGGGTGAGGAATTTGGTTATTCCACTAGTATCTAAACTTGAAGGCAGTCACAAGGGGATAAGGTAGTAGTTCCCTAAACTGGAATGGGACTCTAGTTAGAATGTTAAAGCAGAAGAATATATTCAGTTATTTTATAATTCTCAACAATACATATTAACTTGTAAAAGAAATGCACGATGAACAGCGGTGCATAGCTGAGGGAATTATGAGTGACATCAAATTGAAAGAAAGGGTGTACAAAACTGCAAAGATGATGGTAGACCAGGTTTAAAAATTTCAAACTGTCGAAGGATGAACAAAACAACAGTTGGAAGATATTTTGTCCCTTGTCAGAGAGACTGTTGTAACATCTTTGCTGCCATTAATACATTGGTTATTTCCCAGCATTAGGATGGTAACAGTATCTTCCAGATTAGTAAGATAATTGGGCAAATTAACCCACCAGTTACTCAGCCTAAAACACAGTGGTCTTGTGATGCTGTGGTCGTGTGTCCAACTTTGAGCCAGAAGGCCTGAAACTGTCCCACCTGTTCCAGAGGTGACATAATGCATTGAAATAGGTTGATTGGGAAAGAAATATGAGACAAACTTCAGTCATTGAATGGACAATTTTGATGGTCTCTGGAAATTCCAAACATGACTGTTTTGTATGCTCACCTGAGGCCTGATCTCAATTAAACTGCCTCATTTAAATGGAATTGCCTTTTCTTGTGTTGAATATAATTGATGTTTGTCCTGTCTGCATGCCGCCTTGTGCAAAACATGTTACAATCTGTCAAAGAACAAGATTGAAAACTCAGATCAGCTGATAGCCTGTTCAAGGGCTGAAACCAGTGGCCTTTTCCACTTGGACAGTAGGCACTACAGAATTGATCCAATTTCCCATTAAACTGAGACAGGTGGTGGTGAGCTTGCTGAAATGTCTTTTACTGAAACATTTTTGAATTAAAATAAATTACTTTGGTTGCGGTGCAATTGAATTTAGAGATTTAGCGAGGAGTATCGACTGTTATCTCTGTTTGTTTCATCGCAGAAGGAATGAGAGCAGCCTAACGCCAGCCAAAACTGCGGAAAAACTGCCAGATATTAAAATGCGTAACTCTGCCACATTAGCCAGTCTGACTGAGTCATCCAGACTCAACCATCATAACTGAAGGTGGGCTTTTTGTGTTCACTGTGGATGCTTTTACAGAGTTCAAAATTAATACATAACGTATTTCTTGAGAACTGAAAACAACAAATACTGAAGATTACAGGAGGGAGCCGATGGCTGAGTGGTATTACTGCTAGACTGTTTATCCAAAGATCCAGGTTGCATTCTGGAGAACCAGGTTCGAATCGTGCCACAGGAAATGGTGGAATTTGAATTCAGTGAATATGTGGAATTAAGAATCTCATGACCATGAATCCTTTGTTGGGTTACAGAAAACCCATCTGGTTCACTAACGTACTTGAAGTAAGAAGCTACTGTCCTTACCCAGTTTGTCTTACATGCGACTCCAGACACACAGCAATGAGCTTGACTTTTAACTGCCCATTGGGCAATTAGGGATGAACAATGAATGCTGCTGAGCCAATGACACCGTCATCCCATGAACTACATTTTTTAAAAAAAAAGATGGAGAGACCAAGCTAACATTTTGAATCCAGATGATTGGACATCAGATCTCTGATTGAGTCATCGAGACACATCGTTAGCTTGCTTGGTCTCCAGGGATGCTTTCTGACCTGCTGTCAGCTCCAGCATTTGCTGTTTTCAGGACAGATTCCACCATCTGTTGTTACTTCCTTCTCTACTTCTTCATTATGTTGTTTATTAAATGTACACTAAATTGCAGCTACGACTCAACACCTTACCTACAGAGTACTGTGGCCCTGGTATCAAAAGCCTCTATTGACTTGCTCAATCATACCATAGTTTGGGACAATTGCAAAATGCCACTGTGGTTGAAAAGAATAGAATCATAGTCACCAACATGGAAATGAACCCTTCGGTCCGACTCATCCATGTCAACCAAATTTCCCAAACTATGCCAGTGCGGTTTGCCTGCATTTGGCTCATATTCCTCAACCTTTCCTATTCATGTACCTCTCTAAATGTCTTTTAAATGTTGTAACTGTACTTGCATCTACCACTTCCTCTGGCCGGTCATCCTGTGTCCCAACCAATCTCTTTGTGAAAATGTTAGCAACTGATAGTTTCACTGTTGACTACGGTGTGTGAAGCACTGGGGATGATTGTTCGTTCAGGACCACCCCCGTCTGAGCACGGCTTGAATGTAGCTTGGGCCTCCTTGTGGGTTACCACATGCTGCTCAAGGCTGTGTATTTGCGCAGCGCAGCTGTTTATGGGTGGGGGTGTTGTGGAAGTAAGGTGAAGGCATGAAGGAATTAATGAATTTATGGAATATGGGTGTCACTGGCTGTGCAAACATTTATTGCCTCATTCTAATGCCCTTGAGAAGGTGGTTGTGAGCTCCCTTTTTGAATCACTGCCGTCCGTGTGGGTTGTAGGCCTTTTGGTAATGCGGTTGGGAGGGAATTCCAGAATTTTGGCTCAATGACACTTCAGGACTGCTGAAAGATTTTCAACTCCAGATGGTAGTGGCTTGGAAGGGAACCTGCAGGAGGTGATGTTCCCATGAATCTGCTTCCCTTTTCCTTTTATTTGGTATTGGTCATAGGTTTGGAAGATGCTATTGAAGTGTTATGAATTGATGTAATGTATCTTGTAGATAGTACATAGTGCTGCTCTGGGCATCAGTGGAGGAGGGAGTGAATGTGGTGCCAATCAAGCAGTCTGCTTTTTCCTGACACGGTAAGCTTCTTGAGTGTTCTTGGAGCTGCACCCAAACCTAGCCAAGTAGTGAATATCCTATTGCACTCCTGAGTTGATTCTTGGAGATGGTGGACAAGCTTCAGTGATTTGGAGGGTGGTTTACTTACCGTAGTTATATGGAAAGTCCACTTCAATTTCTAGTCAATAGTAAACCACCAGAATGTTGATGGTGGGGGATTCGGTGATGGTGGGTTTGAAGAAAGAGGCTGCAAGGTTTTTGGTCAAGGAGCTTCAGGCTGAAAGTGGGGGGGGGGGGGGGGAATAAGGTAGAGGCTAGAAATAGATAGGTGGGGAAAGATGCTGCAAAGGAGACATCACGGTCTTTTATCTGTGCTGGGCCCAGCTGGTCTGCTGACACTACTGTAGAGATATTGTGCCTCACCTCACCAAATCAAACACCCTTTCACCAGAGTCTTTCCAATACCATGCCCATTAAACACCTTGTATTAGTCCATTCCTCTTACTTCCTCCTTTTGAAATAAGAACATAAGAGCATCAGAATTAGGAGCAGGAGTATTAATCCAGCCCCTAGTACCTGCTCTGCCATTTGATACAGACATGGTTAATCTAATCTTGGCCTGAACACCACTTTCCTGCCAGCTCTCCTTAATTCTTCAACCCATTACTAATTAAAAACCCGTGTGCCTCTTATTTAAATTTACTTCATGTCCCAGAATCCACATTGTTCTGAGGTAGTGAATTCCCAAGATTCCCCATTCTCTGAGAGAAGTAATTCCTCCAACTTTCCCTTTATTGTAAACTTACAACGACTCATTGTAGATTGAATCAGCTTCTCTGCATCTACTTGGTCAATCTCTTGACCATTTTATAGACCCTCAATGATACCACCTCTCATTCTTGGGCTCCAATGAATATGAATGGAAATAGTGTTTGTAGTTCAGCTTGTGACATTTTAATAATTGTGGCAGAGGATGTTTGTTCAACACTGAGCTGGACAGTTCGTGCTTTTCAAATAAGAAATAGTTGGTGAGATTAAGTACATTAATATATTGGAGTTTTGTTTTTAGGAAGACTTATTGTTGGGAAGATTTGGTTAAGGGAATATTGCAGTCAAAGCTGTGGAAGATTAACCTCCACCCATATGTGAGGTAGTACACTGTGATCAAAAGTCTAAAGGGACCACTTCCTCTTTGGAAATATGTCCTTAAATAGGGCAGAGGGATCTGGAGATAGGAATGAGTCACTGGCAGCAAATGGCACCGGTTTGTGAGGTAAGATGGAGAAGTAGGTCATGGGTTTATTTCTGGGGCGACAGAATGGAAATGTGTTCGATATGTGTAGGACCATGGACAGGTCACCCTTGGAGCACTGCACACAGTTCGGATCGGGGAAGGTAAAGAATAGTTACTGGAATTATATCCAAACTGAGTTTGAATTCATCAAGTAAGATTGGGCAGTGTAGTCTCATTGAAAAAGAGTGACATGGTCCAGTTACGTTTGATCGAGTAGACATGGAAAAGATGTTTCTGCTTGCGAATGACAGAATCCACTGGATCTGGGGATATAATTGTAATCACGATTAAATCTAATGGGGAATTTGCAGAGGGCGACAAAGTCTTTACCAAAAAGGGGTTTGAATGTAGAACTTACTTCATCAGGAATAATTGAAGCAAATAACAGATGAATTCAAGGAGGAGCTTGGAATATAAGAAATCGAAGAAAACTATGTGGATGGGTTTAGGTTGGGATGGAAGCCTGTGTAAGTCACAAATACTGAGAACCTGTTTTTGTGTCCTGAAACTATGCAACTGTGTTGTTCTGTGACATTTCTTTAGGAGCAGCAGCGGCAGCAGTAAATAAGGCAGCTCACCCTTACCATTCTTGGAGAAAAGCAGAACCACTGGCCACACAAAAGGGAAATAGCTCTATTGAGGAGGTGGTTCAAACAGTGGCCAACGACTCGATCCGCAGAGACAGTGTGCCTTCATTACCTGGTGAGAAAGGTGAATTCTTTAACCAGAAATGATGTCTTGTCCTTCCACTGATCTCATGACTTAAGCAGGGAAACGTGTCTCTTCAGTTCGATGATTTGAATCAATCAAATCTTTTGCAACGTGAGCACTCCTTCCCTACCCAAAGGATATGTGGGTCAAATAGGCACATGTCCTGCACTGATTTATTTCAAGATTCCTTTATTCAGTCATGTGCTTAAGCTATTCAATCCAACTTCCTTGTGTTTCCCCTTGATCTGTGGTTGTGCATAAGGAAACTTAAACAATGTGTGATTCAATATCAAAGTTGTGTTGAATCAATAATTGTAACCCAACTCTGCTCCTTGAGCAGATAATTAATCCAAGGATTCTTGCTCAGCCCCTAACTTCAAGTTCAAGTTCTAAACCTTTCAGTGAGCAATGGAAAATAACAAAGAACAATGTCAATCATTTATTGTCTCTCCAGACTCTGCTTCTGTTGCCACTGAGTACTCCCTTAAGTTCGACGAGTCAATGACGAAAGATGAGATTGAAGAGAAATCCGTCCATTCCCTTCTGCCATCAGAGAGACATCACCACTTTAATCAGGGGAAGAAACACAGCCAGCTGGACGATTCAGATGAGGACATAGTGCGGGACCAATCGGCTTCTCCAATGGATTAGGGTGAGTGGTGGTACCAATTACTGGGATCTCAGTGCTTGGAATAGTTGCTCCTCTCCATGTTCGAGGGCCTTAGCCATGAGATTCAGATGGAGAGGACGAGGACCATGTGGTGTAACGGGTGTGAGCCAACAGTTGGGCGGGGCCTGTGTTTTTGAAAAAAAAAGCAAGTATCACTCGGTAACATTGTGACCAGAGTTTATCAATCATGAAGGAGAATAAATATTTAACATTGTTAATCTTTGTGATTGAGTTACCATGTCGTGAAGACAAAGATTAATATTTAATGGGATTCATTGCTCCCCCAATCAGATAAACACAAGGCAAATTTGACTGCCATTATGTCCCTAAGTTTACATCTTTCTACTGTCCATTAAAGGTAATAAGATGCAAAAGATGTCCTTGCAGAGGAACTTAATTTGAACAAGAGACATTTGTGCAGATAATAAGAGATATTCTCATTGGAAGGATATGTTTAGTGATATCCTGCACGGATCGATGTTGGAGCCCTAATTATTCACTATTCATAATGAAACGAAAGCCACATTCAAAATTTGGGGCCACTCTGCAGATTACTGCGATTCCAAGTGTAGGTAAATGGAAGCATAGCATTAGAAAGTAATATTGATAGATTCAGTAAATGAAAAAAAAAACAACAGATGAGTTTGTGTCTGCAAGTGATAGGTTGGATCAAAATAGGATATTTCTTGATTGTGAAAATAGAGACAGTGGACTCCAAGGAAACTTGGTGGGATTGATCCAGATGTATCATTCATGAAAATGTCACAAACAGGTTCAGAAACGTGACCAAGGGGCCGGTAGAATGTTGACATTGATCTCGACAGAAGATGGGATACCAAAGGATTAGAAGTCATGCTTCAGCAGATCCGAACCTAGTTCGACCAAGCTGTCAGGGCTGGGCACCATGGCTTAAGGAGATTATCAATCTGAGTGGAAGGGCAGTGCAGATTTACTGATGTGATACTTGGATTCCAAGGCTTAATTTAAGAAGAAAGATTACACAGATAAACTGTTAGAGTCAGAACATTGAGGTGTGATATCAGGGAACACTTTTATACACAGAAATGGATAAAGTTTGATAAAGTTCCACAAACAGCAATTGATTGGAAATCATTTGCAAATTTTAAATCTGAGATTGGTAGATTTTGAATGAAAATACTGAAGGATTATGGGACAAAGACAGGGATTTGTCATGATGATGAAGATTACCATGATTTGGGTGAATGGTGGAATAGGCTCAAGAAGCTAAATAGCCTCCTCGTGCTCTGATGTTGATGTAACCATGGCACCCTTATTCTCTGCAAGTGCAACTCCTGTTGTGTTTTTGGTTATTATCAGAACCTGGCAGCAAGTTAGTGACTGGAGTCCTGACCAGAAAATCATCAGGATGAGGGCCTTCGCCGGTCTTAATGTGTTTCACAGATGATGAAATGACACAGCCAGCACTCCCCTTCCCTCTCTCCCCCCTTTCCCACTCACTCCTCCCGTCCCATCCCCCTCCGCCACCCTCTCACGCGCCCCCAGCAAACCCCTCTTAACCCCCACCCCTCTACCACCCCTCTCGCCCCCATCGCTCCCCCCTCTCCCCCACACCCCTCTCGCCCCCACCCCGCACCCTCCCTCACTCCACCTCTCGCGCCCCCAGGCCACCCTTCCCCCCCTTCACTCCACCCCCCCGCCCCCCCCGGGCCACCGTTCCCTCCCTCTCTCACACCCCTCTCTCTCATCCCTCTGTCTCTCACTCGCCCCTTCTTTCTCTTGCCCTCTCGCTCTCCCCATCTCTCTCTCTCTCACTCCTTCTCTCTCTCGCTCTCTTCCCCCCCACACCCCCTTTCTCTCCTCTCTCACCCCATCACTGTCACCTTCTCTCTCTTACACCCACTTTTGCCCCTGTGTCTCTCTATATCTCTCTCTTTGTTCCCCCTTCACCATCGCTCACCTCTCTCGCTCTCTCTCTATCCTTATCTCTATCACCTCTCTGTCTCGCTCCTTTCACTCTCTCTCGCTCTCTCTGTCGCCCCTCTCTAACCACTCCCTTGCTCTTTCTCGATCACTCTGTCCCTCACCCTCTCTCCCACACCCTCTCTCCCTCTCTCTTTCCCTCGCTCTCTCACTCTCTCTCTCGTATTTGCCCCCTCTTCCCCTCTTTCTTGCAACTCTCTCCTTCTTTCTCTCAATCTCTCTCGCTTGTTCTCTCTGTCTCACCCACTCTCAGTCACTCTCTCCCTCTCTCTATATCACGCCCCCCATCTCTCTCTCTCTCTCCCCCTCTCCGACTCACTCCTTTCTCTCTCTCCCCACTCTATCCCTCTCTCCCGCCGCTCTCTCTTGCCCCTCTCTATTTTTGGCTCCTCTCTCTCTCTCTCTCGCCACCTCTCTCCCTCATTTGCTCTTGCCTCATTGCCCTCGCATCCTCTCTTCCTCTCTCACCCCTCTGTCTTTGCCTGTCTGGGCCTTCCCTCTGTCTCTCGCCTCCTCTCTCTTTCTTTCGTCCGTCTCTCATTGCTCTACATCTCGCTCGTCCCGTCTCTCCATCTCGCTATCCCTTCTCTCGCGGCTTCTCTCTCTCTCACTCTCACTCTCCCCCCTCTTTCTTTGTAGCCCTCTCTCTCTCTCTATCCTGACCCTTTCTCTCTCTCTCTACCAATCCTCTCTCTCTCTCGCTGTCTCTCACTCTCTCTCTTGCCCCCTCTCTCTGTCTCTCTGGCACCTCTCTCTCTCTCGCCGCCTCGTTCTCTCGCTGTCTCTCTCTTGCTCGCCCCCTTTGTTCATCTCTCTGTGTCTCTTGCTCTCGTTCTGGCTCTCTCTCGCTGGCACCCTCATTCGCCCTCCTCTCACTCGCCCTCCTCTCTCTCAAACCCCCCTCTCTCTTTCGCCACCCCCTCCCACTCTCTCTTCCACCCCCTCCCACTCTGTTTCGCCTCCTCCCTCTCTCTCGCCCACTCCCTCTCTCTTTCTCGCCCACCTCTCTCTCTCTCTCTCGCCCCCACTCACTCTCTCGCCCCCCTCACTCTCTCCCCCCCTCTCTCACGGCCTCTCCCTCTCTCTCTCGCCCCCCCTTCCTCTCTCTCTCTCGCCCCCCTCCCTCTCTCTCCCTCGCCCCTCTCCCCCTCTCTCTCGGACCCTCCCTCTCTCTCGCCCACCCTCCCTATCTCCCTCGCTCCTCCTCTCTCTCTCGCCCCACACCCTCTCGCTCTCTCGCCCCCCTCCCTCTCACTCTCTCACCCGCACCCACGGCCTCTCCCTCTCTCTCTCTCTCTCTCGCCCCCCTCCTTCTCTCTCCCTCGCCCCTGTCCCCCTCTCTCTCAGACCATCCCTCTCTCTCGCCCACCCTCCCTATCTCTCTCGCTCCCCCTCTCTCTCTCCCCACTCCCTCTCGCTCTCTCGCAACACGTCCCTCTCCCTCTCGCCCCCCTCTCTCTGTCTCTCTCGCCCCCTCCCACTCTCTCTTGCCCCCCCTCCCGCTCTGTCTCTCACCCCCTCCCTCTCTCTCACCCCCTCCGTCTCTCTCACCCCCGTCCCTCTCTCTCGACCCCCTCCCTCTCTCTCTCGCCTCCCCTCCCTCCCTCTCTCACCCCATCCCTCTCTCTCTCGCCCCCTCCCTCCCTCTCTCGCCCCACACTCACCCTCGCACACCCTCCCTCTCGCTCTCTCGCCCCTCCCTCTCTCTCTTGCCCACACCCTCTCTCGCTCGCCCACACCCTCTCTCTCTCGCCACATTCCTCTCTCTCTCTTGCCCCCCTCCACTCTCACTCTCGCCCCCCTCCCCTCTTTCTCTCACCCCCCTCCCAATCTCTCTCCCCCCTCCCTCTCTCTCGACCCCTCCCTCCCTCTCTCTCTCACTCTCTCACCCCCCATCTCTCTTTCTCTTGCCGCCTCCCACTCCCTCTTGTCCTGTCACTCTATCTCTCGCCCCCTCCCCTCTCTCTCACCACCTCCCCTTTCTCTCGCCCCCCTCTCTCTCGCTCTCACCTCCTCCCTCTCACTGTCGCCCCACTCCCTCCCTCTCTCACCCCATTCTTCTCTCTCGCCCCTCACTCCATCTCTCTCACCCCCTCCCTCTCTCTCCCACCCCCTCCCTCTCTCTCTTGCCCCCACTCTCTCTCTCGCATACCTTCCCTCTCGCTGTCGCCACTCTCTCTCTCTATCGCCCCTCCCCCCTCTCTCTCACCCACTCCCTCTCTCTCTCAACCCCTCTCTTCTCTCAGCCTGTCTCTCTCCCTCTCGCACCCCTCCCTCTCTCTCTCACCCCCTCCCTCTCTCTCGACCCCTCCCTCTCTCACTTGCCCTCTCCCTCTCTGTCTTGCCCCCTCCTTCTCTCTCTCACTCCTCACTCTCTCTCTCTCAAACCCCCCTTACACCCCTCCTCTCTCGCCCCCCTCCCTCCCTCTTTTGCCCCCTCCCTCTCTCTCTCACCCCTCACTCTCTCTCACACACACCCTTCCCTCTCTCTCTCGCCACCTCCCTCTCTCTCTCGCCGCCTCCCTCTCTCTCTCACACCCCTCTGATTCTCGCCCCCACTCTCTCTCTCTCTCTCACCCCCACCTTTCTCTCTCGCTCCTCCCCTGTCTCTCTCGCCCCCTCGCTCTCTCTCTCTCATCCCCCCTCCCTTTCTCTCTCACACCCCTCCCTCTCTCTATCTCGTCTCCTCCCTCTCTCTCTGGACCCCCTCCCACTCTCTCTCTCGCCCCCTCCCTCTCTCTCTCGCCCCCTCCATCTCCTTCTCCCTCTCTCTCTCTCTCGCCCCTCCCTCTCTCTCTCTCGCTCCCTCCCTCTCTCTCTCTCACCCCTTACCTCTCTTTCTTGCCCCCTCCCTCTCTCTCTCATCCCCTCCCTCTCTCTCTCTCGCCCCCTCCCCCTCTCTCTCTCTCACCCACTCCCACTCTCTCTCAACCCCTCCCTTCTCTGTCTCTCGCCCCTCTCACTCTCTCTCTCACCCCTCTTCCTCTCTCTCTCACCCCTCTCCCACTCTCTCTCGCCCCCTTTCTCTTTCTCTCAACACCTCCCTCTCTCTCTCTCGCCCCCTCCCCCGCTCTCTCACCTCATCCCTCTCTCTCTCGCCTCACTCCCTCTCTCTCTTTCGCCCTCCCTCTACCTCTCTCTCACCTCCCTCTCTCCCTCTCTCACTCTCCCTATCTCTCTCGACCCCCTCCCTCTCTCTCTCGCCTCACTCCCTCTCTCACTCGCTCCCTCCCTCTCTCTTGCCGCCTCCTTCACCCCTCTCTCGCCCACTTCCCTCTCTCTCGCCCCCTCCCTCCCTCTCTCGTCCCCTCACTCTCCCTCACGCCCCATCCCTCTCTCTCTTTCTCCCCCTCCCTATCTCTCTCACCCCACCTCTCATTCTCGCCCCCACTCTCTCTCTCTCACCCCCACCTTTCTCTCTTACCCCGCGCCCTCTCTCTCTTGCTCCCTCCATCTCTCTCTCGTCCCCTCCCCCTCTCTCTCTCGCTTCACTCCCTCTCTCTCTCGCCCCCCTCCCTCTCTCTCTCGCCACCTCCCCCCTCTTTCTCTCGCCCCCTCCCTCTCTCTCTCTCACCCCCTCCCTCTCCCTCTCGCACCCCCTCCCTCTCTCTCTCGCCCCCCCTCTCTTTCTTGCCCCCTCCCCCTCTATCTCTCACCCACTCCCTCTCTCTCTCAACGCCTCCCTTCTCTGTCTCTCGCCCCTCTCCATCTCTCTCTTGCCCCTCTCCCACTCTCTCTTGCGCCCTTTCTCTTTCTCTCAACACCTCCCTCTCTCTCATCTCCTCCCCCTCTCTCTCGCCCCCTCCCTCTCTCTCTCGCCCTCCTCTCTCTCTCTCGCCCCCTGCCTCCCTCTCTCTCGCACCCTCCCTCTCTCTCTCTCCCCCTCCCTCTCCCTCTCGCACCCCCTCCCTCTCTCTCTCTCCCCTTCCCTCTCTCTCTTGCCCCCTCCCTCTTTCTCTCGCCGCCTCCCTCTTTCTCTCGCCTCATCCCTCTCTCTCTTGCCTCACTCTCTCTCTGTCTCGTGCCCTCCCCCTCTCTCTCTTGCACCCTCCCTCTTTCTCTCTCGCCCCTCCCTCTCTCTCTCGCCCCTCTCTCTCCGTCTCTCTCTCGCCCTCCCTGCCCCCTCTCGCCCCTCCTCTATCTCGCCCCCCTCCCTTTCTCTCTCTCGCCCCCCCTCCCCCCTCTCTCTCGCCCCCTCCCTCTCTCTCTCTCACCCCCTCACTCTCTCTCTCTCTCACCCCCTCACTCTCTCTCACTCGCCCCTCCCCCTCTCTCTCTCACCCACTCCCTCTCTCTCTCAATTCCTCCCTTCTCTGTCTCTCAGCCCGACTCTCTCCCTCTCACCCCGCTCCCTCTCTCCAGCCCCCTCTCTCTCTCTAGCCCTCTCCCTCACTCTCTCTTGCCCCCTCCCTCTCTCTCTCGCCCCTTCCCTCTCTCTCACCCCGCCTCTCTCTCTCACACCCCTCCCTCTCTTTCTCTCCCTCTCTCTCGCACCCCTCCCTCTCTCCCTCACCTCCACTCTCTCTCTCAATCCCCTCTCTCTCTCGCCCCCTCCCTCTCTCTCTCCAGCCCACTCCCTCTCTCTCTCACATCCATCCCTCTCTCTCTCACACCTCACTCTCTCTCTCTCGCCCCCTCCCGCTCACTCTCGCCTCCTCCCTTTCTCAGTCTCGCCCCCTGCTCTCTCTCGTCCCCTTTCTCTTTCTCTCACCCCCTCCCTCTCTCTCTCGCCCATCCCTCTCTCTCTCGCTCAACCCTCTCTCTCTCGCCCTCTCTCTCTCGTTCCCCTCCCTCTCTCTCTCGCTCCCCTCCATCTCTCTCGCCCCCTCCCCTCTCTCTCTCGCCCCAACCTCTCTCTCTCTCGCCCCAACGTCTCTCTCTCGGCCCCTCCCTCTCTCTCTTGCCCGCTCCCTCTCTCTCGCCCCCACCCTCTCTATCTCTCGCCCCCCATCTCGTCCCCCTCCCTCTCTCTTGCCTGCCCCCCCTCTCTCTCAGCCGCCTCCCTCCTTCTCTCTCTCGCCACCACCCTTTCTCTCTCACCTGCCCCCTCCCTCTCTCAGCCCTCCCTCTCCGTCTCTCTCTCTCCCCTTCCCTCTCTCTCCCTCTCACCTTCTCCCTCTCTCACGCACGCTCCCTCTCTCTCTCTTGCCCCCTCCCTCTCTCTCTCACCCCATTCCCCTCTCTCTCGCCCCCTCCCTCTTTTTCTCCCTCCCTCTCTCTCACCCCTCTCTCTCTCTCGCCCCCTCCCTCCCTCTCTCTCGTCCCCCTCCCTCTCTCTCACCCCCTCCCCTCTCTCTCTCACCTGACTCTCCCTCTCTCTCCCCCTCCCTCTCTCTCTCTCTCACCCCCTCCCTCTCTCTCTCTCACCTGACCCTCCCTCTCTCTCTCTCTCACCCTCTCCCTCTCACTCTGCTCTCGCTCTCTCTCTCTCATCCCCCCTCGCTCTCTTGCCCCCCTTGCTCTTTCTCTCTCGCCTCCTCCCTCCCTCTCTCTCTTGCGCCCTCCCTCTCTCTCTAGCTCCCTCCCTTTCTCTCTCTAGCCCCCTCCCGCTCTCTCTCTAGCCCCCTCCCTTTCTCTCTCTCTCCCCTCCCTCTCTATCTCGCCCCCCTCCCTCACTCTCTCTCTGACCCCTTTCTCTCTCTCTTGCCCCCTCCCTCTCTCTCTTGCCCCATCCCTCTGTCTCGCCCCTCCTCTCTCTCACACCTCTCCCGCTCTCTCTCTCGCACCCTGCCCTCTCTCTCACCTCCACTCTCTCTCTCGATCCCCTCTCTCTCTCGTCCCCTCCCTCTCTCTCTCTCGCCCCCTTCCTCTCTCTGTCTTGCCCCCTCCCTCTCTCTCTAGCCCACTCCTTCTCTCTCTCTCATCCCCTCCCTCTTCCTCTCTCGAGTCCTCCCTCTCTCTTTCTCACCCCATCTCTCTCCCTCTCGCCCCCCTCCCTTTCTCTCTCTCCCCCCTCCCTCTCTATCTCGCCCCCTCCCACACTGTCTCTCGCACCTCTCTCTCTCTCTCTCTCTCGCCCCCTCCCTCTCACTGTCGCCTCCTCCCTCTCTCAGTCTCGCCCCCCGCTCTCTCTCGTCCCCTTTCTCTTTCTCTCACCCCCTCCCTCTCTCTCTCGCCCACCCCTCTCTCTCTCACCCAATCCACTCTCTCTCGCCCCCTCCCTCTCTCTCTCGTTCCCCTCCCTCTCTCTCTCACTCCCCTCCCTCTCTCTCGCCCCCTCCCTCTCTCTCTCACCCAACCCTCTCTCTCTCGCCCCCTCCCTCTCTCTCTCGTTCCCCTCCCCCTCTCTCTCACTCCCCTCCCTCTCTCTTGCCCCCTCCCTCTCTCTCGTCCCCACCCTCTCTATCTCTCGCCCCCCATCTCGTCCCCCTCCCTCTCTCTCTTGCACCCCCCTCTCTCTCTCAGCCCCCTCCCTCCTTCTCTCTCTCGCCCCCTCCCTTTCTCTCTCACCTGCCCCTCCCTCTCTCAGCCCTCCCTCTCCCTCTCTCTCTCCCCTTCCCTCTCTCTCCCTCTCACCCCCTCCCTCTCTCACGAACGCTCCTTCTCTCTCTCTTGCCCCCTCCCTCTCTCTCTCACCCCATTCCCCTCTCTCTCGCCCCCTCCCTCTCTTTCTCACCCCCTCCCTCTCTCTCACCCTCTCTCTCTCGCTCTCTCTCTCTCGCCCCCTCCCTCCCTCTCTCTCGTCCCCCTCCCTCTCTCTCACCCCCTCCCCCTCTCTCTCTCTCACCCCCTCCCTCTCTCTCGCTCACCTGACCCTCCCTCTCTCTCGCCCCCAACCTCTCTCTCTCACGACCCCCCATCTCGTCCCCCTCCCTCTCTCTTGCCCGCCCCCCTCTCTCTCTCAGCCCCCTCCCTTCTTCTCTCTCTCGCCCCCTCCCTTCCTCTCTCACCTGCCCCCTCCCTCTCTCAGCCCTCCCTCTCCCTCTCTCTCTCCCCTTCCCTCTCTCTCTACCACTCACCCCCTCCCTCTCTCACGCACGCTCCCTCTCTCTCTCTTGCCCCCTCCCTCTCTCTCTCACCCCAATCCCCTCTCTCTCGCCCCCTCCCTCTCTTTCTCACCCCCTCCCTCTCTCTCACCCCTCTCCTTCTCGCTCTCTCTCTCTCGCCCCCCATCTCGTCCGCCTCCCTCTCTCTCACCCCCTTCCTCTCACACCCCCCTCCCTCTCTCTCGCCCCTTCTCTCACTCTCGACCCCTCCCTCTCTCTCTCTCTCGTCCCCTCCCTCTCTCTCTCTCGCCCCCTCCCTCTCTCTCTCACCTGCCCCCTCCCTCTCTCTCTCACTTGCCTCCTCCCTCTATCGCCCCCTCCATCTCTCTCTCCCCCTCCCTCTCTCTCCCCTCCCCCTCTCTCGCCCCCCCCGCCCCCTCCGTCCCTCTCTCTCGCCCCCTCTCTCTCTCGCCCTTTCGCTCTCTCTCTCTCGCACCCTCCTTCTCTCTCTCTCACACACCATCCCTCTCTCTCTCGCTCGCCCCCTCCCTCTCTCTCGCCCCCTCCCTCTCACTCTCTCTTGCCCCCTCCCTCTAGCCCTCTCCCTCTCTCACTCTCCCCCTCCCCCTCTCTCCCCTCCCCCCTCTCTTGCCCCCCCGCCCCCTCCCTCCCTCTCTCTCGCCCCCTCCCTCTATCTCTCTCTCGCCCCCACTTTCTCTCTCTCACCCCCTCCCCCTCTCGCCCCCCCTGCTTCTCTGTCTGTTGCGCCTCCCTCTTTCTCTCTCGCCCCCTCTCTCTCTCGACCCCCTCCCTCTTTCTCTCTCGCCCCCTACCTCTCTCTCTTTCGCCCCCTCCCTCTCTCTCTACCCCCCTCTCTCTCTAGCTCCCCTCTCTCTCTCTCACCCCCTCCCTCCCTCTCTCTCCCGCCACCCCCTCTCTCTCTCCCCTCTCTCTCTCTCACCCCCTCCCTCCCTCTCTCTCCCGCCAACCCCCTCTCTCTCTCCCCTCTCTCTTTCTCACCACTCACTCCCTCTCTCGCCCTCTCACACACCCCTCTCTCCTTTGTGCCCTTCCTCTCTCTCACCATCTCTCTCTCTGTCGCCCTTGCTCTCTCTCATCCAGTCTCTCCCTCTCCCTCTCTCCTCCATCTCTCGACACTCTCTCTCTCTTCACACCTCTATCTCTCTCTCTCTTCCCTCCTGTTTCTGTCTCTAGCCATCCTGCTTTCTCTTGCCTCATCTCCCAACCCCTGTCTCTCTCTCGCCCCCTCATTCTCTCTCTCTGTCCTGTCCTTTTCTCTCTCTCTCTCTCGTCTCCCCTATCTCTCTTGCCCCGTTTCTCTCTCTCGTCGCCCCTCTCTCTCTGTCTCTTTTTCTCTCTTGCCCCTCCCTCGCCCCTCTCTCAGTCTCACTCTCTCTCTCGCCCCTCTCTCTCATTATCTCCTCCCGTGTCTCTCTCTCTCTATCTCTCCCTCACCCTAACTCTCTCTCTCCCCCTTCTCGCTCTCCACCTCCCTCGGTGTCTCTCTACTCCCTCTTTCCCTCTGACTGCATCTCTCTCCCTCCCTCTCTCTCTGACATACTCTGTCTCCCTGGTCCTTCCCTCTCCCTCTGACCCAGAGACTTGGGGTGTTTGGGGGTGAGGCTACGTGTGAGGGGTGGGGGTGAGATGTGGGAGGTGGACAAAATAGAGATGGAGTTGCGGGAGGGAGAGAGGGGGGAGAGGGAAGAGTGGAGGCAGGTGGAGAAACCAGGGTTGGGGGGGGTGTGTGTGTGCGAGAGAGAGGGGGATGAGGGAGAGGGTTGAAAAAGAGTGTGTGTGATGAAAGAGAGAGCTACAGAGAGAATTGAGGAGAAAGAGTAGGGGAGAGGTAATGGGGAGGCCAGGCTGCAGTGGGGGGACAGAGGGAGTTAAACCCAGCTCCTGAGCTCAGGGCGCGGTGCCCTCCCCTTCCGTGAGGACCAGGACTTGGGGCTGAGTCTGTCTCTCTCCAGCTCACCTTCTCCAACACAAAGACACACAACAACATCGGTCACTCTGCTGCTCGGCACGCTTTAATCAACATTTTTATTGGTTACAAATGGAAGTGATGGATACAGTCATTGGGATGGTGCCTTTTCTCACTGGCCCCTGAGTTGTGAGAAACATTGAAATGTTTCCCTGTAACCCCCCTGGGGGATAAGGATGTACAAACCAGCGCTACCCTCAGTCTGTTACCATAGCGACAGGCTGCTCCATCGCTGAAACACTGAACTGAAATGAGAAAATCCCGGATGGATAGATTAATGAGGGAATTTGATGCATGTATGGATTTGGGTGAAGGGATATTTCAGCACATCCTTCAGCTGCTGCCTGAACTTAGTCTGGGTCACGGCATAAATCGCGGTGTTTGTGCAGCAACTGAGGAGCTGCAGCATGAAGCCCAAATCCCGCACAGAGCGATCGAGATAAACAGACCGATACCCAATAAACCACATCCGGTACCAAAAAGAATACATCATGAACGTTGACCATAACAGGATGAAATTGGCCGAGATCACAAACAGTAAAATGATGGATTTTTTTCGGTTTCTCATTTCAGTGTCAGACTGAGCGTCCCCATTGGTGTGAGCGTGGAGTCTCCTGCGGGCTCTGCTGGTCACTAAAATGTGTCTGACGGTGAGAACATTGAGCAGCAGAATCAGGAGAAATGGGACACACGGGGTTAGAAAGTTGTGGAGTAACTCGATTGTGGCCCAGAAACTGGAGGATTGAACAGCGTATGTTACATCACAAAACCAGGGGGTGTTCTGAGGGTTCCACAGCGAATACCGATCCGTGAACATAAAATACCAGAAAATGTTCTTTAAACAGCTCAGCACAGTCACTGCTCTCAGAGCCACAGCCGCCGTTTTCTCACTGCAATATTTACTTTTCAGATTCTGGCAACAAATAGCCACAAACCGATCAAAGGTGAAAGTGACGGTGAACCAGACAGAGCAGTCAGTGGCTGCATAAAGCAGGACGGCGTGGACATTACACATGCGGATGGAGTTCACCAGGAAATAAAAGTTTTGCCAATAAGCAATGGGAATGTGTCTCAGGATCACGTCGAGGATAATGACCAGGAGATCCGCCTCTGCCATGGCCCCCAGGTAACGTCTGACACATGGAGACAATCCACAATCTTTATAAAGCAGGACGTAGATGGTCACCAAGTTAACTGTGAGGAAGGAAAACAAACCCATTATCCATCAGCCTGGAGGCAAAGGGACCCGTTTGATCGGGGACCCAGTGAGATTTTCAAATGTGTCCCTGTATTCAGGGATTTATTAAAATAATTGGATCTGGAATAACAAATGGGAAGTTGGAAATTGCTGACAAAAATGTGACATAAACCACAAGAAACCCTCCCTCCCCAAACACACAGAGACACATCCATAAGGACAGATGGTTTCTCGAACATTCCCACACACTCGATCACTCGAGAGCAGACACAGGTCACTCCTTCCCAGTTTCTAATACAGACGGTGGGAACGTTGCTGCCCTGAAGGATTCTCTCCCAGTTTCCTGAAGACAAACGGAGTTTGAGAATTCCTGTATTTTGTTCTAAATTGTGGTCGATTCTGTGTTGTGAAGAAATATAAATGCATGGAAAACGTATTCACCCCTTTAACTGCCTGAGGGGCCTTCGGAACAGTGTCTCCTTCTCCCTGGAACGGGATCTCTTCCCTCAAGATCTTATCATTTGTTCAATTCACTGACGTCCGGCCGTTCACAAACAATGTCAGGGACAGAACGTTCCGGGAAATGTGAGTTATAGAATGTCAGGGACAGAACATTCCGGGGAATGTCAGTTATAGAATGTCAGGGACAGAACGTTCCGGGAAATGACAGTTATAGAATGTCGGGGACAGAATGTTCCGGGGAATGTCAGTTATAGAATATTGGGGACAGAACGTTCCGGGGAATGTCAGTTATAGAATGTCGGGGACAGAACGTTCCGGGGAATGGCAGTTATAGAATGTCGGGGACAGAACATTCCGGGGAATGTCAGTTATAGAATGTCGGGGACAGAACGTTCCGGGGAACTCCTTGACCTGTCCATCACCTTTCCCCCCTCCCCACCCCACCAACATGATGTACTGTGCCTGGACACACTGTAACATGAATGAGGTGAGAGATGGAGGGTCCAATCACAGGAATGGGAACTGAAGGCATTGCCAGATCAGCTGAAATGGTTAGATATACCACATTCTCAATCCACCTCCCAGAACCAGCCCAGACACCATCAACCCAGAGGAGATATCTGTTCACTGTGGAACACTGTGTAGACCAGGCCAGTGTCCTGCTCAGTACAACCCAGCAATCTGTCAGATTCACCTATTACACTGATCAATACAATCTGGCAATCGGTCCAGAGTGAAACACTATGCAAATCACAGCAGTGCATTGATCTATAACCCCGGATTAGATATCTGTCCAGCACCAGGAGCTGTGCAGACAACAGGAGGGTATTATCTATAAACCTCAACCAGTTAGTCTAACCAGCACAGCAGCATGTGCACTGCTCACCCGTGAATTAATCTATAAACCAGGAGCAGTTACCCTCCCCCCAGCATGTAGGACTGTGTACCCCACCCCACTGCATTTATCTGTAACCCAGGTGCAGTTACCCTCCCAGCATGTAGGACAGTGTACAACACCGCAGTGCATTGATCTGTAAACCAGGAGCAGTTACCCTCCCAGCATGTAGGACTGTTTACACTACCCCAGTGCATTGATATGTAAACCATGCAGCACCTTCTCTCTCTTTCTCTCTCTCTCTCTCTCTCTCTCTCTCTCTGTCACTCCGTCCACTTTACCACCCACATCAATAACAATGCATGGATACAACACTGTCGACAGACTCACTCTGAAAACCTCACCATTTGCCATTATCCCCTCCTAACAAGGCCACCCACTCCCAGCCTCCCACCCTACGGCCCTCCCTTTCTCCCATTCCAGGAGAAACAACCTGGAATAGGAGAGAAAGGGCCAAGCCGGGTGGTGGAGTGCCCGATATCTGTTCCCTCACACCCCCCCCTCCCCCTCCATGTGGGGAGGACCCTGGTAGGAGCCGGAGAGGACGGGGACGCCTCGTGTGGAGATTCTGAAACATCCACGTCCCACCGACCGAGTAAGGAGCAATGTTCAGCGAAGGGCAATTCTCACTTTAAACCCACTGGCAGCTCCGTTTCCCCCCGGCACAACTTAGAAGCTGTGCCCCTGATGCCATCTCCCTTTTGTGTCGAGCTGGTACAAATGGAATCCCCATAGTCTCGGTGGGCAGGAGGGTGGGGTCACAACACATCGTCACCACCACCTCCCAGAAAGCGAGCACCGAGACTCCCTCCTACACCTGCCCCTGTAAACAGCTCAGATACTGAAACTAACCTGTGATAGTTCCTGCTCTCCTCACTTGTCCTGACATCTTCAACAATCTGTGCTCATTTCCACCCAGCGCCCTCTGCTCCTGCACCCCCTTTATAATGGTACAGCAATGTTTTAAACTGTCTTTCATTGTCTTTCCGACCAAAGTGCATCACCTTACACAGCTCTGCACTGATACCCAACTGCGATACACCTGAACACAACACCAAAGTGTCACTGTGCTGTTCGAGTTCCACACTCTCCTCCATAGACTTTACAATTCTTCCAGGTTTGGTGCCATCTACAAACACTGAAATTGTCATAGTGTCACAGTCCCCATGAAACAACTGAAATCCTGCCATAGTCACGAGTGTGAGCAAGTGAAATACTAATATGTTCCTATGGACAGGGTCGAATAATGACATGCTGTCAATGGAGCAACGAAAACCCTGACACATACGATACAGAGTAGATGAAATATTGACAAACCACAGAGCAAAAAAATCCGGATAGGTCCCACTTATCGATATTCATCAGGGTATAATGTGATGAATTTGAAAGCGTGTACTGTACTTTTAAGAAAGGGTGAACGCTGTTCTGAACTGAGAGCTTACAAGCATCTGTGTGTATGAGAGGATGGCAGACCCAGAAACAATATATTGCTGCAGAGCTGGAGTCAGGTAATAAGCAGTTAAGAGACAGAGCGTTTCAGAGTTGTGAATAGTTGATGTAAAATGTTCACTTTCAGAGTTAAAAAATAAATTGGGATTTTTATTTAATCAGTGGAATATGGGAGTTCTCTGTCCCTTATATTTTAACAGTTTATGAGACGAATTGAGTATTTCTTTATGTTTAATTTAAGTTACCAGATGAGCTTCACGCCGTGCCCTAACAATTGCTGTGTGTGTCTGTGTGTGGGGCAGGTCTGGCAGTCTCTGTGGTGCTTGAAGTGTTGCAATGCCACCCTCTGCTGGCCTCCACATGCCACTGCAGAGGCATTGGCAGAGGGTGAAAACCAACAGGGATTTATTCAGAGAGGGGGAGGGAGAGGGCAGATGCTCACAGCACCATCCAAACTGTAGTCTTATCCATGGACTGATCTGAATGTCCTTCAAACATTGTAAATGTCCCTGCTTTCATCACTTCCTCTGAAAGTTCATTCCACACACCTGCCAGCTTCTGTCTAAAATAATTTCCTCTCATGATTTTTGTAAATCTTTTTCCTCGCACCTTAAAATATCCCTCAGTTTTGAAACCCCACCTCGAGGGAAAAGACATCAGCCCTTCGGCTTATCTGTATCTCTCATTATTTTATAAACCTCTGTAAAGTTACCCCTTAGCCTCATATTCTCCAGTGAAAAAAGGTCCCAGTCTACCCAGCCTCTGTTCTCGCTCACTCCCTCCTCTCCCTGCTACATCCAGGTTAATCTCTTCTGAACCCTCTCCAGCTTAATAATATCAAGGTCAGTAATATCAACGTGAATAGTCAAGGTATTTTCTAAGGGTAAAGGAGACCAAAACTAGAGGACATAGCCTTAAGGAGAGAACGGAAACATTTAAAAGTGACCTACAGGACAGCGTTTTCACCCAGAGGGTGGTGTGCCTATGGAATGAGTGGGCAGGATGACTAGATTGGACACAGTATTCCAGTAGAGGTCTCACCAATGTCCTATACAATCTCAACATAACGTCCCAATTCCAATACGCAAAGGTCTGACCAATGAAGACAAGTGTGTTAAACACCTCCTTAACTATTCTATCTATCTGAGATGCAAATTTTAAAGAATTATACCTAACGGCCTAGGTCTCTGTTCTGCAACACTGCCAAAGGCCCTGCTTTTAATTGTATAGGTCCTGCTCTTGTTTGATTTACCAAATCCAATACCTCGCATTAATCCAAACTAAACTCCATCTGCCACCCCTCAGCCCAGTGTGTGATATTACCACCACCTCACTCTCCCCCTTTAAAATATCCTCCCCGTCTCCAGAAGGCCTGCACACTTCGGTTTGGAGTTTCACAAAGACCCTGAGCTTGGGTTGCCTTGTGTGGTTAGGGGGAGGAGCGACAGATTGCAGACACAGTCAGTGGGGAGGAGAGGCTGGACAGTAATCAGCGGCCTGGTATCATTTCATGGTTTTAGGAAGAGGACAGTAACACGTTAGATTTGGGTAAGTGTGATCGGTGTTTTGTGACCAGAAAATATGCTTTTTCTTCGTCTGTGGTGTTCAGTGAATAAAATCTATTCGAGACCCTTCATTGGGCTGAGTATATCTGCAGGACTTCTTTCCCTAATATTGCAGACGACAGTTAATAGCGATTAAAGATGGCCAGAGTTAGTTTCGGTAGCGCAGCACTTGGACTCAACATCCTACAGTTGAGACAAATGTCTTGCATTTGTTTAACAATACGAAGTGTTTTGTGTAGCTCAGTAATGGTAACCTGATTATAATAAATCCACACTGAGCTGAAAGCTGGCACTTAAAATATGACTCAAGTCTAGGTAATGTGGTGTAGTGGGTAGTGTCCCTGCCTTTGAGCCAGAACTCTGGATTTGATTCCAATTCTTGAACTTGTGTGGTAGTGTTCCTAGCTCTGGTCTAGTAGGACTGGATTCAAATCCTGCCTGTTGCAGAGATATGTCACAGCATGTCAGAACAGGCTGATGAACAAACACACAGGAGAATACTGTTACAGCTTTATGGGTATTGCTGAGTGATGCTAGTGTCCCTACCTCCGGGCACAAAGGTCTAGGTGTAAAGCCCACAGAAGTGTCTCAGGATGCATTTGAACAAACTGATTAAAATGGATTTAGAATTGTGACTTGATAGATAAGGAAGTGGTGTCAGTATTGCATTTCAGAATTCAGGCCCAGGATGACTGAAAGTACAGCCATTCGTGTTGATTGGAGTTACATTTTGCAGCAGTAAATGTTTATAAAATCAGAATGGTCATGGGTAGGGTGAGTAGTCAGGGTTTTTCCCCAGTTTAGGGGCGTCCAAAACTAGAGGGCATTGGTGGAAAGTGAGAGGGGAAAAAGTTTTAATGAGGTCTAAAGGGCACCATTTCACACAGAGGGTGGTGTGCGTATGGAATGAGCTGCCAGAGGAAGTGGTGGAGGTTGGTACAACTACAGCATGTAAAAGACATCTGGGTACTGACAGGCCTGCCGAGTTTTTCCAGCAATTTCTGCATTTTTTAAATGCATTCATTTTAACACAGGTATTCTGAGTACATTAAACATTTTATTTTTTAATGACACAGGGCCATGTAAACATATTTCAAATCGATCGAGACCATTTGCTGCTCAGGGTATAGCTCTGTGTACGACACCAGCAATGATGCACCGACATGGAGCAGGGAATGTGATGGAGACATAGTTTGGACAATGTACAAGGAGACCTCACATGGTCCAGTTTGGGAGAGGATGACATTACTCTGTGATTCAACTCAGAGAGAGAGAAAATATAATCTCCCCGAGAAGAAACGGTCTATTGCACTCTCTCTCTTTCATTGTTCCTCATCACAGCAACATGTGCGAGCTAAAAAAAATCTACAATCATCGTTACCATTCTTATTTTTATAGAATCCCTGCAGTGTTGAAATGGGCCCTTCGGCCCAACAAGTCCATACCAACCTTCCCAACCCATTTCCCTATATTTACCCTTGACTAATGCACATAACCTAGAAATCCCTGAACACTACAGACAATTTAGCATGACCAATCCACCGAACCTACACAGTTTGTGGTAGGAAACTGGATCACCCATTAGAAGCTCACACAGACAAGGGGAGAATGTGCAAACTCCACACAGACAGTCACCCAAGGCTGGAATCGACCCCAAGTCCCTGGTGCTGTGAGGCAGCAGTGCTCACCACCGTGCTACCCTTTGGATGATCCCTAACCAGAATTCACTGGAATCTACTCACTGCGTAAAGCAAAGGGAATTCAGCCAAATCCAAACTCTCCCGAGAATACTGCATACAACTCGGTTGTCTGCAGAAAAGATTTACACAGATGATACAGAACTGGAAGGTTGAGCTTCGGGGAGAAGTTGATTAGGTTGAGGTGCTTTCTCCTGGAGTGTCAGAGGCTGAGGAGTGACATTACAGAGGTTTATAAAGCCATCAGGGGCATGGATATTCTGAACAGCCACGTTCTGCTCTGCAGGGTAGGGGGGTCCAGAACAAGAGGGCATAGGTTGAAGGCGAGGGGGATTGATTTAGAAGGGACCTGAGTGGTGTGTGCACAGAAAGTGCTGTCAGAGGAAGTGGTCAAGGCGGGTACAGGAGGAATATTGACCAAATGCTGGCAAATGGGACTAAATCAGATTTGATATCTGATCGGAGTGAACAGATTGGACTAACGGGTATGTTTCAGTTCTGCATGACTCTCTGATTTTATAAGAGGGATGACGAAAACATTTTAAAGGACTTTTCAAGTCAGAATTCTCTTCACTGGAAGTTTTATTGTGCCTCTATGTTCACATGGACTCAAAGCTGTGTTAGTTAATTAATTGAGAGGGAAGTGAGTCACAGATAATTGGACACAAACAGGAAAGTGGAGCTGAGACCACAACCTGATCAGGCACAATCTTATTAACTGGTGGAGAATGGTCAAAGCATCTAATGACCCACTCCTGCTCCTCAGTCCCATGTTCCTGTGTTCTCTTCAGCCCCTTAAACCTGCGAGACAGGAACAGTTGGAGGCTACTTACATCTATAACCTGATGCACAGAAATAGAGGAGACCATTCAGCCCTTCAAGTCTGTCACATGCTTTGAAGTGATTTGGGAAATGTAATTGAAAAACCCAGGCTGGGTATGAAAGAGGCCCCTCATCTCTCTTTACAGAGATTCCCATCTCTGAAACTTGTGTTTCTTTTGTTGATCATGAATAGACCCAGTTTCACTGCGAATGTAGCCCGTATACCTCACCCAGAGATGGCTCACAAAATCCTCTGGTCTCCTGGCTGCAATATTCAGTAATTGCACATTCATGAAAATAACACCCACTAACGTTCCAATAACAGAATGTGAGAACATCAGAAACAGGGGCATATTGTTCACCCCCAAGCCTGCCTTGCCTTTCACTAAGATCATGACTGATCCGCTCTTGGTCTGAAATCCTCTTTCATACCCAATTCATCATCGTCCTCAACTCTCTGACAGGTCAATATCCATCGACCTCCTCTACAAATACTTTCAGTCATCTAGCATCCCGAACACCCTTGAAAAGAGAAATCCTGACATTCAATACCAATCGTTTGAAGAAAATACTTGCTGCTCCTATATCATGGCCTCTTGATATGAACAAAAAAGGTTGACTCAAGGGTTCAGGTAAAAATGACCGGCCTTGATATCATGGCAGTGGTTGCCTTCTGTTGACATCAAGGAGCTTAGCAAAACTGGACATAATTGGAATCAGAGTAAACTCTCCAGTGTTTGGGGTCAAACGTGTCACAAAGGAAGATGTTCACCATCTCAGTCCTGGGTCACCTCTGTGGGAGATCCTCAGGGTAGCTTCCTCTTCACAAACATCTTTAGCTGCTTCGTCAATGTCTCCCCACCCCCACCCTCCCCACCATAAGATCAGAAGTGGGGATGGTCACTGAAGATTCCACAATGTTCAGAACATTTTGTCCCCCGTCAGCTCCTAACTGGTCTGTGTCCATGTGGAGCAAGACCCAGACTCCAGTGAGGCTTGTGCTGTTAAATGGTCTGTAACATTCATGTAACAGCACTGCCTGACACTGAACATTGCCACAGTAAAATAAGAGTTCATTCAGCACCTAACGCTGGTTTCACAGGAATATGAGGAAGTCATTCAGCCCATTGACACTATTGGAGATGAACAGGGACAGCCCATTCAGTGCCTCCAGCCTATCACTCAGGAAGGGAAGGAATCCAGTGTGATGGACCACACCAGAGCCCCTCGAAAATATTTGAGTGCGGTAGCCTAAACTCTAATGTTTTCACATTTTAAAGGAGATTTAACTGTCTGTTCCAGATGTAATGTGACTCGTCAATCTATTCGGTGTGAAGCAAAACACCATTTACTTTAACATGGAAGATAAAATGAAACCAAAGAAAGGGGAATTTAGAATAACTTTATTCTATTGGTCAAGTTAACAGAATAATAGATCTAGGAACTATTACTAATTAACTCTTCCAATATAGAAAAATTCCATAAACACAGCCCTGGCAAAAAGGAAAATTCAGACACAGATTATCACAAACATTTCTCCAATCCAGGAATTAAAAACAGCATTAAGAGAACATTCAGACAGAGTAGCAGCCAGGAGACATCCACTGAAGCTTCCAATTCTGTTGAGACCCCAATAGTTTCTGATGTTGCTAAAAAACCAAAACCCAGAGATCCTAATTTGTGAGCGCTGGCCACACCCACTCAGGCTGTATTAAAATAAACCCAACGCCTCCCTAGCTGTTTACCCAAGTGGTCTTAACTAGCCAGCTTGGTAACGATCGTTCAATCTCTCTCTTAAAATAATCCAGGACAAAATAACCTCTTAAAGCAACAGCATCATCACAATTGTCAGTACATCGAGCCATTAAACAAGAACCAGGGGTGACCCAGTCAGGCCCTTGGCCTTGTCCAATTGGACGATGAATAAGCCAGTCGGTCCGTTGAATCACTGCCACAGGAACAAGAGGAAGCCATTCAGCCCCTTGAGTCAATTACACAGGAACAAGAGGAAGCCATTCAGCCCCTTGAGCCACTTATACAGGAACAGGAGGAGGCTATTCTCAACGTACTTACACAGGGACAGAGTGAGATAATTGATGCTGATGGCTTATGACCGAAACATGATTTCTCCTGCTTCTCAGATGCTGACTGACCTGCTGTTCTTTTCCAGCAATCCATTCTCTACTCTGATCTCCAGCATGGGCAGTCCTCACTGTCTCCTAATTGTTGCTCTAACATGATGAACAAATGGAGCAGAGGCTGCACAGACAGACTGCTCCACGTTGTTCTTCGTGGCTCCATCACTTATGATACACACGTGGGACGTTAACGTGTTTTCTTGCGGTGAAGAGGGAAGCCATATGTGTTGTGTGAAGTCTCAAGAAGGCACCTTCCATCTCCGAGAAGACAGCCTGGTGTTCTCTATGTAGGTCGGAAGCTGGTGGGAATGGCTACCTGTTTCAGATGGAAGGTATTATGGCTGCTGTTGGGGATTGTGAGCAACATAACGTTCAGTACGGGTTCACACACCGACTGCACTATAACATGGGGAGAGTTAGTAAAGGCATATGAACTATTAGGAAAGTCACGTTAGACTGATGAATGGACTCTCTAAGTTCAAATAATGCTGATCTTGTTCATGTTGATCTTGTCTAGATCATGTCCTGTTCAGTGTAACCTGTGTGCCTTACTCTGTCCAAGTCTGTTTCCACCCTAAGATCTGCTTGTCCATCCTTACTATGATCTGCCTCCACTGCTCAGAAATAAAGTGTTTCCCTGTACTGAGGTACTCGTGGCAATAAATGTAACTGATTAATCCTGGGTAAAGTATGGAATTTCTCACCCTATCAATGTCTCTTTTAGAAATAAGTGATCGCTGCCACTCCTCGTGTTTCAGCGTCACCATTTCTTCATCTCTCACGGCTCTGCAGATTCAACACTCAGCTTATTCACACGATCCCCATGTTACCATCACCCGTGTCTGTAGTAAGGAGATCATTCCTTACAAAGGAGATCAACTCTGTAGAGAGTGCCCCAAATGCTCTCTCAGCAAGGTTCTACAACAGCAGGAAGATGGCTTTACTTATGTACTCGAACCATCTTACAATGAAGGACAGCATACCATTGACTGCATCCATTACTTACAGAGGGTTTGATTTGGAGCAGTCAGCATAGACTTGAGATCATGCTTCCCAAATTTGTTAGAGTGCTTTGATGAAGTGACCCGGAAGGTTGATGAGGACAGAGCGGTAGATGTAGTCTCTATAGATTTCAGTAAGGCCTTTGATAAGGTTCCACATGGCAGGCTGCTCTGGAAGGTTCCATCACGTGGAATGCTGGGGGAACTGGCCAATTGGATACACAGTTGGCTTGATGGCATGAAGCAGATGGTTTAGTGGAAAGATGCTTGTCAGACTGGAGGCTGGGTCCATATCTATTTGTTATCTATGACTTGGTTGAGAATGTACAAGGTATGATTAGTAAGTTTGCAGATGACACTAAAGTAAGTGGGAGCATGATCAGTGAGGAATTTTATCAGAAATTGCAGCAGGACCTTAATCAGGTGGGAAGTAGGCTGAGAAATGGAAAATGGAATTTAATATAGAAGTGTGAGGTCTTGTATTTTGGAAACTCAAATCAAGCTAAGAGTTTAATGATTAATGGAATTACCTTAAGGGGTGTAATGGGCATAGAGACTTTGGAGTTCAGGTGCACACGGTTCTTGAAGAGTGGAGTCATAGATAGGCAGGGCAGGGAAGAAGGCTTTTGGCACATTGGCCTTCATCAGGCAGGATATTGAGTATAGAAGTTGGGAATTTATGCTGCAGTTACACTGGACTTTGGGAAGGCCGCACTTGAAGTATTGAGTTAGGTTTTCTCACCTTGTTTTAGGGAGGATGTTATTAAATGAGAAAGAGTGCAGAAGAAATTTACAAGGACGTTGCCAGGACCCAACGATCTGAGTTATAGGGAGAGGTTGGACTACCTAGGACCTTTTCTTTAGAGTGTAGGAGATGAAGGAGTCCTTATAGAGCTGTATAAGATCACCAGGGGTATGGATAGGGTTAATGCTCTCAGTCTTTTTCCAAGGTTTAGAGAATTGAGGGTTAGAGGTGATCAGTTTAGGTTTAAAGGGGAAGGAATAAAAGGGAACCTGAGGGACCACTTATTTACATAAATAGTGGTACGTGGATGAGCAGCTCGAAGATGTGGCTGAGGGGGATGTATTAACAACATTTCAAATGCATTTGGATAAATATGTGGATAGGAAAGGACTAGAAGGATATGGGCCAACTGCAGGGAAATGGGGTTAGTGTGGATGGACATTTACAAGGTGGAGATGAACCCCTCTGTTAATTAAAACCAAACACCCAAAAAAGCTCGCCTCACATCGTAATCTGTTAACATACGAGTGACACAGATCTCCTACATTCCACTATTTAAACAATAGCAAGTTAATTTCTTAACTTTAATAGTGAACACTAAACAACAACTATTCACAAATACAAGCGCCGCTTGTTTAAGCTACTTACTATCTGACTCCAACTCTGTAAAAATATGCTGTTCCAACAACCCACATATTGAACATTACAATCTCAAGACCACACAATCTCTATCTTTCCCCGCTGTGTTCAATCTTCCAACTGCTGATCTCCCTGGGTCATGTATTTTTTTTACTGCAAGCAGGTTTACATGAACATGTATTTACATGAACAGTTACTCTGCTGTTGGATGGCAGTGGCTCTCCCTCTCGTATTCAAAATGCTGGGTTTATACACTCCCCATGTTACAATAATTCTCACAATTTGATTGCTTTCCAGGTGTCCAATCAATTATATTCAAATCCCGTTGGCTTCTGGTTTCCTGAGCATTATTTAAACTCTTTCGTTGCAATTGAATTGCTGTCAAAACAGCAACCAAAACAACCTGACCTTTAGCTGGCATCAGTGGCTGTATATTCCATTCAGCAAAACCCGTTCTGTCTTAAAGTGACCAGACATGCTTTCGGTTTCAAAACACCACCCCCCTTCAGAAAATAAAGTGACCCAGCAGAATGAAAAGATGGTTTCATTTCTTTTCCACTAATTCTTAATCCCATCATTATGAAATATAAAAGTATGAATCTCAGTTATACCATTCATATTAATTCTGCACACCTATATAACACTGGAATAACTCAAATCTTATTCACATTATTTCCTTTCGATCTGCGATAACACATCTGCTATCACATTTTTAGTACCCATTGCATGCACATTTTGTAAGTTTAAAGTTGGTAACATAAGGCTCCAAGGAAATAGTCTCATATTTTGATATTTAAATATTCCAAAACAAATGCGAGAGGATTGTTGTTGTTGTGCACAACCGTCTCTGACAGTGTGTTTGTCAAATAAACATTAAAATGTTGTCAGGCCAGTACCAAACTCAATCATTCTTTTTCAATAATTGAGATTTTGGATTTTTATCTGGTGGATATGAGTTTTTATCGACAAGTAGCTAATTGGCCAATCAATTCCATCATCCTCTTTCTGTATCAATGCATGTCCGACCCTAATATCCCGAGCATCAAACACAATTTTCAAGGGGATTCCAAATATTTGGTTCAACTAAAACTGGTGTGGGGCGATTAATCCTGCTTTAAAATTCTCAAATGCCTCCTGGCATTGTTCTGTCCACCACAATTCTGTGTTCTTCTTTAATAAATCCATCAGTGGTGCCAATACGCTGCTGAAGTTTGGAACAAACTTCCAATAGAATCCACTCAGTTCCAATAATCGAAGCACCTCTTTCTTCGAGGTTGGTCGTGGAAATTCCTCAATGCACTTCTGTTCCATGGGGTCAACCTTCCACGTCCAATGTAATGTCCCAAGAACGTCACCTCTGCCTTCGTGAATTCTGATTTCCTTAAGTTTATTACCAAGTTTGCTTCTTGTAATCGTTCAACATGCTCTGGCAACTGTAAAATGTGAGCTTTCAATCACTTGCTAAAGATCACTACATTATATAGATAAGCTGCACAATTTGTTCATTTGGCCACAGCTCTGTTCCTGAGTCTAAAATGTGGCATACACGATAACATTTTTTTGTCATATCCGGTATCTTTACCAGATAGTTGAACTGACTCAATATTTTTTTAATTTGAAGGGGGCCACTAAACCTGGCTTTGAAGGGATTTCCTACCATTGTTGGTGATAATAATATGTCATCCCCATGGGAAATCGTCAGAGTTTCAGAGTTTTTATCAGCCACCTGCATCACTCTATGCTGAGCCATCTGCAGGTGCTGTTTAGCTAATTCACCTGCTCCATCTAATCTCGCCCTCACCTCACATACATAATCCAAGTCTGAGATCTCCGACTTCGGTCCTGTCAATTAATATATAATTAATTTCCAAGGACCTCTCACTTCACGTACGAACATTAACTCAAAAGAAGTAAAGTGAGTAGAGTTATTTGGGGCATCTCCGATGGCAAGCAATTTAATGGAGCACCTGACAGGACTGCAGATGCTGGAGATCAGAGTTGAAAACTGTCTGGGTGGAAATGCACAGCAGTTTAGGCAGCATCCGAGGGGCAAGAGAGTTGACGATTAAGGCACAAATCCTTTATCAGGAAAGTGGGGGGCAAGGGAGGAGGAAGGGGGCTGAGAAATATATAGGAGGGTGGGGGGTGGAGCTGGGTGGGAGGTAGCTTGGAAGGCGATAGATAGTTACAGGTAGGGTGTGGTGGTGATAGGTCGGAGAGGAGGGTAAAGTGGATAGGTGGTCGGATAGCTGGAACCCTCAAACTATCAATGTTGACTTCACCAATTTACAAATCTCCCCTCCCCAACCTCATCCCAGATCCAACCGTTCAAATTAGCCTCACCCTCTTGAACTGTCCCAACTTTACATCTTCCTTTCCACCTATCGACTCCACCCTCACCTCCCGCCAGCCATCTCCTACCCTCCTATTTATCTTTCAGCCCCCTTGTCCCTCCCACTAAATTCCTGGCGATGGGTTTATGCCTGATATGTCGATTGTCCTACTCTTTGGATGTTCCCTGACCTGTTGTGCTTTTCCGGCGCCTCACTTCTCAACTGTTAGAGACTGAGCAGGTCCTGTATCTCACAAAATTATAATTTCTCATCGACACCTCCCTCCCCCGCCCCCACCTTTGTGCGTAAACTTTATCTACAGAGGTGAATTCTTTAGAGAGATCAGGCACTGCCTCCATACCCAGCCCTTGCCTAGGCTGTGCAATTTCCTGCAGCTCCTCGGCTCCACTTGGGGTCTCCTTTACCAGTTTCACTAATGCCACTGGGCTTAGCCTCTTCCACCACATCTTTCCCTAAAGTGTCTTCCTTTAACACCCAGTACGGTGTGTCCCAACTTACTGCAGTGAAAACAGCTTTACCCTTCTTAAACCATCGGCACTGTAATTTTAGGTGTTCCACTCCGTTATAGTGAGAACACCTGAGACCTTTCACCACCTTTCAACCCCTTTGGGCTTCTTTTTTCACCTGTGGTAAACTATTGCCACTGTGATTTACTCTATGTCTTCTAGCGTAGGATCTCCCCTCCTCCCAATTTCTATCCTTCACAGGATGAAAATCCTCCCAGAAGCTAAATTTAATCTCATGCAAGCATGCATATTTATCTTCCATTTCTGCCACGCTTCTCACTTCTTGAACTTTCTGTTCATTCACATGAATTCTTAACATCACTGGAAAAGAGTCTTTAAACTTCTCCAGCAGAATAATCTCCCTTCAAGCCCCATTTTAAGGCCCACACCAATCTATCAAAATGACTGTGTTTAATTCTTTCAAACTCAACATAACTCTGACCTCGTTTGGTCTCTATATTTCTGAACCTCTGTCTATATGCTTCTAGTCACCAATTCATAAACACTCAAAATGGCCTGTTTGACATCTGCATAATCTCTTGATCCCACATCTGATTGTGCTGCACATATCTCACTAGTTGTGCCCACCAGCTTAGTTTGAACTAGCATTACCCATAAGTTCACTGGACACACCATCTGCCGAGCCAATATTACCAATGTAATAAAAAAGGTTTTGACATTTTTCTTACCGAAATATGGCAATTTATTAACATAGTTGTATACATCCCCATGTCCTTCCATCATCTTCATCCTGCTAATTTAACTTTCTTACCTAATTCCCAACTTCTGAATTTCAAATTCTCTCTCTTTTTCGTCTCTTTCTCTTACTCTTTTTTACTCTCTCACACTTTCTGTCTCTTTCCTTAACTTCTAACTCCACTTGGCATATTTGCAATTTAAGTTTTTCTCACTCGTCTGCAGTTGCCTGTTTCTCTGATACACCAAAGTGCTTGATTAATTCCATTACAATTTCAATTTCCTTTTGTCCCTGGTGCAACCCAATTCTAATCTATTTGTTAATTCTAAAAGTTTTTCCTTCCTCTGTCTTTCTAAACTTTCTTGTCAAACTTGGAAATCATCTTCAAACCTCAGATCCTGTTTAGCAATGTTTAAAACTATTTCTTTTAATTTAACCAACCACAAGGAAACAAAACTAAATGAATTTTCTCACCTGTTTTATATAACTGTCAAGTGATGGAATCTGATGGGGCCTTTTCGACCCCCAATCTGTCAAAATCCCATACAACAAGCCATCAAACTGTTTTCATGTCGATATCGAGCCCCTTTATTAATTAAAACCACATACCCAGAAAAGCTCACCTCGCCTCGTAATCTGTTCAATATGAGTGACAGAGAAGTCCCAAATTCCACTATTAAAAGAAAAATAACAATTTATAAATATAAGAGTTAACTCGCTGGGCTTGAAGGTTTGTTTTCAGATGTTTCGTCACCATGACTAGGTAACATCATCAGTGAGAGTCTCCGGTGATACACTGGTGGTATGTCCTACCTCTCTATTTATAGGTTTTGGTTTCTTAAGGTAGGTGATGTCATTTCCAGTTCTTTTTTTCAAGTGAAGGTAGATAGGAACTACATTGCTGTGTTCATTAATGTACTTCTGGTTATCAAAGTTTGGGAGAAGATTTGTAGCTCAGGTGCTCGTTGTTGTGGTTCTGTTCGCCGAGCTGGGAATTTGTCTTGCAAACGTTTCGTCCCCTGTCGAGGTGACATCCTCAGTGCTTGGGAGCCTCCTGTGAAGCGCTTCTGTGCTGTGTCCTCCGGCATTTATAGTGGCCTGTCTCTGCCGCTTCCGGTCTCTGCCGCAACCGAAAGCGGCAGAGACAGGTCACTATAAATGCCAAAGGAAACAGCACAGAAACGCTTCACAGGAGGCTCCCAAGCACTGAAGAGGTCACCTAGATAGGGGACGAAACGTTTGCAAGACAAATTCCCAGCTCGGCGAACAGTACTTCTGGTTAGATTGCCATCCTCTCAGAACTTTCGTGCATGTCTTTGTTTTGCCTGGCCTAGGATGTATGTGCAGTCCCAGTCAAAATGGTGTTCTTCCTTGTCTGTATGTATGGAAACTAGGGATAGTGGGTCATGTCTTTTGGTGGCCAGTTGGTGTTCATGTATCCTGGTAGCAGGATAATGATTTTATAGACACTGTTTAATCAGTGTGTGTTCAGATACGGAAGATTGTTCATCTGTGTACAAAACATTCTGAATGGATAACGGAGACACAGTTAATGAAAAATGGGCGCACATGATGTATAACATTTATAAATGCATTAACAGATTATCTGATCCTCATCTGAAGTTATATGTTTCTCCTTCTCTCAAAGCTCCCCTTTTCTGGTGTTCCCTACTCCTGTCTCTCATTCTTATCAGGATGTGTGTTAAGTCTTGCTTATGGTGTCCCAACTTATTTCAGTTAATCCCCTTTCTATCAGGAAGTAAATATATGGCCTGTTGGGTTCTTTCCAAAGCTAGTGTTCTGTCATATTATTGGAGAGAAAAATTCTGGCAACAGACCCAGCATTTGAACATATTGCTCTGTTGTACATACATGCACTGTACAAAGGACCACAGCACACAGGAATTGCCAAAACATTGAGGGATATACATCTACTTCTTTCGATAATCTAGTTTTCACATTTCACACATCTCCAAATCTATATCCTCTCTCTCGTTCTCTCTTTTTATCCAGTTAAGAAATCCCCCAATTATTCATCATGTCCCTTCTCTCAAAACTCCTTCTTTAGGTTTTGTCTATTGTTCTCTTTTTTACCCCTGACCTAACACTACGGGCAATTTAGCATGGCCAATTCTCCTGACCTGCACATCTTTGGACTGTGGGAGGAAACCGGAGCACCCGGAGGAAACCCACGCAGACACGGGGAGAACGTGCAAACTCCACACAGTCAGTCACCTGAGGCGAGAATTGAACCCGGGTCTCTGGCGCTGTGAGGCAGCAGTGCTAACCACTGTGCCACCGTGCCACTTCTTCAAATAGCGTGATTATGATTGAGCAATGTAACTACAAAAAAAATTCAGGAGGAGCTGGCCAGAGTTAATTGGAAGGAGAGCCGAGCAGGAAAGACCATCCCCTTATCTTGAGATAATTCAGAAGATAATAAAATGAAGAAGAAGATGAAACAAACACATGGGAGGACAAGGCAGACACGAGCGATAAGGCAAGTCAGGGACAGCATCAAACCAAAAGAGAAAACATACAATGTGATGAAGATTATTGGGAATCCAGATAATTCATTGGCTCTGAAACTACATAAGGCTGGTATCACTGACACTACAGAGCTCATAATCATGGTCAGGGAGAGACACAGAGGGAAACACATTCAATTTAAACACAGAAGATGGCATTACTCAAGGAAAAGATTTAGATGAATTAAACAATTGAATGAAAATCAGCTAAATGCTTTTGTGGAATGTATCAGAGAAAGCATGACCCAGGAGAGACCCTCAGCAGGACGAAAATTAGAAAACAGAAGTACTATCACATCAGAAACCAGAGTAAGTCATTGAGTAGAGGGCTGATGGATGAATGGGTCTCGATGTGAACTGGGGAACAGACAGCAGAATTGCATTGCAGATATTGCAGCCCAAAACTATGTATTCATGTAGTGCTGCAGACCACAGCAGCAGGAGAAGCAGACCTGCATTCAACCACAACCTGCAACATTTTTGCCCAGGGTTAATCTTTCAGTCTGCCATTACTATCAACACGATCTATGGCTCAGTGATGAGTGTGGGTGAACATGTCAGGGTCAGAACCATGTGAACCGAAACCTGATGCTAACCCATTAAAGCTACAGTACTTGACCAACAGATCTGATCGAAGCTCTGCAGTCCTGCCACATTCAGTCATAAATGGTGATGGACGATTAAACAAACGACAGAGGAAAGCGCTCTACAAACATCCCCATCCTAAATAATCAAATAGCCCTGCTGCCTCAATGTAAAAGACAAGGATGTAGTATCTGCAATATCCTCAGCCAGAAGTGTTGAGCCGATGATCCAACTCACCCTCGCCATGATGCCCACAGAATCACAGATGGCAGCCTTCAACCAAGTCGATCCGCTGCAATTGACATGAAGAAAGAGCTGAACAAATATCGTATCTACTGTGTTCAGCTGTTTCTTCATATCAATTGCAGCGCATCGACTTGTTTGAAGGCTGGCATCTGCGATTTGTGGGCATCATGGCGAGGGTGAGTTGGATCATCGGCTCAACATTTCTGGCTGAGGATGGTGCAGATACAACATCCTTGTCTTTTACGCTGACACCATTCCTGCAAGGGAACTGAAGGCTTGTGCTGCACAGCACGCTGTGTCCCTGGAGAAACTGTTTCATTCTAGCTCCAACTCTGACATCGACCTGGCAATGTGGAAAATTACTCAGATATGTCCAGTCCCCTAAAAGTGGATACTTACAATTTGAACAATTACTATTCCCTCAGTACCATCACGACAGTAAAATTGGTGGGAGTTATTTTTGACAGAGCTGTCACGCAGCACAGAAATAATCTGCTCAATGTTGTTTCTGACAGGTCCCCATGTGGAGATGGTGCTGTTGTGGAAATGTCACTGGATTACGAATCCAGACCATGATAATGCTCTGGCAGCAGGTGGAAGTTAAAAACAAATAATAAATTATCGAAATCTAAAATCTGGTGTTCGTATAAGTTACCGTCAAGCCAATGTCGATTGTCAACAGTGGTTTGTTTCTTCAATGTACTATCAGGTAGTGAATCTCCTGGCTTTCCTGGTCTGGCTGAAAAGTGTCTCCAGACACACAGAGATGTTATCAACTCTTCAATGGTCTCTGAAATGGCTCTAAAATTATCATGCCTGTTTCTAATCTGTCTCGCCCTGTCAGACTTTTATTTATTTCACTGAGGTCTCCACTCATTTTGTTAAATCACATGGAATACAGGTTCAGTCGCCCCAAACCCTGCTCCCACAACAAATCTGTCATACCAGAGTTCAGTCTGGTCATCGTTCACTGCTCTCCCTCAATGTCAGGTTTGTGCTTTATTAGGTAAGGAGACCAAAACTGCACACAATACTGCACAATGTTCAAGATGGGGGCTCACCAAGGCCCGGTAAAGCAACAGTAAGACCCCCTTACTCCTGGCCTCAAATCCCCCTGAAATGAAGGTCAACACCCCATTCATCTTCCTATCTGCTTTCTGATCCTGTAATATTTATTCAGTGGCTGTTGTAAAGGGAAATCCAGATACATTTCAATGTTACAGCTACCCACCTGGTGGGTCTATATGCACTGGTAAGTGTCCCAGTGCCATTCCCAGGATTGACTTCTGGCTTCAGAACTCACTGCCCTGTATGGACGGCGGAGGTTGGTGAAGAATGAAACAAAAGGAAGCGTAAGTCCCTTTATAGAGTAACATTTTCCAACCTTTTCAAATGCACTTTGAAAGAAGGAACCAGACAGGTGACGACTCAATGAATGGAAGCACACTAAGAAGCTCAAAGAGTTCTTCTCCACACATCCCAGAATGTGACTGGACTGGGTAATATACAAGTTGAAAAAGCATAGGGGCACGTAAACATAGTCTTCATTCATCGAGGCATAGATCTGTTAGGCCAAGATTGAATACTGTGTACAGTTCTGAGAGCCATATTACAGGAGGGATGTGATTGAACTGGAGAGGGTGCAGAGGAGATTCGCCAGGATGTTCCCTGGGATGCAGCATATCAGCTATGGAGAGAGGCAGAATAAGCTCGAGATGTTTACGTTTGGAGCAGAGAAGGCTGAGGGTGACATGATTCAGAAGGATAAGGTTATGAGGGGCATGGACAGTGTGGACAGACAGCAGCTGACCTTTTAGTCAGCGGGAGAAGAACAAGGGGGAGCACATTCTTAAAGTGAAGGGTTTGAGATTTAGAGGGGATTTGAGGATCATTTTGCGCCCAGAGCGTTTTGCAGTCTGGAATGTACTATCGGAGAGGGAGCTGTCACGGGTAACCTCACATCTGTTACAAAGTACTTGGACGACCTCTTGAAGTGTCATAACATTCCCAGCTATGGGGCTTAGTGTAGAAAAGTGGTTCTAATGTAGACCATGCTGTACGTCTGATGGTGCAGAGTCTATGCTTCTGTGAGTGTATGGTTGTACAAGGTCAATCATCGAAAAGCTTATGACAGGAATTGTTGGGTTGCAGAACACTCTATATGCATAAGGGTAATAGGAGTGAACTTTAACCACTTCATAAAGTATGTCAATGTCAAAATTAAGGGAAAACAACGTGCAGCTTCGTTACAGTCTGAAACCACAAAATGGAGAATGAAGAACAGGGGAGTGGCAGAACTATGCAGCAAATATTTCAGTTATGTCTTCACAGAAGAAATCAAAACGAAAAGCAATCCTCCCAGCAATACTAGGAAAGTTTAATCTGGTGGGAAGGTGGGGAATAGAATGAAATTAGCAAATAAACGTTATGGAAAAAGTAATTTAACTGAAAGTAATGGGCTGAGGCAAAGTGATTTATCAAATGGGAATCACATTTGAGAAACTGACTTTTAGCAAAATTATGGAAAAGCAATCAATGCAATACGATTGGATTTTCAGAAAGCTGATTGATAAAGCCCCAAGCCTACTATGCAAATTAGAAACATATGAGACTGGGGCTAATAGAAGGGCATGGTTTTACAATGGGAGAGCTAACAGGAAACAGGGAGTAGGAATAAAACAATGTTTTCGTTTAGAGCGGAGGACTCGGGGGTATAGCAGGATTCAGTGCTTGGGCCCTAGCTATTTCAAATACACACCAAACTTTTGTTAGATGGAATCAAATGCAATATTTCCAAGCCTGCTGAGTGCACTATTCAATGTCGGACTGTGAGCGGGTGAGGAAGATGAAAACAAAAGCTCCAATGTGCCTGAGGCAAGTGGAGTGTCTGTGCAAAGACGGGGCAATGTGGGTAGATGTGACGTTGTGCCCTTTGATGGGAAAAAGAGAACGGCAGCCTAACATTTGAAAAGCTCTTATAATCTATGTGTCGATGAATGAAGGCTACGTTTACGGGCCCCTATGCATTCTCAACTTGTGTATTACCCTGTCCAGTCACATTCAGGGATGTGTGGAGAAGCACCCTCTGAGCTTCCTAGTGTGTTGCTATACATTGAGTACTCCCCTGTCTGGTTCCTTCATCCAAAGTGCACCACCTCATATTTATCAGGGTTACATTCCATCTGTGATTGATCTACCCATCTGAACATTTCATCTGTATCTTCCTGTAACATAAGACCTACCTCCTCACTGTTAACCACCCAGCTAATCTTTGTGTCCAACACAAACTTGCTCATCTCACTCTGCCCACCCCCGTCCATATTCACAGATACACCATTTATGAATACCACAAATAATAAGGTTAAAGATCACACAACACCAGGTTATAGTCCAACATGTTCATTCGCAGACAATAGCTTTTGAAGTGTTGCTTCTTCATCAGGTGGTTATGCACTTTGAAAGCTCGTGCCTCCAAATAAACCCGTTGATCTATAACCTGGTGTTATGTGATTTTTAACTTTGTCCACCCCAGTCCAACACTGGCACCTCCGAATCACAAATAATAAGGGACACAACACTGATTCCCGTGGTACACCATTGGACACCAGCCTCCAGTCACACAAACAGCCTTCTACCACCACCCTCTGTCTCCTACCACTAAAGTTGATTTAGATGCAACTTGGCAAGTTATTAATGGTCCTACCTGTTCCCTGGTTATTCTTTTCTGATTGACACATTGTAGATTATCTGGGGATTCGCCCTAATCTTGCCTTGCCAGTAGGTTTCAATGCCCCTGTGTTAGTCAGTCCTCTCCGACTGAACGAATTCCTCTTTAGAACATAGAACATAGAACATAGAACATAGAAGAATACAGCGCAGTACAGGCCCTTCAGCCCTCGATGTTGCGCCGATCAAAGCCCACCTAACCTACACTAACCCACTATCCTCCATATACCTATCCAATGCCTGCTTAAATACCCATAAAGAGGGAGAGTCCACTACTGCTACTGGCAGGGCATTCCATGAACTTACGACTCGCTGAGTGAAGAACCTACCCCTAACATCAGTCCTATATCTACCCCCCCCCCTTAATTTAAAGCTATGCCCCCTTGTAATAGCTGACTCCATACGTGGAAAAAGGTTCTCACTGTCAACCCTATCTAACCCCCTAATCATCTTGTACACCTCTATCAAATCACCCCTAAACCTTCTTTTCTCCAATGAAAACAACCCCAAGTGCCTCAGCCTTTCCTCATAGGATTTTCCTACCATACCAGGCAACATCCTGGTAAACTTCCTCTGCACCCGTTCCAGTGCCTCCACATCCTTCCTATAGTATGGCGACCAAAACTGCACACAATATTCCAGATGCGGCCGCACCAGAGTCCTATACAACTGCAGCATGACCTCAGGACTCCGGAACTCAATTCCTCTACCAATAAAAGCCAGTACGCCATATGCCTTCTTCACTGCACTATTTACCTGGGTGGCAACTTTCAGAGATCTGTGTACATGGACACCAAGATCCCTCTGCTCTTCCACACTACCAAGTAGTCTACCATTAGCCCAGTAATCCATCTTTTTATTACTCTTACCAAAGTGAATCACTTCACACTTAGCTACATTGAACTCCATTTGCCACCTTTCTGCCCAGCTCTGCAGCTTCTCTATATCCCGCTGTAACCTACCATATCCTTCCTCACTGTCTACAACTCCTCCGACGTTCGTATCATCCGCAAACTTGCTCACCCAACCTTCTAACCCTTCCTCCAGGTCATTTATAAAAATGACAAACAGCAATGGTCCCAAAACAGATCCTTGCGGAACACCGCTAGTGACGGCACTCCAAGATGAACCTTTGCCATCAACTACTACCCTCTGTCTTCTTCCAGAGAGCCAATTCCTAATCCAAACCTCCAACTCACCCTCTATGCCATATCTCTGTATTTTCTGCAGTAGCCTACCATGGGGGACCTTATCAAACGCCTTACTAAAATCCATATATACCACATCTACCGCTTTCCCCTCATCTACCTCCTTAGTCACCTTCTCAAAGAATTCAATAAGGTTTGTGAGGCACGACCTGCCCTTCACAAAACCATGCTGACTATCCTTCATCACATCATTCTTATCCAGATGTGCATAAATCCTATCCCTTACAATTCTCTCTAAGACTTTGCCAACAACAGAAGTGAGACTCACTGGCCTATAGTTACTAGGATTATCCCTACTCCCCTTCTTGAACAAGGGAACCACGTTTGCTAGCCTCCAGTCCTCTGGCACTACTCCGGTCGACAAAGAGGATACAAAAATCAAGGCCAATGGCTCTGCAATCTCCTCCCTTGCTTCCCAGAGAATCCTAGGATAAATGCCATCAGGCCCAGGGGACTTATCTATTTTCACCCTTGCCAGAATTTCCAACACCTCTTCTCTACATATCTCAAAGCCATCCATTCTACTTATTCGTGCCTCAGTATTCATATCGACAACAATGTCCTGTTCCTGAGTGAATACTGACGAAAAGTATTCATTCAGCGCCTTCCCAATCTCTTCAGCCTCCACACACAACTTCCCATTACTATCCTTGATTGGACCTATTCCTTCCCTAGTCATTCTTTTATTCCTAACATACATATAGAAAGCCTTAGGGTTTTCCCTAATCCTACCAACTAAGGACCTTTCATGTCCCCTCCTTGCTGCTCTTAGCTCTCTCTTCAGGTCCTTCGCGGCTACCTTATAACTCTCAATCGCCCCTATTGAACCTTCACGCCTCATCTTTACAAAGGCCGCCCTCTTCCATTTAACAAGGGATTCCAACTCCTTATTAAACCACGGCTCCCTCACACAACCCTTTCCTCCCTGCCTGATAGGTACGTACTTATCAAGGACACTCAATAGTTGCTCCTTGAACAAGTTCCACATATCAATTACGCTCTTGCCTTGGAATCTACTTTTCCAATCCACACATCCTAAGTCATGCCTCAACGCATCATAATTTCCCTGCCCCCAGCTATAACTCTTGCCCTGTAGTACACACTTATCCCTCTCCATCACTAGAGTAAAAATCACCGAATTGTGGTCACTGTCCCCAAAGTGCTCACCTACCTCTAGTTCTAATACCTGGCCTGGTTCGTTACCCAGAACCAAATCCAGTATGGCCTCACCTCTTGTTGGCTTATCTACATATTGTGTCAGGAAACTCTCCTGCACACATTGCACAAACACTGACCCATCTAACGAACTTGAGCTATAGCTTTCCCAATCAATATCAGGAAAGTTAAAGTCTCCCATAACAATCACCCTATTACTGTCACTCTTCTCCTGAATCATCTTCGCAATCCTTTCTTCAACGATTCTAGGACTATTACGAGGCCTGTAAAAGACTCCCAACAGGGTGACCTCACCTCTCCTATTCCTAACCTCAACCCAAACTACCTCAGATGGCAAATCTTCGTCCATCTTCCTTTCCACCGCTGTAATACTATCTTTGACAAGCAAAGCCACACCCCCCCTCTTTTGCCCCCACCTCTGACCCTACTAAAACATTTAAACCCTGGAACCTGCAACAGCCAATCCTGTCCCTGATCTAGCCACGTCTCCGTAATAGCCACAACATCGAAGTCCCAGGTACCAACCCACGCTGCGAGTTCACCTACCTTATTTCGTATACTTCTGGCATTAAAGTATACACACTTCAAGCCACTCTTCTGTTTACAGGCACCCTCCTTTAAGATTGATGCCATATTCCTAACCTCCCTACACTCCAGGTCCTGCACCCGAAAGCTACAGTCTGGGTTCCCATGCCCCTGCAGAGTTAGTTTAAACCCCCCCCAAGAGCACTAGCAAACCTCCCCCCAAGGATACTGGTGCCCCTCAGGTTCAGGTGCAGACCATCCTGTTTATAGAGGTCCCACCTTCCCCAGAAAGAACCCCAGTATCCCAGTACCGAAATCCCTCCCTCCTGCACCATCCCTGTAGCCACGCATTTAACTCTTCTCTCTCCCTATTCCTCGACTCTCTATCACGTGGCACGGGTAACAAACCAGAGACAACAACTCTGTTCGTTCTAACTCTGAGCTTCCAACCTAGCTCCCTAAAAGCCTGTCTAACATCCACAGCACTCCTCCTACCTATGTCATTGGTGCCAATATGGACCACGACTTCAGGCAGCTCTCCCTCCCCCTTAAGGACCCGGAAAACACGATCAGAGACATCACGTACCCTTGCACCTGGGAGGCAACTTACCAAACGTGAGTCTCTCTCGTTCCCACAAAACCGCCTATCTGTGCCCCGAACTATCGAGTCCCCAATTATTATTGCTCTGCTCTTCTCCACCCTTCCCTTCTGAGTAGCGGGGACAGGCTCCGTGCCAGAGGCCTGAGCCCCGTTACTTACCCCTGGTAAGTCTTCCCCCCCCACAAGTATCCAAAACGGTATACTTGTTCTTGAGGGGAACGACCACAGGGGGTCCCTGCACTGGCTGCTTCCTCCCAGTCCCCCTCACTGTCACCCATCTATCTGCCATCTTTGGAGTTACTACTTCCCTATAGCTCCGATCTATGACCCCCTCTGCCTCCCGAATGATCCGAAGTTCATCCAACTCCAGCTCCAGTTCCCTAACACGGTCTTGGAGGAGCTGGAGATGGGTGCACTTCCTGCAAGTGTAATCAGCAGGGACGTCCATGGCATCCCTCACCTCATAAATGTTGCAGGAGGAACATTGCACTGCCTTCACTGCCATCCCTCTAAAGCTAACCTTTATTTTAAACAAAAAACTGGGTCTAAAGAATACAACAAGCAAAATTCGGCACTTACCTCCTTACCACAACGGATCTTATTATTAGGTTAGAGGAGGAGGGCGGGTGGGAGGCACTACCTCTGTAGTGCCTCGGGTTCTTCAGCTGCGCGCTTTTAAAGGGGAAACAAACCTACCCAGGTAAGCTTATGCTCTACCTGCTTCCGGGTCTCGGCTGCCTCTCTGGTCGTCGTCACTTCCCCCTGCTGCTCCCGCTCTTTCTGTGAAGAGAGTGAAAAAAAACACCGCTGCCCGCTACCGGTAAGTACTTTTAAAACAAACAGTCTTACCTTAGCTGCTGCTCGCACTCAAAATTGCGGTCTTCAATGGCCTGTCCCTTATTTTGCCATTATTTGTCTTAAATGTGGAGTAGAAAGCCAGGGAAGCATTCTGTTTATTTCCACCTTGTCATATGTTTTGTGAATTTTCTAAATTTCACTGTGATCACCTCTCATTCTTTGAAACTCCAGAGCTCGTAGGCCAAGTTTCCTCATCAGGCAATCTCGTCACCTGTGGGATTAATATGGAGAATGTCTATTGCACTTCCTCTGTGGTCAGTATATTCTTTCTCAGATTAGGACACCAACCCTGTACACAATACTCCAGGTACAGTCTCACCAACCTTGTACACAATACTCCAGGTACAGTCTCACCAACCCTGCACACAATACTCCAGGTACAGTCTCACCAACCCTGTACAAAATACTCCAGGGACCGTCTCACCAAATCTGTACACAATACTCCAGGTACACTCTCACCAACATGCTGTGAAACTACTTCAACATGTCGTTGCATCGATATTCTGACGTCTTTAATTGAAGGTGAACCCAAGTTTAACTTGTCACTTACATACATTGTTCTCAATACCCTTCAAAAAATTCCGTAGTTATCAAGTGTATTTTCCCTTTCAGAAATGGAGACAGATTCTCTCCAATGTTGCTGTTAATTTCTAAATATCCAATATCGCATCCTGTCTCATAGATTCCAAACGTTTCTCTACAGATGTCAAGTTAATTGGTCTGCATTTCTTCACACTATCACTTTTTCCCTTTCTAGGAGCTTGGATCCATTGCATTCATCTCCCTACCATGCTTGGATCACGTGTATTACCTTCATTTTATCTACCATGGCTTTCCAGCCTCTGTGGAATATACATGAAAATAAAACACAGCCATTGACAGTGCAATTAATACTTCTGTTGCTGATCTATTTCTGGCATTTTGAAATGAATTTTATCTGTTTCGTTCGACATGGCAATGTTTAATGCAGCTACATGTTCAGTCCTACCTTGTTACTGATATGAATGGACTTTGTGTTTTTAGTTCCACGAGCCCTAAACGATCACTAGGTATTTCTGGGTTATTTTCTGGATCTTTCTCCATGATGACAGATGCAGCGTAACGTTTCTCCACAATAAACTCTCCTCTCCCGATTACAAATTTCCACATTTGACCTTACTTTTGTTTTGTTTCCTTTGAAATACAGATTGTAGATTTGTGCAGTCCTGGTATTCCTGTGTGTGAGCATGCAGGTTCGCTTTTTGATTTCCTTATCATTTTCATCGCCCTCCTTTTCTGTATTGTAAATTTCTGACATTTCTCAGGTTTCCACAATGTCTGGAATTCTTATGAAGTCACTTCTTATAATTAAAATAATCTTCAATTTGTTATGTTAACCATCATTAAGTCACTTTATCACTCTTTGGTGTTTTTACATTAAAGAAATAGATTTTTAATTCAAACGTTGCAGTATTTTCATGTAACAGATATGTACCGAAGAACATTGCAAGAAGACAGAGAAGAGATTGCGGGAGCCTGGCTGATATTTTTATATCATCGCTGGCCACGGGTGATATCCCAGATAACTGGAGGACAGGGAATGCTGTGCCCTTATTCAAGAAAGGCTACAAAGAAAAACTTGGTAACTATAGACCAGTAAACCAGACATCTGTAGTAGGTAAACTACTTTAGAAGGTTCTGAGAGATAAGATATACATACATTTGGAAAGGCAGGGTGTGATTAAGAGCAGGCTGCACGGCTTTGTGTATGGGGCAGATGGAGGCCACTTGCTCCAAATACCTGGTCCACAGTAACACAGGCTCTCTTTCAATCCCTCCAGACTGTCACACACGGTTTGGTGAGTGTTGTAAAATGTTATTTTGAAATACAGTCTGGCTTCGAAAGATGCCCCTGGTCTCTTCACAAAGCGCCTCCTCTCTGCAACTTGTGCTTCATTTGTTGGTCATGGTCTAGACCAAGATCCATTATGAATAAAGCCCCATACCTCACCCAGAGATGACTCAAAGTGCTACGCCCTTTCTGAATGCAACATTCAATAATAGATAGTCTAGGAACATTACAACCATGAACATTTTAATTACAGAAAATATGAACATAAGGAACAGGATCAGGTAATTCGGACGGTCAAGCCATTGTATACGAAAATGGCTGATCTACTGTTAGCGTTACCCAATCAATCACACCCATGGGTTCTCTGACAGGTCAAAAATGCATCTCCCTCCTCCTTAAATACTTTCAGTGATTAAGCTCCTTTACCTCTCTACACCAGATAATTTCAGACATTGATTTCCTTCTGTGAGAGGGAAAGACTCCCCCCACAGACACCGTCACCTATTGAAAGGAACAAGAGGTGAACATAAGGTCTCAGGACAGATTACCAAGACAGTATTTGACTGAGGGTGTCATCGCGACCACCTACTTATTTGAGTTTAATGGGAATCAGGTGTTTCCTCCCTACTGGTTGGGGTCTTTCAGAGCACAAAGGAAGATGTATGTGGGCGGTGGCTGACAATCCTCTCAGTCCCAGGACATCTGTTGAGGTGATCCTCAGGTTAACTTCCTCAGTATAAACATCTTCAGCTCCTTCATCAACGTTTACGCGGGCCACATCCCTGGTACCACTCCACTCCACTCCCCCCCCACTCCGCCGATCCATCATAAGATCAGAAGCGGGGTGATCACTGAAGGTCACACAATGTTCAGAACATTTTGTCCCCCCTCAGCTCCTGAACCAGTCTCTATGTCCATGTGCAGCAAAGCCTGGACAGCAGTCAGGTTTGTGTTGTTAAAGTGTCAGTAACATTCATGTAACAGCACGGCCAGACACTGCACATTTCCATAGTTAAAACATGAGCTCATTCAGCACCACAAGCTAGTTACATGATATATGGAAGCCATTCTGCCCATCTAAAAAAATGAACAAAAGCAGGGACAGCCCATTCAATCGTGCTGCCTGTTCCACAGGAAGAGGAGGGCTCCAGTCAGTACATTGAGCTGTTAAACAGGAACAGGCAGAGCCCAATCAGACACTTGATACTGTTTTATGGGAGCAGGAGAGGCCATTCAGCCCCTTAAGACATTTATACGGGAACATGTGGTGGCATTGATGCTCCAACCTGAAAGACCAATTGAGCAGACACTGCACTCATAGACAGCTCACGATTTTCCTCGTGGCTCCATTGCCTGTGGGACACATGTTCTGTGTCGCCGGCAGTGAGGAAGGAAACCAAATGTTTTCTACCAAGTCTCAAAGAGGCATCTTCCATTTCCGAGAAGACAGATCCATGTTCTCCGTGGGGGTCAGAAGTTGATGGAAATAGTTAACTGTTTTACCATGTAAGTATTGAGGCTCCTGTCGGGATTGTGGATTACATGACGTTCATAATGTGGAGAGAGGATAGTCAAAGACTGACTCTCTCTCTCTCTCAATCAAAATGGGGAGTGGCGTGGGGTGAGAGGAACATTCCGAGAGGCTTTTAACGAATCGACAATCATGTAAACCTAGTAATAAACAAGCCATGGAATTTATCACCGTATCATTGTTTGTTTGGAATATAATGCGTGACAGTCCATCCCCTTACGGTTCAATGCAATAATCTTATTCCCTCAAAGCACTACACATTAATCCTCATGCACTCCCGATGGTACAATCAACCTAACAATGAGGCTGGTGAAGCTCCTTTACACTCTTGCTGCCAAGAGGCGTATTCCTTATAAAAGAGAGAAAATCTGTCCACAATACTCCAAATACTATCTCATCAACACTCTCAGGGTTGATCGCAATAATTCTGTTCCCTCACTTAGCTGTCTCAGCTTGTTTCCTGTGCTGTAAAAAGCCATTACCTCTCTCTCACTGCGAATGATGTGGAATTTAGACATTTCTTACATTTGTACGTCAGCATCAATAAAGTCATCACCAGAGTACCGATGGAGATGAATATCATTCTCGGAGGGAGACTCTATTATAAAGTCTTCACTCGAAACAGGGAATGGTCACCTACCTGAATGGAAATGACTTGCAGGAACATGGAAATCAGGCAGGGGAAGGGAGGTATCTTTTCTTTTATTCTGCTCTCACGGGATGTGTGCAGCCCTGGTCAGACCAGTATGTTATGCTGATCCTGAACTGAGTAACTGTTTCAGCTGTTCCACAGGTTAGTACAAAGTAAAACACATCGCAGTACATTTGCAGTCTCACAGAGACCTGACCAGGGATGGATGACCCATGAACCTCTCTACAGGACATGAGGCAAACACATAGGCTTTGTTCAAAACAAGTGGTGATGATTTAATTTACATTCCATCAACTTCCTTCATGAGACACTAAAAGATTATTATTCTGTGCCGTTTGATTATGAGTCAATGACTTGACCACCATGCACTGTCTGTCCATCTTACAGATTCTGTGGAGAGGACAATTAATCATCTCAAGTACAAATATTTTGTGACGTAAGCATAGTTAGAAGAGACTTGAAACGGTTATATCTGGATTTACCAAAGGCACAAACGATGGATTATTCAGCAGTTGCATTGAGGCTGAGAAGGAGACTGAAATATCCTGATAGTGGCCTTGGGCAGGATTGGTGAGCGGGGAGAATATGTATGAATGGAAATCTGTATGGAGAGAAAAGATCATAGAGTTTAAGAACAGTCTGGTTTCTCCTCACATATTGTTGAGTAAGTTGTGAATAGTAATTTGCTAGTTATAATTTGTAAGGAATAAAATTTTTGACTGTATCTGAAAATGATGACTTCCAAATTCTAAAATGTGAATATGAACAGCAATTCAGTTCAACTCAGCTTAATAGTCAGATGGAATGACTTACCAGGAACACCAACTATGGCGCGGATGGGATAGTAACCACCTTGAATAATCCAAAGGATATCTTCGATCTATGATGCTAATGATATCCAAGGCTGAGAAAGGTATTAAAGACCGAAGGATAAATTCCTGTCTGTTGTAATATTCCTTTCCAATGTTCTCAGATTCAGATCCATTATGGGAGCATTCCAGTCTAATGTTCTCAGATTCTGAAGTCTCCTCTCCCTGACTCTCGAGCTGCTGATCTCTGTTAGTCCAGTCAATGATGCTCCCGCCCATACTGGGATAACACATTGAACCGAGTCTTTAATTAACAGAAGAGGCAAACCCTCCAGTGACACATTTCTGATCCATGGAGACGGACATCAATCACAGTCTCTGAACAAATAGCTCCAGCCAACGCCTTTCAATTCAATATTGTTTTATTAAAATTCAAAACAATGATTCAAACTTTCGCATTCTGAATGGGATTTGTGAGGGTGACTGATGGAACAAATCTTGAGACCGGTAGATCAATTGAGAAAACCATTCAATCTGACTTGGATGCAGGAGAAATGTTATAAGTTTATCAGAACGCAAACATGTTTCTCTGTTTATAAATGGAAACATACATCCTGGAACTATTGATCAAGCATCATAATTTCAATTAAACATTGAGGCAATTTTTATACTTCATGCTCTGAGGGGAGTGTGTGTCTGAGAAACGTGGGATTATAACAGACAAATGGCATGGATATGATAACAGAGAATTGAACGTGACAAATGCAATTCAGATTGTTATTCCAGGTTCAGAGAGAGGTAGATGAGGCCTGTGCTATTGATGTCCTCGATGTTCGTGAACTGTGATGAAGTGTCATTTACTGGACTTCAATTACAGTGTGATTATGGCATTGTGGAGGAGACAGAAAACAGAGAGAATTGTGGGACATGGCAGTTCAGACTGGAGGGAGGGACAATAATATTCCCCAGTCATCAGTATTGGAATGTTACCCTTTATAACTCATATGAAGAACAGATTCAAGGATACATTTAAAGTGAGGAATGAGGAGTAAAATCTGTTTATTGATCACAAAATACAGGACAAAATGATTTTCTGTCCATACTAAACTATGGAAAGTATAAGGAGATAAGATATATTCATGATATTGAGCTACATAAATTGAAAAGTGTATTACAAAACCACGGAAGTGGTGTACAATCTTTCTCAATCATTATTTTGCCCACAGCTGAGATGCTGATTTCCCCTCTGTCAGTGATCCACCTCATTGAGATTCTCTAGCACAGTATCTTAGTATCGAGCAGGATTCTCAGTTCCTGCTGCTTTCACCCAGTCTGTTTAAATTTAACCACCTTCTCACTGTAAAAAAATAACTTGGCCTTTCGAACTCTCTTTAACTGTCAGCAACTCAGCTGTATGATATTATTGAAGATAAATGTTCTGGGACCACAGTCAGTATCTGCACAGCGCACACAGGGTATGGTAATAGATAAAGACCTTGCAGACCGTGAGAATGTCTAAATAAAACTTCCAATTTCTGTCTGTTCCTGTCTATCTCCCCTCATGCTGTCTTCTGATCTATCCAACTCACCCTCGTTTTACCATCCCTCCAATCGCTCCCTGTTTCAAAATTGTGCAGTTGCACAGCTTGATGTTCGACTGGAATAACACAACTATTATAGGACAAGCCAAATAGAGAACAGCCAGTGAATTCCTTGAGGCATGGCACTCATCCACGGATTTTATCATTAAACACATCGACCTGGACTCAATGCATAGGTCACTGCAGTGGACAGCTGGAACTGACAGTCTGACGCGGCAGAGACAAACCACTACAAATGCTGGAGGAAACAACACAGAAGCGCTTCACAGGAGGCTCCCAAGCACTGAGGATGTCGCCTAGACAGGGGACGAAATGTCTGCAACACAAATTCCCAGCTCGGTGAACAGAATCACAACAACAAGCACCCGAGCTACGAATCTTTTTACAAACGTTGCGGCTATTTTGGTGAAATGGATAGAGCAGGGACAGGACTGATCGTTGGTTGGTCCGGGGTTTAGATGCTTCATTAAGAACAAGTTAGGTACTAAAAGTGGCGGGAGGTGGAGGCATTGTTAATCAAAGACAATATTACGGTGGCAGAAAGGATGTTTGGTAAGGACTCGTCCACTGAGTTAGTATGGGAAGAGGTTAGAAACAAAAACAGAGAGGTCACCCTGTTTTTATTTCTCTACAGCCCTCTGAAAAGTTCCAGAGATGTAGCGTAAGGATTACAAAGATGATACTGGATAGGAGCGAAAATAACAGAGTAGTTGTTATGGAGGACTTTACTTTTCCAAATAGTGACTGGAAACGCTACAGTTCAATTACTTTATATGAGTCAGTTTTAGTCCAATGTGTACAGAATGGTTTCCTGACACAGTATGTACATTGGCCAACAAGGTACAAGGCCAAATTGGATTTGGTACTGGGTAATTAACCAGACCAGGTATTAGAATTGGAGGTAGGTATACACTTTGCTGATAGTGACCACAATTCAGTTATGTTTACCTTAGCTTTGGAAAGGGACAGGTCTATACCGCAGGGCAAGTGTTATAGCTGGGGGAAAGGCAATTATGATGCGATTAGGAAAGGTTTTAGAATACATAGGATGGGGAAGGAAACTGCAGGGGATGGGCACAATTTAAATGTGGAGCTATTTCAAACAACAGCTACTGTGTGTCCTTGATAAGTTTACGCATGTCAGAAAACAAGGAAGTGGTCGAGTGAGGCTGCTGTGTTTACTGAAGCAGTTGAATCTCTTGTCAAGAGGAAGAAGGAGGCTTATGTAAAGATGAAACGTGAAGGTTCAGTTCGGATGCTTGTGAGTTACAAGTTATCCTGGAAGGACGTAAAAAAAGAGATAAGAATAGCCAAGAGAGAGTATGAGAAGTCTTTGGCAAGTAGGATCCAGGAAAACCCTCAAGCTTTGTATCAGTATGTCACGAATAAAAGAATGACCAAATTAAGATTAGGGTGAATCATGGATAGTAGTGTGAAGTTGTGTGTGTAGTCCAAGGAGATCGCACAGGCACTAACTAAATATTTGAATCAATATTCACAATGGAAAGACAATGCTATCTGGGCCTATATGCAGTAAAGGCTATTAGACTAGATGGGATTGAGGTTCGTAAGGTGGAGATGTTAGCAAATCTGGAGAGTGTGAAAATAGATAAGTTCCCTTGGCCAGATGGAATTAATCCCAGGATTCTCTGTGAAGTTAGAGAGGAGGTGACACAAGCATTGGTTCGAATCTTTACATCGCCATTGTCTACAGGAATAGTGCCAGAAGACTGGGCGACAACAAAGGTTGTCTCTTTGTTCAAGAAATGGAGAAGAGACAACCCTGGTAATTATATACCAGGTTGACTTTGGTTATGGGTAAAGTGTTGGAAAGGTTTATAAGAGATAGGATTTATTCTCACCTAGAAAGGAATCCTTTATTAGGGATAGTCAACAAGGTTTTGTGAAGGGTATGTCATGCTTCACAAATCTTACTGAATTCATTGAGAGGTAACCAAACAGGTGGGTCAGGGTAAAGTGGGGTATAAGCATTTCAGTAAAACATTTGAAAAGTCCACCATGTTAGGCTATTGCAGAAAATATGGAGAGTGTGGTGTTGGAAAAGCAGAACAGACGAGGCAGCGTCCAAGGAGTAGGAGAGTCGATGTTTCACTTGTAAGGCCTTCACCAGGAATCAGTGTTCTGGTCTCCAGCATCTGCAGTCTTCACTTTCTCCGAGCTCCTCGGATGCTGCCGGACCTGCTGTGCTTTCCCAGCACCACACTTTCAAATCTGATCTCAATAATCTGTAGTCCTTACTTTCTCACAGAAAAATACGGAGACGTAGAATTGAGGGTGATTTAACGTTTTGGATCAGAAATTGGCTAGCTGAAAGAAGACAGAGGGTGGTAGTTGATGGGGAATGGCCATCCTCGAGTTCAGTCGCGAGTGGTATACTGTAAAAATCTGTTTGGGGGTGACTGTTGTTTGTCTATTTGAAAATGACCTTAATGAGGGAATAGAAGGATGAATTAATAAATTTAGGGTTCGCTGTAAGGTTGGTGGAGAGATGGGTACTGCTGAAGAATGTTGCCGGTACTGAGCTGTAATGTTCTATGTTCATGGACCTACAATGGGCTGAATAGCTTCCTTCGGTGATTAACAATTTGGAGGGACTCTGACCCACAATAAAAGCTTTAGGTGCCTGGAGAGACAAGCTGGTCCAGTAAAGGACACACACTGCACAAACATCCATCATCTCTTCCTGTTTTCTGATATACAGCGGCCTCAAAATATGAGTCCAAACAAAATAGATTGATTCAAATTCACGCAGTCAGAAGGACGTTCACCCGAGGGGATTACCGTCAGAGGATTCAATGAATAATATGATTTCAGAATAAGACAAATAATAAAATAATATCACAGCATCATAATGATTAGCAGCAGAGTAAAACTTACAGTTGCAAATAGTTTGAAGTTCAACATTGTGTTCATTTTTGGTCACTTTGCTATGGGAAGGATGCTATTAAACTGGAACTTTACAAGGATATTGCCAGGACTCAAGGGTCTGAGTCATAGGGAGAGGTTGGATAAGCTGGGACATTTCTCGTTAGAGCGCAGGAGATTGAGGAGCGGCATGAAGTGCTTCGAGAGGCCTTTCATGGCCCACATCCGTTCTAGTCTCCAAGCCTGCCTCGATCCCCTACAATTCCACGACAGATTCCTGCTCATTGACTATAGGTTCACCTTCAATACCATTATTCCCTTCAGAATAATCACAAAACTCCCTGACCTTAGTCTCGGCTCCGCCCTCTGAAATTGGATCCTCAGCTTTCTGACCTACAGTACACAATCAGTGAAAATAGGTAAGTGTGTCTCTTCCATGATAACAGTCAACACTTACCAAAAGATGTGTCCTCAGCCTCCTACTATACCCCTGTACACCCACGACTGTATTGCCAAATTTTGAATGAACGCCATCTCCATGTTCACTGATGACACCATTATAGTAGGACAGACATATAATGATGGCAAGCCAATACAGAATGGAAATAGAGGACTTTGTGATGTGCTGCACTGAGGCCAACCTCTCTTTCAACATCGGCAGAACTAACCAACTGATCAATGACTTCAGAAAGAAAGGAGGAGAACATGCCTCCATCTTCATCAATGGAACTGAAGTTGAATTGGTGGCATCATTAAGTTCCACGGAGTGACGATAACCAACATCCTGTCCTGGACTTCCCAGTTAGATGTAACAGTCGAGATGGCACAACAAGGCATCTTCGTTCTCTGGCAGCTCAGGACATTTGGCATGCCCACAAAGATCCTGACCAATTTCTACAAATGCACCACTGAGAGCAAACCATTCGTGTGCATAATGGTCTGGTGTGACAATAGCCCAGCCCAGGACAGTAAGAGAAATGACAGAAGGTTGTGTGCACAGCCCATGCCATGAAGGAAGCCAACCTCCCATCCATTGACTCCATTTACAAGGCTCGCTGCCGCCGAAAGACTGGCAACCAAAGACCATTCGCACACTGGATCACCTACAATCTCTTCCATCAGGCAGACAGTACAGAAGCTTAAACATACAAACCAGCGTCTCATGAACAGTATCTTCCCAGCCCATTATTAAACTGAGTAGTGGAAACTCTGAATTCAAATAGTGCTGATCTTATTCACGTTGATCTTGCCTATTGCATGCCATTTGTGGTGTAGCCTGTATGCCTCAGTCTGTTTTTAGTTTACCCTTTGATCTGTATGTCCTTGCTTATTGTAGGAGCGTGATTCCCCAGCGAGGGACAAAGACTCTGGAAGCACAGGGAATGGACGTTAATTCAAGCAAAAATTGTTTATAGCAGGGAGAGTACCAAAGGATCTTCCTCAAATTTGGCTTTGACATGAGAAGGCAATGGTTTCCTTAATCCTCAGCTCACATCAGAAGAGGGTCGCTGCTCCCAGTTACCTGGAGCTGTGGGGTGGTGGCTCCCTCCTAGTTTTCATTTGGTGGTGGGTGGCCTTTACCAGTCACCTCAGAGGGTTCGTCGTTTCCTGTTTGGGAGGTTCTGCCCTCCTTTCTCCCCGCAGCACTCTGTTTCATCTTTTGATGATGACCCTCCCTGAGCCCATCTTTGATTAGATTAGATTATTTACAGTGTGGAAACAGGCCCTTCAGCCCAACAAGTCCACAACGATCCGCCGAATCGGAACCCAACCAGACCCATTCTTCTACATTTTACCCCTTCAACTAACACAACGGGTAATTTAGCATGGCCAATTCACCTAACCTGCACATTTTTGGATTGTGGGAGGAAACCGGAGCACCCGGAGGAAACCCACGCAGACACGGGGAGAATGTGCAAACTTCACACAGAGAGTCACTGAGGCGGAAATTGAACCCTAGTCTCTGGCGCTGTGAGGCAGCAATGTCAACCACTGTGCTACCGTGCTGCCCATCTTCACCATTCGAGGATCTGCCTGTATTCTTACTGTGCAGCTGTCGTTTCCCTCTTTGCTAGGAGGTTTTGGTGGCCTGGCGCGTTTTCCGCCTCCTTTATTTGAAAGGAATCCAATTCTCTGCCTCCTTGGTTCCCCCTCCTCCATTGCCTCCATCTGTCCTGTAGGAGCTTGGATCAGTGCTGTCCCTACCTGCTGGCTGCTGTCTGCTCCGCTTCAGCCTGTCCTTTCTTCTGGGTGCCATCAGACACCGTTCCCTTGCTGGTTTGTGGTGCCTTGCTTATCTTTTACCGTCCACCTCTGGCAGTCTGTGCATAGGTGGCAGACGCTCGTCTTGGGCAGGCCATGTACATGTGGTCCGCCTCTCCACACAGATTACAGTTCTTGGCCTCTTTGCATTCCTTGGTCGGATGACCTTCCTGCTTGCAGTTCTGACAGATAGTAATCGTACAGTCAGCCGTAATGTGGCCTGACCTCCCACAGGTTTGGCACAGTTTTGGCTGCACTCCGTATGTCAAGTACACTCTTATCTCTCCGATTGCAAAAATGGAGGGTGTGTAGAGGATGTTCCCATGGCATTGACCCTCAGGGTTACCCTGACCTGCCGATTGCTGGTCCAGATTCTCAAAGGGTCAACCACATCAGTGCTTTCTGCCTCAACCTGGACGTATATTCCCAGGAAGGTGAGGACATCAGCTGCTGGAACATGGGGGCTGTACATATGAATCGCATTAACATGACTGCCCTGTGCAGGACGCACACACAACAGCAGATCAGTTGGAGAACAGAGGCTCCCCTTCCTTCTCCTTGAAGACCTTCAGGAGCTGCTCGCACTGCTTCACGCTCCTCAAGGTCACATCGAAATTGCCTGCCCCAGGAAAATGCTACATGCAGCACACATCTTTTTTAATTTCAAAAATATACTTTATTCATAAAATAATTTGATGGTCTGTACAGTTTGTCATGCCACACATGTATAAACATTTAAATGCAGATATCAGAGTTTATCATTTTTTATACAGGTATGTACATTTATCAAAAATATGTCCATATATTTAGCTGAGGCGTCAGCATAGTCCAAATCACTGCGTGGGCCCCCTGTTCTTCTTAGGGAGCCAGATGTTACACGGTGGTCTTTCCCCACCGCACCTTGGTGGCAGTTGCCCCAAGCTTCAACCCGTCCTTCAACATGTTTTCCTGGACCTTGGATTGTGCCAGTCTGCAGCACTCAGTCGGGATCAACTCCTTCATCTGGAAGGTCCAGAGAGCATCCTTCACTGAGTTGACGATCCTCTAGGCTCAGTTGATGTTCGTCTTGGTGTGCGTCTTGTGGAACATTCCATAGAGCACGGAGTGCCGTGTCACAGTGCTGCTCGGGACGAAGCTCGATAATCACCACTACATTCCTCTCCAGACGTCTTCTGCATAGGCACATTCCAGGAGATGCGTGACAGTCTCGACCCCACCCCCAGCCGCTTCGTCTGCTTCAAACCCACAGCACTCGAACAAAATCTTCTTCACGAACGCCATCCAATTGACAGGCGTACGATCGTCCACCTTCTGCACAGTTACCCTGACTGTGTTGCGAATGCCCTGGCCTGGGGTCCGGGCTGTTGCTGAGGCCATAGCTCCTAGCTTGGCTGGTCCCTGAATTGGTGTTAGGCCGAAGCCAGCATGAAGATCCACCAATTTCAGGACAGCACAACCAAACGATCCTCCACCGTCCAATCACGATCCAGCGATGATCTCGATGAGCTCTGATGACTCGCAACTCGACACCCGTCCTGATATGAACAGACACTTGTTCTTAGCCAAAAGGGACTCTATTAAAAATCTTTCTGAAAATCCAAGTTTAGTTCCTCTATTGCTTTCTCGTAATTAATCTACCAGTCAGTTTCTTAAATATGCTTCCCATTTTATCAACGTATGTTGAAGTTTTTTTTATGTCCATATTTTCAGTTCCAATAATTTTCCCAAATCAGTCTATTTACTAATTTCATACTCTATATATATATATTCAGTCTCAGGTTTTCTCCTATTGCTGGGAAGGTTTTGTTTATATCTTTTTTTCTGTGAAGACAGAAGTGAAGTAGTTGTGTCATGTGTCTCTGTTCTCCATTCTCCGTTCCCTGGTTTCAGACTGTACGGAAGCTGACACTTTGTCTGGAAAGAACAGTTGCTGTCTATTCACCCTGTCCATGCCTCTTGTAATCTTAAACCTGAATTACTTACCCACTCACTTTCTCTGCTCCAAGGGAAACAACTCGAGCTTATCTAGCCCCTTCTCCGCAGTTCATATGTCCCATCCCAGGGAACATCTCAGTGAATCTCCTCTGCACCTCATCCAATACAATCACATCCTTCATGTGATATGGCTACGAGAACTGCACACAGTATTTAATTTGGCCTTTCCAAAGTGCTATATACCTCTTATAATCTTTGGGTCAATGAACAAAGGCTATATCTACAGTCCTGCTTAACTCATCAATGATCATATCCAGTCACTTTCAAGGATGTGTGTAGAAGCAGCCTCTGAACTTCCTAATGTGCAGCCATTCATTGAATTCTCCCCTATCTGGTTCCATCTTTCAAAGTGCATCAACTCATATTTATCAGGGTTACATTCCGTCTGCCATTGATCATTTTCATCTGACCAATCCACCAGCATCCTTCTGTAATATAAGGCCTTGTTCCTCATTGCCAACCACCCCGTCAATCTTTGTTTGCAACACAGACTTGCTTATCACGCTCCCCCTACCCACTTCACATTCACATCACTTAAGGTTACCACGAATAATAAGGGATGCAGCACTGATCTGTGCGGTACACCAGGGGACATTGTTCTCCAGTCACACAAACAGCCTTCTACCACAAAGTTGAGTTTGGATGCAACTTGGCAAGTCACTAATAGGTTCCACCTTTTCCCTGGTTTTTCTGTTCCAGATGATATACCTGTGGAATATCTGGGGATTCTCCTTAATCTAGCCCTGCCTGCAGGTTTCCATTGCCCTGCATGCGTCAGTCCCCTCTGAATGAAGATTTTCCTCCTTATTGGGGTCTTAAATGGCCTGTCCCTTATCCTGCCATTATTTGCCTTAAGTGTAGAGTAGACAGCCAGACAAACATTCTGTTTGTTTCCACCTTGTCACATGTTTCGTATATTTTCTAAATTTCATTGTGTTGTTTGAAACTGGGGAGGTCACAACACAAGCCCCCCCACGGAAAATCTTGTCATCTGAGGGATTAATCTGGAGAATGTCCATTGCACGTCCTCTGTGATCAGTGTAATCTTTTTTAGATTAGTCACCAACACTGTACAAAATTGTCCGAGTATACTCTCACCAACGCTCTATGCAACTGCTTAATGATGTCTCTACATCAATATTCAGATTCGCTTAAACGAAGGCCAACCGAACTTTAATTTTCCAATTACATGTATTCTTCCAAATACTATTCACGATAATTGCATTTACGAACTCATTGTATGAGTTCTTATAGAAAGACTTCTGAAAATCCAAATGCACCACTTCCACAGGTTGTCCATTGTCTATGCTGCAAGAAACAACATCAAACAATTTCAAAGTTGTCAGGTATAATTTCTTTGTCAGAAAGAAATAGTGATTCTCTGTAATGTTGCTGTCCATTTCTAAATGCCCAATATCACATCTTATATATTAGATTCCAACTGCTTCCCTACAGATGTAAAATTAATTGGTTTGCAGTCATCTACATTATCTCTTCTTGCCTGCGTATATAGTTGGATCGTGTTTACTACCTTCCAGTTAGCTACAATGGCGTACGGCCTTTGGAGGATCTACAGGAAAATAAAACACAGTCACCGACTGTTCAATTAATATACTGTTTTATATCTGACATTTTGATGTGAAGTACATCTGGCCCATCAGACTTAGCAATGATCAACCTAGCTAGACTTTCAAATACTGCGTTGTTGCTGACACGCATTGACTTTATGTCTTTTGTTCCACAAGTCCCATGTGACCACTTGCTGTACATCAGAGATTTCCTGGAGCTTTCTCCATGATGACAGATGTGAAGTAACTGGTTAGTTTCTCTGCCCTTTTCCTTTTCCCCCACAATAAATTCTCCTCTGCCTTACAAAAGAGTGAGTGGACAGAGCTAGGTACGGTGGCCATCACCAAGGAGAAAGTGCTGGAAAAACTGAATGGCCTGACGGTAAGTAAATCACCTGGACCAGATGGATTCCAATCCAAAGTTCTAAGGCAGACAGCTGATGACACAGTGACGGCATTGGTAGTGATCTTTCAGGAGTCACGCGAATCAGGGAGATTCCGAGAGGACTGGAAAATCGCAAATGTGATGCCCCTGTTTAAAAAAGGGAGTAAATCAAAATACGGAAACTTACAGACTGACTAATCTAAACTTGGTGGTGGGTAAGATCCTGGAATCCATTGTGAAGGGTGAGATTTCTTAATAGTTGGAGGTGGATTGTAAAGTAGAACAAAGTTAGCATGGTTTCATCAAGGGGAGATCATGCCTGGGAAATCTGCTAGAAAACCTTGAGGATGTAGAGAGCTGCTTTGAACAAGGAAAGCCAATGGATATCATCCACCTGGACTTCCAGAAGGTCTTTGACAATGTGCTGACAGGAGGCTACTGAGTAAGGCAAGGGCCCACTGTGTTCGAGGCAAGGTACGAGCATGGATAGAGGTTTGGCTGTCTGGCAGGAAGCAAAGAGTGTCATTGAAAGTGTTCTTCTCAGGTTGACAGTAGGTGACAAGTGATGGTCCATAAGGCTCAGTGTTGGGACCACAAGTTTTCACTTTATGCACTAACAATCCAGATGAAGGAACTGAAGACATCCTGGCTACAGTTGAAGATGATACAATGATAGTTGTAGGGACAGGTCGGCTCAAGAAGGATTTGGGCAGATTAGGATAATGGGCAAAGAAGTGATAAATGCAGTACAAAGTGGGAAATTGTGTGAACATGCAGTTTGGTAGAAAGAATAAAAGCATGGACTACTTTCTAAATGGGGAGAAAATTCAGATATCTGGAGTGCAAAGGGACTTGAGAGTTCTACTCCAGGATTCTCGCAACGTAAACTTGCAGGTATAGTCATTAGTTAGGAAGGCAAATGCAATGACGGCATTTATTTTGAAAGAATTTGAATGTTAAAGCAGGGACGTACTTCTGAGGCTCGATGAGGCTCTTGTCAGACCATATTTGGAGTATTGTGCGCTGTTTTGAGCCTCATATCTCAGGAAGGATGTGCAGGCCTTGGAATGGGTTCAGAGGAGGTTCACGAGAATAGTCCCAGGAATGAAAAGCTTAACATATGAAACGTTTGAGGACTCTTGGTCTGTTCCTGATGGAGTTCAGAAGGATGAGGGGGATCTAATTGAAGCATCCAGAATACTGAATGGCCTGGATAGTGTGGATGTTGAGAAGACTTCCATTGGTAGGAGACTCTATGACCCAAGGACACAGCCTTAGAGTAAAGGGAAAACCTTTTAGAATGGAGATAAGGAGAAACGTCTTTAGCCAGAGAATGGAGAATCTATGGAATTCATTTTCACAGAAGGCGGTGGAGGTTAGGTCATTGAGTATATTTAAGACAGAGATAGATAGGTTCCTGAGTATCAAAGAGATCAAGGTTTACAGGGAGAAAGCAGGAGAATGTGGATGAGCAACTTGTCAGGCATAATTGAATGGTGGATCAGACTCGATGGGTTGAATGGCCGAATTTCTGTTCCTATGTCCGATGATCTTATGGTTGTAAACCGCAGCCGATAGCTTCCTCTCTATCACTTTGACCCTCCTGACAGCAAAGTGCAAGAGTAAAAAATCCCTGAGTCATCTTTACCAAACATGGAGGATTCCTGTTGAGGATTCATGGGAATCACTCCACTGCTTGAAGGAAAGGAAATTCTGCCAAATCCAATTGGTCCAGGAAGAAGTCTTATATCTGCAGTTTCTTTGAGTAGAATAATATCGGAGACAGAATAGCAGTTGGGACACATTATCACTTTTCCATTTGATATGAGTTCAACTACTATGCAACTCTGGAAACCATTCCTTATTCTTTTTCGTCTTAAGACGGGCATTTGTGTATGTGTCTGTACGTGCTTGACTCTGTGTCTCACATTTTTCGGGAAAATGTCCTAGGTTACACTTCAAATCGGTTGTTACCAGTGGAGAAGTGGGGCTGGTAAAGGAAACAGTGACTTTCCAACAGTGGTCGGAGAAGGAATGAAAAATTCTCATGGGACTGTTCAAAAAGGAATTCCTTTCCCCCGAAGTTTCATCCCAAGATGTCAGCTCATCTCCACCACTTCCAGTGTAATTACACATGGTCTATAAATGTTGACCGATCAACAACAGACACATTCCATGAACATATCAACAATGATAAACTGCAGCAGAATTAATTGGATAGGAACAAGACTGATAGATAAATCATTGGTGCCTTACAGAATTGTGCTGCCTGTGCACTTTGACTTTGTGCAGTTTCCTAGTATTGATTCAAAGTTGAGTTTATTCAACATTTAACAGACACGTGAATGGAGGAAAATTGTGGACAGACAGAAAAGTGCTGCGGAGACCACAATCAGATCAGCCATGATCTTATTGTCTGGTTGAGCAATGACAAAGTGTCTAATGACCCACTCCTGCTCCTCAGTCCTATTTCCTATGTTCCCTTCAGTCCTCACAACCACTCTGAACAGGAGCAAATAGAGACTACTTGCTCCAAATACCTGGTCCGCAGTAACACAGGATACCATTCAGTCATTACCACTGCGTGGTTTGGTGTGGGATGGAAAATGTGATGGGAAATCCAGGCTGGTTATGAAAGAGGCCTCCTATCTCTTTACAGAGTGTCTCCTCACTACAACTGGGGTTTCATTTGTTGGTCATGTTGTAGACTCAGATTCACTGTGAATATCTGGCCCATATCTCTCCCAGAGATGGCTCACAGAATACATGTCTCTCACTGTCTTCAACATTCAATAACAGCACTTCCAGGAAAATTGAAACCATTCACTTTCCAAAGAAAGAATATGAGAACATAAGAAACAGGAGCAGATAATTCCGATGCTCACGCCATTGTATGCGATCATCTCTGACCGACTGTTGTCATTAACTCCATTTTAATGGCCAATTCTTCACACCCCCTCAGCACTCTGACAGGTCAAAAATCCATCTATCACCTCGTTAAATACTTGCAGTGGTCTAGCTCCCCTAACTTTCTAGACCTGAGAATTGTTGACATTCACTACCCTCTATGAGAAGAAAACACTCTCCAGACAGATACCATCCTATTAACATTAACAGATGGGGTGAACGGATCTGCTCAGGTTTGAGGGATTGACCCCGATATCAAGGCAGGATATGATTGAAGATTTTATCCTCAGAGGTACTTAAACATCCAGAATCATGCATCCCGAACAAATTTTTTTAAAAAGCCATGAAATTTATCATCTTCTCAGTGTCTGTGTAGAACATAACGAGTGATTGTCCATCACTGTCAAGTTTCAATGCAATGATCTCTTATTCTCTGACAGTGCTCCAAATTAACCTTCACTCACTCCTCTTTTACCATCAGCCCAGGGATTACTCTGGTGAAATCTCTTTATACTGTCACTGTTGAAATGTGATCATTCCTTTAAAAGGAGAGAAAATCTATCCACAGTATCCCAAATACTGCCTCAACAACAATATCAATGATGATCATAATAATTCCATTCCCCCACTTCCCAGTCTCCATTTCTTTATTATGATGTAAAACCCCATTCCGTCTCTATGCACTGCCACTGACGTGGAATTTAAAAGTTTCTTACGTTTGTATGTCAGCATCATTAAAGCCAGCAGCAGAAGTGCCCGTGCAGATGACCATCACTCTTGGGGATAGACTCAGTGAGAAAGATTTCTCTTGAAATAGGGAATGGTCACCTACCTGAATGGAAATGAAATGTCGGAATAAGGAAAACAGGCACAGGAAGGGAACTAACTTTACCTTTGTTCTTCTTGCACGTAATATGTGCAGCCCTGGCCAGGCCAGCATGTTATATGGATCTTGAACTGAGTGACTGGTTCAGCTGTTCCACAGGACAGTAAAGAGTAAAACACATTGCTGTGAGGTGCACAGACCTGACTGGGGAAGGACAACCCATTGATTTCTTTGATGGACATGATGCAAGCAGATGGGCGTTTTCTCACAAATGATGATAGTTTCATTTCAATTACATTAATTTCCTTCATGAGATATCAACAGATTATTATTCTGTGCATCTAGATTATGTGCAATGTCTTAAGCAGCATGCAGTGCCTGCCTGTCTGACAGATTCTGTGCAGTGAACAAGTTCAACATACTCAAGAGCAATTATTCTGTAATTAACATGTGGTCAGAAGGGACTTGGTAACGTGTATCCAGATTTAACAAAGACACAATTGATAGTTTATTCAGAAGATGCACTGAGGCGGAGAAGGAGACGGAGATATCATGATGGCCCTCTTGGACAGGATTAGTGAGTGGGGAGGATATGGAAATGTACATCTGTGCAGGGCTAGAAGGATTATGGAGATTGAGAACAGTCTGGTTCTCCTCACATATTGGTGAATAATTTGTCATGAGTAATTTGCTCGATACAATTTGTGAGGAATGGAATATTTCATTGAAATTGAAAATGTTGACATCCACCTTTCTAAATTTTATATAATATCGACAGCAATTCAGTTTAACCTGGCTTAATGAACAGATAGAATAATTTACCAGGAACACCAACTATAGCGAGGATGGGATGATAACCAGCTTGAATAACCAGCAGAAGATTATAGATCCAACAAGCTAATGATATTCCAGGCTGGGAAATCCAGTAAAGACCATACGTTAAACTCCTGTCCATTGTTGGAACATTCCAGTCTAATGTTCTCAGATTCTGATCCATTGTTGGAACATTCCAGTCTAATGTTCTCAGATTCTAATCCTTTGTTGGAACATTCCAGTCTAATGTTCTCAGATTATGATCTCTCCTCCCCCTCTCTCTGGAGTAGCTGATCCCTGTTAGTGCTGTCGGTGAGCTCCTGCTCATACTATGAGATAACTCATTGAACCGAATCCTTAATTAATAGAAGAGGCAAATCCTCCCAAGACACATTTAGGATCCTGACATCAATAACAATCGCTGAGCTAATAGTTCCAGTTAATCCGTTTCAATTCAATATTATCTTATTAAAATTCAAAACACGTTCTGATAGGGATATGTGAGGCTGACTGAGGCAACGAATGTTGGGGCTTGTAGGGCAATTCAATTCAATCTGCCTTGGATATGGGAGTAATACTGGAGATTTATCGGAACATGAACATGCTTCCCTGTTTATAAATGGAAGCATACATCCTGTACCTGTTGCTCAGGCATTACAATATCAACAAAACATTGAGAGAACTGCTATTGCGCACGTTCTTGAAGAAAATATCCCTTAGACTATGGGCGTTTACAAAAGAGAATGACATTATGTTAACAGAAAAGTATAGCTAAGAGACAATGGGGACTGCAAATGCTGGAGAATTCAGTATAGATAAAGTGTGGTGGTGGAAAAGGCACGGCTGGTCAGCCAATAACCGAGGAGAAGGAGAGTCAACTTTTCAGTCAGGACTCTTCTTCAAGACTGGGGAGGGGGAAGAGGGCTGAGAGAAAATGGGTGGTGGGGGGTGAGGCTGGGGAAAGGTAGGTGATACGAAGATGAAGGTGGGAGGTGATAGTGATAGGTCGCTTGGGAGTGTGGAGCGGTCGATGGGAAGGAACATGGACAGGGAGGTCACCTCGAGAGGGCTGATATGAGTTGGAGAGTTGGATTTGGGATCTAGGTGGGTGAGGGTTGGTTGGAAACTGTTCAATTCAATGCTCATGCCTTGTGTTTGTAGGCTCCCAAGGCAGAAGATGAAGTGTTCATGGTAACAACCTGGTAAATCTCTTCCCAACCCTCTGCAGCATAATAATATCCCTCCTATAACATAACGACTAGTTTTGCATACAGTACAACAGAAAAGGCTTCATCAGTGTTCTGCAAAACCTCAGCATTACTTCCAACTTCTAATCTCAAAGTTCGGAGCAATTAAATAACCTCAAATACCCTGCAGCACAAACTTCAAAGAATTAAACCTGCGCCCCGGGTCCCTCTTTTCTACATAACTACCAAAGTCCAGCATTAATTGTACAAACCCTCCCCTTGTTTGATTTATCAAAATGTGATACCTCGTATGTATCCAAGTTAAACTCCATCTGCCATACATCAGCCCAGTGAGTGATATCACAACCCCTTCTACATTCCCCCTTCGGATTAAAACGACACTCCCCTTACCATTAGGTCTACAAACAAAAGCCTTGGTTAATGCTGAATGATGGTAGTGTCCCTATCACTGCGCCGAAAATTCTAGTTACAAATCCTACAGAGCTGTTTCATAATATGCCTGAACAAGTTGATTAAACTTTTTTGGAATTGTGCCTTGATGGAGAAGGAAGAGGTACGACTACTGAATTTGAGACTATAGACCCAGGATGACTGAAAGCACAGCCAACCGTCTTGTTTGGAGTCACATTTACACTTTCTAGAGGTTTATAAAATTTTGAAAGACATGGATAGGGTGAGTGGTCAAGGTTCCTTCCCCCCAAGATAGGAGAGTGTAAAACTAGAAGGCATAGGTTTAAGGTCGGAAGAGAAATATTTGAATGACAATGAAGAGCAACATTTTTTTTCCTGCAGAGGGTGGTGCTTCTATGGAATAAGCTGGCAGAGAAACTAATGAAGGTTGGCTTTATGATTAGTGGGATATGGACCAAATGCTGGCAAACGGGAGTGGATTAATTTAGAATATTTGGATGGCATGAGAGAGTTGAAGAGTCTGTTTTCCTGTTGTACATCTCTATGAATCATTGATTTAATTAATGAAGGTCTCTTTATAATCTTCAGCTGTTCACCATCATACAAACACTGTCCACTGGACACCCAAACTCGATGTTATCCACAAATTTACGAAATATGCCTTCTATAACTCACATCTAAATCATTTATATAAATGACAAACAAAAGTGGACCCAACAATTTTGCCTCTGGATCATCGCTGCCCACCGGCTTCCAGTTCAAAAACAACCATCCACCACCACCCTGTCTCTTGCCATTAAACAGATATACACAGAAACACACACGCAGTCACACACACATACAGAGACACTGATGAAAACATGTTTATAAGACAAAGGTTAGATTAAAACCACGATCAAGGGTTACAGTGAGAAGGTGGAGAAATTGTGTTGAGAAAGACACCAGACAGGATCAAACTGCAAAGTAGACCTGATGGGCCAAATGGCCTAATTCCAATTTCCCATGATCTGTGGCCTTAAGGTGTCAGGATTATTTTCCAAGGATGCAGAAAAAGCTAAGTTTTATAAATACTTGACTGAACAGTCAATGGGACTGTGGGATACGTTTGAGGGGCTGAATGGTATATGTTTGTTCCTATTTGCTGTGCCCTTGTTTCTGAAAAGAGTAGGTGACTTGCTGTGAGGTTAACACAGTTTAAAATGAAAGAGGACTCCCATTTCCATTTGAGATAACGTTGTTCCTTTCTCCTTTGGATTGTGTGATCTGTGGCGTTCTCATCCCCCGGTAAGAGTGAAGACTGGGTCATGGAGGATAATCAAGGTTGACCTTGACTGTCGTTTGATGGACAGGGGAGGGAATGTTTATTTGGAGCAGACAGGAGAGGGGGTGGTCAGCTACAGTCAGACCAGCCATGATGTTTCTAAATTAAGCAACAGGCTGGAGGGTCCTAATGGCCAACTGCTGCTCCTAACTCACACGTTGTTCTTTCCATTTACACTCAAGACTGTTACAGAGGGAGAGAATGATCCCATACAGCTAGTCAGCATCGTGACAACGCAGCAGGAGAAGGCCATAATGCCCATCCATGGGGTTCGATTAGAATAGAATGAAGTACTCAAGTCATTTCAGTAAATTACACAGCATATGAGGACGCCATATAACCATCCCAGGCTGTTATGCAGGAGCAGGGGCACCCTGGGGACCTGTCAGGAAATACAGAGTAGAGATCATTATTCATTTTGTGATTGGAAAGCTGTAAATAGTAGAATACTTCAGGGATCTATGTGAGGTCATCAAAAATTACAACCCATACAAATAAATTGGATTGCTCATGCATCAGGATAGTCATTCAATAAGATGTCAAATGGAGACAGAGCATCTGAAATGGGACACAGATAGCGGGAGGGAGGAGCGTCTGCAATGAGATACAGACTGGGGAGGGGCAGAGCGTCGACAATGGGATACAGACCCAGGGGAGGGCAGAGCGTCTGGAATGGGTACAGACAGGGGGAGAGCAGAGCATCTGGAATGGGACACAGCCGGGGGACGGCAGAGCATGTGCAATGGGATAGAGACAGGGGAGGGCTGAACATCTGAAATGAGATACAGGCAGGGGAGGGCAGAGCGTCTGCAATGAAATACAGAGAGGGGGAGGGCAGGGTGTCTGCAATGGAATACATACAGGGAGAGGGCAGAGCGTCTCCAATGGGATGCAGACAGGGGAGGGCAAAGCGTCTGCAATGGGATGCAGACAGGGGAGGGCAAAGCGTCTGCAATGGGATGCAGACAAGGGGAGGACAGGGCATCTGCAGTGGAAGACAGATAGGGGAGGGCAGAGCGTCTGCAATTGGATACAGACAGTGGAAGGCAGAGCGTCTGCAATGGGAGGCAGACAGGGGAGGGGCAGAGGTGACCTGTTCAGGAAGGGCTTGAACTGTTGTACCTGAACTGGAAGGGGACCAATATTCTGGCAGGCATGTTTGCTAGTGCTGCAAGGGCGGATTGCAACTCGATTGGCTGGGGTTGGGGAGGGGTGGGATCGTCAACAGCAGGGAGGCAAGTGCGAGGCTGGAAGTCGATACAGTAATCAGAATCAGCAAAGTGAAGAGACAGGTCAGGCTGGAACACGGCAGGGAGTAAGGAATGTCTGTTGGATTAAATTGCATTTGTTTCAATGCAAGATGGCTGACAGATAAGACCGATGAACCAAGGGCGTGGATATGCATGTGGGACTGGGATATTATAGCCATTACAGAAACATGGCTAAGGGAGGGACAGGACTGGCAGCTTAATGTACCAGGGTAAAGTTGCTTTATGCAGGACAGAGATGGTGGAAGGAGGGGAGGGGGAGATTCATTTTTGATTAAGGCGAGTATCACAGCAGTGATCAGAGATAAAATAACTGAAGGAATATCCAGTGAGGATTTGTGGGGGAGCTTAGAAATAATAAGGGAATAGTGATATCATTTGTGTTGTTCCATAGGCCCCCAAATAGTAAACGAGGAATTTGCGGAACAAAAATATGTAGAGCGATTGGGGAGACTTGCAGGGCTAATGGGATTGCATTAGTAGGAGATTATAATTTTCCTAACATAGACTGGGAATGACATAGAATTAAAGACTGAGAAGGGGTGCAACTATTAAGTGTGTTCAGAAAAATTTCCTCAAGCAGTATGTAGAGGGTGCAACTGGGGAAGCGTCAAACCTTGACCTACTCTCAGAACTAGGGCAGGACAGGTGACTGTGGTGACAATGGGGGAGCACTCTGGGACCAGTGGCCATAGTTGTATTAATTTTAAAATAGTTATGAAAAAGTACAAAACTGCTCCACATATTCAAGTTCTAAATTGGGGAAAGGCGAATTTTGACAGAATTAGACAGGAGCTTGTAGGGGTTGGTTAGAAGAGTTTGTTTGCAGGCGAAGGGACCTCCTGCAAGTGGGAGGCATTTAAACGTGAAACGTCTAGAGTTCTAGGTCTATATGGTCCTGTGAGGGTAAAGGGCAAGGTTGGCGGAAGAGGGAAGCATGGATGTCAAAATATATTGAGGCGTGGACAAGCAAAAAGGAGGCGTGGATCAGGTCCAGGCAGCTGGGATCGAGGGAATACCTGGAGGTGTACAGGGGATACAGTAGTTTACTGAAGAAGGAAATCAGGAGGGCGAAAAGGGGGCACAAGATAGCCTTGGCTGAGAAGATTAGGGTGAATCCAAAAAGGTTCTTTTAAGTATATTAAAGTAAAATGAATAACTAAATGAGAATATGACCCCACAATGTCTAAAATGAACATGCATGTCTAGAACCATAGGAGATGTGTGAGATTCTCAATGAATATTTTTCTTCTGCCTTAACCGTGGAGAAATAAATGAAGATTTGGGAGGTGAACAAAAGTCGTAGTGTTATCTTGGGATGAGTCAATATCACATGAAAAGACGTGTTGGATGCATTAGAATGTATGAAGGTGGATAAATCTCTTGATTCTGAACAGATGCATCCAAGAACACTGCAAGAGGCTACAGAAGAAACTACGGGGACGCTGGTTGATATTTTTGCATCATCGTTAGCTACAGTTTAAGCTCCAGAATATTGGAGATTTGCAAATGTGGTGGCATTATTCAAGAAGGGAAGCAAAGAAAAATCTGGGATCTATAGACTAGGAAACCTAACATCTGTGGTAGGTAGGTTACTTGAGAAGTCTCTGAAGGATGAGATATGCATGCATTTGGAAAGATAAAGTTTGTTTAGAAATAGTTTTTTTTTTACTGATTCCCGACAGTATGGAAATAGGCTATTTGGCCAAACAAGACCACACCTATATTTACCCCTGACGACTGCACATACAACTATGGGTAACTTAACATGGCCAATTCACCTGTCCGATATATCTTTGAATTGTGGAAGGAAAATGGAGTACCCAGAGGAAACGCACACAAACACAGTGAGAATGTGCAAACTCCACACAGAGAGTCACCTGAAGCTGGAACCAAACCCGGATCCATGGCACTATGAGGCAGCAGCACTAGCCACTGAACCACCATGCCACCCTTGCTTTTTTCAATACAGTTCAATGACACAGGGACAAAATCTATTGTGATCTTCACCCATGATGCACGTTCCAATATCACATACAATGGATAATTTATTATCCACTGAAAATGTCATCTTATTATAATTTATTAGTTTGTTATTATTAATTTTAATAATTATTATTAATAGTTGTTTTTAGACTGGAAACATTGCATGGCTTTGTGAGTGGGAGATCATGCCTCTCAAATTTGTTTGAGTTCATTGATGAAATGACCAGGAATGTTGATGAGGGTAGGGCGGTAGCCGTAGTCTGTACAGTTTTCAGTAAGGCCTTTGACAAGCTTACCATTGATTGGCTGGTCTGGAAAGTTAGAATTGCATGAAATCCAGAGGGAGTTGGCAAATTGCACACACAATTGGCTTCATGGTAGTAAGCAATAGGTACTAGTGGAAGGATGCTCTAGGACTGGAGGCCTGTGACACATGAAGTGCCTCAGGGGTCAGTGCTGGGCACATTACTGTTTGTTATCTGTAACGATGATATTCTTGCGAATGTACAAAGCATGATTAGGAAACTTGAAGTTGACACTAAAATAGGTGGTATCACGGACAGTGAGGAAGTATATCAGAAATTGCAGCAGGGCCTTGATCAAACTGGAGAAGTGGGCCGAGGAATATTTTGGCAATGTTAGATCAAGGTAGGAGTTTCATGGCGATTGGTAGGACCTTAAGGAGTGTAGTTGAGCAGAGGGACCATGGAGTTTAGTTCCACCGTTCACTGAAAGTGGGGTCATAGTTGGACATGGCAGTGAAGAAGGCTTTTGCCACACGAGCAAGCATCGGTCAGGACATGGAGGAGAGCAGTTGGGAAGTTATGTTCCAGTAATACAGGATGTTGGTGAGGCTGCACTTGTAGTGCTGTGTTCAGTTTTAGTCACATTGCGATCGGAAGGATGTTTTTAATTTGTAATGTGTGCCGACGGAATTTACAAAAATGTTGCCAGAACTCAACAATATGAATTATAGGGAGAGATTGGACAAGCGAGGACTTTTTTCTTTAGAGAATAGGGGACTGAGAGGGATCTTATAGAAGTTTACATGGATAGGGTGAATGCATCCAGCCTTTTTTCCTGGAGTTGAGGAATCGAGGAGGAGAGGGCATCAGTGTAAGGTGAGAGGGGAAAGAATAAAAGGGAAACTAGTGGAAACTGTTTTACACAGAGAGTGGTACACAAAGGGAATGAGCTGCTAACGGAAGTGGTTGAAGAATTTATTTTAAAGATATTTCAACGGCATTTTGGCAAGTACATGGCAAGTACTATATCATTGGTCATATCACCAACCTAGTTATATTTTTTTGTGGCCAGTGGAAGATTGGGGCTAGAAAAGGGAGCAATAAGCCAACAAAAAAAACACAGGGAATTATTGACTCAATCAGCCAACGTCAGTGTCGAGGAATTCGTTGGAGGGGATTCTGAGGAATAGGATTTACATCTATTTACAAAGACAAGGACTGATTATGGATAGTCAATATGGATTTGTGAGATGGAAATCATGTCTAATTAATGTGATTAAGTATTATGAAGAGGTGACAAAGAAGATTGTTTACACAGACTTCAGCAAGACAATTAATACGGTACCTCATCGTAGTCAGAATACTAAAATTATTTTATATGTAATCTAGGAAAAGCTAACCAATTGGATACAAAATTGGATTGAAGGTAATGGATTATTTTCCAGACTGAACTCTTGTGGCCAGCGGTCTGCTGAAATAATCAATGCTGAGCTCACTGCTTTTCATCATGGCTATAAACAACTTTGATGTGATTATCGGAAGCATGGTTAGTAAGTTTACAGATAACATCACCAAAGTGGTGCAGTGGACAGTGAAGAAGATTATCTCAGAATATAACGGGATCCTTGACCATCAAGGAACCAAGGACTGGCAGATGGAGTTTAATTATATATTTGTGAGGTTTTGCATTTTGGTAAGTTAAAGCAGGGTAGTACCCTGGGGAATGTTGCTGAACAAAGAGTCCTACGGGTGAAGATTCATAGTTCATTGAAAGTGGAGTTTAGGTCGGTAGAGTGCTCAGGAACGTGGTTGGCATGCTTGCCTTAATCAGTCAGAACATTGAGTACAGGAGTTGGGATAGTGTGTTGCACGTGTACAGGATGTGGGTGAGGCCACTTTAAGAATACTGCGAACATGTCAGTTGACTCTGCTAAAGGATGAATGTTGTCAAGCTTGAAAGGGTGCAGAAAAGATTTACAAGGATTTTCTGGAACCTGAGGGTTTGAGCTACAGGGAGATGATGAACAGGATGAGGCTTTTTCCCGGCCTGTCAGAGGCTGAATGGTGACATGACAGAGGTTTAAAAACTCCTGAGGGGCATGGATAGTCTGAATGGGCAAGATCTTTTTTCCAGTGTAGGGGCGTCCATAACGAGACGGCATAGGGTGGAGGTGACTTAGGACAAAGACTTAGAAGGGACCTGAGGTGAAACTTTTTCATACAGAGGCTGGTGGGTGTACTGTCAGAGGAAATGGTGAAAGTTGGTACAATTACACGTTTAAAATTTATCTGGATAGGTACATAAATAGGAATGGTTCAGAGGGATGTGGCAAGTGGGAAGAGATCTGATTAAGATGCTTGATTGGCAAGGATAATTTGGACAAAAGGATCTGTTTCCATTCTGTATGACTCTCGTATTCTTACAGCGATATGAGGAAAAATTCTAAAAGGGCCATTCAAATGGGAATTCTCTTCGCCAAAAGTTTGTGATGCTTCTCTGATTACAAGTATTCACAGCTGAGTTAGTTAAAGATTTGACAGAGAACAGAATCACGGATAATGGGACACAGAGAGGAAGATGAGGCTGTGACCAAAATCTGATCAGCCACAATCGTAATGCCTAGTGGAGAAGTCTCAAATTCTCTAATAACCCAATCCTGCTCCTCAGTCCCATGTTTCTGTGCTCCATTCAACCCCTCTCGCCTGCTAGACAGGGGCAGTTAGAGTTCACTTACTGTTATAGCATAGTGCACAGAAATAGAGGAGACCATTTCGTCCCTCAACACTGTCCCACACGGTTTGGGAGATTTGTAAAATGTAATTGAAAGGCCCAGGCTGGATATGAAAGAGGTCGCTAATCTCTTTTTACAGAGCTTCCTCTCTCTGTAACTTGTACTTCATTTTGTTGATCATGTTTGAGACCCAGATTCACAGTGAATACCAAATCTCACCCAGCAATGGCTCATAAAATCCGTTGGTCTCCCTGATTGCAACATTCCATAAAAGACATTCCAAGAAAATAACACCAACTAACTTTCCAAAAATAGAATGGGAGAACATCAGAAACAGGGACACGTCATTCACATCCGAAGCTTGCCTTGCCCTTCACGAAGATCAAGGCTGACCTGCTCCAAGTCTCAAATCTTCCTTAATGTTCAAGTCTTCTTGAGCACTTCCATAGAACACATAACAAAGAAAAGTACTGATTTGGAGATGCTGGTGTTCGACTGCGGTGTACAAAGTTAAAAATCACACAACACCAGGTTAGATTCCAACAGGTTTAATTGGAAGTACACTAGATTTCGGAGCGTCGCTCCTTCATCAGGTGGTAGTGGGGTACTCACGCCTAACACAGAATTTATAGCAGAAATTTACATTGTAATTTAACTGAAATTATACAATGAAAAATTGATTATCTGTTAAGCCTTTCATCTGTAAGAGTACTACGATAGTTTCACTTCTTTCATAAGTAAATCACAAAACCTTTTTTTAAAAGTTGCATTCTCAGGTTAGCTGTTAATAATGGTGATAGCAAGACAATATGTTGAAAGTGGTGCCCCCCTGTGCTGTCTGTCTGTGCCATGATGTTTACATTGATTCTAATCTAAAAAGTGAAATAACGAAGTTTTACATGAATTCATGCAGTTTTTGAGCTCAGAGTTCTACATGAATGCATGCAGTTAGGACCTTCAGCCCTCGACGTTGTGCCGTTCATCCTACTCCAAGATCAGACTAACCTACATGCTTCAGTTCACTTTGTTCCATGTGCCTATCCAAAAGTCTCTTAAGTTTCCCTCAAGTATTTGACTCTACTACCACCGCTGGCAGTGCATTCGACACACCCAATACTCTCCATGTAAAGAATCTACCTCTGATATCTCCCTTAAAACTTCTTCCAATTATCTTAACATTATGCCACCTAGTGATAGACATTTCTGCCCTCGGAAAATGTTTCTGGCCATTCACTCTCTTTTTCCAAGTATAGGTACGGCAAACACGAGGGGACACAACTTTAAAGTGAGGGGAGATAAGTATAAAACGGATGTTAGAGGTAGTTTCTTTACTCAGAGAGTAGTAAGGGTATGGAATGCTTTGCCTGCATCTGTAGTAGATTCGCCATGTTTATGTGCATTTAAGTCGTGATTGGACAGGCAAATAGACATACATGGAATAGTGTCGGTGGAATGGGTTTCAGCTGAGTATGACAGGGCGGCGCAACATCGAGGGCCGAAGGGCCTGTACCGCGCTATAACGTTCTATGTTCTATGTTCTATGTTCTCTGCCTCTCATTAACTTGTACTTGAAAAGCCCTCGCTCCCTCATGGTTTCTTCATAAGACCTGCCCTCCTGTCGTGGCAGCATCCTGGTAAATCTCCTCTTTACCCTCTGCAAAGCTTTCTTATCCTTCCTATGATAAGGAGACCAGAACTGAACACAATATTCCCTGTACGGTCTGAACAGGGCTCTATCGAGCTGCAGCAAAACCTCGTGTCTCTTAAACTCAATCCCCCTGCAATTGATAGCCAACACACCATGCACCTCTTAACAACCCAATCAACCTGGATAGCAACTTTGAGGAATCTGTGGACACCGACCCCAAGAACCCTCTGTTCCTCCACACTGCCAAGAATCCTGCCTTTAACCATGTATTCTGCATTCACATTCGAGCTTGCAAGATGAATCACTTCCGTTTGAACTCCATTTGCCAATTCTCAGCCCAGCTCTGCATCCTTTCAATGTCCCGTTGCAACCTACAATAGCCCTCCATGTTCTGTACCACTCCAACCACCTTTGTGTCACCGGCAGATTTACTACCCCACTCTTCAACACCCATATCCAATTGCGGGACATCATTAGTCCCTTTCAGTGATCTACCTCTCCTAACTCTCTGTGTAATAGAATTCCTGACATTCACTACCCTCTGTTTGAAGAAAACCTTTCTGCTTCTACACCATGACCCATTGAGACGAACAAAGAGGTAACACAGGGGCTCAGGTAAGAGAGACTGGTCCTGAACTCAAGGCAGTATTTGACTGAGGATGACGTCAAGGAACCTGAACAAAATCACACTTACTGAGAATTAATTGTGACCTCTCCAGTGTTTGGTATCATTCACGGCAAAAGGGAAGTTGATTATCATTGGTGGGCATCAATCATCTCAGCCGTAGGACACATCTGCACGAGATCCTCAGTGTAGCTTCCTCAGCCCAGGCACGTCCAGTTTGTCATCATACAACCCCGACGGTGTGGGGAAGGAGGCTATTCAGCCCATTGAGTCTAAACTGACCAGACTGGATTCCCTACAGTGTGGAAACAGGACCCTTGGCCCAGCCATCCCATACCGACCCTCCAAAGAGTAACTCACCCTGACACATTTCCCTCTGACTAATGCAGTTAACATAATGGACAATTGAGCATGGCCAATTCACCTGACCTGCACATCTTCGGACTGTGGGAGGAAACCGGAGCATTGGAGAAAACTCATGCAGAAAAGTTGGGAATGTGCAAACTCCACACAGACAGTTGCCCAATCGAACCTTGTACCCTGGTGATGTGAGCCACCATGCCAGCAGAAGAGGGGGCATTCACTGAACTTTACAAAATTTTCAGAACAAGTTGTCCCTCTTCAGCTCTTGAATCAGTCTGTGACCATGTGCAGCAAGACTCGGATAACATTCAGGATCGTGCTGTTAAAGTCTGGGGAACATTTATGTAACAGCACTGTACATTTCCACAGTAAAATGAGGAGTTCATTCAGCACCTCAATCTGGTTTCACAAGAATGTGGGGAAGCCATTCATCCCATCAAAACTACTGGGCAAAAAAAGGATAGATCATTCAGTCCCTCCTGCCTGTTTCACAGGAAGTTGGGAGTCTGCTCTCTCCCACATGTCACGTACATGCCTCATCTTCTGTCTCGGAACCCTCGGCATTTTCAACGCCCCTCCCCCAAGTCCCTCCTCCCTACCTTTTATCTTAGCCTGCTGGACACACTTTCCTCATTCCTGAAGAAGGGCTCATGCCCGAAAAGTCGATTCTCCTGATCTTTGGATGCTGCCTGACATGCTGTGCTTTTCCAGCAACACATTTTTCAGTTCCTCAGTTTCTCTTCCTGGCTGAGAAAGCTCTTACATCTCCACATAGTCGCACAGTAACAGTTACTCTCTCCAAAGAAGCAGTTGACAATGGACCAATATGTTTCTCTATATCTCAGCGACTATAAGTATTGCTGATGGAGTTGATCACCACACTCAGAGACGAGAGATAGAGGGAACATAACTCACGGTAAGCAGGGACATCCCATAATAAATACGATACTCAGGAATATGTGAAAAGGGGAAATGGTAGAATAACTTCGCATTCTGTTTTCCTTCCAGTCTATCATTTGCTTGATTTTCCTCTCTCTCTCTCTCTCTCTCTCTCTCTCTCTCTCTCTCTCTCTCTCCATCTCTCTCTCTCTCGCTCTCACTTTCTCTCATTTGCTGGACATCATCCACTCAACACAAACCACCCGCTCACCCTTCCATCCATCCCTGATATAATAATATTATTTCTCAGTTGCATTCAGTTTTGATAGGTTCACTGAACTCAAAACGTTATTTTTTTTTTCCGACAGACTGCCATACCAGCTGAGATTTGCCAACATTCTTTCAGACGGTGGAGAATTTTATTTCAGATCGCCAGCATCCGCATTTCCTTGGTTATTTCACCTTTAATGTTGTTGTTTCGCGGGATGCCAGCATCACTGGCAAGGGCAGCATTTATTGTCCATCCTAACTGCCCTTGACCACGGGGCCATTTGTCAAGGCAATATGGAGGCAACCATATTGTTGTGGATCTGAGGTGACACTTAGTTCAGACAGGGCAAGCATGTTAGGTTTCTTTACCAAAGGTTATCAATAAAATAAGAAAAGAAATCCCGGTGGTTTATGCTTGCCATGAGTGAAAATAAGCTTCATTCCAATTTCTTATATTGGAATTTAAATTTAGTCATCAGCTGTGATAGAATTTCAGACAATGCTTTTAGAGTCATAACCCGTGCCTCTGAATTACACAGTCAGTGACATTATTCATCTGTTTCAGAGTCCCTGTTGTGAAGTAACTATAGAGACAAGAACAAGATTGTGGTCAAACTATTTGTAACTGGAAGAGAGGTCAGAATAGAACTGGAGCCATAAAATCTGTCGTTAACGAAGGGTGAGATGATGGCAAAGTCAGCAACAGAACTCAGGCAGAGCTGGAGGTTGGGGATATTATATAGGTGGGTGTCGGCAGGTTTGATGACAGAGAGAATATGGAGATACAAAACAGTTCACCGTAAATGGAGACTCAAGGTTCTGAACAGTCTTTTACCTTCTTAGATGTTTATGAGTAAGTATTTTGGAAATGCATGAGAAGGAAGTGGCGTTTGTGACTGAAAGTTTATGTTTTTGTAAAATATAATCAACCAGAATAGCAATAAAATTCAGCATCATACATAGAATTGATAGAGATAGACTTACCAGGCACACCAATAATAGCGAGGATGGGATAGTACCCAACTTGAATAATTATCAGTACGGATCGTATCCGCAACCGTAAACTCGCCCAATCCTGAGAAAGCCAGTGAAGAGCCCAGAATAAAGTCCTGTCCATTGTTGTAACATTCCAGTCTAATGTTCTCAGATTCTGATTCATTGTTGGAAGATTCCAGTCTAATGTTCTCAAATTAAAATCCATTGTTGGACCATTCTAATGTTCTCAGGTTCTGATTTCTCTCTCTTTCTCTGTCGCTGCTGATCCCAATCTTGTTGAGTTTGACTCTGCCCCGAATACTATGGCATAACAAGTTGAAAGAAGTCCCTAATTATGGAAGAGCGAAATCCTCCAGTGACCCAGTTAGATCCAGGAAGACTGATATTAATCACAGTCACTGAACAAACAGCCCCAGTCAACCCCATTTCACGGCAACTTTGATATATCACAATAATACTTGATGTGGGTGGGATTTTGATATCACAGATTATTGGGCTCATGGCACATCTCCAGTTGTAAACAACGAGGTGGGGGAGAGACATAATTCTTTCTCTTCACAAGCTCGATGATTCTGCTGTGTTTTTGCAGTGTAGGAATTGCTGGGCTCCCGAGGCCATCTGTGTCTGTTCACCAGGCCTGCTGCATCTTTTTGTTTTATTTATTTAAGTTTGACTTTGACTTCTGTCTGTCCAGCATTAAACGGCTTAGGTGGATTTAGGCATTTTTGAGAGACACCTACAGAGCCATAGACAATGTAGGTACAGTGCATTCCTTGTGTTCTTGCAGCCGCAACCTTGTCTTGTGGAGTGATGGTCAAACTCTCACAGAACCAGGATCCTTAGCTTTACCTTTCACCAGTTATTGCTGGTGTCTCAGCAGGGTTGGAAGGCAGTAAATCTCTCCCTGGTGCTACACACACTCTCTGTGGTTTCTCTCAGAACTGTGGTTTGATGTTCTTACCTCCTGGATTGGAGAACTACATGTCAGACAATCTGTATCTTGCATTTGTTTTTTGACATTTGTGTGCTTATCGGTTGATACCATATTGGAACAGTTACTGTATAGTAGTTCAATAAACTATTATTCTGCTAGTGTTTGGCTTAATGTCAAATATTTTGACAAAGTAAATTCTATCTCAAACACAACACCTCACATTTACCAGCGGAATGGGCCGAGCCAGAGGAGTGATAATCATGTCAGGAATTATATCGGATACTCAATCCACCTCTCAGATCCATCCCAGACACGCATAAGCCCAGATGAGGTCCCTGCTCAGCATGAGGCACTGTTTAGCAATCCGTCCAGGATCGAACACTGTTTAGAGCTCACCAGTTCACTACTTATGTGTCCAACAGTGCACTGATATATAAACTTGGACTAGATGATCTGTTCAGCACAGCGCGTTGTAAAGAACACACAAAGGCATTGTTCTACACACACGAACTGGATATCTGTGCAGCATGGGGAGCTGTGCAGTGAATAGCAGTGAATTTATCCATTAATCTGTAGCAATTACCTTCCCAGCATACACAGCTCTGTACACCAATCACTGCATTGCTGTGTAACACTGTGTTAGATCACTGCCCAGTGTGGGGAAACTTGCAGCTCATGCTGGAAGTGACAGGATGTGCAGGACCTCTCCATTTACAGCTCCATATCTACATTGTGGCATGACACAGGAGTGCTGTGGGTGTGAAACTCACTGCCAGAGAGAGATGGCGGGAGAATCAGTTTAAATACCAACAACAGGGAGGAGCTTGGTGAAAAGAGAGGGGGAGATTAAGAGAGAATTTCACAAAAGGATCTCATGGTACGTTTAAAAATTGTGAAATGAAATCATTTCGATAGCATCTTGCAATATAAGCCACTGTTTCTAGGAATGATGGGGAAGCAGAACATTGGTGTAAGTTAAGATGATTGAGAGTCTTGGATAAGCATTTGTCCTGCAGCGTTGGAACTGGGAGTAGGATCAGCAGAATCTTCGACTCATTGGGCTGAATCGTACAATAATTTGTCTCAGTGCCATTTTCATTGAATGTCACAGAAGGAATGTCTGCACGAGGCAGAGCTAGTTTCCTGGTGTTATCTTATCGAACTCACCTCATTAACAACCCACCCCAATCCCAGCCTAATTCTCCCACCCATCATGGCTGGAGGTGCTCACCATCGCCCAGATGCCCCTGAATATTCAGTGATCCCTGGTACTGCTGCCATCATTAAAAGGCCAGTGGGCACACGGTTGAGTTTCTCAGTTTGTACTTGCCCTGCATAGTATACTCGATGTTGTGGTTCTGTTCGCCGAGATGGGAATTTGTGTCGCAAACGTTTCGTCCCCTGTCTAAGTGACATTGTCAGTCCTTGGGAGCCTCCTGTGAAGCGCTTCTGTGATGTTTCCTCCGGCATGGCAGTTTACCCAAGCATGACAGATAAGGGTACATTACACCACAGCTTGTCGACAGGGACATGGAGGTCCTGGAGAATAGTCTAGTACAGTGGGGTACCTTTCTCTTCTCAGAGCATGGTCTGAGCTCACCACCCAGCTCAGTGTAGTATCTGCGGTCCGAAGAAAAGTCGTGCAATACTGGAAAAGCATCAATATCCCTCTCCGCTCTGTCAGGATAAGTATTCTCTCTACTCTCTCACACTCACACTCTCACCACTGCAATGTAGCACCTTCTCTCTCTCTCTCTCACCGACGCAATACCCCCATATGGTTATAAAATGTTCTTATGAGTGAAGTTTCTAGAATTCTCTGGATGATGTCGTTTGTACAATGTTCCAGACAATATTCAAAATAATTCAACTTCAGCAAAATGTTCATCCCCAAGTATGTAACGCATCAGAGGAAGGAGCAGAGTTTTACTTTTTTTACAATCACTCAGGATGAAAGTGCATCATGAGGCCGTTAAGCCTCTCAAATATGCTCCACTATTCAGACAAAGGGAACACCTAAACACTTGAAGACTCACTCTCTTCTTAAAGACAGGCTCCTCTTTGGAGTTTCGCCAGTTTCACTGGAACATGCCTGTAATCCCGAGAGTTATGGAGTATTTCACACAGTGCCACCAGCCACTCTGTAACCACTTTTATTAAAGCAAGCTATGAATTGCTGATGAGCTGTTAACCTTTGGTCTTTTCTGTTTGAGAAAAGCCTTGTTCATTTTGTTCGAGACAGGGCAAAACTTTCATCAGACTACAATTTTGTTTATAATATTGAAACTCTTCCTGCATTCCCCTGTGAGGAACGATGTAAAATACTGTTTTAAATTATCTGCCTCTTCCTTGAAATCAGTTCCCCAGTCATATCCTACAGTTGTCCCACATATTCTTTCCTACCGTCCTTCCAAGGGTCACACACATATCATGATCGTTTTCAATTCAATATGGGAAAATTCTTGCGGTTAGTTTCTTTTCATATTTCTTGCCAATTTTGAAATGTTTTTCTTTGTATTTTGGTTTATACAATCTGCTTCTTGTTCCAAAAGTAAACTTCCCAAATGTGGACGACGCTAAAGCTCAACAACCTGAATTCTTGAGTTTGTGATTGATTAGAAACCTTCACAGCCTTTGTGCATCATGGGTGGTTCATCTTCACATCATCATATCATATTCTTTTTCACCAGAGCCAAACATTACTGAGAGTTATTAATCAGTACCTGCTTAAATGTCTCCCCCCCCCCCCCCCCCCACACACACACACATCTGCTGACCTTCATCTGTGCCTATTTTCACACTGCAGATATATGACATCCTATATATGACATTCAGGGGGAACCTACGTATGTGGCAGAACACATGATCAGCTGAGGGTGACTCCACTCTCCCAGTTTCCCTGGCTCTGTCATTTCCGTTCGATAATGCCACATTCCTTTGGGAAGCTTCCTTCATGTCCTCCTTTTCTCACAAACGAGAAATCCCCTAAATCTAATAGACTGAGCTTACAGTCTGTCCCATTTCGTTTCTGCCCTCCCTCCGTCCCCTCCTTCCCAGAACAATGATCGATCTCTCCTTGCCCTCACTTCTCACTGCACTAGAATCTGCATTCACAGAATCATCCTCTGCCACTTCCACCACCTCCAGCAGGACAACACCATCAAACACATCTTCCCCTCCCGTCCACTGTCAGAAATTCACAGCGACCACTCCTTCTGTGGCACGCTCCATTACCCCGAACACTTCCCCACACCCCCATGGCACATTCCCATGTAAATGCAGAAGCTGCAGCATTTGTCCATTCATCTCTTCCCACTTCATTGTTCAAGGCTCTAAACACACCTTCCAGGTGAAGAAACATTTCACTTGTACACTTACAATCCAATCTCCTGTCATTGCTGCTCACAATGCAGTCTCCTTTACATTAGTGAGCCAAACAGAGACTGCTTTGTGGAACATCTCCACTCTGTCTGTTGGAATGACCCTGACCTTCTTATTGCTCCCCATTTCAATAACCTACATTGCTCTCAAGATAATGAGAATTCTTTGAGGAGGTAACGAAGGGTTGGACCAAAGAGAATTACCTATTTGAACTTCCAGAAGGCCTCTGATATGGTACCGCACAGGAGGTTGCAGAGTAAGATAAGGACTCATTGTGTGAGAGGACAGGTACTATCATGCATAAAAGGTTGGCTCTCTTACAGGATGCAGAGTGAGGATAAAATTGTCCCTTTCAGGATGGCAAACGGTGACAAGCAGTGTTCCACAAGAGTCAGTGTAGGGACCACAACATTTCACTTTATAGGTTAATGATCTGAGTGGCGGGACAGAAGGCATTCTGGCTACGTTTGCAGATGAAGCAAAGATGGGTGGAGACACATGTAATATTGAGGAGGCAAGGAGCCTGCAGAAAAATTTCGACAGTTTCGGAGAGTGGGAAAAGGAGTAGGAGATGGAATATAATGTGGGAGACTATGAGGTCATGCACTTTGATATGAAGAATATAGGCATAGATTATTTACTAAATGGAAAAGAAAAATCAGAAATCTGAGTAATAAAGGGACTTGGGATTCCAAGCGCAGGATTCGCCTTAGATACACTTGCAGGTTGAGTCAGTAGTTAAGAAGGCAGATACAATGTTGTCATTCATCTCGAGAGGAGTAGGATATAATGGTGGGGATTCTGAGGCTTTCTAAGGCTCTGGTCAGACCACATTTCCAGTATTTTGTGCCTCATACCTCAGAAAGGATGTATTAGCCATGGTGTGTGTCAAGAGAAGGTTCACCAGAAATGAAAAGCTGAACACATGAGGAACATTGGAGAACTCTGGGTTTGTGCTCGACGGAGATTAGAAGGATGAGCGGGGATCCAGTTGAAACTTACAGAATACTAAATGACCTGGATACAGACAAATTTGAGAGGATGCTTGCACTGGCAGGAGGACACAGGCTTAGAGCAAAGGGAAAACCCATTAGAACGGAGATAAGATGAAATGTCTTTAGCCAGAGAGTGGTAAAATTGTGGAATTCCTTACCACAGAAGGCTGTGGAAACCAGTTTACTTGGCACAAACGACATAGCCAGGAAAGGGACTGCGGATCTGAAAAGTGACTACAGAGATTTAGTTTGGAAGCTGAAGAGCAGGACGAGTAGAGTAGTGATCTCAGGTTTGCTACCAGTGGCACGAGCTAGTGAGATGAGGAACAGTCAGCGAATGCAGCTTTACACGTGGCTGCAAGGTGTGGTGCAGGAGGGAGAGCTTCAAATACCTAGACCGTTGGGATACCTTCTCCGGAAGGTGGGCCCTCTACATGAATGACGGTTTGCATCTGAACTGGAGGGGCACAAATGTCCTGTTTGGGAGGTTTGCTCGTGTGATTCTGGCGGGTTTAAACTAGTTTGGCAGGGGGTTAGGAATCAGACCACATGTCTGAGAGGGGGTTAGTTGCAGATGGGACAGTGACAGGGTATATTGAACCTATCAGGAAGGTTTCTCACGCAATGAAACAAAGGGATCAGTTAAAATGCATCTGCTTTATTACAAGGAATGTTCGAAATAAGAGTGACGAACTTAGAGCATGAATCAGTACTTGGGGCTACGATGTCGTGGCCATAGCAGAGAAGTAGATTTCACAGGGATGGTTGTTTGATGTTCCAGGGTTTAAAATGTTTAAAAATGTTTCGGGGAAGCACGGTGGCACAGTGGTTAGCACTGCTGCCTCACAGCGCCAGAGACCCGGGTTCAATTCCCAACTCAGGGAACTGTCTGTGTGGAGTTTGCAAATTTTCACTGTGGATTTCCTCCTGGTGCTCCCGTTTCCCTCCATAATCCCAAAATGTGCAGATTAGGTGAATTGGCCATGCTAAACTGCCCGTAGTGTTCGATGAAGGGGTGGTAAGGGAATGGTTCTGGGTGGGTTGCTCTATGGAGGGTTGGTGTGAAGTTGTTGGGCCAAAGCGACTGTGTCCACACTATAAGTAATCTAAAATAGAACAGGGTGTGTGGAAAACAAGGAGGTGGTGTGGCATTGCTAATCATAGAGTGCGTCACAGCTACAGAAATGAAGGTTGTTGAGGAAGGCTTGCCTCCTGAGTCAGTAGGGGTGGAAGTTAGGAACAGCAAGGGAACAGTCACCGCATTGGGGGTTTTCTACAAACCACCTCATAGCAGTAGAGAGATTGAAGATCTCATAGGCGGGCAGATTCTGGAAAAATGGAAAAGTGTTATTGCTATGGGTGATTTCACCTTTTCCAACATCGACTGGAAACTCCTAAGTGCAGATGGTGTGGATGAAGCCGTTTTTGTCAGGTGTGTTCAAGAGGGTTTCCTTGCTCAGTATGTAGACAGACCGACGAGGGGAGAGGCTATTTTGGATTTGGTGCTCTCCATTGAGTCAGGATAGGTGTCAGAACTCACGGTGGGAAAGTACTTTGGTGAAAGTGATCACAAATGCCTCACATTTAGCATAGTCGGGGAGAGTGAAAGGAGCAGTTTCCGATGGAAGATATTTAATTGTGGAAAAGGAAATTATGATGCTATCAACAGGAGTTGGGAAGTACAGACTGGAAGCAATTGTTCCATAGAAAGGGGAGAGGAGACATGTGGAGACTGTTTAAGGAGCAGTTGTTGCGAGTGATACGCAAATTTGTTCCTATGAGACAGGTAAGAAGGGGTAAGATTAAGGAACCTTGGATGATGAGAACAGAGGAACATCTCGTCAAAAGGAAGCAGGCCGCTTACGTAAGATGGAGGAAGCAAGAATCGAGCACAGCTTTCGAGGATTACAGGCTTGCTAGAAAGGAGCTCAGTAATGGACTGAGTAGAGCCATGATGGGGCACAAAAAAGGCTTGGCAAGAAGGATTATGGAGAACCCAAATGCATTTTTCTCATACGTGAGGAATAAGAGAATAATCAGGGAGTAGGTAGGGCTGATCAGGGATAGTGTAGGGAACTTATGCGTGGATTCTGAGCAGATATGAGTAGCCCTAAATTAGTTTTCTTTGCTTCGATTTTCACCAAAGAAAGGGAACTTGTTGTAAATGAAAACTTAGAGGAGCTGGGCCAGATCAGTCTTGACCAGATCAAGATTGATGAAGTTGATGTGCTCGCAATTTTAGAAAACATTAAGATGGATAAGTCCCCAGGATTTATCCGAGACTGCTCTGGGAAGCGGGAAAGGAGGTTGCTAGGCTGCTGGTCAGGATATTTGCCTCATCACACCCCACATGAGTCCTTTCGGAGGATTGGAAGGAGGCGAATGTTGTTCCTTATTTCAAGAATGGTAATAGGGAAATCCCTGGCAATTAGAGACTAGTCAGTCATATGTCTGTGGTCAGCAAAGTTTGGAAAACATTCCGAGAGAAAGGATTTATGACTATCTGACAAAGCATAGTGTGACGAAAGGCAGTCAGCATGGCTTTGTGAGGTGCAGGTCATGCCTCACAAATCTTATTGATTTCTTTGAGGAGTTGCCAAGACAGGTCAACTACGGTCAAGCAGTGGATGTGGTGCATGTGGACTTCAGCAAGATATTTGATAGGGTTCCCCATGGAAGACTCATTCATAAAGTCTGGAAGTATGGGATACAGGGGGATTTAGCTATCTGGATTCAGAATTGGCTGGTTGGCAGAAGGCAGACAGTGGTTGTAGTTGGAAAGTATTCTGCTTGGAGGACAATGTTGAGAGGGATCCAAAAGGGCTGAGTTCTTGGGCCTCTGCTCTTTGTAACTTTTATAAATGACTTGGATGAGGAGGTTATGGGGTGGGTTAGTAAATTTGCAGGTGACACAAAGGTTGGAGGTGTCGTCGATAGTAAAGGGGGCTTCTGTAGGCTGCAGCGAGACATCGACAGGATGCAGAGCTGGGCTGAGAAATGGCAGATGCAGTTCAACCTGGATAAATGCGAAGCAATGCCTTTTGGATGGTCAAGTTTGAATCCTGAATATAACATTAAATACAGGATTCTTGGCAGGTGGAGAAACAGAGGGATCTGGGTGCGCAAATGCACAGATCCCTCAAAGTTGCCACCCAAGTGGATAGGATGTCAAGAAAGTATATGGTGTTTTGGCTTTCATTAACAGGGGGATCAAGTTTAAGAGCCGCAAAGTTTTGCTGCAGCTCGACAAGTCCCTGATGAGACCAGACTTGGAATATTGTGTCCAGTTGTGGGCGCCCTACTATAGGAAAGATACAGAGGCTTTGGAGAGGGTGCAAAGAAGCTTTACCACCATGCTGCCTGGGCTGGAGGGCTTGCTTAATGAAGAAAGGCTGAACAAGCTTGGACCTTTCTCTCTTGAGACAAGGAGGAGAGAGGAGATCTGATCGAGATATACAAACTAATGAGAGGAATAGATAGAGTCAATATCCAGAGACTTTTCCCCAGGGCAGGATTGACTAGTAAGCGAAGTCACAGTTTGAAGATATGAGGAGGAAGGTAAAAGGGAGACGTCAGAGGTAGGTTCTTTACGCAGAGAGTTGTGAATGCATGGAATGCATTGCCAGCTCTGGTGGTGGAGGCAGAGTCATTGGGGACATTCATGCGACTGCTGGACATGTACATGGATAGCAGTGAGTTGAGGGATGCAGAGGTTAAATTACTATATTTTACATTAGGATTAAATCTCGGGACAACATCGTGGCCCACAGGGCCTGTTCTGTGCTGTAATGTTCTATGATCTACATTCTATTTAGTATATTTAAAACGGAGACAGATAAGGTCTTGATTGACCAGGGGATCAAAGGTTACTGAGACGAAGCCGGAAAATGGGTTGAAAATCGATCATTCGTGTTCGAATGGTGGAGCAGACTTGATGGTCCAAATAGCTTCATTTCTGCTCATATAGAGGTGTGGCCTTATAATATTTCGCTCCTGGATGACACGGTGGCTCAGTGGTTTGCACAGCTGCCTCACAGCATCAGGGAAATGGGTTCAATTTCCTCTGTTCCAGTTTCCTGTCACAGTTCCGAGTTGTGTAGGTTAGGTGAACTGGCCATGCTGAATTGCCGATTGTGTTCAGGGATGTTGATGTTCGGTGCAATAGCCAAGGCTCTATATGTGGCATTAGAGTAGAGAATGGGATTGGTTCGCATACTCTTTGGAGGGTCAGTATAAACCTGTTCGGCTGAAGGGCCTGTTTTCACACTGTAGGGAGTCTAAGAAAATGCAGACTGCTGCAATGTTCCAATGAAGCACAACGCAAGCTCGAGTAACAGCTCACTTTACACTTTGGTACGTTACAGTCTGTAGGAGTTGATATTTCATTCCATAAATTCACAGCCTGAACCTATTATGGCTGTTCTCCATTTTCCGTACACTCTCCCTCCTGGGCTCCCTAAGTTTGTGTCTTGTTTATGTTGCATGTAACGGAGAAAATCAATTTCTAATATTTACACATTAATTTACACCCATTATATATCTTCACCACGAGCCCATTTGTCTTTCACACTGGGCTTCCAAACACTATTTCCAACCTCTGCCAAGATACTAAAACACTCACTTTCCAATCCTTTACACGTCTGAAGAAGATTTATACTGGACTTGAAACATTAATATTGTTTCTCTGTCTCTACAGATGTTGCCAGACCCACTGAGTTCCTTCAACAATGAAAAGATGCAGAACACATTTTCAATATAGCAAAGATCATTGGATACAGGAAATCTGAAACAAAAACAAAATTGTTGGCCTTACTGGGTGTTTTGAGGAACAGTCAGCGAACTCAAAAGAGTAAATCTACTTTCACTCCACAGATGCTGTCAGACTTGTCAGTTTCTTCAGCAATTTCTGTTTTTGAACAAGTTTCAAACATGTGTGTCAAAGCTGCTCACACGCCCTGTCCAACATAGAGCACCATACACTGGGAGTGAATGATAATGCAAGGTATACAAATTCATTTGTTCTGAAACTACATAAGGCTGTCATCACCGACACGACAGAGCTCTTAATCATGGTCATGGAGAGAAACAGAGAAACACATTCACTTTAAACAGAAGATGGCATTACTGGAGGGGCAAAGATTCAGGTGAAAACGTTAAATGCTTTTGAGGAATGTGACAAGTTGGAGGCATGGCATCATGAAGAGACCCTAACAGGATGAGAATTGTAAAAAAAAAGGAAGCGTTCCCACATCAGAAACTGGGATAGGGCACTGTGTACAGGGGAGAAGGGTTACCGGGACCCCGTGCGAGTTGAGGACAGGCAACAGAATTGTATTGCAGATATTGCAGGTCAAACTGGACAATCATGTGATGCTGCAAATCATAGCAGCTGTAGTAGCAGCAGCAGCAGTAGAATTATATTCAACCACAATATAATCTCTCAGTCTACCATTAGCATGAAGCTGATCTTTGGTTCAGTGATGAGTGTGGGTTAACATGCCACGGTCAGAACAGTGTGTACCTAAACCTGATGACAATCCATTTAAGCTACCGCACTTACTGCTTACATTAATAAACAGCAGAGCTAACATCTGATAGAGAGGGCGCCATGACCCCAAGACTGTGACAATTTCTTTCAAAACCAGCTATGAATTACTGCTGACCTGTCTACCCTTAGTCTTATCTGTTAGAAAAATTCTTGTTCCTTTTGTTAGAGACTGTTCAAGAACTTCCCTCCTATTACCATTTTGTTTACTTCATTGAATTACTTACTGTACCTTCCCTTGTGAGGAAAGATGTAGAACATGGGTGTAAATTATATATCTGCGCCTTGTAGCCAATTCTTCAGTTCCTCAATATACTTTCCTGCCTTAATTTCACCCAAGGTCACACACTCATCTTGAACTTTTTTTATATGCTCGGAAAAGCACGTGCTGCTTGTTTTTGTATTTCTTGCCAATTTACTACATCATGGCTTTTCTCCCCTTCTCATCGCTTTCTAGATTCTTACAGTCATATAGCGCACAAACAGACCCTTTAGTCCAACTTGTCCATGCTGACAAGGTTTTCCAAACTAAACTAGTCCCATCTGATTGCATTTTGTCCATATGCCTCTAAACCTTTCCCATTCATATGTTTGTCCGAATGAGTTTTAAATGTTGTAGCTGTACTTGCATCTCCCACTCTTCCTCTGACAGCTCATTCCATATACACACATCACCCTCTGTTTGAAAACATTGACCCTTCGTCCATTTCAAATCTCCCCTCTTTCACCTTAAACCTACGCCTGTTATATTGAACTCTCCCATCCCGTGGGAAAGACTTTGGCTGGCCACTCAATTCATACCTCTCATGATTTTATAAACCTCTACAATGTCATCCCTCAACCTCGTATACACTCTCTGACATTAACTTTACGAACAAGCATTTAAAGATAAGCACTGCAAATTTAAAACAGTATACGAATGACAGGTAAATAACACTCAGCCCTTGCTTCGTACTGTGATTTGTTTTTCTCCATGTTACAATACTCAGGCAGCATGAAACTCTTAAGAGGTCAAACACCTGAATTGCTATATCCAAATCGTGTGATTATCTCTACAGTGAAAGCGCATCTCTGGCCTGAACCATATAAGAAGGGGAATTCTTGTACCACACGGTCAGCGTCTACCTTTAGCATCGTGAGATGAAGGCTGAATATAATTTTTGATTCGGAGAAATTTGGATCAAATTAGTGAAATTAGTGCAAGGGGGGAGAGGTGTTTTCAATAAGGTTTACGCCAAGAAGGAAACTTTCCAGAATGAGATGTGAGTGGGAAGTGTAAAACAGAATAAATGGAGAGGCAGAGCCACACTGAGACCAGAGCATAGTAGCAGCACAAAACGCAGCTTGATTCTACAGCAGAGTAGGTAGACCTAATCAAAGAGTTTCAGGTGAAGTGGGTAGGGACCATAATATGAGAGAATGTATTCTGTAATTTGAGAGGGAGAAACTGGAACCAGGAAGGGGAGATGAGCAGGGAAGAGGATGGAGCAGGAATGGCAGTGTTTTCGGGGTGGTAAATCAGGAAGCACAGCTGAAATTCATGCCTAACATCAGCTTATGGTCCCTGAAATAAACATTATATATCTGGCCCTCCACTAATGCTCATCAATAGTATCCTTGAGAGTTTTTGTCAACCATGTGTGGTTCACCTGCTTATAGGGTTCTTCTTTTGAACAGAAACAATAATTACTGAGCGGCTTGGGATATCTGCTTGAAATTCTGCTCATGAATACTCACTGAACATCCTCTGGGTCTATTTTCACATTCCGCTTCAGACCAGATGTGAGGCAGAAATCCTCAATGTAGATGCCTGATTCTTTTCAATCATTAAGGGGGAACCTCTGCATGTGGTTTAACACATGATCAGCGGAGGCTGACTCCATTCTCCAAGTTTCTCCACCTCTGTTATTTCTGTTTGAGGATGCCATATTCCTGTGAGTTGCATCTAACGTGACCTCATTTTCCTTCAAACCAGAAATCCCCTAACTCTGGTGGACAGGGCCTTCAGCTGTAACTCTCCCATCTCCCACGGTGTTGCCCTCAATCCCTCCCCTTCATTCCAGAACGATGATAGATTCCTCCTTGTCCACACTCCATCCTGCACTAGAATACACATTCACATAATCACCTTACGCCATTTCCACCATCTCCAGCAGGACAGCATCATCAAACACATCTTCACCTCCCGCCCACTGTCAGTATTTCGCAGGAACCGTTCCCTCTCTGCCATCTCCATCACCCAGAACACTTCCCTGCACCCACCCCCCACCCCCATGGCACCATCCGATGCAATTACAGAAGCTGCAACACTTGCTCATTCACCTCTTCCCTCCTCAATGTCCAAGTCACCAAACATATCTTCCAGGTGAAGCAGCATTTCGCTTGTAAACTTTCAATCTGGTCTCCTTTCATTGCTGATCAGAATGCGTCTCTCTATATTGGCGAGACCAAACAGAGATTGCTTTGAGGAACACTCCCACTTTGTCCGTAGAAATAACCCTGTGCTTCTCATTGCTTCCCATCTCAATAACCTATCTTGCTCTCATGCTAACCTTTTGGCCCTGGGCTGCTGCAACGTTCCAAGGAAGCACAACCCTAGCTCGAGTAACAACTCACTTTACACTTTTGTACGTTACATCCTGTAGGAGGTAATGTACAATTTCATAACTTCACAGTCTGACGCCATAACTGTTCTCCAGTTTCCGTATATTCACCCTCCCGTCCTCCCTATGACCTTGTGTGGTTTTATCTTCTTTATCGTTCACTCAATAGAGCGAACCCTTTTTCCCTATTCACGTTTTAATTGCTAGTCAACTTCACATGATCTTCTCGTTTACCACTACGAAAAGCATGTTTATCTTTTGCCACACCCTCTTTTACCCGTCAACCCATTCCCCACATCTGTCAAGGATCTGTCAAGCTCATTTTCCGATCCTTTTCAGTTCTGAAGAAGTGTCATACTGGACTTGAAACGCTAACTCTGTTTCTCTGTCTCTGCAGATGATGCCAGACCTGTTGTGTTTCCCTAGAAATGAATAAGTTCAGAACAAATTTTCAATTAAACAAATAACTATGGATACTGGAAATGAAAATGCAAACATTTCTAGAGAAAATGGGAGCGTTGTAGAAGGGTCACTGGCCCTGAAAGATTAACTCTTTCACTCCACGAGATGCTGCCAGACCTGCTGAGTTTCATCAGTAAGTTCTGTTTTTGAACAAGTTCCATAGACGTGTGTTAAAGCTGCTCAAACCTCTTGACTAACACGGAACACTGCGCACTGTGAAGTGACCGATAATGCAAGGTGCACAAATTCCTTGATCTGAAACTCCATAATGCAGGCATCACTGACACTGCAGAGCTCTTAATCATGGTCAGGGAGAGAAACAGAGGGAAACACATTCACATCAAACACAGAAGATGGCTTTGGGGGAATGGAAACGATTGAGATGCATATGTTAAGGGGTTTGAGTAAAGTAACAACTTGGAGGCGTGACACCAGGGAGAGCAGAATGAGAATAGGAAAATGGAAGTGTTACGACATCAGAAAGCAGGTTAAGACACTGAGTACAGGGATGATGGGTGAATAGGTCTTGGTATGAACTGGGGGACTGTCAGTCGAATTGATTTGAGCATATTGCAGCTCAAAGTGGGCATTCATGTGGTGCGGTAGAATCACAGCAGCAGCAGAATTGTATTCAACTACAATCTGTAACATTTTCCCCAGGATAATCCCTCAGCCTACCATTAACATCAAGTTGATCTATGGTTCAGTGATCAGTGCGGGTGAACATGATAGGTTCGGAACCATGTGTACCTAAACCTGATGACAATCCATTAAAGCTACTGCACTTGACTGGTTACATTCGAAACAATGGGACTAACATCTGATACAGAGGGCGAAATGATCCCAAGACTAACAGATCAGATCGAAGTTCTGCAGTGCTGCCATATCCAGACATAAATGTCGATGGATTATTAAACAACTCACTGAGGAGAGGACTCCATAAATATCGCCATCCTAAATAACGGGACAGCCCGGTACATCAGTGTAATATACATGGTTGTATTATCTGCACCTTCCTCAGCCAAAAGTGTTGAGTTGATGATCCACCTCACCCTCGCCATGCTGCCCGCAGAATCACAAATGCCAGTCTTTAATTGATCTGATTTGCTGTATCTGACATGAAGAAACAGCTGAACACAGTAGATAAGACAAAGGCAATGGGCCCTGACCCCATTCCTCCACTGGGACTGAAGACTTGTGCTGCACAACAAGCCGAGTCCCTGAAGAAGCTGTTTCATTACAGCTCCAACTCTGACATCACCCTGGCAATGTAGAAATTTATTCAGTTACGTCCAATCCCATAACAAGCGAGCAGTCTGACCACTTACCACGCCCTGAGTCCCGTCGCGATCATTATATTGGTGGGAGTTCTTTTTGACTGAGCTGTCAAGCAGCACAGAAATAACCAGCTCAGTGTGGTGTCTGATAGGTCCAAATGTGGAGATGGTGCTGTTGTGGAGATGTCACTGGATTACTAATCCAGACCAGGCTAATACTGTGACAGCTGGTGGACGTTATAATTAATAAAATATCGAGATGTAAAACCTGGAGTCATTAACAGTGAACTTGAAGCCAATGTCGTTTGTAAACACCAATTTCCTTCCTCATTGTACTTTCAGAAAGTGAATCTCCTTTGCTTTCCTAGTCTGGCCTAAGCATGCCTCCAGACACACAGACATGTGATAAACTCTTCAATGGTCTCGGAAATGGCCAAGCAAGACACTCTATTGTATCAAACTGTTCCGGGGTCTTAAAGGATAAAACTGTACAGATCACCCGACTCCAGTCTTAGTATTGGAATGGGAAATATTACCGTGTTGACCCTGCAGAGATTTCCTTCCCAACGTCTGAGAGTTTGTGGCAGCAGTTACAGAGCTTTCCCACAGACTGCACAGAAACTTCGGGAAAGGAGTAGGTCAATCAACACACTGAGTATCCTTTATTCTGGTTCATGGTGAAAATCTCCTAAATTCAGTTTTCCCCACATAGTGTTCATATCCTTTAGTATGTTTAAACATCGGAACATATAAAATAGGAACTACTGTATTCTCTTTGCTCCATCAATTTTTATCCTCCATTCAATATAGAGGCAGTTATCCAGTAAAGGTGTGTTTATTAAACACAATTTCGCTGCAACACAATTAGTGAATTGTGTCCCTTCCTTTATAAAGCGAGCTCCCGTTCACTGTTATGGGAGTCCGTCTCTGGCACCAGCTGAACACCAAATCCCAGCCTCAGGATCCTCTGTCTGCCAAATGCACCCTCAGTGTGTTCAGCTAAAGCAGGAATATAATCCGATCTGCAAGCCTTGAAACTGTGCCACAATGTGCGATTTGTTATTTACATTTAGAAGGAAATTACTTTCAAACTGGGAGGGAAATATCTTGGAGAGAACCGGAATTCTGCATCGGCATCACGTGGTCAGTCAACTCGCGCTTTCTGGTGAAGATCTTGTTGAAAGTTACAGTGCTGTAGTCAGTGACTATAGTGTTCAAGTGTGACATTTACTGTACTAATTCATTACAATATACGGTTTAACGATTTATGTAGTCCATGGCATTGTTTGCAGGCACAGGGAGAATGTGCAAATTCCACATAAACAGTGACCCGAGACTGGAATTAAACCCAGATCTCTGTGCTGTGAGGCAGCAGTGCTAACCACTGAGCTACCCACTGTGGACAACACAACCTGCCTGCACAATTCAACACTCGAAATTTGGCATAACAGCAGGGAGATTCCATAAGTCCCCAAACTTGTCATTGAGCAACAGGAGGAGGACAATGAGATTGTGATCGGCTTGGTCAGGAACAGGCACAGGACATGCAAACCATCGAATCTATAGTGTAGGAACATCAGGAGGACATTCAGCCCATCGTGTGTGTAAAGCAGGAACAGAATGAGTCTAATCAGCCACCCACGCCCCTCACAGCAATTGGAGCCGATCTTTTACAGCCTTGTGCCTATTTCACAGGAATTGAAATGGACTGTCGAGGTTATGGAAAGGGAAGAACTTCGAATAACCAACTTCAGTCGGGCATGGAAAGGTATGAGAAAACAATTGGGACTGAAGACAAATTGTTCGAATCTATTATTAAGGAATTAACAACAGGAGATGTTGAAAGTCAAACCACAATCCATCAAAGTCGACATGATTTTATTAAGGATAAATCATGTTTGAATACTTTTCCGAATTTTTTTATTTAAAGAATGTGACAAACAAGTTGAATAACGGATATCTGAAGGATCTATTATATCTGGACTTCAAGAAGTCAAAGCATAACATGCTTGACAAAAGATTAATATGCAACACAAGAGCACACAGGGTTAGGACAATTTTTTTTGCTTGGAGAGAAAGTTGGCTAATCAATAAAAATCATGATATGGAGCTGCTAGCTTTGGACTGGGTTGAGTAAGGTCAATAATCGCATGGCACCAGGTTATAGTCTGACAGGTTTATTTGAAAACATAAGCTTTCATTGTCCTGCTCCTTAGTCAGGTGTTAGAGAGAGAAGACCTTAGGCACAAACTTTATAAGGAAAAGATGAAGGGACTGTACAACACATGCACATGAATTGAACACATCTAAGATGGCAGCTAAAGCTTTAATCGTTTAGAATGGCGATGTAGGTTTTGATTGATGAATATACAAATTCAAGAGTTCCTTTCAAGTCCTACCTTCAGGTATTATCGATGTAAAGGAGGTGACCCCTCCACTCAGACAACGTATTTTAGGCATGCGGTCTTGTTTGGAGTCTGTATGTGTCTTCATCTGGAATTAGTTTGGCTTTATTTCCAAAGTAGGAGTTCATAAAATATCGCATTGACTGACTATCTACAAATTGCATATTTTTTTGAGAATTTATAACGCATCTGGAAATACAAACCAGCAAATGAAAATGCATCTTCCCCACAAGTTTGAGATGTCTCTTTGTTTATATTTATTCAGTGCTGAATTAGTTAAATATGGGACAGAGAAGTGATTCTTGGATGAAGACATACAGACAGGAAAGTGGAGCTGAGACCAAAACCTGATCAGCCACAATCTTAGTCCCTGGGTGGAGAAGGCTCAAAGTGTCTAATGACCCACTCCTGCTCCTCAGTACCATGTTTCTGTGTTCAATTCAGCCCATCAAACCTGCTAGACAGGAGCAATTAGAGGCTACTTACTCCTATCAGCTCGTGCACAGAAACAGAGGAGATCATTCAGCCCCTCAAAACTGTCAAACCCAGTTTGGTCTGGTTTCGAAGGTGTAATTGGAAAATCTAGGCTGGGGTATGGAAGAGGTTTCTCATCACTCCTAATTGAGCTTCCCCTTCCCCTTTCTGCAACCTGTGCTTCGTTTGTTGGTCAAGTTGTAGACCAATTTTCACTGTGAATACAGCCCCCATTCCTCACCCAGAGATGGTCCAGACAGTCTGGTACTATTCAATAACAGAGCTTTCAGGAAAATAACAGTTTCTACTTTCTAATAATCTAATGTGAGAACGCCACAAACAGGAATTCATCCACACGCCACCATCACCCCCCCTCTCCCCCCCCCGCCCCCCCCACCGCAAGCAGGTCTTCACCCACAGTAAGATCATAAGGTTTGGTATCCTCTTTCATATCCAATTCTTCACAACCCTCAACTCTGACTGGTTAAAAAAAGCACTCCCTGTCCCCACACTGTGACCTATTGATATGAGCAAAAGACGTGAACACAAGGGCTCAGGGAAGAGTGACTGGACCTGAACATCAAGGCATCATTTAACTAAGGACGGTCTCAAGGAGCCTTTGCAGGATTGCACTTAATAGGAATGAGTTGTAAACTTCCCTGGTTAGAGTGATTTAAAGCATAAAGCACAACGATTGTGATTTGTATAGAAAGCTCCATTCAGTCCTGGACATATCTGCAAAAGATCCTCAAGGTAGCTTCCGCAGCACAAACATATTCAGCTGCTTCATAAATGTCTTTCCCTCACCATAAGATTAGAAGTGGGGCTGGTCAGTGAAGATCACACAATATTCAGGAAAAATGTCCTCCTTCAGCTCTTGAACTAGTCTGTGTCCATGTGCAGCAAGACCTGGACAACAATCAGGCTTGTGCTGTTGGAAATATCAGTAACATTCATGTAACAGTGCTGCTGGACACTGCACATTTCCACAGTTAAAAGGAGGAGATTATTCGGCGTCTTACTCTCGCTTCACAGGAATATGAGGAAGTCATTCAGCTCAATGAAATTATTGGAGAAGTGTACAGATAGCCCATTTAGTGCCTCCAACCAATTACACAGGAAGAGAAGGAGTCACGTGTTATGGACGACAGCAGAGCTATTCAAAAATATTTGAAGGCGTTGGCCTAGACCGTATTAATAATTAAGTGTTCTGATACAGTAATATCCCATAAACACGTACTTGGCAAAAAGGAAAGATCAGACTCAGATTCTCAGATGCAGTTCTCCAATCGTGGAGGGAAAACAAATCAAGTGAAAATTTAGAGAGACTTCTGCAGCCAGGAGACTTCCACTGAAGCTTCCAAATCTGTGGAGACTCCAATAGCTTCTGATGTTACTGAGAAAACAAAGCACTTCCTGTAATGTTGCTGCCAGAACTGCACACAGTATTCTATCTATTGCCTAACCAAAGGCATGTTGAACTTATATTATGTCGCCTCGATGAATAAACACTCTGCCTCCAGTCCCGTGTGATTTCTTAACGGGCTATTACCCTGTCCAGTCACGTTCACGGATGTGTGGAGAAACACCCTCTGACGTCCCTCGTGTTCTGCCATTCATTGAATTCTCCTCTGTCCGGTTTCTTCTTACAAAGTGTATCACCTCATATTTATCAGGGTTCCATTCCATCTGTCATTAATCTGACCATCTGACCACTCCACCTGTATCCTCCTATAACATAAGGCCTTCTTCCTCACTGCTAACTACCTGGCCAAACTTTGTGTCAAACACAAAATTACTTATTACGCTCAGCCCCCAACCCCACCCCCACCCCCTCCACATTCACATTTACATCATTTATGAATACCACAAATAATTTGATACACTGCAGTTCTCGCTGTGGTACACAACCAGGCACTGGTCTATCTCTACCACCTTTCCAGTAACTTGGGACCACATATCTGTTCTCCAGTCCTCTAGCACCTCCCTCGTGTGGTCAGATTCGACTGAAACATTAGGTCAGGACGTTTCCTCTCTTGTCTCCAACAACATCCTGCGATGCAACTCATCTGGACTTTACATCATCCAAAACCATCAATCCCAACTTGCATCTTATATCAAACTGTTCGAGAGCTTCCCAGTCCATCTTCTTGAATTCTGTACCTGCATCTTCCTTCTCCCAATTAAAACAGGTGTGAAGCTCTCATGTCACAGTCTATCAATGTTCCCCAGTTTCACATACTGATTATTACCCTGGTTTCGAAATGGGTCCTATTTTTTCCCTGGTTATTCTGTTCAGCTTGATGTTTTTGTAGAACATCTTGTGTCCCCCCTAACTTTGCCTGTTGCACTTCTCCATGCCCCTGTATTCGTCAATCTGCTGTGGGTGAATTTTCTACGTTTCCCTGAGATCACCTCTCATTCTTTGAAACAGTACAGAACACAAATACAATCTCATCCACACTGCATGCAATCTGTGCAGAACGCCTTTACTTCGATATTCCAATTTCCGTTAACTGAAGACCAACTTCACTTTTACCTTTCCATTTGCAAAAGTCACCCCTGAACTACGTTGGTCCAATTTTATTTACTACTCACTTTCTGAACTCTGAAACATCCACCAGAATATCTACATATATCGCATCCAATAGTTCTCCATTGTCTCCCCCTACAAGAAACATCTTCAAACCATTTCAAAAAAAGTTTGTGAACAGTGATTATTTGGGTGACATCAAAGATGGCGGCGATCTAGTCGTTCTGCTCTGCTGAGCTTTGCACCAGAACCGAGACAAAATGCTGCATTCACCCTCTCTTTCTTCCCTCTTGGGTAAAATCGGTCGTTTTACTCTAGGCCAGTATTACTCTAGGCCATTTTAAGTGATTAAGGAAAATGACTAACGGAAAATGACAATGAGAATCACAATCAGCAGGGAACTGCAACAATCGATCCGCCCGCGGCTGTGATGTTGGCCTCTGCGAACGCCCCAGGGATTAATTATTTGTGGAACAGAGCCGGGTCTCGAAGTGTAGGAGCATGTGAGAGAAGATTGCTTCAGCAGTGGAGGAGACCAGAACCATGCTGGAACTGATCTCAGCCAAGCTGCAGTAGCATGGCCAGGAGATCCAGCGTCTCGGGCCACACATCGAGAAGGCGGAAGAAGGGACCGCGGCTAGGAAACCATGGCAGAATCCTCAGCGGGTCCGGTCCAAGCCCTGGAACGTTAGGTACAGACCTGTGTAGAGTAGGTCGACGACCTCGAAAATTGGAGCCGTCAGAAGAACATCAGCTTGGTTGGGCTGCCGGAACGGGAACAAGGAAGCCAGCTCGTCAGCTTCTTGGAACAATGGCTCACACAATTTTTGAAACTGAAAGTCAAGGCAGCCTGGGTGCGGCTCAAGCGGGGCCCTACGGGTTGCAGTGTACAGGCCCAGATCAGACCAGCATCCCTGCCCGGTCCGAGTGCAACTCCAGCACGATAGAGCAAAACAGGTGCTGGAAGCTTCTTGACGTCTGCAGAAGGATCCATAGGCTCTGATCTACAAAGGATCACGAATTATGTTTTTTCCAAAAGCTTTCTACGGCTGTGATCTGCAAGAGGCAAGCCTTTAATAAGGCAAAAAGGAGGCTGAGAGACGTTAATATTATGTACTTGGTAAGATATCCAGCAATATTGCGTGTCAGCCATGGAGGGTCTGTGTTTAATTTTGACTCACTAGAAAACGCAAAGGAGTTCCGGTATTCATTAAAACAGACTGGCTGGTTCAAATAATATGGACAAATGTGTTCCCTTTGTTTTCTCTGGGGTTTGCCTGGTTTCCCTCGTTTTGGGTTTTTTTTTAGTATGTGGAGGTTCCATTTTTCCTTTTTCTCTCTCCTCCTTTCTTCCTCCCCTCCCATTATCCTTTGTGTTTTTCTATAATTTGCTTTTCGTTTCTCTCTCTTCGTATGGAATGGGAACGGGGGTTGGGGAGGTGGCGTGGTTACATTTTATTTCACCAGGACTGCCTCGGGTCAAAATATGGATGGGCTGGGGTTGAATGCCAACTTTCAATTTTCTCGTTGTAAGACCCATGTAACGTTTTTTTAACTTTGTTTTGTCTGGGTTGGGAGCGGCTTCAGCGAGGAAGAGCCATGGGGGATTAGTGCGTTGTATGAGCGCCCCCTGTGGGCAAGGGGGAAAGTCTCTGCTTACTTGTGTTCTATGTTGGTTCATGGTCGAAGTAGTTGTTTAAAGTGTTGATTTGGTTGTTTTTGTATTATATTTTCATGTTTATACGAACTATTTACAGCTTTCACTTGGCGGGCTATAAATGGGCTTCTGCTCCCAGTGGGTCATGGCTGCTTTGGATGGTTATGGATAACCGCTCGCTTAAATGGAGCACCTGGAATGTTAAAGGGAGTCATTCACTGATTAAGAGAAAAAAAATTTATACGTTCAAGCCTTAAAAAGGAAATGGTTGATGTAACCTTGCTGCAAGAAACACATCTGACTGATAAGGAGAATTTAAAGTTCCAGCAGGAAAGGTTCAGCCAGGTGTTTTCTCATCCTTTAATTCAACAAGTAGAGGAGTAGCAATACTCATTCATAAGAACCTTCCACTTCAGTTGTTTGAACAAGTTAAGAATGAATATAGGTGGTCTCTGATTCTTAAAGTGGAGAGGAATATGGGACCTTGATTAATATTGCCCACAGCACACCCCCTCAAATTTCAAAAAGATGGGCTCTTCAGGTTGATGATCCTTGGGGATCATCGTACAACGTCGTACAATTAAGGGGAGACTTTAACTGACGTATAGACCCCGAGGTGGATAGCATGTCGAGGGGTTTTGCGGGTATTTCCCCGCCACCCAGGCAGCTGGTGGACATGAACAGGTAGCTGGCTTCGTGGATGTATGAGATGTCTTCACCCTGAAGATAGGGACTTCACCTTTTTTTCTAACCCACATAAATGCTGTACTAGGATTGACATGTTGTTTGCCCCATTGGTCTTTTTAAATTCGGTGCTGTCCTGTATAATTGGGAACATAGCCATTTATGATCAAGTGGCAGTGTACATGGAGGTCAAGGATGGTGGCGATGGGACAGGCTCATGGCACTGGCACGTGGATCCTTTCCTCCTGAAGGATAGCAAATTCATTGAGTATTTTTAGGGGTAATGTAAATTTTTTTGGAACATTAGCTTGTGTACGGCGGTCATACGACGGTGCTCTGGGAGACTGCCAAAGCCTATACAAGGGATTTGATTATTTCTTACTCGACGACTCAGAAGCGGCAGAAGGGAGAGCAGCAGCGTATGCTTGAGGCTCTGTTGAAGAGAGCTGAGACACCATATTTTATCAGACCGTATGTAACTTAATTGCAGCAGATTACAGCCCTCCAGACTTCTCTGAATGCTACACTCGCCCAGACAGCAAAGAGAGCGATTTCTTTTGCAAAATAGAAGTTATTCAAGCATGGTGATAACCAGGTAGATATTAGGCATACTTGACCAGAAATAATATTGCTGCTATTTTCACCTGCGATCCCAAAAATATTAATGCAGCGTTCAGGAAGTTCTACTCTAGGTTGTTCCAGTCAGCGGGCTGGGAGGACAGATTGGCGACGATGGAGTCCTTTATTAAGACCTTGAACCTCCCTGGTGTAAGTTCAGAGCAGGGGGTCGATTTAGAATGCACCTCTGATAATCCGAGAGGTCCAGGAGACAATGAGGCAGCTCCAGAGTGGTCAAGCCCCCGGCACAGATGGATTTTTGGAGTGAGGTTTAGAAAGAGTTCATAGACATGCTGGCTGGGCCAATGTTGGATATGTACAATTATTCGTACAGTCAGGACTGCCTCCCATCCTCTCTGAAAGAAGGAAATATTTCTCTTATTCTCAAGAGAGGGAAAGTCCCAGAGAATTGCATATGCCTATATCATTATTAAACGTGGACTTTAAAATTTTGTTGAAAACGATGGCTTTGAAGGTCCATTGTGAAAGAGGACCATTTGTATTAGGGGCAGTAAGTCCTCTGATAATATTAGAAGAGTGCTAAATATGGTTCCAGTGTGCCAGCAAGGTTCGATTCCAGGCTCGGTAGTCTCCCTGGATTCAGAGAAAGCATTTGACCGGATTGAGTGGATGTGCAACTTTTATGTCCTTGAATGGTTTGGTCTTGGAGGGGTCTTTGCTAGGTGGGTGGCATTGTTATATAGTGACCCAAAAAGGAGCTGATTTCACTAATGGTATAAGGTCTGACAATTTTAGTATTGACAGTGGTAGCCAACAAAGTTGCCCCCTTTCACTGTTTCCATTTACGTTAATGATTGAGCCGTTGGCAGAAGCCATCCGGAGGGACGCCGATATCACTGCCATGGAGGTAGGATCAGGAAGGCGGAAGATCACCCTTTAAGCAGATGGCGTTCCTTTCTTTCTAAGTAACCCAATGATATCTCTGTCCTGTTTAATACGAATGATTAATTTATTTGGATCTTACTCAGGGTATAAAATCAATTTTATGAAATCAGAGGCCATCCCTGTTGGGGGTCTTATTAGCATACCCGACCTTGGGGTGGAATCTGATTCCCTTCCAGACAAGGAGGTTTAGGTATTTTTATTATCCAAGCCTTCAATCAATTATATAAAGCTAACTTCGTGCAGTTGCTCGAGAAGATAAGACAGAATCTTCCAATATCCTGTTTGGGTTAGCTCTGGTTCAAATGAATGTCCTTCCTTGTTTATGATACCCCATGCCAATGTTCCCTTTGATGCTGCAAAGGCAGCCGCTCGGAGGCTTAACAGTTGGCTTTGATCTTTCATCTGGTGTCACAGATGGCCTCCTATTAAGCTGGACAAATTGTAGCTTCCACAATGAATGGGGGCGTGTTGACTTTCCAGACTTTAAGAAATACCAACTAAGTTCCTTGCTATCTGATGCGGCTGATTGGGCTTGTCAGGACCCATGGTCAATTTGGCTGGACATCTAGGCCTTAAAATCAAATTGTCCCCTCATTAATCTGTCGTTCATGGACAAGATGAGGACTGTTATGGAGAATTGCAGAAACTGATTGTCCATAACAAGTGAAAGCATGGAGAATGATGTGACAAGTTGAGGGCACTTTACAAAACAAACACTTCGGCTTTCACTCCCATTGTCGGATTGGTAGGATTCCAGCCGGGATTGATGGATTCTGGCTTTAGGCTTTGGGAGTCCAGATGAGTTTCCTGATTGGGAGAATTTTTTCATGGGGAGATCATGATGAATGTTGAGCATCTGTGTCAGGAATATGAGGTATCTGGGAGGGACCTCTTTTGTTACTTTCAGCTTCAGGACTTTATGCAGAAAAAAGACTATATTAATGGTTTGTCTTTGTATGTCAGATATGGAGACAAGAGTGCTTCAGTCCATGGGAACTCTCTTAGTTAGCACCTTCTGACATTTATTAGGAGGTAGTGTCTCGAAGGATATTGACACTGTTACACCAGAACAGGCAGAGGATATTCAGCCCCGGAGCCTGATATACAGTTACGGGAGGAGGTCAGTCAGCTCCTCGAGTCGATAACACTGGGCCCAGAGTAGGCCATGCAGCACCAGTACCCTGTTATGCAGCAATAGGATCAGTCTATTTAGCCTCCTCAAGTCTGTAACATAGGAACTGGAAGAGGTCACACAGGGAAAGGAGATTGATGCATTGGGATACCAGGAGGATATTCAGTCCCATCGAGCCGGTTGCACGGGAAGTGGAGAAGGATGCAACCTATAAGATTTCTTATGGGAAAGGAGGAATAAGTTTCCCTCACGTGTCTGGTGTATGGGAACAGAAGAAGGCCAATCATTCCCTCAGTCCTATATCAGGGAATCAGGAGAGACCAGTCAGTATCTCCAGCCTGTGATGGAGGAATATGAGAAGTTTTTTTCAGCCCCTCAAACTGTTACACAGCAACAGGAAGATTGCATAAGCCCTCACGATTCTTACGCATCAACAGGAAGAGGACAGGCAGACCATCAAGATGGTGACGTGGAACACCAGAAAGACATCAGCCATTGGGTTTGTGCACAAGGAAGAGAATGAGTCCATTCAGCGACTCAGACCTCTTACAGAGCAATCAGTGCAGGTCATTTCATGCCATGTGTCAATTATACGGTATTGGAGCGAACAAAGAGGTTATAGAGAAGTAATAATTTAGAATTATCACCTTCACGATGGAATATATAGTAGTGAGAAAACTGTTGACATTTAAGAAATATTGTTAAAGTCAATTATTCAGGAATTAATGACAAGAAATTTGAAAAGTCAAGCCACAATCCCTCATAATCAACATGATTTCGATCATGGGGATCCGAGAGATGAAATATTTGGACTTCCAGAAGGCATTGAATAGCTCTGCACAAATGATTAATCTGCAGAATAAGATCGTTTACGATTAAAAGTAATTTTTCAGCTTGGATACCGGCTTGGTGAAGCAACAAAATTCAGTGAGATGGAAAAAATACGGGTCATTTTCTGTTTAGCAAAATTCAACATTTAGGAAACCATATGTCTTGGTCTCCAGGCCCCAACTATTTACAATATAGAGGATAGAACATGTTATAACCAAATTAACAGATGACACTAACTCAGGTGAGAAATTGCAATGAAGATGCAAGAAAGTTAGAAAATGTATATGGATAGGTTGGGGCAACATTTGCCAGAAGAAACTGAACAAGGAAAAGTGTAAGTGTATCCGTTTGGATCGGTGTAGCAGAAAGACACATTATTATCCAAATGGAGAGAGACTTCAGAATGATTAGGTACAGAGGTATCTGGCTGTCCGCGTCCATACTACAGAATACTCCGATGTAGGGACAGCAGATAATGAGAAAGGCAAGTGCAACTTTGGCATTTATTTCTAAAACAATGGATTATAAAGGGAGGGAGGTGTGAGATCGCAACTGAGTACTGTGTGCAGTCTTGGTGACCTGACTGTAGGAGGGATGTATTTGCCATGGAGGCAGTTAAGAAGTGGTTTACTAGATTGATTCCAGAGATGAGAAGTTTCTCCTTTGAAGAGAGATTGAGCAGTTCAGGCCAACTCTGCCTGGAGTACAGAAAAATGAGAGGAGATGTCAGAGATCTGGACGATGTTAAAGGTGATTTACAATGTAGATGTCAAGTTGGTATTTCCTCATGTGGGACAATCTCGAAAGATTCTAAGACCACAGTTTTAGGATGAGGTCTGGGAGAATTGCAACAGGGGTGAGGAGAACCTACTTCTCTCACAGGGTTGGGAATCTGTGTAATTCACTGCCCCAGAGTGCAGTAGGGATATTGAGTAAATGAAGGAATATGGAGAGCGGACAGGAACGTGGAACTGAGACCGCAATGACATCAACCATGATTGTATTCAATGGCAGAAGAAGCCTGAGGGGCTGGATTGCCGAACTGATGCTCCTCGTTCTTATTTAGCCCTTCAAATGTGTTACACATAATTGGGGGAGGACTGGTTATCAGACAGGAAGAAGGCACTACGGATAAATCAGCCTTAGTCGGTTTGACAGAACACCAGCAGTGGAGTCACACAGTGACCAGTGCTGAGTCTACAGCTCTTTACAATCTGTATCAATGATCGGGAGGAGTGGAACAAATGTACTGTAACTAAAATTTCCAATTAAACTAAGATAAAATCGAAACTAAATTATCAAGGGAAGGTGGAAAGTCTGTAATTGGATATGGACAGGTAAAGTCAATGGATAAAAGTTTAGCAAATGGGATTTAAGGTAATATATAGTCTGTCATTTTTGTTAGGAAGAATGACAGGCAGTATATTACTGAAACGGAGAAAGATTACAGGACTTAGTGATGCAGTGTGTACTGGATGGTTCATTCTGACCCGATCAGACACGAGAAGTGTTGCTCCATCTCCCTGATGTTCCCAGGAACTCCATGTCTCTCAAACACCATATATACCCTCCGACTCCAAATGGTGATGTTGACATCGACACACTGGGAGATGATGGAGCTGTCACCCACTCCTGTCTGGAACATTCCGAATCATAGAAGCTGAATGGAACAGTGGCCCTAACAGCCACTGGCAGCACCATCCTCCCCCTGGTGTGAAGTTGCAGGTCGTTTTGAAGAAAGTGAAACCACTCTGTGACCAACTCCTTGTTCAATCAGGGTCCCCTCACACTCTACTGCTGAGTTAAATGTAACTTGGGAAGCCGTTCCTGGATACAGCAGATCCCTTTCCCCACACACACTAACTCCTGGTTTCAGATCTTCCTCTCTGTGCAGCATCTGCTCCATTTGTTGTTCATCTTACAGACAAAGATGTTGTAACCACGGTCCCTATGCTCCATCCTGAGTTGGGTCACCAAATCCTCACGTCTCCCTGAATGTCTGAGGCGGGTCACAGCACAACCTCCAGCAAACCATCCCCAGCACCTCCATGAACCTTTCAATAACAGGAGTCAGTCAGAAACCCCTCAGCTACAAGTTAGATGCCTGGTCCTTTACAATTATACTCCAGGATTTTCCTCGTGTTTCTGACCACACAATCATCTGAGAGGGATAAGCACAGGGGTTCAGTGGACATGCACAGTCCAAAGTTCAAAGGCATATCTAAAGTTGCTGGAACCTCTGTCCAACATGGACACCACATAGGGCATACCAGAAAGTGAACAAAACGGCCCAGCACGCACACCCGTGCCCATGGAGCGCCACATGGGACACACCGGGAAGTGAACAACAGCCAAACACATACGCCCCTGGCCATGGGGTACTACATCGGACACGACGAAAGTGATCAACATCCCAGCACACACACACACACCCCTGTCCATGGAGCACCACATGGGAAACACCAGAAAGTGAGCAACAGCCCAGCACACACACACACACACCCCTGTCCATGGAGCACCACATGGGAAACACCAGAAAGTGAGCAACAGCCCAGCACACACACACACACACCCCTGTCCATGGAGCACCACATGGGAAACACCAGGAAGTGAGCAATAGCCGAGCACACACACACACACACACACACACACACACACACACCCCTGTCCATGGGGCACCACGTGGGACACACTGGGAAGTGAACAACAGACAAATATACACACTCCTGTCCATGGAATCCCACATGGGGCACACTGGGAAGTGAACAGCAGTCAAACACATGCACCCGTGTCCATGGAGTACCACATGGGACACACTGGGAAGTGAACAACAGCGCAGCACACACCTCGCTGTCTATGGTTAACCACATGGGACACACTGGGAAGTGAGCTACAGTCGAACACGCACACCCCTGTCCATGGAGTACCACATGGGACACACTGGGAAGGGAACAACAGTCCAGCACACACACATCCGTGTCCATGAAGCACCAGATGGGACACACTGGGAAGTGAACAACAGCGCAGCACACACCTCCCTGTCTATGGAGCACCACGTGGGACACACTGGGAAGTGAACAGCCTAATACACACCATTTCATTGTTTCTGAGCTTCACAATGCCAGCTCTCCATACACTAGAGAGCCAAATGGGACCCACAGCCGGAACGTACAGGACAGCACGAGCCATACATTTTGCACATTGTTTCTGAGCTTCATAATGATTTCCCCGGGATTCAGGAATATGAGCTCCAACGGCCGGGTTAAGGTACAGAAGGACGGATATTCATGTTATAACTGGATGATTACTTGATCGACAAGTTCAGTAAACGTGGCTCCTCTCTGACAAATGGGATTAACTAGATGAGTAGTACTTTAGAAGGTCAAATAACAAAAATATGCATATAAAGTAAATGTGCTGACAAATCAGCTGAAATCCACGTCACAGAATCAGACACCATGATCCAGATGATATATCTGTGCAGCATGTAGCAGTGTTCAGACCTGGCTAGTGTACTGCTCAATACAATCCAGCAATCTGTGCAGACCACACCAGTCCATGAACTGCCTCTCCAGCACTGGGAGCTATGCATTGAACAGCAGTGAATTGTTATGTAAACCAGGAGCATTTACCCTCCCAGCACGTAGAGCAGTGTACGCCACCCCAGGGCATGGATCTGTAAACCAGGAGCAGTTACCCTACCAGCATGTAGAACTCTGTACAACACTCCAGTGCATTGATCTTTAAACCTGGAGCTGTTACACTTCCAGCATGTCGACCTATGTACATCACTCCAGTGCATTGATGTTTAATACAGGAACAGTTACCCACCCAACATGTAGAGCTGTGTACACCACCCCAGTGCATTGATCTGTAAACTAGGAGCATTGATCCTCCCAGCATGTACAGCAGTGTACGCAACCCCAGGGAATAGATCTGTAAACCAGGAGCAGTTACCCGCCCAGCATGTAGAGCAGTGTACACTGCCCAAGTGCATTGTTCTGTAACACTGTGTTAGATCACTGCCCAGCGTGGGGAAAATTGCAGCCCCTGCTGGAAGTGACAGGATGTGTAGCTCCCATCCATTTACAGCTCCATATCTCCATTGTGTCAGTGGATGCAGAATATGTCAACAGGAATGAGGAAGATGAATTTAGGTTAAGTAGGCAAGGATCAGACAGGGGTCTAGAGGGTTACAAGGTAGTCAGGAAGGAAGTGAAAAATAATCTCAGGAGAGCGAGAAGCGGGCATGAAGAAGACTTGGCGAGTCGGAGTAAAGTAAATCTTAAGATATTCTACACTTATGTGAGGAGCAAGATGATGGCCTGAGTGAGGGTCGGACCCATCAGGATAGTGGAGGGAACTTACACCAGGAGTCGGAGGAGGTAGCGGAGGTTCTTAATGGATCCCTTGCTTCAGTATTTAGTACTGAGAGGGCCTTTCACGTTTTTGGGTACAGCGTGAAACAGTCATATATGCTAGAACAGGAGGATGTGCTGATAATTATGAGAAACACAAGGATAGATAAATCTTCTTGGCAAGATGGGATATAACCTAGGAAAGCACAGGAAACGAGAAAAGAGGTTGCTGTGTGTTTTGGGATGATCTTTGTATCCTCACTGTCCACTGGATTTGTGCCAGGTGATAAAAGGTTGGCAAATGTTATTCCCTTGTTCAGGAAAGGGAATAGGAATAATCCTGGGAATTAGAGGCCAATCAGTCTTACGCCAGTGATGGGCAAAGTATTGGAGATGATTTGAGAGACACGATTTATGCTTACTTGGAAAACCAGAGTTTGATTAGAGGCAGACAGCATGCCTTTGTGAGGAGCAGATCATGCCTTATAAGTCTTATTGATTTTTTTTTAGGATGTGAAAAAAAAACACATTGATGAAGGCAGAGCAGTGGATATGGTGTATTTGGATTTTTGCAAGTCATTTGATACAGTAGGTTCATGCAGAAAGTAAGGAGGCATGGGATAAGGGAAATCTGGCTCTCCGGATACAGAATTGGCTGGCCCATAAAAGACAGAGTGTAGTTATAGATAGAAAGTACTCAGCCTGGAGCTCGGTGACCAGGGATGTTCTGCAGGGATCAGTTCTGGGAACTCTGCTCTTTGTGATTTTTATAACAGAGTTGATGGGCAATAGCGAGGGTGGGTTAGGAAGCTTGCCGATGACACGGAGTTGGTGGAGTTGTGGATATTGTGGAAAGTTGTTCTACGTTGCAACGAGACATTGACATAACTGAGCTGATGAGTGGCAGATCGAGTTAAATCTGAAAAAGTGTGAAGTGATTCACTTTGGAAGGTAAAATTTGCATGCAGTGAAGAGGGTTAAAGGCAGGATTCTTGGCAGTGTTAAGGACCAGAGGGATCTTGGGTTGCATGTCCACAGATCCACAAAGCTGCCACCCAGGTTGATGTGTTTGTTGAGAAGACGCAAGGTGTGTTGGCTTTCACAAGCCGGGGAACTGGGTTTCAGAGTGTGAGGTTATGCTGCAGCTCTATGAAGTTTAGTGCTCTTCTGCATTGAGACCTTGCAAGCACCTATCATATGAGTAGCTAGCTGTTTCAGAGTGTACGGGAAAGTTGAAAATATGCAACATTTGGCTGTGAAACAGATTCCCTGAGGTTTGTTTGTGCTTTTGAAAACTTTTCATATTTAACGAATCTGTTTAAATTATGCTTCAGGAAATAAACCAACAGATTTTGAATTTACTGTTTTGCCAACATTGAACCAATGAGATGATTTGATTTTGAGGGGATAAAGAGGGAAGCATTATGAAAGTTAGACAGAGAGTAAACTGCCATCGACAGAGACTGCCATGTAAAACACTCTATTAAAATTATGGGTTTTTTTGCATGAAACCTCCTTACAGTAAAAAGACAGAAGACGGCCCAGTGAGTTTCTCAGCTGAAAAAAGGAGGACATTGGAGATGATAGCCACTTCCTGGTTTTGAAATTGAATTGATGTAATTTTAAGTTAGTTTTGTTTTAAATGGGAACAGTATGTTTTTATAGAGGTGGAGGCAGATAACAAACTGGCCAGAGAAAGGGAGCTTAGAGCTGAGAATAGTTGTTGTTCAATGTTCACTTTTAGAGTTGAGAAATAAATTGATAATATTTTTCTTTAAATAGTGGAATTTTCGAGTTCTCTGTCACTCGTGCTTTAACAGATTATAAGGCAGGGTGAGCTTTTCTGGGTGTTTGGTTTGATTAACAAACGGGTTCATTGCTGTGTTGTAACAGCACACTTGGAACATTGTATTCAGTGCTGGTCGCCTTGTTATAGGAAAGATGTGGAAGCTATAGTGAGGGTACAGAGGAATCCCAACGGATCAACAGAAATATTGGCACACACCACATGATCGAGTGAAATATTGAGGAGGACACCGCACGAAAAATACTGGCAGATTCTCCATGTCTGTATAAACTCCAGTGTGTCAGTGTTTGTGGTGTGCCTGTACTGATGCCTGTATATCTGTGTGTGCACATGCTTCAGTGTATTGGCATTTGTCTCTGTGTGCTTTAGTATCTGTGTGACTGCACCAGTCTCTATGTGTGCATGTGAATCTATTTGCATATCTTTGTGTATCTGCGTGTCTCTGTGCGTATCCGTGTGCACAGCGGATCTGCCAGCCTCTGTGGTGTTTAAAGTGATGCAATGTCCGCCTCTGCTGGACTTCACACTCTACTGCATTGATGGCAGTGGAGGGAGAAAACCATAAGGGATTCAGTCGAGGAGGTGGGGAGAGGGAGGTAGATCATAGCACCATCCAAACTGACAACACCATCTGCACACACACACACACACACACACACACACACACACACACACACACACACACACACACACACACAAAAAGTTGGGTGTAGGAAGGATCATAATTGTACTGAGGACGCTCAGAGTGGCGAATGCTCCAGAGGAGTAATATCTGTGCATGCTCTGCAATGTGGAAATGATTTGCCTTTGAAAATTATTCGTTACACAGAGTGTACACCGAAAATAGTATTTCCACTGCAACTACATCCAAGCAACTCTGTCCAAACCATTTGTAAGGTGATGCGATGAATTTATTACACGTTCTTTAAATTGAAATATCTTATAATTCACCCCTACAAGGCGTAAGTGAGAAAGGATTGAAAAGTCCTGAAACTGACCCAGTGGTGGTGGTAATATATCTAGGTATCAGACAAAACTGTTCTGTGCATCCAGAAATATTTGCAAAATCAAACAGCTGTGCTATGTGAGAGATTCACAGTATTTGATGTCCTCTGACGGACAAAAACTGACACTTGTGCAGTGGCATGGGGAGACCAGCAGAGGGTGGCATTGTATGTCTATAAACTTAACAGGGACAGACGTAGAGGTGAAGGAGGGGAGTAAGGGTTTATCTCAATTTGAATGGATTTACCCCCAAAACCACAGAGCCATCATTTCACAGAGATGCACACAAACACACATAGACACATTAAACACACAACACATGTACATATGGACACTTAGACACAAACACATGCATACGCCCGCGCACCCACACAGTAATTTCTTTAAGATAGAGATAAGTACGTTTATCATGAATAAGGGAATCAATGGTTAGTTGGGGTAGGCAGGAGAAAGTGGTTGAGAAACATTTTAACCGTGATCAAACGGCACAGCAGAACCAAGGGGCTAAATGGCCTCATCCTGTTCCAATGTCCTATTTTGTGAAGGGATTCATTTTGGGAGTTGAATTTGAATGCAAATTACTGGGTCAAATGTAGGATGGTAGCAGTGTGGAGGAACAAACGGATCTTGGAGTCCATGTCTGTACGTCTCACGGTTGCCACCTAAGTTGATAGGGTTGTTAAGAAGGCGTATGTTTAGTTGGTTTTCATTAGCAGGGGGACTGAGTTTAAGAGCCACGAGATTATGCTGCAGGTCTATAAAGCCCTGGTGCGACCACATTTGAAATGTTCTGGTCGCCTCATTATAGAAAGGATGTGGAAGCTTTAGAGTGGCTGCAGAGGAGATTTACCAGGATGCTGCCTAGACTAGACGGCTTGTCTTATGAAGAAAGCTTGAGGGAGCTATAGCTTTTCTCATTGGAGTAAAGAAGGATGAGAGGTAACCTTGATAGACCTGAACAAGATGGTGAGACTTACAGACAGAGTAAATAGCCAGACACCTCTTCCCAGGGTGGAAATGGTTGTCACGATGTGAGCATAATTTTAAGATGTTTGGGAAAGGTTTTAGGAGATGTCAAAGGCAGGTTTTTGTTTTCACAGAGAGTGATGGGTGCGTGGAATGCACTGCCAGCGGTGGTAATAGAATCACATACATTAGCGACAATCAAGTGACTCTTGGATAGGCACATGGAAGAAAGTAAAATTATGGGTATATCATTTAGTTGCATCTTAAAGTAAGCTAAAAGCATGGCAGAACTTTGAGGGCTGAAGGGCAGCACTGTGCGTAGTGTTCTATGTTTTTATTTCCTACACTCTTGTGAGCTTATAGTATCTGGAATTCCTTTAACTTCAGTGGAGGTTACATTTGGTAAGTATTTGATTGGAGAGTGTTAATGGAAATGTGGACAGGTTTGAGGGACTGAATGGTCTATATCTGTTCCTAATTGTTGTGTCCTTGTGTTTAGAAACAATGGTGATTGGTTTGAGGGGAACGCACTTTGAGAATAAGAACCTTCCCAATTTCAGACTTGAGACGGGGATGTTCCTTTCTCTTTAGGATTGTGTGATCTGTGGTGTTCTCATCCCCAGGGAGCAGTGAAGACTGGGTTCCTGAAAACACTCAAGGTTGAGTTCCATCGCCCTTTGATGAACAAGACAATCCATGTTTATTGGGAACAGACAGGAAGGGGATGTGTAGTTACAATCACGTCAACAATGCACATTCGGAATGGTGCAGCAGGCTCGAGGGGCTGAGTGGCCAACTGCTGCTCCTGCCCCATGTGTTGTTCTCTCACTCAACCTCTCGAGGCTGTTACAGAGAGAGGAAGATCCCATTCAGCCAGTCAGGATCGCCACAATGAGACACGACGAGACCTCTGTTCCCCCTAATTATTTATAAAGGGAGAGGATGAAGTCATTCAGCCGTTGAGTACAATACACAGCACAGGAGGAGGCCGTCCAACCTTTCCAGCTTGCTTCACAGGAACGTGGAGCCCTGAGTAACTACTAGGAAATTGACATAAGGGATAAATGTTAATTTTCATGTTGGAAAACTTGAACTTCGTGTAGTACCTCAGAGATCAGTGCAAGATCAACAACTATTTCGAACCTGTCAATGACTTGGATGTGGGCACTGATTGTATTGGAGCTCAATTATCTCAGCCACCAGGATAGTCATTCAATCAGATGTCAAGTGGAGGTAGAGGGTATGTAATGGGATATAGACAGGGGAGTTTAGTGTGCAAACCTTCAGCAGAAACAATATAAGCTGGGCTACCGAGGTTTGTACTGTGAAAGAAAGGTAAAACAACAGTAAACTGTTTAAATGGCGTGAGGTCGCAAAACTCAGTGTGCAAAGGGATTTATAAATCCAGGTACAGACATCAAACAAAGTTATTATGCAAAAGTAGCGAATGTTTAGTAAGGTAAATGGAATGCCTCTACTTTTACAAAGTCTGTCAGGACATTTTACTGCAACTGTACAGGGCATTCCTGAGGCCACATTAAATGCATTGTATATAGCTATGATTCCCTAAACGGAAGAGTAAATATACTCAATTGTTTTCGAGTCTTTGTAAAAATGCTTCACTTTTTTTTTCCTGGAATGAAGGCCTTATTCTGTCATACACCATGGAAACAGAAACTTTGGTCCAACTTGTCCATGCCAACTGGATGTGCTAAATTAATCTAGTCCCATTTGCCAGCATTTGGCCCATATCCCACTGAACACTGCTTATTCACGCACCAAACCAATGGGGTTTAAATACTGTAATTGTTCCAGCTTCCAACACTTCTTCTGACAGTTCATTCCATACATTTCATGAAACGGTTACCACTTTTGTCTCTTTTAAATCTTTCTCCTGTCGCCTTAAATTTATGTGATCTAGATTTGGATTCACCCAATCAAGGAAATGTCACCATTTCCAAATCCCTCGTCATTTTATAAACCTCTACAGGACCAGAGTACTTCAGGATTGAGAATGGGTGATGGTCAGACTGAACCAAAGAATTTCTTGAGGATAGCGTATTAGTTGCGTAGCTGATGGACATTTCCTACGGTTATGTGAGACAAGAACTAAGGATTCAAATTTAAGAGAAAGATGTACTTATTTTAAAACAGATACTTTGAGGACATCAGTTTATTGGACAAAAATTATGAGGACACATTTACAAACGTATCTACAAATTATGCTTTATAAATTGCTCCTACATGGAGCAGGTTACAGGGATGGAGTCATACAATCCCTAGAATGTTCAACGAGGCTTCACATGATCTAGTATTGTGGTCAGATAACATTATTACATATTTCAGCTAAAAGATCGAGAGAATGCAACCTGCTTGAGAAGCCACAGCTTTTGGCTCCCTCTCTTTCCTTCTTCCTTCTCACAGCAATGTATGAGAGGTGAAAACCTGTCAGTCATCTTTACCATTCAGGAAGAATTCCTGTTGAGGATTCATTGGAATCTCCACATTGCCTGAAGCAAAGGGAATTCAGCCAACTACAAATGTCACAGGAAGGAATCCGATTGCCAACAGCTTGTGTGAGCAGAATAACCTCAGGTGCAGAATACCATTTATTTTGTTTTTCCTTTTGTTGTCTTGAATTTACCTATTTCTTGTAAAGCTCTTTCGAGCTGGTATTCTGCAGAGTTTTTTCTATCTGTCTTCAGGCATGTGTATGGGTGTGTCTGTGTGCACCTGTGTATGTGTCTGTGTGTATGCACAAAGTGTGTTGGTGTATGCATTGAAAGATAAATATTAATACACAAATCTGTCCAAACTTTTTTGTATCTTTCCATCTTACTTTCAGTATCTTTGATTAGGTGAGTTATTTTTACAAATGGAAGATATCAAACTGATTTGTCCCTCACAAAGAATGTGACCTAGTCTGAGACCTATATCATTGGCCATAACACCAACTGGGTTGCATTTAAAATTAATAATGACCAGTGGAGTAGCAGCACTAGAAAATTAAACAGTGACCTCTCTAACCACAGTCTGAGCATGGATGAGGAGAAATTCACAAAGGGCTGTTTGAGGGTAAATGCTCTTCCCCGGAAGTTTGTATTGCCTGTGTGTTTGCGTTTAGTAAAAGCTATATATTAGATACTGGACAGTAAAGGACAATGAACTACAGCCAGGCAACTGGGGCTGAGACCACAAACTGGTCAGCTACAATCTTACTGTCTGCTGGAGAAGGCACAAAGTGTCTAATTACCCAATCCTGCTCCTCAGTCTAACGTCCCTATGTTCCATTCAGCTCCGCAAACCTGCCTGACAAGAGAATTTGGAGGTCATTTACAACGATAAGCTGGTACACAGAAACAGAGCAGACCATTCAGGGCCTGAAAACTCGATAGTGTAGTGCTGGAAAAGCACAGCAGGTCACACAGCATTCAAGGAGCAGGAGAATCAACGTTTTGGGCATAAACTGTTCATCAGGAATCCTGACAAAGGACTTATGCCCGAAATGTTGATTCTCTTGCTCCTTGGATGCTGCCTCGCCTGCTGTGCGTTTCCAGCACTGCACACTCGACTCTGATCGCCAACATCTGCAGTCCTCACTTTTTTTTCAGCACCGGAAGACTGTCACACACAGGTTGGTATGGTGTTGGAAAATTTTCTTGGGAAAAGAAAGAATCGGTGCCAGTGTGAAACATCCTACTCCTCTCTCTTTACAGAACTGTGTTCATTTGTTGGTTATGTTACAGACCCTGATTCATTATGTGTACAGCTCCCATACCTCACCCAGAGGCGTCTCACAAAATCATCTGGTCTCCCTGACTGCAATCTTCAATAACAGGATTTCCAGGGAAATAACTTTCCAATAACCGAATGTGAGAACAACAGAAACACAAATAAGTTATTCAGCCCTTTAAGCCTGTCTTTCCTTCAATAAAATCATGATTACTCTGCTCAATACCTCTATTCCTCTTTTGTGCCCAATTCCTGCAGCCCTCAACTCTCTGATGCGTCAAATATCCGTTGTGCACCCCACTCCCCCAATCTTCTCTGTGATCCATCTCCCTTAACCCTCTGGAATAGAGAAGTCCCGATTGTCACTACCCTCTGTGAGGACGAAACACTCCGCGCACACACACCATGACCTATGGATATGAATCAAAATATGAACACAAGGTAAGGCAGGCCTTGATATCAAAGCAGGATTTAACTGAGGATGGTATCAAGGAACCCGAACAGAAATGAATGGAATGGGAATGATGTGTAAACTCCCCATTGGTTAGAGGCCATTCAGAGCACAAGGGAAGATGCTTGTGTTTGTTGAGGATCAACCATCTCAGTCACATGACATCTCTGCAGGCATCCTCTAGGTAGTTTTCTTCAGCTACTTCAACATCTTTTCCAGAGCATACAGACATAAGTGGGAGATGTTCTCTGAAGATCGCATAATGTTCAGAATAAGTTGTCACTTCTCTGCCGCTGAAGCAGTCTGTGTCCACGTGCAGCAAGACCTGGATAGCATTTAAATTGTGCTGTTAGTAACATTCATATAACAGTCCTGCTAGACATTGCTCATCTCCACAGTTAAACATGAGGAGCTCATTCAGCACCTCACGCTGGTTTTAACGGAATATAAGGACGCCATTCAACCCATTGAGACTATTGGAAAAGCCCATTCAGTCCTTTCTGCCTATTACACAAGTAGGGAATGAGTGTAGACAACACAAAGGTGTTAAAGAGGAACCAGGAGTCGCTAAGTCAGGTCCTTGAGCCACTTCCATATGACCAGGAAGAGGCAATGCAGCCTGTCAAGCTACTTATTCAGAAATAGGAGAATGTTACTGATACCCCACAGATAGACTGCTGCATGTTGTTCCTCCTGGCTCTATTGCTCGTGGTAGACACGTGTCACTTTAATGTGGTTTGCTGAAGGTGAGGATGGAAAATGGATGTTTTGTGCAAAGTCTCAAGAAAATACCTTCTATCTCTGAGAAGACAGACTGGTGTTCCTGTGGAGGTCAGAAGCTGGTGGGAATGGCTCACTCTTTCAGGAATAAGCCATTGTGCCTCCGACAGATTTATGAACAGTGCAGGGGCGCACACAACTGCACACTGAGACACTGAGAGTTTATTTAGAACTCCATTTCATAATACTCCATTTCAACCAACATGGAGATTCGACACAGGTACGTGAAATATTGTGAAAAATGTATCATGTGGAAAATTCAATCTTTCACAATTTTTTTTGACATAATGAGTGTTAGTCCATAATCCTCAAGTTTAAATGGAAACGCCTACTATTCTCTCGCAGTGCTACAGATTAAACACTCACTTCCTTTATACTCTCTTTCTCATCCAGGAATTATACTCCTGGATGAAACTCATTTGCACTCACGATCGCAACAAAATCATTCCTTACAAAAGAGAGTAAACCTGCCAACAGTGCCCCAAATACTGTCCCAGCAACACTCTACAACTGCAGGAAGATGTCTTTACTCCTTTACTTGAATAATTTTATAATGAATGACAACATACCATTCACTGTCCTGATTACTTGCCTTTTAACAACTGCAGTTCCCAACCTCTCATCATCTAACCAATACAAAATGGAAATGACTGCATTTGTTGCTCACATTCAAATTACTTTTTTGCCTTGTGATCAGCTGTGTTCCAAGACCTGATACATTTGATACCCTATGAGCAATGATCTTCAGATCAGAGCAGGACCTTACTCTCTGTATTCTCCCCAATACCTAATTCTCAAACCAATTAGTATATTCACCCCATCCAGAAGGACTCTAACGTTCTTCGCTCACCATTCAAATGCCTTCTGAAAATTCAAATACACCATTCCCATTGGTTCTCATTTGTCGATGTCACAATCTACATCCTCCAAAAACTCCTAATAGTTTAGCGAAAACGATTTTCCCTTCCCTAAATCTCGGCTGACTCTGCAAATCATATCATTATTCTCGTTGTTGTTAATGACAACAAAATCAATTGTTTTCCTCATAACTGACATCAATTTATCAATCAGTTGATAATCTGTTGTTCCTCTCTCTCTCCCTCTCCTGTTTTAAGTACTTACGACAACAGTAGCTACTTTCAAATTTGCAGGACCCTTTCGATAATATAAAGCGCTTTGACCAACTTTGACCTCCCTCATAGAGTTATGGAATTGACAGTACAGAAGGAAGCCACTGACCCATTGTGTCTATTCCTGCTGCGGACAAACCTATCCAGCAAACTCAACTCTCCAGCCCTAAATCTGTGACCCTCTCAATTCATCACTCATCTGGTCCAGAAACTTATCAAGCTTCAATACAATGAGTATTTTCCCCAATATTTCCACTTTAATAATTCTAATTTCTTGCGGTTCCTCGTTTTCCCCAGTCACTCTGATCCTCAATATTTCAGGAGGATTTTCTGTTTTTTCCTCGGTGGAGACAGAACCAACATATTTACCTCGCCAGACAGATATAGCCTCTGTCACCTCATGAATACACGAGAGGATGGCACTGTGGCATGATGGGTATGTCACCCACTCCTGCCTGGAATGTTCCAGAACAAAACCATTGTTGGAGATTGTGAGTACAGTCCTCTCCCTGGTGTGAGACTATTGGATATGCTGAAGGAGGTTCTCAGCTCTGTGACCTCCACATTGTTGAAATAAACTGGCTTCAAACATTACATATGGAAAAAAAGGTCATGGGGGAAATATTTGTAGAAGTTTCAGAAAAAGATCCGCGTCCTGCTCCTCCCTGTAGACCCAGACACTCTAAGTGCAGTGCCCACACTTTGTCCAGAATGGGAACACTAGACACTCGAATCGTCCTCAATGATCGCATCAGCTGACACCACAAATCCGAGAAAATCATCCACAGAACCTCCACTGACTTTCCACGACAGGAACAAGTCAAAACGCTGTAGACAGGCACATCCACTCAATGTTAAAAATGCTTTTCGCTTCAGTTTCTATTCTGGGCTGAAAATCCATAGGATCTCTGCATTGTCGCTGGCACCTGAATTATTAACAGCTTTTTTCTCCATGGAAGTATTTAACAATGTAACTGCACAATTTTCTTTATCTGTCATGATAATAGCAACACTGCTATTTCTAATGGAGTTGTTGGGGGGGGGCTGTTGGGGGTGATGGTCTCGTGTTATTTTCTCCAGACAATAAATCCAGGGACCCAGGTACCTTCAATCTCCCTATAGCGGATGGTAGAAGTTGATTTCAATACGTTATTTGGAAGTAACAATCTAATGAAACATTGATGATTGTTAACACTAATAACCCCTGGCTCACTAATGTCGCTCAGGGAAAGAAACTTGCTATCGTCACTGGTCTGACCTACATGTTACTCCAGACCCTCAGCAATGGTAGATTCTGAAATGCTCTTTGAAATGGCCAAGTCAACCATTCAGTTATCAAGATCTACAAGATCTCAAAGAAGTGAAACCAGATAGACCTGAGCACTGGCAGCCGACAGCACATTGAAGTAGAGTGGTTCAGAAAGGCAGTCCCCCAACAGATTCTCAAGAGCAAATAGGAAAGAGAAATAAACTCTGGCGCAACCAACATCAAACATGTCCCATTCATAAAGGAAACAAGATGGCCACGCTCAGGAAAGAGAGCGAGGGGACAGAACTCACTTCAAACAGGGACGTGCATATGTGCCCACACGTGCATGAAACTCAGGTCTATGGGAGGAGGTGAAAAATAAATTAAAATAATGTCACATTTTATTTCCATTCCAGCTAACTATCAATAATCCCTTTGTTTATTTAATCTATCTCTCTATTTCCCCGTATATTTATCTCACCTCACCAACACACATTACATTAATTCCCAGCTGCTTTCGGATCTGATACATGGTGAGTGGACTCAAAGTGTTAACTTTGTTTTTCTCTCGCCCCACTCTGCCCAACCTGCTCCATTTCCCCAACACTCTGTTTCTTTTTGGTTCAGGCTTCCAGTACCTTCCATTGCTTGATTTAACATATTTTTCCTTACTTTATGGGGCAGAGACCTTTCGAATCCACACTGACAAACTGAAAAGCATTGCTCCCCGACCCACCTCATACACTACTGCATTTCCCGACTACTAATCTACCCCTGTATCTCACATATCTATTACACCGAGCTGCACATGATTGGTGGGAAAGTGGGAGGAACCTGGAACACCGAGAGGAAACACTTGCAGACCCGGGGAGAATGAAATAATTCAACACAAAAAGTCCTGAGGGCAGAAGCAAACTGGGTCCCTGCTACTATGAGACAGCCGTGCTAACCACTGACACACCATGCCCCCCACACCCTCCCCCCAAACTGGGTCCCTGCTACTATGAGACAGCCATGCTAACCACTGACACACCATGCCCCCCACACCCTCCCCCAAACTGGGTCCCCGCTACAATGAGACAGCCGTGCTAACCACTGACACACCATGCCCCCCACACCCTCCCCCCAAACTGGGTCCCTGCTACTATGAGACAGTCATGCTTACCACTGAAACACCATGCCCCCCACACCCTCCCCCCAATATGGGTCCCTGCTACTATGAGACAGTCATGCTTACCACTGACACACCATGCTCCCCCCCCCACCCCCCAAACTGGGTCCCTGCTACTATGAGACAGCCGTGATAACCACTGAAACACAATGCCCCCCACCCGAACCCCACAAACCGGGTCCCTGCTACTATGAGACAGCCGTGCTAACCACTGAAACACCATGCCCTTCTCCCCCTCCCCCAAAACCGGGTCCCTGATACTGTGGGACAGCCGTGCTAACCACTGAGACATCATGCCCCCCTCCCCCAAAACCAGGTCCCTGGTCCTGTGAGACAGCTGTGCTAACCACTGAGAAACCATGCCCCACTTCCCTCCCCCCAAACCTGTTCTTGGGTATTTTGAGACAGCTGTGTTAACCACTGAGACACCATTTCCCAATTTCCCACCCCCACCACTCAAACCGGGACCCTGGTACTGTGAGACAGTCGTTCTAACCACTTAGACACCATGCCCCCCTCCCCCTCCCCACAAAACGTGTCCCTGGTACTGTGAGACAGCCGTAATAACCACTGAGACACCATGCACCCTCCCCCTCCCCTCAAACCGGGTCCCTGGTACTGAGAGACAGTCGTGATAACACTCAGACACGATGGCCACCTCCCAATTTCCCTCCCAAACCGGGTCCCTGGTACTGTGAGACAGCCATGTTAACCACTGAGACACAATGCCCCCGTCCCGCCCTGTCCCCAAAACGGAGTCACTGTGCCTAGGTAATACTGGGGAAAATGTGAATAAAAGTGATGAGCTTACAGCTATGATGTTGTGGCCATAACAGAGACGTGGGTTTCTCAGAGGCAGGAATGGTTGCTGGATGTTCCAGGGTTTAGAACATTTAAAAAAGAATAGGGCGGAGGTAAAAAGAGGAGGGGGTGTAGCACTGCTCGTCAGAGAGGTTATAACAGCTACAGAAGTTACCAATATCGAGGAGGGTCTGCCTACTGAGTCAGTATGGGTGGAGATTAGGAACAGTAAGGCAGCAATCACCTCATTAGGGGTTAAATACAGGCCCCGCAATAGAAGCAGGGAGATTGAAGAAAGCATAGGTCGGCAGATTTTGGAAAGGTGTGAATGGAATAGGGTAGTTGTAATGGGTGACTAACTTTCCCAATATTGATTGGAACCTCCTTCCAGAAGATGATTTGAATAGAGCTGTTTTTGTAACAGGAGGGTTTCCTAACTCAGTACGTTGACAGGCCGACGAGGGGAGAGGACATTTTGGATTTGGTGCTCGGCAATGAGCCGGGGCAGGTATCAGATCTTGTGGTGGGAGAGCATTCTGGTGATAGTGACCACAAATGCCTCATATTCTACATAGCTATAGAGAAGGAAAGAAGCAGGCACAATGGGAGGATATTTAGTTGGGGAAAAGGAAACTATTCTACTATCAGACTGCATTGCGACGCATGGACTGGGAGCAATTGTTCCATGGAAAGGACACTATAGACATGTGGAGACTGTTTAAGGAATAGTTGTTGCAAGTGATGCATAAATGTGTTCCTCTAAGACAGGCAAGAAGGGGTAAGATAAAGGAACCTTGGATGACAAGAGCGGTGGAGCTTCTCATCAAAAGAAAGAAGGCAGCTTACATAAGGTGAAGGGTCTTGCTCAGCTCTAGAGGATTACAGGCAGGCGAGGAAGGAGCTCAAGAATGGTCTGAGGAGAGCCAGGAGAGGGCAGGAAAAAGGCTTGGCAGGAAGTATTATGGAGAACCTAAAGGCATTTTGCACATGTGAGGAGTAAGAGAATGATCAATGAAAGAGTAGGGCCGATCAGGGATAGCATAGGGAACTTGTGTATAGAGTCCGAGGAGGGAGGGGAAGCCCTAAATGAGTTTTTTTGCTTCCGTCTTTACGAAAGAAAAGTACCTTGTAGTGAATGAAACCATTGAGGAGCACGTAAGCATGCTGCAACAGATAGAGATTGAGGAAGCTGATGTGTTGAAAATTTAGACAAACATTAAGATTGACAAGTCGCCAAGGCCAGACTAGATTTGTCCTCGGCTGCTCTGGGAAGCGAAAAATGTGATTGCTTCGCCGCTTGCAAAGATCTTTGCATCCTTGCTCTCCACCGGATTCGTACTGGAGGGAGACAAATGTAATTCCTCTCTTCAAGAAAGGAAATAGGGAAATCCACAGATATTACAGACCAGTCAGTCTCACGTCTGTCATCTGCAAGGTGTTAGAAAGGATTCTGAGTGATAGGATTTATGACCATCTGGAAGAGCATGGATTGATTAAAGGCAGTCTGCACGGCTTTGTGAGGGGCAGGTCATGCTTCACAAACCTTATCGAGTTCTTTCAGGATGTTACTAGACAGGTTGATGAGGATCGAGCGGTGGATGTTGTGCATCTGGACTTCTGTATGGCATTTGAAAAGGTACTCCATGGTAGGCTGGTTCAAAAGGTCAGGAGGAATGGGACACAGGGAAATTTAGCTGTCTGGATACAGAATTGGCTAGTCGACAGAAGACAGCGAGTGGTACTGGAAGGAAAATATTCTGCCTGGAAGTCAGTAGTGAGTGGTGTTCCACAGAGCTCTGTTTTTGGGCCTCTACTCTTTGTAATTTTTTATTAATGACTTGGATGAGGAGATTGAAGTATGGTTTAGCAAGTTTTCAGACGACACAAAGGTTAGCGGTGTCGTTGACAGTATACAGGCCTATTGTAGGCTGCAGCGTGACATTGCCAGGATGCAGAGATGGGCTGAGAGTTGTTCGATAGAATTCAAACTGGATAAATGTGAAGTGATGCATTTTGGAAGGTCGAACTTGAATGTTGAGTACTGGATTAAACGCAGGATTCTTGGCAGTATGGAGGAACAGCGGGATCTTGGTGTGCAGGTACAAAGATCCCTTAAAATTTCCACCCAGGTGTACAGGATTGTTAAGAAAGCATACGGTGCTTTGGCTTTCATTAACAGGGGGATTGAGTTTAAGAGCAGTAAGATCTTGTTGCATCTCTATAAAACTTTGGTTAGACCGCACGTGGAATACTGTGTCCACTTCTGATCGCCCTATTATAGGAAAGATGTGGATGCTTTGGAGAGGGTTCAGAGGAGGTTTACCAGGATGCTGCCTGGAATGGAGGGATTATCTTACGAAGAGAAGTTGACTGAGCTCGGACATTTTTCGTTGGGAAAAAAAAAGGAAGAGAGGGGACCTAATTGAAGTGTACAAGATAATGAGAGGCATAGATAGATTTGATCGCCAGAAACATTTTCTCAGGGCAGAAATTGTTAACACGAGGGGTCATAGTTTTAAGCTGTTTGGCGGAAAGTATAGAGGGGATGTCAGAGGCGGGTTCTTTACGCAGAGAGTTGTGAGAGCATGGAATGCGTTGCCAGCAGCAGTTGTGGAAGCGAGGTCATTGGGGATATTTAAGAGACTATTGGACATGCATATGGTCACAGAAATTTGAGAGTTCATACATTAGTTGTACCTCACATGAGGATCAATGGTCGGCACAACATCGTGGGCTGAAGGGCCTGCTCTGTGCTGTATGTTCTATGTTCTGTGTTCTAAACAGTAAACAGTGACAAAACACCACAGATGTGTCAGGATCTGGAGGTAGAAACAGAGGCAGCATTTTGAATCTGATATGATCCTCTTCTGAAAAACTCATATCGGACTCAAAAAGTTAATTGTGTTTCTCTCTGTTCAGAACTTGCAAATGTTTTCCTGAACTTTCAATTTAGTTACTATTCTGGACAGTGGATATTTGTCTGATCTGAAAGGGAAGAGCGAAGCTGCCATTTCTGTTGACGCTCAAGAATTTGGTTATGGTTTTTGAATGAAAAATGAAAAACTATGTGCCTGACAGCTCCCCAAATACCGATAGTTAATTTCCACTGTCATAATACATTATGAAAGAGTTGAACTCGGTGGTCATGACATCACATGATCAATCCTCTGAAAGTAACTGATTGAAGTACTGATCCCAATTGTTATCAATGTCTTATCATGCTCCTGATGTCACAGGCATCATACTCATCCAGCAAGGTCTTACCTTTCCGAAAGTTTACATACAGCAATGAAAACATAAAATATCTTTGTATTTTTAACAAGACATATTCATCCAGGGTTTTGGAAGGCACTAGCAAGGGCAGACTTTATTTGTCATCCCCAATTACTCTGGAATAAGGGACACAGAGTTGCCCTATTTTAACCCCTCAATCCAAAGTGATGCAGATCCAGACAGAGCTATTTGTAGGGGCATTCCAAGATTTTTAACAAATACTTGTGAAGGAACAGAAAAGTTAGTCCCTCGTCAGGATGACATGCAACTTGGAAGATACCTTTCAGAGACTGATTTTTCTGTTGTTCCCATTCCCAGTGCAGAATGCTCTCTAATTCCCATTAATCACAGTTTTGCTCAGGGTCCTTGATTCCACCCTCAGTCAAGTCCTGCTCCGGTTTAAAGGGAAGTCACTCTGATCTCACCTCAAATTACACGGGAAGATCAGTTGAAGGAATAAGGAGCAAAAGACAAGAACACTGTTTGTTTGAGCAATATCCTCTCAATATTCAAAAGAAGATTGATGCATGATCTTCCTTAATGTATTATTTCAACATGACATCACTTTTCAAACAATATTCAAATCGGTGGGTGTTTGTTCTTTTAACTTGCTTCCAATTCAGTGTAGGAATGAGAACGTGAATTATCTTCTATAGTGTGTTTATAATCCAGAATTTATTCAATCTTTATCATCATTGCTCTAGCTCTTTCAAACAAAATTAATGAATAAGCCTGTGTCCATCCTGCAGATGAAAAAGTTCTTTCAGCTCTGACTATTGCAGCGAATGTTGTAAAGAATAAGCTGCAGGCCCACGTAAAATGAAAATGCTGCAGGGCAAGGTGCCAAACGCTAGGCTAAGATTAATTATGTCCACGCATTATGAATCATACATGCAGAGGGGCGGAGTATAAAAGCAGGATTCAGCTCCCTGTCCAAAATACTGTTTGTGGCTCCCTCACAAAAGACCACAACTGATTCACTTTGTAAATTCACCAAAATAGGAAAAACAAGAGACTGGAATTCCGAATTCTGCAACAACATCGGGAGAACAGGAAGAAAATCAAGGTTTGTTTCTGAAATTCATAAACTGTGATGATAAGAATGTGGTATATGTGGCGGGGGGAGATGTTAGAGGATGATAAACAATGTTGTAGATAACACAATGATTATCCAGGTGGGTCACAGTGAGCAGGAACGTGTTGGTTACAGGAGGTTACAAACAGATTTTCAGATCGCCAGATCAATGACTGATAAAAGGTAACACTGAAATATGAGAGATGCTGCACTTTGGAAGATGTAACAAGACAAGGAAGAACACAAGCCATGAAGATAGGTTAGATTTGCTTTTGGAGCAGAGAAAGGTGAGGGGTGAACCTGACAGAGGTGTATTATAGCGTGAGAGGTATGGGACGAGTGAACAGACAACAACTATTCCCCTTAGTCAAAGGGTCAAAAACAATGGGAAATACGTTTGAAGTCAAAGAGAAGATACTAACAAAGGATTTGTGAAATCTGTTTTGAACCCAGAGCATGATAGGTGTCAAAAATGCATTGCCTGGGAGGATGGTTCAGGAAGGTAACCTCACAAACATTATAAAGCACTTGTATCAGCACTGGGTGGTGCAGACTCGACGGGCCTTGTCTTTATTACATGATTCCATGTGGTGGCAGCCATGAAATGTCTGATATATTCTGAAGCAGCAACCAATTGGACTTGGTTTGTTCCAACGAACTGTGCTCAGTAAGTGGTGAGATTACAAACAAGCATCATCCCATGGAGTTTCAGCACCTACTCAACCTAGGACAGCCCAGCCATCTCTGAAATCAGCCAAGAGAATTCACATGCTCAGTGTAAGAATCGTCCAACACAGCATCAACATTATTCCAGCTGTTTATCATCATTATTTTAAGTTCACCAAGAAACAGACTTCGCTTCATTATTATATAGACTTCTCGAGTAAGGTTGTTATTTCTCTGAAGACTAATAAATTCCTTCCCATATATTCGTATTGACAAACAGTCTGTTATCCTACGAGCTCTTCCTCACCAGTAATATTTACTCCCAGTTAAACCAGCACATAAGATGCACTGCCAGCCCTCCCTCCCAACAGCCACTTGGATGGACCAACATCAACTGGACTGGAACATCTCAAGTGCAATTAATGCTGACCGAGCTCCATTAAAATCCCAAATGAACTAAAAAGACAATCCGATTTTCGAATAATTATTAAACAACAAGGGCATTTTGTTGATCTGAAGAGTTTGTCGCTGTCTTTGAAATTGTGAGAACTGTGTTATTTTATTTTCAGTATCGAAAGACAACAGAAATGGAAAACCTAGCATCAGGAGTAAGTAATCAAAACAACTCCATCAGGTGATAAAGTCGTGGATGATCTGATTGTGACCTCAATCGCATATTCCTCATTTGCCCTTACAATGTTCATGCATCATTCTTAGTCAAGAATCTGCCTGCCTCTGCCTTAGGAATATTTAATGCCTTATCCTCCATCGCTATCTGGGAAGAGAATTGTACAAAGACACAACACTCTGAGAGGATGACACCAAAGCACCATCTTCTTAACAGAGACATTTTTCTGTTTTACTCTCCATCCACTCATGGTAATCTCTCACACAAGGTGAAATATTGTTTTACAATTCAACTTGAAAGACTTTTGGAATATCTTGAGGTTAAGCAAGACCACATGTTGTTTGCCTAAACCCCAGCAGATCCAGAGCCACTCATTTCAAGATTTCCTCCAGAAATAAACGCTCCTCACAAAAGTCAGCTGAGTGAATCTTCTCTGGATTGCATTTCATATCATTGTGGCCATCGCTCTCTCGATGTGGTTACACCACTACATTGTAAATCTGTACAAAATCGTCCCAACTTTTAAATGTATTCTGTTTCAGAAAGTTTCAACATTTGTCTTACCTCCCTTAAACTTTGATGTACACATAAAATTTTTATTTTGTAATCCAAGTGCCCGGTTCCTCTGTGCCTAAAGCCAATCTCTTCACTGAAATAATACACTCCGTTTCCACTCAACCCGCCAATATCTTTTATCACAGACACATTTTTCCTACTATGTTCCATACACCAATATTTGCCTGTTCACTTGACCCACCTTAATCTCCTTATAGACTCATGTCCTCTTCATATCTTCCTTCTCGAACAGTTTCAAGTTTTATTTTTAGATTAGTTACAGTGTGAAGACAGGCCCTTTGGCCCAACAAGTCCACACGGACCCGCCGAAGCGCAACTCACCCAGACCCATTCTCCAACATTTACCCCTTCACCTAACACTACGGGCAATTTAGCTTGGCCAATTCATCTAAATTGCACATTTTTGGACTGTGGGAGGAAACCGGACCACCCGGAGGAAACCCACGCTGAAGTTTGTATTCTTCCATAGTAAAGACAGAATATTTGGCCAAAGAAATACACTGTGGCCATATTGCAAAGTAATTGACAATGAAATATTGTTACTTCATGTCTAAACTATAAATTTGAGACAATGCTAAAATGTTTTGCAGTCGCATCACTCAGTTCCATTACTTAAAATAGAGTCAGATGGTGTGGAATGTGTGTGGGTAGAATTGAGGAACCGTAAAGGTGAAAACCCGTGGTTGGAGTTATGTGCAGGTCTACAAATCGTAGTCAGAAGCTGGGGTGCATGAGAGACGAGGAGATAGAAACGATATGTAGGAAAGGCAAAGTTACAGTGACTGGGGGGATTTCATGACGCAGGTGGACTGGGAAAATCAGTGGTAGTGGTTTGCAAGGAAAGAAATTTGTGAAATGTCTACAAGATGGCTTTTTGGAGCAGCTTATGGTGCAGGCAACGAGGGAACGGGCAATACTGGATTTAGAGCTGTGCAGTGAGGCAGACTTGATAAGGGGGCTTAAGGTAAAGGAACCTTCGGAGGCAGTGATCATACTATGGTTGAACCTACTCTTCAATTTGAGATGGAGAAAGTAGAATCGGAGTTAATATTACAGCTAACTAAAGACACCTTCAATGACACAAAGGAGGAGCTGGATAGAATTGACTGGGAGAAGAGCCGAGCAGGAAAGACAGTGGAACAATAATGGCGGGAGTTTCTCGGAGCAATTTAGGAGTTACAGCAGAGATTTATCCCGAGGTAAAAGATGCATTGTACAGCGAGGATGAGGCAACCATGGATGACTGGGACAGTCATGGCTACGGTAAAAGGAAAATAGAAAGTAGATAACATAGCAAATAGCAATGCAAAACCAGAAGGTTTGGAAGCTTCAAAGATGAACAGATGGCAACAAAATAAGAAATAAGGACGGAGAAGATTAAATATGAGGTAAAGCTATCCAGTGATATAAAGGACAACTGTAACAGTTACTTTAGACATATAAAAGTCAAAAGAGAAGGAGAAGTGGATATTGGGGCACTGGAAAATGACGCTGGTGAGATAGTTGTGTGGAACAAATAATCCATGGGAAACTGAATAACTATTACGAGAGTGGGCAAAGAAGTGGCAGATGGAGTACAAATTGGGAAAGTGCGAGGTGATGCACATTCGTAGGAAGATTACAGGCATAGACTACTTTGTAACTGGAGAGAAAAATCAGAAGTCTGAAGTGCAAAGAGAGTTGCGAGTTCCAGTTCAGGATTGTCTCTAGATAAACTTGTAGGTTGAGTCAGCAATTAGGAAGGTGTTGTTTCTGGTGCACAATGTGATTGAGGTGATTAAAATCTTATATTCAGCAAACAAGCCGAGTTAACTCTTACAAACAATATTTGTTTTTTGGACACAATTAATATTAGAACAATAAAACGTATTATAATGCAATGATAAATGCTACACATTATATTATGCTTTAACTTAACTTTGGATGATCACAAACTACCCCACTAGAAGTTGACCGGGCTTGACTTGGTGATGTCTTCTTGTTCTTCTGATGATCTTGGAGGTGTCTTCTCTTTCCCTGGTTATTCTCCAGTTACTGCACTGTGTGGGGTTTTGTGGTGATTCTTATCCTTCCAAGTCTTCACGCCCTTTTGGGAAGGTAAGGAGGATCTGTCAATGGAATGATCAGGTTCATTTATCCTGATCAATCAGACTCAACCATGGGTTGGCTCAAGGACAGCATTCCATTATCCCATTCAGGTCCAACTTCAGGTGAGTATTTAAGGGTCTGTAGCTGTCAGGTTTGTTTGCAAACCATCTGTGTGTAGCTGCAGCCTGTCTGGAGTCTGCAGCATGTGCATTAGCAGAAAGACTTTAGTCAAGGTTGGGATCCCTTTCCCAGCATGCATTAATCATTGTTCATTTTTGTAACTCCATGGTGAATTCATTCTTGCCCATCGTAAGATTATTCTTTCAGGTGGCCCGCCCGGTCAGAAATTTAGATCTGGTATATTATTTTCTGTAACTACTTTAAAACTAGTAGAAATATCAGAGAATTCCAGACAGTGTGGAAGCAGGTCATTCAGCTCATCACATTGATAGTGACCTGGAGAGCCTCCTATCCTCCCCCTGTAACATTGCATTTCCCAGGGCCAGCCAACTTACACATCCCTGAACATTCCGGGCAATTCAGCCTGGTCAATGCACCCAACCTGCACATCTTTGGACTATGGGAGCAAACCAGAGCACCCGGACAAAATCCATGCAGAAAACCCCAATAAGGTGATCATACCTTTCTTATTTCCCAGTTCTACCTAAATAACTTCACAGGGCGTACTCCCAGGAATATTCTCCCTAAGCAAAAACATAATGCTATCCCGAATCAAAAATGCCACTCCCCCTCCTCTCTTGTCCCCCTTTCTATTCTCCCTATAGCATCTATACCCTGGAACATTAAGCTGCCAATCCTATCCATCCCTGAGTGATGCCTGTGTAATTGCTATAATATCCCAGTGCCATGTTCAAAACCATATCCTGAGCTCATCTGCCTTCCCTGTCAGGCCTCTTCTCTTGAGGTAAATGCAGTGCAACTGCTCAGTCCGACTTCAATCAGCCCATCATATTAACACTGACCCTTGCTTGCCTTGACTATTTGATTTCTGAACTGTAACAGCCTCAGACATATCTCTTTCTTCACTATCTTCTTGGGTTTACACCCACTTCCTCACTGGTTTAATGCCTCCCGACTATCACCAGCAAGTCTCCCTGCCTAGATATTAGACACCTTCCAATTCAGGTACAATCCATCCTTCTTATGTAGGTCAACTCTACTCCAGAGTTGATCACAACGATCTAAAGAACGTGAAACCTTTTCCCCTGCCCCAGCTCCTTAGCCACTCATTGAGCACCTCCTCCTCTTCTGTAACATGGACATTTTTCAAGATGTCCCCATTTATTTCCCCACATTCTATATCTCCCATGTACTTCTTCACAGTAAACACTGATGCAAAATACTTGTTTCCCATCTCGCCCATCGCCTGCAGCTCCACACAATGGCTGCCTTGCTGACCTTTGAGGGTCTCTATTTTCTTTCTAGTTAGCTTTTGTTCCTCATGTATATACAAAAGCCCTTTGGATTATCCTTAACCCTATTTGCCAAAGCTATCTCACGTCCCTTTTTTGCCTCCTAATTTCCCTCTTAATTATACTCCTACCACCTTTATACACAAATTTTTTTTGAGTTGGAATAAATGCAAAATATAACATCCTGACAAAACAAACGAGGGCAGGACTTATACTCTATATAAGTAGGGCGTTGAGTAGTGATATGGAACCAAACAGACCGAGGGCATAACCTCTTTGAAGTTTGAGTTACATGTAGACAGGGTAGTTAAGAAGGTGCTTAGCAAACTTACCTTCATTGTTCAGACCTTTGAGTCCAGGAGTTTGGACGTTATGTTGAGGATGTACAGGATGTTGGGGAGGCCTCTTCTGGACTACTCTGTCCAGTTCTGGTTGTGCTGTTATAGGAAGGATATTATTAAATTGGAGCAGGTTCAGAAGAGATTTACCAGCATGTTGGCATGAATGGAGGGATTGTGTTGTAAGGAGAGGCTGGATAGGCTGGGAATTTTTTTCACTGGCGTGCACGAGGTTGAGGGGTGACTTTATTAGAGGTTTACAAAATCAGAAGGAGTGTAGAGCAGGTGAATAGCCGGGTGAGAGGGGGTTCAAAACTCTGGTGAATTCATTTTGAGAAGAAATTAGAAAGATTTGAGAAAAGACATTAGGGTTTTAAAAAAATATATACTTGTGAAATTAACTTCCAGAGGAAGAGGTAGCTGTGAATACAATTACAATATTTAAAAGACCTTCAGATAAGTACATAAATAGGAAATATTTGGACGGATGTGGACCAATCAGAGGCAGGTTACAATTAGTTCAGTTTGGAATTATGGTCGGCATGGACTGGTTGGACCACAGGGCCTGTTTCCTTGCTGTATAACAATACGATTCTAATCCTCACTAACTCTAAATTCCTCCATCCTCAACTCTCCCGATCACTGTCACTTCATCCAGCCTCACAACTCTTCCTTATTTATATAATTCCTCACCAGCCACAGAACACTCCCTATCTCATGTCCCCCAGTTTCTCAAATCCCTGCGATATGTGCCTTTCTTTAGTTCCAGCCCTGAGGATGCCCTCATTCACTCCGATTGGTTGGAGGACAAACTGGTCCGACCTGGTCCTCCATTCCTCCTCTCTGCCCCCTATTGGCCTGCGCTGACATCAATCATCGAGGCCCATTGTGAGGTGAGTGGTGGGATCCTCCTTCTCTCTGCCCTGGGATGAGCTTCAGCATTCACAGTCAATGGGGCATTATCACAGATCACAGGGGCTGGGGCTATTCTGCCCATTGGGGCTGTACCCTCTCCCGCTGGAGATGCTGCAAATCTGTTTATGAATAACTGCTGAGACTGTGTCCAGCTGCCATTCAGACTGTTCCAGATACTCAGAACTTACTGAATAAAAAAATGTTCACATATTCACATTATTTGCCAATTACCTGAAAATAGTTACTAAAATTGTGACATTGTTAACAATTCCGCTCTCTCTGCAGATTAGATATCCTAGAAACAAATTTGCACCTGGTCAAAATCATTGCTTAACCTTCTCAGCTCCAAGGACAATTACCTGTGCTTCTGCTAGCTCTCCACAAAAGGGGAACACGTCTTATTTTGATGTATTAGTGTCATAGAGATGTACAGCACAGAAACAGACCTTTGGTCCAATTTGTCCATGACAACGAGGAATCCTCAACAAACGGAGTCCCATTTGCCAGCTATTGGTCCGTATCATTGGAAACTCTTCCTATTCACGTACCCAAACGGATGCCTTTCAAATGTCGTAATTGTATCAGCCTCCACTACTTCAACTGGCAGCTCATTCCACACATTCACCACACACAACTTGAAAACTTTGCCCCTTAGATCCGTTTTTAATCTTTGCCCTCTCAACTTTAGCCCATGTGATCTTGTTTTGAACCCACCTAGCTGGGGGGAAAAGACACTGGCTATTCACCTTATCCATGCCCTTCATGATTTTATAAATCTCCATGAAGTCATCTCTCAGTCTTTGACTCTCCAGGGAAATTAACCCTGGCCTATTCAGCCTCTCCCTGTAGCCCAAATCCTCCAAACCTAGCAAAGTCTTTGTAAATCTTGTCTGAACTCTTTCAAGATTCACAACATCCTTTCCAGAACAGGGAATTTCGAACCTAAAACATAATTCCTGAAATGGCTTAATCAATGTTCTGTCCAACCACAATTTGACGTCCCAGCTTCTGTACTCAATGCATTGACCAATAAACATTAGCATACCAAACACCACCTCCATTAGTCTGCCTACCTGCGACTCTACTTTCAAGGAACAATGAACCTGCACTCCATGGTCTCTATGTTCAGCAACATGCCCAAGGGCTTTACCATTAAGTGTACAAGTCCTGGTCTGATATGCCTTTCCAAAATCCAACAGCTTACATTTGTCTAAATTGAACCCAGTCTGCCATTCCTAACTCCAATGGCCCATCTCGTCAAGATACTGTTGCATTCTGACCTAACCTCCTTCATTGTCCACTACACCTACAATTTTGGTGTCTTCTGTAAACCCACTGACCATATCTCATATTCACATCCAATTCACTTATTCAAGGACCCATATCCATTCCTGCAGGACAATGCTGCTCACAGGCCTCCAGTCCGCAAAGCAACCCTCCATCACCACCCTCTGCCTCCTACCTTCAAGCCAGATTTATATCCAAATGACTAGTTCTCCCAACATTTCATGTTATCTAACCTTGCTAATCAGTCTGCTTTGTGGAACATCGTTCAGTGTCCATATAGACAACGTCCACAGTCTGCCTTCATCAATCATCTTTGTCACACCTTCAAAAAAACTCAATCAAGTTAGAGAGAGAGAATTTCCCACACACAAAACCATGTTGACTATCCCTAATCAATCCTCGTCGTTCCAAATACATGTAAATCCTGTCCCTCAGAATCCCTGCCAACAACTTACCTACCACTGACTTTAGGCTGACTGTTCTCTTGTTCCCTGGCCTTTCCTTACCACCTTTTTTAAATAATGGCACCCATCTTCCAGCACCTCACCTGTCACAAACAATGATATAAATACCTCAGGGAGGGGCACTGCCATCACCTTCCTAGCTTTCCACAAATTTCTGGGATACACCTGATCAGGTCCCAGGGATTTATCCACCTTGCTACTGTTTAAGACATCCAGTACTTCCTCCTCTGTAATATAGACACTTTTCAAGTTATCACTATTTATTTCTCCAAACTCTCCAGAATAGAATAGCATAGTATTTCTCCCAACTCCTGTTGTTCAATAGATGGCCTTGCTGATCTTTAAGGGGTCCGATTCTCTCTCGGGTTATTATTTTATCCTTAATGTATTTGTGAAATCTCTTTGGATTCTCCTTAAACTATTTCCTAGAGATATTTCAAGTCCCCTTTTTGCTCTCCTGATTACCCTCGAGTATATTCCTGTAAAAACGTGATCCTGTACTCCCAATTCCTCCCCCGCTACCATATCTGCTCCCAGGAGAAGCAATTCCACTCCAGGACATCCCAGAAAGGTTTCCTCTTTCAAGTACCGCATTTTCCTCACACTTGATCAACAATGCACTCCAACGTATATCCTCCACTTCCTGTACCTCCGACTTCCCCCCACCCCTCCAACCACAATAAGAATATAATCCCCCGTTCCTCACCGGCCACCCACTAATCTCCATTAACCTCTGCTATGTCCGTTACCTACAGTCATACCCCACCACCAGGGATATATCTCCCTCCCCAGCCCTTTCTATCTTCTGCAGAGACCATGGGATCTTTGGTGCTGATGTGCTGCACCACGGATACCTCAGTCACTCACCCTGCCAAATGGCCTAGTGAGATTATCACTAGATGGAGAATCCAGACACTCAGATAACGTTCTGGGGCCCAGGGTTTGGATCCCGTCATGGCAGACAGTGGAATGCGAATTCATTAAAAATGTAGAATTAATAATCTATTAAAGACCATGAATCCATTGTTGATTATTGCAAAATAAAACCTCATCAGATTCACTAATATCCTACAGGGAAGGAATTTGCCATCCTTACCTGGTCTGGCCTACATGTGACTCCAGACCCACAGCAATGTGGTTGACTCTTTACTGCCCTTTGGGCCCAGCCAGTGATACCCTCATCCTGTGAATGAATAACAAAGAAGGTCAAGTCTTGTATACAACCAGACTATTCTTACAGATAAGTGATGTCTTAGCAAATTTGCTTCTCAACCCCCTGCCGACTATTGGGGAAGTGGGGGGCGGTCAATAGTACCATGCCAATAAGGAGATCATCCCTTTCTTATTTCTCAGTTCCACCTGTATAACCTACTTGGATGTACTCCCAGCAATACCCTGTTGAAGCTCAGCTGTAATGTTATCCCTTATCAAAAATACCTCTCCCCCTGCTCTGTTGCCCCCTTTCTATCTTTGCTATAGTATCTATACACTGGAACATTAAGCTGCTGGTCCTATCCATCATTAAGTCATGCCTCTGTAATTGCTATAATATCCCAGTGCGATGTTCAAAACCATACCCTGAGCTCCTCTGCCCGACCTATCGGGCCTCCTGCATTGAAATAAATGCAGAGTAACTGCTCATTCTGTGCCTTGCCCTTGCCTGCCTTGACTGTTTGACGTCTGAACTGTACCAGCGTCAGACTTAGCTCTTCCCTCACACTCTCTCTCTGGGTTTACCCACATTCCTTCACTGGTTTAATGCCTCTTGAATAGCACTAGCAACTGTTCCCTTCCAGTGCCAGTACAATCTATCCTTCTGATGGAGGTCAATTCTACCCCACAAGAGATTCCAATGGTGCAATAATGTGAACTCTTCTATTCCCATGTCATTGATACCTATAAACGACAGACTCCCCTCAAAATGGTTATTCTCCCCTTTAAGAATATTCTGCTCCCTCTCTGAGACATCCTTATATAAAAATTACACATTCGAATAATAAATCTTACACTCATCAGGTCAGCATAAAAGGATTACAGGACACATTTAAGGTTTGGGGAGACCTTTTGAGAGAATGCGATGATTCAAAGGAGAATTTTTAAGCAGCAAATGGGATTGATCTGGAACACAATACTCACACACGCAATGCGAATATATACATCCTGACATATTGAGTAATTCAATCAGAGTTTAGCAGAATATTTACTGAGATTACCACCTGAATGTCCACCTGTAATATCCTGTAATACAAGTTTATTAAATCTGTCACTATCAGTTCAAGTAAGAAACTCACATCATCCCCTCCTCGTGGCCCAGGATTACTGTACATATTACCCTTGACGACATCAGCAGTCAACTCAGGGGGAAATCTGTGGGTTTCTAGGAGATTCCAACTTGAGATCTCATGTGACTGAACACAGCAGTTCTTTGACACATTTAAGAAAATGATCCAAGCGTCAGTGAGATATGGGGAACAAGAATGACTTTCTTTTCTTTCATTCCGTGCTTCCGCTCTGCCTCATCAATAAGACATGGGTGTGAAAGGCTAATGCCTAACGATGGGCAAGTTGTCTCCATCCTGACCAATGGGTAGGAAGATCCTCTCAATCACTCCAAAGCGTATCCCTAAAAAGATAGCAACTCTGCCTGCTTCCCACTGCCCAGTGCTCCCAGTAAATGTTTGGAAGAATGGGAAGGGTGGATATCTCCTAGAAAAGGCATAACTGTAAAGGTCTAAGAGGATTATGAAAAGGGAGATATGCACAGGAGAAGGAGGCAATAAGTTGCCAGATGGGGTGTAACTTGGGAAAATTGGGAAATTGCTCATTTTGGAGGAGATAATAAAAGAACAAAGTACTATTTAAATGGTGGAAACTGTAGAAAGCTGCACCACACAGGGACCGGGGGTAATTGTTCAGGAAACACAGAAAGCTACCACACAGTTACAACAGGGAATCAGGAAGGGGATTCGAATGTTTTGTTTCAAAGGTTTTCAGTATTAGAGTTTGGAGTCTTTACCTGAGAGTAACGTGTGGAAGTGCTGGTGAGACGACCATATCTGCAGTAATGAGAGCAGTTTTGGTCCCTTTAGATAAGGAAATGTGTCACTTTATTGGAGGCATTTCATGGAAGATTCAGTAAGATGATCCCCGGGTTGGAGGGATTATCTTTTAAATAAAGGATGAAAAGGTTGGGACTCTACTCAATGGATTTTGGAGAAAGAGAGGCGATCTCATTGAGACAGATGGGATTCTTTAGGGGTTTGACAGGATAAATACTGAGAGGATGTGTCTCAGGGTAAATACTGAGATTATGAGTCACGGAATCAAGGGTTCTGTCTTGGATTCAAGTTAAGGCGACACAGACGCGGGTAAGGGGTTTCAGTAGCAATGGAGCTGGGGTGAGGTGGAGAAAAGCAACGTTGAAGTGATTGGAATTCTTGGTGTTTGTGATTGCGTGGATGTCTGATCAGAAGGTCACCTTGGGGTCAGATAAAACAGCAATGTTGTGAAGAGTGTCATTCTGCTTCAGAGAGTTCCCAGTAGGAGGGAGGGGCTCAGCAGAAAGGTAAAGGTAAGGCAATGGGTTTAACCATGACAATGTTTCATTGGCTGAAATTGCAGCTAATTGAGTAGTGGGAATGTGAAAAGCAGTTTGATAACTGACTAACAGTGGAGTAATGGAGAGGGATGTTGGGGAGGGAGAGCTGGGCATCGTCAGTGGACATGTCAAACCTAACACAGTGTTTTTGGATGATATCACCTCCTGGCACTATGTACATGAGATTCAGGAGAGACCAAGGATAGAACGTTGAGGGACACCAAATGCAAGGAATTCAGAAAGGAAAGGGAGAGTGGATATGGAGCAGGATTTTCCAACAACGGTGAGGTCAAATATAAGTTTTTCACAGAATGGGAGAGAAGGACATAACCAAAAAAAGACCAACAGACAGAACAAGGAACAAATCTATGAATTGGCGAAGGGGTGTGATGAGGCGGCAGCGGAGAAAAGAGAGTTGGAAAGTGAGATTAGATTAGATTACTTACAGTGTGGAAACAGGCCCTTCGGCCCAACAAGTCCACACCGCACCCGCCGAAGCGCAACCCACCCATACCCCTACATCTACCCCTTACCTAACACTACGGGCAGTTTAGCATGGCCAATTCACCTGACCTGCACATCTTTGGAGTGTGGGAGGAAACCGGAGCACCCGGAGGAAACCCACGCAGACACGGGAAGAACGTGCAAACTCCACACAGTCAGTCGCCTGAGGCGGGAATTGAACCCAGGTCTCTGGCGCTGTGAGGCAGCAATGCTAACCACTGTGCCACCGTGCCGCCCACTAAATTTAACGAGATTAGGGTAAAGGGTCAAGGTGAGCTCTGATAAGGCTTGACAAGAGACTGGAGAAAGATGTAGCTTTAGGACAAAAACCAGGAACACCACGTGAGGCAGTTTGACTCAGTGTGCTAGTGGGAGAGAGAGAAGCAGCAGATCGGATTATCTCAGTCTTAGTGACAGAGAAACTCCATGTGCTCCTCACTCGTTGGAGGATAGAGGACGGAGGACACAGGATGATGGGCAGTGTTTTACAAAGAAACAAAACCAGGGTTAGTGAAATTTAAAATGAGTGAACAATCCTGATGTATTTAGCTTTTATCCAGAATATTAAACCAAACGACTGAAGTCCTGATTCGAATCCCATCTTGGCAGATGGTGGAATCCAAATTCAAGAAAAAAACAATGTATTAGGAATCTCCTGATCTCCATGAAACCATTGTCAATGGCGAAAAAACTCCTGCCAACCTGATAGCGGCCCAGCCAGCTACTCACTGTATTAATCACTGCAAAGTCTCAACATAGGAATGAAACTGGATGGACCAGTTGGCAACGAACACGGCACCAGAAATTACAACCACAGAATCAGCCCTCTCAATGGTGCAACGTCCTCCTCACTAACATATGGTTTTTGGTGCCAAAATGTGGAGAGCTGTCTCACAGACCAGTCAAGGAACAGCCTGACATAGTCATACTCATGGAATCATCCCTTACAAAGATGACCAGACACCACCATCACGATCCCTAGATATCGAGAGTGTGGTGCTGGAAAAGCACAACAGGTCAGGCAGCATCCGAGGAGCAGGAGAATCGATGTTTCAAGACTAAGCCCTTCATCAGCCTGACCTGCTGTGCTTTTCCAGCACCAGACCCTTGACTCTGATCTCCAGCATCTGCAGTCTTCACTTTCTCCTGAAATCTCTGGATATGTCCTGTCCCACCGGCAGGACAGACCAGGCAGAGGTGGTGGCACAGTGGTCTACAGACAGGGAGGATTTGACCTGGAGTACACAGCATTGGCTCCGGAGACCAGTAGGTCTCATGGCTCCTGCTGATTACCACGTACCGTCCTCCCTTGGCTGATGGATCAGTTCTCCTTCATTTTGAACAACACTTGGAGGAAGCACTGAGGAAGTAAAATGGTGTCAAACGTACTCTGGGTACAGGATTTCAATGCCCACTATCGAGACTTGCTCTGCAACAGAATTACTGACTGAGCTGGCCAGGTCCCAAAGGATATAGCTGCTCAACTGAATCTGCAGCAAGTGGTGAGGGAACCAACAAGAGTGTAAAACATACTTGATCTCATTGTTATGAATTGACCAGCTGCAGATATATCTGTCCATGACAGTATCGGTACGAGCGACCATCACACATTCCTTTTGGAGACAAAGTCTTGCCTTAAAGTTGAGAAAAACCTCCTTTGTGTTGAGTGGCACTATCATCATTCTAAATGGGATAGACTTCGAAGAGATGTAGGATCTCAAACTGGGTATCTCTGAGGCACTATGGGATATCAACAGCAGCAGAACTGAACTCCAGCACAATCTGTAATCTCATGGGTTTGTAAATCCCGCTCTCACCCATCACAATGGACAGTAAAGGTGGGCATGCCATGAGCAGCACCAGGCAGACTTAAAAACGAAGTGCCAACCTGGTGAAGCTCCCAAACAGAACTACCTGCATATCAAACAGCATCAGCAGCAAGCAACAGAGCTACATGATCCTACATCCAGTGGAACAGATCGGAGCTCTGCAGTTCTGCCACACCCAGTTGCGAACGGTGATGGACAATTAAACAACTCACTGCAGGAAGCATCATAGATATCCCCACGCTTACTGATGGAGGAGCCTCACACACCATGCACCAGATAAGACAACAGCATTTGCAGCAATCTGCAGCCAGAAGTGCAAAGTGGGCTGATCCATCTCAACCTTCTCCAGTGGTTTCCAACATCACTGATGTGAGTTTGAAGCCAGTTCGATTCAGTTTGAATAACATCAAGAAATGGTTAAGTAGTGCAAAGACTGCATGCCCTGCAAATATTCTGGCAATAATACTGATATATTGTGCTCCAGAACTTGCCACCCACCAAGCCAAGTACCACTCCAGCACTGGCATCTACCGACAATGTGGAACATTGCCCAGGGATGTTCAACACAAAAACACAGGGCAATCCAACCCAGACAATTTCCCTCTCTCAGTCCACACTCGATCAGCAGTAAAGTGATGGAAGATGTCATCAATAGGGCTACCAAGCAGCAGCTGCTCAGCAACAGCCAGCTGAGTGACACTCATTTTCGGCTCCACCAGGGACACTCAGCTCCCGATTGTGTTACCGCCCTGATTCACAACCTGACAACCAGGTGAATACCAGAGGTGAGGTGAGTGTGACATCTCAGTCCCACTCCAAGATCACTAATTCTTGCTGATTCCACCCTCATCTCAGCTCATATCCTGAAGCTCTCATCCGTTGTGTGTTATCTCCAGACTTCATTTTCCAAACACACTCAGGGACAGCTTCCCACATTCAACCTCCCTGTAATCTCAAGAAAGTCTAAATCTCTGCTTGTTGATTCATCAAAAGGTTCCTAATCAGAATCAACAGCATACAGCCATAGAGATGTACAGCAAGGAAACAGACCCTTCGGTCCAACCCGTCCATGCCAACCAGATACACCAACCCAATCTAGTTTTACCTGTCAGCACCTGGCCAATATCCCTCAATTTAAAATTCTCACACATGATTTAATTCCTGGCTGTGATAATCCCTAGCTCCCGGCACCACACACACTTTGAGACGTCGACAACCCATTTTCTTCGAGACTCCCAACCATTTGTTAATTCATTACTTCACCTGTGTGGCTGTTTCTACAGTTGCTGAAGCAGCTTGGTCTGAAATTCGCAGCCAAAACCTCACAGGTCTGCTTTCCACCTTTAAGACATCCCTTAAAACCTGCTTTTTGGCAAGATTTTTGGTCACCTGACCTAATATCTCCATCTCTGGCCTTATGTCTAAAGTTCTCAATAGTATCTTTGTAAAATTATAAGCATGAATATAGAAATACAAACAGTTTTTGATTTGGACTTTATTTTCAAATCATCATCACTGTTGATGAATGAATACTCTGTAATCTCTCTTATCCAACCACATTGTAGGAGCACCTTCACCACACAAACTGCTGTTGCACAAGAAAGTCAAACATCACCCTCTCCACAGGCAACAGGGCTTTGGAATTAATCACTGGTATCTGCGGAAGTAGAAACACAGTTACTGTTTCAGGGAGTGCAAAACGGATTACAGGGAATGAAAATGGTGCAGAAGTTGATAGTCAGAAATGGAAGGAAAATACACTTGCTTGTTGGAAAAAAGAATTCTTGACTGCCAAAAATATTCAAGAAAAAAGTAATCTGATAATAGAGCAGTACATGGTCAGGGGCTGGGCCGCAGTGAAAAACCCTTTGTCTATAAATTACTTTCGAGACTGACGAAGATAGATATTGAGAAAGTGGTCATGAGGGAGCCCAGCAGTGAATCAGAGCAGTATTGGCTGCTCTGATCCCAATGACTCTATACGATAGAAAGGCTACACATGCGCCTTGCCGCATCTTGCCCCCTACAAAGATGGCGGCTCAGCACGTGTCCAGTGAATCGTTGTCCCGAATAAAGATGGCGGCGCTCACTCAGGCCTGCAGCCGCGCTGAGGCAATTCCCCATTTACTGCAAACACGTGACTGGCACATTCAAGTTTGTGTTTTGCGACGTGCACAATTTGTTTGTAAAATCTCTCCGCTCACAGCAACACAGTTTTTCTCCCGTTTCCCTGTTGATTTCTTTCCTTACCGTATCCTATCTCTCCATAACTTCCCGAACATTCATTACAGCGACTCTGCGCCGTGCGCGAGGGTGATCACATGGCTTAGTTTAGCACCGCCCTTCATTTACTTTGATTGGTTGGAGGACCAACATCCCGCTCGGTCCTCCAGATCCGCCCACCGACCTTTCATTGGTCCGGTGCTGACATCAATCACCCGCGGGACACTTTGTTGGCTCGAGCATGCACAGTGCGTTCTGCTTTCGCTGATATGCTGGGTAATGTGATTGGAGAGTTTGCTGAGGGGAAGAATTCCCTTTGTGAGAGCTCTGCAGTAGATTTCCTTTATTCATGGAAGGAATTGCCTTCCTACTCATGACTGTATAGCTGTGATTGATGAATCAATGCCATCTGAACCAGTACATAAACACCCCATTTTCACTGCTTTTCACAACTTCTGAGATCTTTAGCACATTGCATCACGCTCTTCTTTGGAAACATAAAAAAAAACATGAAATGGAGCCTCAAGGAATTGGAGCAGGCGTCGGGCATTCATCGCCTTCAGCTTGTTCCCCCATTCTATCAGATCATGGCTGGGCCAACCCAGACCTCAACACCTCTTTTATGCTTGATCCGCATAGCCCTCAACAGCTCAATATTTCAAAAATCTGTCTGCCCTCTTTTAAAATAATTTGAGATAGAATCACAGATTCCCTACTATGTGGAAACAGGTCCTTTAGCCCAACAAGCCAGAACAACCCTCCAAAGAGTAACCCAACCATTCCCCTCCCACATTTAACTTTCACAATTGTTTGGGTGAGAAAATTCTAGCCATTCACTGAGGGAAAAAAAATCTTTACTTTTTCTAAAATGAATGTTCCCTTATGTAATGTCCCCTGGCTTGAGACTTCACTGGTGCTAGAAGATCTAGTCAACATCTACCCTGTCAAGCTCCTCAGAATCTTGTTTCCATAAGATCACCCCTGCTTATCTATTCTTGATAGGTCAACCCTTTTGTTCTCAAAGCAGCTAAGTGAATCTTTTTTGAATGGTCTCCTATGTTAATTTATCCTTTATTAAATATTGGAGCTAACATTGTATACAGTACTCCAAGTGAGGTCTCAGCAACAGCCAGTGTGGTTAACCAATCCTCAGTCCATGCTAATACATTACCCCGATGCCATGAGCTCCTAAATTGTGCAATTAACTTTTATGTAGCACCTCATCATTTACATTTTTAAAATCCAAATACAGAACATCATTGGATTGCCCTTTATCAGCCCTGCTTGTCATCTCCTCAAAAAATGTCGTAAATTTGTCAAATATAGTTTCTCTTTCACAAAACGCAGTCTACCATGTTTAATGATAAGCTTTTCTAAAGGTCCTGAAATTTCTTTTTTAATATTCGACTCTGTAGATTCTTTCAATTGATTTGCTAAGTATGATTCCCCTCTCTTAAATTAATGCAGACTCTGTCCAATGCTGTCACTGTTCAGTAAGAAACTTGACTGTACTCCAATATAGTTAGTAAATGTATCTGTATTTATTTTTAACAATTGATTACTTATAAATGCTGGACCCATGCAATATCAATGAATTAATGACTCTGAATTTGGGTTATAATGTTTTTTTTGTAAATTCCTTTTCGTACTGTGTTATGCAGACAGCACCAAGTGATCACTCTTAATTGTGAGTAACTTTGAAAATAATATATGTTAAAAATGACATCCCAAAATGCTGCCTCATTATTGTGCAAGGAGGATTTTGCATTCAATTGTTTGCCGATAAAATTGAACAGATGTTTGCTGCAATTTGGCCAGACAGCAGGTTACACCAAAGTGGCAACTCTGTTGTCAAAGTCTTACTTGACACTGCCCAAGGCGATACTGATGGGACTTCACTTTGCCATTCTGGGTCACCAGCTTTATTTCCAGGTTTAATTCTATAATCGGTCTAGAGCTTGTAATTTTAGACAACTTCTCTTTAAGGTACATATGTAAATATCATACTGAAATGTTGCACTGAATGGTACCAAATCTGAAATTAGCCTCTAATCTGACCCTTCTACATATGTATTGGCATAAGTCTATGCCAGTAATTTTTCTGAAACCTGTGATTCCTGATGAAGGACTTATGCCCGAACCATCAACTCTCCTGCTTCTCGGATGCTGCCTGACTTGCTTTGCTCATTGGGGAAACTTGCAGGATCTGTAGGAGAAAAACACGTGTTTCAGAGTGTATGCAATAAACATGAACATTGTTTTTTTTTAACAGAGCTTGGGACCCGACTGGAGCAGCAATGAAGCTCGTATTGTTTTTTTAAATTTCCGAGCTTGCCAAATTATTGTTGGTAAATGCAGGTGACTTTATCAAAGCACATTTCACATGCCCAGCTAGGAATTTGGTCCCAATTCTGTCAGTCCATCCATTCATATGGATAACAGATATTTTAAATGTCAGCACTCCATTTAACTATTTGAATTGAATACTTCAGTGGTTACGTCCTCTTGGATTCTTAATTTAAAATTTCTCAATGTGATTTTTTGTCCTCCCTGAATTTGCCAAGCACTGGGCAGTTCTGGAATATTCCAAATATTTACCATAGATGCATTTACACTATTGAAGGCAGCCTGGCAGATTTGAATACCATTCAGGTAGTCAACAACAATACATAAGTAACTTTATGAATTGATTCCTGTAGACCAACAACGTAAGCCAAGTATTAGTGAAACCACAGTTGTCTCCCATGGATTCCCAAATCTAAACAGTGCATTCCAGATATGCTCACTATCACCATCTGGGAGCAGTCTCCTAAAGTGCTCCCACAACTTAGAAAGCGCACACACTGCCCTCCAAAGATAAATCTGCTCTCACAGGCTTCACTCTTATTCCAAACACTGACATTTATTGCCCAGTTCTTTAATGTGACAAATGATTTTACAAACAATTTATAAAATACTTTAAATCCTGAAGAAATGTGATGTCAGCCCTTTGTAGAAGTGAATGGAAAGTGTGATGTTTGCTTTACCTTTGGCTCTATGTATCAGACCGAACTGAACCTTTAGCAAGATGTGGGATGTTTCCCTCACACTGTTTAAAAAAGCAAAGATATGCTCTGAGATTTAAATGTTCAATCAGGTTTAAAAAAAAATCCTTCCAAAAGTTGAGTTTGACTTCAGCTCCTTTAAAGCGACATGCTCTTGGCCTTCAACCTTGTGCCATGTGATCATTCTTTGGTAAAGGTGGCTGTGTGTAACCCTGCAGGATGTTGTACTGAAGTGCCTCATCGGGTGGATGAGCTTTATTACTGGTGTAACTTGGCTAATTTTGAGATGAAATATTATTTTGAGTTAAATCTTGTTTTTAAACTGAGACGTGCTTGTGTAACTCAAGTGTGGAAACTATGCTTATGTTTGCAATGAACCTTTCACTTTTGGAGATTAGTATTTTTCCGATCTGTTTTGTAAATAAAGTTCACTATCGAAAGCACAATGCTGGAGAACCACAGGTCCAGCAGCATCTCTGAGGGGAATAAAACATTGTAAGCTCCAAGTCTCATGACCATTTTTCCGTTCAAACAAAGAGTCACTGAAATGAAATGCAACATTATTTTTCTCTTCACCAATGCCCTCATAACTGCTGAGTTTCTCCAGCACTTTGTTTCTGGGGTTCAGATCTCCAGCACCTGCAGTTTATTGTTTTGTTATCGATCCTATGATTTGACTTGGGGAACGAGAGGCAGCAACTGTGATCAACTAGAATAAAACTCCCCAACCATGAAAAAACACATACTTCTTTATACTTTGCAAAACACAACTATAAATAGAAATGCAATTAAGCTAAGTGCAAGCAGGCATACAACCTGCCTTGCTGCCTTGTCTTAAACTTGCTACTCATCTTTGAGGACTAATCTGTCAGAATTGTGTTTGCTCCCTTCCTTTGAGATCACAGTCCACAAATGTCCCAGTTCCAATTCCTGGGCCGGGCCCGGTTACCACATTGCAGTGGGGTGGGGAGCTTTGTGTCAGCCTGAGGTTTTGTTAATAACAACATTGCAGGTTGAAGTTGACGGTTTTGACGAATATTGCGTCATCAAACTTGGAGGAAATCTTTCCGAATGTATTGATTAACTGGACTGAGCCTGTTTACATGCTGCCCTGTTAGTAGTGCTGTAACATTCTCAGTTAATAATCACACAACACCAGGTTATAGTCCAACAGGTTTAATAGGAAGCACACTAGCTTTCAGAGCACCGCTCCTTCATCAGGTGATTGTGGAGGGCACAATTCTAAGGCACAGAATTTAGAGCAAATATTTAGTGTGATGTAACTGAAATTATCCATTGAAAAATACCTTGATTGTCTGTTGAGTCTTTCATCTGTTCGAATACCATGCTAGTTTCACTTCTTTCATGTGTAAATCACAAAACCTTTTTTAAAATGTTGCATTCCTGACAGTGGTCCATCAAATCACTCATTGTATTAATCACGGCACAGTCTCAACAAAGGAATGAAACTGGATTGACCACATTACACCTACCAATGCACTGGAAAATACAACAACACAATCAGCCCTCTTGGCCATGCAAATTCTGTCTCACTGTGGGCCAACAGCAGCTGCAGAACTGTACTCCAGCCCAATCTGAAATCTCATGGCCTGGTATATTCCCCAGTCAACCATTAACATCAAGCCAGGGGAATCAACCCTAGTTCAATGGAGAGTTCCGCAGGGCATGCCAGGAGCAATACCAGGCATGTGGTGCCAACCTGGTGAAGCTACCCAACCTGCATGCCAAACAGCGCAAGCAAAACCACCCCCAGCCTGACACTAACTGCCGTCCACATACCGCCCCCAGCCTGACCCCTACCGCCATCCACACACAGTCCCCAGCCTGACCTTCACTTCCATCTACACACCGCCCCCAGCATGACCCTCACTGGCATCCACATACCACGCCCAGCATGAACCTCACCACCGTCCACACACCACCCGCAGCCTGACCTTCATCGTCATCCAACACTGCCCCAACCCTGACCCTCACTGCCGCCTGCACACTGCCCCAGCCTGACCCACACTGCCATCCACACACCGTACCCAGACTGAATGTCAGCGCTATCCACACACCGCCCCCAACATGATCCTCACCGCCGTCAACACACACCACACCTGCCTGACACTCTCCGCAGTTCGTACACTGCCCTCTGCCTGACCCTCACCTCCACCCACACAGCGCCCCCAGCCTGGCACTCATCACCGTCCACACACCGCCCCCAGCGTAACCCCCACCACCATCCAACACCGCACCATCCACATACCGCCCACAGCCTGATGCTCATCGCAGTCTACACACCACCCCCAGCCAGGGCCTCACTGCCATCCACACTGCGCCAACCGCCTGATGATGCCCACACATTGCACACAGTCTAAATCTCACTGCTGTTCACACCACCCCCAGCCTGACCCTCACTGCCGTCCACACAATGCCCCCAGCATGAACTTCACCATGGTCCACACACTGCCCTTACCCTGACGCTCACCGCCGCCGACACACTGCCCCCAGGCTGATCGTCACTCCCTCCACACAACAACCCCAGCCTAACCCTCACTGCTGTCCATAAACCGCCCTCAGCCTGATTCTCACTGCCATCCACACACCGCCCCCAGTCAGACCCTCACTCCGTCCAGACAATGACCCCTGCCTGACGGTCGCACACCACCTCCTGCCTGACCATCCCCGACGTCCACACACCACCCACATCCTGACCGTTACCGCCGTCCACTCAACGCACCAGCCTGACCCTCACCGCCGTCCACACAATGAGCCCAGACTGACCCTCACCATCGTCCACTCAACGACCCCAGCTTGACCGTTACTGCCATCCAACACAGCCCCCAACCTGACCCTCACTACCATCCACACAACGCCCCCAGCCTGGCCCTCACTGCCGTTCAAAAACCACCCCCAGCCTGACCTTCACCTTCGTCCACACGCCGCCCCCAGCATGGCCGTCACTGAACTCCACACACCGCCCCCAGACTGACCCTCAACGCTCTCCATACACTGCACCCAGCCTGAAACTCACCGCCTTCCAACACTGCCCCCAGCTTGATCCTCATTGGCATCCACTCACTGCCCCCAGCCTGACCCTCACCCCTGTCCACACGCTGCCCCCAACCTGACCCTCACTGCCGTCCACACACCGCTGCCAACCTGACCCTCACCGCCGTCCACACACCATCCCCACCCTTACCCTCACTGCCGTTGATACAATGTCCCCAGGGTTAGCCTCACTGCCCTCATCACGCCAGCCCCAGCCTGACCCTCACCAATGTCCACACACCGCCCCCAGCCAGACCCTCACTGCCACCCAACACCACCCACACTGCCCACAGCCAGACCCCCACGGCCGTCCTAACAACGCGCCCAGTCTGAACTTCACCACTGTCCACTCACAGCCCCCTGCTTGAACCTCACTGCCAACCAACACCGCCCCTACTCTGACCCTCTCCACTGTCCACAGAATGCCCCAGCCTGACCCTCACCGCCGTCCACACAAAACCCACAGCCTGGCCCTCACTGACGTCCACACAACGCCCCCAGCCTGACCTTCACCTCTGTCCACACACCGCCTCTAGCATGGCCCTCCCCGCCATCCACACACTGCCCCCAGCTTACCCTCACCATCGTCCACTCAACGCCCCCAGCTGGACCCTAACTGCCAGCCAACACCAGCCCCAACCTGACCCTCACTGCCATCCACACAACGCCCCCAGCCTGGCCCTCACCACCATTCACAAACCATCCCCAGCTTGACCCTCACCGCCATCCACACACCGGCCTCAGGCTGACCCTCAGCGCAGACCGCATACCACCCTCAGCCTGAACTTCACCTCCGTCCACACACTGCCCCCCAGCATGGCCCTCACTGCTGTCCACACAGCGCCCCCAGTCTGAATTTCACCACTGTCCAAAAACCGACACCAGCCTTACCCTCACCGCCGTCCACAAAATGCCCACAGCCTGAAACTCACCGTTGTCCACACTCTGTCCCCAGGTAACCCTCACCGCCGCACACAAATTGACCCTAGCCTGATCCTCACCACCATCCACACACTGCCCCAGCCTGACTGTCACCGCCTTCCACTCACAGACCCCAGTTTGACCCTCACCACAATCTAACGCCACCCCCATCCTGACCCTCACCGTCGTCCACACACCGCCGCCAGCTTGACCCTCACTGCCTTCCACACACCGCCCTTAGCCTGACCCTCACCAGCGTTCAAACAGAGCCCCGGTATGACCCTCATCACTGTCCAAGCACAGCCCCAGCCTGACTCTCACCGCCGTCCACACGATGCCCCCAGCCTGACCCTCACGGCCGTCCAACACCGCCACCTGCCGAACGCTCACTGCTGTCCAAACACCGCGCGAGCTTTATCCTCAGCGCCACCCAACGATGCCCCCAGTCTGACCCTCACCACCCTCAGCCTGACCTTCACCACCGTTCAACACCGTCACCAGCTTGACCTTCACCACCGCCCTAACACTGCCCCCTGCCTTGCAGTCACCGCCATCCAGATCCCGCCCCCAGCCAGGCCCTCACCGCCATCCGCACACCGCCCCAACCCGACCCACACCGCTTTCAAACACCGCCATCAGCATGAACCTCACTGCCCCTCCACACACGCCCCCAGCCTGACACCCACCACCATCTATCTTGGAACCCAGCCTGTCACTCACTGCAATCTAATACCACCCCTAGCCTGGCCCTGACTGCCGTCCATGCACCGCCCCCAGCCTGACCCGCACTGATGTCCACACATCGCCCCAGACTGACGCCCACTGCTGTTCACACACCGTCCCTGGACTGAGTCCCACCACCGTTCACACATCATACCCAACCTGACACCCACTGCTGTTCGCACATCGCCCCATCCTGAGCCTAACCGTCCTCCACACACTTCCCCCAGACTAACTTCACCACCGTCCACGCACCACCCCTAGCCTGACCCGCACTGATGTCCACACATTGCTCCCGACTGACACCCACTGCCGTTCACACACCGCCCCTAGACTGACCCCCACCACCGTTCACACATCATACCCAGCCTGACAGCCACTGCTGTCCACCCACCGCCCCCAGCCTGACCCTCACCGCAATCCAAACATCGCCCGAACCTGACCCACAAAGGCCATCCAGACACTGTCCCCAGACTGACCCTCACCACAGTTAAAATACTGCCCCTAGCCTGACCCTCACCGCCATCCAACACCGCTCCCAGCCTGACCACCACTATCATTCACACATGACCCCAGTCTGACCCTCAACACTGCCCGAACACCACCCCCCAGCCTGACCCTCACTGCCGTCGATACACAGCCCGCAGCTTGACCCTCATCGCCGCCCACACACTGCCCCCAGCCTGACCCTCACCACTGTCCAACATCTCCCACAGCTTGACCCACATTGGTGTCCACTCACCACCCCCTCCCTGACCCTCACCACCATCCCCACAATGCCCCCAGCCTGACCCTCACTGACATCCACAGACCGCCCCCATCCTGACCCTCTCCACCATCCAAACACCCTGACACAGCCACACCCTCACTGACATCCTCACAACGCGCCCAGCCTGTCCCACACCACCATCCACTTACCGCCCCCTCTTTGAACCTCACTGCCATCCAGCACTGCCCCCAATCGTACCCTCACCACCGTCCACAGAACGCACCAGCCTGACCCTCACTTCCGTCTACACACCGCCTACAATCTGACCCTCACCACCATCCACGCACAGCCCAGACTGACCCTGACTTCCGTCCACACAACGCCCTCAGCCTCACCCTCAATGCTGTCCACACAATGCCCCCAGCCTGACCCTCACCGCCGTCCATGCAACACAATCAGCCTGTCCAACGCCGCCATCCACACACCACTCCCAGCCTGAGCCTCTCCGCCATCCACACAACGCCCCCAGCCTGACCCTCACTGCAGTCCACACACCGCACCAAGCCTGACCCTCACGGCCGTCCACACATCGCCCCCAGCTTGACCCTCACTGCCATCCAACACCGCCCCCAGCCTGACCGTCACCACTGTCCACACACCGCCCCCAGTAAGATCCTCACCGCCGTCCGGACAATGACCCCAGCCTGACCCTCACCGATATTCACACACCGCCCCCAGTCTAACGCTTTCCGCCATCCATGCACCACCCCCAGACTGACCCCCCACCACCATCCACACACCACTCCCAGCCTAACCCCCACTGCCGTTCACACACTGCCCCAAACCACAACCTCAACGCTGCCCACACACTCCCCCAGCCTGACCCTCACCACTGTTCACACACGCCTCCAACCTGACACTCACTGCCATCCACACATCGCCCCCATCCTGATCCTCACCACTGTCCACACAATGCCCCCAGCCTGACCCTCACCGCCTCCACACAACGCCCCCAGCCTGACCCTCACCGCCATCCACACACCGCCCCCATCCTGACCTTCACCTCTGTCCAAACACCGCCCCCAGCATGGCCCTCACTGCCGTTCATACACCGCACCCAAGCTGAGTCTCACCACCGTCTAAACATCGCCCCAGCCTGACCCTCACTGCCGTCCACAAAATACCCACAGCCTGACCCTCACCGCTGTCCACACACTGCCGCCAGCCTGACCTTCACCTCCGTCCACACACCACCCCCAGCATGGCCCTCAATGCCGTCCACACACCGCCCCCAGGCTGACTCTCACCGCAGTCCACACTCTGACCTCAGCCTAACCCTCACCGCCACCCACAGATTGCCCCCAGCCTGATCCACACTGCCGTCCACAAACTGCCCCCAGCCTGACGATCACCGTCGTCCACTCACAGTCCCCAGCTTGACCCTCGCCACCATCCAACGCCACCCCCATCGTGACCCTCACCGCAGTCCTCATTCCGCCCTCAGCCTGACCCTCACGACCATCCACACACCGTCCCCAGCCTGACACCCACCACTGTACACACAACACCCCCAACCTGACCCTCACCACCGTCCAACACTGCCCCCTGCCAGACCCGCACAGCCATCCATTCAATGTCGCAGCCTGACCTTCACCAAACTCCACACACCACCAACTGCCTGACCCTCATCGCCATCCAAACACAGCCCCCAGCCTGACCCTCACCACCGTCCACACGATGCCCCAGCCTGACTCTCACTGCCGTCCAACACCGTCCGAGCCTGACGCTCTCTGCCATCCAAACACTGCCCCAGCTTGATCCTCAATGCCGCCCAACAATGCCCCCAGTCTGACCCTCACCGCCCCCAGCCTGATCTTCACCACCGTTCAACACCGTCCCTAGCCTGACTCTCATCACCACCCACATGCTGCCCCCAGCCTTGCCGTCACTGCCGTCCACATCCCGCCCCCACCCTGACCCACACTGCTTTCAAACACCACGCCCAGCCTGAACCTCACTGCCCCTCCACACACCGCCCCCAGCCTGACACCCACCACCATCTATCTTGGCACTCAGCCCGTCCCTCACCACAGTCTAATACCACCCCTAGCCCGGCCCTGACTGCCATCCACACACCTCCCTTAGCCTGACCCACACTGGAATCCTCACATCGCGCCCAGCCTGACACCCATTGCCGTTCACACACCTCCCCCAGCCTGATCCTAACCACCGTCCACACACCGCGCTCAGACTGACCCCAACCACCGTCCACACACCTCACCCAGCCTCACCCCCACTGCTGTTCACACACCACCCCCAGACTCACCCTCGACGTCATCCACACACCGCCCCCTGCCTGACCCTCACCACCAACCACACACCGCCCCAACCTGACCCACAAAGGCCTTCCACATACCGTTCCCAGACTGACCCTCACAGAAGTCCACACACCACCCCCAACCTGACCCTCACCGCATTCCAAACACCGCAATCAGCCTGACACTCCATGCCATCATCAGCTTGATACTCATTGCCATCCACACATCATACCCAGCCTGACCCTCACTGCCATTGATACACCATCCCCAGGGTGACCCTCACTGCCGTCCACACAGCAGCCCCAGCCTGACCCTATCCGATATCCACAAACCACCCACAGCTTGACCCTCACCGCCATCCAACACAGCCTGACACTCACCACTATCCAACACAAGCCCCAGCCTAACCCTTACCACCATCCACACAATGCCCCCAGCCTGACCCTCACCACCGTCCACACACTACATCCAGCCTGACCCTTACCACGGTCCACTCACCGCCACCAACTTCACCAACACCACCATCCACACACCACCCCAGCCAGACTCTCACCGCCGTCCTCACAATGTGCACAGCCTGACCCTCACCACCATCCACTCACCGCCCCTCCTTGAACCTCACTGCCATCCAACACCGCCCCCAATCTGACCCTCGTCACCGTCCACAGAACGCCCCAGCCTGCCCCTCACCGCCGTCCACACACCTTCCTCAGTCTGATCCGCAACGTTGTCCACACAATGCCCCCCGCTTGACCCTCCCCACCATCCACACACCACCCCCTGCCTGACCCTAATCGTCATCCAAACACAGCCCCCAGCCTGACCCTCACCACCGTCCACACGATGCCCCAGCCTGACTCTCACTGCCGTCCAACACCGTCCCAGCCTGACGCTCACTGCCGTCCAAACACTGCCCCAGCTTGATCCTCAATGCCGCCCAACAATGCCCCCAGTCTGACCCTCACCGCCCCCAGCCTGACCTTCACCACCGTTCAACACCGCCCCTAGCCTGACTCTCACCACCACCCACACGCTGCCCCCAGCCTTGCCGTCACTGCCGTCCACATCCCGCCCCAAGCCTGGCCCTCACTGCCATCCACACACCGCCCCCACCCTGACCCACACTGCTTTCAAACACCACGCCCAGCATGAACCTCACTGCCCCTCCACACACCGTCCCCAGCCTGACACCCACCACCATCTATCTTGGCACTCAGCCCATCCATCACCACAGTCTAATACCACCCCTAGCCCGGCCCTGACTGCCGTCCACACACCTCCCCAAGCCTGACCCGCACTGACATCCTTACATCGTCCCCAGACTGACACCCACTGCCGTTCACACACCTCCCCCATCCTGATCCTAACCACCATCCACACACCGCGCTCAGACTGACCCCCACCATCGTCCACACACCTCACCCAGCCTGACCCCCACTGCTGTTCACACACCACCCCCAGACTCACCCTCGATGTCGTCCACACACCGCCCCCTGCCTGACCCTCACCACCAACCACACACCGCCCCAAACTGACCCACAAAGGCCTTCCACATACCGTTCCCAGACTGACCCTCACTACAGTCCAATACCGCCCCTAGCCTGACCCTCACCGCCGTCCAACATCGCCCCCTGCCTGACCAACACTGCCGTTCACACACGGCTCCAAATCTGACCCTCAATGCTGCCCACACACTGCGCCCCAACCTGACCCTCACTGCCGTCGACACACAGCCCACAGCGTGACCCTCACTGCTGGCCACACACTGCCTCCAGCCTGACCCTCACCACCGTCCAACAAATCCCTCAGCTTGACCCTCATCGGCGTGCATTCACTGCCCCCAGCCTGACACTCACTGCCGCCCACAAGCCACCCCCAACCTGACCCTCACCGCATTCCAAACACCGCGATCAGCCTGACACTCCACGCCGACCACAGACCATCATCAGCTTGATACTCATTGCCATCCACACATCATACCCAGCCTGACCCTCACTGCCATTGATACACCATCCCCAGGGTGACCCTCACTGGCGTCCACACAGCAGCCCCAGCCTGACCCTATCTGATGTCCACAAACCACCCACAGCTTGACCCTCACCGCCATCCAACACAGCCTGACACTCACCACTATCCAACACCAGCCACAGCCTAACCCTCACCACCATCCACACAATGCCCCCAGCCTGACCCTCACCACCGTCCACCCACTACATCCAGCCTGACCCTTACCACGGTCCACTCACCGCCCCCAACTTCACCAACACCACCATCCACACACCACCCCAGCCAGACTCTCACCGCCGTACTCACAATGTGCACAGCCTGACCCTCACCACCGTCCACTCACCGCCCCTCCTTGAACTTCACTGCCATCCAACACCGCCCCCAATCTGACCCTCGCCACCGTCCACAGAACGCCCCAGCCTGCCCCTCACCGCCATCCACACACCTTCCTCAGTCTGATCCGCATCGTTGTCCACACAAAGCCCCCAGCTTGACCCTCCCCACCATCCACACACCACCCACAGCCTGACCCTCACCGATGTCAACAAACCACCCACAGCTTGACACTCACTGCCATCGAACATCTCCCACAGCCTGACCCTCACCACTATCCAACACTGCCCACAGCCTGACCTTCACTGCCATCCACACACTGCCATCAGCCTGACCCTCACCACTGTCCACACACCGTCCCCAGTCTGACGCTCACAACCTTCACACTCCGCCCCCATCCTGAGCCTCTCCACCATCCACACACTGCCCCAGCCACACTCTCACCGCCGTCCACACAACGCCCCCAGCCTGACCCTCAATACTGTCCACACAACACCCCCAGCCTGACCATCACCACCGTCCATGCAACGCAATCAGCCTGTCCCTCATGCCGTCCACAGACCACCCACAGCCTGAGCCTCACCGCCATCCACACAATGCCCCCAGCCTGACTCTCACCACTGTCCACACGCTACAACAAGCCTGACCCTCTCGGCAGTCCACACACCGCCCCCAGCTTGACCCTCACTGACATCCAACACCGCCTCCAGCCTGACCCACCGCCGTCCACACACCACCCCCAGGCAGATCCTCACCGCCATCCAGACAATGACCCCAGGCTGACCCAATTCACCATGGACACAACACACCCAGGCTAACCCCCACTGTCGTTCATACACTGCCCCGAACCAGACCCTCAACACTACCCACACACCGCCCTCAGCCTGACCCTCACCACTGTTCACACACACTGCCCCCAGCCTTACCCTCACCGCCATCCACATATTGCCCCCAGCCTGACCCTCACCGCCATCCAGACAATGCCCCCAGTATGACCCTCACCACGGTCCACACACCACCCTTAGCCTGACGGTCACCTCCACCCACACTGCCCTCAGTCTGACCCTCACCGCCATCCACACACTGCCCCCAGCCAGACCCTTACCGCCATCGAATGACCCCAGCCTGACCCTCACTGCTGTTCACACACCGCCCACAGCCTAACTCTCCCTGCCATCCACACATCACCCCCATCCTGACCCTCACTGCCGCCCACACAATGCCCCCAGCCTGACCCTCACCACCATCCAACACTGCCCCCAATCTGACACTCACTGCCATCCACAAAATGCCACTAGCCTTGCCATTACCGCCATTCACAAACCATCCCCAGGCTGACCCTCACCACTGTCCACACATCGCCATCACTCTGACCGTCACTGCTGTCCACACTCACCGCCCCCAGGCTAACCGCCACCACCATCCACTCACAACTCCCAGCTTGACCCTCACCACCATCCAACACCACACCAATCCTGACCCTCACCGCCGTACACACAACGCCCCCAGCCTGACCCTCACTGCCGTCCACACACCACCCCCAACCTGACCCTCACTGCTGTACACACAACGCCCCAGCCTGACCCTCACCACCCTCCAACACCTGCTCTTGCCTGACCCGCACAGCCGTCCACACAATGCCGCCAGCCTTGCCCTCACCACCATCCACTCACCGCGCACAGTGTGACCCTCACTACCCCACGCCTGACCCTCATCAGCATCCAACACAGCCCTAGCCTGACCCTCCCTGCCGTCCACACATCGCCCCCAGCTTAACCCTCACTGCCGTCCAAACACCACCTCCTGCCTGACCCTCACCACCGTCCACACTATGTCGCCAGCCTAACCCTCATCACCGTTGATGCACTGCCCCCAGCCTGACTCTCACTCCCGTCACACACCACTCCCAGCCTGGCCCTCACTGCTGTCCAAAAACAGCCCCCAGCCTGCACCCCCACCGCCATCTAAACACCGCCACCTGCCTGTCCCTCACCGCCATCCACACAACGCCCCCAGCCTCACCCTCACCACCTCCCACACACTGACACAGCCTGACCCTCACCGCCGTCCAGCATCGCTCCCTCAACAAATCCCCAACACCGACCCCCCAAACCCGTCCAACACTGTCCCGTCCCCCAACTCCGCCCCTTCCCAACCCCATACGACACTGCCCCTCATCCAACACTGCCCCCTACCTAACCCCGTCTGACACCATCCCCTACCCCAACCCCGTCTGACACCACCCACTTCCTCCCACATCGCCCCTTTGCCCTAACCCCTTCCAACACCGCCCCCTCTCCAACCCCATTCAACACCTCCCCTATCTCAACCCCCTCTCTTCCACTCCCTCTCTCCTCTCTCACCCCCTTCTCTCTCTTCCACCTCTCTCTCTCCCCTCTCTCTCGTCCTGTGTCTCTCTCGCCCCCTCGCTTTCTTTCCGTGCTCTCTCTCTGCCCCCTCTCTCTCTCTTGCACCCCTCTCTCTCACTCACCCTATCTCTCCCTGCTCATGCACTCTCCCTGCACATACTCTCTCTCTCGCCCCCTCGCTTTCTTGCCCCCTCTCTCTCTCTTGCACCCCTCTCTCTCACTCACCCTATCTCTCCCTGCTCATGCACTCTCCCTGCACATACTCTCTCTCGCCCACCCTCGTTCTGTCGTTCTGTCCCCACCATCTCATCCCTCTGTCTTTGTGGGTGTGTGTCTCTCTCTCTTTCTCTCCATTTCACTCTCTCTCTCTGCACCAATCCCACCCTGCTCACTCACACTCTTTATCAAGTCACTGTCGCCTCATCTCCCTCTCTCTCCCCGTCTCTCTCTTGTTCTCGCCCATTGTCTCTCTCTCTCTTGCCACCATCCCCCCTCTCTCTTGCCCCCTCTCTCGACTCCATCCCTCTCTCCACTCTCTCTGGTTTGCTCAGCACCTCTCTGTCTCAATCTTTCTCTCTCACCCTCTTTTTTCTCTCTCTCACTCTCTCTCTCGTCCTTTCTCTCTCACCCTCTCTCTACTGCTTGCCCTCTGCCTATCCTTCTCTCTCTCTTCTCGTATGTCACTCTCTCGCTATCTCCCTCTCTCACCCCCTCGCTCTCGCCCCATCTTTCGCTTCCTCACTCTCATCCTCTCTTTTCCGCTGCAGCCGTCTTCCCCTTCTCTCGACAACCCTCTCGCAACTATCTCTCCTTCTTAGTCTTCCTCTCTCTTTCCGCTATCTCTCACCGTCTCTCCATCTCTCTCTCTCACTCGCCCTGTCTCTCTCTCTCTCTCCCCATCTCTCTCTCTTTCACAAACGCACGCCTCTGAACCTAACTCTCTCTCTCTCTCTTGCTCTCGCCAACTTCATTCTGTCCCATTATTCTTTCTCTCTCTCGAACCCTGTTTCTCTCTTTCTTGCTCCCTCTCCCTCTGTCTCTCCCCTGTGCTCTCCCTTTCGACCCCCCTCAATGTATCTTGCCCTTCTCTCTTTGTTGCTCTCTAAACACCTCTCTCTCGCTTTTTTTTCACTTACCCCCTCTCTCCTTGCCCCTCCTTCTCTCTTTCTCTTGCCCTCCTCTCTCTCACTGCCTCTCTCTCTCATCTATGTCTCTCTCTCATCCCGTGTTTCTCTCTCTCACTCACGTCATCACTCTCTCACCCACTCTAACTCTCTCTTGCCCACTCTCTCTCGCCCTCACGCTCTCTCGCCTTCTTCCTTGCCCCTCTCTCTCGACCCCCTGTCTCTCTCGACCCTCTCTCTCTCTTGCTGCCTCTATCTCTCTCGTGACATCCCGCTTTTTTGCCCCTCCCTCTATCTGTCACCCCGCATCTCTCTCTCGCCTCCTCACTCTCTCACCCCCATTCTCGCTCTCTCTTCCCTCTCTCCTCTTCTCTCTCTCTCTCTCTCGCCTCCCCTTCCCTCTCGTCCACTTTCTCTCATTGCCCCTCTCTCTTTAAGACTTGCCCACTTTCTGTCCCGCCCCTCCCTCGCACTTCTTTGTCTCTCGCTTGTCTCTCATTATCTCCTCCCCTGTCTCTCTCTCTCTCCCCCTCCCTCCCCCTAGCTCTCTCTTGCCCCCTGCTTTCTCTCTTTGCACCTTTAGCCTCTCTCGCTGTTCTCTCACTCTCGATCACCCTTCCTCGGTGTCTTTCTCCCCACCTCCCTCCGTTTCTCTCTGACTGACTCTCTCTCCCTCCTTTCCCTCCCATCCTCTTTCTCTGACACACTCTGTCTCCCTGGTCCTTCCCTCTCCGTCTGAACCAGAGACTGGGGGTTGGTGGTGAGGCTGCATGTGGGGGGTTGGGGTGAGATGATAGAGAGATGTTTGAAATGGGAGGAGGGGAAAATGGGGTAGAGACAGAATTACCGGAAGGAGACATAGAGGGCAAGAGAGAGAGAGAGAGAGTGAAGGTGAGAGGCGAGAGGGAAGAGTGGAGGCAGGTGTAGAAACTGAGGTTGGGGGTGTGAGAGAGAGAGGGATCGAGAGAGAGTGAAAGGAAGAGGTGGTGAGAAAGAGACAGTGAGCAAAAAGAGAGAGAGGGAGAGAAGTGATGAGAATGAGTAGGGGAGAGGAAATGGGGAGTCCAGGTTGGAGTGGAGGGGTAACAAAGGGAGTTAAACCCAGCTCCTGAGCTCAGAGCACAGAGCCCTCCCCTTCCCTGAGGAACAGGACTTGGGGCGAAGTCTGTCTCTCTCCAGCTCAGCTTCTCCAACAAAAAAACACACAACAACATCGGTCACTCTGCTGCTCGGCACGCTTTAATCAACATTTTTATTGTTTACAAATGGAAGTGATGGATACAGTCAGTGGGATGGAAACCTTTCTCACTGGCCCCTGAGTTGTGAGAAACATTGACCCTGTGACCCTCCTGAGGGATAAGGATGGACAAAACAGCGCTCCCCTCAGTCTGTTACAATAGCGACAGGCTGTTCTGTCGCGAAACACTGAACTGAAATGAGAAAATCCCGGATGGATTGATTAATGAGGGAATTTGATGGATGGACGGATTTGGGTGAAGGGATATTTCAGCACATTCTCCAGCTGCTGTCTGAACTTAGTCTGGGTCACGGCATAAATTGCGGTGTTTGTGCAACAACTGAGGAGCTGCAGCATGAAGACCAATTCGTGCACAAAGCCATGGAGATACACAGACGGATACCCAATAGCCCACATCCTGCCCCATATTGAAAACACCATTAAAGTTGACCATAACAGGATGAAATTGGCCGAGATCACAAACAGTAAAATAATAGATTTTTTCGGTTTCTCATTTCAGTGTCAGACTGAGCGTCCCCATTGGTGTGAGCGCGGAGTCTCTTGCGGGCTCTGCTAGTCATTAAAATGTGTCTGACAGTGAAAACATTGAGCAGCAGAGTCATGACAAATGGGACACACGGAGTTAGAATGTGGGGGAGGAACTCGATTGTGATCCAGAAACTGGAGAATGTAACAGCATCTGTCACCTCACAAAACCAGGGCTCGTTCACCAGCCAATATCGAGCCGTGAGCATAAAATACCAGAAAATGTTCTTTAAACAGCTCAGCACAGTCACTGCTCCCAGAACCACAGCCGCCGTTTTCTCCCTGCAATATTTACTTTTCAGCTTCTGGCAACAAATGGCCACAAACCGATCAAAGGTGAAAGTGACGGTGATCCAGACAGAGCAGTCAGTGGCTGCATAAAGCAGGACGGCGTGGATATTACACACGGGGACGGAGTCACTCAGGAAATAAAACTGTTCCCAATAAACAATGGGAATGTGTCTCAGGATCAGATCAAGGATAATGACCAGGAGATCCGCCGCTGCCATGGCCCTCAGGTAACATCTGACACATGGAGACAAACCACAATCTTTATAAAGCAGGATGTAGAGGGTTACTACGTTAACTGTAAGAAATGAAAACAAACCCATTATCCATCAGCCTGGAGGCAAAGGGACCCGTTTGATCGGGGACCCAGTGAGATTTCCAAATGTGTCCCTGTATTCAGGGATTTATTAAAATAATTGGAGCTGGAATAACAAATGGGAAGTTCTGAATTACTGACAAAAATGTGACATAAACCACAAGAAACCCTCCCTCCCCAAACACACAGAGACACATCCATAAGGATAGATGTTTTCTAGAACATTCCCACTCACTCGTGAGCAGACACAGGTCACTCCTTCCCAGTTCCTAATACGGAGGGTGGAAACGTTGCTGTCCTGAAGGATTCTCTCCCAGTTTCCTGAAGACAAACGGAGTTTGGAAATTTGTGTTTTGGTCTAAATTGTGGTCGATCCTGTGTCGTGAAGAAATGTAAACGCAGGGAAAACGCATTTACCCCTTTAACTGCCTGAGGGCCCTTCGGAAGAGCTTCTCCTTATCCCTGGAACGGGATCTCTTCCCTCGGGATCTTATCGTTTGTTCAATTCTCTGACGTCCGGCCGTTCACAAACTATGTCAGGGACCGAACGCTCCGGGGAATGTTAGTTATAGAATGTTGGGTACAGAACGTTCCAGGGAATGTCAGTTATAGAATGTTGGGGCAGAACATTCCGGGGAATGTCAGTTATAGAATGTTGGGGACAGAACCTTCTGGGGAATATCAATTCTAGTATGTCAGGGATAGAACGTTCTGGGGAATGTCAGTTATAGAATGCTGGGTACAGAACGTTCCGGGGAGATCCTTGACCTGTCCATCACCTTTCCCCCCATCACCCAACCAACATGATATACTCTGCACGGGCTACATATCCATCCAGCACTGGGAGCTGCACTGACCACATCATTACATTATCTATAAACCTCAACCAGATAGTCCGACCAGCACAGCGACTTGTTCAGGGATCACCCGTAAATTAATCTGCAAATCAGGAGCAGTTACCCTCCTAGCATGTAGGACTGTACACCACCGCATTGCATTGATCTGTAAACAAGGAGCAGTTACCCTCCCAGCATGAAGAGCTGTGTACACCGCCCCAGTGCATTGATCTGTAAACCAGGAGTAGTTACCCTCCCAACATGTAGGACTGTGTACATCCCCTGTGCAATGTCCAGTAACACTGTCTTAGATCACTGCCCAGTGTGGGGAAACTTGCAGTCCATGCTGTAAGTGAAAGTATGTACAGCTCCCACCCATTTACATCTCCATATCTCCATTGTGCCATGACAAGGCGGTGCTGTGGGTATGAACATCACTGCCAGAGAGAGATGGCGGGGGAATTAGTTTGAATATCACCGGATGGGAGGAGTTTGTGAAATAGACAGCGAGGGAGCAACTGAGACACAGTGTCATTGAAGGATGTGTTTTCAGGTTTCAGAATGATGAAAAGTAGACACTTCGATAGCATCCTGTAACATGATCCAGTCTTCCCAGGAAAGATGGGAAAAAGGGATATTGATGTAAGGTGAGATGATCGAGAGTTTTGGAGGAGCATTTGTTCTACAGCTTTGTAAATCGGAGTGGTTTCAACAGAATCTATCACTCATTGGGTAGGTTCTAACAATTACTTGTCACTGTGACATTTTCATTGAGTGTGACAAAGGGATTGTCCGCATGAGGCTGAGCTAGTTTCCTGGTAGTATCTTATTGAACTCACCTCATAATTGCCCACCCTACCCCATGGTGTCCCTCTTATTCAATGCCAGCCCGATTCTCCCACCCATCATGGCTGGAGGTACTTAACATCGAACGGATACCCCTGGATATTCCATGATCCCAGGCACTGGTGCCTTCTTTAATAGGCCACTGGACACACTGTTGAGCTTTCTCCATTAGGAGCAGCCCTGCACAGTTTACTCCAAGATTGGCAGATAAGGGACAGTTACACCATGGTTTGTCGTCAGGGGCACGGAGGTTCTGGTGGATGGGCTAGTACAGAGGGGGGGCATTCTCTTCCCAGAGGAGGCCACACCACCTGACCAACCGAGCATGGTCTGAGCTCACCACCCAGCTCAGTGCAGTATCTGCGGTATGAAGAAATGCCCAGCAAAACAGGACAAGCATCAATAACCTTCCCCGCTCTGTCAGGATAAGGGTCACCGTGTTCTCTCTGCTCTCTCACACTCACTGTATATCTGTTATAACACCTTCCACTGAACAAGGCTCATGCTTCAACACTCTCACTGCTGCATGCAGCACCTTCTCTCCCTTTCTCTCTCTCTTCCGCCCTCCACTTTACTCCCCCCCAAACTAATAACACTGCATGGATACAATACTGTGGACTGACTCCCCCCGGACACTACACATATCTCCCCCCACTCCCACCTGCACCAGCACTAACAGCAGGGCCACCCATTCTGACCGTTTCTCCCTTCCTTTCTCCGATACCAGGAGAAACAGCCTGGAATAGGAGAGAAATCGCCAAGCCGGGTGGTGGAGTGCCCGATATCCGTTCCCTAACACCCTCCCCGCGCCATGTGGGGAGGACCCTGGCACGAGCCAGAGAGGACCGGGACACCTCGTGTAGCGATTCTAACACATCCACGTGCCACCGACCAAGTAAGGAGCAATGTTCAGTGAAGGGCAATTTTATTTTAAACCCACTGGCAGCTCCATTTCCCCCCGGCACAACTTAGCATCCTGTAACATGATCCAGTCTTCCCAGGAAGTGCCATCTCACTTTTGTGCCAAGCTGGTACAAATAGAATCCCCACGGTCTCGATGGGCAGGAGGGTGGGCTCACTACACATCGTTATCACCACCTCCCAGGAAGGGAGCACCGATACTCCCTCCTACTCCACCTCCTGTAAACAGCTCAGATACTGAAACTAATCTGTGATAGTTACTGCTCACCCTACCTGTCCTGATATCTTCAATAATCTATGCTCATATACACCCAGGGCCCTCTGCTCCTGCAGCCCCGTTATAAACGTAAGTCTGTTTTATATTGTCTTTCATTGCCCTTTCTACTAAAGTGCATCACCTCACACTGCTCCACAGTGATCCCCATCTGCCCAAAAACTACACCAACGTTGAGTCGCACACTGTCCTCCATCGTTGAGTCCTGTTTGAGTCGCACACTGTCCTCCATCGACTTCACAGTTCGTCCAAGATTGGTGCCACCTACAAACATTGAGATTGTTAGAGCGTCACAGTCCCCATGAAAGAACTGAAATCCTGCCACACTCACTAGTGTGAGCAAGTGAAATACTGTTATATTCCTGGGGCAGAGTCGAATAATGACGTGCTGTCAATGGAACAACAAATGTCCTGACACACACGACACGGAGTGAATGAAATATTGATAAAACACGTAGCAAGAGAAATCCAGATAGGCTCCAGCAATCTTCATTGACATCAGTGTGTTAATGTTATGAAGTTGAGAGTGTGTACTGTACCTTTAAGAGAGAGGGAATGTTGTTCTGAACTGACAGCTTACAAGCTCCTGTGTGTAGAACAGAGAACATAGAACATAGAACAATACAGGACAGAACAGGCCCTTCGGCCCACGATGTTATGACGAACATTTGTCCAAGCTTAAGCACCTATCCATGTAACTATCCAATTGCCGTTTAAAGGTCGCCAATGATTCTGACTCTGCCTCTCCCACAGGCAGCGCATTCCATGCCCCCACCACTCTCTGGGTAAAGAACCTACCCCTGACATACCCCCTATACCTTCCACCCTTCACCTTAAATTTATGTTCCTTTGTAACACTCTGTTGTAACCGGGGAAAAGGTTTTAGACTGTCTACTCTATCTATTCCTCTGATCATCTTATAAACCTCTATCAAGTCACCCCTCATCCTGCGCCGTTCCAATCAGAAAATGCCTAGCACTCTCAACCAATCTGTGTACGACCTATTCTCCATTCCAGGCAACATCCTGGTAAATCTTCTCTGCAGCCTCTCCAAAGATTCCACATCTTTCCTAAAGTGAGGCGACTAGAACTGCACACAGTACTCCAAATGTGGCCTAACCAAGGTCCTGTACAGCTGCAACTTCACTTCACGAAACTTGAATTCAATCCCTCTGCTAATGAACGCTAATACACCATAGGCCTTCTTACAAGCTCTATCCACCTGAGTGGCAACTTTCAAAGATGTATGAACATAGACCCCAAGATCCCTCTGCTCCACCACCTTTCTAAGAACCCTACCGTTAACTCTGTATTCCGCATTCTTATTTGTCCTTCCAAAGTGGACAACCTCACACTTGACAGGGTTGAACTCCATCTGCCACTCCTCAGCCCAGCTTTGCTCCATAACTAAGTCCATTTGCAGCCGACAACAGCCCTCCTCACTATCCACAACTCCACCAATCTTCGTATCGTCTGCAAATTTACTGACCCACCCTTCAATACCCTCTTCCAAGTCATTAATAAAAATTCCAAACAGCAGAGGACCCAGAACTGATCCCTGCGGAACTCCACTTGTAACTGGGCTCCAGGCTGAATATTTACCATCGACCACCACTCTGTGACTTCGACCGGTTAGCCTGTTTTCTATCCAAATGGCCAGATTTCCCTCGATCCAATGCCTCCTGACTTTCCACATAAGCCTACCATGGGGAACCTTATCCAATGCCTTACTAAAATCCATGTATACTACATCCACTGCTCTACCCTCATCCACATGCTTGGTCACCTCCTCAAAGTATTCTATAAGACTTGGAAGGCAAGACCTACCCTTCACAAATCCGTGCTGGCTGTCCCTAATCAAGCTGTGTCTTTCCGGATACTCATAAATCTTATCCCCCAGTACCCTTTCCATTACTTTGCCTACCACCGATGTAAGACTAACTGGCCTGTAATTCCCGGGGTTATCCCTATTCCCTTTTTTGAACAGGGGCACAACATTCGCCAATCTCCAGTCCCCTGGTACCACCCCAGTTGACAGTGAAGACGAAAAGATCATTGCCAACGGTTCTGCAATTTCCTCTCTTGCTTCCCACATAACCCTACGATATATCCCGTCAGGCCCGGGGGACTTGTCTATCCTCAAGTTGTTCAAAATGTCCAACACATCGTCCTTCCTAACAAGCATCTCTTCTAGCTTACCAGTCCGTTTCACACTCTCCTCTTCAACAATACGGTCCCTCTCGTTTGTAAATACTGAAGAAAAGTACTCATTCAAGACCTCTCCTATCTCTTCCGACTCAATACACAGTCTTCCACTACTGTCCTTGATTGGACCTACCCTCGTTCTCGTCATTCTCATGTTTCTCACATATGCATAAAATGCGTTGGGGATATCCTTGATCCTATCCGCCAAAGATTTTTCATGCCCTCTCTTAGCTCTCCTAATTCCTTTCTTCAGCTCCCTTCTGGCTATCCTGTATCCCTCCAATGCTCTGTCTGAACCTTGTTTCCTCAACCTTATGTAAGCCTCCTCCTTCCTCTTTCCAAGACATTCAACCTCCCTCGTCAACCAAGGTTCCCTCACACGATCATCGCTTTCCTGCCTGACAAGTACATACATATCAGGGACACGTCGTATCTATTCCTTGAAAAAGTTCCACATTCCACGACATCCTTCCCTGACAGCCTATGCGCCCAACCTCTCAATAATCCAAATGCTTTCTGACCGTGGCCCATTACATTCTCAGCAGTGTGTCTCCGCTTTTGTATTCTCACTCTCTTGAAAAGAATGTTAACGTTGCATTTGCTTTCCTAACTGCCAACTGATACTGCACATCAACTATAAGAGAGGACGAGGATTCCAAACTCCTTTTGAGTTTCAGAATGCATGAAGCCTTTTAGAACATTGTGTCTGCCTGTATTCCGCCTACTGAAGTGCATAATCTCACATGTTCTAATATTGTGTTCCATCAGCCATGTGTTTTCCTAGTGTCCTAAACTGTCCAAGTATTTCTGCACTTTCCCCACTTCCTCAATATCACCTGCCCATCCAATCATCATTGTATCATCTGCAAACCTCGTAAAACTGCCGTCAGGTCAGATGGTTCAGGCAAATGGCACTTCCTGACTACCTAAGGACTTTCCACCATTGAAAAGTCACAAAGCTCAAGATGCTTATCTCCATTAAGGTATAAGCAGTGGCTTGACTGGACTTACACCTGCAAAGTCTTCACTCCTTGTACCACTGGCACTGGCACCCTGCACACCATTTTATTATGAATTTACCCCATTATGATGACACAGAACTTGATGGCGCACGATCCCAGTCTATTAATGGCACTCATTCGCAGTGCTGACTGTGTGGTGCTCAAATCAACCAATGTCATTGTGTTTTCAAGACGACAGAGGGAGGTGTGGGGAGGGGATGACGATCATAAATGACTGTGTGACTGTCACTGAGGGTTGACACCAGCGCGAAAGCCCCAGATGTACCTGTTTCTGTTGTTACCGCTGCAGGCATGGTCAGTCTTTCAGTGAGTCAAATCAAAGAAAGTGATGGGCCTGGAGAGTGTTCCTGGCTGAGCACTCAGATCCTGTTTGTACCAACTGGCAGAGGTATTCACATACAACTTCAGCCTCTCCCTCCTGAAGCCGAAGTCCCAACCTGATTCAAGAAGATCATCATCCTCCTCGTAAATGAGAAAGCACATGGAATGTGCCCTTATAGACTACAACCCAGTGGCTCCGATCTCAATAATCATGAAGTGCTTTGAGAGACTGGTTATGTCCTACACCAACTACAGTCTCCCAGCCTGACCTGCTGCAATATAATTTGATGACTGATGTAACGGGTTCACAATGGATGCTACATCCGAGCCCTACTCGCATCCATGGAACATCTGAACAACAAGGACACCTAGACCAGACTCCTGCTCATTGACTAAAGCTCCACCATCAAAATCATTATCCCTTTCAGACTAATCACAACCCTCCGCGACCTTGGTCTCGATTCGACCCTCTGCAACCGACTTTTCGGGTTTCTGACCCACAGACCGCAATCATTAAAATCGGTAAAATCAACTCCTCCACAATAACACGCAACACTCAAGCTGCAGAAGGTGTGTTCTCAACACCCGACAATACTCCCTGTACACCTACGGCTGTACGCTCAGCACCTTACTGTACTCCCTGTACACCAACGGATGTGCATCAGCCCCTTACTGTATACCCTGTAAACCCACAGATGTGCCTTCAGCCCCTCACTGTCAGTCATGCACACCCAGGTCTGTGCCCTTAGCCCCCTACTGTACTCCAGGTACACCCACGGCTGTGCTCTCAGCCCCCTCACTGTCCTCCATGTACACGCACGGCTGTGCCCTCAGCCCCTTAGTGTACCCCCTGTACACCCACGGTTGGTTCTGCAGCCCCCTACTGTTCTCCCTGTACACCCACGGCTGTGTCCTCAGCCCCCTATGTACTCCCTGTACAGCCATGGCTGAGTTTCCAAATTCCAAACAACGCCAGCTATAAGTTCGATGATGACATCACTATAGTGGTACAGATACGAAACAAAAACGCGTCAGAATGTAGAAAGGCGATAGAGAGCTTGGTGGCAAGGTGTGTTGATAATGACCCCTCTCTCAAATCCGGCAAACGTAAAGGACTGATCACTGACTTTATGAAGAAAGGAGGGGAACATACCCTATCTACATCAACCGTTTGAGGGAGTGAAGAGCATCAAGTCCCTCGGAGTGATGATAACTCACAACCTGTCCTGAACTTCTCACATTGGTCCGATGGTCGGGAAGGTTCAATAATGCCTCTCCTTCCTCAGCTGGTTCAGGAAATTCAGCATGTGCTAATTCTACAGATGCACCATTGAGAGCGTACTGCCCCAGTGCATAACAGCCTGGTACGGCAACTGCTCTACTCAGGACCATGAGAAACTACAGAAGGTTGGGTGCACAGCTCTGACCAACACGGACTCTAACATCCCAACCATTGATTCCATTCACATGGCTCGTTGCCGCAGAAAGGCTGCCAACATCTACCCCAGATTACTGAGGGAAGGGAGAGAGGAAATAGCTGGAGGATTAACAGATATCTTTGTAGCATCCTTGAACATGGCTGAGGTCCTGGAAGACTGGACAATTGTTAAACCCCTTGTTTAAGAAAGGTAGTAGGGATAATCCAGTCAATTATTGACCGGTGAGACTGATCTCATGGATAGGGTACCTGCTAGAGAAGATACTTAGGGTTAGGATCTATTCTCATTTGAATGAAAATAGTCTTATCAGTGATTGGCAATATGGTTTTTTGCAGGGAAGGTCATGTCTTATGAACTTAATAGAATTCTTTGAGGAGGTGACAAAGTTGATTGATGAGTGAGAGATTGTAGATGTCATGTACATGGACTTCAGGAAGGCATTTGGTATGTTTCTCCATGGTCGAGTTATGGCGAAAGTGAAATCACATGGCGCACTAGCTACATGGATAAAGAACTGGCTGGGCAACAGGAGGCAGAGAATAGTAGGGGAAGGGAGTTTCTCAAAATGGAGAACTGTGACCAGTGGTGTTTCATTCAAGATGTTTCTGGAAAGATACATGAATGGGCAGGGAACAAAGGGATACAGATCCTTAGAAAATAGGCGACAGGTTTAGACAGAGGATTTGGATCGGCGCAGGCTCGGACCACCGAATGGCCTGTTCTGTGCCAGAATGTTCTTTGTTCTTACATTATCAAAGACCCATCAGACCCCAGTACTGGTCTCCTCCAACCTCTTTTATCAGGCTAAAAGGTACAGAAGCTTGAAAACACAGATCAGCCGGTTCAGGAACAGCTTCTTCCTGACTATTATTAGACTGATGAAAATACTCTCTAATCTCAGATAATGCTGATCTTGTTCAAGTTGATCTCGCCTCGCGCACATCCTGTGCAGCGTAACCTGCATGCCTCTCAGACATGTTTTACAGCCAATGTTCTGTACATCGTTGGGTACTATGATTTGCCTGTACATCTTGATACAGGTCAAAATAAATCCTCACCACCCTCCCACAGCTCCCTCCAGTGCTCACTCGGAGCTCTCTCTGGTCCTCACCCCCAGCACCTTCCATTCCCCATCCCCAGCTCATTGTGACCCCATCCCCAGCTCCCTGTGTGCTTTGTATCTCACTATTTCTCTCACATTGTCTGTTTCCCTGTGTTTTTCTTTTGTCTGCCTTCTGTATCTTTCCTTGAATTTACGATCTCCCCTTCTCCCTGTTCACGTGTCTGTTTGTTTATTGTTTTGTTTTCTTTCTCTGTTTTACTGACTCTCCTTCTGTTTCCTTCGCTATTTTTTCTCTCTCTCCTTATAAGTGTCTGTCTCTTTCTCCCTTGTTGTGTGTATCAGTGTTTTTAGAAAGGGAAATATCGATTCTGTATTTGCAATATCCAAACGGTTTGCCATTCATCTTTCCAACATATTTTGAGTAACATTGCTCTGGATCATAAAGGTGATATTTTAGCAGACTAAAGGAACTAGCCTGACTTGTTCCTAAAACTGACACTGACACAGTCTAAGTTGTATATCAATGGCCATATCACCGACCTGGTTGCATTTAACATTTGTTATGGGCAGTGGAGGAGTGGGACTAGAAAAGTTTACAGTGACCCAAAAAGCCAGGGAACTATAGACTGGTGAGCCTGATGGCAGTGGTGGGTAATTTGTTGGAGGGCATTCTGAGAGACAGGATTTACATACGTTTGGGAAGGCAAAGGCTGATCGGGCTAGTCAACGTGTCTTTCTGCATGGGAAATCATGTCTCATTAATTTGATTGAGTTTTATGAAGAGGTGACATAGAATATTGATGAATGCAGTTTGGTAGACATTGTCTATATGGACCTCAGCAAGGTGTTCATGACATTCCGATTGATAGACAGATTAGTAAGTTTCGGTCACAATGGATACAGAGGAAGCTAGTCACAATTGACTTGAAGGAAGAAGGGTATTTTTCAGACTGGAGGCTTGTGAGCAGCAGTGTGCTCTATGAAAACGTACTGAGTTCAATCCATTTCATCATTTATGTAAAGGATTTAGATGTGAATATTGGGGCCATAGTTAGTAAATTTACAGATTACATCAGAAAGGTGGTGTAGTAGATTATCTCAGAGTACAACGGGACCAGACGTAGATAGGACAAAGGGGCAAGGAGTGACAGCTGAAGTTTAATTTAGATAAATACAAGGTTTTGCATTTTCAGAATTCAAATAGTGCACAAATTATACGCTTAATGATAAGATCCTGCGGAGTGTTGTGGAACAGAGAGAGCTGGGGATGCAGGTACATAGTTCTTTGAAAATGGAGTCGCAGGTAGACAGATTGATGCAGAACACATTTGGCACATGTGTTCATGTAATCAGTCAGAGCATTGAGTATAGGAGTTGGGGTGCAATGTTGCACTCGTGCAGGATGTTGGTGAGGCCACTTTAAGATTACTGTGTGCAACTCAATTGCCTGCAGAAAACATGGACACGGATGTTCCAGGACTGAAGGTTTGAGGTTTAGGGAGAGGTTGATTAAGTTGAGGTGCTTCCGCCCCCCCCCCCCACCTCCCCCGGAGTGGCAAAGGCCGAGGTGTGACATTATACAGGTTAATAAAACCAGCAGGGGCATGGATATTCTGAACAGCCACACTCTGCTCCACCAGGATAGGGGAGTCCAGAACAAGAGGGCATAGGTTGAAGGCGAGAGGGCGAATGATTTAGAAAGTTCCTGAAGGTAAATGTTTCACACAGAGAGTGGTGTGTGTATAAAAAGTGCTGTCAGAGGAAGTGGTGAAAGTATCTGAAAGAGGAGGGGTATTGGCCAAATGCTGGCAAATGGGACGAGATCAGATTTGATATCTGATCGGAGTGAACAGATTGGACTAACGGGTCTGTTTCCGTTCTGCATGACTCTCTGATTCTATAAGAGGGATGACGAAAAATTCTGAAAGGACCTTTCAAGTCGAACTTCTCTTCACTGGAAGTTTATCGTGCCTCTATTTTCACATTGATTGAAAGCTGCGTTAGTTAAATATTTGACAGGGAAGTGAGTCACGGATAATGGGATACAGACAGGAAAGTGGGGCTAAGTCCACAATCTGATCAGCCAAAGACTTTGTGCCTGGTGGAGAAGGCTCAAAGTATCTAATGACCAACTCCTGCTCCTCAGTCCCATGTTCCTGTGTTCCATTCAGCCGCTCATACCTGCTGGACAGGAGCAGTTGGAGGTTACTTACATCTATAACCTGTTGCACAGAACCAGAGGACACCATTCAGCCCCTCAAGGCTATCACACACACTTTGAGGTGATTTGGGAAATGTGATTGGAAAGTCCAGGCACAGGTATAAAAGAGGTCCATCATCTCTCTCTACAGAGCTTCCTCCTCGCCAACTTGGGCCTCTGACAGTTCAATATCCATCTACCTCCTTTTTAAATAATTTCAGAGACATCTAGCTACCCGAACACTCTTGAGAAGAGAAATCCTGACATTTAATACCACCTGTTTGAAGAAAACACTTACTGCTCCTACATCATGGCCGATTGATGTGAACAAAAGAGGTTGACACAAGGGTTCAGGTAAAAATTACTGGCCCTGATATTAAGGCAGTGGTTAACTTCTGCTGACATCAAGGAGCTTAACAAAACTGGGCATAATGGGAATCAGAGTAATCTCTTCAGCGTTTGGAGTCAAACATGGCACAAAGGAAGATGTTCACCATCTCAGTCCTGGGTCAGCTCTGTGGGAGATCCTCAGGGTAGCTTCCTCTTCACAAACAGCTTCAGCTGCTTCATCAATGTCTCCCTGCCCCCACCCGCCCCACCATAAGATCAGAAGTGGGGATGGTCACTGAATATTCCACAATGTTCAGAACATTTTGTCCCCCATCAGCTCCTGAACTGGTCTGTATCCATGTGCAGAAAGACCCAGACTCTGCTCAGGTTTGGTCTTTTAAAGTGTCTGTAATATTCATGTAACAGCACTGCCTAGCACTGCACATTACCACAATAAAACAAGAGTTCATTCAGCACTTCACGCTGGTTTCACAGGAATATGAGGAAGTCATTCCGCCCATTGACAGTATTGGAGAAGAACAGGGACAGCCCAATCAGTGCCTCCAGCCTATTACTCAGGAAGAGAAGTAGTCTCGTGTGATGGACCACACCAGAGGCCCTCGAAAATATTTAAAAGCGGTAGCTTTGACTCTAATATTTTCATATTTTAAAGGAAATGTAAACTGTCGTTCCAGATGTAATGTGAATGGTCGAACTACTCGGTGTGAAGCAAAACATTTATATAAACACGGAAGAGAAAATGAAATCAAAGAAATGGGTATTTACAATAACTTAATTCTATTGGACAAGTTAACAGAATAATAGATCTAGGAACTATTACAAATGAACTGTTCCAATATTAGGAAAATCCCATAAACACAGTCGCTGGTAAAATGGAATATTCAGACACAGATTGTCACAAACAGTTCTCCAATTCAGGAATTGAAAACAGCATCAAGAGAAAATTCAGAGAGAGTAGCAGCCAGGAGACATCCACAGAAGCTTCCAACTCTGTGTCGACCCGAATAGTTTGGAATGTTACTGAGAAACTAAATCCCAGAGATCCTCATCTGTGAGAGCTGGCCACACTCATTAAGACTGCATTAAAATTAACCTAAGGCCTCCCTAGCTGTTTACTCAAGTGGTCTGAAGCAGCCAACTTTGTAACAATCGTTCAATCTCTCTTAAAAGAAACCAGGACAAAATAACCTCTTAAAGCTGCAGCATCATCATACTTGTCAGCACATCGAGCTGTTAAACAGGAACCAGGGTAACCCAATCATGCCCTGGGCCCTGTCCAAGTGGACGAGGAAGAGGCCAGTCAGTCCGCTGAGTCATTGACACAGCAATAGGATGAGGCCATTCATCCCCTTGAGTCAATTACACAACAAAAACAGGAAGCAATTCATTCCCTTGAGTCACTTATCCAGGAACAGGAGGAGGCCATTCCCCCTCAACACACTTACAGAATGAGATGATTGATGCTGTTTCCTGATGAATGAAACATAAATTCTCCTGCTCTTCGGATACTGCCTGACCTGCTGTGGTTTTCCAGCAATCCATTCTCTACTCTGATCTCCAGAATTGCAATCCTCGCATTCTCCTAATCGATGCTCTAGCATGATGAACAAGTGGAGCAGAGGCTCCATTGCTCATGACACACACGTGGGACTTTAACCTGGTTATCTTGTGGTGAGGAGAGAAGATATATTCAATGTTTGGTAGAAGATTTGTAGCTTGGGTGCTCGTTGTTGTGGTTCTGTTCGCCGAGCTGGGAATTTGTCTTGCAAACGTTTCGTCCCCTGTCTAGGTGACATCCTCAGTGCTTGGGAGCCTCCTGTAAGGCGCTTCTGTGCTGTTTTCTCCGGTATTTATAGTGGCCTGTCTCTGCCGCTTCCGGTTGTCAGTTCGAGCTGTCCACTGTAGTGGCCGGTATATTTGGTCCAGGTCGATGTGTTTGTTGATAGAGTCTGTGGATGAGTGCCATGCCTCTAGGAATTCCCTGGCTGTTCTCTGTTTGGCTTGCCCTATAATGGGAGTGTTGTCCCAGTCGAATTCATGTTGCTTGTCGTCTGTGTGTGTGGCTACTAAGGATAGCTGGTCGTGTCGTTTCGTGGCTAGTTGGTGTTCGTATATACGGATCGTTAACTGTCTTCCCGTTTGTCCGATGTAGTGTTTTGTGCAGTCCTTGCATGGGATTTTGTACACTACATTAGTTTTGCTCATGTTGGGTATCGGGTCCTTTGTTCTGGTGAGTTGTTGTCTGAGAGTGGCTGTTGGTTTGTGTGCTGTTATGAGTCCTAGTGGTCGCAGTAGTCTGGCTATCAGTTCAGAAATGCTCCTGATGTATGGTAGTGTGGCTAGTCCTTTGCGTTGCGGCATGTCCTCGTTCCGTTGTCTCTCCCTTAGGCATCTGTTGATGAAATTGCGAGGGTATCCGTTTTTGCTGAATATTTTGTATAGGTGTTCCTCTTCCTCTTTTTGTAGTTCTGGTGTGCTGCAGTGTGTTGGGCCCTTTTGAATAGTGTCCTGATGCAACTTCGTTTGTGTGTGTTGGGGTGGTTGCTTTCATAGTTTAGGACTTGGTCTGTGTGTGTAGCTTTCCTGTAAACCTTTGTGGTGAATTCTCCGTTCGGTGTTCTCTGTACCATCACGTCTAGGAATGGGAGTTGATTGTCCTTTTCTTTCTCTCTAGTGAATCGGATTCCTGTGAGTGTGGTGTTGATGATCCGGTGTGTGTTCTCTATTTCTGTGTTTTTAATTATTACAAAGGTGTCATCCACGTATCTGACCCAAAGTTTGAGTTGAAGTTGTGGTAAGATTGTTTGTTCTAACCTTTGCATTACTGCTTCTGCTGTGAGTTCAGAGATCGGTGAGCCCATGGATGTTCCGTGGATTTGTTCGTATATTTGGTCATTGAATGTGAAGTGTGTTGTGAGGCACAAGTCTAGTAGTTTAAGTGTGCCGTCTTTGTTGATAGGTTCGACGTCCTGTTGTCTGTTATGTCTGTCCAGTAGGTTGGCTATTGTTTCTTTGGCTAGTGTTTTGTCGATGGAGGTGAACAGTGCCGTTACATCGAATGAGACCATATTTTCTTCCTTTTCTATGTGTGTATTTCTGATGATGTCCAAGAATTCCTGTGTCAATTCTATAGATTGGCTGGATCCGCTGATCAGGTTTTTCAGTTTCTGCTGTAGTTCTTTGGCCAGTTTGTGTGATGGTGACCCTGGTAGTGATACTATGGGTCTGAGTGGGATGTCTGGTTTGTGCACTTTCGGTAGTCCATAGAATCTGGGGGTGTTGTTGCTTTCAGGTTTTATTCTTTGTAGGTCAGACCTGGTTATCTGTCCACAGACTCTATCAACAGAACCACAACAACAGAGAAGATATATATCTTGTGTGAAGTCTCAAGAAAGCATCTTCAATCTCTGAGAAGACAGCCTGGTGTTCTCTATGTTGGGCGGAAGCTAGTGGGAATGGCTACCTGTTTCAGATGAAAGGTATTGTGACTGCTTGTTGGGGATTGTGATCAACATGACGTTCAGTACGTGTTCACACGTCGACTTCACATTAATGTGGGAAGAGTTAATTTAGGCATATAAACTGTTAGGAAAGTCACGTTAGACTGATGAATGGACTCTCTAAGTTCAAATAATGCTGATATTGTTCATGTTAATCTTGTCTAGTGCATTTCCAGTTCAGTGTAACCTGTATGCCTTACTCTGTCCAAGCCTATTTCCACCCTATGATCTGTCTGGCCATGCTTACTATGATCTGCCTCCACTGCTCATAAATATTGTGTTTCCCTGTACTGAGGTACACGTGGCAATAAATCAAACCAACTCATCCTGTGTAAAGTATGGAATTTCTAACACTATCAATGTCACTTTTGGAAATAAGTGATCGCTGCCGCTCCTCTTGTTTCAGCATCACCATTTCTTCATCTCTCATAGCTCTACAGATTCAACACTCAGCTTCTTCTCTCTATCCTCATGTTAACATCATCTGTGTCTGTGGTATGGAGATCATTCCTTGCAAAGGAGATCAACTCTTTCAGCAAGGCTCTACAACTGCAGGAAGATGGCTTTACTTATGTACTCGAATCGTCATACAATGAAGGACAGCATACCATTGACTGCACCCATTACTTACACAGTGTTTGATGCAGAGTAATCCGCATAGACTTCTGAGTGGGCGATAATGCTTTCCAAATTTGTTAGAGTTCTTTGATGAAGTGACCAGGAAGGTTGATGAGAACAGAGTGGTAGATGTAGTCTCTTTGCATTTCAGTAAGGCCTTTGATAAGGTTCCACATGGCAGGCTGCTCAGGAAGGTTACATCACCTGGACTGCTGGAGAGACTGGCCAATTGAATACATAGTTGGCTTGATGGTAGGAAACAGAGGCTTTAGTGGAAGAATGCTTATCAGACTGGAGGCTGGGTCCATTGCTGTTTGTTATCTATGATTTGTTTGAGAATGTACAAAGTATGATTAGTGAGTTTGCAGATGACACTAAAGTAAGTGGGAGCATAATCAGTGAGGAAGTTAATCAGAAATTGCAGCAGGTCCTTAATCAGGTGGGGAAGTCGGCCGAGAAATGGTAAAAGGAATTTAATATAGAAGTGTGAGGTCTTGCATTTTGGAAACTCAAATCAAGGTAGGAGTTTCATAGTAAATGGAAGCGTCTTAAGGGGTGCAATGGCCAGAGAGACCTTGGTGTTCAGGTGCACGGTTCTCTAAGAGTGGAGTCACAGGTGGACAGGGCAGTGAAGAAGGCTTTTGTCACTTTGGCCTTCATCAGGCAGGATATTAAGTATAGAAGTTGGGAATTTATGTTGCAGTTACACAGGACTTTGCTAAGGCCACACTTAGTGTATTGTGTTTAGTTTTGTCCCCTTGTTATAGGGAGGATGTTATTAAATTAGAAACAGTGCAGAAGAAATTTACAAGGGCATTGCCAGGACTGAATGGTCTGAGTTATAGGGAGAGGTTGGACAAGCTAGGATCTTTTCTTTAGCGTATAGGAGACTGAGGGAGTCCTTATAGAGCTGTATAAGATCACAAGGGGTATGGATAGGGCTAATGCTCTCAGTCTTTTTCCAAGGTGTAGAGAATTGACGATTAGATGAGATCAGTTTAAGGTTAAAGGGGAAGGAATAAAAGGGAACCTGAGGGGCTGTGGATGAGCTGCCAGCAGATGTGGTTGAGGCGGGGGGTGGGGGGGGTACATTAACAACATTTCAAAAGCATTTGAATAAATATGTGGATAGGAAAGGACTGGAAGGATATGGGCCAACTGCAGGGAAATGGGGGTTAGCGTGGATGGACATTTACAAGGTGGAGTCGAACCCATCTATTAATTAAATCAAACACCCAGAAAAGCTCGCCTCATCTCGTAATCTGTTACAATATGAGCGACACATTCCACCATTTAAATAAAAAATAACAAGTTAGTTTCTTAACTTTAATAATGAACACTAAACAACAACTATTTACAGATGCAAGCCCCTCTTTTCTTAGCTACTTACGATCTGACTCCAACTCTGTAAGAATATGCTAATCCAACAACCCACATATTATGCATTACAATCGCAAGACTACACGGAATCCGTCTTCCCTGCTGTGTTCACTCTTCCAGCTGCTGATCTCCCTGGGTCATTTTTTTTATTGTAAGTAGCTTTGACATGAACATGTATCTTTGATAGAGAGTGTTAGAAATGGCCAGTTAGCACTCCTGCTCTACAGCAGTTACTCTGCTGTTGAGTGGCAGTGGCTCTCCCTCTAATTTCAAAATGCTGGGTTTATATAATTCCCATGATACAATAATTCTCATAATTTGGTTGCTTTCCAGGTGTCCAAACAATAATATTCAAATACCGTTGGCTTATTTAAACTCTTTCGTTGTATTTGAATTGTTGTCAGAACTGCAACCAAAACTCAGGTATCCATTTCTCAGCTAATGGTGACATGTGGAACAGGCTGACCTTTAGATGGTATCTGTGCCTGTACTTTCTATTCAGCAAAATCCGTTCTGTCTTAAAGTTACCGGATATGCTTTCGGCTTCATAACACCTCCCCCCTTTAGAAAAAAAAACATGAACCAGCAGAATGAAAAGGTGGCTTCATTTCTTTTCCTCTAATTTTTATTCCCATTATTATGGATTACAAAAGTATTAACCTCAGCTAAACCATACATATTAATTTTGCACACATATATAACACTGCAATAAATCAAACCTTATTTAACTTTTTCCTTTAAATCTACGATAACACATCTGCTATTACATTTTAGGACCCACAGCTTGTACATTTTGTAAGTTTAAAGTCGGTAAGATAAGACTCAAATGAAATACTCTCATATTTGGGCCTTTAAATATTTTTTACAAATGCGAGAGGTTTGTCGTTATTCACAATCATCTCTGACAATTTGTTTGTCTCTAAACATTAAAATATTGTCAATCCCGTGCGAAACTTAATCATTCTTTTTCAATAATGGATTTTTTTTTTCTGGTGGGTATTGAGGTTCTTTGATAAGTTGCCAATGGGCCATTCAATTCCATCATCATCTTTCTGTATAGATACATCTTCGAGCCCTATATCCCTAGTAATAAATACAGTTTTCAAAGGTTTTCAAAATATTTGGAGCAGCTATAACTGGTGTCGTGATTCATCCTGTTTTTATATTCTCAAATGCCTCCTGGCATTGTTCTGTCCACCACAATTCTGTTTCCTTCTTTAATAAATCCAACAGTGGTGCCAATACTCTGCTGGAGTTTGGAACAAACTTTTGTTAAAATCCACAGAGTTCCAAAAATTGAATCACCTCTTTCTTCGAGAATGGTCGTGGAAATTACTCAAAGTCCTTCGTCTTTGTGTTCCATGGGGTCAACCTTCCATGGCCAATGTAATGTCCTAAATATGTCACCTCTGCCTTCGCGAATTCTGTTTTCTTGAAGTTTATTACCAAGTTGGCTTCTTGTAATCGTTCAAAATGCTCTGCCAACTGTAACATGTGAGCGTTCAATCAATTGCCAAAGATCACTACATAATACAGATAAACTGCACAATTTGTTCATCTGGTCACAACTCTATTCCTGAGGATTCAATGGGTGTGAAGCATTATTCATTCTGTCACATTTTTTGTCATATCCGGTATCTTTACCAGATAGTTGAACTGACTCATCATTATTTTTATTTGAAAGGGGCCACTAAACCTGGCTTTTTAGGGATTTCCTACCACTGGTGGCAACACTAATAGGTCATCCCCACGGGAAATCTTCAAAGTTTCAAAGTTTTTATCTGCCACCTGCTTCACTCTTCAGGTGCTGTTTAGCTAACTCATCTACTCCATCTAATTTCTCCCTCACCTCAGATACATAATCCAAGTGTGAAATCTCTGACTTCGGTCCTGTCAATTTATATTTAATTAATTTCAAATGACCTTTCACTTCATGTACGAATATCAACTCAAAGGATGTAAAGTGAGTAGATTTATTTGGGGCATCTCTAATGGCAAACAATATAATGAGACACCTTTATTCCAATCATTCGGGTAATTCTGACAGTACGCTGTTAATATTGTCTTCAGCATCTGATGCCAAATTTCCAATGCTCCCAGGGATTTGGGATGCGATGCACTTGATTTAAACTGCTGTCTGCCAAAGCTATCCACGACGTCCTTAAACAGCTGAGCGGTAAAGTGAGACCATTGGTCTGATTGAATCACACTGCGAAGCCCACAGCGAGTAAAGAAAGCTACCAACTCCTCCACCTCCCTTTTTGCCTTAACACTCCGTAATGGAACTATCCCTGGATATCGGGTAGACACATCCATTATGATCAGCAAATATTGGTTTCCACTTTTATTTTAGAAAGGAGAGCTCTGCAATTAATCAGAACCCATGCGAAAGGTTCTTTGAATACAGGAATTGGCAACAAAGGTGCTGGTTTTATTACTGCCTTTGACCTACATACCATTTGGCATGTATGACATGTACAACAATAATTAACCAAGTCCTAGTGCATTCCAGCCACCAGAAATGCTTTAGCCTGAGTCTTCAGTGCATCAAGTCCTTTGCTTTTTTGTTTCGGTTTTCCTTACTGTTGTAACTTCTGACAGGGGGATCTTGTTACTACATAGTCTGGAAAAGTCCCTAGTATTTTTCTCGTAATTCCTCAGTTCCCTTGACTTACTTTGTCTTCTCCACAACAAGGAGTGCCTCCCAAACCTTGGATACTGCTAAATCATTCCAAAGAACAAACTGTATTCCTGGAACTGACAGTCTATCATTCAATCTCACTGTTTCTTCCCCAATCTTGATTTGGCACTCCAACCAAATGTTACACAAGGGAATGCTTAATTTCTGTCCCCATTTCACAAATTATCACACTCTTGAGTGAAATGTCAGAAGGAGTGAAAATGTTTCCATCTCTTCGAGGCCGTGGGAAAGTGAGGCCTGCAGATGCTGGAGATCAGAGTTGAAAACTGTCGGGCTGGAAAAGCACAGCAGGTCGGCAGCATCCGAGGAGCAGGAGAGTTGACGTTTCAGGTGTAAGTCCTTCATCGGGAAAGTGGGAAGTAAGGGAGGGGGAAGGGACTGAGAATTAAATAGGAGTGTTGGTGTGGAGCTGGGTGGAAGGTAGGTTGGAAGGCGATAGGTAGATGCAGATGGGGTCTGATGGTAATAGGTCAGAGAGGAGGGTGTAGTGGATAGGTGGTAGGACAGCTGGACCCCTCAAATTATACAGCATCAACATTGACTTCACCAATTTCCAAATCGCCCCTCCCACAACCTCATCCCAGATCCTCCCATTCAACTTAGCTCTGTCTCTTGAACTGTTCTAAGTGTCCATCTTCCTTCCCACCTATCCACTCCAACTTCCCGTCCGACATATCACTGTCATTCCCACCTACATTTTCCTATCGGCCTCCCAGTGACCCTCCAGCCAGCCCAGCTCCTACCCTCCTATTTATCTTTCAGCCCCCTTGTCCACCAACCACATTCCTGACGATGGGTTTCTGCCTGATATGTCGATTGTCCTGCTCTTCGGATGCTGTCTGATTTGTTGTGCTTTTCTGGCACCTCACTACTCAACTATTAGATGCTGAACAGGTCCCGTAACTTGCAAAATTATAACTTCTTGTCCTCCCCCCCACACCCCATTTTTTCTTGGTAAGGCTTATCTACAGAGGAGAATTCTTAATAGAGATCAGGCACTGCCTCCATACCCAGCCCCTGCCTAGGCTGTGCACTCTCCTGCAGCTCCTCGGGGTCTCCTTTACCAGGTTCACTAATACCACTGGCTTAACCTCTTTTCCCACATCCTTTTCCGAAGTTTCTTCCTACAATGCCCAGCACTGTGTGTTCCTTCTTACTGCTGTGAAAACACCTTTTCCCTGTGCCCTTCTTGAACCACCAGCACTGTAATATTATGTGTTCCAGTAAGAACACCTGAGGCCTTTCACTTCCTTTCAACCCCCTTGGGCTTCTTTTTTCAGCTGTGGTAAACTATTGCCAGTGTGATTTTCTCTATGTTTTGTAGTGTAGGATCTCCCCTTCTCCCAATTTCTATCCCTCACTGAATGAAAATCCTCCCAGAAGTTAAATTTCATTTCATGCACCAATACATATTTACCTGCCATTTCTGCCGCGCTTCTCACTTCTTGAACTTCCTGTTCACTCATGTGAATTTTTACCATCTCTGGAAGTCAGTCTTTAAACTCGTCCAGCAGAATAATCTCCCATCGGGCCTCATGGGTCTTATCTATTTTTAAGGCCAGCACCCATTTATCAAAATGACTGTGCTTAATTCATTCAAACTCAATATAAGTCGAACCTGTGTTCCGTCGCTATATTTCTGAACCGCTGTCTACATTCTTCTAGTACCAATTCATAAGCACTCAAAATAGCCTGTTTGACATCTGCATAATCTCTTGCTCCCTCATGTGACAGCACTGCACATAACTCTCAAACTGTGCCAACCATCTTATTCTGAACTAGCGTTACCCACAAGTTCACTGGACACGCCATGTGCAGAGTCAAGTTTGCAAATGAAATAAAATAGATTTTGGCATTTTTCTCACCAAAATATGGCAATGTATTAACATAGTTGCATACCTCCCTAAGTTCTCCCTTCATCTTCATCGGGCTAATTTAACTTTCTTATCTAATTCCAAACTTCTGAATTTCAAATACTCCCTCTCTTCCTTTTTCCTCTCTTTCTCTATCTTCTCTCTCTCTCTCTCTCTTTCTGTCGTTCTCTTTATCTTCTAACGCCAGTTGCTATATTTGCAATTTAAGTTTTTTCAACTCGACTGCAGTTTCCTGCTTCTCTGATACACCAAAGTGCTTGACCAACTCCATTATGGTGACAGCTTTCCTTTTGTCCCTGGTAAAACCCAATTCTAATCTACATGTTAATTCAAAAAGTATGCCCTTCCTTTGTCTTTCTACACTTTCTTGGCAAATTTGGGAATCATCTTCAAACATCAGAACCTCTTTAGTAATGTTAAAAGCCATTTTTTAAAATTTAACCAACCACAAGGAAACAAAATTACATGAATTTTCTCACCTGTTTAATTTGAAGATCTAGATCACTAACTGCCAAGTGATGGAATCTGCTGGGACCTTTTGTACCCCAAATCTGTTCAAATCTGTCTAAATCCCAATACAACAAGCCCTCAAACTGTTATGATGTCGCTATCTAACTCCCCTGTTAATTAAAACCACGCACCCAGAAAAGCTCACCTCACCTCGCAACCTGTTAAAACATGAGTGACACGGTAGTCCCAAATTCCACTATTTATAGAATAAAACAATTTATAAGTATATAAGTTAACTCGCTGAGCTTGATGGTTTGTTTTCAGATGTTTTATCACCATGACTAGGGAACATCCTCAGTGAGAGTCTTTGGTTACATACTGGTGGTATGTCTCGCCTCTCGATTTATAGGTCTTGGTTTCTTAAGGCGCGTGAAATCATTTCCAGTTCTTTTTTTCAAGGGAAGGTAGATCGGCTCTAAATTGAAGGGTTTATTGATGTACTTCTGGATAGACTGTCATGCCACTAAGAACTTTCATGTGTGGCTTTATCCTAGGATGTGTGTGCTGTCACAATCAAAATGGTGTCCTTCTTTGTCTGTATGTATGGAAACCAGTAATAATGGGTCATGTCTTTTGGTGGTCAGTTGGTGTTCATATATCCTGATAGCACAACAGGACAGTTTTAAATGGAGGAAAATGATTTTAAATATACTGTTTAATCAGTGTGTGTTCAGATAAAGAAGATTGTTCATATGTGAACAACACATTCTCTATGAACAACGGAGACAAAGTTAACGAAGAATGATGCACATGATGTATCAAATTTATAAAGCATTAAAACATTATTTGATCCTCATCTGAAGTGATAGGTTCCCCTTCTCTCAATGTTCCCCATTTTCTGGATTCCCAACTCTAATCTCTCATTCTTATCAGGATGTGTGTTATAATTTCTTGCTTCTGGTGTCCCAAATTATTTCAGTTAATCCACTTTCTACCAGGAAGTACATATGTTGACCTGTTGGGTTCTTTCCGAAATTATTGTCTGTCATATTATTGGAGAGAAAAATTCTGGCATCAGACCCAGCATTCGAACATATTGCTTTGTTGTACGTGCACTGTACAAAGGACCATAGCACACAGGAATTGCCAAATCATTGATGGAAGTACATCTACTTCTTTCGATAATGTAATTTTCTCATTTTCCACATCTCCATATCTATATCCTTTCTCTTGTTCTCCCTTTGCGTCTAGTTAAGAAACCCACCAATTATTCTTTGTGTCCCATCTCTCAAAACTCCTTCTTTCGGTTTATATCTATTGCTCTCTTCTCGATGTAATGTGATTATAATTGAGCAATGTAACTACAAAGACATAAGGGAGGAGCTGACCAGGGTTAATTGGAAGGGCAGTCGAGGAGGAAAGACCATATAGCAGCAATGGGAGGAGTTTCTGGGGATAATTCGGAAGATAATACCAGAAATTCAATCGCAAGCAGAAGAAACATACTCATGGGAGGACAAGGCAATATGAGTGATACGGCATCAAACAAATAGCGAAAACAGACAATCTGGTGAAGATGGTTGGGAATCTAGAGAATTCATTGGCTTTGAAACTACATAAGGCTGGCATCACTGACACTACAGAGCTCTTAATCATGGTCAGGGTGAGAAACAGAGGGCAACACTTCCATCTCAGAAGATGGCATTACTCAAGGAAAAAGATGCAGGTGAATTAAACATTTGAATTAAGATCAGTTAAATGCTTTTGCGGAATGTGTTAGATTGGAAGCAAGACCCGGGAAGACATACCCTCAGCAGAACGAGGTTTGACAATTGAAGTATTTCCACATCAGAAACCAGATTAGGTCACTGAGTGCAGGGCTGATGGGTGAATGGGTCTCAGTGAGAATTGGGGAACAGGCAGCAGAATTGCATTGCAGATATTGCAGCTCGAATCTGCGTATTCATGTAGTGCTGTAGACCACAGCATCAGGAGAAGCAGATCTGCATTCAACCACAACCTGTAACTTTTTGCCAGGATAACACCTCAGTCTGTCATTACCATCAACACCATCTATGGCTCAGTGACGAGAGTGGGTGAACATGTCAGAGTCAGAATCACATGAACCGGAACCTGATGCGAACCCATTAAAGCAACCGGACTTGACCAACAGATCTGAACGAAGCCCCGCAGTCCTGCCACGTTCAGTTATAAATGGTGATGGACGATTAAACAAATGAGTGGAGGAGAGGGCTCCACAAACTTCCCCATCCTAAATAATGGAACAGACGTCCACATCAGTGTAAAAGTGAAGGATGTTTTATCTGCACTATCCTCTGCCAGAAGTGTTGAGTCGATGATACACCTCACCCTCGTCATGATGCCCACACAATCACAAATGCCAGTTATCAACTAATTTGATTTGCTGCATGTGAGAAGAAGAAACAGCTGATCACAGTAGATACGACAAAGGAAAGCACCCTGACACCATTCCTGCAATAGAACTGAAGACTTTTACTGCACAACAAGCCGTGTCCCTGGGGAAGCTGTTTCATTCCAGCTCCAACTCCGACATCTCCCAGGCAATGTGGAAAATTACTCAGCTATGTACCGTCCCCTAAGAGGGGAATAATTACAATCTGACAAATTATCACCCCCTCAGTCCCATCACGACCACCAAATTGGTGGGAGTTCTTTTTGACAGAGCCGTCAAGGAGCACAGAAATAACCTGCTCAGTATGGTTTTTGATAGGTCCCCATGTAGAGATGGTGCTGTTGTGGAAATGTCACTGGATTACTAATCTAGACCAGGCTAATGCTCTGGCAGCGGGTGGAAAAAAAACATTTAATAATATATCGAGATCTAAAATCTGGGGTCAGTAACAGTGACCTTGAAGCCAATATCGATTGGAAACAGAATTTCCTTCTCCAATGTACTTTTAGGAAGTGAATCTCCCATGATTTTCTGGGCTGGCCTAAAAGTGACTCCAAAGACGCTGACATGTGATAAACATTTCAATGGTCGCTGAAACGGCCAAGCAAGTGCACTCATTTGTATCAAACTGCTCCGAGGTCTGAAAGGATGAAACCGGACAGAACACCCGGCCTCAGCATCAGTGTCCAAAAAAGGAATGGGAACACAGTCCTGTCGACCCTGCAGAGACCTCCTTCTAACATCTGAGAGCTTGTCACAACATTTACAGACCTTTCCCATAGACTGCACAGAAACATCGGGAATGATGTAAACACGATAATGAGAGGCATAGATAGAGTCGATAGCCAGAGACTATTTCCCAGAGCAGAAATGACTAACACGAGGGGTCATAGTTTTAAGCTGGTTGGAGGAAAGTCTGGAGGGGATGTCAAAGGCGGGTTCTTTACATAGAGATTTGTGAGATCATGGAATGCGTTGCCAGCAGCAGTTGTGGAAGCACGGTCATTGGGAATTCAAGAGACTGCTGGACATGCATATGGTCACAGAAATTTGAGGGTGCATGCATGAGGATCAATGGTCGGCAGAACATCGTGGGCTGAAGGGCCTGTTCTGTGCTGTATTGTTCTATGTTCTATGTTCTATACAACACATTGAGCCTCTCCCATTCTAGTTCATGGAAAAAAATCTCCTTAATGCACTTACCCCACACGACGTACATATCCATAAATGTGAGTAACCTTGGGAAACTATAAAACGGAAAGTGCAGTAGTACTTTTGGTCCATCGAGTTTGCTACCCAATTCAACGTAGAGATGGTTGGCCCTTCATTTCCACTCCGAACTCCTGCTCTCTCACCATCCCTTTACTGTCTGTAAATCCTTATCTATAATCAGTGTCTTGGTTTCAAGATGCGAGAGAATTCCCCATGTTCACCAGTCTGTGAGTGCAGACATTTATGCTCATCTCAATGCAGAATGTTCTGTCTGTACCTAATACAGTGGTTCCTTGTTTTAAATGTCCCAGCCTGGGGAATTGTCGTTCCTGCTTTCAATCTGTCTCACCCTGCCAGAGTTTTGTATATTTTACTGATATCTCCACTCATTTTCCTAAACCCCATGGAATACTGGCCCAGTCACACCAAACTCTGCTCCCACAACTAGCCTGTCATCCCAGAGATCAGTATGGTCACACTTCACTGCTCTCTCTCAATGTCAGGTTTGTCCTTTATTAGGCACGGCGACCAAAACTGCCCACAATACTGTACAATGTTCAAGATGGTGTCTCCCCAAGGCCCTGTACAGCTGCAGTAATACACCCTTTCTCCTGGACTCACATCCCCCTGAAATGAAGGTCAACACACCATTTATCTTCTTAACTGCTTTCTCTCCTGAAATATTACTTTCAGTGACTGGTATACAAGGAGATCCAGATCCTTTTCAGTGTTATAGCTCCCCACTTGCTGGTTCTATATACACTGGTCAGCTTGGCAATGCCATTCCTAGTATTGACTTCTGGTTACAGAACTCACTGCGCTGCAGGAAGCTCAGATGTTTATGCAGAAGGAAACAACAGAAAGGATCATACGTCCCTTTGTAAATCAACATGTTTCATCCAATCCCTTTCAAATGGTAGGCTGCCAATGTTTCGTTTCCACCAAAGGGCACACTGTCACTTCTATCCACATTGTTCTCCCTCTGTCACGTATTTACACATTCACTCCACTTGTCTTCATCTTCTCGGTGCTTTTTTACAACCTTCTAACCACTCACAATCCCACATCCGTTAGTACTGTCAGCAGGCTGGGAGGTATTGTACATGATTCCAGCAACCAAATGTTTAAAGGGCATTGTGAGCAGCTGGGCCCCAAGCACTGATCCCTGTGACACCTCAGCAAACTTCCTCTGTTAATTTCTATTTATTTATTTCGTGAATCTGGGTGTTACTGGCTGGGCCAGAATTTATTGCCTGTCCCTAGTTGGCTTTGAGAAGGCTGCCTTGTTGAACACTGCAGTACACCTGATGCGGTTGACCTCCAATGCCATTAAGGAGAGAATTCCAGGATTCTGACCCAGCGACTGTGAAAGAGGTGTAATATATTTCCAAGTCAGTATGGAGAATGGCTTGGAGGGTAACCTAAAGATGATGGTATTTCCATATATCTGCAGCCCTTGTCCTTCAAGATAGACGTGGTCGTGAGTTTGGGAGATGGTCTCTGAGGATCTTTGGTGAAGCATTTCATTGCAGCATGTAGATAGTAAAACACTGCTGCTGCTGCTGAGCGTTGGTGGTGGAGCATTGTGGATGAAGGGACAGTCAGACTGGCTGCTTTGTCCTGGATGGTGTAAAGCTTCTTCAGTGTTGTCTTCTATCATACTTCTGACTTATGCATCGTAGATGCTGGACAGACCTTTGGAAGTCAGGATGTGAGTTACTCGCCGCAGTATTCCTAGTTCTGGACATGCTCTTATAGTTACTGTGTTCATGTGGTGAGACCAGTGAGTTTCTGAGCAATGATTACCCACCAGGACTTTGATACTGGGGGATTCAGTGATAGTAACACCATTGAATGCCAAGTGGCAGGTTCGTTTGTATTTTATTGGTGATGGTCACGGTCTGGCTTTTGTGTGGCCTGAATATTACTTGCCACTTGTGAGCCTGGATACTGTCCAGAGCTTGTCACATTTGAACATGGACTGCTTCAGTGTCTCAGGAGCCACAAATGTTGCAGGATATTGTACAATCATTGGCGAACATCCCCACTTCTGACTTTAAAATGGACGGAAGGTCATTGATGAAGTAGCCCTGAAGATGTTTTCGGCCAATGCTCGAGGGACTCCTACAGACTTGGAGCTGAGTTGACCGACCTTCATCAACTATGACAATCTTCCGACGTGTCAGGTATGATTCTAACCAGTAGGGAGTTTGTCTCTGATACCCATTGATTCCAGCGTTGCTAAAACCCCTTGATACCACACTTGGTCGAAGGCAGACTTGATTTAAAGGGCTATCGCTCTCACCCCAACTCTGGAATTCAGCTCTTTTGTCCATGTTTGGACCACGGTAATGAGGTCAGGAGCTGAGTGTCCCTGTTGGAGCCCAAACTGAGCGTTTTTGACCAGGGTATTGCAAAGCAGGTGCTTCTTAAAAGCACTGAGACCTTCCATCACTTTACTGATGATCAAGAGTAGACTGATGGGGTGGTAATTGGCTGGATTGGATTTGTTCTGCTTTTTATATACAGGAGATACTTGAGGTAACTTTCCACATAACTGGGGAAATGTCATTGTTGTAACTGTACTGAAACAGTTTGGCTCGGGGAGTGGCAAGTTATGGAGCACAAGTTTTCAGTACTATTGTCAGAATGTTGATAGAGTATGGACACTTTGGAGTATCCAGTATCTCCAACCGTTTCTGGATATCGCGTGGACTGAATCAAATTGGTTGATGACTGGTAACTGAATCGCTGCAGACCACTGGAGGAGGCTGAGATGGATCATCCACTCAGCATTCCTGACTGAAGATTGTTGCGAATGAATCAGCCTTATCTTATACACTGAAGTGCTGGGCTCTTCCATCATGGAGGAAGGGGATATTTGTGGAATCTCTTCCTCCAGTGAATTGTTTAATTGTCCCTAACGTTTTTCAACTAGATGTGGAAGGACTGCAGAGTTTAGATCTGATCCTTTGCTTGTGGGATAACTTAGCTCTGTCTATCACTTACTGCTTATGCTATTTGGCGCACAAGTAGTCCTGTTTGGTGGCTTCAACAGGCTGACATCGCATTATCAGGTATGCCTGGTGCTGCTCCTGCCATCCTGCATACTCCATTGAACCAAGGTCGATCCTCTGGATTAATAGTAATTGTTGTGAGGGGGATACGACAGGCCATGAGGTTGTGTGGGTGTACAATTATGCTCCTATAGATGAACAACAGCACCTTATGGACACCCAGACTTGAGCTGCTAGGTCTGTTCAAAGTCTGTCCTATTTAGCACCGTGATAGTACCACCCAAAATGGTCGAGGATATTCTCAATGTGCAAGTGTGACTTTGTCTCCACAATGACTATGCGGTGGCACCACTTACCGATACTGTCAAGGACAGATACTTCTGCAACTGACAGATTAGTAAGGCTGTGGTCAGTATGTATTTTCCTCTTGTTGAATCTTTCACCATCTGCCACAGAACCAGCCAAGCAGTTATTTCCTTTAGGACCCGGCCAGCTCGATCAGTAATGCTGTAGCTGAGATACTTTTGGAGGTAGACATTGAAATCCTCCACCCAGAGTACATCTTGCGTCCGTGCTGCCCTCAGTGCTTCCTCCAAGTGTTGATCAGCATGGAGGAGTACTGATTCATCAGTCAAAAGAGGCTGGTATTTGGTAATCAGCAGGAGGTTTCCTTTCCCATGTGTAAACTAATGCCATGAGACCTGCCATTAAACAGATAAACACAGAAACACACACACAACCTTCTACAAACACCCTGTCTACTGACCTTAAACAGATAGACACAGAAACATACACAACCCTCCAACACCACCCTGTCACCTGTCACTAAGCACACAGACACAGAAACACAGACACTCTACCCTCTAACACTACCGTGTCTCCTGACATTGATTAGAGATACGCAGAAACACACACAACCTTCAATATCCATCCTGTCTCCTGCTATTGAACAGATATACAGAGAAACACACACACACCATCATGTCTCCTGCCATTAAGCACATATACGCAGAAAAACACACACACAACCCTCCACCACCAACATGCCACCTGCCATTAAGCAGTTATACACAGAAACATACACACAACACCCTCCACCACCATCCTGTCCCTAGCCCTTAAATAGATATACACATTAACACGCATGCACACAACCCAATATGACTACCATGCCTCCTGACATTAAACAGGTAGACACCAAAACCAACGCACAACCCTGCACCACCACCCTGTCTCCTGCCTTTAAGCAGATATACACACAAACACACACACATCCCTCAACCACTACTCTGTTTCCTGCCGTTAATCAGATATACACAGAAACACACACGCACAGCCCTAAAACAGATATACACAGAAGCACACACACACCCCTCCACGACCACCCTGTCTCCTGCCATTAAACAGATATACACAGAAACACACACACATCCCTCAACCACCACCCTGTTTCCTGCCGTTAATCAGATATAAACAGAAACATGCACACACACAAACCTCCACGACCACCCTGCCTCCTGCCATTAAATAGATGCACATGGAAACACACGCACAACCCTGCACCACCACAATGTTTCCTGCAATTAATCGATTTTACACAGAAACACAGACACAACCTTCCACCACCACCAGTCTGTCTCCTGTAATTAAGCAGATATATACTGAAAAACACACACAACCCTGCACCAGCACCTAACACCTACCATTATACATACATACACAGGAAATAAAACACACACGGACAAACATCTCCCCCCCCCCCCCACCAACACTCTGTCTCCTGACATTAAACAGATATACACAGAAATACACACACACCCCACAACCACCCTGTCTCCTACAAGTAAGCACATAGACACAGAACCACAGACAACCTACCCTCTACCCCCACCCTGTCTCCTGCCATGAAAATGATATATGCAGAATCTCACATACACACACACACACACATATACACACACACAATTCCATGAACACCCTGCTTCCTGCCATTTGACAGATATACACAAAAACACACACACACCAAACTGTCTCGTGCCAGTAAGCACATATACACGGAAACACACACACACACACACACACACACACACACACACACACACACACACACACACAAACACACACACACAGACAGTCACTTAAATCTACTTGACCACCCTGTGTCCTGTCATCAAACAGTTATACATGGAGATATATACACACACAACCTTCCACGAAATTTACAGATGAGGGAGTGGCAGTTACGATGCGATTAGGCAAAATTTAGGAAGTATAGGATGGTGAAGGAACCTTCAGTGAATGGGCACATTAGAAATGTGAAGCTGATTCAAGGAAAAGCTCCTGAGTGTCCTAGATAAATATGTACCTGGCAGGCAGGGAGGAAGCTGTCGAGCGTGGGAGCTGTGGTTTACAAAGGAAGTGGAATCTCTTGTTAAGAGGAAGAGGAAGGCTTATGTTAGGATGAGATGTGAAGGCTCAGTTAGAGCAATTGAGGGTTACAAGATAGCCAGGAAAGACCTAAAGAGAGAGCCAGGAGGAGACATGAGAAGTTGTTGGCTGATAGGATCAGGGTAAACCATAAGGCTTTCTATAGGTATTTAAAGAATAAAAGAATGACATGAGTAAGATTAGGGACAATCAAGGATATTAATGGGAAGTTGTGTGAGGAGTCGGAGGAGTTAGAGGAAGCACTAAATGAATATTTTTCGACAGTATTCACTCTAGAAAACGACAATGTTGTCGAGGAGAATACTGAGATACAGGCTACTAGACTAGGTTGGATTGAGGTTCACAAGGAAGAGGTATTAGAAATCCTGCAGAGTGTGAAAATAGATAAGCCTTGGATCCTCTGGGAAGCCAGGGAGGAGGTTGTCGAGCTTTTGGCATTGATATTTAAATCGTCATTGTCTACAGGAATAGTGCCAGAAGACTGGAGGATAGCAAATATGGTTCCCATATTCAAGCAGGGGAGTAGCGACAACCCTGGTAATTATAGACCAGTGAGCCTTACTTCAGTTGTTGGTAAAGTGTTGGAAAAGGTTATAAGAGATAGGATTTACAATCATCTAGAAAATAATAATTTGATAATGGATAGTCAGCACGGTTTTGTGAAGGTTATGTAGTGCCTCACAAACCGTATTTAGTTCTTTGAGAAGGTGACCAAACAGGTAGATGAGAGTAAACCGGTTGATGTGGTGTATATGGATATCAGCAACGCATTTGATAAGGTTCCCCCAGTAGGCTATTGTTCAAAATGCGGAGGAATGGGATTGTGGGAGATATAGCAGTTTGGATCAGTAATTGTCTTGCTGAAAGAAGACAGAGGGTGGTGGTTTATGGGAAATGTTCATCCTGGAGTCCAGTTAGTAGTGATGTGCCGCAAGGGTCGGTGTTAGGTCCACTGTTGTTCATCATTTTTCTAAACGGCCTGGATGAGGTAGTAGAAGGGTGGTTTAGTAAATTTGCAGGCAACACAAAGGTCGGTGGAGTTGTGGATAGTGAGGAAAGATGTTGTAGGTTACAGAGAGATATAGACAAGATGCAGAGCTGCGCTGAGAGGTGGCAAATTGAGTTTAATGTGGACAAATGTGAGGTGATGCACTTTGATCGGAGGAACAGGAATTAAAAGTACTGGCCTTATGATAAGATTCTTGGTAGTGTAGATGAGCAAAGAGGAATCGGTGTCCAGGTACACAGATCCTTGAAAGTAGCCACCCAGGTTGACTTTGTTGTTAAGAAGGCATTAATAGAGGGATCGAGTTCTGGAACCATGAGGTTATGCTACATCTGTACAAAACTGAGAGGTGACAGATACAGGACAGATTTCAGAGGTAGTTTCTTTACTCAGAGAATAGTAAGGGTATGGAATGCTTTGCCTGCAACAGTAGTTGATTCGCTACTTTAAGTACATTTAAGTCGTCATTGGACAAGCATATGGACGTACATGGAATAGTGTAGGTTAGATGAGCTTCAGATTGGTATGACAGGTCAACGCAACAGTGAGGGCCGAAGGGCCTGTACTGCGCTGTAATGATCTATGTTCTATGTTCTATGAACACCTTGCTTACTGACCTTAAACGGATATACGCAAAAACGCACATGCATACACAACCCTCCACCACCACCATTGTCTCCTGCCAGTAAGCACATAGATACAGGAATACAGACACTATACTCTCCACCACCCTGTTTCCTGCCTTTTAGCAGTTATATACACAAACACACACGCACACACATCCCTCGACCACCACCCCGTTTCCTGCCGATTATCAGATATACACAGAAACACATACACACAACCCTCCACACCACACTCTCTCCAGCCCATAAAACAGATATACACAAAAACACGCACACATCCCTCTACCATCACCCTGTCTCCTGCCCTTAAACAGATATATACAGAAACTCACATACATACAGAACGCTCCACCGCCATCCTGTTTCCTGCAATTAATCAGATATACAGAGAAACAGAGACACACAACCCTCCACCACCACTCGTCTGTCTCCTGTCATTAAGTAGATACTTACAGAAAATCATACACATCCCTGTACCACCACCCTAACACCAGCATTAAACAGACAGACACAGAAAAAAAACACAAACAGACAGCCCTCCACCACAGCCTTGTTATCCTTCCATTGAGCAGACATACACAGAAATACACACACACAACTTTCGACCGCACTAGTCTGTCTCCTGTCACTTAGCAGATACAACACACACACAACCCTTCACCACCCCGCTATCACCGACCATTAATCAGACATAAAAAGACAATCCTCCATCAACACTCTGTTTCCAGGCATTAAACAGATATACACAGAATTGGCTGGCTGACAGAAGGCAGAGAGTGGCTGTAGATGGAAACTATTCTGCCTAGACGACAGTGTTGAGTGGGGTCTCCCAGGGCTCTGTACTTGGACCGCTGCTCTTTGTAGTTTTTATAAATGACTTGAATGAGGAGGTTGAGGGGAGGGTTAGTAAATTTGCAGATGGCACAAAGTTTGGGGGTGTCAGCGATAGTATAAAGGGCTACTGTAGGCTACAGCGCGACATAGACAGAATGCAGAGCTTTGTTGAGTAATTGCAGATTGAGTTCAACCTGGATAAATGCGAAGTGATGCATGTTGGAAGGTGGAACTCGAATGCTGAACAGAGGATTAAAGACAGGATTCTTGGCAATGTGGAGGAACAGAGGGATTTGTATATGCAAGTACATAGATCCCTCAGAGTTGCCATACAAGTGGATAAGGTTGTTAAGAAAGCATATGGTATATTGGCTTTTCATTAACAGGGGGATAGAGTTTAAGAGCAGTGAGGTTTAGCTGCAGCTCTACACGTCCCTGGTGAGGCAATACTTGAAATATTGTGTCCAGTTCTGGTCGCCCTACTATAGGATAGATACAGAGGCTTGGGAGAGTGTGCAAAGATGGTTTACCAGGATGCTGCTTGGACTGGAGGGCTTGCCCTATGAAAAAAAGGCTGAATGGGCTCGGACATCACTCTGGAGAGAAGGAGGAAGAGAGGAGACCTGATAGAGGTGTACAAAATAATGACAGGAATAGATAGAGTCAATAGCTAGAGAATTTTCCCCAGGGCAAGATTGACTGGTATGAGAACTCTTAGTTTGAAGATATTAGGAGGAAGGTATAAAGGAGATGTCAGAAGTAGTTTTTTTTTAAAATACAGAGTGCTGTGAAAGCATGGAATGCTTTACCAGTGGTAGTGGTAGAAGCAGAGTTATTGAGGACATTTAAGCGACTTCTAGACTTGCACATGGATAGCAGTGAGTTGAGGGGTGTGTTGATTGTTACTATATTTTACATTAGGATTGAATCTCCGCACAACATCGTGGGTGAAAGGGCCTGTTCTGTGCTGTACTTTCTATGTTCTTTGACAAGGGTGGGTCGACCTCTGACTACTTAATGCCAGCTGCAAAATATGTTTAAAGACGTCATTGAGTTGCACAGTTGTCAGCACTATAACAATGTTTTGGTTATTGTCGATTTCTTTTTCTTGATGGGTTGAAGCTTACCCCACTTCCAACGCTACTGCTAAAACTGTTGCAAATATTTTACTCAAGGAGATTATTACCTGCTTTGGTATTGGATTTTATCTACCTTCTTACAATGCCCCCCACCCCCATTTTATTGGAGATATTAATGGGGAATTATGCTTCATTTTGGGATCCACCACCAACTTTACTGTGCTTATTGCCTACAGGCTGCAGGGCCCGTGGAGCATGGTGACCAGAGTCTGAAACGTAAACTTGCCAAATGGACTTCTGATACAGTTCTTTCCTGGGTTAGGGTGCTGCTGCTGGTATTGTTCCACCTACAATAAACTCCAGTGGGGAAAACTCGCTTGACCTTTTCGAGCGCTCACACTCTATATGATCTGAATGATAAAGTGCACTGTATCTGATCCGCAGGACGCACTGCAGAAATTATCCCATCCCAGCAGACTGAGCTGCCTCCATTGATAGAGCTGTCTCCATTGGTAGAGTTTCATACGGTAACAATATCTTGTGATGTCATCCTCGAAGGTACTTGCTACAAAAAAGCTGAACACTGTGATCAGCGCGAACACAGAGGCCCAGCTGGAGCCTGGTTGGCCCATAAACCAGAAATCAATGGATAAAGAGATTCTTCTTTTTCGAAGAATCTGATTCAGACCATCATCTTTAACACTTACTGGGGAGAAAATGGATGTGGGAGAGCGGACAGAGTCAACTGGTTCCAGCATTTACAATCTTGGTCTGTGTGACAACAAAAGCAGAAACCTGGAATTGTTTATCTTGCTTCTGAAAAACAGGTTAGTAAATTTTGAAGATCATAGATATTTCTTCCTGGTGTTCATGAAATGATCACGAGCAGAGTACGGTTCCCTGAGTATGGTCTGACCTCTGGGTTATGGACTGTGATATTCTTCTCACATTATCTGAACACATACAAAGAAATGACTCAGTGACAAGATCTGCTGAATCGGATTCCGTGAAGAACAGAAGCCGATGTAATGAAAAGAGCCATAAGAGCGGGAATGGAGCAAATTATTTTCCAGACTCGAGGAGAGTTCATAGTGCTGTTTCCAAGGCTCAATATCTGTTCAAGTGGACTGAAACAGCGTTGGGTGTTATTGTACTGCATCTTTTGTATAATGGTGCAAATGCAGGGAACTTTTGTGTAGAGGGGATAACTTCAAAATCCTCAATGAGGCAAAACACACAAATGAGGTAAACAACAAAGTAACCACATAATTTGGTGTTACGTCATGGGGTAAACTTCCCTGTTCAAATTTTGCTCAAAATCGCGCTCTAATTCCTACGACTGAGAATCGAACAGTGAATTCAGATGTGAATTTGTGATGCAAAAACATAAAAGACTATGGGCTAAATAACGGAAAACTTGATTCAGGTCGTTTAGGATTTGTGTTGGACAAGTGCGGCCACAACAGGCTGAAAGGCTTCCTTCGATGTTGTTGTCCTCCACAGTATCATGGTTAGTGTCCCGCCTGTCACAGAGTTCAATTCAACGCTGGGGACATAGTAAATGTTTTAAACCTGTCGCTCTGTTCCTCAGTGAAGGTTATTAATGCCTGGCCTTCCATTCTCGATTGGATATGTCACAGCAAGGATAGTGCTGTCTGAATAAGCGTGGAGACGGACTGCAGCTCCTGGGGAGAGAGTGTCAGTGAAAGTGCAAAGACGTAACTTCTGCAAACTACACATTGCGTTTGTGTTGTAATGAAAACCATTATATAGAGTTGTTCCTGACAGATATACTTTTTTAAAGCAGGAATCTGAGGACGAAAACAGAGTAAACCCATTCAGATATGAGTGCAGAAACATTTACAGCTGCACTAATGTGGTTATACAGCGCAGAACCGCGTTTGGATGCATTGAATTCGGGTTGGTGGGCGCAGCTTGCTTTCACCAGGCTGAGTTACCAGTGTGTAAAGCCATTACACATGATACAGGTAGTGATCAATGTGATGGTACATTTGCTCAGTGGTACGCACTGCTGTTAAGTCTGTAGGTGAGGTGGATTGGCCGTGTTAAATTGCGCTGATGTGATCAGGGAGTGAATTCATTAAGTTAAGTGAATTAGCCATGGGTAACGGAGTGATAAGGTCAGCAGTCACACGATGCCAGGTTTTATTCCAACAGGTTTATTTGAAATCACAAGCCAGAAGCCTGCGGAGATAGAGACGGGAGCTCGGTCTGGTTGAGATGCTCTTCAGAGTGTCCTCACAGACTCGATTGGCTGAACTGTAATTTCTGCCTTGTAGGGAATCTGTGATTCTATCAAAGAGGACACTGCCACCGTTTACTGGGGTGCTAAGACATTAGAGACGATGCTGACTGCGTTTAGTGGGGATGGGATTTTTTTTATTTGTGTTTTGGAAAATTTGACACTGAACCAAGCAAAACGGAATGGAAGTTTTCCAGAGTATTTGAGGTTTGGAGAGTGTTAATCGGTGGTAAATTGACTCTTTCAAGTTCGTAAATTTCTGAACGTCAGGCTTTCAAATCCATCGATGTAGGACAAAGAAATGATGGGATCAGAATTTCTGTTACTCGGAGAATCCGTTTCCAAAATATTTGGAAAGGCATATTTAGAGACACACAAAAAGTGAGTTTCACCAGGAGAGAGACAGCCTGTGGCCAGTTAAAAGTGTAAAAGTGGGGTGTTGAGGTTGGAAGGTGTGAGAAAACAATGTCTAATTTGGACGACTTTAGATGTAAAGGAATGTTGGAAACGTATGCAGCTGAGTAAGATTCAGCAAAAAACCTCAGAGTTTTTTTTAAGATTTATATTAATATTCTACATGAAGCATTATAATAGAACTGAGCAGATTTTGTATATTGCCAAGGAAAGATATTCTACAATGAATAGGAAGTGACCCGTCTCTTGGAGATCGATTTCCTGCTTTCATCCCATGCCTTAAAGATGGGAGGACAATCGCCATGATGTTGGGTTCCTTTGATACCCAATGAAATCTGCCAACGTAACTGAGCATCAAAACTGACATCTTGTTTTGTAGTTTAACCTTCTGTTTTTCTCATCAGTATTTTCTTTAAGCTGAAATAAATTCTGATCAAAATTGAATGCAACATTAAACGTTCCAATCACATAAATCCATTTTACTTCAGATCATTGCAATGAACAGAGTAAAGTTGAAGCAATATTACTAAAATGAAACGAACAACACTGCATTTCCGGTAATTTTACCCAGTTCAGGTTCAGCCATATGAGAAAGACCATCGAGCTAAAACATCACCTTCACTTCTCTCTCCATATATATTTCTTCACGTGAGAGAGAAACTGTCTGAAGTAATTATGTGTCAAGTCTAAATGTGCGTGTGAATGTGACGGGAATTTCATGTTTTCTGGTTCATTCTGAGACATTACTGACATGGAATGAATCAAGGACCAGTTATTCCCTCCAAGGACGAGGTAAAATTCTTGGATTGTGCTGGTATTTTTATTCCACTGAAAGCAAAAACATAATGCTATGGATTCAATTCCGCTCAGGGAATTTCTTATCGCCTAGGTGCACCATATGTGATCTTGACAGGGTGACATGCGAGCCCCTTTGCAATGGGCTGAAGTGGCCACGGGGTTAAGGCGACGGGTTGCTCTTCCATTGCGCATGTGTGGATTTGAATCCGACTCCAGATGTTACTTCTATCAAACGCAACTGTGATTTCCCTTTGTTCCTCGCATCTTTAGTGTACACTGGATGGAGAATCTTGCTCTTGCCCTTCATTGCACCAGAGATTTATGACAAATCGATACGACATCAAGGTCGAAATAAAGCAATTTGATTCTGTTGAAAGTTAAATTGGGATAATGAAAAGGAGTGCAAACGTTTCTTTCCTCCTTTCATTCCATCTTGACTTTCTATGAATTTACATCGAATGAAAGTGACACAAATAAGGAGAGATCGGGTGCAATAGTTTATCCAGTGGGATTGTGAATTTTAATGTAATACTCCACACAGCGTTCTGATCAGTATTTTAAACAGTCAATTGGAATTGGAACTGCAGAAACGTTTGCAATGAAACGAATCTTTCATTCTTTCACAACCTTTTGTGTGTAAATCATACCGTGATGCATCATCCAGCGGGATCACCAAGTTGGCAACAATATAAGATCCACCAATTTTCTTTAGCAAACATGACTTCTGCACATGCCCATCTGTGGTGTGCCCAGTGCCATTTGTTGTCTCCAGGCCACAGCACATTTCTTGTTCATGAGCTTATGAGCCTAGTTCCTGATCTGTCTGAACAGTTTGAGAAACCTTTTCTCTCACTTCAGCCCATCCCCTCAGAATTCTAAAGGTATCAATAAAATAAAGCATTAGATGAAATGATGCAGGATTGGAAGTCGGCCATTCAGCCCATCGAGTCTGCTCCACCATTCAACGAACTCATGAGTAATCTGATAATCCTCAACTCCATTCTCTAGCATTGCCTTGACAAAGCTTTATCGTCTTTCTGTTTAAATATCTGTCTTGCACAGTTTGAAAATACACAATAACTGAGCCTTAACAATAGTTTCGGTAAGGAGTTCAACCGATTCACTGGCCCCTGAGCAAAGAAATTACTCTTCATTTCTGAATTAAATGGGTAATATCTAATTCTGAGTTCATGTCCTCCGGTACTCTACTCATACCAGAGGAAAAACCACCTGCACGTAACTACCCTGTCAAGATCCCATGAATATTGAACGTTTATAAATGTTATTATGTAATTATAGAGCTCCCCTCCGTCTCCTTTGTTTCAAGGAGAATAATCCCAGCCTAACCAATCATTCCACTTTCTCCATTTTATCCAGTGTTGACAACATGTCTGTAAATCTCTGCTGTCCCCTGCAGCGTCCTTACACATTCTTAAGGCAGGTGGAGACATTTATGCGAAGAAACGGTTGAAATTTCAAGCACAGACGGGAATTGGAACTTGAAATCAGACAGGGACTGGAATCGGATTGGTCCACACAAGGACGAAATAGAGTAATGATAACTCTGACAATCTAATCATATCCCACGGACATTCAATGGCTTTACTGTAAACAAATTACCCCTTGTAATCTTGAATAGAACTAGTACTTCGGGAAAAAAAAAACGGATAGAAACAGGTTACATAAACACTTGGACAACAACATGTTCTTGAAACATTCTTTGATTATAAATTAAACTCATTGGTCCGTGAATCCTACATCGTTTGCAATACGTGGAACATCACTCTCTCCATTTGCCGAGATGGGTGTAACTTCAATAACACTTAAGGAACTGGACACGTCCACGACAATGCAGTCACTTGAGTGTACCCTCTTCAACACCTGCAATATTCATTCCCTTCACTGTTAAGGCACATTTGCAGCAGAGTGCACGAACTACAAGATGCACTAGAGTAAGTCATTCGTGTATTTTTGACAGAACCTTCAAAGCTCAACAGCTGTACTGACTATAAGGACAAGGTTGGAAGATGTAACGAAACGCCACCATTTTCAAATTACCCTCCAAGGCCCATAGCACTCTGACTTGGAAAGGAATCAGTGATAAACTCATTGGTGAAACGGTCTTAATGTGCAAAGTTGCATACTTCAGCTTTCCATCTTTTATCTAACCTTTTTTTTTAAAATGTTGATTTATGCGTGACCAGACTTGTGCTCAGTCCTTTAGCTGTTCCCTGACCTGGTGGTTGCTAATGTTCTGCTATCATCCACAGCCTGTGGTCAACAATAGAAAATAACCGAAAAACCTCTCAATCAAATGGTTCCCCTCAAGATTAGACTGGTGTTGGAGAAGCACAGCAGGTCTAGCAGCATCTGAGGAGCAGGAACAATGAACGTTTCAGTCAAAAGCACTTCATCAGGAATGAGACTGGGAGCATATGGGACGGCGAGATAAATGGGAAGAATGTGGGGCTGGGGAGAAGGTAGCGGAGAGTGCTGTAGGTGAATGCAGGTGGGGGGTGAACATGATATGGCAGAGAAGAAGGTGGACTGGATAGGTGGGAATGAAGATGCACAGATGGGACAAGTCAGGCGGACGGTGTTGAGCTGGAAAGTGGGAACTGGGGTAAGGTAGGGGGAGGGGAAATTAGGCAACGGGGGATGTCCAAATTGATGCCATGGGGTTAAAGGGACCCGAGGCGGATGATGATGCTTTCTTCCTCCAGGCATCGGGTCGTGAGGCAGTGGCAATACAGGAGGCCCAGGACCTGCAAGTCCTCGAGAGAGTGGGGGAGGGAGTTCAAATGTTTGGCCAGGGGGCACTGGGGTTGATTCTTGCGGGTATCCTGGAGATATTCTCTGACGTGCCCTGTGAGAACACATCTCCTCTCTCCAACTAAGAGGAGAACGCACCGGGAGGAACATATACAAGAAATGACATGTGTGGAAGTGCAGGAGAAACTTTGATGTATGTGGAGGCCTCCATTAGAGCCTTGTACAGAGATGAGGAGGTAGATGCGAATGCAGGCATTGCAATTCCTGCAGTGACAGGGGAAGGTGCCAGGAGGGAAGTGTTGGTCATTGGATGGCGTGGACTTGACGAGATAGTCACAGAGCGAATGGTCTTGGCAGAATGTGGAGAGGGGTGGGGAGGGGAACATATCCCTGGTGGTGGGATCTGTTTAGAGGTGGCGAAACTGTCAGAGGATGGTGTAATTTATGCAGAGGTTGGTGGGATAGAAGGTGAGGGCCGGGGGTTCTGTCCTTATTGTGATTGGAGGTGTGGGGTTTGTGGGTGGATGTACGGGACATGGATGAGATGCGTTGGAGGGCATCTTCAACCACATAGGAGGGGAAATTCCGGTCTTTAAACATGAAGGCTCTCTGGTGTGTTCTGTGATGGAACTGAACCTTTGGGAGCAGACGCGATTGAGGTGGAGGAATTTGGAATACAGGGTAACATTTGTGCAAGAGGTGGGGTGGGAGGAGGTAAAATCCAGATAGCTGTGGGAATCAGTGGGTTTGTTAAGGGTGTCAGCAACACTGACCTCGAGGGATATATTTCCCTCCCCACCCCTATCCACTTTTCACAAAGACTGTTTCGTCCACGACTACCTAGTCAAGTCCACGCCCTCCAATGACCCACCCGCCACTCGCGACACCTTCCGCTGCCACCGCAGGATATGCAAAACCTGCACACACATCTTCCCCCTCACATCCTTCCAAGGCTCCAATGAGCCTTCCACATCCATCAGATGTGCATGTGCACTTCCACACGTGTAATGTATTGCATCTGGAGCTCCGATGCGGTCTCCTCTACATTGGGGCCAACATACACCTTCTCGCAGAGCGCTTCAGAGAACATTTCCAGGGCACCCGCAACATTCGACCCCAATGCCCCATGACCAAAAACATCAACAACTCCCGCCCCACCCACCCCCGGCTCTCCCGAGGACATGCAGTTCCTGGGCCTACTCCACCGCCATTCCCTCACCACCAGATGCCTCATCTTCCAGTTCGGAACCTTTCAATCTCAGGGCATCAACGTGGTCTTCACCAGTTTCCTTATCTCCCCACGCCCACCTTATCCGAGTTCCAACTTTCTAGCGTGGCGCCATCCTGCTGACCTGTCCCACCTGTCTATCTTCCTTACCACCTATCCTCTTCAACCTCTTCTCCGACCTATCACTTTAACCCCAACTCTATCCACCTCTTGCACGCTCAGCTGAATTCTTCCCAGACCCAGTCCTCCCGTTTATTTCTCCACCCTCGCGGTTGCACAGTCCTTTGAGCGTAGGGGCTGCTACGTTACATTGCTGTTGAATAGGACATTGTGTGAGGCCTCTTCTGGAATACTGCGTCCAGTTCTTGTCGCCCACTAATAGCAAGGAAATTATTCAGCTGGAGTAGGTTTGGAAGTGGTAAACCAGCGTATTGATCGTTGGGAAGTTTCGACTTATAACAAAAGGCTGCATAGGCTGAGAATATTTTCACTTGAGCACTGGAGGTTGAAAGGTGACCTGATAGAAATTTATTAGTTATTGAGAGTTCGGACAGAGTTAACTGTAACTGTCTTTTCTCCAAGGAGGGGCAATTCAAGACGAGCGGGTAAATGCTTTAGGTGCAGTTCAGAATAAACCACGATATTATGGATCTGGAGTCACATACCAGCCAGACCAGATAAGTATGGCAGTTTCCTTCCCTATCAGGCATTAGAGAATCAGATCTACAACAACTGATTCAACATCATCATTAGACTCTTCAACTCTTGGTATTTATTGAAATAACATTCCAGCATCTGCCATGCCAGGATTTGAACTGCTGTCCATAGAATTATATCTGGACATTCATATTAACAATGCAGTAGTAATATTCCAAGCGCATTAGTAACACTCAGCAATTACAGGAGCCGTCAGATGCGACTCGTTTAGTTTGGCATTATGTACAGTATGAACTGATAGGAATGAAAGACCTGTTTTCATGCTGCGTGAGTCTATGACTTTGACGCTATGAAACTGGAAGCTGGTTTGGATTACCAGCAGCATCGACAGTTTAATTGATCTCTTTCTGGGATATGTAATCTAAGTGGTTACTCTGGAGTTTTTATTGCTCATTGAGCCTTTCCCACACACGGGACTGTTTAACAGTCTGTCCATAGTTTGACTGAGTAAATAAGTTTCAACTGCAGCAGGTAATTGAATCCCGCATTGCGCTGGTTTCTCTGTGATATCGGTGTCTTTGTATCTACACAGGGTGAACGATTGGTTCAAATCATGTCCACACAGACGTAAGTCCCGTTGTCCATGTGGTGAATATGTTTTTATTCTTCCTGATATACCAACAGGGTGTGAATGTCGCTGGTCAGGACAGCATTTGTTGTTCATCCTGATTCGCTGCTGCCTCGCTGCATGAGAGGCATGGATTCGATCCCTGTCTTGTGTGATTATTTGCAGTTTGCACAGTCTCTCTTTGCTTGTGTGAGTTTCCTCCCACAATCTGAAGGTGTGCGGGGTACTGGGATCAGCCTTGGGAAATGAAGAGGAACGGAATAGTTATGGAGTGTGGCCACGTCTGATAGGATGTGTTTCGGAGGGATGGTGTCGACTGGAATGGGCCGAATGGCAAGCCTACCAAAGTGTCGGCATTCTCGGATTAAGGGTCAGCCAAATTGTTCTGGACCTGGAGTCACAAGTAGGCAGGATTGGGTAAAGATGGTAGCATCCCCTGTATAAGCGACATGTATGATTAAGATTGCAGGAAATTAAAGGCATGTTCAAAGTTCCTGAGGTCAGGCTTCCATTCCAGGTTTTAATCGTCGAACTTTAACATTACAAGTTCCGTGTCTGAGTGCCCAAGAATGACTCGTTTATTATATAATCACAACACCACCTTCTCCAGGTTGCAGAATTTACTGGGAGCAATAAGCTGATCCTGAGCTGATGCAAACATAAGCAGCTGCTACTGCCAATGTCACGAACACTGATCCAAATAGGAACATGAAATTTCGAACATTGATACTCCAAAGTTAAAGATTCAACACGATTTAGATACGCCTGTTGTCTGTATCAGCAACATGTACTGCTTATGGCTATAATATTATAAATGTGGGCAAGTATTCCCTTTCGCCCCACTTTTGACCAGGACCAGTCCCAACCTTGAAAAACACACGCCGCTCTCCCGTCATTCCATCCCAACTTCCAATTGGATCTTCGTGGCTGCTTCACCCAGTTTCCCTAATATCGGGTCTGGAACTGGAATTAAGTCTGATTGCGTGAAGCAGTTGGTACTGCCTTGTGTGGGCAAAGTGATGAAGTGGCCAATGTTAAACTATGATGCGATTGAAGCATACGTTTCAACAATGTCCTGATCTGTCACATGAGTTTGGAGAGTTTCATTCATCCCATTCTCCAATACTCTCATTCATGGAATCTCCACAGACTCTGGGGGCGTTAAAGTTAAAAATTCAGCCCATTCTGAGTTGCCACATGCCTGTCGCTAAGTCCTGATATTGTGTATTCTTCCTGACATTTCCTCTGCTACCATACTGGCTGCAGTTTGCAAGTGTGGTCTGTGGAGTGCTGGAACCATTTCGTATTTCGTTTTCTGCATTATGATTGCCGCAACTTCGCATTGAATCCACATCATAGCGGTCAGTTCTCTCAAAGTTTTACTTTTGATGAAACTCGGTAAGAAATAACTCGTTTTTACAGAATAATGTTCTCCGAGGTGATGATTTGTTTTCCATCGAATGTCGTTCTCTGATAGTTCAGCGTTTCATGTATCAGGATTTAAACCCAATAGTTCTCGAAGTTGTCCCTCCCTCCCACTCGCCCTCACTCTCTTTTCCGTCCCTCGTCCCATTTGACTGAGGCATTGCACAATCTAACATACAATTTCACGTTGAAACCATCCAGTCTGTGCCGTTGAACTCACTGTTGCTGGGCGACCATGCCCCAATCTCTTCATTGACACCTTCAAATCATTCGATCCGTTTGGATATCGTGGCTGTGAGATCAATTCTCTTTCGCAGCTTTTACTGAAATGGACCAGAGATTGTTGGAGCGTGAGGCTCAATAAACGGACACAGAGAATAATTGGGGAAAAGAGGCTCTATTGGAAAAGATCAGCCATGACTGCTTTCTGCAATAGCCTACTGGTATTATCGCTGGGTTGTTAACACAAAAGGCCAGGTCACATTCTGGTGAGACGGGTTGAATTCTCACCACACCACGCCGGTGCTAGAATATAAATGCAAGAAATACCTCCAATTAAGAATACGCTAAACCCGTTGTCTGAAAAGACCAACGGTTTCACTAAAGGCCTTGAGGGAAAAAATCAGCTGTCCATGCTGGCCTCCATGTGACTCCAGACCGCTAGGCAATATATGCTGCAGAGCCACACTGCATGCTGGTGCAGAATGTTAAAAAAAGGTTCATTTGACTCTACCTCGACAATTGTCTGCAGTTCACGTAAGTCCAGGGATGTGATCACACTGGGAAAGCTGCAGAAGAGATTCACTCGGATAGTGTCTAGGCTGAAGAGATTTAGTCATGAAGAGAGACAGGATAGACTGGGATTGGTTGTCACGGTGCAGAGACATTTGTGAGAAGGCAGGGTTCAGATGTACAAAATAATGAGGGGTGTGGATAAGGTAGACTGAAAGTAACGTTTCCCATCGATGGAGAGATCGATCACAGGGGAGCAGAAATTTAATGAGAAAGACATAAAGGTTTAAGTAGATGTGTGGAAAAGCGTTATAGGCCGGCGGGTGTTGGAATTTGCAACACTGTGTCTGTTAGGGTCAGGGAGGCAGGAACCCTGAGAAACTGAAGAAATATTCAGATGTGAATATGTTCTGCCAATACTATAAGGCTATGGGCTAAACGATTCGAGTCGTTAAGCAGTTGTTTTTGACAAATGGAGTCACAACGGGCTGAGGGGTCTCCTTTGAAACTGTTGTCCTCGGTAGTGTAGTGGTTCGTGTCGCCGCATGTTATGTGGGAGATACGAGCTCAATTCCTCTCTGGGGCAGTGCAAATGTTTTAAAACTGTCGCTAATATCTAAAGCGCGGGTTATTAATGCCTGTCCTTCCATTTTTCATGGGGCATGTCACAGGAAGGACAGTGCTGTCTGAATCAGCGTGGGGAACGCCTGCAGCTCCCGGCGAGACAGTGTCAGTGGAAGTACGAACACGTGACTTCTGCAACCTGCACCGTGTGTCTGTATTTGGAATCTAAACCATTTAATAGAAAGAAGAAGAGAGCTGAAGAAGAAACAGGGTAAACCACTTCCGATGTGAGTACAGAAAGATTTTCCACAGCATCTTGAGGAAAACTGACAAACGGATCTGAGAAAGAGTTACACTCTCAGAACTGTTAGTTCACAGAGGTGTTTTTGTTCCACTTATGCACTTAAGAAATTGAATAACAATTTAATTGAAGACTTGAAATGTTAGAACACACCAGGCGATCAGTCACGTGCGGGAAACTGTGTTTACAAGCCAGATGTTTGATGACTGATAATGATGCAATAGGCTGAAGGGCCTCTCGCCATGCTTTTAAAAACTCAATGACTGTCAATTTTCAACTGAACCAATAAGGCAAAAACAAAGTCACCAAGAAAATTTGTAAACTTTGTATATCTCTTCCTTGGTGCGAATGTGTTCAAATTCAGCTGTCTCACTGCTATTTCCCAACGTTGATTTCCAGTCAGGGGAAAATATTTGTTGTTCCGCTTGAAAGTCGTAAATTGAACATGAATTCTTGACATTACAAAATAGCAAAGATATCAGTGCTGTCAGAGCCAGGGAGAATTTCATATCGGAGATGAGTTCAAATGGAAATAAACGTTGAAACCAGTTGCTTTTGCCTGCTCAGACTCAGTACGACAAAAAATAATGCTTACTGAGACATTCAGTTTTTTTCAAGGATTTGATAAGTTGAATGACCAAAGGTTGGTTCTGTGACCAGAATGCCTTGGATCGAATGACTTGGAGATGCAGGTTTTGGACTAGGGAATGCAAATTTGAAAATCACAGAACACGAGGTTATAGTCCAGCAGGTTAAATTGGAAATACTAGCTTTCGGACTGCTGCTCATTCATCAGGTGGTTGTGGAATACACAGTTGAAAGACACAGAATTTAAAGCGCAAGTTTACAGTGTGATGGAACTGAAAGTGTACGTTGAACAATACCTTCATTTATGCTAAGTTTCACATCTGTTAGAATAACCATGTTAGCTTCACTTCTTTCATTTGTAAAGTGCCAAACTCTTTATTTTAAAGTTACATTTTCAGGTGTGCTTGAAGAATTGGTGTCAGTCCCAGTGTGCTGTTGTCTGTTCCGTAATGTTTAGACTGATTCTAATTTTATAAAATGAGTTACCAGAGACTGACATGGATTCATGCAGTTTTTGACCAAAGTGCAATGTAACTCTGCAAGTACAAATTCACCCCACATTCGTATATATGCGACCGTGTGTGTATGTGTAGGAGGGTCGCTGTGTGGAGATAGGGCAATGGGATCACCTGTACTGTGACATGAACCCAAGGTCGCAGTTGAGGTCATCAACATTGGTTCCGAAATTTGCTCACAGCCTCTGCTAAGGCACATTTAGCTGCTGCCTGTGTCGAAGTCCGCCTTGGAGGATTGTCACCTGAAGGTCTGAGGTCGAATGTCCTGGACCACGGAAGTGCTCTCCAGCTGGGAAGGGGCACAACTGTCTGTGATTGATGTGCAGTTCCATTCATCTGTTGCTGTACCATTTGCTGGTTTCACCAATGTACCATGCCTCAAAACATCCTTGCCTGCAGCGTGTTTTTTTTTAGATTAGATTACTTACAGTTTGGAAACAGGCCCTTCGGTTCAACAGGCCACACCAACCCGCCAAAGCACAACCCACGCAGATCCATTCCCCTGCACCTAACACTACGGGCAATTTAATATGGCCACTTCACCTAACCTGCACATTTTTAGACTGTGGGGGCAAACCGGAGCACACCCACACAGACACTGGGAGAATGCGCAAACTCCACACAGTCAGTCGCCTTAGGCGGGAATTAAACCTGGGTCTCTGGCGCTGTGAAGCAGCCGTGCTAACCATTGTGCGGAGATTAGCGTCAGCCTAAACATTATGGCACGGACACAGCACACAGGGACTAACAACTTCAAAATATTGTCGGGGCTGACACTATTTGTTAAAGTTCACCTGAGAATGTGACTTTCAAATAAAGTTTTGCAAATTACATAAGAAAGAAGTGAAGCTAACATGGTCATTCTAAAAGATAGAAGATTTAACAATCAATCAAGATATTTTTCAATGCATAATTTCAATTACATCACACTGTAAACTTTTGCTATAAGTTCTGTGTCTTATAACTGTGTACTCCACGAACACCTGATAGAGGAGCAGCTCTTCACAAGCTAATGCTTCCAATTAAACCTATTAGACTATGACCTGGTGTTGTTTGATTTATAACTTCCTGTTAGAATGCGGATCTCACAATTAAAACAGAGGTGAGGAAGCTTTGCATATCTCAGACAGTTCTGGATCTGTGGAATTGCTTGTAGCAGAAAGCTGTTGAGGAAGTGTCATTAGGTGTAATGAGGCTGAGATCACCAGATCTTCAAACCGCACAGACATCAAGCGTTTTGGGTACAGGAAAGAAAGTGCAGTTCAAGGTTATCCGATCAGATATGAATCCATTCAATAGCGGAGCAGACTTGATGGCCTGAATGTTGTCTTTCTGTTCCTAAAATTGTTGGCCTTAATATGAAGCTGCAAAACCGACCTGGGTAAAACGTGCCAAATCTTTAAAAAGCGTGGTCCCCCGGGAGCACTGAACCGAGGTGAAATGAACAAAGAACATCACAAATGGCAGATAATATGGATAATTGATCCGGAGTGATCAGTATACCAAGGTAAACAGGAAAACCAATATTCAGTATCGACATTGAACCTGGCTCCACGAGGCATGTAGTTAACTCTCACAAACCACCATTCTCCTTCCATTTAAGTGACGCCCCCTCCGTTCTTCATTCAAACTGATTGAACGTGAGGCACTTGCAGCTGACGTTGCTGATGCAGAACTATAACATACAGGGAAGCGGTTCTGACTGCTGCACAACATCATTCTGCTTCGAAGGATCAGGCAGTATTTCACATCGATTACTGTAAATGTTAACATTTAAAAAGCCATGACAGTGAAAGCATTGAATCCTCATCACTATACTACCAGGGAAGATTTCTGTTAACACCACCCTGGACACCATGAGATTCATCATTCTATTCTCTCATCCTTCTGTGCATGATGCCCTCGGATCTATTCCAGTCTTGTTGTTTGGCTTATAACACTGACGCTAAGCAATCATCTGTTGCCTTAAAGTTTCTAATGTATGAGACCTTACCTCTGAGCTGGCAATGTGCTGGTTCAGTGGTGATAACACTGGCCTTGTAAACGAGAAGAATGTTTGAAATAACCCATTCCTGTTTGTCAGTCCAAGAACTTGAGGAAAACCGTTCAACAGGACAGGAAATAGCGGGCGTGAGCACCGATCTAGTTTTACTGCAAGAACGTGGTGAGACAGTATAAACTACAGAGTAATGGGGAAACAATGGGCAAGGAACACTGGGACGTGAGAGGCTGGATGGTTCCTTTCTTGGCTGTAACCAGACACTGGTGTTGAAGTCTGAAATTGGACAATATCAGCTAAGCTGGCGAAATCTTACTTTTTGTTCGTTTTCTCCCGAGGCCTGTTTCACTCTTGGGGAAATGTGCCTGCGTGCCTCATTCTGTGCGTAAAAATGGGCTTCAGTTCCCCGACTGGGTGTGAACATATTTTACCCATCTCAAACCTCAATCCCATTTATTGCATCTTACAAGATTAAAACGTTCCAGGGTAATTAGCATTGAGATGAACACGTGAAACATCAGAGTTTACAAGGTTACAGACCAGGTGCTGGGAAGGGAAACGATGGGACCCATTTCTGTGCTGTAAACACTGGATTATTCATTCATTTTTGAGGGGAAACATATCTGCAGTGACATAATTTTAAAAAACTGTGTTATGAGGAAACGGTGCAACAGTTTCTGCCCTCATCCCTGGTGGCCTAGTTGTTAGTATTCGGCGCCTTAACTGAGTGGCCTGGGTTTCATTACCGTTCAGAAAATCAGGAATTCTTGTTCCTGAAGCAGAGAGATCAGCTGTATCAGGAATCTGTTTAATGCCTTACATCAGTCAATACCCTAGCCCTTGAAAGAAGGGAAAAGTGCCTTCCTCCTCTCTGCGCAGTTGGACAGTTCATACTTCATTCTCCTCTGAGTCCACTTCCCAAAGAGTTTCAAATACTGTCAAAACTGAGTCTCAGCTATTTTCTTTCTGTGCTTTTCATACACAGAAGCTGCAGCGATTGAATGGGTTGGTATCTGAAAATGAAACGTACCTATGAACAATGTGCGTTGCTATTTCAGGATTGTTTTCTCTGACAGCGCTGGGACATGCCTGATGTTCTCTATGATATGGAAGTGGCAGTGTTTGAGTTGGGTAGACAAAGTAAAAATTTACACAACATCGGAGCTTAGTCCAGCAGGTTTATTTGGAAGCACGAGCTTTCAGAGAGCCGCTCCTTCATCAGGTGGGTGTCTTTCTGCCGAAACTTGATGTATGTGTCAACGTGCGTGATCGTTTGGAAGATCATCTGGACTTTAACCGATCGTTCGTGGTGTCGAGGGTACCCCTGACTTGGATGTGTTGATGTTGGACTGGAGTGGACAAATTTGAAAATCACGCAAAGCCAGATTAGAGTCCAACAATTGTCAACCATCTGTCGAAGAAGCTGTTGCTTTCAAATACGCCTGTTCAATGAAACTTGGTGCTGTGGGATTTTTAACTCTGATTGTCCTTGGTAATGTTTATCTTATCGAAGACAGTGAAATAATTTTCGTTCGTAGAGATGAAAATTCCAAATATTATCCACCTCAGTGTAACAAAAAAAAAGCTTGGATGTACTGTGAATCTCCACAACGCTCTTGCGCCAAGTACATTTCGAACCTATAACCATCTCATCCGTAGCCAGGTATACGAATGGTTGTAACACTGGCCAGATGCACAGCTGAGATTTTACACTCTGCAGACCTTTGGTGTTAACAAGGACATGAGCAATAACTGTAACAGTCCCAATACGAACAAAAATCAAACATAATCACCATCAATTATTCACTTCAAGTTGTCCTCAAATAAAACTACCATTCACAATCTGATCGGCCATTCAACGAGGTCACTGTTGATCGAGGAAATTTCAACTTATTTTGCTGCGTTTCCACTCTCATTCCACTATAATTCGAGGTAAACTCCAGCCTAATGACAATATCGCATTTCCGACAATTTTCATATTTAGATTGCGTCAATGACCTGTTCATATTTGCAGGAAATAAGTCACATTAAATGAGTGAAGAAGTCCTTTTGGTGATGTAATCCAGTGTAGAGTCGGTCAGAAAAGAAAAGTCAATGACCTGAAACATCACTCGCATTTCTCTCTATATTACTGCATGTTCCTGAGCTGAATATTTCCAGGACTTGACTTCAATATCTAAAGAATTTTGTTTTTCCCACGACAGCTTCTTCATAAATCAACTAACATCTGAGGTGTTGAGACTTATTTTACTTCAGATTAAATTGGTTGAATATCCTTTCCCCCAGCCTAATATCCCAATCCTCCCTCCTCTTCCATGTATATACAAGCTGCTCCAGGTGAGGTTGCAGCTCCCAACCTGACGTTCCATTGCTCCTTGCTGCTCCATGTCAATAGAAGCTGCTGCAAGTAAGATTGGAGCTCCCACTCTGATGTCCCAATGCTCCCTGCTGCTCCATGTCATTAAAAGCTGTTCGAGGTGAGAGTGGAGCTCCCAGACTGATCTCGCAAAGCTCCCTGCTCCATTTCAAATGAAGCTGCTCCAAATGAGATTGGATCTTGCGGTCTGATGTCCCAATGCTCTCTGCTGCTCCATGTCATGAAAAGCTGCTCCAGATGAGGTTGGAGTTCTGAGACTGATCTTGCAAAGCTTCCTGGTCCATGTCAAAAGATGCTGCTCCAAATGAGGTTGGATCTCGAAGTCTGATGTCCCAATGCTCCCTGCCGGTCCATGTTAATAAAAGCAGCTCCAGGTGTGGTTGGACCTCCCAGTCTGATGTCACAATGCTCCCTGGTCCATGTCTACAGTCGCTGCTCCAGATGAGGTGGGAGCTGCCATCCCTGTCAGCTCCCTCACCTCTATACCATCATAGTAATATTGCTCACTGACCATTTCCACCACTGGAGCCATTGGTGGAATATCCGCACCAAGAAAACCTAATATTATTTTTCATCACCCCCGAATCATACTAAAATACTTCCTTTCTTCAACCTTATTTAGCATGTGCATATTGCAGTCAATCCGAAGTAAGATAATGGTGTTAATTGACGGATGTTTAATAAAAATTACATCTTATTTTTCATGTTGAGTAACTGCTACTTAAAAAGGACAATGCTTGTAATGAAATCACAGTTTTATTCCCTGTGAGCGAACGTGATTAGTATTATTTAAATTGAACTTGTTCGCTGTGTAAAATTTCAAAACAACATTGGTATTGTTACCATCCACCTTGAAATGTGGTCATAGAGATGTCATTCAAATACACCCTTCAGTCCAACCTGTCCATGGCCGAACAGATATCCAAACCCAATCTAGTCCCACCCGCCAACACCCAGCCCATATCCCTCCATACCCTTCCTCTTCATATTCCCATCCAAAAGCCAGTTAAATGTTGAAATTGTACCAGCCACCACATCCTCTGGTAGCTCATTCCATACACCTACCACCGTCTGTGTGAAAACGTTGTCCCTTAGGTCTCTTTTATATCTTTCCCCTCTCACACTAAACCTATGCCCTCTAAGTCTGGACTCCCCGATTCCAGGGAAATACTTTGTCCATTTATCATATCCATGCCCCTCATAACTTCGTAAACATCTATAAGGTCAGCCCTCAGCCTCCAATGCTCCAGTGGAAACAGCGCCAGCCTGTTCAGACTCCCCCGAACGCTCAAATCCTCCAACCCTGGCAAAATCCTTGGAAATCCTTTCTGAACCCTTTCAAGTTTCACAATATCTTTCCAATAGACAGGAGACCAGAATTGCATGCAATATTCCAACAGTGGCCTAACCAATGCCCTGTACAGCCGCAGCATGTCCTCCCAACTACTGTACTCAATACTTTGAACAATAAAGGAAAGCATGCCAAACGCCTTCTTCCCTATCCTATCTACCTGCGTCTCCACTTTCAAGGAGCTATGAACCTGCACTCCAAGGTCTCTTTCTTCAGCAACATTCCCAAGCCCTTATCCTTATTTTTATAAATCCTGCTAAGATTTGCTTTCCCAAAATGCAGCACCTTACATTTATGCGAATTAAACTCCATCTGCCATTTCTTAGCCCATTGGCCCATCTGGCCAGATCCTGTTGTAATCTGAGGTTACCCATTTCGTTGTGCACTACACCTACAATTTTGGTGTCATCTCTAACTTACTAACTGTACCTCTTATGCTGATATCCAAATCATTTATGTAAATTATAAGAAGTCGAGGACCCAGCACCGATCACTGTGGCACTCCACTGGTCACAGGCCTCCAGTCTGAAAAACAACGCTCCACTGGCACCCTCAGTCGTCTACCTTTGAACTAGTTCTGTATCTAAGTGGTTGGTTCTCCCTTTATTCCATGAGATCTAACCTTCCTAATCAGTCCTCCATGAAGTCCATATAGATCACATCTTCTACTCTGCCCTCATCAATCTTCTTTGTTACATCTTCAAAAAACACAATCAAGTTTGTGAGACTTGGTTTCCCATGAAAGCCATGTTAGGTATTAGAACGAAACGTCTGTTAATGACATTCGTTTAAAGACACTTTAGATGTTTATGCTGCATCATTCTGTGGTTACTGATCCACAGTTTACGTTCACTTCCTGCAGTTAACATGCTGATTTCTCCAGTTGTTCATAGTTCAGTGTGATGCATCCAGTGTGTGCATAACGAGAGGGAGCTTGCTTCCCATATCTTGTGTTTATCTGTGTCTTATATCCAGCCTTCATTAATGGCAAGAGCAAGGGGGAAAGGGCGAGATCAATGTGTAAGTCTGTCCATGCCAATCACGGCACCCACATCGGCAATTCTCTACTGTGCATTCACACCAGTTTTCTGTGCCGCTACACCCACCCCTGCACCTTTTGAAATATCTCTATTATTTTGTGGTGTCTCTCTGTGCTCTTACCACCAAGATGAATCACTTCTACCCAACCTGCTCCAGATTTCATGTGACAAAATACTCATTAAGAATCCCATAGCATTAAAGATGCACATCGCATCTCTCGTTATTTGATTTCCCTGGATCTCTTTCATAAGATTAACGTTCACAGCAACTTGACTTGGAAAAGAAAATCGCGCTCCTTTTCATTATCCCCTTTCAGTCTACATTTCGTTAAGTTCAGGCATCAGTCTCAAATTAATCTTTGAGGTTTTATAATGTGGTTGATGCAGACAAACTAATCATTGGAGTTCCAATTTCAATACGACAGTATGGTAATCTGAAAATAGCGACGAGAGTGGGATTCGAACCCACGCGTGCAGAACACAATGGATTAGCAGTCCATCGCCTTAACCTCTCGGCCACCTCGTCGTGTATGCATGAAAGGATATGACATAATCTCCCAGACCATCACAATCTCATCACCTTTGGCCAATCTCCCATTCACAGCCTCCAACCTCATTGTCCATGAACCCCACACTGCCCGATTCTACCTCCTTCCTAAGACCTGCTGTCTCTGCCTGCGCCTGTTTGACCCGACTCATCTCTTCCTACGTCAACACCTTCCTGTCTCCCCAGTCCAGGAAATTCGCACCTACGTTTGTGACACCACTTATGTACTTAATCTCACTAAAGACTTCTGTTTCCCTGGTCGACAACGCGTCATCTTCGCCTTGGAAATCCAGTCCATCTGCACATCCATCTGCCATGACGAAAGTCTCCAAACCCTCTGGTTCTTCATCTCGCCCCATCCCAACTTGTACCCTTCCACCGACACCCTCATCCAGCTGGCTGAACCGGTCCTCACCCTCAACAACTTTTCCTTCCAATCCTCCCACTTCCTCCAAACCAAAGGGGTAGCCATGGGCACCCACATGTGACCGAGCTATACCTGCCTGACTGTTTGTCAGATATGTGGAATTATCCGTGTTTCGCAGTTACTCTGGCATCTCTCTCCACTTGATCCTCTGCTACATTGATGAATGTGTTGGGCGTCACTTTTGTGCTCCCACGAGGAGGTTGAACAGTTCACCAACCAACACCTTTCACCCCGACCTCAAATTCACTTGGATCTTCTTTCCCTTCCATTTCTTGGAATGACCAATGACAGACATATATTAAACCCCACTGACTCCCACAGCTAACAATACTACACCTCCTCCCACCCCACCTCGTGTAAAAACAGAATCCCTTATTCCTAATTCCTCCGCCTCTAGTGCATTTTTTCCCAGGATGACCAATTCCACCGCAGAAAGTCCAAGTTGGTCTCCATCCCACGTGTTTGACGATGCCCGCCAGTGCATCTCCTCCACTTCACTCACCACCGCCCTTAAACCCCACCCCTCCCGCAACAAGGACAGAATCCCATGGTTCTCAACTTTCATCCCACCAAACTCAGCATAAATCATATAAGACTCCACCACTTCTGCAATCTCCAAACAGACCCCACTATCAGGTATATATTTCCCTCCACACACCTATCAGCATTCTGAAAAGACCATTCTCTCCACGAACCCCTTGTCAGGTCTACAACCCCCAATAAACACACACCCCACTTCTGGCATATTTCCCTGCCACCGCAGGAAGGGTAAAAGCAGCTCCCACACCACTCCATTCATCTCCGTCTAAGGCACAAAGGGATCCTTCCACTTCAGTTAGAAATTCATCTACAACTTACAATGTCCTCTACTGCATCTGTTGAATCCAGTGTGGTCTCCTCGACAGTAGGGAGACAGGACACCTTCTTGCAGATCATTTCAGAGAACATCTTTGGGACACCCGTTCCCAGCAACTTCACCATCCAGTGACTGAACACTTCAACTCCCCCTCCCACTGCGTCAAAGTGTGCAGGTCCTGGGCCTCCTTCAGCGCAAAACCATAACCACCCAATACCTGGAGGACGAACGCCATATATTGCGCTTTGTGACTCTGTCACCTCACGGGATAAGTGTGGATTTGAACAGTTTCCTCATTTCCCTTGCCCCAAGTCCCAAGCCTCAAAATTGGCACCGCCCTCTGAACCCATTACATCACTGTTCCTTCTGAACTTTCATCTTCTCCCTCACCTTCATCCAACCACCGCTTTCCTCCATCCCCCCCCCCACCCCACCATCCCCAAATCCCTTCCAATTATCTCTCAGTCCCGACTCACAAGCCTTATTCTTGTTGAAGGGCTTATGCCTGAAACGTGGATTCTCCTGCTCATCAGATGCTGACTGACCTGCTGTGCTTTTCCAGCACCACACTCCAGACTCTGATCTCTAGCATCTGCTGTCCGAACTTTCTCCTAGGAATAATCAATGACCTCGGAGTGAAGATGTCCCTGGATTGCATTGATCACAGTGTGTCTGAGTTTTGCGTTTATTTTGGGTGAGGGCAGGCTGGATCTGAGACGAGCACCTAACACCCAGACAACGGGAATGGTATCAGATACCGACGTTATGGCGGGCTGATGTGAAGTGGAAACTTCAGTCAGAAGGTGGATCAGTACAAATGCATCATATCACCCAGACTATAAAAGACACGCAGAAGGAGCAAATCAACTTCAGTGCAGGCACAATGACAGGTAAAGTGGAAAGAAGGCAATACAATACACTGAGATGGAGTGGAATTATTTATGAGAAAGAATTAAATATTGAAGCTATTTTACATAAAGACTGCCCTCACATTGGAAAAAGGAATTTCCTGCAGTGTAACGGTGATATTTGCCTGTGACATCACAATGCTGAGAGACACTGACATATTATCAACTTTAGTAGCGTGGCCAAGTGAAAGCATGATCGGCCCATCAATCAGAATTCAATACTTCAAAGCTCTGCTCTGCGCTGTACAACCTATTTGCTGCTCCTGTCGTCAGATCCCAATCGCTTCACAGTGTATCTTTTTTTGCTTCCTGCCTCGCGTAAACACTTGAAACATGATCCAATCTCCAGTGTTTCCGCTTTAACCCATATTTTGTAACTCCCGAGCTGACACAGGTACGAGTGACCAATTGGCCTTTTTGAGCGCTCACACTCTGTATGATCTGTGCACTGTATCTGATCCGCAGGACACACTGCAGAAATTATCCCATCCCAGCTGACTGAGCTGCCTCCATTGATAGAGCTGTCTCCATTGGTGGAGTATCACGCAGTAACAGCGAACATCTTTTGATGTCATCCTCGAAGGTACTTTCTCCAAAAAAAACGGAAGACTGTGGGAAACTGCTGTCGTCAGCGCGATGTACAGAGGCCCAGCGGGAGCCTTGTGGGCCAAAAAACCAGAAATCAATGGATAAAAAGATTCTTCTTTTTGGAAGAATCCAATTCAGACCATCAAGTGAACACTTCCTGGGGAGAAAATGGATGTGGGAGAGCTGACAGTCTCAACTGGTTCCAGCATTTACAATCTTGGTCCGTGTGACAACAAAAGCAGAAACCTGGAACTGTTTATCTTGCTTCTGAAAAACAGGTTATTAAGTTTTGAAGAGCATTGATATTTCTCCCTAATGCTCATGAAATGATCAAGAGCAGAGTACGGTTCCCTGAGTATGGTCTGACTTCTGGGTTATGGACTGTGATATTCTGCTGACATGATCTGAACACATACAAAGAAATGACTCAGTGACAAGATCTGCTGAATTGGATTCCGTGAAGAACAGAAACCGATGTAATGAAAAGAGCCACAAGAGCGGGAATGCAGCAAAGTATTTTCCAGACTCGAGAAGAGTGCACAGTGCTGTTTCCAGGGGTCAATATCTGTGCAAGGTGACCGAAACAGCGTTGGGTGTTATTGTAAAGCATCTTTTGTATAATGGTGCAAAAGCACGGAACTTTTGTATAGAGAGGATAACTTCAAAATCCCCAAAGAGGCAAAACACACAAATGAGGTAAACAACAAAGTAACCACACAAATTGTTGTTACGCCATGGAGTAAACTTCCCTGCTCAAATTTCGTTCAAAATCGCTCTCTGTCTAATTCCTAAGACTGATATTCGAACAGTGAATGGTCTATGTCAATAAAAACTGCTCTGATCTCACAACTTCAGCATTTCATACCTAACCGCATAAGTATGACTGGCAATAGTAATTGATCCCTCACTGTGTTACTTCAGCACACGTAGAGAACAAATAACTATAAGAACAACAGTCATGTATGTAACTGAGATTTGACCCGATTCTGTTGCAACCAATCGATTCAGCTGTAATTGAAATTGTTTCCACCGTTCCTGTGTCGGTTATAGGTTTGCATAGCTTAGTGGTGAGTTTTCATTCATTGAATTGGACCCAGCATCCTTTCTCAGGTTGAAATATACAGGGATATAACGACATGATGAAAGACACGGGCAGTGTTTACTAGACTATAAAGACGCGAGGAATGATACGGCCATGATACCATGTTGTTATTAACGATGGAAATGAGGTTTACTGGTAGATAAAGCCACCAGAAATGAAAAGAGGGGGTTTAAAGGGATGGTAGCATTAAATAAGGAATAATGCGGGAGAACTCAGGAAAGACTTAGTTGTGTCCGAAGAGAGGTTATTCAGGTGATGTGAAGTTGTTACGAGTAAACACGAGGGAAATTCCGTCGTTTAGATGAGTGGAAACTGGACGTTAGAACTTCAAACCCATCGGGACATGATAAAGAAGGTTGGAAAGCGAATGCAAGCAGACAAGGAATGAATTATATTATATTATATTAGATTAGATTTGATTACTTATAGTTTGGAAACAGGCCCTGTTGAGCAACAAGTCCACACCGACCCGCTGAAGCGCAATCCCCCCAGACCTATTCCGCTACATTTACCCCTGCCCCTAATAGTACGGGCAATTTAACACAGCTAATTCACCTAACCTGCACATGTTTGGACTGTGGGAGGAAACAGGAGCACCCTGAGCAAACCCACGCAGCCACAGGGAGAATTAAACAGCGACAGTGATTCTGGACTTCCTGGATGGAGATGCAAAATGGAAAAATTCTCGAATTGGTTAACATTCATAGGAAAGAAATTGCATAACACCTGCAAGTGAAAATGTTAAGTATAAGAAGAGCTGGTGGAGTTGGAAGGTGCAGCAACTCATTCGACATGAAATATTTAATACTGTAAATGCACTGAGCTGTTTTGTTTAGCTCTGCATTGAATGGAAGTCAGTTAGCTCAGTCCACTGACTAACTGGTTTATGAGAAAAATGAGACCAACAGCGTGGGATTTATTCTCTCAATGTCTCAGGTTTCCACAAGGATCATCATGTCCCTCGCTCACCTGGTCTGTAATACTGTGGTGACTCTAGTGAGCAAGATTTGGCCTGTCGATGTAAAATATCATTGTCATTGTTATCTGTTGTCTTGAACATTTGGTCATAATCAACGGAAAGGGGAGTGAGTCCAATTAATTCTCTTTTATCTCCGCTTGAAAAATCCTGCGCGAAGACTCAACCTGATTCCAGTTTGATCCTTTGTTCCTCCCAACAGCAAAACTACTTGCCCAGATCCTTTACCAGGTTTACTGACAACAGTCAAACTCCACAAGGAGTTAAATCTAATACTTTCGATTGATTGAATGTGCAGCTTGCAGGAAATTGAATGATATGAAACGGTTTTTACAGACTTTCCCAGGATGTAATCCAGTGCTGGGTCAGCAATTTTAGGAAGGTCATCATGCTAAAACTTCACCTCTGGTTCTCCATACATAGATGGATATTCACCTGGGGAATATTTGCAGATTTTCTGTTAATAATTGGCATATTTAACAAAGGCAAAACATTTCCGCACATCAGAAACTGGAATTTCCAAGCCAATTCTACTTTACTCAACATTGTTTCCAACTGCGCTTCAGTCTGATGCTTCAATAATCCCTGGTAATAGCATCTTTAGAAAAGCATTGAACTTACAACCTTGGCATGTTATGCACCTTTAAGTATTCGGCGCTGACGAATTGCGTGACTGGAGCCGCAGACAGCGAACCTGTCATGTGACCTTCACGTACCTTGGGAACTGTAACTCAACTGCTCTAGTTTTGCTGTGATTATTATATTCCCTACAGTATGGAAACAGACGCTTCGGACCCAAAAGTCCACATCAACCCTCCGAAGAGTAACCCAACTAGAAACATTTCCCCTCTGACAAATGTACTATGGGCAATTTAGAATGACCAACTCACCTGACCTGCACAAAGTTTGGACTATGGGAGGAAACTGGAACATCCGGAGAAAACCCACACATTCACGGGAGAATGTGCAAACTCGACACAGACAGTCCACCGAGGCTGGAATCGAACTTTAGACCCGGTTGAGGCAGCAGTACAAACCATTGGACCACAACACTGTGGGATCTTTGGTGGTGGTGTGCTGCCCCACTGGTACCTCAGTCACTCACCCTGCTTCATTTCCCTGAACCGTCTGGTTCTGAAATTAAAGCTATTGCAGACAAGGTGAAACTGACATGAACCTGTGATTATTGAAGCATCAGGTTCACGAAAAGGATACAAAAGGGACACCAAAAATGTGAAAAATATACACGACATAGAAAAATGGGTTTCTGTTGGTTCCTGTGTTGCTTACAGACAATGTTACATTGCCACTGTCGCAGGGATTGTCCTTCGATCGGCTTCATTCGGCACAGAATTCGAATCAATGAAACTTCGCCAAATTCCTTCTGAAAATTCATACAGGTAACATGAAATATTTTGCGTTCAGTAATAATCTTCACTATTACTACATTCAAGAACACGTTGCACAGTTTGCATGAATACTGAAGATGTAAGAATGTTATGCAATAACAAAAATCAATTACGGTTTAAATCGTAAAGTAGGAAGAATTCACAGAAAGTCTCAGCAAGACAGAAATTCACGTGACCAGAACTGCAGCCCAGCAGAATAGAAACCTGTCCCTGAATCCCAATATCCACACGTTTGCTTGCTCCATGTACCCAGTTGGAAACCTGTGTGAAGGAGCATGCAGTCTGACAGAGCACCTGAGAGAATCCTTCACTGTCTGATCTAAAGCAGCAATAGGAGCTGTCTGTTCTGGCTGTGAAAGCGGTGGGGTAAAGAGGAGGACTTTGATATTCCGTAGTGTAGATTCACATTGCCCCCATCAGGTTAATTTTGAAAACCTTCTGTAAGAAACAGCACAGAAAGACAGGAACAGTAGGAGGCTTGTCCAAACACGTGTCCTACACACCGTTTGATATCATCATGGTTGACCAAACACGTCAATGTCTTTACCCAGCTCATCCACAACATCCTGCCACAGAACGGGATAAAGACATTTAAGCAATCGAACATTTCTATGCATTTGGGAGGGAAATGTGTTTAGAGACAATGGGTTTCTGCACGAAACTCGCAGGTTTTGCGAGTGAGCATCTGGTTCTGGTCTGATCATGATTCCGTGAAAACTCACAACCAAGAAGGTAAGGAATTGCCTCTGGTCAGTAGCAGGGACAAGAACTCCAGAAGAAAGGAATTGGCGATGAATCAGCACAACAGTCAATGATTCAGCTGAAAACTGAACTAAACTCCAATTCTGGTGCGGTTCAAATTCACAAACTTTGTGGTGCAATGAAAAGCCTGTTAGATTTCTACAAATTTGGTAAATTTACTATTCTCAGTCGTGATCACACTGCAGCCCCATCTCCATAATCCCAGCTCAACCTGACTGGGTTCACACTATATAAAGCTACCATTTCACAGGCCTTACTGAAAAGTTTCCAGCTTCATTCTTGCCCCATTGAAGGCGGCTCTCAATCAACTAATGTTTCTTCATCTCAATTATTGCATATCATTCTCTACCATCATCTTGAACTTTACAATAAAATGATCGCTGTGCCCCAAAACCATCCCCTACCGACAATGGATCCACTTGCACCACCTCTTTCCCAAATAGCAGGTCTCTTGGGCCCTCTTGGGCTGGACACCTACTCCTGCAGTCAGCTCTCTTCCATGTAATCCTGGAACACTTGCCCCTCGTGACTCTTCACCACCAGCATCTCTGTCTATATCTGGATAAATTAAGTTTCTCGGTAGAACTAATCTGTAGTATTGTCATCGCTCTGAAATGACCCTGCATATTTATTCTCTCCATCATTTCTTTGGTTGCTTGCCGACAGACTGTACCTCACAGAGTAATTGTATACTTTTTGTTCTGTAGCTCCAGCCAAATTCATTCTGTCCTTGGACGGATCGTCTTTCTCTTGGACTCCTTAACTAACGCTAATCTAAATCAATAATTCTACCTTCATCCTTTCCCTTCCCTTCTATCATTTTGGAATCCTTTATACTCAGCAATATTTAACACCAAGTCCTGCCATTCTTGAGCCAGCTCTCGGTGATCAATCCATCAGATTTCCACAAACCAATCTGCATCTGGAACTCCCCGCACTCCGGGTATTCATGTCCATGCAGAGTACCTCAGATTAAGGCTTTCTTTCTTACTCCATCTTCCACTGATAAACCTGTTGCCGTAAATTGGTACCAACCACATCTCCCATTACTTTGAGAATCCTGGTAGGCTACTCTACGATTCCTGTTTGGATGCTAAGCACACACCAAGTTATTTTCAACCCCTCCCACACACCCCGTATGTCATTTTGTCCCAGCTCTGTGACGTTAGCACATCCGGCTTGTACAGTTGCTGCCTTCCCCAGAACCAGTCCCAATTTCCCAGAAATCTGCAACCCTTCCTGCTGCATCATCATTCCAGTCACACTGTCATCTACCTAAAACTCCGAGTTCTGTTCTCACTTGGACACGGCACTGGGAGTATTCCAGGGATTGCAACATTTGAGGTCCCGCTTGTAACCATCCTCCTAGCTCCTTAAATTCTGATGCCCAGACCACTTCACCCTTCCTACCCAGGTCATGCCGACCAACTTGGACACGACATTTGACTGCTCACTGGCCCTCGGACGAATGTCCTGCAGACACAGTGACATTCGTAACCTCACTATCCTGGAATTATATACATGCTGAAATCTTCTTCATTTTCCTGTCTCCCCTGTGCCTTTTGCTCCTCCTTCCTCTTCTGTACATTTAGGCTGCTTGTGGTACCACAGACATGGCTCTGACTACACTCACCTGAGCAGCCAACACCGACATCAGCTTCCAAACTGGGAAACTTAATTGGGAGGGAGACATCAGGCTATTCCTGGATTCCCTGACTGTTTCTTTTCAACTGCCTAGTCCCCTATTCCCTTCCGTATTCCAGGCCGTCATGTCTGCAGTCTGATCTGCTCTGTATGTGTGCTATCCCCTAACTCTCAGCATAATACAGTCTCTAGTCACTGTCTGAGCTCCAAGACCCAGTGTTCCTCTAGGACATCAGCAGGGGCGATGACTTCCCAATGTAACAGAATACATTTTCCACCTGACAAATATGTCTTGCCATGTCGTGAAATGCAACATGTCTAGAGTAACTTAACTAATTACTTAGAATGAAGTTAACATCAGGGAAATAACAATATGGTTAAGTCCCTTTTCCAACTGTGGCTTACTGAGGGACATTTACTATACTAGCTCAGAATTTGTCTTCGCCCTCTTATTTCTGTGTTCAACCCTTATTTCAGAAGTTGAAAAAATAAATTTGCTAACTTATAGCAATTAACATACAGTTGCTTGTAACGGTGCACTTATCAGCCAATGAACTTACAGCCTTTTCTGTGATGGCTCTTGCACTTCTGTCAAAATCAGTGCAGGCAGGTCCCAGCAGCCGAAAGTTATCTCTGTGACTCCCAGGTACGTGTAATCCTCCAGCTCCCACTCCACTCTGCTCCCTCACAATGTCACCGTCTCTGTGACTCCCAGGGACGTGTAATCCTCCAGCTCCCACTCTACCCTACTCCCTCCCAGGGTCACCGTCTCTGTGACTCCCGCGTACGTGTAATCCTCCAGCTCCGACTCCACTCCACTCCCTCACAGGGTCACCATCTCTGTGATTCCCGGGTATGTGTAATCCCTCCAAGTCCCATCCACTCTGCTCCCTCACAGGGTCACCATCTCTCTGACTCCCAGGTACGTATAATCCTCCAGCTCCCACTCCACTCCACTCCCTCACAGTATCACCGTCTCTGTGACTCCCAGGCACAATTAGGCCTCGATCCTCAGTGCTGATTTATATCCTCCCACTTTGCTGCCTCTAACTCCCAGGTGTGAGTTAGCCTCAAGCCTCTGCTCCAAGTTGCTCCCTCACACGGTCACTCCCTCTGTGGCTCGGTGCTGATATTAAGCCTCCTGCTGTGCTGTGTCTCCAACTCCAAGTCCCAGTCGGCCTTGATCCTCGTTGCTGATGTATATTCTTCCGCTTTGTGCTGCTTTCACTCAGGTTTCCTCCCTTTGCGACTCCCAGGCAATGTTCGGCCTCAAGCCTCAGCTGAGATTTATAACGTCCCATTACACACTGCTCTCTTATAGGATCGCTGTTGTGTCTGGAAAACAGTGGAAACGAGGAGGATTAGACAGAGCACAGGGTGTTACAGTGATTGAGCTAGCTGTATGGGATGGAACTGGTTATGTGGGGAGCAAGGCAGACCTGCAGCAACTAAAGAAGTTTACTGAAGAGACAGTGAGAGTTTCAGACATCGAAGAAGGCAAAGGAAATAAAAGATGCTAGCTTGTTCATGACGGAGATTTGTAGAGCCTAAAGGGCTTTTTCAGAACTGCTTACAGAGATGTGCAGACTTCAACAAATGCAAATTGACATCCAGCAAGTGTTGACTGGTCCTTTAGACTTGGATGTGACAGAGTGAGAAGACTTGCAGTAACTGGGGGTAATATAAACGTTTGGGCACTGATGGTTTTCAAGGACCCTGAGGAAATGAGGAGGTGCAGAGAATGGGAGCATTCCACATAGTGGGATTGTGGGGGCTGGAAGTCCTGAGATGGACAAGGAGGATGAAAAGTGTCAATTTTACACACACAACCATTGTAATTATAGAGATTTAAGGAAGGGAATCTGTGCTGCCATTGATTACAGTGATATGGAGAGTTACAGAAACTGAAGGGATAACAAATTTTAAAAAGGAGAGAGTTTGGGCGATCAGATGTTTATAAAAGATTAAAGAAATTTTAGAGATCTCAGGCACAGATGTGAATGGAGGAGGTGAGATATTGTGAGGAATTGTCAGATTTATAAGGCGAGGAGGATATCAGATATGAAAGGGAGAGCTGCATTGTCTGTCTGCAGTTACAGCCATGAGGAGTGTTGTAGCGCCTGCTGGAGGGGACACAGATAACAACAGCTCCAACGGCTGGTGCAGTGGCTCAGGAAGGCAGCCCACCATCACCTTCTCAGGGACAACTCCAAATCAACAATAAACGCTGGTCCAGCCAACAAAACTCATGTTCATGAATGAATAAAAGATCTACAAGTAGCACTGATGTCACTCAGGAAGGGTCTTTCAATAGCACTTCACAAACCCGGAACCACTATACCCTGGAAGGACAGGAGCTCCGGGTGCACGGGAACTCCAGCATTTCCAAGGTGCCCTCCAAGACACGCTCCATCCTCCCAGCAATGTGTCTGTCCCTACACCCAAAGGACTGCAATGGGTCAGGAAGGCAGCTCACCACCAACTTCTCCAGGGAATTACAGATGGGCAGGTAATGGGGAAACTCTGCTGTTTACAGCCAGACAGAAAAATAACTCCAGCACTGGGTGTGAAATAAAATTTCCGTTTCAGAACAACATGCTTAACATGGAGAGAGGATTTCTCTGATTGGCACAAGGCAGAGAGTGTGAAGAAAGAGGTCTTTTTCACGATGGAAATTGGTGATGAAGGGAGCTCCGCAGGGGTCAGTGTTGGGACTACACTCTACACGTTAACCATTCAGAGTCTGGACAAAGGATGTGAAGGGGTACGAGAAATGGGTTTCCAAGAAGTATCCCAGGGATGAAATCCGTGCCATATGAGGACCAGGTGAAGTCTCTGGGTCTGTACTTGATGAAGTTTCAGAGGGGGCGGCAGAACCTCATTCAAACTTACAGAATACTGAGGGGCCTGAATGGAACGGACGTGGGGAGGATGTTTCCACTAGTACGAGAGTCTAGGGTCCAAGGGCACTGATTCAGAGTGACGGGATGACCCTTTGGTATGTAGATGTGGAGGAATTTATTCAGCCAGAGGGTGATGGACCTGTGGAATTCACTGCCTCATGGGGCTGTGATTGCTAAGTGATTCAGTGTATCTAACTCCGAGATAGCTCGGTTCTTGATGAGTAAGGGGATCAAGGGTTACAGGGAGTAAATGGGAGAATGGTGTTGAGAATCAATTCATCCATATTCGAATAGTGGAATGTACCTGATGGAATGAATGGCCTAATTCTACCCCTATACATGATGGTCTTATGGACTGCGCTTATTCCATGGGTTTCTAAGTGTGCAGTTAGCATTTCTGGCATATCTTTTACCATACATTCCAGGACTTTCCTGATTATTGCTGTCACCTCTTGGCTTCAGATCAATGGCAGAAAGCTCCGCCACTGAGTAACGTGGGAATCCTTGTGTATAAATCTCAGAAAAGTGGAATACAGGGAAAACAGGTCATAGAGAAGGTAAATGGAATGATGGCATTGATTTCAAACGGAATGGAGAATAAAAATAGGGGAAGCTTGTAATAAATAAAGAGGACTCCAGTCAGCCCACACTGACAATACGGTGAACAGGTTTAGTCCCCTATCTAAGGGAAAATGTCTTTGCATGAGACGCAGCCCAGTGAAGGTTCACCAGGCTGTTCTTCAAAATGGAGGGATATTGATGAGAAGAGGTGGAGAAGGTTGAACTTGCAGTCGTTAAAATTTATTAAATGAGGCAAATTTATTGATACACAAAAGATTATTTTGTTCTTACAGATTCGGTACTGAAACATTGTTTCCCTGAAAAAGGATCTGTAACCGGAGATAAAGGGGAATACAGTTACCAGAGAAGCTAACAGAGAAAAAAAAACAGAGCTGGGTTGGAGAGACTGGAGGATGATACAGAGTTCGGGTGGTTTGAGATCACTGTTGGTGGTGAGAGATCAGATCGGTTGTCGGGCTGAAAGATGTCAAGGAGAGTTACAGGGTTATCAATTCTGAAGGATTTACAGAGATCAGGAGGAATATAGGGACTACAGATTACACAGTACTAGTTGGAGCTACAGAGGTTTTTAGAGAAAGGGAGGGTTATAGGCAATGTGGATTCGACAGAATGGATGGTATTGGGAGCTACAGGAATTTATAGCGAAAGGGAGGGTTGGACGGACTGGAGATTACACTGATAGGGGTGGTAGTTGGAGCTGCAGGAGTTTATAGAGACCGGGAGGATTGTTGGTGCTGGGAATTACACTGACATGGACAATAGTTGAAGTTGCAGGAGTGAGTGAGATAGGGAGGGTTAAAGGGGCTGGAAAAGTTCACACAGCCTGGGAGAAGTGTAGGGATTGGAGGAGCCAGAGATACTGAGGGTTATAGGGCAGCAGGAGTTCAGAGAGTTAGTGAGGACTGTAAAGGCAGGTTTGCAACATTCCCATCAGTTACACAGAGACGTGGAGTGCTGTTTTGGAGGAGGTTACAGAAATCAACAGGGTTGCAGATACTGGAAGATATTACAAATACTGTAGTATTTGAGGAGGTTACAACGACAGGATGTTTTGAAGAGTTGGAGGCTGCTGCAGGTATTAAACATGCTGCAAGGAATCAGTAACCTTACATTGACCAGGGGGATTGGAAGATCTGGAGATAAAGAATGAGAATTGCAGTAACTGAAGAATATCACAGAGATGGTGAGAAACAGATGATTTCGAGTAGTTATAACATGAGATGAGCTGTATTCAATGGAGTCAGGAAAGATACATGGAGATCTGAAGGGGCCACAGGTGATCAAAAGGGCAGTGAGGCTTCTCACTGTAGGATTGGGGTAGTTTACACAGACAGGGAGTATTTTGTGGAATGGTGCTATTTACAGAGATTATGAAGTAGTATGGCATTGAGGAACGAACAGAGATAAGAAAGGCTGTAGTTAATGAAAACATTTGTTGATGTCGGATGCTGAGGTTCTGGAAATTAATTGGACTGGAAAGCTGGACAATCTGTCAGCTTACAGAGACGGGGAAAGCAATAGAGACTGGATACACGAACACAGATAGGGAGACTTGCACACACTGGAGGAGGTTTCTGCTTTAGGGATGGTTGTAGGGGAGTGTAATGTTTACACAGATAGGGGTGTAAGAGCTGGAGAAGGTTATAGAGATGATTAGATTGATGGGGGGACCGGAAGAGCGAACATTGACAGGGCTGGTGATAGTGACGGGAGGATGTAAAAGAGATAGTAAGTCTTGTAGAAACTGATTGGGAGAGTCACAAGCATTGGAGTTGGTTCCACAGATCGGGGGTTTTACAGGGACCTGAAAGGATTACGCAGAGAGGGAGGATTGTAGGATGTTCACATTTTCAGTGTTCCAGGACTGGAAACGTTACACAGTTAAGGAGGGAGCCGTGGGAGCTCACAGAGACTCGGAGGTTTGAAGAGTTTGGGGCTGTTTATGGATAGATGTATATATTTAGGGACAGTAATATGGAACGCAGAGGGAGAGTTTAGATTAGATTCCCTTCAACATGCGAACAGGTACTTCAGCCCAACAAGTCCACAACAACTCTCCAAAGAGTAACCCACCCAAACTCACTTCCCTCTGACATTGCAACAAACATTATGGGCAACTTAGAATGGCCACTTGACCTCTCCTGTACATCTTTGGCCTTTGGGATGAAACCGGAGCACCCAGAGGAAACCCACACAGACACAGGGAGAATGTGCAAACACCACAAAGACAGTCACCAAACGAACCTGGGTCGCTGGCGCTGTGAGGCACCATTGCTCACTATTGAGTCACCGGGCTGCCCCAAATTGCAGAATTACACAAAGAGAGGGTGTTTGAGGTGCTGGGAGGGATGTAGAGAGTGGAGGACCAAACAGAAATGTGAAGTGCTGTTGTTGATTGAAAAGGGTTAGAGATGTTTATGTTCATAAGGAGCGCGGTAGGGATGGGAGAAGGTTACTGTGATCGTGTGGTGCTGCAGGCCAGGTGGCAGGTGAGTTATAGAGCCTGCATAACATTACAGTGATATCATGTTCTCCTGGGGCTTGAGGAAGGTAGGCAGGTGGGCATCTTGGTCCAGGCTGGAGGATTTAATAGAGACGGGGGCACTGTAAGTATTGTTCAAGTCTACAGAAATAGGCATAATTGTACCGAGTGCAGAATGAGATTATTGAGATTGGGCATGTTACCGAAACTGAAGCAATTTACACATAGGGAGAGTCGTCAGCATTGGAGTAGATTTGAAATATACAGTGGGAATATGGGAGGGTGGAGATTATAGAAACATGAAATTTTCTGGGAAGTACAAGTATTCAAGACACTGGCGCAAATGAGTTGGACCGAAATGTATGTCTCCTTGCTGTATGACTCTATCACACGACAAGAGACAGCGTGAGCGGGAATATAGAACAGAAGGATCCCAGGTTTCAATGCCATCTACTTAGGGGAGGCCTGCTTTCCCCTCTGTTCTACTGATTCTCACTAAGACAGCACAGACCTGGATTGATAACTGTCAACTTCCCATATTGACATGGGAAGGCTTGGTACAGCAGTGATGAAAGTAAACAAGAGGGTGGGGATTGAGCCTGGAAACCATCATGCTCTGTGTTCGTGCTTCAACACTGTATCGATGTCATGTCTTCCGGACCAAAGTTCGATATATTACATGCACTCTGCTCGGTTCACTGTGTGTGATCTTACCTATCTGCAGAATTTACTGAAGGCTCCAGGTCTCTCTCTCTCTCTCTCTCCTGCTCTCTGGCTGACCAAATATCTTCAGTGTGGTGATGAATGAAACAGGAATTGGGAATTCTGCTGAGTCAGAAACATCGTAATTACCTACAGGAGACAGAGAAACAGAGAGAATGGGAAATTAGACTGATGCAGTGAGGGTTACATATGGAGAATGGCACTGAGCCTCACAAAGATCTGGAATATCCCAGTCTCCGTTCCTGGCCTGTGCTACCTTGTCTCCCTGGGGTGGAGAGATCTGTTGGCTCAGGATCTTGAGTAACTGCAAAACTGCAGTCACTGGCATCAATTAAAACCTCACGGTGACAGATATCACATGGAGAGCTATCACCAGAGTGCAGGAAGGTATCACGATGAAACCACGGTCACGATGACGGTGCACTGGGATCAGCACTCACGGATGAGGGAGTTGTCAGTGGGCCAGGCAATGGCCTCGGGTAATTCTCACTCGACTGTTCATCCAGAATTTAATCCCGGAAGCAGTGAAACCCCTCTGGCTACTTAATACCCTTTAAGTCAGGAAATCTGTTATAGGTTGCTGGTCTGGCCAACTTATGAATCCAGATCCAAAGCAAAGGGTTTGACTCTCAAATTCCCTCTGAAATGATCTGGCAATCCACTTAGCTCAAAGGTTGGTCAGGGTGGGCCTGAGATGCTGCTCAGCCAGAGACAGCAACATGTAAAGATGAGGCCAGTAGAAGAAATGATTGGGAGGATGGTTCAGGAGAAGAATGAAAGTAATAGGGTGGTTGTAATGGGGGCTTTAACTTTCCTGATATTGATTGGGAAAGCGATAGCTTGAGTTCGTTGGATGGTTCGGTGTTTGTCCAATGTATGCAGGAGGGTTTCCTGACACAATATGTGGACAGAACAACAAGATGCGAGGCCATACTGGATTGAGTATGTAAAGATGAGGCGTGAAGGTTCAACTGGGGCAATTGAGTGTTATAAGGTAGCCAGGAAGGATCTGAAGAGAGAGCTAAGAGCAGCAACGAGGGGACATGAAAAGTCCTTAGTTGGTAGGATTAGGGAAAACCCTAAGGCGTTCTATAGGTATGTCAGGAATAAAAGAATGACTAGGGTAGGAATAGGTCCAGTCAAGGATAGTAGTGGGAAGTTGTGTGTGGAGGCTGAAGAGACTGGGGAGATACTGAATGAATACTTTTCGTCAGTATTCATTCAGGAACAGGACATTGTTGCCGATGTGAATACTGAGTCAAAATTAATTAGAATGGACGGCTTTAAGGTATGTAGGGAAGAGGTGTTGGAAATTCTGGAAAGGGTGAAAATAGATGTCCCCTGGGCCTGATGGCATTTATTCCAGGATTCTCTGGGAAGCAAGGGAGGAGATTGCAGAGCCACTGGTCTTGATTTTTATGTCCTCGTTGTCTCCAGGAATAGTGCCGGAAGACTGGAGGATAGCAAATGTTGTTCCCTTGTTCAAGAAGGGGAGTAGGGATAACCCTAGTAACTAGAGGCCGGTGAGTCTCATTCCTGTTGTGGCAAAGTCTTAGAGAGAATTGTAAGGGATTGGATTTATGAACATCTGGATAAGAATAATGTGATCAGGGATACTCAGCATGGTTTTGTGAAGGGCAGGTCGTGCCTCACAAACCTTATTGAATTCTTCGAGAAGGTGATTAAGAAGGTGGACGAGGGGAAAGCGGTAGATGTGGTGTATATGGATTTCAGTAAGGCGTTTGATAAGGTTCCCCATTGTAGGCTACTGCAAAAAACTCGGAGGTTAGGCATTGAGTGTGAGTTGGAGTTTTGGATTAGGAATTGGCTGTCTGGAAGAAGACAGAGGGTAGTAGTTGATGGTAAAGGTTCATCTTGGAGTGCCGTTACTAGCGGTGTTCTGCAAGGATCTGTTTTGGGACCATTGCTGTTTGTCATTTTTATAAATGGCCTGGAGGAGGTGCTAGAAGGTTGGGTGAGCAAGTTTGCGGATGATACGAAAGTCGGTGGAGTTGTTGACAGTGAGGAAGGATGTGGCAGGTTACAGCGGGATATAGATAAGCTGCAGAGCTGGTCAGAAAGATGGCAAATGGAGTTCAATGGAGCTAAGTGTGAGGCGATTCACTTTGGTAAGAGTAACAAAAAGATGGGGTACTGGGCTAATGGTCGGATACTTGGTCGTGTGGATGAGCAGAGGGATCTTGGTGTCCATGTACACAGATCTTTGAAAGTTGCCACCCAGGTAAATAGTGCAGTGAAGAAGGCGTATGGCGTACTGGCTTTTGTTGGTAGAGGAATTGAGTTCCGGAGTCCTAAGGTCATGTTGCAGTTGTAAAAGACTCTGGTGCGGCCGCATCTGGAGTATTGTGTGCAGTTTTGGTCTCCATACGAAAGGAAGGATGTGGAGGCACTGGAACGGGTGCAGAGGAGGTTTAGCAGGATGTTGCCTGGTATGGTAGGAAGATCGTATGAGGAAAGGCTGAGGCACTTGGGGCTGTTTTCATTTTAGAAAAGAAGGTTTAGCGGTGACTTGATAGAGGTGTACAAGATATTTAGGGGTTTAGATAGGGTTGACCATGAGAACCTTTTTCCATGTATGGAGTCAGCTATTACGAGGGGGCATAGCTTTAAATTAAGGGGTGGTCGGTATAGGACAGATGTTACGGGTAGGTTCTTTACTCTGCAAGTCGTGAATTCGTGGAATGCCCTGCCAGTAGCAGTGGTGGACTCTCTGTCTTTATGGGCATTTAAACGGGCATTGGATAGGCATATGGAGGATAGTGGGCTAGTGTAGGTTAGGTGGGCTTGGATCGGTGCAACATCGAAGGCCAAAGGGCCTGTACTGCGTTGTATTCTTCTATGTTCTATGCCATGAGTACCATTAAAACCAACCGTGCTGGGACCAGTGTCCTGGCCAATCATGTCGGTAGGTTGATGGACAAGGCTTTAAACTGACAGAGAAGATGCTGCGAAAGGGTTCAGGTGAAAGGAGCTTTTCAAATCCAAAGAGAAAATGTGAAGCATCAGAACAACATAGGGATATGGCTGAAGACAAGCAGAAAGGAAAAGGAAGGGACAGAGTTGAAAGAAAACTGGACACCAGCGAATAGGATTGTAACAGGACATTGTGGGAAAATGTAAATTATAAAGTGTTTTTTTTACAAGGACAAAGTATCTGTATTATGGTGCCTTGTGACACAGAGAACAATGAGATTTAGTCAGCAGACAGACGTGATTACATGGTGAACAAAAGGTGGAACATAAATATTCAACAGTAAACAACCTTACAGGAACTCAGGGAGAATGGAAAAGCAAGATGGGAACCCTGACACTAATGGATAACAAAGGCATTACAGAGAAAGCATTTGGCCTCAGATTATGCAGCTGAATCAGCCTAAATGCAAATTCTGGATGCAACGTGTCAAAAACAAAAGCAAGAGAACAGTTTTTAAACTGCCTTGCAGTATTTCGTTGCTCATCCCTGCATTAAACAGGAATTCATTGCACTCTGTTACAAAGGTGGTGTGATAATTTTGGGAAACCTCAATCTTTGTATAATCTGGAATAGACACATTGGCAAGAGTGATATTATCCGAGATCCTTCTTGAATGTCTTAGTCAGTGTTTCTTTCAATAACACATTGTGCAACAGGCTAGGGATATAACTATCTCAGATCGACCGTTGGGTGATGAAGCTGAGTGAATGAATAATATTGCATCGAGATCCTCCAAAAATTATACCGGAATTTAAAGAGATTATGACATTTTAAAGTGACCGTAAAGCATACTAAAGCATCAGTAACAAAGCCAATTACATGATATTGAGAGAGAACTGACCAAGGTAAACAGGGGAAACAGACTGAAATGTCAGGCTGTAAATGAACAGTGGAACACATTTAGAGCCAGAGAGACCTAGAGACGTACAGCACATAAACGGACCCTTCGGTCCAACTCGTCCACGCCACCCAGATATCCTTTCCTAATCTCGTCCCATCTGCCAGCACTTGACCCATATCCCACTACTTCTTTTTTTATTCATATACCAATCCAGATGCCTTTTGAATGCTGCAATTGTACCAGCCTCCACCACTTCCTCTGCAGTACATTCAATACATACACCACACTCTGCGTGAAAACGTTGCCCCTTAGGTCCCTTTTAAATCATTCATCTCTCACCCTAAACCTATGCCTTCTTGCTCTGGTCTCCACCACCACATAGAAAAGACCTTGCCTGTTTATCCTATCCATGGCCCTCATGATTTTATAAACCTCAAGCATGTCACCCCTCAGCCTCTGACGGTCCAGGGAAAACAGTCCCAGTCGTTTCAGCCTCTCCCAATAGCTCAAATCGTCTAACCCTGGCAAGATCCTTGTAAATCTTTTCTGAACACTTTCAAGTTTCGCAACATTTTTCCAATAATAAAAAGACCAGGCTTGGACGAAATATTCCAAAAGTGTCCGAACCAGTGTTCTGTACAGCTGCAAAATGACCTCCCAACTCCTGTACTCAATGATCTGACCATTACAAGAAAGCATACCAAACACCTTCTTCACGATCCGCTTATTTGCGACTCTACTTTTAAGGAACTCCAAGGTGTCTTTTTTCAGCAACACTCCCTAGGACCTAGACATTAAATGTACAAGTCCTGCTCAGATGTGCTTTCCCAAAATTCAGCACCTCACATTTATCTGAACTAAACTCCATCTGTCACTCCTCAACCCATTTGCCCATCTGATCAAAATCCCGTTGTAATCTCAGGCAACCTTCTTCACTGTCCCCTATATCTCAAATGTTGGTGTGTTCTGCAAACTTATTAACTGTACCTCCTACATTCACGTCCAAATCTTTTATATAATGCCGAAAAATAGCGGACCCAGCACTGATCTTTGTGGCACACCATCGGCCTCCAGTGTGAAAAGCAACCATCCGCCACCACCCTCTGTCATCAACCTTCAAGCCAGTTCTCTATCCAAACGGCTAGTTCTCCCTGTATTCCATGAGATCTAACCTTGCGAACCGATCTTCCAGGAGGAACGTTTTCGAATGCCTCGCTGAAGTCTATATAGATCATATCCAATGATCGCCCCTCATCAATCCTTTTTGTTACTTCTTCAAAAAACGCAATCAATTTCTTGAGACATGTTTTCCCACACTCAAAGCCATGCTGACTATCCCTAATCACTCCTTGCCTTTCCAAATACATGTAAATCCTATCTTGCAGGATTCCCTCCAACACTTTAACAACTACTGATGTCATGCTCATTGGTCTATAGTTTCCTAGTTTTCCCTGACCACCTTTCTTAAATAGTGGCGCCATGTTATCCAACCTCAAAATTTCAAATACCTCACATGTGATGATCGATTATACAAATCTCTCAGCGAGGCACACATCGATCATTTCCCTAGCTTCCCGCAAAGTTCCAAGGTGCACCTGATCAGTTCCTGGGGATTTATCCACTTTTATGTGTTTCAAGAAATCCAGCACATCGTCCTCTTTAAGATGAATGTTTTCAAGTTGTCACCATCTATTTCCCCACATTCTTTCTCTTCTATTTCCTTCGCCACAGTAAACACTGATGCATAACACTTGTTTAGTATCGGACCCATCTCCTGTGTCTGCACACAAAGGCTGCATTGCTGATCTTTGAGGGACCCTATTTTCTCCCTCCTTACCTTCTTGTCCTTTATGTATTTATAAAAACCCTTTGGATTCTCCTTTACCCTATTTGTCAGAGCTATCTCGAGTCCCCTTTTTAACCTCCTGATTACCCTCTTAAGTACACTGCTCCAGCCTTTATAGTCTGAGGATTCGCTTGATTTCTCGAGTTTATACGTGACAATTTTTTTCCTCCTTTTTCTTAACCAAAATCTTAGTTCTCTCGTCATCCAGCATACCCTACACGCACCAGCATTTCCTTCCACCCTAATAGGAATACTGTATACTGTCTCTGGAAAGCCGTAATCTCATTTTTGAAGGCTTCCCATCTTCCAATGATAAAGGTTTCAATTTCCCAATCCCCAATTCCAGCATCACACGAAACTGCCATTTGAAAATAATGAAAAAATAAAGCACATTCTAAATGAAGGCTTTGATGAGGTGAGCTCTGGTCAGCCATGTAGATCTGGAGACCACCAGATGCACGGAGAGTGCTTTACATCAGAGCAGCACCAGGTCAGTATCAGGCACACAGACAGAATGGGCAAATAGATACACATCTGATCTCACATCTCCCAGCCTGGCAATCTGAAGCTGTCCACAGACATTCTGGTAAACATCTTCAAAATTAGGTCATCAAGGTCGGCCTAAAAGTCTAATCAAAAATAAGTCAGTCATTCAGACTAAAATATCCATCAGGTTCCACAACCCATTCCCGGTCTCATCCTGCAGGTTCTATGAATCTCGCTCCCTCTGACGTGTTGCAAGATCCCTATCCCCTCCTATATTTGGACCACCCTCCAGATTCTGCAGTCCTTCCTACCTCCTATCATGACCCGTACTATAAAACTCTTCCTTCTTCTGCAATATTCCCTAGAAGGGTACTATAGGATGGTGGAGGTTACAGAGTTAGGGAGGAATATCAGGATTAGACGATTTTGTAGTTATTAGTAATATTGATGTGGCTAAAATTGGCTTCGATAATTTTAACAGTTCTCGCTAATAAAGGATGTTACAGAGCTAAGGAGGATTGTAGGGACTGGAAGATGTTTCACAGTTTGTGAATTTTGTGGGGATTGGAGGAAGGTACCAAAATAGGGAAGGTTGAAGATTGAAGGTTTTTGCTGAGAACTTCTATTGGGTTGAAGGCAGGGTTCTAGGTAGTGCGGAGTAAGAGAAGAATCTTGGGGTCCACGTCCATAGTTCCTTCACATATGCCAGCCATGTTGAAAGGGTGTGAAGAGGGCGTGTGATGTCTTAAAATTCTTTAGCAAGGGTATTGAGTTTAAGACCAGTGACGTGAGGCTGCAGCTCCATATACCCCTGGTTAGTCCACTCTTGGAATATTGTGTTATGTCCTGGTCGCCTCATTATAGGAAAGTTGTGGACACTTTGGAGAGGGCGCAGAAGAGACTTATCAGGATGTTTTCTGGATTGGAGGGTAGGTCTAATGAAGTAATGTTGGGGAAGCCAGGGCTTCTTCCATTGGAATGAAAAGCATGAGAGCTGACTTGATTGGGGTGCACGAGATGATGCGAGGCATACAGAGAGTGGGTGTCCCGAGAATTTTCCCATCGTGAAAATGGCTATTACGATGGGGCATAATTTTAAGGTAATTGGAGATGGGTTTATGGGAGATGTCAGAGGTAGGTGCATTATGCAGAGTGGTGTGTGTGTGGAATGCACTGCCAGCGTTGGTGGTAGAGATGGTTACATTAGGGACATTTACTTAACTTTTGGACATGTACATGGATTATAGTAAAATGAATTTCTCAAAATGGAGACCAGTGCCCAATGCTGTTCCACAAGGATCCGTGCGGGATCCACTGTGTTTGTGATATACATAAATTATTTAGAGGAAGGAATAGTTTGCCTGATTAGCAAGTTTGCAGATGACACTAAGGTTGGTGGAGTAGCAGATAGTGAAGGGACAGTCAGAGAATACAGCAGTAGAGAGATGGGCAGAGAAATGGCAAATGGGGAGCCCAATCTAGGCAAATGCAAGGTGATGCATTTCAGAAGATCCAAGTCAAGACCAAAGTAAATGAAAAAGTCTTGGTGAAATCTGACGTACAGAGAGATCTGGGTATTCAGGTCCATTGTTCCTTGAAGGTGACAACGAAGGTCAGTAAAGTGGTTAAGGCAGCATACGGCGTGATTTCCTTCATTGGATGGGATATTGAGTAAAGGAGTTGGCAGGTCATGTTACAGTTGTATTGGACTTTGCTTCGACCACATTTGGAATAATACATGCAGTTCTGATCACCACGTTACCAAAAGGATGTGGATGCTTTGCTTTGGAGAGGGTGCAGAGGAGGTTCACCAGGATTTTGTCTGGTATGGAAGGGGCTAGTTATTTAGGAAGTTAGAATAGATTCGGATTATTTTCATTAGATAGACAAAGGTTGACTGGGGACCTGATTGAGGTCTACAAAATCATGGGATGTACAGACAGGGTGGAGAGCAAGAAGCTTATTTTTCCCCAGAGTGCGGTGAATGGAACAGATGACTGAGATAAAGCGGGTTATATAGACTGGAGGACCAAACTGAGATAGGGAGGATAGTCGTGATTGAAGATGTTCATAGATATAGGAAGGTTTACTTTTGCAGATAATTTCGACATGGAGGGTGTGGAGTCTGAAGGATTTTTCAGAAGGACAGTAATCTTGTTTGGAGACAGTTTCACAGATAAGGGAGCATTAGTAACCGTCTCTAGTTTGGTCAAAGTGGGAAGGTTTGTAGGGGAGGGTGACATTTACACAGATAGGGGTGTAAGAGCTGGAGAAGGTTATGGAGTAAATGCATAGAGATACAGGAGGAACTTACATTGATAGGGTGGGTGCTGGCTACAGGAGGATGTCCCACAGATAGTGAGTCTTGTCAGAACTGGATTGGGAGAGTCACAGGCTTTCACTGGTTTCTGAAGATCCGTAGTGCTGCAGGGTCCTGAAAGGATTGTCGAGTCTCCAGCGAGTGATCCTGTCTTTCGGACTGGAAGAGGTTACGTTGATACAGAAACATTGAAGACAATGTATGCCGTTTTCTTTTTTCTTGAACAGAGCCTCAATATCCCTCACGAGCCAGGTATCGCAAAACCTGCCAGCTTTTCCCTTCACACGAACAGGGACACACTGACCCTGGATTCTTGATATCACACTTTTAGAAGTCTACAAAGTCTACAGTCATTCCTTTTCCTTCAAGCAGACTCACCCAGTTGATGGGAGCATGATATGGAGCAGCCTGTGTTGGACTGGAATGTACAATGTTAAAAATCATACAACACAAGCTTCCAGTCCAATAGGTTTATTTGGAGGCAATAGGTTTCAGAGAGCAGCTTCATCATCAGGTGGTTGTGGAGCCCAATCATAAGACATAGAATTTATAGCAACAGGGTCCTAGCGTCGTGGAATGTAAAATCAAACAAATTAAATGTTAATTTTATCTTTTAGGTTGATCACCTGCGCTTTGAAAGCTAGTGTTTTGAAATAACCCGGTGTTGTGTGATTTTTAATTCACTCAATCGACCCCTGCTCGATCCTGCCTAATGGCCCCAAAACTGGCCATGCTCCAGTTAAAGACCTTAATCTGTGGAGATGTCTGATCTTCTTCAATAACTATGTTAAAACGATGACAGTTGTGGTCACTGGACCCAAAGTGTTCTTCGATTGCCACTTCAGTCACTTGTCCGACTTCGGTTTCTGAGGGGAGTTCCAGTGTTGCTCCTACCTGAGTAGAGTGGGGCCTCCTATATATTGATCTGGGGAAATTTCTTGGACACATTGAACAAATTCCACCCAATAGGGGCCTTTTACACTCTGAGTGTCCCAGTCAATACAATGGAAGTTAAAATCTCCAAACAGCACTATTCTATTATTTCTATAGGTACCTGCAATCTCTCTACACATCTGTTCTTCTAGTACTCGCTGGCTCTTTGGGGGTCTAGAGCACCATCCTAGTAGACTGACCATCCCCTCTTTGTTTCTAACTTCTCACCATATGTCCTCATTTTATGACCCCTTAAGAGTGTCCTCTCTAAGCACTGTTTTTATGTCCTCCCTTATCAAATGGACAACTCCCTCTCCTCACTTACTTGTCCCTCTGTCACGCCTGTAGCTTCTGTATCCTGGGACAATGAGCTGCCAGTCCTGCCCTTCTCTCAGCCCTGTTTCTGTTATGGCTATAATATCCCAGTCCCCACAATAATCCATGCTCTGAGCTTGTCAGCCTTACCAGTCAGGCCTCGTGTGTTGAAACGAATGCCTTTTAAACCAAATATCTTTTCCGTCCCTTGACTGTGCCCCAGAATATCCTGAATATGAAACTTGCTCTGATGGCTAATGTATTTTCCCCTGACTTTTCAATTGTCCCTCTCTTATTAAGAGTCCCAAATTCCTGCCTAACTAGTTTATACATTCCACAGTAACACTACCAAATCCCCCTCCAGTGATACTGGTGAATCTCTGGTTCAAGTCCAACCCATCCTCTTGTCCAGGACACCCCTAACCCAGAAGAGATCCATATGATCCAAGAATTGAAAACGCTTGCCCGTACACCAGCTCCTCAGCTACAAATCTATCCAACCTATCTTTCTATTTCTCTATCCACTGGTGAGTGACACTGGGAGCAATCTGGAGATCACTACCCTTGAGGTCAGCTTTTTAACTTCTTCCCTAACGCGTGATACTCATTTCACAGGATCCCATTCCCTTTGTCTACCTCGGTCATGTGCACTGATGTGCACAATGACCTCTGGACATTCACTCTCCAACTTCAGAATGTTCTGTAATCGCTCAGAGACATCCTTGACACTGTTACCCGCGAGGCAGCACGCCGTCCTGGTTCTGCAGCCACACAATTTCCTGTCTGTCCCCTTCACAATGGAGTCTCCTGTCATTACTGCTATCATTAGACAGGATCTGACAAACAGAGACTGGAAGAAATGCCTGCAGTTGGGGCTTTATTTGCAAAGTGGGAATATTTGAAACTGATACCGTGAGGATCCATGGCCAGTGTGTTCCTTGAAGAGTTAATGGCAAAGGCAGCAAGTTCAGCAAATACTGAGCAAGTGATATCGTGAGTTTGATAAATAAAATACAGTGCAATAAACACAGGTGAAGCCCTTTACAAGTATAGAGAGGGCAATGGGGGTCCTTAGAAAAGAGGGTCAAACAATGGTCATGAAATATCCTTGGCAGATCGTGTTATGGAAAAGCCACAAGGTATTTTACCAGTACAGTTAGAGTCAGAGGATTACTGGTGAAAGAGTGAAGCCTGTTAGAAACTAAAGGGACGATCTGTGCATGAAGCCAGAGGAAGTAGGTGAGGTCTTCAATGAATACTTCTCATCTGTATTCACACAGGAGAAAGGCATTGTAGCTGTAGATTTTAGTTGAGATGGTGAGGTTGTGGAACATGTAAAGATCAATCAGGAGGAGGTATTAAAAGTTTTAATAGGCATAAAGGTGGAGGAATCCCCAGTGCTCAATGAGATGCATCCCAGGGTGTTGTGGGAGGTAAGGGAGGAGATTGCTGGGGCCCTGGTGGATATATCTAATACTTTATTGGCCACAGGTGAAGTGCAGAATGACTGGAGGATCGCGAATGTGGTTCAGTTGTTCGAGAAGGGCAGCAGGGATAGGCTAGGTAATTACAGAGCAGATAGTCTGACAGCAGTGGGAGGGACATTATTGGGAGCAATTCTGAGGGACAGGATGTATCAACACTTGGAAAGGCAGGGATCAACTTGGCTGCATCATCACGGATTTGGTAGAGGAAGATGCCACCTCAGGATTTCAGTTGAATGTTATGAAATGGCCTCTCCAAATATTGAGGAGAGCAGTGCCGATGATGTGGGTTACAGGCAGGTCAGTAAGGTCTTGGACAATGTCCCACATGGAAGGCTGGTCCAAAAGGGAAGAGTCCATGGGATCCAAGGCAAGTTGGCAAATTGGATCCGCACCTGGTGGAGGCCTGTGTTTGTCTTTGGAAGCACAGTATTTGGACCTATGCAGGAACCATTGCTGGTTATTATGCGCATTAATGACTTGGATGTGAAAGCAGAAGGTATTATTAGTAGGTTTGCGGATGACATAAAAGGTGAGGGTGTTGTTCACAGTCAGGAGTGTGGTCTCACGTTCCAGCCTAAAATCGATCAGATGATAAACTGAGATGAGTAAATTCAAATGTAGTTTACTTCTGATCAGTGTGAGGTCAAATCCTGTGGAAGGTATGATAAGCGAAGGATGGACAGAATGAACAGAAGTCCTTGTGAAGTATTGAGGAACACCGAGGACTTGGTGTCCAAGTCCATAGATCCCTGAAGGTGTAAGCACAGATAGACCGGGTGGGGAAGGCACCTGAACTGGGAGCGGGACGGTGATCCATATCTTGATGGGGTGCGTTGCTGGAGTTGCTCGAGAAGATTTAAACTGGTCTGGCAGGGCTGTGGGGCCCTCAACAGTTAAGGCAGATGAACCCAGTGCACGGATGGGGTCCTGGAAATGGGATATAATAGGTATTATAGAATTGCACAACAGATGGAAAGGCAATAGCTCATTGTTGCATGGAATAGATGCTGTAGGAAGGATCTAACAGGAGGCAGAAGAGGAGCAGCGGTGATGGGTTTGATTGGGGGAAACGTCACAGCAGTATTTAGAGAATATTCACGTGGAATCACCCAGTTAAATAATATTAGTGGAACTGAGAAAAAATGTTCATCAGTTTGCTATGATTGTACTGAAATTGTACTACAGCGGTAGTTAGTGGGAGATGGAGCAGCAATTCTGTCAGGAGATCTCAGATATCTGTTAGAATAAGAGAGTTGTAATCGTAGGGGATTTCAACCTTTCCAAACCTGGACTCGCATTGCTGCAGTGTTAAACATTTGGATGGAAAGAATTTGTTAAGTGCGTTCCAGAAACTCCAGTCAATATGTAAACGGCCCAACTGGAGAATGGGGCTAAACCTGCCCGCCCCTTGGTAAACAAATTAGGGAACGGGACTGAGGTGTTAGTGAGGGAGCACTACAGTGGAAAGTCACCACAATTGTATTAGATTAGAAATAGCTTTGGTGAATCACAGGGCTGGTCCACAAGTTCATGTTAGAAAATTGAGCAAGACCAGTATTGATGTTATTAGACATAATGATTTTAAAAAGTGGAAGCTATTTGCAGGTAAAGGGAACTCTAGCAAGTCGGAATATTTTAAATGAGAGATAAAATGCATGGTCCCGTTTGTGTGCAGCTCTATGCTAACAGAATTAGGAAACACTGGCTGACTGTTCAAGCTCTGATCAAGAACAAGAGAGCACATGTCAGGTAGAGCCAGCTGGATCAAGGGAATCTCTGAGGATCACAGGGGCTGCATGAATACACTTTGGATGGAAATCAGAAATGCAAAAAAAGGTCATAAGATATTTTTGGCAGATAAGGTTAAGGAGAATCCAAAGAAATTTTACACATGTGTTAAGAACAAAAGAATAGCGAGCGACAAAACCATTATCCATAATGATCAACGAAGTCAACGGTGTGTGAAACCACAAGATCCTAAACAAATATTTCACTTTGCGACTTACTGTGGATAAAGACTGAGGAGCTCTGGCAACTAAACAGTGTTTGGCTTGACCACGTCTGGAATACTGTGTGCAATTCTCGTCTCAGTGCCATCAGAAGGATACTGTGGAACTTGAAAAGGTTCCGAAAAAATGAGCAATGATGTTGCCAGGGTTGGAGGGTTTGAGCTACAAGGAAATAATTAATTAACTGGGCGACTTTCACTTGAACATGGGAGGTGCAGGAGTTATCTTATAACGGTCTTTAAAATCATGATGGGCGTGAATAGTCAAGACATTTTCTCCCGACTTGGGGAGTCCAAACTACAGGGAATAGCGTTAAAAGTATGCGTGGAACTGTTAAAAGCGACCTAAGAGACAGCTGGTTCCAACAGAGGGTGGCACATGTATGGAATAAGCTGCCAGAGGAAGTAATGGAGTCTGGTACAGATTTAATAGGCATCTGGATGGGTATATAAACAGGAAGAGTTTACAGGGATTTTGGCAAAATTCTGGCAAATGGGACTAGAAACATCATGCAGGAGCTGGTACGAAGGGTCTGTTTCCATGCTGTACATCTCTATGACTGTATGTTTTGAAATGAGTCCACATTATAGAAGAGGAGGTGCTGCAGGCTGTAAAACTCAAAGGGAGATGAATCCCCAGTATTGATCCAGAGTATCTCAGGACATTTGGCAAGCTGGGAAAGAGATTGCAGCAAGATGATCAAAGATATTTGTACCATTGACATCATGTGCATGATGTACTGGAAGACTGGAGGGTGAAATAGTGGACAGTGAAGGAGGTTTGCTAAGATTACAAAGGGATCTTGAGGATATGGGTGAAATGGCTGAAAACCCTTGGATGGACTTCAATCTGAATAAATGTGAGGTAATACAATTGGTAGAACAAACAAGGGTAGATCCTATTTAATAAATGACAGGACCTTCAGTAGTATTGTAAAACAGAGACACGTCGGGGTTCAGGTACACAATTCTTCGAAGTGTGCCACATGGAGAGACAGGATGGTTATGAAGGTGCTGCCACACTTGGTTTCATTGCTTAGTCCTTTGGGTACAGGAGTTGGGTCTGTTTCTGTGCTGCATGACTCTTTGGCTGAACTTGTCCATGCTGCCCAACTTTCCTGAAGCGTTCCTGAAGCGTTCACTCCCCGAGAATGCGTTGGTCCCGCTCCTCATTCACTCTATTTGGAGTACCGGCTGCTGCTCGGTCCTCCAGTGCTGCTCCTTCCTCCCAATTAGAGAGTTGATTTAGGCGTGACTCACAGGCTAAGGGACAAGAAATGTTAGAGTCGATGCCTTGTGAAGGATGTAGTGAAAATACCCCGAATCTTGTACTGAGAGGCCTGGGTTCAATTCACAGCTTGTGCAGGTGTGTGTAATAACAACTTTGAACAGGCTTATTAGGAAAAACAAGGGAAGTCAGGAACAGAATTAAAATGATAGAAAATGCATGCAATGTGGTGGGGCTCTCAATGTCAGATGATTTTAGTCTTTAGCAAGTGTTTCAGGGCCCCTGAACAGACGGTTGCACACCGAGTGCATAACCAGATACCATGATTGTGGGGCAAAGTGTTGTGGTGGGATATAGAGGTGCTTTTGTGGAAGGTGCTCGATTTTGGAGGTGAAAATATGTGAGAAGGTTTTGTATGGAGCTACCTGTTCCACACCTGTTTCAGCGTCGTATTATTGCCCTAGCTCTACCTCATATATGTTTGGTAGAGATCAGTGACATTTCGTAAGCCCACAATACAAGATCTGTCAATCAGGTTAAGACAGTAGAAATCTCTTGTAGCACTATAGTCACAGAACAATACAGCTCAGAACAGGTCCTTTGGTCCTTGATGTTGTGACAAGCTGTTAACTATTCTCAGCTCGTCACTCTATACTATCCCAAAATCACCCATGTGCTTAACTAAAGGATTGTTTAAATCGACCTAAATTGGCTGAGTTAACTTCATTGGTAGGGAGTGCATTCCACGCCCTAACTGCTCTCTGACGCAAGAACCTGTCTCTAACATCTGTCTTAAATCTGTCACCCCTCAATTTGTAGTTATGATCCCTTGTGCACACTGATATCATCATCCTCGGAAAAAAGACTTTCACTGTCTACCCTATCTAAGCCTCAGATAATCTTTTATGTCTCCATCAAATCTCCTCTTAGCCTTCTTGCTAATGAGAACAGGTACAAGTTTCTCAACCTTTCCTCATACGACCTTTCCTCCAGACCAGGCAACATCCTGGTAAATCTCCTCTGCACCTTTTCCAATGCTTCCACATCCTTCCCGAAACATGGGAGGCAGAACTGCACACAATATTCCAAGTGTGGCCGCACCAACGTTTTGTGTAGTTGCAGTATGATATTGCAGCTCCGGAACTCAATCCCTCTATGAATGAAACCTAACACACCTTATGCCTTCTTAAAGCACTATCCACCTGGGTGGCAACTTTCAGGGATCTATGTATATAGACTCCAATATCCCTCTGCACATCCACACTACTAAGACTCTTTTCATTAACCCAGTACTCTGCTTTTTTTGTTATTCTTCCCAAAGTGCATCACCTCCCATTTAGCTGCATTGAACTCCATTTGCCACCTCTCAGCCCAATTCTGCTGTTTATCCAAGTCCCCCTGCAACCTGTAACATTCTGCCACACTATCCACTACACCACCGACTTTTGAGTCGTCTGCAAATTTACTAATCCATCCACCTATGCCTGCGTCTAAGTCATTTACACAAATGACAAACTGCAGTAGTTGAAAAACAGATCCTTGTGGCACACCACGAGTAACCGGACTCCAGGCTGGATATTTTCCATCAACCACCACTCGCTCCCTTCCTTCAGAAAGCCAGTTTCTAAGCCAACCTCCTAAATCACCCTCAATTCTACGTCTCTGCATTTTCTCCAATTGCCTACCATGTGGAATCTTATCAAAGGCTTTCCTGAAGTCTGTGTGTACTACGTCAACTGCCCTACCCTCATATACATGCTTGATTGCATTTTCAAAAAATCAGTGAAGTTTGTGAGACACTACCTGTCCTTGATGAAACCACAGGACGCCCTGCAGGATTTTCAGACAACGCCATCCTCCCTGTGACATGAACGTGCTGGCGAAGATTCGGTTGTGAAGACGTGTCCCGTGTTTGCCAATATCACCATGGTCGAACTACCTACATTCTGTTGGCCGAACTGTGATTCCACTCAGAATCACAAATGTGTCACAAACCACCTTAGATGTGCTGGCTCTCCACAGAGGTAAATGTGTTTCTCTTTTGGTACCATTTTCTTGCCTTCTCCCTGTAACTCTGCACACTTTTACTTTCAACATAAATATCGAACTAGTTTTTAAAGAACTCGATTGAAACTGCGTCTTTGTCAATGTCAAGCAGTGATTTACAGACCCTAACCAATCCCTATGTGAAAACATTTCTCCTCATGTACATTTCTCTTCTTTTATTAATGAATTTAAAACACTGCCGAATCGTTCTCGACCCTTTCAGGCGTAGGGAGCATTCTCCCTTCCTTATTTCCTCCGTCTAAACCACTAATTTCTTGGAAAGGTTTAACAAGTCCAGCTTTCGTCCTTCTGCTCTCCAGGGAGACCTGTCCCAACGTTCGAAATGACCTTTATTGTTGGCAGTGACATTTGTTTCTTTGCTGCAATCGGGCAGCAGTGAACACCTGATCCCCAGCTGTCACAGATGAAGACAATCCAAGTGAAATCCTCACTCACTGAGAGTCTTCCCCATGGCCCTCAACTGCGGGGCTGCAGACTCTCTAACGCAGACGATAGGTTAACAATGGGACGTTGTTTCATCATCAGCCACTCTGTCCCAGAGACAGGAAGAGGGGCAGCATCAATGTGTGGCGTCACGCAAGCGCCGACTTAAGGTGTTCAGCCCATCGAGTCCATGGCGATTCTCTGTCGCTTGTGTGTCTCTGTGGTTATTCATAGTTGGTAATGTATGTCATAATACTGCGAAGCTGTGTCTGTATAGTAATGCGGTCTCCAACAAGTTGACCAATTATCACTCATGGCTTTTCATTTCACGGGGAGGACACTGCTGTGTGAAGCAGCGTGAGGAATAACTGCAGGGCGTCATGCGCATAGAGCACTCTGCAAATGATATATCACACCTTCTCCAGTTTAGTCCCAGCTCTGGCAAGTTATTTTGCGAATCAGATCAGAGCAGACCGACAGTGAACAGGAAAAGAGCTTCCAGAACTTCACAAGAGTGTTTTCTCAATTGTGTAAATTTCCCTGGCTTTTCAGTACGAAATATTCATTTCAGATACATTAAGAGAAAGGAAGCAGAAAGTGAAACAACATGCAATACGTGGAATGAATCTCTGTTACAGAGAAACACTGGCAGGGGCAGTACACACACTGAAAGCGGGAATGGTCAACGAGCAGAGGATGTTTTCAATCCATTAATCTGAGGGCTATGAGACGAATACGCTCCCCCTGGGCCGCTCTGTTAGCGCTGACCATAGAAGTTTCACACAGTCTTCAACTTTTCGTCTGGCGTGTGGCATGAACCACAGAGGACGATTACAAAAGGTCTTCACTAATACTCTGTGGCGCAGATGTATTTTGTCTGTGTCAATATAACCTGTCAGTAACTTTTTACATTCTGTTGGTTTAACTATGATTTTACTCAGAATCTCAAAACATGTCACAGTGCAAAGTGAGGCCATTCAGTCCGCCTTCGCTGTGCTGGCATCAAACATTAAGGAAATGTCGGGTGTAGGTTTGCTCGCTGAGCTGCAGGTCTGATATCCAGACCTTTTATTACCTGGCGAGGTAACATCATCAGTGGCGACCTCCAAGTGAAGCGAAGCTGTTGTCTCCTGCTTTCTATTTATATCTTTCTGTTGGATGGGGTTCCTGGGGTTTGTGGTGATGTCATTTCCTGTTCCTTTTCTGAGTGGTTGATACATGGTATCGAGATCTATGCATTTGTTTATGGCGTTGTGGTTGGAGTGCCAGGCCTCGAGGAACTCTCTGGCATGTCTTTGCTTAGCTTGACCCAGGATAGATGTGCTGTCCCAGTCGACATTGTGTTTTTTTTTTCATCCGTGTGTAGGGCTACGAGGGAGAGAGGATCGTGTCTTTTTGTGGCCAGCTAGTGTCATGTATCCTGGTGGCTAACTTTCTTCCTGTTTGTCCTACGTAGTGTTTGTGGCAGTCCTTGTATCGAATTTTGTAGACGACGTTAGTTTTGTCCATGGGTTGTACCGGGTCTTTTAAATTTGTTAGATTTTGTTTGAGAGAGTCGGTGGGTTTCTCTGTGACTAGGAAATGTCTGTGTGGTTCGACTGATTGACGTTATTTGATTGATTGATTGTCACATGAACCCGAGTACAGTAAAAACCTTTGTTTGCGATTGGTAAAGGCAGATCATAGGAATCAAAGGCATGCAGATCACACCATGAGAAAAACAAAACTTTGAACAGATTAAGGCTTTCAGTTACTCCATACAGGACGTGCACTCGGCAAAATCCACATTAACAGGATCATCATAATTTGAAGTTAGAGAATCCATTTCACCGCCGAGTAACGGCCGACAAGAAACGGCTGTTGTGTGTCTTTAAGCTTCGGTACATTGATCTGATCTCGATCTGATCACAATTATACTTTCTGAGTCAAACATGGAACTGCATGCAAAACTCCAGGGTTCAAGTGTAACTTCTCGCACTTGCATCACCCACCCGAGGCGATATCACACCCAAGACATACAAGCCAGACCGCAGCAGAAGCATGATCCATAAATCAGGTGAGTTTGCTTTTAAAAAAAAAACAATTCTGTTGCTTCGGAGTGAAGGTAGCACTTGAGTTTTAATAACAGTTCCTTGCCATTCTGAATTCTGATTCCCCGGAGGCAGTGTTAGCCACTTTACCCGCGAGTGGGCCCCCACAGTGGCAGCTGGATGAACTCATCTTTTCTTGGCAATCAGTGTCGTGGGAGAGCAATGTGAGTCCGCTCTTCAGCTTCCTATCAAACACGGGCTTGTGGAGCGCGGGAGGGGGCGAGGGGAGTTATGGAAATTCTGGAAAGTGGAACAAAATGGAGATCACGCATTCACAGGACCTCATCTCCTTTTGGGAACCTTGAGCAAATAACGCCATCGGAGATAAATAGGAATGTGTGGAACTGCAGGGAAAGAGAGAATCTCTCTCAGTCATCGGGAACAGTTTATGTGTCCTTCTCGAATTCACAGGAGGACTGTTCTGTCTGAATCAACATGGAATGTTACTGCAGCGAGTCCTGTCGCTCGGGCACATTGCACCTGATGTGTATAAGCGTTATCACGTTACCACCAGCTCAGAGAGTAGATTTCACAGCTCACATCATCCCAGAGTGACAGGGAACAGAAAAAGGCGATTCAGACCATCATCTTACCACCTGCTGGGGAGAAAATGGATGTGGTAGAGCAAACAGTCCCGACCAGTGCATGTTCCCAGCATTCAAATTCTTGGTCTGTGTGACAACAAAACGAGGAACCAGGAACTGATTGTCTTGCTTCTTAAAACAGGGGTGAAAATTTGCAGAACATAGATACATCTACCTGCTGTTAGTGCAATGATGAACAGCAGCTTACAGTTCACAGAGTGTGGTCTGACCTCTGGTTTATGGGCTCAGCACGCTCCAACTGGGACCCTCTGCTCACAGGATTTGAGCACAAACAAAGGAATGACTAAGTGACAAAACCTGTTGAAACGGATTCTGTGAGGAATTGAAAGCGATGGAATGAAAAGCCCCTTGAGAGCGGAATGCAACATTATCTGTGAAGAGATCGTTTTCCAGACTGGAGGAGGGTGGGCAGTGCTGTTTCCATAGATCAATATTAGGTTAGATAAACTGAATCCGCGTCGAATGTTATTGTAGGGAGCCCTGTCGCCGAGACCCACTGTTCTTTTTGTACAATGGTACAAAATCACGGACCTTTTGTGTAGAGGGGACAACTTCAAAATCCTTACTGAGGCAAAACGCACAACTGAGCGAAACAATAAAGCAACCATAGGAACTGGTGTGACGTGACGGGGTAAACCTCTTCTGCTCATGTAAACCAACAAGACAGAAATGATTCACCCGTGCTGTCTTCTGTTAAAATTCAACAGGCAAAGAACTAACACAATAATCACTACTTAAAGTTAAAAATAACAACTTGATTGTTTTTTATTGACAGAGAACAATCAACCTACAACTCCTTTCTCTAAACCATATGCTCTACAATACCTTCCCCAACTTCGACCCCCATAACTTTTACAAAAACATTCAAATTTAAAAACTTGCTAGTTGTCGAATCTTGTCTTTGTATCTTCCTCTGTAGATTTTTTTCTCCAGGTCGGTGTTGATGCTTTTTTTCTATGCAATCGATTTCTCCAGATAGGCACCTCTTGGAGATTTTACTAACATCCTACATCTGTTGGTCTTTTAGCTGCTCTCTTTGCTATTTTTTGCCGCTCTGGGTAATTATTCAAATTGTCCGATATTTGTCCCACACAACGTTGGATCATTTCATTGGTTTTAATATTGTAAAAATACCAAATTCAAACCTGATTGGGGCATAATTTAAACTGATTGTCCAAATTCGAATTTGTTTTTTGTATCCATGTAACACAGCTCTTAGTTGTTTCGAGCAAATGTTATGTTGTTGCCTTGTTCTGGACTCCTTGTGCTAGCCAGACATTTCAGCACCATTTAACGTACGTTAAACCCACAACTTCATGACACAGGCATTTGCTAAGACAGTCTATTTCGCTCAACATCGCTCTCTATCAATCTGATATCGGATGTGCCTGAGATTTGAACAATCTCTGGTGTATGTTAATCAAAACTGCCCTATTCTCATAACCTCAGATTTAACATGCCCCCTTACTTATGTCTAACAATATTAATTGATTTCTCACTGTGTTACCTCAGCACACGCTGAGAAGAAATGAAAATGAGAACAGCAGTCACCGTGTGACTGCGATTTGACCCAATGTTGCTACAGACAACAATTCAGCTGTAAGCGAAATAGCCCTCATCTTTCCTGTACAGTTAATGAGATTGCATTGCAAAGTGGTAAGTTTTAGTGAGTTGAATTAGACCCAACATCATTTCTCAGAACGAAATTTACTGGGATATAAAGACATGATGAAATACACGGGGTTTGGGGGGTTCAATTTGGTTAGGAAGGATATGGTCAGAGTTCCCTTGATACAATATCGTTAGAGACGACGGAAATGAGATTTACTGGGAGATAAAGACACGAGAAAAGAAAAGAAAGAGGTTTAATGGGATAGTGGAATAGATGAAGATTCATGAGACATAAATCAGGAATGACTGAGTTGTGTCCTAATGGAGGTTTTCTTGCGGATGTGAGGTTGGTAAGGGCAAATAAGAGGGAAATTACCTCGTTCAGGTCAGTGTATAACTAGAGGTTAGAGCTTCATAACCAGTGAGGAACGACAAAGATGTTTGCAGCAGGTACTTTTTATCCTGAGTTTTTGAAATCGGTGATGATTTTTCAGAAAGGAAAAAAACATTTTAGAAGATGATTCCAGCATATTTGAAAGGCCACATGCAGACACACAAGGCGCGAATTTAACCGGGGCAGGGATTCTGGGTTGCCTGGATGGGGAGGCGAAAGTGACACACTCACGAATTGTTTAGCGTTCATCAGAAAGAAATTGCATAACACCTGCAACTGAACATGTTAAGTATAAGAAGAGCTGGTGGTGTTGAAAGGTTCAGCAGCTGGTTCGACGTGAACTATTACAAAGTGTGAATGTACTGAGCTGCTTGTTTTAGCTTTGCATTAAATGGAAGCCGGTTAGCTCAGTCCGCTGGCTAACTGGTTTATGGTATAGAGTGAGACTAACAACGTGGGATTAATTGCCGCACTCTCTCAGGTTGCCATAAGCATCATCATCTCCACCACTCATGTGATCTGTAATACAGTTATTACTCTAGTGAGTAGGAATGGACCTGTCGATGTCAAACCATCTGTTGCCTTGAACATTTGGTCACAATGACCAGGAACGGGACTGAGTCCATTTAATACTCACTGATCTCCTCATTAAAAATCCAGCGACAAGACTCGTCCTTATTCCTGTTCGAACCCTCTGTTCTGCACAGCAGCAAAAATATTTGTCATGACGTTACCAGTATCACTGACAACATTCAGACTACACAAATAGATAAATCTAATTCCTTTCGAACGGTTTAATGAGCTGTGTGAGTTTGCAGCAAACAGGATGATATGAAACGAGTTGAACAGCCTTTTCAAGAATGTAATTCAGTGCAGTGTCAGAGATTTGAAAAAGGTCATCAAGCTAAAATATCACCTCTGTTTCTCGATCCACAGATGGATAGTTACCTGGGGAATATGTGCAGTTTTACAGTTAATAATTGATACCTTTCCCAAAGACAGAACAATCCCACAAATCAGAAACTGGAGTTTTAGATTAGATGCTGCTTTATTCGACATTATTCTTCAACTACGCTTCAGTCTGATGCTCCAATAATTCCTGATCAACGTCAGTAAAACCAGCGTTAGATAAGGATTGAAATTACAACTGCGGCATTTTAACACGCTGTTTAGTACCAAGCGCTGATCAGTTGTTCCACTGGAGCCGCCGGCAACAAGCCGATAACATGCCCTACTCGTACCTCTGGGACCTTCGACCCGCATGTTCTAATTTTGCTGTGGTTCTGAAGTTGAAGTTTAGGCAGAAGAGGAGGAACTGATATGGACCTGTGACTTTTCGAGCATCAGGTTCAGAAATGGGACACAGAAAAATGATGCACAAAATAGACTCGATTGAAAACTGGATTTCTGTCTATCGCTGCGTTGTTTACAGACAATGTCATATTGTCGCTGTCACAGGGCTTCTCATTCGGTCGGCTTCAATTTGGCGCAGGATTAGATTCAACGACACTTCACTAACTTCCTTCTGCAAGGTCCTACAGACAACATGAAACGTACTGCACTCATCATCAATCTTCACCATGGCTACATCCAAGGACATGATGCACAGTTTTCATCAATACTGAAGATATAAGAATGTCATGCAAGATTAAATTGAATTTCAGTTTAAATTATAAAATGATAAGAATCCAGAGTAAGATACTGAATTTCCCAAATTCATGATTATTACCATGGCCAGAACTCTAGCCAGGCAAAGGCGAAATCTGTCCCTGAATCCCCAATACCTGCATGGCCGTTTGCTTCATGTGCCCAGTTGGAAATCTGTGTGAAGGACCATGCAGTCTGACAGATCGCCTGGGAGAATCCTCCACTGTCTGATCTAAAGCTACAACAAGAGCTGTGCATTCCAGCTGTAAGAGCAGTGGGTTAAAGGGGAAGACCTTGGTATTCCATGGTGTAGATTCACAGGGTCCTCATCATGTTATTGTTTAAAACCCTCTGTCAGAAACAGCACAGACACAGAGGAACAGGAGGGGGCCATTTCGATCGCCAGCGCTACCCTGCCATTTGTTATCATCATGGCTGACCGAACACGTCAATGTCTTTTACCAGCCCATCCAATAAAACCTGTTCCCCAAAGGAAAAAAAGACACTGAATAAACCGAAAAACTCTGCAACTGTGGGAGGGAAATGTGTTTAGAGACAGTGGGCTTCTGCAGTGTGTATTGTGAATGCGAAGCCGATTCTGGGCTGATCATGTTTCAAGTGATATGATTCCCTCAAAATTCACCATCCAGAAAGTGAGGAATCTTCTCTGGTCAGTAGCAGGGAGGAGAAGTCCAGACGATGGGAACTGATGATGAATCAGCAGAACAATCATTGATTCAGCAGAAATCTGAACTAAACTCCGATTCTGGTGGGACTCAAACCCACAAAATTTGAATCCCAATCTGAAAAATGCAGTAGAGTCCAACACGTCTTTCACTGTGCCACAGAGCTGTACTAGCCTACATTTTACTGCACCCAGAGTTATGGTGTTCAAGAATTTCATCAAACATCTGTTTATCCTCGCCCCAGTTTCCAGTACCTGGTCCTTATCCATGCATGCTCTAGCTCCTCAAGTGTTCGGCTAAATACGCCTGAAGTGTTCTGATGACTCTTCGCTTTACCACACGTTCAAAAGTGACTTCGAGACAAACAACACTCTCAGGATGTAAACATTCTTCCTAAATATTCCATGAACATCCTCTCTCTCGCGTTTCATTTATATCCCTGGTTATTAACCCTTCCCATAAGAAGTTTGTTCCTGTCACACATATCTATCCCTTTATGTGCACGTTAATCAATTTCTGTCTCAGCTTTCTCCACTCTCAGATGAAGAGCCCCAGTTTAGCTCATCTATCTTTGCATTGGCGAGAGTGTAGTGCTTTCAAAGCACAACAAGTCAGGCAGCATCCGAGGCGCAAGAGAATCGATGTTACGGGCATAACCCCTTCATCAGGAATGAGACTTTTGAGTCGGGGTTGAGGGAGGGGAATAGGATTGGTTGTCAGGTAGCTGGGAAAGCGACAGGTGGATGAAGGTGCTGGAGAATGTGATAGTTCGGGGGGGTGGGTTAAAATTGATGGCCGGATACAGAGAGCATCGCCGAGTTGGAGGCTTTGCACTGGGATAATGTAGGGGTAGGTGAAATGACCCGTGTAGTTGCAGAGTCCTAAGGTGGAATATGAGACGTTCTTCCTCCAGGCATCGGCTGGTAATGCAATGGCGGTGGCTTGCACCCGAAGCATCGGTTCCTCAGATTATGTCTGACGTGCTGTGCTTTTCCAGCTTACCTTCTCGACTCTGAGCTCCAGCACCTGCAGCCATCACTTTCGCTTATCTTTGCAGGGGGAATGGTCGAGCTCAGATACCACCTTGGTAAATCTCCTCTGACCACCATCCCGTGCAAACACACGTTTCCTGAAGGCTGGCGATCAGAACTGAATAAAGTTATCCAAAGGAAAAGCAGAAATATCTGAACAAAATCAGCTGGTCTAGTGCATCCTGGGATAGATTTTCGAGCCAAACGATCCGCCTTTGAAACGAATGGTATGTGTGTGTGGGGCAAGAACGTGAAAGAAGGTGCACAGGGCCTAAAATGATTGAACTCGATACTGGGTATTGAAGATTGCACGGTCTCTCAGCAGGAAATGACTTACCACTCTTCCCACTTGCTCTGTGATATGCGGGAGCTGTGCAGCAGATCAAACTGAAATGAAGGCATGGGAACACAGTGGGATGTTGCAGTGACAGGAACCTGGAAGCTCAGGGTCTTTTTTTGCTTGCAGACAGAATGTAGGTATATTCACTTTTGTCACCTGTGCTGTTTTTCTCTCCCCAGTCTAGATGAGATCAGATTGTGAGCAGGAAATGCAGTTTACTAAATTGAGTGATGAGCACATAAATCATTGGAACCTTACACAATGAAGAGAGGCATCGTAAGCGAGCAGCATTACACATTCTGGGATTTCGTGGAATGGTGCCAGATGGGCAAGGCCTGGGGGGGGGGGGGGGGGCGGGGGGCGGATTCTGGATTAGCAGTGCTGGAAGAGCAGAGCAGTTCAGGCAGCATCCGAGGAGCAGTAAAATCGACGTTTCGGGCAAAAGCCCCTCATCAGGAATACAGGCACAGAGCCTGAAGGGTGGAGAGATAAGTGAGAGGAGGTGGGGGTGGGGAGAAAGTAGCATAGAGTACAATGGGTGAGTGGGGGAGGGGATGAAGATAGGTAGGGGTGTGGAGTGGATAGGTGGAAAAGAAGATAGGCAATTAGGACAAGACATGGGGACAGTGCTGAGCTGGAAGTTTGGAACTAGGGTGAGGTGGGGGAAGGGGAAATGAGGAAACTGTTGAAGTCCACATTGATGTCCTGGAGTTGAAGTGTTCAGAGGTGGAAAATGAGGCGTTCTTCCTCCAGGCGTCTGGTGGTGAGGGAGCGGCGGTGAAGGAGGCCCAGGACCTCCATGTCCTGGGCAGAGTGGGAGGGGGAGTTGAAATGTTGGGCCACAGGGAGGTGTGGTTGATTGGTGCTGGGGGCCCCTGAGATGTTCCTTAAAACACTCTGTTAGGAGGCGTCCAGTCTCCCCAATGTAGAGGAGAACGTATCGGGAGCAACGGATACAATAAATGATATTGGTGGATGTGCAGGTAAAACTTTGATGGATGTGGAAGGCTCCTTTAGGGCCTTGGATGGAGGTGAGGGAGGTGGTGTGGTCGCAGGTTTTGCAATTCCTGCAGTGGCAGGGGAAGGTGCCAGGATGGGAGGGTGGGTTGTAGGGGGACGTGGACCTGACCAGGTAGTCACGCAGGGAACGGTCTTTGTGGAAGGCGGAAAGGGGTGGGGAGGGAAATATATCCCTGGTGGTGGGGTCTGTTTGGAGGTGGCAGAAATGTCGGTGGATAACTTGGTTTATGCGAAGGTCAGGAGGGTAGAATGTGAGCACCGGGGTCTTCTGTCCTTGTTACGGTTGGAGGGGTGGGCACTGAGTGCGGAGGTGCGGGTTGAGGACGAGATGCATTGGAGGGCATCTTTAAACACGTAGGAAGGGAAATTGCGGTCTCTAAAGAGAGATGCCATCTGGTGTGTTCTGTGGTGGAACTGGTCCTCCTGGGAGCAGATACAGGGGAGGAATTGGGAATATGGGATGGCATTTTTGCAGGAGGTAGTGTGGGAAGAGTTGTAATCCAGGTAGCTGTGGGAGTCGGTGGGTTTGTCAAAAATGTCAGTGCCAAGTTGATCGTCATTAATGGAGATGGAGAGGTCCAGGAAGGGGACGGAGGTATCAGAGACGTTCCAGGTAAATTTAAGATCGGGGTGGAATGTGTTGGTGAAGTTGATGAATTGCTCAACCTCCTCTCGGCAGCATGAGGTGATGCCAATGCAGTCTTCAATGTAGCGGAGGAAGAGGTGGGGAGTGGTGCTGTTGTAAATACAGAAGATCGACTGTTCTACGTAGCCAACAAAGAGACAGACATAGCTGGGGCCCATACGTGTGCCCATGGCTACTCCTTTGGTCTAGAGGGAGTGGGAGGATTTGAAGGAGAAAGTGTTAAGGTTGAGGACCAGTTCGGCCAAACGAATGAGAGTGTCAGTGGAAGGGTACTGTTGGGGACATCGGGAGAGGAAGGAATGGAGGGCTTGGAGGCCCTGGTCATGGCGGATGGAAGTGTAGAGGGATTGGATATCCATGGTGAAGATGAGGTGTTGGGGGCCGGGCAAACAGAAATCTTGGAGGAGGTGGAGGTCGTGGGTGGTGTCTTGAACATACGTGGGGAGTTCCTAGATAGGGGGGATAGGACAGTGTCAAGGTAGGTGGAGATGAGACAATGGGTCGGCTGGAGTGGTCAGGCTTCTGGATCTTGGGAAGGAGTTAGAATCGGGCGGTGCAGGGTTCCTGGACTATGAGGTTGGAAGCTGTGGTTGGCAGATCTCCTGAGGTGATGAGGCTCTGTATGGTCTGGGAGATGACGGTTTGGTGATAGGGGTGGGGTCATGGTCAAGGGAGCGGAAGGAGGAGGTGTCTTCAAGTTGGCATCTGACTTCAGCAGCGCAGCGGTCAGTGCGCCAAACTACCACTGCATCCCCTTTGATTAGATTAGATTAGATTACTAGTGTGGAAACAGGCCCTTCGGCCCAACAAGTCCACAACGCCCCGCCGAAGCGCAACCCACCCATACCCCTGCATTTACCTCTTACCTAACACTACGGGCAATTTAGCATGGCCAATTCACCTTACCTGCACATCTTTGGACTGTGGGAGGAAACCGGAGCACCCGGAGGAAACCCATGCAGACACGGGGAGAATGTGCAAACTCCACACAGTCAGTCACCTGAGGCGGGAATTGAACCCGGGTCTCTGGCGCTGTGAGGTAGCAGTGCTAACCACTGTGCCACCGTGCCGCCCCTTATCTGCTGGTTTGATGGTGAGGTTTGAATTGGAGCAGAGGGAGTGGAGTGCTGTGCGTCACGATGGTGAGAGTTTGGAGTGGGGGAGGGGGTAGACAGGTTGAGGTAGTTAATGTCTCAGCGGCAGTTGGAAATGTAGACATCTAGGCCAGTGAATAGGCCAGCACGGGGTATCCAGGTGGATGGAGTGTGTTGGAGGCTGGCAAAGGGGTCCTGGGAAGGTGGGCGGGAGTCCTGATTGTAAAACTGAGCACGGAGGTAGCAGAAGTGTTTGACATCACAGCGTATATTAAATTCATTGATGCGTGGATGGACGGGGATAAACGTGAGGTGCTCTTGTCTTGGAGATAATCCTGATAGACAGCCTCCATTCAAAGCCATAAACCACAGAGTTCTTTTTCCAGTCACACTGACATTTGTAATAATCAACCACAGACGGAATGCACACCTTTCCTTCCACAAGAAAAAGTCAATGATATTCAGATGGCACAAGAATTAAGATTAGATGTAAGGTTTTGAGACAGCGGGAGATGAGCAAGTGTGTCTGCTGACTGCATTGGTTGGAAATATTCAGAACATGCTGCCTGTTATAGTGATGTAAGTAGAGAAGATCAATGATTGATAAAAACAATGATAAGAGGTCTGAGGGAAAAGAACTTGCTGAGTGTAGGGGACATATGTGGCATGAGAATTTGGGATTCTGCTACAGAGAGCCAGCTTGGATTTGATGGGCCTCTTTTTGTGGTATAATGCATTTTATTTGGACTTGCTTAACCTGCTCTGGTCTCTTGCCTTCATGGGGTTAAATTATCATTGAGGTAAATCTGCTCAGTTTTCCTTCTCAGACCAATACAGGCTGTCCTTCCACAGCAGGAGATAATGTTTACTGCTTTATGCTGAGTTGTTGGTTGGAGGGGGCGGGCAGTTCGGGTACACTGAACTGAACACCTGCTCCAGGATGGTCTACCCAGGATTGTAAATATCTCAGAACATCTACAGCCACACCAATACCTGAAATGCTTTCTGACAGATTGAGGAAATGAACAATGGTTCCTTCCACAGTTATCAGGGCGATGACATCTATATCCTGGTGCAAGGAGTTACGACATAATACCTGTTTGGAATCTGCAAATCCATCCCATTTCATAGAGACGTATCTTGAACTGTCCCAATCCTATGAAGGGCTGGGTCAAAGGATTCAGGCAAAACCACATCCAGCTCTGACAGTCATTCTGTTTATCAGTGTCAAAAAGTGTAGTGCTGGAAAAGCACAGTCGGTCAGGCAGCATGTGAGGAGCAGGAGAATCGATGTTTCAGGCGTAAACCCTTCCTCAGGAATGGGGGGACACGGGGTTTCCACAGCCGCTAACAGATCATTGGAACCAAATTATCAAAAGGTTTTCAACAGGAAACAGCAGCATTCAGACTGGGAAGTATCACACCTACACGGTGTGTGTAAGAGTCTGCCAGCATTTATCTGAAATGGCAAAACACCAGTGCAGCCACACCAGGGAGAGACTGGAAATGTGGGGAATGCCAGAAGGGAATTCTTTACCTATCCCACCGGGAAACCAGTCAGACTGGGGAGAAACTATTCACCTGCTCTGTGTGTCGGGTGGAGGGATTCCCTCAGGCATCCATCCTACTGAAACATCAGGGAATTTACTCATAACCACAGGAGAAGGATATTTTTTCTCTTGTTCACACCAAGGAGTGAACAATAATTTTGGCAGTTGTAATGTTCATAAAGTTTTGTATATAGCGAACTAAGTTTTGGAAATGTTCACAACATTGTTGAACATGCACAGATTCACACTGGGTAGAGAGTTTTAATTTCCTTTATTCATTCACAGGATGAGGGTGTCGCTGGCCCGGCAGCATTTACTGCCCATCTCTAATTGCCCAGAGCGCAAGTAAGAGTTAACCACATTGCTGTGGGTCTGAGGTCACAATGTAGGCCAGACCAGGTAAGGATGGCAGCTTCCTTCCTGAAAGGGCATTCGTGAACCAGATGGGTTTTTCTGACAATCGATTAATGGCCACCATTAGATTCTGAAATTCCAGAGGTTTTTTATTGAATTCAAATTCCCCCAAGTGCTGCAGCAGGCTTTGAACCCAGGTCATCAGAACTTTACCTGGGACTTTCGATTAACTGTCTCTCGACAATACCACTCGACCAATACTTCCCCACATCACTGTCTATCTGCACAGAGTGAACAGTGATTTTCTGGTTCATCAGGACTCATTAATCATGCATAAGTTTGCTGAATGATTACAGGAGTTTGAATGTTGATGGGCTATTAACATCCATCTCGGAACCGTGTATTCTCGGGTTTGTTTCTGATGATGATTGGAAACAGTGTCAGTTTTGTTATCTTTTGTGAATAAAAACAGTTTCAATTAGCTTTCTGTTAAATGCATGGCAATCAAGTCGATCACATAACTGTCAGGCAGATTCGTTTATTTTGAAGGGCTCTTTATCTCCCCAACCTCCTCCATCCTCACCTCCAACAATACAATAATCTCACAGAGTCCCTTTGTGACTATGAAGGAGACAATCTGATCAGCTGCTTCTTTCCCTACTCCTATGTCAAGTTGGCTCTTAATCTCCCCTTGCTGCAGTTGTGATCCTGTATCATTGTATAGTGATGGTCCTTCATTTCATTTCTTGGCCTATCAGTGTTCATGATACTGCATGTAGCTTCTTGTATGTAGGGCCTACAGTATAAGGGTTTCGCTCTTTACTTCCATTAATAGCAGTAGAATTGTACGCCAACAAAATTTGCAGAATCACGGCCCAGCATATCCCCCAACTTGCCTCTTACCATCAAACCAGAGGATCAATCCTCAATCCTCAATCAACTGTGAGAATTCAGGAGGGCATGCTAGTAACAGCAGCATGAATACCTAAAAATGAGCTGTTAACCTGATGAAGTTACCAAAGAGGATTACTTGTATTCCAAACAGCACAAGCAGCAAGTCATAGACAGAGCAAAGCAATTCGGGAAACAACAGAACAGATCTAAGATCTCTGTCCATCCACATCCAGTTGTGATTGAAGTCAAAGCACAGCTGGAGTTCTGAGGACAGTTCTCTGCAAGATATTAATCAACAAGAATGTCAGTCTGGATTAATTAGCATAAAACCCAAGTCCATTTGATATTGATACAATTACAATAAGTGTTCAATTCACCAGATGTAGCTGAAGGTAAAGATAATCTTCAAGTGATTGAAACAGTGAATACACCTGAATAATTGTTCATCAAATTAAACCCTGTTGTTTTTAGATAGCAATAATTTTAAAGAGATTTTAAGAAGTAAGGTGACTTGAGTATAATGAAAGAAGTTAATTGGTGGGTAGCTGATAATCTTGTTTAAATCTGAAGTTAATTTAGGATTAGTTAACAATAAACACATGGTAGGGAATCCCAGTCCCATGGAGTGCACATCCATTTCCATGCGGGAAAACCAGGATACTTCTTGTGTCAGCGACAACCACAAGAACATGGAGGTGACACTAGAAATGTCAGGAACACTAGTCTGACCACGGCTAAAGTCCTGCACTCACTCCTAGTCCCCACATTCCAGGGTTGTTGTGTTCTGACCAGAGAGGGTACAGACGAGATTGATCAGATTGTTACTCCGATTGGACAAATTCTGCTCTGACAAAAGATTGGATAGGCTGGGGGTGGGGAGTGTATCCAAGGAAGATGTGCTGAGATTTAATTGAAGTAATAAAATGCTGAGGAATCCAGGTGAAGTGGAAAGAAAGCAGTCATTCATTAACAGAGCTGTCAGGAACTGAAGGTTTTAGATTGAAGTTAATTCTCAGAAAAAAAGAGGAAGGGAGAATTCATTTCCCTCAGAGATGGTGGAAAGCAGGAACTCACTGATGGGCTGATAGAGGCAGTAACATACATCACATTAGAATAAAAGGATATGGATGTAACTGAGATGCTGGAATGTGCAGGGCTATGGACTAAAGTCTGCAGAATGGGATCAATGCGATTTATTTGACATTTCTCCAATTTGAGAAGTTAAACCTCATCTGACCTGAATTCCAAATGTCACAATAAAATCATCAGAGAGTTAAAGCACAAATCGAGGCCACTTGGCCGATCCTGTATGTGTTGGATATCAGAGAACTACCCCAGCTTTACGGCGTTCTGTACTCACCAATGAGAGCAAAAAATTCAGACTGTGAACTCTGCCCTCTCTGTTGTTATAATCTTTTTTCTCAATGTATATCTTTGACAGCTGCACACCTTGTTTCCTTGTTTCTTTCCCAGCCCTAATTCTATCCCCCGTGGCCTTGAGGGACTACCATTTCTGCTGTTCAATCTCTCCTGCCTTCCCCCGTGTGACAGACTGTCTTTTTGTCCTTGTCTCACCCCCACCTTACTCACAACCTGTAACATTTCTGATGGTTCCCAGATCTCTGTAACTTACACTGCACCCCCTGGATTAGTGGCTCGAGTTTTGAATTCTCTTCCTCTAGAGATAATTGGAAATCTTTCTGGTTGCAATGCCCCCCAGATTTTATTTTGAAAAATACAGCATTTGCATTAGACAAAAGTATTTGTGAGCCTTCATCCACAATTCCGAGCATTTGGATGTAATCTGTGACCCTCCCACAGATGTGCAGGTTTGCTCTATAAGCCATGCTAACATGGTCTGTGTTGTACATTTTAGGTGGGTTGGGTTAGCCATGGTTAATGTGGGGTTATGGGGGTAGAGTGAGACAGCAGGTCATTGCTGACTCGATGGACCGAATAGCCTGTTTGTGTGCCTAAGGGATTGTGTGACTGTAACTAGCTTTGATTGTCGTCACGTTTTCCTCATGCCAGGTTCATTCAGCTCAGGTACACACACTGCCTTTGTGTTTCTGTGGGTTCTCACTCATTCCATTCCTTTTGTTTTACAGCAATTTCACACTGTACGTGAGGGTGAGAATGAATTTGTAAATACAAATACTCCAACCGAAATTCCTCACAGATCAGGAACTGTTTCTGCTGATGGCATCACTCACAAGGATCAGGAAAATAAAGTTTCAGTCACAAATTCTACAGGAACATGGAGGTTATGATCACAAGGAAAGGCTAGACAACCTAAAACAATTTCCCCAAGAAAAGAGGAGGTTGAGAGACAGCCTAATACAAATAGGAAGCTTTGTGCCTGCGTTTTCAGAGATTTGAGGTTGAAATCATTGGCTGGAAACATGTTATCTTACCCCAGGTCATCAAAGGTCCTATCTAAATGTGTATTCTGCTTTATGTCTATCTAACTGAGTTAACAATCAGATGGATAGATCAGTCTCTGAGTGTTTTCCCAAATCCCTGATTGAATCTGCCTCCCCCACAAACTCAGGTGCCTCACCACTCACTGGGTCACGGAGAAACTCTGCCGTTACAATGAGAACTGTCTCTGCTGTCACCGCTCCTTGTACCCGCCTAATCCCCACTTCCCTTTATTAAATCCCAGCTGCCTCTAGTCCACCCAAATTGGCATGTTGAAGAGCATGACAGGAGAATGGATTGCAACCAAGAGTTCAATAGCCAGAATAAGAGAGGAAGAAGGAAATAAACGGGCTTTGTGGATCCCAGGGGATACAGACTCCAGGATCAGTCCTTGTGGGCATTCCCGCAGTAATACGAGACAGCATTTCATGATGAGAGTTAAACCCGGGTGGTAGGAGAGGGAGCCACTGAACATTAGCAGGTTTAGTTCAAACACAGGAGGTTTGTTCATCAGTAACAGTGTGTTAGACATGGAGGTGAAGTGAACAGTGAGGGGAAATTTTACCACAAGCTGACGATGGATAACTTCCATCGGAACAGGAAGAGGCCATTTAGCCCCTTAACCCTGCTCTGCCATTCATGATCATCATAACTGATGTGTGTCCTGACGTAGGATTTTCAAAACCCTCTAACTTCATCAATAAACCCCTCTGCAACAGACAAGATGAGTACTGGAAAACTAAACATCTGAAAATGCTGGAAAATCAGAAGCAAAAACAGAAATTGCTGAAAAGATTCAGCAGGTCTGGCAGCATCTGTGTAGAGTGAACCTTTCGGGTCTGGTGACTGATCAGGTGACCAGCTGCAGCTGAGCATTCTGCCTTTCCTGCAACACTCTCTGGAACAGGTTCTGGTCCGACCGGAATGAGATTGGGCTCAATTATAATTAGGAATTCACTTACCCCTCCCAGTGGGACATTCACTGACACAGTCACACTGGGGAGAGGCGGTTCACCTGCCTCACATATGGGAAGGGATTTACTCGATCTTGCAATATGCTGAGGCATCAGAGGGGGCACAATGGATTTCGATTCTTCACCTGCTCCATGTATGAGAAAGGATTCATTCAAATCTCTTACTAGTGGAGACATTAGTGCATTCCCACCGGGGAGAGGCCATTCACCTGCTCAGTGTGTAGGAAGGGATTCACTCAGTGACCTGCTGAAACACCAGCAATCTCACTCTGGGGAAAGGTCATTCACTTGCTCCCAGTGTGGGGAGAGATTCACTCAAATGTAGCACCTGCTGAGACGCCAGTGAGCCCACACAGGGGAGAGGCCATTCAGATGGTCAGTGTGTGGGAAGGGATTCAGTGATTCATCCTGCTTCCCTGAGACCCCAGTGAGCCCACACAGGGGGGAGAGGCCATTCAGATGGTCAGTGTGTGAGAAGGGATTCAGTGATTTATCCTGCTTCCCTGAGACCCCAGTGAGCCCACACAGGGGAGAGGCCATTCAGATGTTGTGTGTGTGAGAATGGAGTCAGTGACTCATCCTGCTCCCTAACACTGGGTAGGAATTGTTTCCCTCTCTGTGTGACAAGGGATTTGCACAGACTTCAGCACGACTGAGAGACTAGTAAATGCACACAGGGAAGTGATCATCTACCTGTTCCATGTGGGATAGAGTTCACACGTCACTGCGGGACTCTGATTCTGGAGTTACTGAACATCAGAGTCAGGACTGGACCTTGTACATGATGACACTGTTGGAGTATTGATGTTGTTGTTAATCACATGAATTGGGCTGGAGTTGACTGAATTTATATTGCCACTTTCTGAACCTCAGGGTGTCTCTCTGGGCAGTAAGTCTCAACAAACAGCAATGTGACAATGAGCAGGGATCATCTGTTTTGATATAAATTATGATCGTAGCACGGCTGCTTCACAGCACCAGGTACAAGGTTGGAGTCCAGCCTTGGTCAACACACTGTGTGGAGTTCCCACATTCTCCCCAGGATAGTGTGGGTCCCCTCCAGGTGCTCTGGTTTCCTCCCACAGTCCAAAGTTGTGCAGGTTAGGTGGACCACTTATGCTGAATTCTCCACAGTGTCCAAGAATGTGCAGACTAGGTGGATCAGCCATGGGAAATGCAGTGTTACAGGGATGGAGTGCTCTGGGCGTGATGTTCTTCGGATGATCGGTGGGGTTTGATGGGCCAATGCTCTCCTTCCGCACTGTAGGGATTCTATTCTACGATTGAGGATAATGGCGATGCAGCACGGTGTCCTTGGAGAAGGAGCATGTGGTGTATATCAATGCTCTCGATTCCTTGAGATAGAGGTGGGCACCGCAGGGGATACAGCGCTTCGTCTCCACCGCTTCCCCCTCACCTTCAACTCTACTTTGATTTAGTCCCTTCCCACTCTGTCACTTGTGACGGTTTGCTTTGCCCATAATGGGCTTTGTTTGTAAATATTCAACTGATCACACTGGTGTGCTTCTGCCGGTGATTATATGTTAACAAAAAACAAAATAATGGAATAATGATGTTGATGCTGGGAAGGTTGCTCAGCTGTGTGTGATAACACTTCTGGGTAAGAGAAATGGGGAAAAAAGAATGCTTCACAGCTCACAGAATGAGAAATGAAAAAGAGTTAAATCAAACCAAAGGCTCAGATAGGGAGGGAAGGTCAGATCCTTCTGTGTTTCCCCTTGGTAGATTCCAAGCATTACAATGAGTTGGGGATGGAACTTGGTTCCACATGGGTGTGATGACACTTTAACGCACCGACAGATCAATACTACAAGCAGATGCATTCCTCCTCCAGCCAATCCAGTTTGAGTAACTGGAAAGTGGTGGTGTCCAGGAGTAGACAGGATTTTGTTCTCAAGTGAGTTTGAAATTTTAAAAAGCTGTTATATGCAGATAGTTTCGATTCTTTTAGTTTTATTTATTGTGGAATAAACTTGTACATTTGCTTTAAAAAAACAAATTCACAAACCTTGTGTTAAAAATAAATGTTAAATAACATCCATCAAACCATCCCTCACTGAAAACTGTTGTGGAGGTGCAATCTCCTGGAGAATCCCTGCCCACTTCTTCCTACCCGGGCTCCATGACTATATACATAGCTGGGAGATAGCAGCAGGAGGAGACCATTCAGCCTTTCAATCTTGCTCCACCATTCAATGGGAAACAGCTGACTACCCAGCTCAGTCTCCTGTTCCTGCTGTATTCCAATCCCCTTTGATGACTTTACCTCGAAGAACTATTTCTCAGTCCTCCTTGGGCTTCACTGCCTTTTGTTCCAGTGACGTTGCTGTGTTACTGTGTGGGTGTAGGCAGGGGTAATGTGATGGTGCTGCCTCCTGGAGGATACACTCAGCGTCCCTCATCATCCTGCAGTAACATCAACTGGGTTTCAGTAAATAGAGATAGAACCCATTTCCAGGATATGGGCATCACTGGCTCAGCCAGCATTTATTCCCCATCTCTCGTTACCCTTGAGAAGATGGTCATGAACTGCCATCTTGAACCACTCGCAGTCCATTTGGCACAGATAGACCGACAATGCTGTGAGGGGGAGTGTTGTAGGGATTTGTCTGAGTGATTCTCCATGTTTGGTTCTTATAATACTGGTTAACGTAATCACAATCTGCACATGATTTTGAGATTTCAGTCGGCACATCTTCATCATCTAGCACCCTGTATTAAGGAATATGTACAGATTAGAAATTCAGAACAGACTATTCCAGTTTCTCTCGAATATCTTTTTACCCTTTCTCCCCCGAAAGTTGTAATCCTCCAGTCCACTTACTCTCTCTCACCGTTCTGACTCTGCTACCCCCTAATGTACACCCTCCACATTCTCATGGAGTTACTGATAAACAGATCCATGCCACCAATTCCCTCCCTGGTTAGACTCTGCACCCTTTCTGGGTTCACTTCCTTTCCCTTTAGTTGCTGGAAGTCAATAATGTAACAGTAGAATGCAACAGACGGAAACAGAAAGGGAGGTGGCAGATCATGGACAGAAGAGGAACTTTCAGTCTGGGAGAACGGGTCAGATCCTTCTGTGTTTCCCCTTGTTCGACTCCAAGCATTACAATGAGTTGGGGATGGAACCTGATCCCACATGGATCTGACGACACTTTAACGCACCGACAGATCAATACGACAAGCAGATGCATTCCTCTTCCAGCCAATCACAGTGTGAAATACTTTCCGCGAGTAACCCTAAAGCACATGCTCCAAAATCGGCCCACAATGTGTACATGTGCAGTGCCGGGTTTCCCCTCACACGTGTCGTCCCTGCCTCAGGGATTGTGTGAGTTGTAGTCCCCATGAAGTCACTGGAGCCCTATCTCTGGAAAGTGTGGGCTGGATGTTGTTGTGTATAGAATCCCCATTCAGACACGCAGGACATATGGGCTGTCATTGGGTTTTACTGAGACATCTGCTTCCATAACCTGATTTCTGACATAAGCAACATAGATTCAACCAATTGTGGGGGTGGGGAGGTTAATGAGGCAAAGTCGATTTGTAGCAGAGGTGGCTCAGTGGATAGCACTGCTGCTTTAGAGCTTCAGGGACCTGGGTTTGATTACAGCCATAGGCGAATGGGTCGAGTTTACACATTCTCCCCATGTCTGCGTGGGTTGCTTCTGGGTGCTCCAGTTTCCTCCCACAGTCCAAAGATGTGCAGGTGAGGTGAATTGGCCATACTAAATTGCCATACATTTGCAGGTTAAGCCATTAGCCATTGCAAAAGCAGGGTTACAGGAACGAGGGGGTCTGAATGGGATGCTCATCATAGGTTTGGTGTGGAATCGATGAACGAATACCCTGTTTCTGCACTATAAGAACTCTACTCTATTCTCATGAGGAAGAACGTACTTGTCTCAATGTGTTGTGAATCTGTGGACTTCCCTATTCAAAGCGTGGTGGATGCCAGGGCAATGCGCAAATTTAATGAAGAGCTACAGATGTTTAAATCGCAATGAGTTGAAGGGTGAGAGAGAGCAGGCGGGAAAATCCAGCTGAGGCTGAGGTGAGCTCAATCATCACCGTATTAAATGGTGGAGCTGGTTCAAAGGGCTGCATTGCCTCTCCTGTGCCTAGTGCTTATCTTCTTACGGTTCAAACTTAGATAGTGAGGAAGTTTGTAGAAGATAATGATTTTGCAATTTTAAACTGAGAGGAGACAGTGATTTATGGTTTTAGACTGCGTAGTACATTCACAGCATTCAAAATTCTCTGTTGTGAATATCTATTCTATACTTTATTACAAAGCCAAGATCTCTGACAATGAAAACCAAAACACCCAGGTAACATCGCCTCCCCTCGTAATCTGATAAAAGACTTGTGAGAAGTCTGATTGACTTTATAACACAGATGGCTAGCTGGAAGATTAAATCCAATCCCAAGATCTTCTGCTTAAACAAAGTAGACTACAACAGGATGAGGCAGTAATTTTTCGAAGTGCTCAGCAAAATTATATATTAGTGAAAAGGAAGGACTGTAGGAAAAGGAGTAATCTGCCATTTGTGTCTAAGGAAATAAGGGAGGCTACCAAATTGAAACAGAAGGGATACAAATTGGCAAAGACCAAGGAGAAACTAGGAGATTAGAACAACTTTAAAGATCAACAAAAAGCTTGATGGGATTTTGACTGGGTCTACAAATGAGCAGCTATCCCCAGGGCAAGAATAGCAGTTTACATTGCTCGAGGGAACCTATTGCGTGGGGAACATATGGCCTATTTAATTGTTGAAGTACTTATCTGAAGAAGTCTGTCAGCATAGAGATGAACCTGATAAAGTTGAAAATTACATTGTGCTTGGAAAGCCAGTGCTTCCAAATAAACCTGTTGGACTATAGCCTAGTGTCGTGTGATTTTTAACTTTGTCCACCCCATTCCAAGACCGGCTCCTCCACATGAGAATCCTGACAGATAACCCCACCGAAACTGAAGCACCTGTCAAGTACTTGACTGAGCCACGGAGGTGTTGGGGAGGGGTGTGTTGTTTAAACACAAAGTGCTGAATTGAACTAGACGTTTTAAACTGCCGTTGCCACGGAGATAATCCTGACAACCAACCTCCATTCAAAGCCACAAAGCACTCGAACATGGACTTGGCTGTGTCTCAGTACTTTTCCAGTCACACTGACATTTGAAATATTCGCCCACGGACAGAATGCACACCTTTCCTTCCAGAGGAAAAGGCCAATGATATTCAGATCGGCATAGATCATGATAGTAAATATGATAGTAAATACTCTGATGAGAACCATTCTGCACACACTGGCCAAATCATATCTGGTTGAACTAAAATTAACCAAATTAGAACTCTAATTAGAGGCCCACCCTTGTCATTTTCCATAACAATCCTGACTATTCATAAGACTCTCATGTTATGGAGAGAGATAGGTGCGCACAGTTATGGAGAGAGATAGGTGCGCACAACAAGGAAGATTTTACAATTGGGGGAAGGGAAATTACGATGCTGTAAGACAGGATTTGAGGAGCATACGTTGGGAGCATAGGCTGTCAGGGAAGGATGTGGTGGAAATGTGGAACTTTTTCAAGGAGCAGATACGACGTGTCCTTGATATGTATGTACCGATCAGGCAGGAAAGAAAAGGTCGTGTGAGGGAGCCTTGGTTGACGAGGGAGGTTGAATGTCTAGTAAAGAGGAAGAAGGAGGCTTACGTAAGGTTGAGGAAACAGGGTTCAGACAGAGCAGTGGAGGGATAAAGGATAGCCAGAAGGGACCTGAAGAAAGGGATTAGGAGAGCTAAGAGAGGGCATGAAAAATCCTTGGCGAATAGGATCAAGGATAACCCCAAGGCATTCTATGCGTATGTGAGAAACCTGAGAATGACGAGAACGAGGGTAGGTCCGATCAAGGACAGTAGTGGGAGACTGTGTATTGAGTCGGAAGAGATAGGAGAGGTCTTGAACAAGTACTTTACTTCAGTATTTACGAACTAGAGGGACCATATTGTTGAAGAGGAGAGTGTGAAACGGACTGATAAGCTAGAAGAGATACTTGTTAGGAAGGAAGATGTGTTGGACATTTTGAACAACTTGAGGATAGACAAGTCCCCCAGGCCTGACTGGATATATCCTAGGATTATGTGGGAAGCAAGAGAGGAAATTGCAGTACCGTTGGCAATGATCTTCTCGTCTTCACTGGCAACGGGGGTGGTACCAGGGGACTGGAGAGTAGCGAATGTTGTGCCCCTGTTCAAAAAAGGGAATATGGATAACCCCGGGAATTACAGGCCAGTTAGTCTTACTTCTGTGTTAGGCAAAGTAATGGAAAGGGTACTGAGGGATAGGATTTACGAGTATCTGGAAAGACACTGCTTGATTATGGACAGCCAGCACGGATTTGTGAAGGGTAGGTCTTGCCTTACAAGTCTTATTCAATTCTTCGAGGAGGTGACCAAGCATGTAGATGAGGGTAGAGCAGTGGATGTAGTGTACATGGATTTTAGTAAGACATTTGATAAGGTTCCCCATGGTAGGCTTATGCGGAAAGTCAGGAGGCATGTGATAGAGGGAAATTTGGCCAATTGGATAGAAAACTGGCTAACCGGTCGAAGGCAGAGAGTGGTAGTAGATGGTAAATATTCAGCCTGGAGCCCATTTACAAGTGGAGTTCCGCAGGGTTCAGTTCTGGTTCCTCTGCTGTTTGTAATTTTTATTAATGACTTAGATGAGGGAGTCGAAGGGTGGGTCAGTAAATTTGCAGATGATACGAAGATTGGTGGAGTTGTGGATAGTGAGGAGGGCTGTTGTCGGCTGCAAATGGACTTAGTTATGGAGCAGAGCTGGGCTGAGGAGTGGCAGATGGAGTTCAACCCTGTCAAGTGTGAGGTGGTCCATTTTGGAAGAACAAATAAGAATGCGGAATACAGGGTTAATGGTAGGGTTCTTAGTCAGGTGGAGGAACAGAGGGATCTTGGGGTCTATGTACATAGATCTCTGAAGGTTGCCACTCAGGTGGATAGAGTTTGTAAGAAGGCCTATGGAGTATTTTCGTTCATTAGCAGAGGGATTGAATTCAAGAGTCGTGAAGTGATGTTGCAGCTGTACAGGACTTTGGTTAGGCCACAGTTGGAGTACTGTGTGCAGTTCTGGTCGCCTCACTTTAGGAAAGATGCGGAAGCTTTGGAGAGGGTGCAGAGAAGATTTACCAGGATGTTGCCTGGAATGGAGAGTAGGTCGTACGAGGATAGGTTGAGAGTTCTCGGCCTTTTCTCGTTGGAACGGCGAAGGATGAGGGGTGACTTGATAGAGGTTTATAAGATGATCAGAGGAATAGATAGAGTAGACAGTCAGAAACTTTTTCCCCTGGTACAACAGAGTGTTACAAGGGGACATAAATTTAAGGTGAAGGGTGGAAGGTATAGGGGAGAAGTCAGGGGTGGGTTCTTTACCCAGAGAGTGGTGGGGGCATGGAATGCGCTGCCCGTGGGAGTGGTAGAGTCAGAATCATTGGCGACCTTTAAGCGGCATTTGGATAGGTACATGGATGGGTGCTTAATCTAGGTTAGAAGTTCGGCACAACATAGTGGGCCGAAGGGCCTGTTCTGTGCTGTATTGTTCTATGTTCTATGTTCTAAGAGTTCTGGCAACTTGCTGCAAAATGCTCCCCTATTGATATTTTGACCACTCGTCAGGACACCAGGCAAAGGGCTATTCCTCTGGGTCGTGTCCTCAGAGGAAAGAAGAAAGGGAGCTGGCAATGACAAATTAATCCCACACAACCTACAGCCTCCCTCCCTGGCACTGACCCGCCCTGCACATACGCCAACAATTGGCCAGCACTGCGCCCGTGCACTGATCTCCCTTCCTACGGAACATGCTCTCGATCACACAGGAGCCTGGAGGATTGATATCAGCTGCTGCCCAATAGAGTGGAGGGGGCGGGGCTCGAGGACGGGAAATAATGGGATTGTAAACAATGAATGAATGTAGAGGACACTGGGGGATGGACAGGTCAGTGAGGGACAGTATCAGTGCAGCAGCAGGAGGGAATACTGGACAAATTGAGTAATGGGAGAGTCTGACAGGAGAGAAACTACAGGAAGGTTCTGTTTGGATACTCAGGCAGGGACAGCTGGGGGACAGTATGGCCTGGTGGCTTGGGCATGTTTTCCAATCAGCCTCTTCAAAGCCACTGTTACCAAACTCTGAACCCGATTCTCTTGCTCCAGAGGTAAGGACACTACCACCATTTCATGGCGGGCTAGTGGAAAGAAAGGAAGATTTTCTCAACCTCACTCACATGGAAACTCCATGAGTTCCTTGTACTTACTGTCTACGGTGGGGATGGAGGAGACAGAGCAGGTGGGAGGGAGTAGGGAGATAGGGACTGCCTTTCAAAAGGAACTCACCTGTATTGGTGTTATTCACAAGACTCAATACGCAGTCACAAACTCAAAGCTGGTGTACGTGAACGTTATCCAGAATATTAACTCTTATAACTGGGCGACGCAGACCCCAATGTACAGAGTTAAGTCCTGGATATCAATAACAGCCTTGTGCGTGGGAAATCATGTCTTATGAACTGGACTGAGTTTACTGAAGAAGTAACAAAGCGGATTGATGAGGACAGAGCGGTGAACATGATCTTCATGGACTTCAGTAAGGCATTCAACAAGGTTCCTCATGGGAGATTGGTTCGCAAGGTTAGATCTCATGGGATACTGGGAGAACTATCCATTTGAATATAGAACTGGTTCAAAGGTCGAAGACAGAGAGTGGTGGTGGAGTGATGCTTTTCAGGCTGGAGGCCTGTGATCAATGGAATGTCACAAAGATCGGTGCTGAATCCACTACTGTTTGCCATTTATATCAATGATTTGGACGAGAACATAAGATGTAATGTTAGCATGTTTGCAGATGACACCAAAATTGACAGTGTAGTGGACAGTGAAAAAGATTACCTCAGAGTACAATGGGATCTGGATCAGATGGGCGAATGGGCTGAGGCGTTCAGTTTACAAAACTGTGAGATGCTGCATTTTCGGAAAGCAAACCTGAGCAGGACTTTTGCAGTTAATAGTAACTTCCTAGTGAGTGTTGCGAAACAAAGAGACCTTGGAGTGCAGGTTCATAGTTCCTCGAAAGTAGAGTCACAGGTGGATAGGATAGTGAAGAAGGCAGTTGGTATGCTTTCCTTTATTGGTCAGAGAATGTAGTATAGGTGTTGGGATGTCATACTGTGGCTGTACAGGCAACATTGATTAGGCAACTTTTGAACTATTCCAGCAATTCTGGTCTCCTTCTTATCGGAAGGATGTTCTCAAACTTGAAAGGGGTCAGAAAAGAATTACAAGGATGTTGCCAGCGTTGGATAGGGTTTTTTTCCCTGCAGCGTCGGACGCTAAGGGGTGACCTTATAGAGATTTATAAAATCAGCCGGTCATGGGTAGGGCAAATAGACAAGGTCCTTTCCCTGTGGTTGGGGTATACAGAACTAGGGGAGAGAGAGGGGACAGTAGGCTGAGAGGGTGGGCTGAGGGTGGGGGATAAGAGAGGATGTGGGGATTGGGAGTGGTCGCACAGGTGAGGACAGAGATGGGGGCAGAGGAGGACAGGCAGAGGCAGGGGAGAATCAGAGAACGGGGAGAGGAACAGAGGGGGAGGGAAACAGAGAGGGGGGAACAGAGAGTTATTTTATGGATCGACAACTCAATGCTGTTCCTGTTTTCTCCTCCTCACTTTCAATCCCTCTGAAGAGCTCAGAACTGCATAGTTCCTGGAAAGTCAAGTTTCAGGGAGACTGGGTGCTGAAGACTGCATTTGGGACGCCTGCCTTTATTGGTCTGTGCACTCATCACTAAAGGGACCTGGGTCCGATTCCACTCTGTGTCGTGTTTGCACATTCTCCCTCTGTATGTTTGCACGGGCATCCTCTGGGAGCTCTGGTTTCCTCAAAAAATCCAAAGACGTGCAGTTTAGGTGGATTAACTGGGGGTAATGCTGGGTTACATGGTTCAGGTGGGATGCTATTCCGATGGTTGGTAAGGTCTCATGGGCTGAATGGGCTGCTTCCACACTGTATGGATTCTGTCACTGAGTATAAGAGTTAGGAGGTCACGTTATGGCTATACAGGGCATTGGTGAGGCCAGTTTTAGAATACGACATTCAATTCTAGTCTCCCTGACTTCAGGAAGATAGGACTCAGCCCCATAATAACAAGTTCCTGGGAAGTGTTGACGAACAAATACACTGTGCAGAGTTGTTTGATAGTTCCTTGAAAGTGGGGCTGAAGGTAGACAGGTCGGTGAAGGTGGTGTTTGGATGCTAGCTGTTATTGGGCAGTGCACTGAGTAGAGGAGTTGGGAGATCCTGGTTCGGTTGTACAGTTTATTGGCTCAGCCACTTTTGGAATGCCCAGACTGCTTTACATTCTAGTCTCCCTGTTATAGGAAAGATGTTGGGAAACCTGAAAAAGTCGAGAAAAGATTTATAAGGGTGCTGCCAGTATTGAAACATGTGAACCATAAGGAGGGGCAGAGGACATTTTGCCTGGAGTAGTGGACGTTGTGGGATGGCATTGTACAACGTCTTCAAAACTGCTATGTGTCCTGCAACTGTCACCGTTTCAGATGCTGCCAGACCTGCTGAGAATCTCCAGCAATTTTTTTTTGTTTGTTTTTATTTCAGATTTCCACGATTTTGCTGAGGCACTTAGAGTCATAGACATTTAAAAGGCTTCATATTTTGTCGTCTCTCACCCCTGGGATGGCAGGACTGATGGATGAAGAGGACTCAATCTTCGTTTAATTCTCCTTACCTTTGTCTTTCTGAGCTGTTGCCTGCATCACGAATACTCTTTCTCCCATTCCCTGACCTGAATCTGGCCCATCTAAGCCACTCTTTAGCTCTCAACCCCCTGCCAGACCAGTCACAATCTCACCAATGGAACTGGCAATCACCTCACCAAGAGATTTCTCCCAGCCCTGCCCAGGGGTAACCAGTCAGGCTGGTACAAGTCTCACCTACCCCAGAAATGGTCGCAGTGCCTGGAAAATCTAAACCCTTCTCTGGTACACCATTTCTCCAGCCACACATCCAGCTGATCTATCCTCTTGTTCCTGCTCTCACTAGCACATGGCACTGGGTGTAAGTCTGACATTATTACTTTTCATTTTAATATATCTCTGATTTTCCTTTATGCATATTTCAGGCCCTCATCCCTTTGTTTCGCGATGTCGTTGGTATCTGTGTGTTCCACAACCATTGGTTATTTACCCTCCAGCTGCAGAACTCACTGTAGCCACTCCATGCTATTACAGATCCTATCACCAGGGAGGTAACATACCATCCTTGATTCATGTCTGTGGCCACAGAAGTACCTGCCCTTACTCTGACCATTGATCCCTTGTCACTATACCCCTGCAACTATCTTTCCTCCTGTTTGGTGCAGCAGAACTATCTGTGGTGTCATGACCCTGGCTGTTGCTGATTTCCCCGAGAGGCCACCCCACCCATTCACCCCCAACAGAATTCCAACCGGTATACAGTATCTGTTTGAGAAGGGGATGATCAATGGGAACTCCTGCACTCCCTGTGCTGAGCATTTAACTTGATGTGATGGTCACCCATTCCCTTTGTGCCTGTGTAACCCTCACCTGCAGTGTGACGATATCACTAAATGTGCTGTCCATAATATTCTCAGTATCATAGATGGTCCACAGTGAGTCCACTCACAGCTCCAGGTCTGAAAAGCAGTTTCCCAGTAGCGCAGATGGATACACTTCCTACATACATAGCCGTCAGGGACACTGGAAGCGTCCCTTATTTCCCACATTGTGCAAGAGGAGCCCACCACGGGTCTGAAAGTTCCTGTCACAATGTCTCTCTAGATTCAGCTAGTTACTACCATTCAGAGAATTTTAACGAGCTTTCAACCTTCCTTCACTTCAAACATGTCCATTATAATCAATAGCCCCAATCTTTACTTAAGCTGATATATTATACTTTAAAAACTGTTAACAAATACTCCGCAGTATCGCTTACAAAATGGCTGTTCCCATTGGGACCATGTGAAATTCTGAATGGCCTGAACTAAAACTGAGTTTCAGCGCCACCTTCTCCCTGTCTCATCTCCCTCTGTTTTCACCTAACTCCAAAACATTCTCATTGAGCCAAGCAGCACTCAGTGTCAACATGGCCTTCAGCAATTTCTGGATGAACAGATAATTGTCAGAATCTGGAAAATTCCACGTGAATGGTTACTGGAATTTGAGTCCATAAGAAATTTTAATGGGAAAATTACAGGGAATTGAAAACAAGGAGTTCACAGGTTAAAGTCATGAAGTGGTTGACTGGCTCTAAACATCACAGTTCCTGCAAAGAGTCGAGGTGTAGTTTGGATAAATCTATATTCCCTCTCAGACCAATATCTCCTTCCCGGGCTGCACGACCCAGAACAGAGCACATACCCCAAAGGTGATCCAACCATGAATTTGTACATCTTTCTGCTATTTGTTTGACAAAAATATGAGAGTCTGGAATAGGGTGGTTCTGGAAAAGCACAGCAGTTCAGGCAGCATCTGAGGAGCAGGAAAATCGACGTTTCGGGCAAAAGCCCTTCATCAGGAATAGAGACAGGGTGCCTGCAGTGTGGAGAGATAAATGAGAGGGGGGTGGGGGTGGGGAGAACGTAGGAAAGAGTACAATAGGTGAGTGGGGTGATGCTGAAGGTGATGCAGAGAGGAGGGTGGAGTGGATAGGTGGAAAGGAAGATAGGCAGGTAGGACAAGTCATGGGACAGTGCTGAGCTGGAAGATTGGAACTGGGGTGAGGTGGGGGAAGGCGAAATGAGGAAACTGGTGAAGTCTACATTGATGCCCTGTGGTTTAAGTGTTCAAAGGCGGAAGATGAGGCGTTCTTCCTCCAGGCGTCGGGTGGTGAGGGAGCGGCTGTGAAGGAGGCCAAGGACCTCCATGTCATTGCTAAGTGGGAGGGGAGTTGAAATGTTGGGCCACAGGACATTGTTTTTACCTAAAAATTATGAGCTATTTTCGACAGACAGAACAGACAAACCTTTCTCGTTCCACAGTTAAATGCCAATGATATTCAGATCCTGATGACTCCGCTGACTGTAGAAACATGTTTTTGAGATGCCGGTCTCAATTATTCTCAATTAATATCTGATAAAAAAAATTCACAAGACAAAGCCCACAGTCAGTGCAAGATGAATATTAAAGACAAATATTTCCTTGGTATGTGTCTGATGTGTAAAGGCTCCTCTTCAAATCGCCCCGCCCCCACCCAGGAAGAGGACATGTCCATGCGCCTCACTGTACCTTGCCCCCAATAAAGATGGTGACCATAACCCAGGACCTATCATTGCCTCAGGGCTGCAGACATTTTCCCATTTGCTGCAAACGTGGGAGCAGGAGTTTCTAATTCAGGACTAGCGACCTGTACAGAGTGTAATGAAACTCCTCCCAGTCTAAACTGGTACATTTCATTTGGTTTCCGCTGCCACTTCCCCTTTCCCGTTTCCATCTCCTTCACACACCAAGGGTCATTCCGGTACCTGTGACCCTTCCTTAGATCCGATTGTAGGAATTCTAAATTTTCCCAGCCACCGTGTGGAAACTGGGCCATCAGCCCAACAAGCTCACACCCACCCTCCGATGATTATCCCACCCAAACCCATTCCCCGACCCTATTACTCTACATTTCCTCTGACTAATGCACCTAAACTATGCATCCCAGAACACTACGGGAAATGTAGCTTGGCCAATTTACCGAACCTGCATATCTTTGGACTGCAGGAGATAGGGGATAAAGAGTAAATAATAGGTTGAGATGGAGTGCAAGGAGAGACAGGAACATGTGGACAGACAAAAGAGTGGAGAATGATCTTGCTGGGAGGGTGCACAGCTGTTAATGGAGGGGACAGGAACCTGTCTCTGGCAGCATCTCAGTGGCGATGGTGGAAATGGTGGCTGATGATCTACGCTCTGCTTCAAAAACAGACCCTGAGTTTTCAGTTGCCTGCCACATTAACACACGAGCCTGTTCCCTGGCCAACATCTCTGTCTCAAGCTTACTGCAATGTTCCAGTGAAACGTGATGCAAGCTGGTATAACACTCCTGAACATACCAAATTGCCTCCTCTTTCAAGGATTCACAATTTCCCCGACAATGTGGTCAACAATGCTCTCCAGTGTATCTCCTCCACTTCCTGCACCTCTACTCTTGAACCCCACACCTCCAACGCAACAATGATAGAACCCCCCAGTCCTCTCCTTCCACCCAGATGCAACACATCATCCTCTGCCAGTTCCACCACATTTGATCAGACCGCACCATCAGAGATATATTTCTCTTCCCACCCCTTTCAGCATTCCACAAAGACCATTTCCTTTGCAACTCCCTCATTAGAGCCATGCTCCCCACCAACCCACGCTCCACTCCCAGCACCTTTGATTGCCAGTTCAAGAAGTGTAAAACCTGTGCCCACACCTTCACCTCACGTCAATCCACGGCTCCAAAGGATCCTCCCACATCCAGCAGAGATTCCCTGCACGTCCAGATAGCTCACCTATTTTATCCTTTGCTCTCGATGTGGTCTCCTCTACATTGGGGAATCAGGACGCTAACTTGATTCAGAGAACATTTCTGGAACACATGCACCAAACAACTCCACCACCCTGTGGCCGACCACTTCAATGCCCTCTCCCACTCCACCAAGGACATGCAGGTTCTGGGCTGCCTCCATCGTAAAATCCCAGCCACCCGACGCCTGGAAGAATAACACTTTATCTTCCATCTTGGGACCCTTCAACCACACGGCATCAAGGTTTGCTCATCTCCCCTCCCCCCACCTTATCTCAGATCCAACCCTCCAACTTGACACTGGCCTCTTGAACTGTACCACCTGTCCATCTTCATTCCCAATTATCCACTCCAACCTCTCATCATAACCTCCAATCTACATCTACCTATTGCCTTCCGAGTTCCCATCCCACCAACCCCACACACCCCTCTTATTTACCTCTCAGCCCTCTTACCTTTGGAGAGCTGATAAGTTAAGTAGCCTCCTTTCTGCATTAACAATTCTCTGAACATTTTATTCTGAGCCCTCCAAGGTAATATCAGGGCAGGGTTTGTAAAGAGGTCAGATTGAATGAGGGTCTCAGTGAACAAAAATGAGACACAGATACAGAGAGGTTTTGGGATGGATTGAATCAAATGTTATCCATTTGCACGGCTGCCAACATTACAGAAGTTACAAATGGAAGTGATCAAGAGAGTGGAATTAGAGCAGCAAATAAATCTTAAACATTTATGCAGCTATAGGGGATGCTGGGTAAAGATACCACAGTTGGTGCTGATTTCATTCCAGACACAACAGCCAGGGCACACATCCTTGCTGTGTCTACCAGATTAATCTCTTTAAGATTTTTGTTCATTTGAAGTGTTTCATGTTTAGATAGTCCAGAGAAGACAGCTTCATTCTCCTCAATCTCTTCTGCCAAGGCAATGCTGCTGTTAGAATTCAAGTCACTATGGCTGCTTCAAGGACTGGAACTGGCAATTGAGACTGAAAGGTTACTGTATAAAATATCTTCAATTGCATTGCCAGATTGCCAGACACATGAGGGGCTTTAAGAAAATGAACTTAAATGATGGGCACTGAGTGTCAGAGTGCCTACTGTTGTGGGACATTCTGTTCAGATACAATCTATTGGTAATTGTTAGAATTGACTTATCCTGGCTCCAGAGAAGTGGGCAGAGCGTTATAACGGTCATCGAAGATGGTAACAAATTTCCCAGTGGTTACAAATCGTAAATGACAGAGTAGGCATGAGTTCTGCTGGTAAAGTGTATAAATTTATTCAAAATGGCTCCAATTTACTTTCAGAAAACAAGTGAGAGAAAAGCACATTACTGAGGTGCATTAGTCCAAATTTAGACACTCAGGTGAGCTGAAGGGAGAGTTGGTGTTGGGAGTTGTAGTAATGATAGGGAAAAACATGTTTCACAGACAGAGAGAGTTCACAGATGGAAAACTCAGCTTTAACATCACATCAACTGCAGAGTCGTCCAATTCTACAGGTCCTGATCCTTATCAATACTATAAAAGGGGAAAGGAGTATTCCTAGCTCAGAGAAATCATTCCCATGTTCGGCAGGTTGTCGAATATTTAACAGGTCATGTGATCTGGGAAGACACCAATGTAACGGGACCAGGGCGAAGCTGTGTAAATGTGAGGACTGTGGGAAGAAATTTACTTACCCCTCCCAGTGGGACACTCACTGACACAGTCACACTGGGGAGAAGCTGTTCACCTGCCTCACGTATGGGAAGGGAATTACTCGATCTTACAATCTGCTGAGGCACCAGAGCGGGCACAATGAAATTTGATCCTTCACCTGCTCCATGTGTGGGAAAGGATTCACTCAGTCCTCTGATCTGCTGAAACACCAGCGAGCTCACTCTGGCGAATGATCATTCACTTGCTCCCAATGTGGGGAGAGATTCACTCAAATGCACCACCTGCTGAGACCCCAGTGAGCCCACACAGGGGAGAGGCTATTCAGATGGTCAGTGTGTGAGAGGGGATTCAGTGATTCATCCTGACTCCCTGAGACACCAGCGGGTTCACTCTGGGTAGGAGCTGTTTCCCTCTCTGTGTGACAAGGGATTTGCTGAGGCTCAGCACGACGGAGAGCCCAGTGAGTGCTCACAGGGAAGTGGTCATCGCCCTGCTCCGTGTGGTGTAGAGTTCACACATCACTGCAGGACTTTGATTCTGATGTTACTGTCCACCAGAGTCAGGCCTGGACCTTGTACATGATGACACTGTTGGAGTATTGATGTTGTTGTTGTTAACCACATTAACTGGGCTGGAGTTGACTGAATTTATATTGCCACTTTCTGAACCTCAGGATGCCTCTCTGGGCAGTAGGTCACCACACACAGCAATGTGACAAGGAGCAGGGTTCATCTGTATTGATTTAAATTGTGATCATAGCACTGCTGTCTCACAGCACCAGGTAAAAGGTTGGAGTCCAGCCTTGGTCAACAACCTATATAGGGTACCCACATTCTCCCCATAATAGTGTGAGTCCCCTCCATGTGCGCTGGTTGTCCCTTAATTCAAAGATATGCAGGTTAGGTGGATCGGTCGTCATAAATTGCCCAGTGTTCAGAATTTGCACACTAAGTGAATCAGCCATGGGAAATGCAGTGTTACAGGGATGGAGTGGTCTGGGCTGGATGTTCTTCAGATGTTTGGTAGGATTTGATAGACCAATGCTCTCCTTGCACACTGTAGGGATTATATTCTATGATTGAGGATAAAGAATATTCTCAGGGTCTCCTTGGAGGAGGAGCATGTGGTGTGTATCAATGCTCTCTATGCCATTAGATAAAGTTGGGCACCGCAGGGGATACAGTGCTTTATCTCCACCGCCACCGCCACCCCCTCACGCCCAACTCGACTTTGATTTTGTCCCTTCCCACTCTGTCACTTGTAATGGTTTGCTTTGCCCATAATGGGCATTGTTTGTAAATATTCAACTGATGACACTGGTGTGCTACTGCTGGTGATTATACGTTAACAAAAAGCAAAATAATGGAATAATGATGTTGATGGTGGGAAGGTTCCTCAGCTGTGTGAGATAACACTTCTGGGTAAGAGAAATGGGAGAAAAATGCTTCACAGCTCACAGAACGAGAACTGAAAGTAGTTAAATCAAACCAAAGTTTCAGAGAGGGAAGGAATATTTCCCTGGAGTTTGAGTAACTGAAAAGTGATGGGGTCCGGGAGTAGACAGGATTTTGTTTAAAGGGCATTTGAAATTTTAAAAACTGTTATATGCAGATAGTTCCGATTCTTTAAGTTTTATTTGTTGTGGAATAAACTTGTACTTTTAAAAAAAACAAATTCACAAACTTTGCGTGAAAGACAAATGTTAAATAAAATCTATCAAACCATCCCTCACTGAAAACTGAGGTGAAAGTGCAATCTCCTGCAGAATCCCTGCCCTGACTACTTCTTCCTACCCGGGCTCCATGGCTATATATATATATATACCTGGAAGAATACAGCAGGAGAAGGCCATTCGGCCTTTGAATCTGGCTCCACCATTCAATGGGAAACAGCTGACCATCCAGCTCAGTCTCCTGTTCCTGCTCTGTTCCAATCCGCTTTCATGACTTTACCTTGAAGAACTATATTTCAGTCCTCCTTGGGCTTCACTGCCTTGTATACCAGCGATGTTGCTGTGTTATTGCGTGGGTGTAGGCAGGGGTAATGTGATGGTGCTGCCTCCTGGAGGACATACTCAGCATCCCTCATCATCCTGCAGTAACATCAACCGGGTTTCAGCAACGAGAGATAGAACCCATTTCCAGGATATGGGCATCACTGGCTCAGCCAGCATTTATTCCCCATCTCTCGTTACCCTCGAGAAGATGGTCGTGAACTGCCATCTTGTACCATTCACAGTCCATTTGGAACAGATAGACCGACAATGCTGTGAGGGGGAGTGTTGTAGGGATTTGTCTGAGTGATTCTCCATCTTTGGTTCTTCAAATGCTGGTTAACTTAATCACAATCTGCATATGATGTTGAGATTTCAGTCTGCAAATCTTCACCATCTAGCACCCTGTGTAAAGGAATATGTACAGATTAGAAATTCAGAACAGACTATTCCGTTTCTCTGGAATATCTTTTCCCCCTTTCTTCCTCCAAAGCTGTAACCCTCCAGCCCACTTACTCTCTCCCACCATTCTGACTCTGCTGCCCCGAATGTACACCCTCCCCATTCTCATGGAGTTACTGATAAACAGATCCATGCCACCACTTCCCATCCTGGTTAGACTCTGCACCCTTTCTGGGTTCACTTGCTTTCTCTTAAGTTGCTGCAAGTCAATAATGTAAGAGCAGAATGAAACAGAAAGGGAGGTGGCAGATCCTGGACAGAAGAGGAACCTTCAGTCTGGGAGAATGGGTCAGATTCTTCCTTGTTTCCCATTGTTCAATTCCCACCATTACATTGAATTGGGGATGGCGAGTGGTCCCACAAGGGTGTAGTGACGCTTTCACCCCCCAACTGATCAATACTACAAGCAGATACGTTCCTCCTCTAGCCAATCACAGTGTGAAATACTTTCCCTAATTACCCCAAAACATGTGCTCCAAAACCCACCCACATTCTGCACATGTACAGTGCCGGGTTTCCCCTCACACGTATTGTCCCTGCCTCAGGGATTGTGGGAGTTGCAGTCCCCATGAAGTCACTGGAGCCCTGTCTCTGGAAAGTAACTGAAACGTGTGGGGTGGAAGGGTGTTGTGTGTAGGATCCCCATTCAGACAGACAGGACATATGGCTTGTCACTGGGTTTGACTGAGACATCTGGTTAGACAACCCAATTTCTGACGTAAGGAATATAGATTCAGTCAATTGCGGGGTGGAGGGGTCAATAAGGGGAAGCATTTTTAGGCAGACGTGGCTTAGCGGCTAGCACCTCTGCCTCACAGCTTCAGAGACCCTGGTTTGATTCAAGCCTTAGGTGACAGTGTGGAGTTTACACGTTCTCCCAGTGGTTGCATGGTTTTGTTTGGTGTTCCAGTTTCTTCCCAAAGTCCAAAGATGTGCAGGTTAGGTTGATTCGCCATGCTAGCCCACAGTGTCTATGTATGTGCAGGTTAAGCCATTAACCATGGGAAATACTGGGAATGGGTGAGTCTGAATTATAGGATTGGTGTGGACTCGATGGATGAATACCCTGCTTCTGCACTGTAGGGTTTCTATTTTATTCTCATGAAGAAGAATGTACCTATCTCGATGTGTTGTGAATCTGAAGAATTCCCTATTCAAAACGCAGTGGATGCCAAGACAATGAGCAAATTTAATGGACAGATACAGATTTTTAATTTGCAATGAGCTGAAGGGTGAGAGAGAGAGAGAGAGAGAGAGAGAAAGCAGGCGGGAAAATCCAGCTGAGACCGAGGTGAACTCAATCATCATAGTATTAAATGGTGGAGCTGGTTCGAAGGGCTGCATTGCCTCTCCTGTGCCCAGTGCTTATCTTCTTACGGTAATAACCAGAAAGATGAATCCAAAACTCACCACCTTCACCAAAGGAGACTTTCGGAAAATGTAGGATAGTCAAGTGGAATAGTATTCAAAACTGAGAAAGTGAGGAAGTGTGTAGAAGATAATGATTTTGCAATTTTAATCTGAGGGGTAACAGTGATTTATGGTTATCGACTGTGTGCTACATTCACACTGTCCAGAATACTCTGTTGTGAATATCTATTCTGTAATTTATTACAAAGCCAAGGTCACTGATAATGAAAACCAAAACACCCAGGAAACATCCCCTCACCTCGTAATCTGACAAAAGACGCGTGATAAATCTGGTTGAATTTTGAACACAGATGGAAAGCGGGTAGATTAATTCCAGTCCCAAGATCCTGTGCTTAAAGAAAGAAGACTACAATAGGATGAGGCAGGAGTTGGTAATGTAGACTGGGAGCAAAGTCTGTACGGTGGGACAGTTGACAGACAGTGGAGGAATATCACAGCAATTTTTCGAAGTGCTCAGCAAAAGTATATATCAGTGAAAAGGAAGGACTGTCGGAAAAGGAGTACTCTGCCATGGGTGTCTAAGGAAATAAGGGAGTCTATCAAATTGAAATAGAAGGCATACAAATTGGCAAAGACCAAGGAGAAATTAGGAGATTAGAAAAACTTTAAAGGTCAACTAAAAGCTTGATGGGATTGGGTATAAATCGTGATGAGTAGCTATGCCCAGGGCCAGAATAGCAGTTTACACTGCTAGAGGGAAACCTATTGTTTGGGGAACATATGGCCGCTGTAATTGTTGAAGCATTTAACAGTTACCAGAGAGATAATCCTGATCAAGTTAAAAATCACAGCACACTCCATAAGCCTGTACTTCCAAATAAACCTGTCGGACTATAACCTGGTGTTGTGGGGTTTTTAACTTTGTCCACCCCACCCCACCCCAACTCCGGCTCCTCCGCATCAGAATCCTGATAGAGAGCCCCACTGAAACTGAAGCGCCTGTCAGGTACTTGAGGGAGCCACGGGGGTGTGGGGGGGGGGGGGGTGTGGTTTAACCACAGAGTTGAACTGAACTAGACTTTTTAACTGTCGTTGCCATGGAGTTAATCCTGAGAGACAGTCTCTATGCAAAGTCACAAATCACAAAAGGTAGAAGAATGGGAGCCGTATATTGGACCTGATGCTGCCTAAAGGCCTTTTGCACATAAAATACCCAGGTAACTACCATGTCTCATCAATAAGTACTCAAAGAATACCTCTCAGAGTCCTGTGCCTTGTCATTCCTATCCAGCAGGGTTCAGGAAGATGAGTACACAGCAGTCAGTCTTCACAGTGGAGATCACAAAGAACATATTAGTAATTGATAAGGAGACTGAGGAAGGTGAGGACCTAGATAATAACCATTATCATGAAAGAGTTAGAGCTGGGTAATCTAATGGCGCTAAAGGTAGACAAGTCTCCTTCCCCTCATGGAATACATCTCAGGATACCAACAGAGTTCGTGGGAGAAATAGCAAATGCACTTCGTTACAGCATCCTACAGCAGAGACAGGCCCTTTGGCCCAAAATGGCCCACGCCGATCAGAATGTCCATCCATGCTAACCCCATTTTCCTGCTCTTGGCTCATCTGCTTCTGAAACTTTGCTATCCATGTATTTGTCCAAATGCCTTTTACATGTTGTTAGTGTGCCCACCTCAACCACTTCCACTGGCAGCTCATTCCATATACATACCACCCTCTGTGTTAAACAGTTGCCCCTCAGCTTCGCTTTTATTCTTTCTCCTCTAACCTTAAAATTATGCCCTCCAGTCCTTGGTTCCCTGGGAAAAAGACGGAGTGCATTCACCTTACCCACGCCTCTCATGATCATATATACTTGTATAAAATATTCCTCCTCGGCTTCCTCTGTGCTAAACAAAAAAGTCCTCGCTTGTCCAACATCTCCCTGTAACTCAGACCCCTGAGCCCTGGCATCATCCTTGGAAATTTCTTCAGCACCTTTTCCAGTTTAATAATTGAAACCTACACGCATTCATCACATTTCCAGTGTTTCCCCACGGCGCTGGAACAGACATGACAACGCCAATGGATTACAATAAATGATCGATAATTTACCCCATTACAACAATCCCATTTTCATAGCTTTTTCCATGATGCAGGAATACTTTTGTCTTTCTGATTTCATGGTTAATTGTCCTCATACAAAACCAGTGGCTTAACTGTTCCAGCGAAATGTGCCATGATTGTTTAGACTTTCAAAAACCAATGAAATCTCTCTCCACAGTCACCACGCTAACATGGACTTCACTGTCTCAGTACTTTTTTCCCAGTCACACTGACATTTGAAATATTCGCCCACGGACAGAATGCACACCTTTCCATTCAGATGAAAAGGTCAATGATATTCAGATTGCCCCGATTCAAGTAACTATCCAAACTGAACATGAAGTTCAATTTGAATTTCTCAACTGCAAATCCCCCCATTCAGTACTATACAACAGAGAAAACAGAAAGTGCTGGAAATCCTCAGCAGGTCTGGCAGCATCTGAAACGCTGACAGATGCAGGAAACATTGCAGCCTTGAAGAAGTGGTTAGATTATCACACCAGGCACATGCGCTTGATGGCCAGTATGTAGAAGATGGGGGCATTGTGTTCAACAGTTTTATACCAGAGACTCTGACCTCATTTGATTCCATGTTTCTCTGCAATTCCCTCTTTTTCGGAAGCAGGCAGGAGTGGGAAGCAGTGGAGAATGTAAATGATGGGTGACCAAACTAGTGAGAGGATTCGTGTACAGTAGGAGGGATTCCTTTCTGGAAGGGCCTTGGTGAGACCACACCTGGAGTACTGTGTATACCTTTGTTCCCCTTTCCCAAGGAAGGCTCTCCTGGTTATTCAGAGAGTAAAGGAGGGTCACCAGCCTGAGTCCTGGGATGTGGAGATAGTTAAGGACTGCAGATGCTAGAAGTCAGGGTCCATACAATGTGGACCTGGGGAAGTGCAGCAGGTCAGGCTGCATCACAGGAGCAGGAAGGTTGATGTTTTGGGTCGGAACCCTTTGTCAGCCCTGATGAATAGTCCTGACCCGAAACGTCACCTTTCCAGCCCCATCGTAATCATGCTGGTCATCAAGCACCTCTTAATTCTATTCCCACGTTCAGGCACTCAGCGTGTAACCGATATTGTAGTACCTGGTGTGATCATCTAAACACTTCTTCAAGGCTGCAATGTTTCTGTCACCATTTCAGATGCTGCCCGACCTGAGGATCTCCAGCACGTTTTGTTTTTATTGTGGATTTCCCCCATTTTGCTAAAGCACTTAGAGTCAGAGAGCTGTACAGCTCCATATTTTGCTGACTATAATTCCTGGGATGGTAGGACTGACGGATGAAGAGGGACTCAATCCTCATTTAATCCTCCTTTCCTTTGCCTTTCTGAGCCGCTGACTACATCATTAATATTCTACCTCCCATTCCCTGTCCTGAATCTGACCCATTTAAACCTACACTTTAGTTCCCATCCCCCTGCTAGACTAGTTAAAACCGCACCAATGGGACTGGCAAAAGCCTCCATCAGGAGATTTCTCCCAGCTCTGCCCAGGGGTAACCGGTCAGGCTGGTACAGGACCCACCCAGAAACGGTCCCAGTGCCTGAAGTATCTAAACTCTTCTCTGCTACACCATTTCGCCAGTCACACGTCCAGCTGATCTATCCTCTTATTCCTGCTCTCACTTGCACATGGCACTGTGAGTAAGTCTGACATTATTTTATTTCAGGAGCTACATTTTACTGTATCCCTCATCTCCCTATATCCAGCTTTCAGGACCTCATCCCTTTGTTTAGTGATGTCATTGCTATCGGTGTGTTCCACAACCACTGCCTTTACCCACCAGCTCCAGAATGTCCTGCAGCTGCTCCATGATAATCGTGGGCTGGCACCAGGGAGATAACATACCATCCTGGATTCATGTCTGTGACCACAGAAGTGCCTGCCTGTACCCCTGACCATTGAATCCCCTGTCACTATAGCCCTGCCACTGTCTTTCCTCCGGTTCTGTGCAGCAGAGCTATCTGTGGTATCATGAACCTGACTGTTGCTGATTTCCCGAGAAGCCACTCCACGCATTCACCCCCAATAGAATCCCAAGCAGGATTCAGTATCTTTTTGAGAAGTGGATGATCACTGGGAATTCCTGCACTGCCTTCCTGAGCCTTTTATTTGGTTTGATGGTCACCCATTCCCTTTCTGCCTGCGTAACCCTCACCTGCAATGTGACGAACTCACTAAATGTGCTGTCTGTAACATTCTCAGATGCTCCACAGTGAGTCCACTCATAACTCCAGGTCTGAAAAGCAGTTTCCCAGAAGCTGTAGGTGGGCCCACTTCCTGCACACATAGCCGTCAGGGACACTGAAAGTATCCCTTATTTCCCACATTGTACAAGAGGAGCAGACCACGGGTCTGAGGGCTCCTGTCACAACGTCTCTCTGGATTCAGCTAATTACTCCCATTAAGAGAATTTAAAAGAGCTTTCAACCTTCCTTCACTTCAAACATTTCCGTTATATATCAAAAGCCCCAATCTTTATTTAAGCTGATATGTTATATTTTAAAAAACTGAATAAATACTCTGCAGATATCACTTACAAATTGGCTATTCCCATTGGGACCATGTGAATTTCTCAATGGCCTGAATTAAATCGGAGTTTCAGCTTCAACTTCTCCCTATCTCACCTCCCTCTGTTTTCACCCAACTCCAAAACACACTCATTGAGTCAAGCAACACTCAGTGCAGCCCTGTCATTTTCATTGTCTGCTCACACCTACACTGCCCTCAGCCTCCTGTCCTGTTCCAATGCATCTCAATGGGAGCTCAGGGACAGCACCTCATCTTTCAGCTCAGCCCTTTGTAACCCCAGAGTCAACATGGACCGCAGCAGTTTCTGGATGAACAGACAGTTGTCAGAACCTGGAACATTCCACCTGAAAATGTGCTGGAATTTGAGTTCACAAAGAATTTTAATGAGAATTTTGCAGGAAGTTGAAAATTAGGAGTTTACAGTTTAACATCATGAAGTGAGTGATTGGGACTAAATCTGACAGTTCCTGCAAAGATACTAGGTATAATTTGGATAAATCTGTGCTCCCACTCCGGCCAAATCCCGCATGGGGGATTCAACCACAAATTTGAACATCTTTCTGCATTTTGCTTTACAAAAGTATTGGAGATATTTTCGCAGAGACACAACAGACAACCCTTTCTCCTTCCACAGTAAAATGCTAATGATATTCAGATCCTGATTACTCCGCTGAGTGCAGAAATCTGCTTTATTGAGATCCCGTCTTCAATTACTCTCATTTATTATCCCATAAAGAGAATTCACAAAACAAATCTCAGCCAGTGCAGGATGAATTGGAAAGACAAATATTTCTCTGGTATGTGTCTGATGTGTAAATGTTCCTCTTTCAAATCACCCCTGCCCCACCCAGGAAGAGGAAATATCCATGCACCTTGCTGTACCGTGCCCCCAGTAAAAATGGCGGCCATAACCCAGGACCTATCACTTTCTGAAGCCCACAGCCGTTTTCCCATTTGCTGTAAACATGGGACCAAGAGTTTCTAATTCAGGACTAACACCCTGTACAGACGTGTAAATAAAACCTCCCAGTCTAAACTGAATCATTTTCTCCCGGTTTCCGCTGCCACTCCCCCTTCCCAGTTTCCGGCTCCTGCACACACCAAGGGCCATTCCGGGTCCAGTGACCCTTCCTCAGAACCGATGGCAGCTTGGAAAATTAGACTCCCTACAGTGTGGAACCAGGCCATTCGGTCCAACAAACCCACACTGACCCTCCGAAGAGTATCCCACCCAGACCCATTCCACTACTCTATTATTCTAAATTTCTCCTGAACAACGCACCTCACCTTCACATCCCTGAACACGATGGGAAATTTAGCTTGGCCAATTCACCGAACCTACACATCTTTGGACTGCAGGAGATAGGGGTAAAAGAGTAAATAATAGGTGGGATGGAGTGACCCTTCAACAACATGGCAACATTTACTCATCTCCTCTCCCCGACCTTATCTCAGATCCAACCCTCCAACTCAGCACCGCCCTCAAACTGTCCGATCTGTCCATCTTCCTTCCCAATTATCCACTCCATCCTCTCACCATTACCCCCACCTGCATTTTCCTATCGCCTTCCCAACTACCTTCCCACCAGCCCTACACACCTATCCTATTATCTGTCCTCTTCACCACCCTCACATTCCTGAAGTAGTGCTTAGGCCCAATATGTCAATTCGCCTGCTCCTTGCATACTACCTGACCTGCTGTGCACATCCAGCGCCACACTTTAACACAAGCTGGAAGAACATCACCTCATCTTGTACCTGGGGACCTTTCAGCCCTCTGGCCTCAATATTGGATTCCATAATTTTAAGTCCTAAGTCTCCTACGTACTAGTGTCCTAGCCCCCATCCCATAGACCAGGCCCAGTTATTACATCGCCTGCAATTACACACTACCTATGGTTAGCCACTAACAGTCTCCATAAACAGCTATTCATCCTCCCCCAGCCAGATCGTTATCCACTCCTTTGTCCAACTGCTCCCATCGCGTTCTGTGGAATCTATCACCACCTATCATTTACACCTTAACCCCTACCTTCTGCATATAAACCGATATTGTTTCTCAGGAACATCAGATCTGACAAAGGGTCATTGGATCAGAAATGTTAACTTTGACTTCTCTTCACAGATGCTGCCAGACCTGCTGAGCATTTTCAGCATCTTCTGGTTGTTGTTTGTGATTTACAGCATCCGCAATTCCTTTGGTTTTCATTTAGTGGGAGTTTGCAATTCAGGTCTAGCAGCCTATATCGTGTGTTTATCAAACCACCCAGTACACAAACTCAATTTCTCTCCCAGTCTCGGCTGTCTCTCCCACTCCCTTCACACTCACTGGGACCCCTCTCACAGTGACATTGCACCTGTACAGCTCATGGTCACGTGTTGGCCTGCTGGCCACACCCCTCATTCAGTCCCATTGGCGGGAGGATTACACCAACTCCCCTATTGGTCTGAAGGTGCCATCAATCAGCCAGGTCCCATTGTGACTTGAGTGGTAGGAGGCTGAGGGGTGACCTCAGAGGTTTATAAAATCATGAGGGGCGTGGATGGGATACAGAGACAAGGCCTTTTCCCTGGGGTTAGGAAGTCCAGAACGAGGAGGAATAGGTTTAAGGTGAGGGGAGAATGATATAAAAGAGACCCAAGGCGCAACTATTTTCATGTGCGTGTATGGAATGTACTGTCAGGGAAGTGGTGTAACTATACAAGCTGTCACCATTTGAAAGACAGCTGGATGGGTATATGAATGGGAAGGGCGTAGAGTGATATGGGCCAACTGCTGTCATATAGGACTAGGTTGGGATATCTGGTCGGTGTGGACGAGTTTGACTAAAGGGTCTGTTTCCTTGCTGTACATGACTGTGGCTCTGCCCTGGGATGAGCTTCATCATTCAGGTGAATGGGGCAGGATCACAGAGCACAGGGGCTGGGGGCTAGTCAGCCCAATGGGGCTGTACTTTCTTCCTCTGGAGATACTGCCAATCTGCCCTTACTCCACTCCCATTTCCCAGTAGCCCTTCACATTTATCCTCCAATAGTTAAATTCCAAATCTGTTTTGACAATAACAAAAGCTGCATCCAGCTATGGTTCAAACTGTTCCAGATGCTCAGAACCTACTGAGTAAAATAACCTTCACATTTTTAAAATTTGTGACAATAATTTCTCTCAGTGTCTCTGTAAATTAAATATCCTGGAAACAAATCCGTTTCTGGTTGAAATCACTGATTAACCTTCTCAGCTCCAAGGAGAATTGTCAGCTCTTTTGCTAACTCTCAATAAAAGAGAAATCTATCTTAATTTGAATTCATTTGTGTCATTAGAGATGCACAGCACAGAAACAGACACTTTGGTCCAACTCGTCAATGCCGCCCAGATATCCTAAATTAATCTCGTCCTATTTGCCAACACTTGGCCCATATCCTTCTAGGTTTCCTAAACACGTACCCAATCAGATGCCTTTTAAATGTAATCGTACCAGCCTCCACACTTCCTCAGGCAGCTCATTCCATACACGTACCATATTCAGCTTGAAAACATCGCTCTTTAGATCGCATTTAAATCTTTTCCCTCACACCTCACGTCTGTGCTGTCTGGTTTTGGACTCCCCTAACCTGGGAATAAGACCCTGGCTGTTCACCCTAACCATGTCCTTCACGATTTATCAATCTCGAAGGTCACCTCTCAGCATCCGATGCTCCAGTGAAAACAGCCCGAGCCTATTCAGCCTCTCTGTATGGGTCAAACCCTCAACACTGGAAACATCTTTGCACACCTTTTCTGAATCCTTTCAAGCTTTATAATATCATTCCGATAGCAGGGAGACCAGGACTGAAAGCAGAATTCCAGAAATGGCTGAATCAATGTCCTGTACAGCTGCAAAATAATGTCGCAACTCCTATACTCAATGCACAGACCAATAAAGGCAAGTTAACCAAACGCCTTCTTCACCACCCTACCTATTCCACTTTCAAAGAACTATGAACCTGCACCTTAACATCTCTTTGTTCAGCAACACTCCCCAGGCCCTTCCCATTAAATGTATAAGTCCTGCCCTGATTTGTTTTTCCAAAATGCAGCACTTCACATTTATCTGAATTCCACTCCATCTGCCACTACTCAGCCCAGTTGATTGAAGTCTCATTGTACTCGGAGATCACTTTCTTCCCTGTCCACTGCATCTCCAATTTTGGTGTCTATGTAAAGTCACTAATCATAGCTCCTATATTCACATCGAAATCATTGATATAAATGATGAAAAGCAGTGGACCCAACACCAATCCTTACACCATATTGCTCATCACAGGCCTCCAGTCCGAAAAGCAACCCTCCACCACTATCCTCTGTCTCCAATTTTCCAGCCAATTTTGTATAATTTGTTAACCAGTCTGTTATGTTGAACCTTGTTGAACGTCTTTCTGAAGTCCAAGTTAGTGATTTCCATGCACAAAGCATGCTGACTATCCCTAATTATTTCTTGCCTTTCCAATTACATCCAAATCCTGTCCCTGAGAAGCCCTTCCAACAACTTGCCTGACTTCAGGCTCACCGGTGTATTGTTCCCTGGACTTTCCTCATCACCTTTCTCAAATAATGGCGCCCGTCTTACAGCACCTCACCTGTTTCTATTGGCGATACAAATATCTCAGCGAGGGGCCCGGCAATCACTTCCCTAACTTCCCACAAAGATTTGGGACACACCTGATAAGAACCCAGGGATTTAATCAGCATTATGTATTATAAGATATCCAGCACCTCATTCTCTGTAATATGGACACTTGTCAAGTTATCACTATTTATGTTTCCAAACTGTCTCACTTCCACATCCTCTAAGTAAAAGCTGACATGAAATCCTCCCACCTCCGATGGTTCCACAGACAGCCTTGCTGATCTTTGAGGGTCCCTAATCTCTGCCTGGTTACTCTTTTGTCCGAGGTGTATTTGTCGAATCTCTTTGGGTTCTCCCTTAAACCTATTTCCCAAAGCTATCTCATGTCCCCTTTTGTTCGTCATGGTTTCCCCCGACTATACTCCTACTGCCCTTTTACTCCTGGAGGGATTCACGCAAACCCAGCTGTCTGTACCTGCCATATCCCTCCTTCATTTTCTTGACCAGGCCCTCAATTTCTCTCGACAGGCAGCATTCCTTACACCTACCAGCCTTGGCCTTAACAGGAACATACTGTCTGTGTACTCTCGTTGTTGCAGGCCTATGGATGCAATGGCAGATGAGGACAGAGAAGCAATCATTCTCAGTAAAGAGGTGGTGTTGGGAAAGATAACAGCCTAAAGGTAGATGGGTCGTCTGGCCGTGATGGAGTGCATCCCAGGGGACGAAAGCAGATGGCAGAGGCTAAATAGCAAACGCACTCGTGATAATTCATTAAAATGTGCTGGACTCTGGGACGGTTCTGACAGATTAGTTAGCTGCAAATGTGATGCCAATATTTTAAAATGGACCTGTTAGCATAACTTCTGTAGTGGGGGAAATGCTCGATCTCTCAAGGAAGAAATAGTGAGCTATCTGGATAGAAATTTTCTCAGAGCAGACACAGCATCGATTCATGAAAGGTAGACAACACTAAGCTGAGTGGTAGAGCAATGTCTGCAGAGGCCACTGTCAGTCTGCAGAGGGATACAGATAGGTTAAGTGAGTGGGTACGGGTCGAACAGATGGAGGACAATGTTGGGAAATGTGAGGTCATCCATTTTGGTCGGACTAACAGCTAACTGATGAAATGGTGAGAACTTGCAGCAGTCGTGCTGTACAGAGAGAGCTGGGTTTCCTTGTGTATGAATCACAGGAAGTTGGTTTACAGGTGCAGCAGGTAAATAAGACAGTGAAGGGAATATTGTCCTTCATTGCTAGAGGGATGGTTATGCTGCAGCTGTACAGGGTGCTGGAGAGGCCACACCTAGAGTACTGTGTACAGGTTTGGTCTCCTTACTTCAGGAAGGATGGACTGGCACTGGAGAGGGTGCAGTGGAGGATCACTAGTTTGAGTCAGGATTTCAGAGGGTTGGCATATGCGGAGAGATTGAGAAAACTAGTTCTATACTCATTGGAATTTCGAAGTATGGGGGGTTGGATAGGAAAAAAAATTGCAATTATGAAGGGAGTAGATAAACTAGAAGCAGGGAGGTGATTTCCACTGGGGACGGAGTAAACTAGGGAGCAGAGAGTCAAAATAAGGTGATTTAGGACTGAGTTCAGGATGGAATTCTTCAGATAAATCTGTGAATCTGTGGAATTTGCTGCTCAGTGCAGCAGATGACGTTATCAACTTGACTATCGTTAGGTCAAAAGGTAGATTTGTGAACAGGAAAGGAATTAAGGATTATGGTGAGAGAACAGGAAAGTGGAGCTGAGGCCATGAAAAGATCAGCCCTGATCTTATTGAATGGCAGAGCAGGCTTGAGGGGCCAGATGGCCTACTCCTGCTCCTATTCCTTATGTTCGTATGTTCCCACTTTCCAGCTGTCCCTTTACCTGGGAATAGCAAAGAAATACTGAAAGTTCTCGCCTTGTACCGTCAAAATTCGCCTTTGTCCAATTTAGAACACCATTTAGATCTGGTTTATTATTTTCTGTAACTATATCAAAACTCGTAGAATTATCAGAGAATCCTGACAGAGGGGAAGCAGGCCATTCGGCCCATCACATCCACACTGACCCTCAAAGCCTCCGACCTGAAACCTGTAACGCTGCATTTCCCATGGCTAATCTACCTAGCCTGCACATCCCTGAACAATATGGGCAATTCAGCCTGGAATATCCACCCAACCTGCATATCTTTAGATAGTGGGGGGAAACCACAGCAAACAGACGAAACCTATGCAGGTATTAACAACAAGGTGATCATCCCTTTCTTATTTCCCAGGTCAACCTAAATAACTTCGCTGGACGTAATCTCAGAATATCCTCCCTCAGCACAACTGTAATGCTACCTCTAATCAAAAAGGCCACTCCGTCTCCTCTCATGTCCCCCTTTCTATCCCCCTTTCTATCCTTCCTCTTCCATCGATACCCTGGAAATATTACGCTGTCAGTCCTACCCATGTCTGAGTAACGTTTCTGTAATACTCGTGATATCCCAGTGCCACATTCAAAACCATACCCTGAGCCCATCTGCCTTCATTGAAGTAAATGTCGTGTAACTTGTCAGTTCTACCTGGTTCTGTGCCTTGCCCTTGCCTGCCTTGACTGTCTGACTTCTGAACTGTACCAGCCTCAGACTTACCTCTTTTCTCACTATCTCTTTGAGTTTACCCACATTCCCTCACAGGTTTAATGACTCCTGAGCAGCACGAGCAAATCTCCCTGCCTGGATATCAGACACCTTCCAATTCAGGTACAATCCATCCTTCTAATGCACATCAACTCTACTCCAGAGGAGATTACACTGATCAAAAGATGTGAATCCTTCTGCTCTACACCAGCTCCTTAGCCAATCATTCATCTCCTCCATCCTGCTATTCCTACTCTCACGGGCATGTAGCACCTGGAGTAATCCACATATTATGACCGAGGACCTGGTTTATATTATATTCCAGGCTAATTTGCTATATTCTCTCATCAGGACTTTATCTTTTCCCCTTCCTATGTCATTGGTACCAATGCACAATGACCTCCCACTTGTCATTCTTTCTTTTGAGAATATTCTGCTACCTGTCCGAAACATCCTTGAACCTGGCACCAGGGAGGTACCACCCCATTCTGATGTCTCACTGTCAGCTGCAGAAACAGCAGTCTGTGCCCAACTAGAAAGTCCCTTATTATCCTTGAGCGTTTGAAATCTGATAGACCTCTCATTATAGTGGAGCCAATCTCAGTACCAGTAACTTGGCTGTCAGTTCCCTCAAAGTCTATGACCACCTACATTATCCAAAACAGTAAACTTGTTTGAGATGGGGATAGCCACAGGAGACTCATGGCTGAAAAAATGTGTTGCTGTAAAAGCGCAGCAGGTCAGGCAGCATTAAAGGAGCAGGAGAATCGACGTTTCGGGCATAAGCCCTTCTTATACCCGAAATGTCGATTCTCCTGCTCCTTTGATGCTGCCTGACCTGCTGCGTTTTTCTTGCAACACATTTTTCAGCTCTGTTCTCCAGCGTCTGCAGTCCTCACTTTCTCCACAGGAGACTCCTGCTCTACCTCCCTCCCTCTCCTACCTTTCCGAAAGCTAACCCATCTACCTGACTGTATTTGCAGTTTTCCGGCCTGAAACTGCCACCTATCACACATCCTGACTCTTGTAAATTCTTCATTACCATTAAGCACCGCTCCATCTGATCCATGTGATCCAAGAGGATTTGTATCACTTCCTGCAGGCTATCATCAGGATCATTCAAACTCCCCCTACTCTCCTCCAGGAAGTGCACATCACTGTACGAATGGCCATCTCTGAACCTTAATCTGTCGACCCAGAAAAAGGTAGGGTCTTACAGCTTTACAAAAGACTACTCTCGAATACATCAATACCTGTATATTATATTTAAAACATTCAACCAAAAGATCATAACAGAGGCACTTAAACTAGTAAACACTCACCCTACTGAATGTTGTGGATTTTAAAAAGTAAAGCATAGTAAGATTTACCTTTTAACAGACTGAAACCCACTGAACTGAGCCCCGGCTGCGAGTCACAGACATACAGCACGGAAACAGACCCTTCAATCAAACTCGTCCATACCGACCTGATATCCGAACCTAATCTCGTCCCATTTGCCAGCACTTGGTCACTATCCCTCTAAACCCTTCCTATTCATGTACCCATCCAGATGCCTAATAAATGTTGCAATTGTAACAGCCTTCACAACTCCCTCTGGCAGCTCGTTCCATACACGCAACACCGTCGCATGAAAAAGATGCCCCTTAGGTCCCTTTAAAATCTTTTCCCCCATGCTAAATCTATGCCCTTTAGTTCTAGACTCTCTCACTCCAGTGAAAATACCTTGTCTATCTATCTGATCCATGCTCATGATTTTATAAACCTCTGAGATCACTCCCCAGCCTCTGACACTCCTGGGAAAACAGCCCCAGCCTATACAGCCTCTCCCTATATCTCAAACCCTCCAACCCTGGCAATATCCTTATAAATCTTTTGTGAACCTTTCAAGTTACACAACATCCTTGTGATAGGTGGAGAACAGAATTATGCACAATATTGCAAGAGTGGCCAAACCAATGTCTTGAACAGCTGCAACATGACCTCCCAACTCTCTTACTCAATACTCTGACCAATCAAGGAAATCATACCAAACACCTTCACAATCCTATCTACCTGCGCCTCTACTTTTATGGAGCTGTGAACCTGCACAACAAGGTCTCTTTGTTCAGCAACACTCCCCAGGACCTGACCATGATGTGTATCAGTCTTGCTAAGCTTTCCTTTTCCAAAATGCAGCACCTCACACTTATCTGAATTGAACTCCATCTGCTACTCCTTAGCCCATTTGCCCATCTGATCAAAATCCCATTGAAATCAGAGGTAACCTTCTTCACTGTCCACTACACCTCCAAGTTTGGTGCCATCTACAAACTTACTAACTATACCTCCCGTGTTCACATCCAATTCATTTATATAAATGATGAGAAGTAGTGGACCCAGCACCGATCCTTGTGGCACTCCACTAGTCACAGGCCTCCAGTCTGAAAAATAATCTTCCATCACCACCACCCTCTGTCTTCTGCCTTTGAGCCAGTTCTATATCCAAATGGCTACTTCCATGAGATCTAACCTTGCTAACCAGTCTCCCATGGGGAACCTTGTCGAACGCCTTACTGAAGTCCATATAGATCACATCTACTGCTCTGCCCTCATCAAACTTCTTTGTTACTTCTTAAAATCCAGATTGAGTATGTGACAGATGATTTCCCAATGCAGAAAGTTATGCTGACTATCCCTAATCAGTCTGTGCTTTTCCAAATACACGCAAATCCTGTCGCTCAGGGCTCCCTCCAACACCTAGTCTAGCACAGCGTCTGTAGTTCCCGAGTTTGTCCAAACCGCCCTATTCACCAAAGCGGTGTCCTGTCCCCTTTTTGCCTTACTGATTTTACTCTGAAGTATGCTCCTGTTGCCTTTATACTCGAAGGATGTTTGTGATTTTTGGATTGGAATAAATGCAAAATATTACATCTTGGTAAATCTAACGAGGGCAAGAATTACACCGATTAAAAGTTGGGCCTCGGATAGTGATTTGGAACAAAGAGACCGAGGGGTTCAGATCTTTGAACTATGTGGCACATGCAGACAGGGTGGTTCAGAAGGGCTTTAGCACATTTGCCTTCATTGCTCAGATCTTTGAATATGGGAGTTGGGACGTTATGTTGCGGTTGTACAGGATGTTAGGGAGACCTCTTCTGGAATACTGTGCCCAGTTCTGGTTGTGCTGTTATAGGAAGGATATTATTAAATCGGAGCAGGTTCAGAAGAGATTTACCAGGATGGTAATGGGAACGGAGGGATTGAATTATAAGCAGTGTCTGGACAGGCTGGGTCCTTTTTCACTGGAGCACAGGAGGCCGAGGGGTGACCTTATTAGAGGTTTATAAAATCCTGAAGAGTTTCAGTAATGTGAACAGCAGATGGCCTTTCCAGGAGGGGGCGCGATTCAAGATTGGGGACATACTTTTTAACGTGAGAAAAGGAAGGCTTTAAAAAGAAGTTCTGGATTTTACTTTTTGTTTCTGCACAGACAGTGGTTCACACGTGGAATAAACTTGCAGAGGACATGGTGGCTGTGAATACAATTATAATTTCAGGGTGGCACAGTGGCTCAACGGTCAGCACTGCTACCTCTCACCGCCAGGGACACAGGCTCAATTCCTGTATTGGGTGACTGTCCATGTGGAGTTTTCATATTCTTCCCCATGACAGCGTGGGTTCCTCCAGGTGCTGCCGTTTCCTCCCACAATCCACAGATGTACAGGGTAGGTGAACTGGCCGTGCTCTATTGCCCATAGTGTTCAGGAATGATTGGGTTGAGTGAATTAGTCAGGGGTAAATATAGAGCAAAAGGGTAGGGGAATGGGATTCTAATAGGAACAAAAACATTTGGACCCGTATATCAATACGGAATGCTAGGATGGACTTGGACCAAGTGGAGGCAGATGCGATTAGTTCAGTTCGAATTTATGGTCGACACGGACTGGTTGGACCACAGGGTCTGTGTCGATGCTGTGTAACTTTATGACTCGTTATCTCTATAAATTCCTCGATGCTTGGAACTCTCCCTATCAGTGCCACCTCATCCAGCCTTACAAATCCTCCTCATCTCTATAATTCCACTCCAGCCTCAAAATCCAAAAGCCTCTATCACAAATATCTCTATCTCTGTAACATCCTCCATCCGCACAATCCCTTCCAACTTGCATCTCCTCCAGCTTCATTATCCTCCCCATGTCTAATCCCCTCCTGTCTCTCAAAGCTCTGCTATATGTGCCTTTCATTATTTCCAGCTTTCAGGATGCCCAATGTTTATTTCTCACTTGATGATTGCCCTTTACAATTCCTGCGCTGAGCTTCTGAATTTCCTTTTAAACCTCTGTGTCTGACTTTCCTTCCAAAAATATCGAATAATCACGTGTCATCTATTCTAGTATCACCTTTTCTGACCTGATGTCCAACTGAGCCTGTCATATTCCTATAATAAACACCCCAGCAGAATACAGAACAGAAAAACGCTCTGGTGGTCCATCGAGTCTGTGAGAAAGAAAGCTACCACCGAACTATCCTCATCTATTTTCCAGTACTTGTGGAAAAGTGTCATCTATCATGGCATAGCAAGTGCACACTAAATACATCTCAAATGTTTTGGGGATTTGTGTCTCCCACCCTCACAGACAGTGAGGTTTAGTGCAACTGTTGCTCAATGATGACATCACCCACAGGAACACAGAGCAGCTGGGTCTGTGCAAACCAGAGTTTGCCCACACATTGGGAAGGATGGCAGGGTCCCTGAGAGGGGGCACAGGAGAGTTACCAGGATGGTTCAAGGAATGGGGGTTTTAGTTGCAGGGACATGGGTGTTGTTAATACATATCAAGAATATCCATCTACAATAGATGGACTCTAATTCTCAACCTCTCCCCTTGCCTGGGCTGTGGTAACCTTCAGGTTAAACCACCACCAGCCATCTCTCCCTAATAAGAGAGCAGCCCTATGGTCTGGTAGGACAATACTGACTTTACCTTTCACACTGTGATGCCATTGTGCATCGGGGGTGGAGAGAAGGAATGCTGAAGGTGGTGGATGGGACACCACTCAGGCACAGTGCTTTGTCCTGGAGGACGTTCGCTTTCTTTAATACTGTTGAGGGCTGCACTGATGCAGGCAAGTGGAGAATGTTCCAACACGATCCTAATGTGTGCCTTATAGAGAGCAAACAGACATTGAGGAATCAGGGGTTTGGGAAAACTGAGGTGTTCTCCTTGTAGCAAAGGAAATTGAAGGGAGCTGAGAGACAAGTGCTTATAAAACATATACATTAGGATGTTAAACCTTACACTCATCAACTCATCATAAAAGGATTACTGGACACATATTGAAGATTTTTGGGAGATCTATTGACAGGACAGTTTGATTCAAACGAGAATTTTTATGCAGAAAATGAGCTGGAACAAAATACTCACACACAGTGCAAATATCCAGGTCCTGAAGAATGGAGTAATTCAATTAGAGTTTGGCGTTACAATGACTGAGATTCCCATCTGAATATCCACCTGTAGTATCCTGTAATACAAGTTTATAAAATCTGTCACTGTCAGGTCAGGTTAGAAACTCCTCCTGGTCCAGGATGACTGTACACATTACTCCTTGTGGAGACCAGCAGTCAGTTCGGGGAAAGTCTGTGTGGGTTTCTATGAGTTTCCACCTTGGGACTTCATGTGACTGAACAGGACAGATCTTTGACACATGGGACAAACTATTTATAATCCTTTTGGAACTTTAATCTTCTACATTTTCTAGGAGATTCCCCCCTCATTCTTCGAAATCTTTCCAGGGAGCACCGGACAGTGGGAAGCATGCTGAGTTGCTGTCAGTGAGATGCGGACAGCAGGATTTTCTTCCTTTTCTTTCCTTCCGTGCTGCCACTGTGCCTCATCAATAAGACATGGGGGGTGAAAATCTCATGCAGCTTGATGGGCAAGTTGTCTCCATTCTGACCAATGGGCAACAAGATCCTCCCAGTCACTCCAAAGAGTCTCTCTGAAAAGACAGCAACTCAGCATGCTTCCCACTGTCCAGTGCTCCCTGGAAAGATTTAGAAGAATGAGGGGGGAGTCTCCTAGAAAATGTAGAACAGTAAACTTCCAAAAAGATTATAAACAGTGTACAGAGAGGGATTCGGAGAAGTGGACAAGTTGGTAAATGGAGCATAACTTGGGATAATGTAAAGTTGTTCATTTTGGAGGAGGTAATAAAAGAACAGAGGACTATTTAAATGGTGGAAACTGTAGAAAGCTGCAACACAAAAGGGACCGGGGGTAACTGTGCAGGAAACACAGAAAGCTAGCACACAGTTACAACAGGTCATCAGGAAGGGGAATGGAATATTATTCCTGATTTCAGGGGATTTGCAGTATAAGAGTTTGGAGTATATACCTGAGAGCCATTTTATATATGCGAGTGAGACCACATATGGAGTAATGAGAGAAGTTTTGGTCCCTTTATTTAAGGAAATACATCACTTCATCGGAGGCATTCAGAGAAGATTGACTGGGATGATCCCTGGTTTGCAAGGACTATCTTTTAAGAAAAGGCTGAAGAAGTTGGGACTGGACTCATTGGATTTGGAGGAGAATGAGAGGGGATCTTATTGAAACATATAGGCTTATTAAGGGGTATGACAGGGTAAATACTGAGAGGATGTGTCCCATCATGAGGGAACCTAGAACCAGATTCTGGGTCAGTTGCAGGATCAAGGGTTCTGTTTTAGATTTGTCAACTTTAATGCAACACAGACATGGGTAAGGAGTTTCAGTAGCAATAGAGCTGGGGTGAGGTGGAGAAAAGCAACATTTTAGAGATTGGAATTCCTGGTGTTTGCAATTGTGTAGATGTCTGATCAGAAGGTCACCTTGGGGTCAGAATATGAGAGCAATATTGTGAAGTTCTGCCTCAGGCATTTCCCAGTAAGAGGGAGGGGCTCAGCAGTAAGGGAAAGGAATTTGTAATAGTAACGGAAGGCAATGGGTTTAACCATTGCAGTGTTTCATTGGAGGAAATTGCAGCCAATCGAGTTGTAGGCGTGTGGTAAGCAGTTTGATGAATGAGTAACAGTGGAGCAATGGAGAGGGATGATAGGGAGAGAGAGCTGGGCATTGTCAGTGTACATGGGAAACCAATACGATGTCACCTCCTGGCAGTATGTAGGTGAGATACAGGAGGGGACAAAGATAGATCCTGGATGGACACCACATATGAGGAATTCAGAAAGGAAAGGGAGAGTGGAGATGGAGCAGGATTTTCCAACAACCGTGAGGTCCAATATTAGTTCTTAGCAGAATTGGAGAGAAGGACATAACCAGAAAAGACAGACAGAACAACGAACAATATTTGTGAATTGGGGAGGGGGAGTGATGAGGAGGAGCCAGACTCCAAAACTGCTATTTCTACATCAGTGACATCACCCAACTCCACCCTAGTCTCAGCTCATTTACTGAAATACTCATCCATCCCTGTGTTATCTCCAGACTTCATTATCCAAACACAGCCCTGGCCAGCCTCCCACATTCAACTTACATATAAGCTCAAGAGTATCTAAAACCCTACTGCCCAAGTGCTCACTTGTACCAACACTTGTTGATCCATCAAAAGGCTCCTATTTACAAGCAACAATTTAATATTCTCTCCCTTGATGTAATTCCTGGCTGTGAACATCCCTGTCTCCCTGCACCACACAACCTGAGAGACCTTGACAACTCATTTTCTTTCAGACTCCCAAAGATGCATTTATTCATTGTTTCACCAGTCTGGCTGTTTCGACAGGGTCAAGGGAACACAGTCTGGAATTCGCACCCTGACCCTCTCAGACTTGCTTTCCTCCTTTAAGGTATTCCTGAAAACCTGCTTATTTGGCAATACTTTTGATCACCTGACCCAATATCCCCATCAGAATGTCAGAAATTCTCAATTTCTGTGAAATTATAAAAATGATAAAATTACAAACCATTGTTGATTTGCACACACATTGTCAACTCTTCACTGTCGCTGAGTGAATAATCTGCAACATCTCTTACCCAAGTTAATTGTGGGAGCACATTCACCACATGAACTGCAGCTGTACAAGGAAGTCAAACATCACCCTCTCCACAGGCAATGGGACTCTGGCATTAATCACTGGTGTCTGTGGAGAGAGAAACATAGTTGATATTTCAGGGAGTGCTAAATGCATTACAGGAAGTGAGAATGTTGCAGAATTTGATGGTCAGAAATGGAAGGAAAATGCACTCTTTTGTTGAAAAAAAGAATTATTCACTGGCAAAGATACTGTGGAAAATTTAGTCCGTTTAGAGAGCAGCACATTGTCAGGGGTTGAGCAGCAGAGGAAAATTAACTTACACAAGGTCCGTGAAAGTAATAGTAAAACACTAAACAAGCCAAATAGCCTGTGCCCAAAGACTTTAACTCCCCTTCCCGCTCCACCAAAGATATGCAGGTCCTGGGCCACCTCCACCGCCAAATCCCAGGCATCTGATGCCTGGACGAAGAACGCCTCATCATCTGTGTTCAGATCATCCAACCACATGGGATCAATGTGGATTTCACCAGTTTCCTCATTTCCACTCCCCCCACCTTATCCCAGATCCAGCCTTCCAACTCGGCACTGCCCTTTTGACCTGTCCTACGTTTCCATCTTCCTTCCCACCAATCGGCTGCTGCCTGACCTGCTGTGCTTTTCTAGCATCACACTCTTTGACATTGAAAACATCCTGACTCTGACACTGTGTAAATCCTGCCCTATCACTGCCTGCCAAGGAAGGCTGTGCATGCATCCCCCTACAGCTTGCCCCTCTCAAAGTTGGCAGCCACACACGTGTCCCGTGGATCACTGCCCCCAATAAAGATGGCGGCGATCACTCACACCTTTCACCATTTGAAGCTTTTTCCCGTTTGCCACAAACACGGGCCTGGGATTTTCAAATTTGTGTTTTGCTATGTGCACTAAGTTCTGTAAAACGTCTCAGCCCGTTCCATTGAAATTTCTTTCTCTTCCTGGTCAATATGTCTTTCCTTAACTATGCCCTGCACCTTCACACATTTCCAATACCTTGGTCACAACATCACAGTGCTGCCAGTGAAGCTTATCACGTGGTATCCCTTTATTCCTGATTTTGCCCTAAACGTCGATTTTGCTGCTCCTTGGATGCTGCCTGAACTGCTGTGCTCTTTCAGCACCACTAATCCAGAAGCTTATCACGTGGTTGAGTGTAGCCACGCCCCTCATTTACTCAGACCAACAGGTACTACCTTATCTTCCAGCCCCATCCCCATCCTCTTATTGGTCCTGCACTGAGATCAATCACCAGAGGCCCTCTGTGGGCTGGAGCATGCTCAGTGTTTCCTGCTTTTGCTGCTGTTTATCAGGGATAAGAGAGAGCGTTCATTCCTGTTTCTCCTAATGTCAGACATTAACAACAACGAACTGCATTGTATGGAGCCTTTCACACTGACAATTCTCCTAAGGTGCTTCACGAATGCTGGAAACGTTGATTAAAGAGAACAACTTTAAGATACATCTTTGAGGAGTACAGAGGGGGTTGGAAAGGATATTGAAGAGGTTTTTAGATCAGACAAACCATCTAAAGAGCAACCCACCCAGAACCATTCCCCAACATCTAACACTACGGGCAATTTAGCATGGCCAATTCACCTAACCTGTACATTTTTGGACTGTGGGAGGAAACCGGAGCACCCGGAGGAAACCCAGGCAGACACTGGGAGAATGTGCAAACTCCACATAGACAGTTGCCTGAGGTGGGAAAAGAACCCGGGTTTTTGGCGCTGAGAGGCAGCAGTGCTAACCATTATGCCATCGTGCCGCCCATCTGCAGCTGCCCTCTGCAGCTCCAATCATGGAGTGATGTCTGTGGAGAACAGCTTACAACGGAGACAGTTAGTGGCTAACCATAGTTTAGCAACCCCATGTCCTAGCCCCCCTACCCCACACACCAGGCCTTGTTCTCACAGCCTGTCATTACACACTATCTATGGTTAGCCACTAACAGTTTCCATTAACAGCTAGTCGCCCTCCCCCACCCAGATCGTTATCGACTCCTTTATCCAACCCTTCTTATCGCTCTATCCCCACTTATCCTTTACTCCTTACATCCTCTCCTAAACCCTACCTTCTGCATATAAACCAACATTTTTTCTCTCAGTGTCAGTTCTGAGGAAGGGACACTGGGTCTGAAACTTTAACTCTGATTATTCATCACAGATACAGCCAGACCTGCTGAGCTTTTCCAGAACCTCCTGGTTGTTGTTTCTGATTTACATCTTCCGCAGTTCTTTTGGTTTTAATTTACCGGGAGTTTGTAATTCAGGTCCAACAGCCTCTGTCCCAGTCTCCGCTGTCTCTCCCAACCCCAAACAGTGACACTGCACCTGCACAGCTCATGGACATGTGTCATCTTGCTGGTCACACCCCTCATTCACTCCCATTGGCTGCAGGACCACACAGACTCTCCTCCCATTGGTCTGGAGCTGCCGTCAATCAGCCGGACCCCATTGGGATGAGACTGGAGGGCTAATCCCTCTCTCTGCCCTGGGATGAGCTTCATCATTCACAGTGAATGGGGCAGTATCACAGAGCACAGGGCCTGGGGGCTATTCAGCCCATTGGGGCTGTACTCTCTCCCTCTGGAGATACTGCAAATCTGTCCCAAATCCCCTCCTATTTGCCCACAGCCCCCCAAATCTTTCCTTAAAAATTAAAATTCCAAGTCTCTTTCAGAATACCTGCTAAATGTGTCGTTCAGACTGTTCCAGATGCTCAGAACTTACTGAGTGCAATAATGTTCATATTTTCACTTTGTATTATTTGCCAATTATTTGAAAGTAGTTACTAAAAGATATGACAGTGTTAACAATTCCTCTCTCTCCGCAAATTCAAGACCTTGGAACCAAATCTGGACCAGGTCAAAAACACTGCTGCACCTTCTCAGCTCCAAGGACAATTATCTGTGCTGCAGCTTTCTCTCCACAAAAGAGGAATGCATCTTAGTTTATTAACGTCATAGACATGTACAGCACAGAAACAGAACTTTGGTCCAATTCATCCATGCCAACGAGGAATCCTAAACTACTGGAGTCCCATTTGCCAGCTATTGGCCTGTATCCATCAAAATCCTTACTGTTCACGTACCCAGTTGGATGCCTTTTAAATGTTGTGATTTTATTAGCCTCCACTACGTCATCTGGCAGCTCATTCCATACACACACCACACTCAGCGTGAAAATGTTGCCCTTAGATTCCTTTTAAATCGTTGCCCTCTCAACCATGTGCTCTAGTTTTGGACCCACCTCACCTCAGGAAAAAGAACCCCGGCTGCTCACCTTATCCATGCACCTCGTGATTTTATAAATCTCCATGAAGTCACCTCTGAGTCTTGGACTCTCCAGGGAAATTAGACCCAGCCTATTCAGCCTCTCCCTGTAGCCCAAATCCTCCAAACCTGGCAACGTTTTTGTAAATCTTGTCCGAACCTTTTCACGTTTCACAACATCCTTCCCTGAACAGGGAAATTCAAACTAAACAGAATACGAGAATTGGCTTCATCAATGACTTTTAAATGTTGTAATTGTACTAGTCTCCACCCCTTCCCTTGGCAGCTCACTCCAAACATGCACTGCCCTCAAACTGTCCAATTCTGGCAAAGTCCTTGCAAACATTTTCTGAAAAGTTTCAAGTTTCACAACATCATTCCTGGAACAGGGAGAATGGAACTGAAAACAGAATTCCAGAAGAGCCTTAATCAATGTCCTGTACAGCCACAACATGACGGAGAGCATAACAAACGCTGCATACACTCCCTTACCTACCTATGACTCTACTTTCAAGGAACTATGAACCTGCACTCCAAGGTCTCTTTGTTCAGCAACACTGCCCAGGACCTTACCAGTAAGTGTATAAGTCCTGCCCTGATTTGCCTTTCCAAAATCCAACAGCTAACATTTATCTAAATTGAACTCTATCTGCCATTCCTTGCTCCGCTGGCCCATCTGATCAAGATCCTGTTGTATTCTGAACTAACCTTCTTCGCTGTCCACTACACTTCCAATTTTGGTGTCTTGTGTAAAGCTACTAACCATACCTCATATTTACACCCAAGTCATTTATTTAAGGACCCTATAATCGATCCTTGTAGCACACTGCTGCTCACAGTCCTCCAGTCCACAAAGCAAGCCTCCATCATCACCCTCTGTCTCCTACCATTAAGCCAGTTTTGTACCCAAATGGCTTGTTCTCCCTTCATTCCATGTTATGTAACCTTGCTAACCTGTCTGCTTTGTGGAACTTTGTTGAATGTCCATGTAAACAATGCTCACCGCCTGGCTTAATCAATTTTCTTTGTCACTTCAAAACATTCAGACAAGTTAGTGAGACACGATTGTGCACGTACAAAGCCACATTGACAACAGGAGAAGGTGAGGACTGCAGATGCTGGAGATCAGAGTTGAAGATGTGTTGTTGGAAAAGCGCAAAACAGGCAGCATTCAAGGAACAGGAGAATCGACGTTTCAAGAAGGGCTGATGCCCGAAACATCGATTCTCCTGTTCTTTGGATGCTGCCTGACCTGCTGCGCTTTTCCAGCAACACATTTTCAGCTCCACATTGACAACAGTCAATGATTAATCCTTACTTTTCCAAATAGATGGATATCCTGTCCCTCAGAATCCCTTCCAACAACTTGCCTGCCACTGACTTCAGGCTCACTATTCTCTTGTTCTATTTCCTCTCCTTACCACATTTTTAAAATAATGGCACCTCACCTGTCACTATCAATGATACAAATACCTCAGGAGAGGCCCAACAATCACTTCCAGAAAGTTCCGGGATACATCTGATCAGGTCCCAGGGTTTTATCCACCTTGATGCGATTCAAGACATCCAGTAACACCTCCACTCTAACATGGATACTTTTCAAGTACTCTCTGTTTGTTTCTCCAACCTCTCGAGATTCCATATCTTTCTCCAGTAAAAATAACGTGAAATATTTGCATATCTTTCCCACCCCCTGTCGTTCCGTGGACAGCCTTGTTAATCTTTAAAGGGTCCTATTCTCTGGTCCAGTTCATCTTTTGTCTGTGATATATTTGTTTAATCTCTTTGGATTCCACTTAACCCATTTCCTGAAGCCATTTCATGTCAAACAGCATCAGCAGCAAGCAACAGAGCTAAACGATCCCATAACCAATAGATCAGATCGGAGCTCTACAGTTCTGCCACACCCAGTTGTAAATGGTGATGGACATTTAAACAACTTACTGGAGGAAATATCACAGATATCCCCACCCTTACTGATGGAGGGGCCTCACACACCCATGCACCAGTTAAGACAACAGCATTTGCAGCAATCTGCAGCCAGAAGTGTAAAGTGGGATGATCCATCTCAGCCTTCTCCAGTGGTTTCCAACATCACAGATGTGAGTTTTAAGCTAGTTTGATTCAGTTTGAATAACATCAAGAAATGGTTAAGTCGTGCAAAGGCTATGGGCCCTGCCAATATTCTGGCAATAATACTGATGGTTTGTGCTCCAGAACTTGCCACCCACCAATCCAAGTACCGCTCCAGCACTGGCATCTACCGACAATGTGGAACATTGCCCAGGGATGTTCAACACAAAAACACAGGGCAATCCAACCCAGGCAATTTCCATCAATCAGTCCACACTCGATCAGCAGTAACGTGATGGAAGATGTCATCAACAGGGCTACCAAGCAGCAGCTGCCCAGCAACAGCCAGCTGAGTGACACTCATTTTAGGCTCCACCAGGGCCACTCAGCTCCCGATTGTGTTACCGCCCTGATTCACAGTCTGACAACTAACTGAATCCCAGAGGTGAGGTGAGTGTGAGAGCCCAGTCCCACTCCAAGATCACTATTTCTAGCTGATTCTACCCTTGTCTCAGCTCATACACTCTCATCCATCTTGTGTTATCTCCAGACTTCAGTATCCAAACACACTCCTGGCCAGCTTCCCACATTCAACCTCCCTGTAATCTTAAGAAAATCTAAATCTCTGCTGCACAAGTACTCCCTCGTAGCAAAACTTGTTGATCCATCAAAAGGCTCCTATTCATAATCAACAACATAGAGCCACAGAGATGTCCAGCATGGAAACAGACCCTTCAATCTAATCCGTCCATGCCAACCAGATATCCCAACCCAATCTAGTCTCACCTGCCAGCATCCGGCACACATCCCTCAATTTAAAATTCTCACCCTAAATTTAATTCCTGGTTGTGATCGTCCCTAGCTCACCGCATCACACATCCTTGAAGACCTCGACAACCCATTCTGTTCGAGACTTCCAATGATCTGTTAATTCATTACTTCACCTGTGTGGCTGCTTTTACGGTTGCCAAAGCAACATTTTCCGAAATTTGCAGCCAAAACCTCACAGGTCTGCTTTCCTCCTTTAAGACATTCCTCAAAGCCTAGTTATTTGGCAATGCTTTTCGTCACCTGACCTAATATCATCAGTCTCTGACCTTATGTCTAAAGTTCCCAATAATATTTTTGTGAAATTACAAGCAGGATAATAAAACTACAAACTGTTCTTGATTTGGACATTACCTTCAAATCATCACTGTTGCTGTAATGAATACTCTGTAATGTCTCTTACCCAACCACATTATGGGAGCACCTTCACCACACAAACTGCAGCTGTACAAGAAAGTCAAACAACACCCTCTCCACAGGCAACAGGGCTTTGGCATTAATCACTGGTATCTGTGGAAGGAGAAACACAGTTGATGTTTCAGGGAGAGCAAAACGGATTACAGGGAATGAAAATGGTGCAGAATTTGATAGTCAGAAATGGAAGGAAAATACACTTGCTTATTGTAAGAAATAATTCTTGACTGTCAAAGATTTTTCAGAAAAAAATTAATAAGCAGCACATGGTCGGGGCTGGGCGGCAGTGAAAAATTAACTTACAAAAATGTCTGTTAAAGTAATCGTAAAATACTAAACAGACCATAAATACACCCATTGTTCGATACTGAGCAAGCTAGATATTGACAAAGTGGTCAGAAGGGAGCCCAGAGATGAAGCAGAGCTGTATAAGCTGTTATGATCCCACATTCATTGAGATGTATAGCACCGACACAGACCCTTCGGTTTAACTCATCCATGCCAACCAGGTATCCGAACCTCATCTATTCCCATTTGCCAACACTTGGCCCATATTCTTGTAAACGCTTCCTAATCAGATCATGTGTCTATTTAGATGCCTTCAACAAGTTTTACTTGTACTAGCCTCCACCACTTCCTCTGGCATCTCATTCCACCCACTGCATGAAAGAGTTGCCCTTTAGGCCTCTTTGAATTTTTGCCCCGTTCACCCTAAAGCAATGTCCTCTACGTTTGGACACCACTACTCCAGGGAAAACATCTTGTTCATTTACTCTGTTCATGCTCCTCATGATTGTATAAGCCTCCATAACATCACTGCTCACCCTATGGCACTCCAGGGAAAACAGCCCCAGCCTTTTATGCCTCATCCTGTAGCTCAAATCCTCCAACCCTAACAACATCCTTGTAAGTAGTTAAGAAACCTTTCAAGTTTCACAGCACCCTTCTGATAGGAGGCAGGCCAGAATTGCACACAATATTCCAAAAGTGGCCTAACGAATGTCCTGTACAGCAACATGACCTCCCACATCCGAAACTCAATGCTCGAACCAATAAAGGAAAATACACTGAACACCTTCTTCATCATCCTACCTACCTGCAACTTGACTTGCAAGGACTGTGAAACTGCAGTCCAAGGTCTCTTTGTTCCGCAAGCGTATCCAGGGCCTTGCCATTCAGTGTAGAAGTCCTGGGCTGAAAAACGTGTTGCTGGAAAAGCACAGCAGGTCAGGCAGCATCCAAAGATCAGGAGAATCGACGTTTCGGACATGAGCCCTTGATGCTGCTTGACCTGCTGTGATTTTCCAGCAACACATTTTTCAGCTCTGATCTCCAGCATCTGCAGTCTTCACTTTCCCCTAGTGTATAAGTCCTGCCCTGACTTGTTTTTCCAAAATGTAGCATCTCACATTTATCTAAATTAATCCGAATCTGACCAATATCTCACTGTAACCTGAGATAATCTTCTTCACTATGCACAATACCTCCAATTTTGAATGACCTGCAAACTCAGTTACGATAGCAAATCATTTAAATGAATGACGAAACAAATCCAGAAATAAACGTCCATTACTGAGTTTGAATGTGCTCTGTGTAAATTCTGCCCAATGACTCTGTACCATAAAGGCTGCACATGCGCCTGGCTGCAACTTGCCCCCTACAAAGATGGCGGCCGCGCACGTGTCCAGTGAATCGTTTTTCTCCCGTTTCCGTCTGTTTATTTATTCATTTCCTTGCCGTATCCTTTCGCTCCATAACTTCCTGAGCATCCATGACAGCGACTCTCCACCACGCGCCAGGGTGATCACGTGGTTTAGTCTCGTTCTGCCCCTCGTTCACTTTGATTGGCTGGAGGACCAACCTTCCGCCGGGTCCTCCAGATCCGCCCACAGTCCTTTCATTGGTCCGGAGCTGACATCAATCACCCGGGGTCCCTTTGTTGGTTAGAGCATGAGCAGTACGTCCTGCTTTTGCTGATATGTTGGGTAATGTAATGGGAGAGTTTACTGAGGGGAAGGATCCCTTTGTGTGAGCTCAGCAGGAGATTTCCTTTATTCATGGAGGGAATTGCCTTCCTACACATGACTGTATAGCTGTGATTGATGAATCAATGCCATCTTAAGCAGTACATAAACACATCATTTTCACAACATCTGAGATCTTCAGCACATTGTATCACACTCTTCTTTGGAGATAAAAAAAAGCATGAAATGGAGCCTCAAGGAATTGGAGCAGGAGGAGGGCATTCATCTCCTCTAGCTTGTTCCCCCATTCTATCAGATCATGGCTGGGCAAACCCAGACGTCAACACCTCTTTTATGCTTGATCCGCATAGCCCTTAACTGCTCAATATTTCAAAAATCTATCTGCCCTCTTTTAGAATAATTTGAGATAGAATCATAAATTCCCTACTGTGTGGAAACAGGCCCTTCGGCCCAACAAGCCACACTGACCCTCTGAAGAGTAACCCATAAAGATCCATTCCCCGACCACATTTAACTTTCACAATTGTTTGGGCTAGAAAATTCTAGCCACTCACTGAGAAAAAAAAATCTTTACATTTTTTACAAAATGAATGTTCCCTTATGTAATGTTTGGTTTGAAACTTCATTGGTGCTAGAAGATCTAGTCAACATCTACCCTGTCAAGCTCCTCAGAATCTTGTTTCCATAAGATGACCCCTTATATTATGTGGGTGGCACAGTGGTTAGCACTGATGTCTCAGTGCCAGAGACCTGGGTTTAATTCCTGCCTCAGGTGACACTCTGTGTGGAGTTTGCACGTTGTCTGCGTGGGTTTCCTCCGGGTGCTCTGATATCCTCCCACAATCCAAAAAAAGTGCAGGTTAGGTGAATTGGCAATGCTAAATTGCCTGTAGTGTTAGGTGAAGGGGTAAATGTAGGGGAATGGGTCTGGGTGGGTTGTGCTTCGGCGGATCGGTGTGGACTTGTTGGGCCAAAGGGCCTGATTACACACTGTAAGTAATCTGTTTCTCGAGATTCTATTGAAGAATGACCTAACCTGTTTAGCTATTCTTGAAATGTCAACCTTTTCGTTCTCAAAGCAGCTAGCTGAATCTTTTTTTGTATGGTCTCCAATACTGGTTTATCCCTTATTAAATATGGGAGCTAACATTGTATACAGTACTCCAAGTGAGGTCTCGGCAACAGCCAGTGTGGTTAACCAATCCTCACTCCATGCAAATACGTAACCCCTGACAAAGTGAGCTCCTGTATTATGCAATTAACTTTTATGTAGCAACTTATCATTTGCATTTTTAAAATCCAAATACGAACATCATTGGATTGCCCTTTATCAGCTCTGCTTGTTATCTCCTCAATGAACTGTCGCAAATTTGTCATAGTGTCTCTTTCACAAAACCCAGTCTCCCATGTTAAATGATAAGCTTTTCTAAATGTCCTGCTATTTATTACTTTAATATTCGACTCTGCCGGATTACAAAAGCAGATATTAAACTAACTAGTCTATAGTTTCCTGATTTCTGTCTCCCTTCCCTTCTTGAACAGGTACATCAATCCACTGGATGCTTCCTGTATCCGATGATTCTGGAATATTCCAATGGATGCTTTGAATATCTCTGCAGTCAGTTGCCCTAAAAGTGTTTGAATCAAGGTAAAAACAATGACTGCAGATGCTGAAAATCAAATACTGGATTAGTGGTGCTGGAAGAGCACAGCAGTTCAGGCAGCATCCAACGCTGCTCGTTGGATGCTGCCTGAACTGCTGCGCTCTTCCAGCACCACTAATCCACTAAAAGTGTTTGATCCAGGCCATTAGGTCCTGTCTGCCATTAGTCCTATTAGTTGGTCAATACTTTGTGACAAAGACTGTTATAACATTTTTCTACTTATGATTAACTTGCTTATTTGCTACCTTGAGGATGATAACGGTATCCTCCTTCATGAAGATCAAAGTAAAATATAGGTTTAAATTATCTGCTGTTTCCTTGTACCCATGATCAATTCCACAGTCAGAACCTCCAAGGGTTCGATGCTGACTTTAGATACTCCATTTTTATATACCTGTACAACTCTTGCCATTCATTTTTGTTTCATGTCAATTTAATTACATGATCAGTTTTCTCCCTTTTTTGTCATCCGTGGCTATGTCATTCTTTTCCTTGTGGGTACTGCTCTTGACTGCCTTTGTTACCCACGGGCGGTTCACCTTTCTCTTCGGGTTCTCCTTTTTGCTTCAAATTAACTTTTGCTAAGAATTATGTAAAACAAAACTCATCGTATTACAGTGACTGAGCATGTGATTTTTTTTAAACATTGGATGCCTTAATGTTCTCATTGGGTTTTCCTGTTTCAAATAAGAGCTGAGATCATCTGCAAAGGAGGTGGCAGCTGATTCACTGTTAATTTCCAAAATTAATTTGAATACCTGCAAAAAGAAATTATTTGCATTACTGTGAGAGCAGGGATCTAGCCAAATAGCTATTTTAAAAAGGTGGCACAGTTGTGATGGGTTGAATTCAAAAGCACAATGTGATCCAAGTTGTCTTCTAATCTGTGCTGTACTAATTCTTTCTGATTAAGATGACTGGGTTGGTATGTGTGCAGGTTGTAGCAGGATCTCTGAGTGCCACAAAACGATCTGGGGGGAACAGCTCCTGTTGTCAGTGACAGTGCTGTTGGACTAATAGAGGCAACAACATTCAGACTTCATGAAGTAACTGCGATCCAGGGTTGCAAACCCACAATCCGAAGAACTGCAGGTTCGGTGAACTGGTCATGCTAAATTGCCATAGTGTCCAGCGATGCACAGTTTCGGTGCATTAATCAGGGGTAAACATTGAGGAATAGGTTTGGTTGGGATACTCTTTGGAGGTTTGATGTGGATTTGTTGGGCTGAAGGGCCTGTTTCCACAACGTAGGGATTCCATGCTCTGAGTAATTTTGGGGATCTAACAGAATCCTGGTATTCAGAGGGTGCTCTGTTAGTTAAAATAGTATTGTGCACTCAGCTGATGTTACCTTCTGAAGCAGTTTGAGGTAGACTGCTCTGTGCAATTTCACAGAACAGATGCTCTGGAACCAATCATGGAACAGCTATTTTAGACCTGATAATATGATTGATTAATGAGCTCAATCAAAAAGACCTTTTTGGTAAGATGCAATGCAGTGCGATCCAATCGAGCTTTAGGGTGAGGAATTTGGTTATTCAACTAGTATCTAAACTTGAAGGCAGTCACAAGGGGATAAGGTAGTAGTTCCCTAAACTGGAATGGGACTCTAGTTAGAATGTTAAAGCAGAAGAATATATTCAATTACTTTATTATTCTCAACAATACACATTAACTTGTAAAAGAAATGCACGATGAACAGCGGTGCATAGCTGAGGGTATTATGAGTGACATCAAATTGAAAGAAAGGATGTACAAAACTGCAAAGATGATGGTAGACCAGAAGGTTTAAAAATTTCAAACTATCGAAGGATGAACAAAACAACAGATGGAAGATATTTTCACCCTTGTCAGAGAGACTGTTGTAACATCTTTGCTCCCATTAATACCTTGCTTATTTCCCAGCATTAGGATGGTAACAATATCTTCCAGATTAGTAAAATAATTGGGCAAATTAACCCACCAGTTACTCAGCCTAAAACACAGTGCTCTTGTGATGCTGTGGTCGTGTCTCCAACTTTGAGCCAGAAGGCCTGGAACTGTCCCACCTGTTCCAGAAGTGTCATAATGCATTGAAATAGGTTGATTGTGAAAGCAATACTGAGACAAACTTCAGTAATTGAATGGACAATGTTGATGGTCTCTGGAAATTCCAAACATGACTGTTTTGTATCCTCAACGGAGGCCTGATCTCAATTAATCTGCCTCATTTAAATGGAATTGCCTTTTCTTGTGTTGAGTATAATTGAAGTTTGTCCAGTCTGCATGCCCCCTTGTGCAAAACATGTTGCAATCTGTCAAAGAACAAGATTGAAAACTCAGATCAGCTGATAGCCTGTTCAAGGGCTTAAACCAGTGGCCTTTTCCACTGGGACAGTAGGTGCTACAGAATTGATCCCATTTCCCATTAAACTGAGACAGGAGGTGGTGAGCTTGCTGAAATGTCTTTCACTGAAACATTTTTGAATTAAAATAAATTACTTTGGTTGCGGTGCAATTGAATTTAGAGATTTAGCGGGGAGTATCGACTGTTATCTCTTTGTTTGTTTCATCGCAGAAGGAATGAGACCAGCCCAACGCCAGCCGAAACTGCGGAGAAACTGCCAGATATTAAAATGCGTAACTCCGCTTCATTAGCCAGTCTGACTGAGTCATCCAGACTCAAACATCATGACTGGAGGTGGGCTTTTTGTGCTCACTGTGGATGCTTTTACAGAGTTCAAAATTAATACATAACATATTTCTTGAGAACTGAAAACAACAAATACTGAAGATCACAGGAGGGAGCCGATGGCTGAGTGGTATTACTGCTAGACTGTTTATCCAAAGATCCAGGTTGCATTCTGGAGAACCAGGTTTGAATTGTGTCACAGGAAATGGTGGAATTTGAATTCAGTGAATATCTGGAATTAAGAATCTCATGACCATGAATCCTTTGTCGGGTTACGGAAAACCCATCTCGTTCACTAACATGATTGAAGTAAGAAGCTACCATCCTTACCCAGTTTGTCTTACATGTGACTCCAGACACACAGCAATGAGCTTGACTTTTAACTGCCCACTGGGCAATTAGGGATGAACACTGAATGCTGCTGAGCCTATGACACCCTCATCCCATGATCTACTTTAAAAAAAAAGATCGACAGACCAAGCTAACATTATGAGTCCAGATGATTCTACATCAGATCTCTGATTGAGTCATCGAGACACATTGTTAGCTTGCTTGGTCTCCGTGGATGCTTTCTGACCTGCTGTCAGCTCCAGCATTTGCTGTTTTCAGGACAGATTCCACCATCTGTTGTTATTTCCTTCTGTACTTCTTCATTATGTTGTTTATTAAATGTCCACTAAATTGCAGCTACTACTCAACACCTTACCTACAGAGTACTGTGGCCCTGGTGTCAAAAGCCTCCATTAACTTGATGAATTACACCATAGTTTAGGACAATTGCAAAATGCCACTGTGGCTGAAAAGAATAGAATCATAGTCACCAACATGGAAATGAAGCCTTCGGTCCAACTCATCCATGTCAACCAAATTTCCCAAACTATGCCAGTGCGGTTTGCCTGCATTTGGCTCATATTCCTCAACCTATCCTATTCATGTACCTCTCTAAATGTCTTTTAAATGTTGTAACTGTACTTGCATCTACCACTTCTTCTGGCCGTTCATCCCGTGTCCCAACCAATCTCTTTGTGAAAATGTTAGCAACTGATAGTTTCACTGTTGACTACGGTGTGTGAAGCACTGGGGATGATTGTTCGTTCAGGACCACCCCTGTCTGAGCACGGCTTGAATGTAGCTTGGGCCTCCTTGTGGGTTACCACATGCTGCTCAAGGCTTTGTATTTGTGCAGTGCAGCTGTCTATGGGTGGGGGTGTTGTGGAAGTAAGGTGAAGGCATGAAGGAATTAATGAATTTATAGAATATGAGTGTCACTGGCTGTGCAAACATTTATTGCCTCATTCTAATGCCCTTGAGAAGGTGGTTGTGAGCTCACTTTTTGAATCACTGCAGTCCGTGTGGGTTGTAGGCCAATTGGTAGTACTGTTGGGAGGGAATTCCAGAATTTTGGCTCAATGACACTTCAGGACTGCTGAAAGATTTTCAACTCCAGATGGTAGTGGCTTGGAAGGGAACCTGCAGGAGGTGATGTTCCCATGAATCTGCTTCCCTTTTCATTTTATTTGGTATTGGTCATAGGTTTGGAAGATGCTATTGAAGTGTTATGAATTGATGTAATGTATCTTGTAGATAGTACATCGTGCTGCTCTGGGCATCAGTGGAGGAGGGAGTGAATGTGGTGCCAATCAAGCAGTCTGCTTTTTCCTGACACTGTAAGCTTCTTGAGTGTCCTTGGAGCTGCACCCAAACCTCGCCAAGTAGTGAATATCCTATTGCACTCCTGAGTTGATTCTTGTAGATGGTGGGCTGGCTTCAGAGATTTGGAGGGTGGTTTACTTACCGTAGTTATATGGAAAGTCCACTTCAATTTCTAGTCAATAGTAACCCCCCAGAATGTTGATGGTGGGGGATTCGGTGATGGTGGGTTTGAAGAAAGAGGCTGCAAGGTTTTTGGTCAAGGAGCTTCAGGCTGAAAGCTCGGGAGAATTGAATAAGGTAGAGGCTAGAACTGGATAGGTGGGGAAAGATGCTGCAAAGGAGACATCACGGTCTTTTCTCTGTGCTGGGCCCAGCTGGTCTGCTGACACTACAGTAGAGATATTGTGCCTCACCTCACCAAATCAAACAGCCTCTCACCATAGTCTTTCCAATACCATGCCCATTAAACACCTTGTATTAGTCCATTCATCTTACTTCCTCCTTTTGAAATAAGAACATAAGAGCATCAAAATTAGGAGCAGGAGTATTAATCCAGCCCCTAGTACCTGCTCTGCCATTTGATACAGACATGGTTAATCTAATCTTGGCCTGAACACCACTTTCCTGCCAGCTCTCCTTAACTCTTCAACCCATTACTAATTAAAAACCCGTGTGCCTCTTATTTAAATTTACTTCATGTCCCAGAATCCACATTGTTCTGAGGTAGTGAATTCCCAAGATTCACCATTCTCTGAGAGAAGTAATTCCTCCAAATTTCCCTTTATTGTAAACTTTCAACGACTCATTGTAGATTGAATCAGCTTCTCTGCATCTACTTGGTCAATCCCTTGACCATTTTATAGACCCTCAATGATACCACCTCTCATTCTTGTGCTCCAATGAATATGAATGGAAATAGTGTTTGTAGTTCAGCTTGTGACATTTTAATAACTGTGGCAGAGGATGTTTGTTCAAAACTGAGCTGGGCAGTTAGTGCTTTTCAAATAAGAAATAGTTGATGAGATTAAGTACATTAATATAATGGAGTTTTGTTTTTAGGAAGATTTACTGTTGGGAAGATTTGGTTAAGGGAATATTGCAGTCAAAGCTGTGGAAGATTAACCTCCACCCATGGGAAAGGTAGTACACTGTGATCAAAAGACTAAAGGGACCACTTCCTCTTTGGAAATATGTCCTTAAATAGGGCAGAGGGATCTGGAGATAGGAATGAGTCACTGTCAGCAAATGGCACCGGTTTGTGAGGTTAGATGGAGAAGTAGGTCATGGGTTTATTTCTGGGGTGACAGAATGGAAATGTGTCCGATATGTGTAGGACCATGGACAGGTCACCCTTGGAGCACTGCACACAGTTCGGATCGGGGAAGGTAAAGAATAGTTACTGGAATTATATCCAAACTGAGTTTGAATTCATCAAGTAAGATTGGGCAGTGTGGTCTCATTGAAAAAGAGTGACATGGTCCAGTTACGTTTGATCGAGTCGACATGGAAAAGATGTTTCTGCTTGCGAATGACAGAATCCATGGATATGGGGATATAATTGTAATCACTATTAAATCTAATGGGGAAGTTGCAGACGGCGACAAAGTCTTTACCAAAAAGGGGTTTGAATATAGAACTTACTTCATCAGGAATAATTGAAGCAAATAACAGATGAATTCAAGGAGGAGCTTGGAATATAAGAAATCGAAGAAAACTATGTGGATGGGTTTAGGTTGGGAAGGAAGCCTGTGTAAATCACAAATACTGAGAACCTATTTTTGTGTCCTGAAACTATGCATCTGTGTTGTTCTGTGACATTTCTTTAGGAGCAGCAGCGGCAGCAGTAAATAAGGCAGCTCACCATTACCATTCTTGGAGAAAAGCAGAACCACTGTCCACACAAAAGGGAAATAGCTCTATTGAGGAGGTGGTTTAAACAGTGGCCAACGACTCGATCCGCAGAGACAGTGTGCCTTCATTACCTGGTGAGAAAGGTGAATTCTTTAACCAGAAATGATGTTTTGTCCTTCCACTGATCTCATGACTTAAGCAGGGAAATGTGTCTCTTCAGTTACATGATTTGAATCAATCAAATCTTTTGCTACGTTAGCACTTCTTCCCTACCCAAAGGATATGTGGGTCAAATAGGCACATGTCCTGCACTGATTTATTTCAAGATTCCTTTATTCAGTCATGTGCTTAAGCTATTCAATCCAACATCCTTGTGTTTCCCCTTGATCTGTGGTTGTGCATAAGGAAACTTAAACAATGTCTAATTCAATATCAAAGTTGTGTTGAATCAATAATTGTAACCCCACTCTGCTCCTTGAGCCGATAATTAATCCAAGGATTCGAGCTCAGCCCCTAACTTCAAGTTCAAGTTCTAAACCTTTCAGTGAACAACGGAAAATAACAAAGAACAATGTCTATCATTTATTGTCTCTCCAGACTCTGCTTCTGTTGCCACTGAGTACTCCCTTAAGTTCGACGAGTCAATGACGAAAGATGAGATTGAAGAGAAATCCGTCCATTCCCTTCTGCCATCAGAGAGCCAGCACCACTTTAATATGGGGAAGAAACACAGCCAGCAGCATGATTCAGATGAGGACATAGTGCGGGACCAATCGGCTTCTCCAATGGATTAGGGTGAGTGGTGGTACCAATTACTGGGATCTCAGTGCTTGGAATAGTTGCTCCTCTCCATGTTCGAGGTACTTAGCCATGAGATTCAGATGGAGAGGACGAGGACCATGTGGTGTAACGGGTGTGAGCCAACAGTTGGGCAGGGCCTGTGTTTTTGAAAAAAAAAGCAAGTATCACTCGGTAACAATGTGCGCAGAATTTATCAATCATGAAGGAAAATACATATTTAACATTGTTAATCTTTGTGATTGAGTTACCATGTCGTGAAGACAAAGATTAATATTTAATGGGATTCATTGCTCCCCCAATCAGATAAACACAAGGCAAATTTGACTGCGAAGAATGTCCCTAAATTTACACCTTTCTACTGTCCATTAAAAGTAATAAGATGCAAAAGATGTCCTTGCAGGGGAACTTAATTTGAACAAGAGACATTTGTGCAGATAATAAGAGATATTCTCATTGGAAGGATATGTTTAGTGATATCCTGCACGGATCGATGTTGGAGCCCTAATTATTCACTATTCATAATGAAAGGAAAGCCACATTCAAAATTTGGGGCCACTCTGCAGATTACTGCGATTCCAAGTGTAAGTAAATGGAACCATAGCATTAGAAAGTAATATTGATAGATTCAGTAAATGAAAAAAAAAACGACAGATGAGTTTGTGTCTGCAAGTGATAGGTTGGATCAAAATAGGATATTTCTTGAATGTGAAAATAGAGACAGTGGACTCCAAGGAAACTTGGTGGGATTGATCCAGATGTATCGTTCATGAAAATGTCACAAACAGGTTCAGACAAGTGACCAAGGGGCCGGTAGAATGTTGACATTGATCTCGACAGAAGATGGGATACCAAAGGATTAGAAGTCATGCTTCAGCAAATCCGAAACTAGTTAGACCAAGCTGTCAGGGCTGGGCACCATGGCTTAAGGAGAGTATCGCTCTGAGTGGAAGAGCAGTGTAGATTTACTGATGTGATACTTGGATTCCAAGGCTTAATTTAAGAACATTGAGGTGTGATATCAGGGAACACTTTTATACACAGAAATGGATAAAGTTTGATAAAGTTCCACAAACAGCGATTGATTGGAAATCATTTGCAAATCTTAAATCTGAGATTGGTAGATTTTGAATGAAAATACTGAAGGATTATGGGACAAAGTCAGGGATTTGTCATGATGATGAAGATTACCATGATTTGGGTGAATGGTGGAATAGGCTCAAGAAGCTAAATAGCCTCCTCGTGCTCTGATGTTGATGTAACCATGGCACCCTTATTCTCTGCAAGTGCAACTCCTGTTGTGTTTTTGGTTATTATCAGAACCTGGCAGCAAGTTAGTGACTGGAGTCCTGACCAGAAAATCATCAGTGTGAGGGACTTCACCGGACTTAATGTGTTTCACAGCTGATGAAATGACACAGCCAGCACTCTCCTTCCCTCTCTCCCCCGTTTCCCACTCACTCCTCCCGTCCCATCCCCGTCCCCCACCCTCTCACGCGCCCCCAGCAAACCCTCTTAACCCCCACCCCTCTCCCACCCCTCTCGCCCCCATCGCTCCCCCTGCTCCCCCACCCCCCTCTCGCCCCGTCCCCGCACCCTCCCTCACTCCCCCTCTCGCGCCCCCAGGCCACCCTTCCCCCCCATTCACCCCCTCTCACTCCGCCCCCACGCCCCCCCCGGGCCACCGTTCCCTCCCTCCCTCCCTCTCTCACACCCCTCTCTCTCATCCCTCTCTCTCATCCCTCTGTCTTCACTCGCCCCTTCTTTCTTTTGCACTCTTGCTCACCCCATCGCTCTCTCTCTCACTCCTTCTCTCTCTCGCTCTCTTCCCCCCCCACACCCGCTTTCTCTCTTCTCTCACCCCATCACTGTCACCCTCTCTCTCCTACACCCACTTTTGCCCCTGTCTCTCTCTATATCTCTCTCTTTGTTCCCCTTCACCATCGCTCACCTCTCTCGCTCTCTCTCTATCCTTCTCTCTATCACCTCTCCGTCTCGCTGCTTTCACTCTCTCTCACTCTCTCTGTCGCCCCTCTCTAACCCTTCCCTTGCTCTTTCTCGATCACTCTCTCCCCCACCCTCTCTCCCACACCCTCTCTCCCTCTCTCTTTCCCTCGATCTCTCACTCTCTCTCTCGTATTTGCCCCCTCTTCCCCTCTCTCTCTCGCTGCCTCGTTCTCTCGCTGTCTCTCTCTTGCTCGCCCCCTTTGTTCATCTCTCTGTGTCTCTTGCTCTCGTTCTGGCTCTCTCTCGCTGGCACCCTCATTCGCCCTCCTCTCACTCGCCCTCCTCTCTCTCAAACCCCCCTCTCTCTTTCGCCACCCCCTCCCACTCTCTCTTCCCGCCCCCCACTCTGTTTCACCTCCTCCCTCTCTCTCACCCACTCCCTCTCTCTTTCTCGCCCGCCTCTCTCTCTCTCTCGCCCCCACTCACTCTCTCGCCCCCCTCACTCTCTCACCCCCCCTCTCTCACGGCCTCTCCCTCTCGCCCCCCTTCCTCTCTCTCTCACGCCCCATCCCTCTCTCTCCCTCACCCCTCTCCCCCTCTCTCTCGGACCCTCCCTCTCTCTCGCCCACCCTCCCTATCTCCCTCGCTCCTCCTCTCTCTCTTGCCCCACTCCCTCCCGCTCTCTCGCAACACCTCCCTCTCCCTCTTGCCCCCTCTCTCTGACTCTCTCACCCCCTCACACTCTCTGTTGACCCCTCCTTCTCTCTCTCTCGCCCCCTCACTTTCTCTCTCTCTCTCGCCCCTCCCTCTCTCTCACCCCTCCGTCTCTCTCTCGCCCCCCTCCCTCTCACTCTCTCGCCCCCCCTCCCTCTCACTCTCTCACCCCCCTCCTCACGGCCTCTCCCTCTCTCTCTCGCCCCCCTCCCTCTCTCTCTCTCTCGCCCCCTCCCTCTCTCTCCCTCACCCCTCTCCTCCTCTCTCTCAGACCCTCCCTCTCTCTCGCCCACCCTCCCTATCTCTCTCACTCCCCTCTCTCTCTCTCTCGCCCCACTCCCTCTTGCTCTCTAGCAACACGTCCCTCTCCCTCTCGCCCCCCTCTCTCTGTCTCTCTCGCCCCCCCCCACTCTCTCTTGCCCCCCCTTCTCTCTCTCTCGACCCCTCACTTTCATCTCTCTCTCGCCCCTCCCTCTCTCTGTCGCCCCCCTCCCGCTCTGTCTCTCACCCCCTCCCTCTCTCTCACCTCCTCCCTCTCTCTCAACCCCGTCCCTCTCTCTCGCCCCCCTCCCTCTCTCTCTCTCGCCTCCCCGCCCTCCCTCTCACACCCCATCCCTCTCTCTCTCGCCCCCTCCCTCCCTCTCTCGCCCCACCCTCACCCTCGCACACCCTCCCTCTCGCTCTCTCGCCCCTCCCTCTCTCTCTTGCCCACACCCTCTCTCGCTCGCCCACACCCTCTCTCTCTCGCCACATTCCTCTCTCTCTCTCTTGCCCCCCTCCACTCTCACTCTCGCCCCCTCCCCTCTTTCACTCACCCCCTCCCAATCTCTCTCCCACCTCCCTCTCTCTCGACCCATCCCTCCCTCTCTCTCGCCCCCTCCCTCACTCTCTCAGCCCCATCTCTCTTTCTCTTGCACCCTCCCACTCTCTCTTGTCCCGTCACTCTATCTCTTGCCCCCTCCCCCTCTCTCTCACCACCTCCCCTCTCTCTCGCCCCCCTCCCTCTCGCCCCCCCTCTTGCTCCCCTCCCTCTCTCTCTCTCACCACATCCCAATTTCTCAGGCCCCTCCCTCCCTCTCTCACCCCTCCACCCCCCTCTCTCATGCTCCCTCCCCCTCTCTCTCTCGCCCCCTGTCTCTCTCGTGCCCCTCTCTCACCCCTGCCTCTCTCTCTTGCCCCCATCTCTCTCGCCACCCTCCCTCTCTCTCTCATCCCCTCCCTCTCTCTCTCGCCCCCTCCTTCTCTCTCTCTCGCCCCACTCCCTCTCTCTCTCGCCCCCTCTCTCTCACTCTCACCTCCTCCCTCTCACTGTCGCCCCACTCCCTCCCTCTCTCACCCCATTCCTCTCTCTCGCCCCTCACTCCCTCTCTCTCACCCCCTCCCTCTCTCTCCCACCCCCTCCCTCTCTCTCTTGCCCCCACTCTCTCTCTCACATACCTTCCCTTTCGCTGTCGCACCTCTCTCTCTCTCTCGACCCTCCCTCTCTCACTCGTCCCCCCACGCATCCCCTCCCTCTCTCTCTCGCACCCACTCCCTCTCTCTCGCCCCCTGCCGTCTCTCTCACCCACTCCCCCTCTCTCTCTCACCCTCTCCCTCTCTCTCTCTCGCTCCCTCCCCCTCTCTCTCACCCACTCCCTCTCTCTCTCAACCCCTCTCTTCTCTCAGCCTGTCTCTCTCCCTCTCGCACCCCTCCCTCTCTCTCTTGCCCCCACTCTCTCTCTCGCATACCTTCCCTTTCACTGTCGCACCTCCCTCTCTCTCGACCCCTCCCTCTCTCACTTGCCCCCTCCCTCTCTGTCTTGCCCCCTCCCTCTCTCTCTCACTCCTCACTCTCTCTCTCTCAAACCCCCCTTACACCCCTCCTCTCTCGCCCCCCTCCCTCTCTCTCTCTTGCCCCCCTTCTCTCTCTCACCCCTCCCTCTCTCTCACACACACCCCTCCCTCCCTCTCTCGCCACTCCCTCTCTCTCTCGCCGCCTCCCTCTCTCTCTCACCCCCCTCTGATTCTCGCCCCCACTCTCTCTCACTCACCCCCACCTCTCTCTCTCACTCCTCCCCCTCTCTCTCTCGCCCCCTCGCTCTCTCTCTCTCTCATCCCCCCTCCCTTTCTCTCTCACACCCCTCCCTCTCTCTGTCTCATCTCCTCCCTCTCTCTCTAGACCCCCTCCCACTCTCTCTCTCGCCCCCTTCCCTCTCTCTCTCGCCCCCTCCATCTCCTGCTCCCTCTCTCTCTCGCCCCTCCCTCACTCTCTCTCTCGCCCCTCCCTCTCTCTCTCTCACCCCTTACCTCTCTTTCTTGCCCCCTCCCTCTCTCACTCATCCCTCCCTCTCTCTCTCTCGCCCCCTCCCCCTCTCTCTCTCACCCACTCCCTCTCTCTCTCAACCCCTCTCTTCGCTATCTCTCGCCCCTCTCACTCTCTCTCTCTCACCCCTCTTCCTCTCGCTCTCGCCCCTCTCCCCCTCTCTCTCTCACCCCTCTCCCACTCTCTCTCGCCCCCTTTCTCTTTCTCTCAACACCTCCCTCTCTCTCTCGCCCCCCCCCTCTCTCTCACCTCATCCCTCTCTCTCTCGCCTCACTCCCTCTCTCTCTCTCGCCCTCCCTCTATCTCTCTCTCACCCTCCCTCTCTCCCTCTCTCACTCCCTCCCTCTCTCTTGCCGCCTCCTTCACCCCTCTCTCGCCCACTTCCCTCTCTCTCGCCCCCTCCCTCCCTCTCTCGTCCCCTCACTCTCCCTCTCGCCCCATCCCTCTCTCTCTTTCTCCCCCTCCCTCTCTCTCTCACCCCACGTCTCATTCTCGTCCCCACTCTCTCTCTCTCACCCCCACCTTTCTCTCTCACTCCGCACCCTCTCTCTCTTGCCCCCTCCCTCTCTCACTCATCCCCTCCCACTCTCTCTCTCGCTTCCCTCCCTCTCTCTCTCGCCCCCCTCCCTCTCTCTGTCGCCACCTCCCCCTCTCTATCTCGCCCCCTCCCTCTCTCTCTCTCACCCCATCCCTCTCCCTCTCGCACCCCCTCCCTCTCTCTCGCGCCCCTCCCTCTCTTTCTTGCCCCCTCCCCCTCTATCTCTCACCCACTCCCTCTCTCTCTCAACGCCTCCCTTCTCTGTCTCTCGCCCCTCTCCATCTCTCTCGCGCCCCTCTCCCACTCTCTCTCGCGCCCTATCTCTTTCTCTCAACACATCCCTCTCTCTCATCCCCTCCCCCTCTCTCTCGCCCCTTCCCTCTCTCTCTCGCACCCTCCCTCTCTCTCTCACCCCCTTCCTCTCGCTCTCTCCCCCTCCCTCTCTCTCTCGCCCCCTCTCTCTCACCCCTCCCCCTCTCTCTCTCCCCTTCCCTCTCTCTCTTGCCCCCTCCCTCTTTCTCTCGCCACCTCCCTCTTTCTCTCGCCTCTTCCCTCTCTCTCTTGCCTCACTCTCTCTCTGTCTCGCGCCCTCCCCCTCTCTCGCCCCTCCTCTCTCTCGCCCCCCTCCCTTTCTCTCTCTCGCCCCCTCTCTCTCTCGCCCCCCTCCCTCTTTCTCTCACCCCCTCACGCTCTCTCTCTCTCACCCCCTCACTCTCTCTCTCTCGCCCCTCCCCCTCTCTCTCTCACCCACTCCCCTCCCTCTCACTTTCTCGCACCCCTCCCTCCTTCTCTCTCTCTCACCTCCACACTCTCTCTCGACCCCCTCTCTCTCTCTCGCAGCTCTCCCAGTCTCTCTCACCTCCCTCCCTCCCTCTCTCTCTCTCACCCCTCCCTCTCTCACTTGCACCCCTCCCTCTGTCTCTCTCCCCATCCCCCCTCTCTCTCGCACACCTCCCACTGTCTGTCTCGCCCCCCTCCCTCCCTCTCTCTTGCCCCCTCCCTCTCTCTCTTGCCCCCTCCCTTTCTCTCTCGCCCTCTCCATCTCTCTCTCATCCCTCCACATTCTGGACCCCCTCTCTCTCTCGCCCCCTCCCTCTCTCTCTCGCCCACTCCCTCTCTTGCCCCCTCCCTCTCACCCTCTCTCCCACCTCCCTCTTCCTCTCTCACCCTCTCCCACTCTTTCTAGCCCCATCCCTCTGTCTCGCCCCCTCCCCTTCTCTCTCTCACCCACTCCCTTTCTCTCTCAACCCCTCCCTTTCTCTGTCTCGCCCCGTCCCTTTCTCTCTCGCACCCCTCCCTCTCTCTCTCGCACCTCTCCCTCTGTCTATCCCCACCCTCTCTCTCTCGCCCCCTCCCTCCCTCTCTCGACCCCTCCCTCTCTCGACCCCTCCCTCTCTCTCTTGCCCACCTCCCTCTCTCTCTTGCCCTCCTCCCTCTCAATCTCGCCCTCTCTCCCTCTCTGTCTCTCTCTCGCACCCCTCCCCCTCTCTCTCGCAGCCCTCCCTCTCTCTCTCACCCCCTCCCTCCCTCTCTCTCTCTCACCCCTTCCTCTCTCACTTTTTCCCTCCCTCTGTCTCTCTCCCCATCCCTCTCTCTCTCACACCCCGCCCTCTCTCTGTAGCCTCTTCCCTCTCTCTCTTGCCCCCCTCTCTCTCGTCACCCTCCCTGTCTCTCTCGCCACCCCCTCCCTCTCTCTCTCTCAGCCCCCTCGCTCTCTCTCTCGACCCCCTCCCTCTCTCTCTCGCCCTCTCTATCTCTCTCTCGCCCTCTCCATCTCTCTCTCCCCCCTCAGTCTCGACACCCTCTCTCACGCCACCCCCTCCTTTTAACTCTCGCACCTGTCCCTCTGTCTCTCGCCCTCTCTCTCTCTCACCCCCCTCTCTCTCTCCTCCCCTTCCCTCTCTCTCTCTCCTCCCCTTCCCTCTCTGTCTCACCTCCCTCCCTCTCTCTCTCTCACACCCCTCTCACTCTCTCTTGCCCCCTCCCCCTCTCTCTTGCCCCCTCCCTATCTCTCTTCACCCCTCCCTGTCTCTCTCGCACCTCTCCCTCTGTCTAGCCCCCACCCTCTCTCTCTCTCTCGCCCCCTCCCTCTCTCTCTTCGCCCCCTTCCTCTCGCGCTCTCGCCCCCTCTTTCTAGCCCTCTCTCTCTCTCGATCCCCTCTCTCTCAACTCCTCTCTTTCTCTGTCTCGCCCCCTCCCTTTCTCTCTCGCACCCCTCCCTGTCTCCCTCGCACCTCTCTCTCTCTCTCTCTAGCCCCATCCTCTCTCTCTCTTGCCCCCTCCCTTTCTCTCTTTACCCCTCCCTATCTCTCTCGCACCTCTCCCTCTGTCTAGCCCCCACCCTCTCTCTCTCGCCCCCTCCCTCTCTCTCTCGACTCCTCCCTTTCTCTCTTGCCCCCCTCCCTCCCTGTCTCTTGCCCCACTCCCTCTCACTCTCACCCTCTCTCTCTCTCTCTCTTGCACCCCTCCCTCTCTCTCTCTTGCAGCCCTCCCTCTCTCTCTCTCTCACCCCATTCCCTCCCTCTCTCTCTCACACCTCCCTCTCTCATTTGCACCCCTCCCTCTGTCTCTCTCCCCATCCCTCTCTCTCTCTCTCACCCCGCCCTCTCTCTCTAGCCTCCTCTCTCTCTCCCTCTCTCTCACACCCCTCCCTCTCTCTCTTGCCCCCCTCGCTCGCCCCCCACCCCCTCTCTCTCGCCCCCTCCCTACATCTCTCTTGCCCCCTCCATCTCTCTCTCGCCCCACTCCCTCTCTCTCTCCCATCCTTCTCTCTCTCTCACCCCCTCCCTCCCTCTCTCTCTCTCTCACACCTCTTCCCTCTCTCCCTCAGCCCGTCTCTCTCCCTCTCTTGCCCCACCCTCCCTCTCTGTCTTGCCCCTTCCTCCCTCTCTCTCTCGCCCCTCCCTCCCTCTCTCCCTCGCCCCTCCCTCACTCTCTCTCTCGCCCTCTCCCTCTCTCTCTCTCGCACCCTCCCTCTCTTTCTCTCGCCCCCACCCTCTCTCTCTCGCCCCATCCCTTTCACTTTCCTCCCTCCCACTCTCTCACCCCCCTCTCTCTCTCTGTCTCCCTCTCTCTCTCGCCCCCCCTCCCTCTCTCTCTCGCCACCTCCCTCTCTCTCTCTCACCCTCCCTCTCTTTCCCCATCCCTCTCTCTCTCCTTCTCGCCTCCCTCCCTCTCTCGCCACCTCCCTCTCTCTCTCTCGCCCCCTTCCTCTCTCTCTCTCACCCCCTCCCTCTCTATCACTCACCTCCTCACACTCTCTCTCGCATTATACCTCTCTCTCTCGCCACCTCTCTCTTGCCCCCTCCCCCTCTCTCACCCCCTCCCACTCTCTCTGTCTCGCCCCCTCCCTCTCTATCTCGCCTCCCTACCCCTCTCTCTCGCCCCCTCTCTCTCACTCTCTCGCCCCCTCCCTCTCTCTCGCTCCCTTCCCACTCTCTCTCGCCCCATTTCTCTTTCTCTCACCCCTCCCTCTCTCTCTCTCTCTTTCTCCCCCTCTCTCTCGCCACCCTCCCGCTCTCTCTTGCCACCTCCCTCTCGCTCTCTCGCCCCCTCCCCCTCTCTCTCGCCCCCTCCCCCTCTCTCTCGCCCCTCCCTCTCTCTCGCCCGCTCCCTCTCTCTCTCTCTCACCCCCCCTCTCTATGAACTCCCCCTCGCCCTTGCCCACGCCCCCCTCTCTCTCGCCACCTCCCTCTCCCTCTCTCGCCCCCTCCCCCTCCGTCTCTCGCCCCCCATCTCTCTCCCTCTCTGACCCCTCCAGCTCCCTCTCTCGCCCCCTCCCTCTCTCTCTCGCCCCCTCCCCCTCTCTCTCGCCCCCTCCCTCTCTCTCTCACCCTCTTTGTCTCTCCCACCTCTCTCTCTTACACACCTCCCTCTCTTTCTCCCACTCCTCCCTCTCTCTATCCCCTCCACTCTCTCTCTCTCGACCCCTCTCTCACTCTCAACCCCCTCCCTCTCTCTCTCTCTCGCCCCCCTCCCTCACTCTCTCTTGCCCCCTCCCTCTCACTCTCGCCCCCTCCCTCTCCCTCTCTCACCCCCTCCCTCTCTCTCTCGGCCTGTCTCTCTCCCTCTTGCCCCCCTCCCTCTCTCTCACGCCCCTCCCTCACTCTCTCTCTCGCCCCTCCCTCCCTCTCTCTCTCGCCCCTCCCTCCCTCACTTTTTCGGCCCCTCCCTCTCTCTCTCTCTCGCCCCCTCCCTCTATCTCCCTTGCTCCCTCCCTCTCTGTCTCGCCACTCCTCTCTCTCGCCCCTCCATCTCTCTCGCGCCCCACTCCCACTCTCTCTCTCCCCATTCCTCTCTCTCTCTCTCTCTCTCAACCCCTCGCTCTCGCTCTCGCCCTACTCCCTCTCTCTCTCACCTCCTCCCTCTCTCTGTCATCACCTCCCTCTCCCTCTTGGCTCATCTCTCTCCCTCTCGCCCCCCTCCCACTCTCTCTCGCCCCTCCCTCCCTCTCTCACATCCCCCTCCCTCTCTCTCTCTCTCTCTCACACACCTCTTCCCTCTCTCTCTCAGCCCATCTCTCTCCCTCTCGCCACCCTCCCTCTCTCTCTCGCCCCTCCCTCCCTCTCTATCTCGCCCCTCCCTCCCTCTCTCTCTCACCCCACTCCCTCTCTCTCTCTCTCACCACCTCCCTCTCTCTCTCAACACCTTCCTCTCCCTATCGGCCCGTCTCGCTCTCCCTCTCTCCCCCCTCCCTCTCTCTCTCTCGCCCCTCCCTCCCTCTCTCTCGACCCCTCCCTCTCTCTCTCGCCCCCCTCCCTCTCTCTCTCTCTCGCCACCTCCCTCTCCCTATTTCGCCCTCTCCCTCTCTCTCACCCCATCCCTCTCTCTCTCAACCCCACCCTCTCTCTCTCGGCCTGTCTCTCTCCCTCTCGTCCCTCCCTCTCTCTCTCTCTCTCTCTCTCCCTCTCTCCCCCTCACTCCCCCTCTATCTCTTGCCCCCTCCCTCTCTCTCGCCCCCTTCCTCTCTCTCTCTCACCCGCTCTCCCTCTCTCTCTCAGCCCTCTCCCTCCTTCTCTCTCTCTCCCCCTCCCTCTCTCTCTCTCTCACCTGACCCTCCCTCTCTCTCTCGCCTCTCACTCCCTCTCTCTCTCTCTCTCACACCCCCTCCCTCTCTCTCGCCTCTCACTCCCTCTTTCTCCCCCCCCCTCCCTCACTCTCATCCCCCTACCTCTCTCTCACCCCCTTCCTCTCTCTCTCTCGCCCGCTCTCCCTCTCTCTCTCCACCCCCTCCCTCCTTCTCTCTCTCGCTCCCTCCCTCTCTCTCTCTCTCACCTGACCCTCCCTCTCTCTCTCGCCTCTCACTCCCTCTCTCTCTCTCTCTCACACCCCCTCCCTCTCTCTCGCCTCTCACTCCCTCTTTCTCGCCCCCTCCCTCCCTCCCTCACTCCCGTCCACCTCCCTCTCTCTCACCCCCTTCCTCTCACTCTCGCCCGCTCTCCCTCTCTCTCTCCAACCCCTCCCTCCTTCTCTCTCTCGCCCCCTCACTCTCTCTCTCTCTCTCACCTGACCCTCCCTCTCTCTCTCCCCCTCACTCTCTCTCTCTCTCTCTCTCTCACCCCCTCCCTCTCTCTCGCCTCTCACTCCCTCTTTCTCGCCGCCCCTCCCTCTCTCGCGCCCTCCCTCTCTCGTCCGTCCCTCTCTCTCTCTCGCCCTCCCTCTCTTTCTTGCCTCTCCCTCTCTCTCTCTCACCCCCCCCTCTCTCTCGCCTCTCACTCGCGCTCTCTCGCCTCCCTCCCTCTCTTGCCCACTCCCTCTCTCGCCCCTCCCTCTCTCTCTCTCGCCCCCTCCCTCCCTCTCTCTCGTCCCCCTCCCTCTCTCACCCCGTCCCCCTCTCTCTCTCTCACCTGACCCTCCCTCTCTCTCCCCCTCCCTCTCTCTCTCTCACCCCCTCCCTCTCTCTCTCTCACCTGACCCTCCCTCTCTCTCTCTCTCTCACCCTCTCCCTCTCTCTCTGCTCTCGTTCTCTCTCTCTCATCCCCCCTCGCTCTCTTGCCCCCTCCATCTTTCTCTCTCGCCTCCTCCCTCCCTCTCTCTCTTACCCCCTCCCTCTCTCTCTAGCTCCCTCCCTCTCTCTCTCTAGCCCCCTCCCTCCCTCTCTCTCGTCCCCCTCCCTCTCTCTCACCCCCTCCCCTCTCTCTCTCTCACCTGACCCTCCCTCTCTCTCCCCCTCCCTCTCTCTCTCTCTCACCCCCTCCCTCTCTCTCTCTCACCTGACCCTCCCTCTCTCTCTCTCTCACCCTCTCCCTCTCTCTCTGCTCTCGTTCTCTCTCTCTCATCCCCCCTCGCTCTCTTGCCCCCTCCATCTTTCTCTCTCGCCTCCTCCCTCCCTCTCTCTCTTGCCCCCTCCCTCTCTCTCTAGCTCCCTCCCTCTCTCTCTCTAGCCCCCTCCCGCTCTCTCTCTAGCCCCCTCCCTTTCTCTCTCTCTCACCCCATCCCTCTCCCTATCTCGCCCCCTCCCTCTCTCTCTCTCTCGCCACCTCCCTCTCCCTATCTCGCCCCCTCCCTCTCTCTCTCTCACCCCATCCCTCTCTCTCTCAACCCCACCCTCTCTCTCGGCCCGTCTCTCTCCCTTTCGCCCCCTCGCTCTCTCTCTCTCTTCCCCTCTCTCCCCCCGCTCTCTCTCTCTCGCCCCCTCCCTCTCTCTCACTCCCCGCTCCCTTCATCTCTCTCACCCCTTCCATTTCTCTCTCACTCCCTCCCTCTCTTTTTTGCCTGCCACACCCCCTCTCGACCCTGCCTCTCTCTCTCGCCCCCTCCCTCTCCTTCGCCACCTCCCTCTCTCTCTCACTCCCCTCTCTCTCTCTCTCTTACCCTACTCCCACTCTCTCGCTCTCGCCCCCTCCCTCTCTCCACCCACCGCTCCCTCTCTCTCTCGCCCCCTCCCTCTGTCTCCCTCGTCCCTTCCCTCTCTCTCACCCCCCTCCCTCTCTCACTCGCTCGCCCTTACCCCTCTCTCTCGACACCTCCCTCTCCCTATCTCGCCCCCTCCCTCTCTCTCTCTCACCTCATCCCTCTCTCTCTCAACCCCACCCTCTCTCTCCTGGCCCGTCTCTCTCCCCCTCTCGCCCCCCCTCGCTCGCTCTCTCTCTCTCTCTCTCTCTCCCCTCACCCCCCTCACGCCCCTCCCTCTCTCTCTCTCTCACCCCCTCCCTCTCTCTCTCTCTCGCCCCTCCCTCTCTCTCACCACATTCCCTCTGTCTCTCGCCCCTTCTCTCACTCTCACCCCCTCCCTCTCACTCTCCCCTCTCTCTCTCGCCCCTCCCTCTCTCTCTCACCCCCTCCCGCTCTCTCTCACCTTACTCCCACTCTCACTCTCTCACCCCCTCCCTCTCTCTTGCCCCCTCCATTTCTCTCTCACCCCTCGCGCTCTCTCTCGCCCACTTTCTCTTTCTCTCACCTCCTCCCTCTCTGTCTCGCAACACCTCCCTCTCTCTCTGTTGCCCTCCTCCTTCTCTCTCTCGCTCACCTCCCTCTCTCTCTCGCCCCCCTCTATCTCTTTCTCGCCCCTCCTACTCTCCAGCCCCCTCCCGCTCTCTCAACACGCCTCCATCTCTATCTCGCCTCCCTCCCTCTCTCTCTCTCACCCGCCTCCCTCCCTCGCTCTCTCTCACCCCCTCCCTCCCTCTCTCTCGTCCCCCTCCTTCTCTCGTCCCCCTCCATCTCTCGTCCCCTCCCTCTCTCGCCTCCTTCCTCTCTCTCTCTCGCCCGCACTCCCTCTCTCTCTCAGCCCCCTTCCTCCTTCTCTCTCTCGCTCCCTCCCTCTCTCTCTCTCTCTCACCTGACCCCCCCTCTCTCTCTCACCCCCTCTCTCTCTCTCTCTCACCCCCTCCCTCTCTCTCGCCTCTCGCTCGCGCTCTCTCGCCTCCCTCCCTCTCTTGCCCACTCCCTCTCTCGCCCCTCCCTCTCTCTCTCTCGCCCCCTCCCTCCCTCTCTCTCGTCCCCCTCCCTCTCTCTCACCCCCTCCCCCTCTCTCTCTCTCACCTGACCCTCCCTCTCTCTCCCCCTCCCTCTCTCTCTCTCTCACCCTCTCCCTCTCTCTCTGCTCTCGTTCTCTCTCTCTCATCCCCCCTCGCTCTTTTGCCCCCTCCATCTTTCTCTTTCGCCTCCTCCCTCCCTCTCTCTCTTGCCCCCTCCCTCTCTCTCTAGCTCCCTCCCTCTCTCTCTCTAGCCCCCTCCCGCTCTCTCTCTAGCCCCCTCCCTTTCTCTCTCTCTCTCTCCCCCCTCCCTCTCTCTGTCTCACCCCCTCCCTCTCTCTCGCCTCTCGCTCGCGCTCTCTCGCCTCCCTCCCTCTCTTGCCCACTCCCTCTCTCGCCCCTCCCTCTCTCTCTCTCTCGCCCCCTCCCTCCCTCTCTCTCGTCCCCCTCCCTCTCTCTCACCCCCTCCCCCTCTCTCTCTCTCACCTGACCCTCCCTCTCTCTCCCCCTCCCTCTCTCTCTCTCTCACCCCCTCCCTCTCTCTCTCACCTGACCCTCCCTCTCTCTCTCTCTCACCCTCTCCCTCTCTCTCTGCTCTCGTTCTCTCTCTCTCAACCCCCCTCGCTCTCTTGCCCCCTCCATCTTTCTCTTTCGCCTCCTCCCTCCCTCTCTCTCTTGCCCCCTCCCTCTCTCTCTAGCTCCCTCCCTCTCTCTCTCTAGCCCCCTCCCGCTCTCTCTCTAGCCCCCTCCCTTTCTCTCTCTCTCTCTCCCCCCTCCCTCTCTATCTCGCCCCACTCCCTCACTCTCTCTCTGACCCCTCCCTCTCTCTCTTGCCCCCTCCCTCTCTCTCACCTCCACTCTCTCTCTCTCGATCCTCTCTCTCTCGCCCCGTCCCTCTCTCTCTCTCGCCCCCTCCCCCTCTCTCTAGCCCATTCCTTCTCTCTCTCTCATCCCCTCCCACTTCCTCTCTCGAGTCCTCCCTCTCTCTTTCTCACCCCATCTCTCTCCCTCTCGCCCCCTCCCTTTCTCTCTCTCTCTCTCCCCCCTCCCTCTCTATCTCGCCCCCCTCCCTCACTCACTCTCTGATCCCTCCCACTCTCTCTTGCCACCCCTCTCTCTCACCCCCTCCCTCTCGATCTCGCCCCCTCTCTCTCTCCATCGCACCCTCCCCCTCTCTCTCGCCTCCACCTGACCCCTCCTCTCTCTCTCGCCCCCTCACTCTCTCTCTCTCGCACCACGTCCTGTCTCTCTCGCCCCCCTCCCACTCTCTCACGCCCCCCCTCTTTCACACCCCACACTCTCTCTCTCCCACCCCTCACTCTCACTCACGTCCACTCACTCTCTCGACCCCTCTCTCTCACGCCGTCCTCCCTCTCTCTATCTCTCTCTCTCGCCCCCTCCCTCTCTCTCTCTCTCGCCACCTCCCTCTCCCTATCTCGCCCCCTCCCTCTCTCTCACCCCATCCCTCTCTCTCTCAACACCACCCTCCTTCTCTCTCGCCCCCTCTCTCTCTCGCCCCCTCCCTCTCTCTCTCTTGCCCCCTTCTTCTCACGCTCTCGCCACCCCCTCTTTCTAGCCCTCTCTCTCTCACCCCCCTCTCTCTCGACCCCCTCTCTCTCTCTCGCCCCCTCCCTCTCTCTGTCTCGCCCCCTCTCTTTATCTCTCGCACCCCTCCCTGTCTCTCACACACCTCTCCCTCTCTCTCTCTAGCCCCCACCCTCTCTCTCTCTTGCCCCCTCTCTTTCTCTCTTCACCCCTTCCTGTCTCTCTCGCTCCTCTCCCTCTGTCTAGCCCCCACCCACTCTCTCTCTCGCCCCCTCCCTCCTCTCTATCTCGCCCCTCTCTCTCATTACCCTCCCTCTTCCTCTCTCTCGCAACTCTCCCTCTCTCTCTCTCACCTCCACTCTCTATGTCGACCCTCTCTCTCTCTCTCTCACCCCCCTCTCTCTCTCTCTCTCTGTTTCCCTCCTCCTTCTCTCTCTTGCACACCTCACTCTCTCTCTCCCCCCGCCCTCTCTCTCTCGCCCCCCATCTCTCTCTCGCCCCCTCCCTCTCTCTCTTGCCCCATCCCTCTCTCTCTCAACCCCTCCCTCTCTCTCTCAGCCCCACCCTCTCTCTCTCGCCCCTCCCCCTCTCTCTCACCTCCCCCTCACCCCTCCCTCTCTCTCTCGCCCCCTCCCTCTCTCTCGCCCCCTCGCCTTTCTCTCTTTCGCCAACCACCCTCTCTCACTCGTCCCCCTCCCACTCTCTCACACCCCTCTCTCTCACAACCCCCTCTCTCTCTCCACCCCTCCCTCTCTCTCACCTCCACTCTCTCTCGCCTCCTCCCTCTTGTCCCTCTCGCCGCCTCCCCCTCCGTCTCTCGCCCCATCTCTCTCTCTCTCTCACCCTCTCCCTCTCACTCGCCCACGCCCTCCCCCTCTCTCTCGCCCCCTCCCTACATCTCTCTTGCCCCCTCCATCTCTCTCTCACCCCACTCCCTCTCTCTCTCCCATCCTTCTCTCTCTCTCTCGCCCCCTCCCTCTCTCTCTCTCTCACACCTCTTCCCTCTCTCTCTCAGCCCATCTCTCTCCCTCTCGCCACCCTCCCTCTCTCTCTCGCCCCTCCCTCCCTCTCTCTCTCGCCCCTCCCTCCCTCTCTCTCTCACCCCACTCCCTCTCTCTCTCTCACCACCTCCCTCTCTCTCTCAACACCTTCCTCTCCCTCTCGGCCCGTCTCGCTCTCCCTCTCTCCCCCCTCCCTCTCTCTCTCGCCCCTCCCTCCCTCTCTCTCGACCCCTCCCTCTCTCTCTCGCCCACCTCCCTCTCTCTTTCTCACCCCCTCCCCCTCTCTCTTACCACCCCCTCACCCCTCCCTCTATCTCTCAGCCCCTCCCTCTCTCTCTCTCTCGCCCCCTCCCCCTCCGTCTCTCGCCCCCTCGCTCTCGCTCTCTTGCCCCCTCCCTCTCTCTTGCCCCTTCCCCTCTTTCTCTCACCCATTCCCTCTCTCTCTCAACCCCTCTCTTTCTCTGTCTTGCCCCCTCCCTTTCTCTTTCGCACCCCTCCCTGTCTCTCTCGCACCTCTCCCTCTCTCTATCTCTAGCCTCTACCCTCTCTCTCTCTTGCACCCTCCCTTTCTCTCTTCGCCCCTCCCTGTCTCTCTCGCACCTCTCCCTCTGTCTCGCACCCATCCTCTCTCTCTCTCTCTCTCTCTCTCTCTCTCGCCCCCTCCCCCTCTCTCTCTCGACCCTTCCTCTCGCACTCTCGCACCCCCCTCTTTCTAGCCCTCTCTCTCTCTCTCGACCCCCCCTCTCTCTCTCACCCCCTCCCTCTCTTTCTAGCCCCCTCCCTCTCTCTCGCCCCCGCCACCTCTCTCTCTCTCACCCACTCCCTCTCTCTCTCTCAACCCCTCTCTTTCTCTGTCTCGCCCCCTCCCTTTCTCTTTCGCTCCCCTCCCTGTCTCTCTTGCATATCTCCCTCTCTCTCTCTAGCCCCTACCCTCTCTCTCTCTTGCACCCTCCCTTTCTCTCTTCACACCTCCCTGTCTCTCTCGCACCTCTCCCTCTGTCTAGCCCCCACCCTCTCTCTCTCGCCCCCTCCCTCTCTCTGTCGACCCCTCCCTCTCTCTCTTGCCCCGAACCCTCACGGTCTCTTGCCCCCCTCCCATCACTCTTGCCCTCTCTCTCTCTATCTCTTGCACCCCTCCCTCTCTCTCTCTCTCGCAGCACTCCCTCTCTCTCTCTCTCTCACCCCCCTCCCTCCCTCTCTCTCTCTCCCCATCCCTCACTCACTCACATCCCTCCCTCTCTCTCTAGCCTCCTCCCTCTCTCCCTCTCTCTCTTGCCCCCCTCTCTCTCTCACCACCCTCCCTGTCTCTCTCTCTCCCCCCTCCCTCTCTCTCTCAGCCCCCTCCCTCTCTCTCTCGCCCTCTCCATCTCTCTCTCACCCTCTCCATCTCTCTCTCTCTCCCCCTTCAGTCTCGACCCCCTCTCTCTCACCACCGCCCTCCATTTCTCTCTCGCACCTGTCCCTCTGTCTCTCGCCCTCTCTCTCTCGCCCCCCTCTCTCTCTCGTCCCCTTCCCTCTCTCTCGTCCCCTTCCCTCTCTCTCTCATCCCCTTCCCTCTCTCTCTCTCAGCCCCCTCCCACTCTCTCTTGCCTCCCTCCCTCTCTCTCTCTCTCTCACACCCCTCTCTCACTCTCTCGCCCCCTCCCTCTCTCTCTAGCCCTCTCCCTCCCTCTCTCCCTTTCTCAATCTCTCTCTCTCTCTCTTGCCCCCTCCCTCTCTCTCTCTCTCACCCCCTCACCCTCTCTCTCAACCCCTCCCTCTCTCTTTCGGCCCGTGTCTCTCCCTCTCGCCCCCACCTCCCTCTCTCTCTCGCGCCCTCCCTCTCTCTCTCGACTCCCCCTCTCTCGCTGTCCTCCCCCTCTCCCTCGCCCGCGCTCCCCCTCTCTCTCGCCGCCTTCCCTATCTCTCTTGCCACCTCCCTCTCTCTCTCTCGCCCCCTCCCCCTCTCTCTCGCCCCCTCCCTCTCTATCGCCCCCTCCCTCTCTCTCTCTCTCGCCCCCCCAGCCGACCTCCCCCTCTCCCTCGCCCGTGCCCCCTATCTCACTTGCCGCCTTCCCTCTCTCTCTTGCCACCTACCTCTCTGTCTCTCGCACCCTCCCCCTCCGTCTCTCGCCCCATCTCTCTCCCTCTCTGACCCCTCCCTCTCGCTCTCTCACCCCCTCCCTCTCTCTCTCGACCCCCACCTTCTCTCTCACGCCCCCCTCCCTCTCTCTCCCCCTCTCTCTCTCACAAACCTCCCTCTCTTTCTGCCACTCCTCCCTCTCTCTCTCTCCCCTCCACTCTCTCTCTCTCTGGACACCCTCTCTCACTCTCACCCCCTCCCTCTCTCTATCTCACCCCCTCTCTCTCATTGCCTTCCCTCTCGCTCTCTCTCGCAACTCTCCCCCTCTCTCTCTCACCTCCACTCTCTATCTCGACCCTCTCTCTCTCACACCCCACCCTTCGTCTCTCCCACCCCTCCCTCTCTCTCACGTCCACTCACTTTCTCGACCCCCTCTCTCACACGCCACCCTCCCTCTCTCTCTCTCTCGCCACCTCCCTCTCCCTATCTCGCCCCCTCCCTCTCTCTCTCTCTCCCCCCTCTCCCTCTCTCGCTCCCTTCCTCTCTCTCACCTCCTCCATTTCTCTCTCACTCCCTCCCTCTCTTTTTTGCCTGCCACTCCCCCTCTCGACCCTCCCTCTCTCTCTCACCCCCCTCCCTCTCTCTCTCACCCTACTCCCACTCTCTCACTCTCACCCCCTCCCTCTCTCTCACCCACCGCTCCCTCTCTCTCTCGCCCCCTCCCTCTGTCTCTCTCGTCCCTTCCCTCTCTCTCACCACCCTCCCTCTCTCACTTGCTCGCACTTACCCTCTCTCTCGCCACCTCCCTCTCCCTATTTCGCCCCCTCCCTCTCTCTCTCTCACCTCATCCCTCTCTCTCTCAACCCCACCCTCTCTCTCCTGGCCCGTCTCTCTCCCCCTCTCGCCCCCCCTCGCTCGCTCTCTCTCGCTCTCTCTCTCCCCTCACCCCCCTCACGCCCCTCCTTCTCTCTCTCTCACCCCCTCCCTCTCTCTCTCTCTCTCGCCCCTCCCTCTCTCTCTCACCCCATTCCCTCTGTCTCTCGCCCCTTCTCTCACTCTCACCCCCTCCCTCTCACTCTCCACTCTCTCTCTCGCCCCTCCCTCTCTCTCTCACCCCCTCCCTCTCTCTCTCACCTTACTCCCACTCTCACTGTCTCACCCCCTTCCTCTCTCTCGCCCCCTCCATTTCTCTCTCACCCCCCGTGCTCTCTCTCGCCCCCTTCTCCCTTCTCTCACCTCCTCCCTCTCTGTCTCGCACCCCCTCCCTCTCTCTCTGTTGCCCTCCTCCTTCTCTCTCTCGCTCACCTCCCTCTCTCTCTCGCCCCCCTCTATCTCTTTCTCGCCCCTCCTACTCTCCAGCCCCCTTCCGCTCTCTCAACACCCCTCCATCTCTATCTCGCCTCCCTCCCTCTCTCTCTCTCACCCGCCTCCCTCCCTCTCTCTCTCTCACCCCCTCCCTCCCTCTCTCTAGTCCCCCTCCTTCTCTCGTACCCCTCCCTCTCTCGTCCCCTCTCTCTCTCGTCTTTTTCCTCTCTCTCTCTCCCCCGCGCTCCCTCTCTCTCTCAGCCCCCTCCCTCCTTCTCTCTCTCGCTCCCTCCCTCTCTCTCTCTCTCACCTGACCCTCCCTCTCTCTCTCACCCCCTCCCTCTCTCTCTCTCTCTCACCCCCTCCCTCTCTCTCGCCTCTCGCTCGCGCTCTCTCACCTCCCTGCCTCTCTTGCCCACTCACTCTCTCGCCCCTCCCTCTCTCTCTCTCGCCCCCTCCCTCCCTCTCTCTCGTCCCCCTCCCTCTCTCTCACCCCCTCCCCCTCTCTCTCTCTCACCTGACCCTCCCTCTCTCTCCCCCTCCCTCTCTCTCTCTCACCCCCTCCCTCTCTCTCTCTCTCACCTGACCCTCCCTCTCTCTCTCTCTCTCACCCTCTCCCTCTCTCTCTGCTCTCGTTCTCTCTCTCTCATCCCCCCTCGCTCTCTTGCCCCCTCCATCTTTCTCTCTCGCCTCCTCCCTCCCTCTCTCTCTTGCCCCCTCCCTCTCTCTCTAGCTCCCTCCCTCTCTCTCTCTAGCCCTCTCCCGCTCTCTCTCTAGCCCCCTCCCTTTCTCTCTCTCTCTCTCTGTCTCTCCCCCCTCCCTCTCTATCTCGCCTCACTCCCTCACTCTCTCTCTGACCCCTCCCTCTCTCTCTTGCCCCCTCCCTCTCTCTCTTGCCCCATCCCTCTCTCTCTCGCACCCTGCCCTCTCTCTCACCTCCACTCTCTCTCTCGATCCTCTCTCTCTCTCGCCCCGTCCCTCTCTCTTTCTCGCCCCCTCCCTCTCTCTCTAGCCCATTCCTTCTCTCTCTCTCATCCCCTCCCACTTCCTCTCTCGAGTCCTCCCTCTCTCTTTCTCACCCCATCTCTCTCCCTCTCGCCCCCTCCCTTTCTCTCTCTCTCTCTCCCCCCTCCCTCTCTATCTCGCCCCCCCTCCCTCACTCTCTCTCTGATCCCTCCCACTCTCTCTTGCCACCCCTCTCTCTCACCCCCTCCCTCTCGATCTCGCCCCCCTCTCTCTCTCCATCGCCCCCTCCCCCTCTCTCTCACCTCCCCCTCACCCCTCCTCTCTCTCTCTCGCCCCCTCACTCTCTCTCTCTCGCACCACGCCCTGTCTCTCTCGCACCCCTCCCTCTCTCTCACGCCCCCCCTCTTTCACACCCCACCCTCTCTCTCTCCCACCCCTCACTCTCTCTCACGTCCACTCACTCTCTCAACCCCTCACTCTCACGCCGCCCTCCCTCTCTCTATCTCTCTCTCTCGCCCCCCTCCCTCTCTCTCTCTCTCGCCACCTCCCTCTCCTATCTCGCCCCCTCCCTCTCTCTCACCCCATCCCTCTCTCTCTCAACCGCACCCTCTCTCTCTCGGCCTGTCTCTCTCCCTCTCGTCCCTCCCTCTCTCTCTCTCTCTCTCTCCCTCTCTCCCCCTCACTCCCCTCTATCTCTTGCCCCCTCCCTCTCTCTCGCCCCCTTCCTCTCTCTCTCTCACCCGCTCTCCCTCTCTCTCTCAGCCCACTCCCTCCTTCTCTCTCTCTCCCCCCTCTCTCTCTCACCCCCTCCCTCTCTCTCACCTCTCGCTAACTCTCTCTCTCTCTCACCCCCTCCCTCTCTCTCTCCTCTCACTCCCTCTTTCTCGCCCCCTCCCTCCCTCACTCTCGTCCCCCTCCCTCTCTCTCACCCCCTTCCTCTCTCTCTCTCTCGCTCTCCCTCTCTCTCTCCACCCCTCCCTCCTTCTCTCTCTCGCCCCCTCCCTCTCTCTCTCTCTCTCACCTGACCCTCCCTCTCTCTCTCCCCCTCACTCTCTCTCTCTCTCTCTCTCTCACCCCCTCCCTCTCTCTCGCCTCTCACTCCCTCTCTCTCTCTCTCTCACTCCCTCCCTCTCTCTCGCCTCTCACTCCCTCTTTCTCGCCCCCTCCCTCCCTCACTCTCGTCCCCCTCCCTCTCTCTCACCCCCTTCCTCTCTCTCTCTCGCCCGCTTTCCCTCTCTCTCTCGCCCCCTCCCTCTCTCTCTCTCTCTCACCTGACCCTCCCTCTCTCTCTCCCCTCTCTCTCTCTCTCTCTCACCCCCTCCCTCTCTCTCGCCTCTCACTCCCTCTTTCTCGCCCCCCTCCCTCTTTCGCGCCCCCCCTCTCTCGTCCGTTCCTCTCTCTCTCTCGACCCCCTCTCTTTCTTGCCCCTCCCTCTCTCTCTCTTGCCCCCTACCTCTCTCATCGCCCCTCCCTCTCTCTCGCCCCCTCTCTCTCTAGCCCTCTCCCTCTCTTGCCCCCTCTCTCTCTCTCGCCCCCTCCCTCTCTCTCACCCCGCCTCTCTCTCTCACACCCCTCCCTCTCTTTCTCTCCCTCTCTCTCGCACCACTCCCTCTCTCCCTCACCGCCACTCTCTCTCTCAATCCCCTCTCTCCCTCTCGCCCCCTCCCTCTCCCTCTCTAGCCCACACCCTCTCTCTCTCACTAGCCCACTCCCTCTCTCTCTCACATCCCTCCCTCTCTCTCTCTTTCTCTCGCCCCTTCCCTCTCACTCTCGCCTCTCCCTCTCTCAGTCTCGCCCCTGCTCTCTCTCGTCCCCTTACTCTTTCTCTCACCCCCTCCCTCTCTCTCTCGCCATCCCTCTCTCTCGCCCAACCCTCTCTCTCTCGCCCCTCCTCTCTCTCTGGTTCCCCTCCCTCTCTCTCTCGTTCCCCTCCCTCTCTCTCTCGCTCCCCTCCCTCTCTCTCGCCCCTCCCCACACTCTCTCGCCCCAATCTCTCTCTCTCGCCCCCTCCCTCTCTTTCTTGCCCTCTCCCTCTCTCTCGCCCCACCCTCTCTATCTCTCGCCCCCCCATCTCGACCCCTCCCTCTCTCTTGCCCGCCCCCCTCTGTCTCTCAGCCCCCTCCCTCCTTCTCTCTCTCGCCCCCCTCCCCCTCTCTCTCACCAGCCCCCTCTCTCTCTCAGCCCTCCCTCTCCCTCTGTCTCTCTCCCCTTCCCTCTCTCTCTCCCTCTCACCCCATCCCCCTCTCACGCACGCTCCCTCTCTCTCTCTTGCCCCCTCCATCTCTCTCTCACCCCATTCCCCTCTCTCTCGCCCCCTCATTCTCTTTCTCACCCCCTCCCTCTCTCTCACCCCTCTCTCTCTCGCGCTGTCTCTCTCTCGCCCCCTCCCTCCCTCTCTCTCGTTCCCTCCCTCTCTTTCACCCCCTCCCCCTCTCTCTCTCTCACCTGACCCTCCCTCTCTCTCCCCCTCCCACTCTCTCTCTCTCACCCCCTCCCCCTCTCTCTCTCACCTGACCCTCCCTCTCTCTCTCTCACCCTCTCCTCTCTCTCTGCTCTCGCTCTCTCTCTCTCATCCCCCCGCTCTCTTGCCCCCCTCCCTCTTTCTCTCTCGCCTCCTCCCTCCCTCTCTCTCTTGCCCCCTCCCCCTCTCTCTAGCTCCCTCCCTCTCTCTCTCTAGCCGCCTACCGCGCTCACTCTAGCCCCCTTCCTTTCTCTCTCTCTCTCCCCTCCCTCTCTATCTCGCCCCCCTCCCTCACTCTCTCTCTGACCCCTCCCTCTCTCTCTTGCCCCCTCCTCTCTCTCTTGCCCCATCCCTCTCTCTCTCACACCCCTCCCTCTCTCTCGCCCTTCCTCTCTCTCACACCTCTCCCGCTCTGTCTCTCGCACCCTGCCCTCTCTCTCACTTCCACTCTCTCTCTCGATCCCCTCTCTCTCTCGTCCCTTCCCTCTCTCTCTCTCTCGCCCCCCTCCCTCTCTCTCTCGCCCCCTCCCTCTCTCTCTAGCCCACTCCTTCCCTCTCTCTCAACCCCTCCCTCTTCCTCTCTCGAGTCCTCCCTCTCTCTTTCTCACCCCATCTCTCTCCCTCTCGCCCCCCTCCCTTTCTCTCTCTCTCTCCCCCTCCCTCTCTATCTCGCCCCCCTCCCTCACACTCTCTCTGACCCCTCCCTCTCTCTCTTGCCCCTCCCTCTTCCTCTCTCGCACCCGTCCCTCTCTCTCTCTCTCTCTCTCTCGCACCCCTCCCGCTCTCTCTCACCTCCACTCTCTATCTCGACCCTCTCTCTCTCTTTCTTGCCCCCCCTCTCTCTCACCCCTCCCTCTTGCTCTCTCGCCCCCTCTCTCTCTCCATCGCCCCATCCCCCCTCTCGCCTCCCCTCACCCCTCCTCTCTCTCTCGCCCCCTCACTCTCTCTCTCTCGCACCACGCCCTGTCTCTCTCGCCCCCCTCCCTCTCTCTCACGCCCCCCCTCTTTCACACCCCACCCTCTCTATCTCCCACCCCTTCCTCTCTCTCACGTCCACTCACTCTCTCGACCCCCTCTCTCTCACGCCGCCCTCCCGCTCTCTATCTCTCTCTCTTGCCCCCTTCCCTCTCTCTCTCTCAACACCTCCCTCTCCCTATCTCGCCCACTCCCTCACTCTCACCCCATCCCTTTCTCTCTCAACCCCACCCTCTCTCTCTCGGCCTGTCTCTCTCTCTCTCGCACCCCTCCCTCTCTCCCTCACCTCCACTCTCTCTCAATCCCCTCTCTCTCTCGCCCCCTCCCTCTCTCTCTCTAGCCCACTCCCTCTCTCTCTCTAACCCACTCCCTCTCTCTCTCACATCCATCCCTCTCTCTCTCACACCTCCCTCTCTCACTCTCGCCCCCTCCCTCTCACTCTCGCCTCCTCCCTTTCTCAGTCTCGCCCCCTGCTCTCTCTCGTCCCCTTTCTCTTTCTCTCACCCCCTCCCTCTCTCTCTCGCCCATCCCTCCCTCTCACACCCAACCCTCTCTGTCTCGCCCGCAACCTCTCTCTCTCGCCCCCCCCTCTCTCGCCCCCTCCCCCTCTCTCTCTCGCCCCCAACCTCTCTCTCTCGCCCCCACCCTCTATCTCTCGCCCCCCATCTCATCCCCCTCCCTCTCTCTTGCCCGCCCCTCTCTCTCTCAGCCCCCTCCCTCCTTCTCTCTCTCGTCACCACCCTTTCTCTCTCACCTGCCCCCTCCCTCTCTCAGCCCTCCCTCTCCCTCTCTCTCTCTCCCCTTCCCTCTCTCACTCCTCTCACCCCCTCCCTCTCTCACGCACGCTCCCTCTCTCTCTCTTGCCCCCTCCTTCTCTCTCTCACCCCATTCCCCTCTCTCTCGCCCCCTCCCTCTCTTTCTCACCCCCTCCCTCTCTCTCACCCCTCTCTCTCTCTCGCGCTCTTTCTCTCTCACCCCCTCCCTCCCTCTCTCTCGTCCCCTCCCTCTCTCTCACCCCCTCCCCCTCTCTCTCTCTCACCTGACCCTCCCTCTCTCTCCCCCTCCCTCTCTCTCTCTCTCACCCCCTCCCTCTCTCTCTCTCACCTGACCCTCCCTCTCTCTCTCTCACCCTCTCCCTCTCTCTCTGCTCTCGCTCTCTCTCTCTCATCCCCCTCGCTCTCTTGCCCACCTCCCTCTTTCTCTCTCGCCTCCTCCCTCCCTCTCTCTCTTGCTCCCTCCCTCTCTCTCTAGCTCCCTCCCTCTCTCTCTCTAGCCCCTCCCGCTCTCTCTCTAGCCCCCTCCCTTTCTCTCTCTCCCCCCTCCCTCTCTGTCTCGCCCCCCTCCCTCACTCTCTCTCTGACCCCTTCCTCTCTCTCTTGCCCCCTCCCTCTCTCTCTTGCCCCATCCCTCTGTCTCTCGCACCCCTCCCTCTGTCTCGCCCCTCCTCTCTCTCACACCTCTCCCTCTCCCTCTCTCGCACCCTGCCCTCTATCTCACCTCCACTCTCTCTCTCGATCCCCTCTCTCTCTCGTCCCCTCCCTCTCTCTCGCCCCCTTCCTCGCTCTGTCTTGCCCCTCCCTCTCTCTCTCGTTCCCCTCCCTTTCTCTCTCTCCCCCCTCCCTCTCTATCTCGCCCCCTCACTCACTCTCTCTCGCACCCCTCCCTCTCTCTCTCTCTCTCTCTCTCTCTTGCCCCCTCCCTCTCACTCTCGCCTCCTCCCTCTCTCAGTCTCGCCCCTCGCTCTCTCTCGTCCCCTTTCTCTTTCTCTCACCCCCTCCCTCTCTCTCTCGCCCATCCCTCTCTCTCTCGCCCAACCCTCTCTCTCCCCCCTCCCTCTCTGTCTCGCCCCCCTCCCTCACTCTCTCTCTGACCCCTTCCTCTCTCTCTTGCCCCCTCCCTCTCTCTCTTGCCCCATCCCTCTGTCTCTCGCACCCCTCCCTCTGTCTCGCCCCTCCTCTCTCTCACACCTCTCCCTCTCCCTCTCTCGCACCCTGCCCTCTATCTCACCTCCACTCTCTCTCTCGATCCCCTCTCTCTCTCGTCCCCTCCCTCTCTCTCGCCCCCTTCCTCGCTCTGTCTTGCCCCTCCCTCTCTCTCTCGTTCCCCTCCCTTTCTCTCTCTCCCCCCTCCCTCTCTATCTCGCCCCCTCCCTCACTCTCTCTCGCACCCCTCCCTCTCTCTCTCTCTCTCTCTCTCTTGCCCCCTCCCTCTCACTCTCGCCTCCTCCCTCTCTCAGTCTCGCCCCTCGCTCTCTCTCGTCCCCTTTCTCTTTCTCTCACCCCCTCCCTCTCTCTCTCGCCCATCCCTCTCTCTCTCGCCCAACCCTCTCTCTCGCCCCCTCCCTCTCTCTCTCGTTCCCCTCCCTCTCTCTCTCTCACTCCCCTCCTTCTCTCTCTAGCCCACTCCTTCTCTCTCTCTCATCCCCTCCCTCTTCCTCTCTCGAGTCCTCCCTCTCTCTTGCTCACCCCATCTCTCTCCCTCTCGCCCCTCTCCCTTTCTCTCTCTCCTCCCTCCCTCTCTATCTCGCCCCCTCCCTCACTCTCTCTCGCACCCGTCCCTCTCTCTCTCCCTCTCTCGACCCCTCCCTCTCACTCTCGCCTCCTCCCTCTCTCAGTCTCGCCCCCCGCTCTCTCTCGTCCCCTTTCTCTTTCTCTCACCCCCCTCCCTCTCTCTTGCCCCCTCCCCCTCTCTCTCTCGCCCCCAACCTCTTACTCTCGCCCCCTCCCTCTCTCTCTCTTGCCCCCTCCCTCTCTCTCGTCCCCACCCTCTCTATCTCTCGCCCCCCCATCTCGTCCCCCTCCCTCTCTCTGGCCCGCCCCCCTCTCTCTCTCAGCCCGCTCCCTCCTTCTCTCTCTCGCCCCCTCCCTTTCTCTCTCACCTGCCCCTCCCTCTCTTAGCCCTCCCTCTCCCTCTCTCTCCCCTTCCCTCTCTCTCTCCCTCTCAACCCCTCCCTCTCTCACGCACGCTCCCTCTCTCTCTCTTGCCCCCTCCTTCTCTCTCTCACCCCATTCCCCTCTCTCTCGCCCCCTCCCTCTCTTTCTCACCCCTCCCTCTCTCTCACCCTCTCTCTCTCGCGCTCTTTCTCTCTCGCCCCCTCCCTCCCTCTCTCTCGTCCCCCTCCCTCTCTCTCACCCCCTCACCCTCTATCTCTCTCTCACCTGACCCTCCCGCTCTCTCTCTCACCATCTCCCTCTCTCTCTGCTCTCACTCTCTCTCTCATCCCCCCTCGCTCTCTTGCCCACCTCCCTCTTTCTCTCTTGCCTCCTCCCTCCCTCTCTCTCTTGCCCCCTCCCTCTCTCTCTAGCTCCCTCCCTCTCTCTCTCTAGCCCCCTCCCGCTCTCTCTCTAGCCCCCTCCCTTTCTCTCTCTCTCTCCCCTCCCTCTCTATCTCGCCCCCCTCCCTCACTCTCTCTCTGACCCCTTCCTCTCTCTCTTGCCCCCTCCCTCTCTCTCTTGCCCCATCCCTCTGTCTCTCGCACCCCTCCCTCTGTCTCGCCCCTCCTCTCTCTCACACACCTCACCCTCTCTCTCTCTCTCGCACCCTGCCCTCTCTCTCACCTCCACTCTGTCTCTCTCGATCCCCTCTCTCTCTCGTCCCCTCCCTCTCTCTCTCGCCCCCTTCCTCTCTCTGTCTTGCCCCATCCCTCTCTCTCTAGCCCACTCCTTCTCTCTCTCTCATCCCCTCCCTCTTCCTCTCTCGAGTCCTCCCTCTCTCTTTCTCACCCCATCTCTCTCTCCCTCTCGCCCCCCCTCCCTTTCTCTCTCTCCCCCCCTCCCTCTCTATCTCGCCCCCTCCCTCACTCTCTCTCGCACCCCTCCCTCTCTCTCTCTCTCTCGCCCCCTCCCTCTCACTCTCGCCTCCTCCCTCTCTCAGTCTTGCCCCCCGCTCTCTCTCGTCCCCTTTCTCTTTCTCTCACCCCCTCCCTCTCTCTCTCGCCCATCCCTCTCTCTCTCGCCCAACCCTCTCTCTCGCCCCCTCCCTCTCTCTCTCGTTCCCCTCCCTCTCTCTCTCACTCCCCTCCCTCTCTCTCGCCCCCTCCCCCTCTCTCTCTCGCCCCCAACCTCTTTCTCTCGCCCCCTCCCTCTCTCTCTTGCCCCCTCCCTCTCTCTCGTCCCCACCCTCTCTATCTCTCGCCCCCCCATCTCGTCCCCCTCCCTCTCTCTTGCCCGCCCCGCCCTCTCTCTTAGCCCCCTCCCTCCTTCTCTCTCTCGCCCCCTCCCTTTCTCTCTCACCTGCCCCTCCCTCTCTCAGCCATCCCTCTCCCTCTCTCTCTCCCCTTCTCTCTCTCTCTCTCTCTCTCCCTCTCACCCCCTCCCTCTCTCACGAACTTTCCCTCTCTCTCTCTTGCCCCCTCCCTCTCTCTCTCACCCCATTCCCCCTCTCTCGCCCCCTCCCTCTCTTTCTCACCCCCTCCCTCTCTCTCACCCCTCTCTCTCGCTCTCTCTCTCTCGCCCCCTCCCTCCCTCTCTCTCGTCCCCCTCCCTCTCTCTCGCTCACCTGACCCTCCCTCTCTCTCGCCCCCACCCCCTCTCTCTCTCACCCCCAACCTCTCTCTCTTGCCCCCTCCCTCTCTCTCTTGCCACCTCCCTCTCTCTCGCCCCCACCCTCTCTATCTCTCGACCTCCCATCTCGTCCCCCTCCCTCTCTCTTGCCCGCCCCCCTCTCTCTCTCAGCCCCCTCCCTCCTTCTCTCTCTCGCCCCCTCCCTTCCTCTCTCACCTGCCCCCTCCCTCACTCAGCCCTCCCTCTCCCTCTCTCTCCCCTTCCCTCTCTCTCTACCTCTCACCCCCTCCCTCTTTCACGCACGCTCCCTCTCTCTCTCTTGCCCCCTCCCTCTCTCTCTCACCCTAATCCCCTCTCTCTCGCCCCCTCCCTCTCTTTCTCACCCCCTCCCTCTCTCTCACCCCTCTCTCTCTCGCTCTCTCTCTCTCTCTCGCCACCCCCATCTCGTCCCCCTCCCTCTCTCTCGCCCCCTTCCTCTCTCTCACCCCCTCCCTCTCTCTCGCCCCTTCTCTCACTCTCGACCCCTCCCTCTCTCTCTCTCGTCCCCTCCCTCTCTCTCTCTCGCCCCCTCCCTCTCTCTCTCACCTGCCCCCTCCTTCTCTCTCTCACTTGCCCCCTCCCTCTATCGCCCCCTCCCTCCCTCTCTCTCGCCCCCCCTCTCTCTCGCCCTCTCCCTCTCTCTCTCTCGCACCCTCCTTCTCTCTCTCTCACACACCCTCCCTCTCTCTCTCTCGCCCCCTCCCTCTCACTCTCTCTCGCCCCCTCCCTCTAGCCCCCTCCCTCTCTCACTCTCCCCCTCCCTCTCTCTCCCCTCCCCCCTCTCTTGCCCCCCCTCGCCCCCTCCCTCCCTCTCTCTCGCCATCTCCCTCTATCTATCTCTCGCCCCCACCTTCTCTCTCTCACCCCCTCACCCTCTCGCCCCCCCCGCTTCTCTCTCTGTTGCGCCTCCCTCTTTCTCTCTCGCCCCCTCCCTCTCTCTCCCGCCACACTCCCTCTCTCTCACACTCTCCTCCCTCTCTCACCCCCTCCCTCTCTCTTGCTCCCCCTCTCTCACCCCCTCCCTCTCACTCTTGCCCCCTCTCTCTCTCGCCCCCTCTCTCTCTCGACCCCCTCCCTCTTTCTCTCTCGCCCCCTTCCTCTCTCTCTATCGCCCCCTCCCTCTCTCTCTACCCCTCCCTCTCTCTCCCGCCACCCCCTCTCTCTCTCCCCCCTCTCTCTCTCTCCACTCACTCCCTCTCTCGCCCTCTCACACACCCCTCTCTCCTTTGTGCCCTTCCTCTCTCTCACCATCTCTCTCTCTGCCGCCCTTGCTCTCTCTCATCCAGTCTCAACCTCTCCCTCTCTCCTCCATCTCTCGACACTCTCTCTCTCTTCACACCTCTATCTCTCTCTCTCTTCCCTCCTGTTTCTGTCTCTAGCCATCCTGCTTTCTCTTGCCTCATCTCCCAACCCCTGTCTCTCTCTCGCCCCCTCATTCTCTCTCTCTGTCCTGTCCTTTTCTCTCTCTCTCTCTCTCGTCTCCCCTATCTCTCTTGCCCCGTTTCTCTCTATCGTCGCCCCTCTGTCTCTGTCTCTTTTTCTCTCTTGCCCCTCCTCCTCTCTCAGTCTCACTCTCTCTCTCCCTCCTCTCTCAGTCTCACTCTCTCTCTCGCCCCTCTCTCTCATTATCTCCTCCCGTGTCTCTCTCTCTCTATCTCTCCCTCACCCTAACTCTCTCTCTCCCCCTTCTCGCTCTCCACCTCCCTCGGTGTCTCTCTCCTCCCAGCTCCCTCTTTCCCTCTGACTGCATCTCTCTCCCTCCCTCTCTCTGACATAATCTGTCTCCCTGGTCTTCCCTCTCCCTCTGACCCAGAGACTTGGGGTGTTTGGGGGTGAGGCTGCGTGTGAGGGGTGGCGGTGAGATGTGGGAGGTGGGCAAAATAGAGATGGAGTTGCGGGAGGGAGAGAGGGGGGAGAGGGAAGAGTGGAGGCAGTTGGAGAAACCAGGGTTGGGGTGTGTGTGTGTGCGAGAGAGAGGGGGATGAGGGAGAAGGTTGAAAAAGAGTGTGTGTGATGAAAGAGAGAGCTACAGAGAGAATTGAGGAGAAAGAGTAGGGGAGAGGTAATGGGGAGACCAGGCTGCAGTGGTGGGACAGAGGGAGTTAAACCCAGCTCCTGAGCTCAGGGCGCGGTGCCCTCCCCTTCCGTGAGGACCAGGACTTGGGGCTGAGTCTGTCTCTCTCCAGCTCAGCGTCTCCAACACAAAGACACACAACAACATCGGTCACTCTGCTGCTCGGCACGCTTTAATCAACATTTTTATTGGTTACAAATGGAAGTGATGGATACAGTCATTGGGATGGTGCCTTTTCTCTTTGGCCCCTGAGTTGTGAGAAACATTGAAATGTTTCCCTGTAACCCCCCTGTGGGATAAGGATGTACAAACCAGCGCTACCCTCAGTCTGTTACCATAGTGACAGGCTGCTCCATCGCTGAAACACTGAACTGAAATGAGAAAATCCCGGATGGATAGATTAATGAGGGAATTTGATGCATGTATGGATTTGGGTGAAGGGATATTTCAGCACATCCTTCAGCTGCTGCCTGAACTTAGTCTGGGTCATGGCATAAATCGCGGTGTTTGTGCAGCAACTGAGGAGCTGCAGCATGAAGCCCAAATCCCGCACAGAGCGATCGAGATACACAGACTGATACCCAAACGCCCACATCCGGTACCAAAAAGAATACAGCATTAACGTTGACCATAACAGGATGAAATTGGCCGAGATCACAAACAGTAAAATGATGGATTTTTTTCGGTTTCTCATTTCAGTGTCAGACTGAGCGTCCCCATTGGTGTGAGCGCGGAGTCTCCTGCGGGCTCTGCTGGTCACTAAAATGTGTCTGACGGTGAGAACATTGAGCAGCAGAATCAGGAGAAATGGGACACACGGGGTTAGAAAGTTGTGGAGTAACTCGATTGTGGCCCAGACACTGGAGTATAGAACATCGGCTGATACATCACAAAACCAGGGGGCATTCTGAGGGTTCCACAGCGAATACCGATCCGTGAACATAAAATACCAGAAAATGTTCTTTAAACAGCTCAGCACAGTCACTGCCCCCAGAACCACAGCCGCCGTTTTCTCACTGCAATATTTACTTTTCAGCTTCTGGCAACAAATGGCCACAAACCGATCAAAGGTGAAAGTGACGGTGAACCAGACAGAGCAGTCAGTGGCTGCATAAACCAGGACGGCGTGGACATTACACATGTGGATGGAGTTCACCAGGAAATAAAAGTTTTGCCAATAAGCAATGGGAATGTGTCTCAGGATCAGGTCGAGGATAATGACTAGGAGATCCGCCTCTGCCATGGCCCCCAGGTAACGTCTGACACATGGAGACAATCCACAATCTTTATAAAGCAGGACGTAGATGGTCACCAAGTTAACTGTGAGGAAGGAAAACAAACCCATTATCCATCAGCCTGGAGGCAAAGGGACCCGTTTGATCGGGGACCCAGTGAGATTTTCAAATGTGTCCCTGTATTCAGGGATTTATTAAAATAATTGGAGCTGGAATAACAAATGGGAAGTTGGGAATTGCTGACAAAAATGTGACATAAACCACAAGAAACCCTCCCTCCCCAAACACACAGAGACACATCCATGAGGACAGATGGTTTCTCGAACATTCCCACTCACTCGAGAGCAGACACAGGTCACTCCTTCCCAGTTTCTAATATAGAAGTTGGAAACGTTGCTGTCCTGAAGGATTCTCTCCCAGTTTCCTGAAGACAAACGGAGTTTGGGAATTCCTGTATTTTGTTCTAAATTGTGGTCGATTCTGTGTTGTGAAGAAATATAAATGCAGGTAAAACGAATTCACCCCTTTAACTGCCTGAGCGGCCTTCGGAACAGTGTCTCCTTCTCCCTGGAACGGGATCTCTTCCCTCGGGATCTTATCATTTGTTCAATTCACTGACGTCCGGCTCTTCACAAACAATGTCAGGGACAGAACGTTCCGGGAAATGTGAGTTATAGAATGTTGGGTACAGAACGTTCCGGGGAATGTCAGTTATAGAATGTCAGGGACAGAACGTTCCGGGGAATGTCAGTTATAGAATGTCGGGGGCAGAACGTTCCGGGGAATGTCAGTTATACAATGTCGGGGACAGAACGTTCCGGGGAATGTCAGTTATAGAATGTCGGGGACAGAACGTTCCGGGAAATGGCAGTTATAGAATGTCGGGGACAGAACATTCCGGGGAATGTCAGTTACAGAATGTCGGGGACAGAACGTTCCGGGGAACTCCTTGACCTGTCCATCACCTTTACCCCCTCCCACCCCCCCCACCAACATGATGTACTGTGCCTGGACACACTGTAACATGAATGAGGTGAGAGATGGAGGGTCCAATCACAGGAATGGGAACTTAAGGCATTACCAGATCAGCTGAAATGGTTAGATATACCACATTCTCAATCCACCTCCCAGAACCAGCCCAGACACCATCAATCCAGAGGAGATATCTGTTCACTGTGGAACACTGTGTAGACCAGGCCAGTGTCCTGCTCAGTACAACCCAGCAATCTGTCCAGATTCATCTATTACACTGATCAATACAATCTGGCAATCGGTCCAGAGTGAAACACTATGCAAATCACAGCAGTGCATTGATCTATAACCCCGGATTAGATATCTGTCCAGCACCAGGAGCTGTGCAGACAACAGGAGGGCATTATCTATAAACCTCAACCAGTTCGTCTGACCAGCACAGCAGCATGTGCACTGCTCACCCGTGAATTAATCTATAAACCAGGAGCAGTTACCCTCCCCCCAGCATGTAGGACTGTGTACCCCACCCCACTGCATTTATCTGTAACCCAGGAGCAGTTACCCTCCCAGCATGTAGGACTGTTTACACTACCCCAGTGCATTGATATGTAAACCATGCAGCACCTTCTCTCTCTCTCTCTCCGTCCACTTTACCCCCCACATCAATAACAATGCATGGATACAACACTGTCGACAGACTCCCTCTGAAAACCTCACCATTTGCCATTATCCCCTCCTAACAAGGCCACCCACTCCCAGCCTCCCACCCTACGGCCCTCCCTTTCTCCCATTCCAGGAGAAACAACCTGGAATAGGAGAGAAAGGTCCAAGCCGGGTGGTGGAGTGCCCGATATCCGTTCCCTCACCCCCCCTCCCCCCCCTCCATGTGGGGAGGACCCTGGTAGGAGCCGGAGAGGACGGGGACGCCTCGTGTGGAGATTCTGAAACATCCACGTCCCACCGACCGAGTAAGGTGCAATGTTCAGTGAAGGACAATTCTCACTTTAAACCGACTGGCAGCTCCGTTTCCCCCCGGCAAAACTTAGAAGCCGTGGCCCTGATGCCATCTCCCTTTTGTGTCGAGCTGGTACATATGGAATCCCCACGGTCTCGGTGGGCAGGAGGGTGGGCTCACAACGCATCGTCACCACCACCTCCCAGGAAGGGAGCACGGAGACTCCCTCCTCCACCTCCTCCTGTAAACAGCTCAGATACTGAAACTAATCTGTGATAGTTACTGCTCTCCTCACTTGTCCTGACATCTTCAACAATCTGTGCTCATATACACCCTGCGCCCTCTGCTCCTGCACACCCTTTATAATGGTACAGCCTGTTTTGAACTGTCTTTCATTGTCTTTCCGACCAAAGTGCATCACCTTACACAGCTCTGCACTGATACCCAACTGCGATACACCTGAACACAACACCAAAGTGTCACTGTGCTGTTCGAGTTCCACACTCTCCTCCATAGACTTTACAATTCTTCCAGGTTTGGTGCCATCTACAAACACTGAAATTGTCATAGTGTCACAGTCCCCATGAAACAACTGAAATCCTGCCATAGTCACGAGTGTGAGCAAGTGAAATACTATATGTTCCTATGGACAGGGTCGAACAATGACATGCTGTCAAGGGAGCAACGAAAACCCTGACACATACGATACAGAGTAGATGAAATATTGACAAACCACAGAGCAAAAAAAATCCGGATAGGTCCCACTTATCGATATTCATCAGGGTATAATGTGATGAATTTGAAAGTGTGTAGTGTACTTTTAAGAAAGGGTGAACGCTGTTCTGAACTGAGAGCTTACAAGCATCTGTGTGTATGAGAGGATGGCAGACCCAGAAACAATATATTGCTGCAGAGCTGGAGTCAGGTAATAAGCAGTTAAGAGACAGAGCGTTTCAGAGTTGTGAATAGTTGATGTAAAATGTTCACTTTCAGAGTTAAAAAATAAATTGGGATTTTTATTTAATCAGTGGAATATGGGAGTTCTCTGTCCCTTATATTTTAACAGTTTACGAGACGAATTGAGTATTTCTTTATGTTTAATTTCAGTTACCAGATGAGCTTCGCGCCGTGCCCGAACAATTGCTGTGTGTGTCTGTGTGTGGGGCAGGTCTGGCAGTCTCTGTGGTGCTTAAAGTGTTGCAATGCCACCCTCTGCTGGCCTCCACATGCCACTGCAGAGGCATTGGCAGAGGGTGACAATCAACAGGGATTTATTCAGAGAGGGGGAGGGAGAGGGCAGCTGCTCACAGCACCATCCAAACTGTAGTCTTATCCATGTACTGATCTGAATGTCCTTCAAACATTGTAACTGTCCCTGCTTTCACCACTTCCTCTGAAAGTTCATTCCACACACCTGCCAGCTTCTGTCTAAAATAATTTCCTCTCATGATTTTTGTAAATCTTTTTCCTCGCACCTTAAAATATCCCTCAGTTTTGAAACCCCACCTCGAGGGAAAAGACATCAGCCCTTCAGCTTATCTGTACCTCTCATTATTTTATAAAACTCTGTAAAGTTACCCCTTAACCTCATATTCTCCAGTGAAAAAAGGTCCCAGTCTACCCAGCCTCTGTTATCGCTCAATCCCTCCTCTCCCTGCTACATCCAGGTTAATTTCTTCTGAACCCTCTCCAGCTTAATAATATCAAGATCAGTAATATCAACGTGAATAGTCAAGGTATTTTCTAAGGGTAAAGGAGACCAAAACTAGAGGAAATAGCCTTAAGGAGAGAACAGAAACATTTAAAAGTGACCTACAGGACAGCGTTTTCACCCAGAGGGTGGTGTGCCGATGGAATGAGTGGGCAGGATGACTAGATTGGACACAGTATTCCAGTAGAGGTCTCACCAATGTCCTATACAACCTCAACATAACGTCCCAATTCCAATACGCAAAGGTCTGACCAATGAAGACAAGTGTGTTAAACACCTCCTTAACCATTCTATCTATCTGAGATGCAAATTTTAAAGAATTATACCTAACGGCCTAGGTCTCTGTTCTGCAACACTGCCAAAGGCCCTGCTTTTAATTGTATAGGTCCTGCTCTTGTTTGATTTACCAAATCCAATACCTCGCATTAATCCAAACTAAACTCCATCTGCCACCCCTCAGCCCAGTGTGTGATATTACCACCACCTCACTCTCCCCCTTTAAAATATCCTCCCCGTCTCCAGAAGGCCTGCACACTTCGGTTTGGAGTTTCACAAAGACCCTGAGCTTGGGTTGCCTTGTGTGGTTAGGGGGAGGAGGGACAGATTGCAGACACAGTCAGTGGGGAGGAGAGGCTGGACAGTAATCAGCGGCCTGGTATAATTTCATGGTTTTAGGAAGAGGACAGTAACACGTTAGATTTGGGTAAGTGTGATCGGTGTTTTGGGTCCAGAAAATATGCTTTTTCTTCGTCTGTGGTGTTCAGTGAATAAAATCTATTCGAGACCCTTCATTCGGCTGAGTATATCTGCAGGACGTCTTTCCCTAATATTGCAGACGACAGTTAATAGCGATTAAAGATGGTCAGAGTTAGTTTCGGTAGCGCAGCACTTGGACTCAACATCCTACAGTTGAGACAAATGTCTTGCATTTATTTAACAATACGAAGTGTTTTGTGTAGCTCAGTAATGGTAACCTGATTATAATAATTCCACACTGAGCTGAAAGCTGGCCCTTAAAATATGACTCAAGTCTAGGTAATGTGGTGTAGTGGGTAGTGCTCCTGCCTTTGAGCCAGAACTCTGGATTTGATTCCAATTCTTGAACTTGTGTGGTAGTGTTCCTAGCTCTGGGCTAGTAGGACTGGATTCAAATCCTGCCTGTTGCAAAGGTATGTCACAGCATGTCAGAACAGGCTGATGAACACACACACAGGAGAGTACTGTTACAGCTTTATGGGTATTGCTCAGTGATGCTAGTGTCCCTACCTCCGGGCACAAAGGTCTAGGTGTAAAGCCCACAGAAGTGTCTCAGGATGGATCTGAACAAACTGATTAAAATGGATTTAGAATTGTGACTTGATAGATAAGGAAGTGGTGTCAGTATTGCATTTCAGAATTTAGGCCCAGGATGACTGAAAGTACAGCCATTCGTGTTGATTGGAGTTACATTTCGCAGCAGTAAAGGTTTATAAAATCAGAATGGTCATGGGTAGGGTGAGTAGTCAGGGTTTTTCCCCAGTTTAGGGGCGTCCAAAACTAGAGGGAATTGGTGGAAAGTGAGAGGGGAAAAGTTTTAATGAGGTCTAAAGGGCACCATTTCACACAGAGGGTGGTGTGCGTATGGAATGAGCTGCCAGAGGAAGTGGTGGAGGTTGGTACAACTACAGCATGTAAAAGACATCTGGGTACTGACAGGCCTGCCGAGTTTTTCCAGCAATTTCTGCATTTTTTAAATGCATTCATTTTAAATGCATGCATTCACTCCCTCTTTCTCTCTCGCCTCCTCCCTCCCTCTCTCTCTTGCCCCCTCCCTCTCTCTCTAGCTCCCTCCCTCTCTCTCTCTAGCCCCCTCCCGCTCTCTCTCTAGCCCCCTCCCTTTCTCTCTCTCTCTCTCCCCTCCCTCTCTATCTCGCCCCCCTCCCTCACTCTCTCTCTGACCCCTCCCTCTCTCACTTGCCCCCTCCCTCTCTCTCTTGCCCCCTCCCTCTCTCTCTCGCACCCCTCCCTCTCTCTCGCCCCTCCTCTCTCTCACACCTCTCCCGCTCTCTCTCTCGCACCCTGCCCTCTCTCTCACCTCCACTCTCTCTCTCGATCCTCATTCTCTCTCGTCCCTTCCCTCTCTCTCTCTCTCGCCCCCTCCCACTCTCTCTAGCCCACTCCTCTCTCTCTCATCCCCTCCCACTTCCTCTCTCGAGTCCTCCCTCTCTCTTTCTCACCCTATCTCTCTCCCTCTCGCCCCCTCCCTTTCTCTCTCTCTTCCCCCCTCCCTCTCTATCTCGCCCCCCTCCCTCACTCTCTCTCTGACCCCTCCCTCTCTCTCTTGCCCCCCTCTCTCTCACCCCCTCCCTCTCGCTCTCTCGCCCCCTCTCTCTCTCCATCGCCCCCTCCCCCTCTCACTCGCCTCCCCCTCACCCCTCCTCTCTCTCTCGCCCCCTCACTCTCTCTCTCTCGCACCACGCCCTGTCTCTCTCGCCCCCCTCCCTCTCTCTCACGCCACCCCCTCTTTCACACCCCACCCTCGCTCTCTCCCACCCCTCACTCTCTCTCACGTCCACTCACTCTCTCGACCCCCTCTCTCTCACGCCGCCCTCCCTCTCTCTATCTCTCTCTCTCGCCCCCTCCCTCTCTCTCTCTCGCCATCTCCCTCTCCCTATCTTGCCCCCTCCCTCTCTCTCACCCTATCCCTCTCTCTCTCAACCCCACCCTCTCTCTCTCGGCCTGTCTCTCTCCCTCTCGTCCCCCTCTCTCTCTCTCTCTCTCTCTCTCTCTCTCCCTCTCGCTCCCCCTCTCTCTCCCCCTCTCTCCCCCTCTCTCTCTCGCCCCCTCACTCTCTCTCTCTCGCACCACGCCCTGTCTCTCTCGCCCCCCTCCGTCTCTCTCACGCCACCCCCTCTTTCACACCCCACCCTCTCTCTCTCCCACCCCTCCCTCTCTCTCACGTCCACTCACTCTCTCGACCCCCTCTCTCTCACGCCGCCCTCCCTCTCTCTATCTCTCTCTCTCGCCCCCTCCCTCTCTCTCTCTCTCGCCACCTCCCTCTCCCTATCTTGCCCCCTCCCTCTCTCTCACCCTATCCCTCTCTCTCTCAACCCCACCCTCTCTCTCTCGGCCTGTCTCTCTCCCTCTCGTCCCCCCTCTCTCTCTCTCTCTCTCTCTCTCTCTCTCTCGCTCCCCCTCTCTCTCCCCCTCTCTCCCCCTCTCTCTCTTGCCCCCTCCCTCTCTCTCGCCCCCTTCCTCTCTCTCTCACCCGCTCTCCCTCTCTCTCTCAGCCCCCTCCCTCCTTCTCTCTCTCTCCCCCTCCCTCTCTCTCTCTCACCCCCTCCCTCTCTCTCACCTCTCGCTCCCTCTCTCGCCCCTCCCTCTCTCTCTCTCGCCCCCTCCCTCCCTCACTCTCGTCCCCCTCCCTCTCTCTCACTCCCTTCCTCTCTCTCTCTCGCCCGCTCTCCCTCTCTCTCTCCGCCCCCTCCCTCCTTCTCTCTCTCGCCCCCTCCCTCTCTCTCTCTCTCACCTGACCCTCCCTCTCTCTCTCCCCCTCACTCTCTCTCTCTCTCACCCCCTCCCTCTCTCTCGCTTCTCGCTCTCTCTTTCTCGCCCCCCCTCCCTCTCTCCCGCCCTCCCTCTCTCGTCCATCCCTCTCTCTCTCTCGCCCCCCCTCTTTCTTGCCCCTCCCCCTCTCTCCCTCGCCCCTCCCACTCTCTCTCTCGCCCCCTCCCTCTCTCTCTCTCGCCCCCTCCCTCTCTCTCTCGCCCCCCTCCCTCACTCTCGCCCCCCCTCTCTCTCTAGCCCTCTCCCTCACTCTCTCTTGCCCCCTCCCTCTCTCTCTCGCCCCCTCCCTCTCTTTCTCTCCCTCTCTCTCTCGCACGCCGCCCTCTCTCCCTCACCTCCACTCTCTCTCTCACCCCTCCCTCTCTCTCTCTCGCCCCCTCCCTCTCACTCTCGCCTCCTCCCTCTCTCCGTCTCGCCCCCCGCTCTCTCTCGTCCCCTTTCTCTTTCTCTCACCCCCTCCCACTCTCTCTCGCCCAACCCTCTCTCTCTCGCCAAACCCTCTCTCTCTCGCCCCCTCCCTCTCTCTCTCGTTCCCCTCCCTCTCTCTCTCGCTCCCCTCTCTCTCTCTCGCCCCCACCCCCCTCTCTCTCGCTCCCTCCCCCTCTCTCTCGCCCCCAACCTCTCTCTCTCGCCCCTCCCTCTCTCTCTTGCCCCCTCCCTCTCACTCGCCCCCACCCCTCTCTATTTCTCGCCCCCCATCTCGTCCCCTTCCCTTCCTCTTGCCCGCCCCCCTCTCTCTCTCAGCCCCCTCCCTCCTTCTCTCTCTCACCCCCTCCCTTTCTCTCTCACCTGCCCCCTCCCTCTCTCAGCTCGCCCTCTCCCTCTCTCTCTCTCCCCTTCCCTCTCTCGCTCCCTCTCACCCCCTCCCTCTCTCACACACGCTCCCTCTCTCTCTCTTGCCCCCTCCCTCTCTCTCTCACCCCATTCCCCTCTCTCTCGTCCCCTCCCTCTCTCTCACCCCCTCCCCCTCTCTCTCTCTCACCTGACCCTCCCTCTCTCTCCCCCTCCCTCTCTCTCTCTCACCCCCTCCCTCTCTCTCACCTGACCCTCCCTCTCTCTCTCCCCCTCCCCCTCTCTCTCTCGCCCCCAACCTCTCTCTCTCGCCCCCTCCCTCTCTCTCTTGCCCCCTCCCTCTCTCTCGCCCCCTTCCTCTCTCTCTCACCCGCTCTCCCTCCCTCTCTCAGCCCCCTCCCTCCTTCTCTCTCTCTCCCCCTCCCTCTCTCTCTCTCACCCTCTCCCTCTCTCTCACCTCTTGCTCCCTCTCTCGCCCGTCCCTCTCTCTCTCTCGCCCCCTCCCTCCCTCACTCTCGTCCCCCTCCCTCCCTCTCACTCCCTTCCTCTCTCTCTCTCTCGCCCGCTCTCCCTCTCTCTCTCCGCCCCCTCCCTCCTTCTCTCTCTCGCCCCCTCCCTCTCTCTCTCTCTCACCTGACCCTCCCTCTCTCTCACCCCTCACTCTCTTTCTCTCTCTCACCCCCTCCATCTCTCTCGCCTCTCGCTCTCTCCTTCTCGCCCCCCTCCCTCTCTCGCGCCCTCCCTCTCTCGCGCCCTCCCTCTCTCGTCTGTCCCTCTCTCTCTCTCGCCCCTCCCTCTTTCTTGCCCCTCCCTCTCTCTCCCTCGCCCCTCCCACTCTCTGTCTCGCCCCCTCCCTCTCTCTCTCGCCCCCTCCCTCTCTCTCTCGCCCCCCTCCCTCTCTCTCGCCCCCCCTCTCTCTCTAGCCCTCTCCCTCTCTCTCTCGCACACCTCCCTCTCTCCCTCACCTCCACTCTCTCTCAATCCCCCCTCTCTCTCGCCCCCTCCCTCTCTCTCTCTAGCCCACTCCCCCTCTCTCTCTAGCCCACTCCCTCTTTCTCTCACATCCCTCCCTCTCTCTCTCACCCCTCCCTCTCTCTCTCTCGCCCCCTCCCTCTCACTCTCGCCTCCTCCCTCTCTCAGTCTCGCTCCCCGCTCTCTCTCGTCCCCTTTCTCTTTCTCTCACCCCCTCCCACTCTCTCTCGCCCATCCCTCTCTCTCTCGCCCAACCCCCTCTCTCTCGTTCCCCTCCCTCTCTCTCTCGTTCCCCTCCCTCTCCCTCTCTCTCTCTCCCCTTCCCGCTCTCTCTCCCTCTCACCCTCTCCCTCTCTCACGCATGCTCCCTCTCTCTCTCTTGCCCCCTCCCTCTCTCTCTCACCCCATTCCCCTGTCTCTCGCCCCCTCCCTCTCTTTCTCACCCCCTCCTTCTCTCTCACCCCTCTCTCTCGCTCTCTCTCTCTCTCGCCCCCCCCTCTATCTCGTCCCCCTCCCTTTCTCTCGCCCCCTTCCTCTCTCTCACCCGCTCCCTCTCTCTTGCCCCTTCTCTCACTCTCGACCCCTCCCTCTCTCTCTCTCTCTCGTCCCCTCCCTCTCTCTCTCTCGCCGCCTCCCTCTCTCTCTCACCTGCCCCCTCCCTCTCTCTCTCACTTGCCCCCTCCCTCTATCGCCCCCTCCCTCCCTCTCTCTCTCCCCCTCCCTCTCTCTCCCCTCCCCCTCTCTCGCCCCCCCCGCCCCCTCCCTCCCTCTCTCTCGCCCCCTCTCTCCCTCGTTCTCTCCCTCTCTCTCTGTCGCCCCCTCCTTATCTCTCTCTCACACACCCTCCCTCTCTCTCCCTCGCCCCCTCCCTCCCTCTAGCCCCCTCCCTCTCTCTCTCTTCCCCCTCCCTCTCTCTCCCCTCCCCCTCTCACGCCCTCCCCCCCCCTCCCTCTCTCTCGCCCCCTCCCTCTATCGCTCACTCGCCCCCACCTTCTCTCTCTCACTCCCTCCCCCTCTCGCCCCCCCGCTTCTCTCTCTGTTGCCCCTCCCTCTTTCTCTGTCGCCCCCTCCCTCTCTCTCCCACCCCACTCCCTCTCTCTAACACCCTTCTCCCTCTCTCTCTCTCTCTCACCCCCTCCCTCTCTCTTGCTCCCCCCTCTCTCACCCCCTCCCTCTCACTCTTGCCCCCTCTCTCTTCGCCCCCACTCTCTCTCGACCCACTCCCTCTTTCTCTCTCGCCCCCTTCCTCTCTCTCTATCGCCCCCTCCCTCTCTCTCTACCCCTCCCTCGCTCTCCCACCACCCCCCTCTCTCTCTCCCCTCTCTCTCTCTCTCCACTCACTCCCTCTCTCGCCCTCTCACACACCCCTCTCTCCTTTGTGCCCTTCCTCTCTCTCACCATCTCTCTCTCTGTCGCCCTTGCTCTCTCTCATCCAGTTTCTCCCTCTCCCTCTCTCCTCCATCTCTCGACACTCTCTCTCTCTTCACACCTCTATCTCTCTCTCTCTCTTCCCTCCTGTTTCTGTCTCTAGCCATCCTGCTTTCTCTTGCCCTCATCTCCCAACCCCTGTCTCTCTCTCGCCCCCTCATTCTCTCTCTCTGTCCTGTCCTTTTCTCTCTCTCTCTCTCTCGTCTCCCCTACCTCTCTTGCCCCGTTTCTCTCTCTCGTCGCCCCTCTGTCTCTGTCTCTTTTTCTCTCTTGCCCCTCCCTAGCCCCTCTCTCAGTCTCACTCTCTCTCTCGCCCCTCTCTCTCATTATCTCCTCCCGTGTCTCTCTCTCTCTATCTCTCCCTCACCCTAACTCTCTCTCTTCCCCTTCTCTCTCTCCACCTCCCTCGGTGTCTCTCTCCTCCCAGCTCCCTCTTTCCCTCTGACTGCATCTCTCTCCCTCCCTCTCTCTCTGACATACTCTGTCTCCCTGGTCCTTCCCTCTCCCTCTGACCCAGAGACTTGGGGTGTTTGGGGGTGAGGCTGCGTGTGAGGGGTGGGGGTGAGATGTGGGAGGTGGGCAAAATAGAGATGGAGTTGCGGGAGGGAGAGAGGGGGGAGAGGGAAGAGTGGAGGCTGGTGGAGAAACCAGGGTTGGGGTGTGTGTGTGTGTGCGAGAGAGAGGGGGATGAGGGAGAAGGTTGAAAAAGAGTGTGTGTGCTGAAAGAGAGAGCTACAGAGAGAATTGAGGAGAAAGAGCAGGGGAGAGGTAATGGGGAGGCCAGGCTGCAGTGGTGGGACAGAGGGAGTTAAACCCAGCTCCTGAGCTCAGGGCGCGGTGCCCTCCCCTTCCCCGAGGACCAGGACTTGGGGCTGAGTCTGTCTCTCTCCAGCTCAGCTTCTCCAACACAAAGACACACAACAACATCGGTCACTCTGCTGCTCGGCACGCTTTAATCAACATTTTTATTGGTTACAAATGGAAGTGATGGATACAGTCATTGGGATAGTGCCTTTTCTCACTGGCCCCTGAGTTGTGAGAAACATTGAAATTTTTCCCTGTAACCCCCCTGTGGGATAAGGATGTACAAACCAGCGCTACCCTCAGTCTGTTACCATAGTGACAGGCTGCTCCATCGCTGAAACACTGAACTGAAATGAGAAAATCCCGAATGGTGTGATTAATGAGGGAATTTGATGCATGTATGGATTTGGGTGAAGGGATATTTCAGCACATCCTTCAGCTGCTGCCTGAACTTAGTCTGGGTCACGGCATAAATCGCGGTGTTTGTGCAGCAACTGAGGAGCTGCAGCATGAAGCCCAAATCCCGCACAGAGCGATCGAGATACACAGACCGATACCCAATATACCACATCCGGTACCAAAAAGAATACAGCATGAACGTTGACCATAACAGGATGAAATTGGCCGAGATCACAAACAGTAAAATGATGGATTTTTTTCGGTTTCTCATTTCAGTGTCAGACTGAGCGTCCCCATTGGTGTGAGCACGGAGTCTCCTGCGGGCTCTGCTGGTCACTAAAATGTGTCTGACGGTGAGAACATTGAGCAGCAGAATCAGGAGAAATGGGACACACGGGGTTAGAATGTTGTGGAGGAACTCGATTGCGGCCCAGAAACTGGAGGATCGAACAGCGAATGTTACTTCACAAAACCAGGGGGTGTTCTGAGGGTTCCACAGCGAATACCGATCCGTGAGCATAAAATACCAGAAAATGTTCTTTAAACAGCTCAGCACAGTCACTGCTCTCAGAGCCATAGCCGCCGTTTTCTCACTGCAATATTTACTTTTCAGATTCTGGCAACAAATGGCTACAAACCGATCAAAGGTGAAAGTGACGGTGAACCAGACAGAGCAGTCAGTGGCTGCATAAAGCAGGACGGCGTGGACATTACACATGCGGATGGAGTTCACCAGGAAATAAAAGTTTTGCCAATAAGCAATGGGAATGTGTCTCAGGATCACGTCGAGGATAATGACCAGGAGATCCGCCTCTGCCATGGCCCCCAGGTAACGTCTGACACATGGAGACAATCCACAATCTTTATAAAGCAGGACGTAGATGGTCACCAAGTTAACTGTGAGGAAGGAAAACAAACCCATTATCCATCAGCCTGGAGGCAAAGGGACCCGTTTGATCGGGGACCCAGTGAGATTTTCAAATGTGTCCCTGTATTCAGGGATTTATTAAAATAATTGGAGCTGGAATAACAAATGGGAAGTTGGGAATTGCTGACAAAAATGTGACATAAACCACAAGAAACCCTCCCTCCCCAAACACACAGAGACACATCCATAAGGACAGATGGTTTCTCGAACATTCCCACACACTCGATCACTCGAGAGCAGACACAGGTCACTCCTTCCCAGTTTCTAATACAGAAGTTGGAAACGTTGCTGTCCTGAAGGATTCTCTCCCAGTTTCCTGAAGACAAACGGAGTTTGGGAATTCCTGTATTTTGTTCTAAATTGTGGTCGATTCTGTGTTGTGAAGAAATATAAATGCAGGGAAAACGTATTCACCCCTTTAACTGCCTGAGGGGCCTTTGGAACAGTGTCTCCTTCTCCCTGGAACGGGATCTCTTCCCTCGGGATCTTATCGTTTGTTCAATTCACTGACGTCCGGCCGTTCACAAACAATGTCAGGGACAGAACGTTCCAGGAAATGTGAGTTATAGAATGTCAGGGACAGAACATTCCGGGGAATGTCAGTTATAGAATGTCAGGGACAGAACGTTCCGGGAAATGTCAGTTATAGAATGTCGGGGACAGAACGTTCCGGGAAATGTCAGTTATAGAATGTTGGGGACAGAACATTCCGGGGAATGTCAGTTATAGAATGTTGGGGACAGAACATTCCGGGGAATGTCAGTTATAGAATGTCAGGGACAGAACGTTCCGGGAAATGGCAGTTATAGAATGTTGGGGACAGAATGTTCCGGGGAATGTCAGTTATAGAATGTTGGGGACAGAACGTTCCGGGGAATGTCAATTATAGAATGTCGGGGACAGAACAATCCGGGGAATGTCAGTTATAGAATGTCGGGGACAGAACGTTCCGGGGAACCCCTTGACCTGTCCATGACCTTTCCCCCTTACCCACCAACATGATGTACTGTGCCTGGACACACTGTAACATTAATGGGGTGAGAGATGGAGTGTCCAATCACAGGAATGGGAACGAAAGACATTGCCAGATCAGCTGAAATGGTAAGATATACCACATTCTCAATCCACCTCCCAGAACCAGCCCAGACACCATCAACCCAGAGGAGATATCTGTTCACTGTGGAACACTGTGTAGACCAGGCCAGTGTCCTGCTCAGTACAACCCAGCAATCTGTCCAGATTCATCTATTACACTGATCAATACAATCTGGCAATCGGTCCAGTGTGAAACACTATGCAAATCACAGCAGTGCATTGATCTATAACCCCGGATTAGATATCTGTCCAGCACCAGGAGCTGTGCAGACAACAGGAGGGCATTATCTAAAAACCTCAACCAGTTAGTCTGACCAGCACAGCAGCATGTGCACTGCTCACCCGTGAATTAATCTATAAACCAGGAGCAGTTACACTCCCCCCAACATGTAGGACTGTGTACCCCACCCCACTGCATTTATCTGTAACCCAGGAGCAGTTACCCTCCCAGCATGTAGGACAGTGTACAACACCGCAGTGCATTGATCTGTAAACCAGGAGCAGTTACCCTCCCAGCATGTAGGACTGTTTACACTACCCCAGTGCATTGATATGTAAACCATGCAGCACCTTCTCTCTCTCTCTCTCTCTCTCTCTCTCTCTCTCTCTGTCTCTCCGTCCACTTTACCCCCCACATCAATAACAATGCATGGATACAACACTGTCGACAGACTCCCTCTGAAAACCTCACCATTTGCCATTATCCCCTCCTAACAAGGCCACCCACTCCCAGCCTCCCACCCTACGGCCCTCCCTTTCTCCCATTCCAGGAAAAACAACCTGGAATAGGAGAGAAAGGGCCAAGCCGGGTGGTGGAGTGCCCGATATCCGTTCCCTCACCCCCCCCCCTCCCCCTCCATATGGGGAGGACCCTGGTAGGAGCCGGAGAGGACGGGGACGCCTCATGTGGAGATTCTGAAACATCCACGTCCCACCGACCGAGTAAGGTGCAATGTTCAGCGAAGGGCATTTCTCACTTTAAACCCACTGGCAGCTCCGTTTTCCCCCGGCACAACTTAGAAGCTGTGCCCCTGATGCCATCTCCCTTTTGTGTCGAGCTGGTACAAATGGAATCCCCACGGTCTCGGTGGGCAGGAGGGTGGGCTTACAACACATCGTCACCACCACCTCCCAGGAAGGGAGCACGGAGACTCCCTCCTACACCTCCTCCTGTAAACAGCTCAGATACTGAAACTAATCTGTGATAGTAACTGCTCTCCTCACTTGTCCTGACATCTTCAACAATCTGTGCTCATATACACCCAGCGCCCTCTGCTCCTGCACCCCCTTTATAATGGTACAGCCTGTTTTAAACTGTCTTTCATTGTCTTTCCGACCAAAGTGCTTCACCTTACACAGCTCTGCACTGATACCCAACTGCGATACACCTGAACACAACACCAAAGTGTCACTGTGCTGTTCGAGTTCCACACTCTCCTCCATAGACTTTACAATTCTTCCAGGTTTGGTGCCATCTACAAACACTGAAATTGTCATAGTGTCACAGTCCCCATGAAACAACTGAAATCCTGCCATAGTCACGAGTGTGAGCAAGTGAAATACTAATATGTTCCTATGGACAGGGTCGAATAATGACATGCTGTCAATGGAGCAACGAAAACCCTGACACATACGATACAGAGTAGATGAAATATTGACAAACCACAGAGCAAAAAAAATCCGGATTGGTCCCACTTATCGATATTCATCAGGGTATAATGTGATGAATTTGAAAGCGTGTACTGTACTTTTAAGAAAGGGTGAACGCTGTTCTGAACTGAGAGCTTACAAGCATCTGTGTGTATGAGAGGATGGCAGACCCAGAAACAATATATTGCTGCAGAGCTGGAGTCAGGTAATAAGCAGTTAAGAGACAGAGCGTTTCAGAGTTGTGAATAGTTGATGTAAAATGTTCACTTTCAGAGTTAAAAAATAAATTGGGATTTTTATTTAATCAGTGGAATATGGGAGTTCTCTGTCCCTTATATTTTAACAGTTTACGAGACGAATTGAGTATTTCTTTATGTTTAATTTCAGTTACCAGATGAGCTTCACGCCGTGCCCTAACAATTGCTGTGTGTGTCTGTGTGTGGGGCAGGTCTGGCAGTCTCTGTGGTGCTTAAAGTGTTGCAATGCCACCCTCTGCTGGCCTCCACATGCCACTGCAGAGGCATTGGCAGAGGGTGAAAACCAACAGGGATTTATTCAGAGAGGGGGAGGGAGAGGGCAGATGCTCACAGCACCATCCAAACTGTAGTCTTATCCATGTACTGATCTGAATGTCCTTCAAACATTGTAACTGTCCCTGCTTTCACCACTTCCTCTGAAAGTTCATTCCACACACCTGCCAGCTTCTGTCTAAAATAATTTCCTCTCATGATTTTTGTAAATCTTTTTCCTCGCACCTTAAAATATCCCTCAGTTTTGAAACCCCACCTCGAGGGAAAAGACATCAGCCCTTCAGCTTATCTGTACCTCTCATTATTTTATAAACCTGTGTAAAGTTACCCCTTAACCTCATATTCTCCAGTGAAAAAAGTTCCCAGTCTACCCAGCCTCTGTTATCGCTCAATCCCTCCTCTCCCTGCTACATCCAGGTTAATCTCTTCTGAACCCTCTCCAGCTTAATAATATCAATGTTAGTAATATCAACGTGAATAGTCAAGGTATTTTCTAAGGGTAAAGGAGACCAAAACTAGAGGACATAGCCTTAAGGAGAGAACGGAAACATTTAAAAGTAACCTACAGGACAGCGTTTTCACCCAGAGGGTGGTGTGCCTATGGAATGAGTGGGCAGGATGACTAGATTGGACACAGTATTCCAGTAGAGGTCTCACCAATGTCCTATACAACCTCAACATAACGTCCCAATTCCAATACGCAAAGGTCTGACCAATGAAGACAAGTGTATTAAACACCTCCTTAACCATTCTATCTATCTGAGATGCAAATTTTAAAGAATTATACCTAACGGCCTAGGTCTCTGTTCTGCAACACTGCCAAAGGCCCTGCTTTTAATTGTATAGGTCCTGCTCTTGTTTGATTTACCAAATCCAATACCTCGCATTAATCCAAACTAAACTCCATCTGCCACCCCTCAGCCCAGTGTGTGATATTACCACCACCTCACTCTCCCCCTTTAAAATATCCTCCCCGTTTCCAGAAGGCCTGCACACTTTGGTTTGGAGTTTCACAAAGACCCTGAGTTTGGGTTGCCTTGTGTGGTTAGGGGGAGGAGGGACAGATTGCAGACACAGTCAGTGGGGAGGAGAGGCTGGACAGTAATCAGCGGCCTGGTATCATTTCATGGTTTTAGGAAGAGGACAGTAGCACGTTAGATTTGGGTAATTGTGATCGGTGTTTTGCGACCAGAAAATATGCTTTTTCTTCGTCTGTGGTGTTCAGTGAATAAAATCTATTCGAGACCCTTCATTGGGCTGAGTATATCTGCAGGACTTCTTTCCCTAATATTGCAGACGACAGTTAATAGCGATTAAAGATGGTCAGAGTTAGTTTCGGTAGCGCAGCACTTGGAATCAACATCCTACAGTTGAGACAAATATCTTGCATTTGTTTAACAATACGAAGTGTTTTGTGTAGCTCAGTAATGGTAACCTGATTATAATAAATCCACACTGAGCTGAAAGCTGGCCCTTAAAATATGACTCAAGTCTAGGTAATGTGGTGTAGTGGGTAGTGTCCCTGCCTTTGAGCCAGAACTCTGGATTTGATTCCAATTCTTGAACTTGTGTGGTAGTGTTCCTAGCTCTGGTCTAGTAGGACTGGATTCAAATCCTGCCTGTTGCAGAGGTATGTCACAGCATGTCAGAACAGGCTGATGAACAAACACACAGGAGAGTACTGTTACAGCTTTATGGGTATTGCTGAGTGATGCTAGTGTCCCTACCTCTGGGCACAAAGGTCGAGGTGTAAAGCCCACAGAAGTGTCTCGGGATGCATCTGAACAAACTGATTAAAATGGATTTAGAATTGTGACTTGATAGATAAGGAAGTGGTGTCAGTATTGCATTTCAGAATTTAGGCCCAGGATGACTGAAAGTACAGCCATTCGTGTTGATTGGAGTTACATTTCGCAGCAGTAAAGGTTTATAAAATCAGAATGGTCATGGGTAGGGTGAGTAGTCAGGGTTTTTCCCCAGTTTAGGGGCGTCCAAAACTAGAGGGAATTGGTGGAAAGTGAGAGGGGAAAATTTTTAATGAGGTCTAAAGGGCACCATTTCACACAGAGGGTGGTGTGCGTATGGAATGAGCTGCCAGAGGAAGTGGTGCAGGTTGGTACAACTACAGCATGTAAAAGACATCTGGGTACTGACAGGCCTGCCGAGTTTTTCCAGCAATTTCTGCATTTTTTAAATGCATTCATTTTAACACAGGTATTCTGAGTACATTAAACATTTTATTTTTTAATGACACAGGGCCATGTAAATATATTTCAAATCGACCGAGACCATTTGCTGCTCAGGGTATAGCTCTGTGTACGACACCAGCAATGATGCACCTACATGGAACAGGGAATCTGATGGAGACATAGTTTGGACAATGTACAAGGAGACCTCACATGGTCCAGTTTGGGAGAGGATGACATTACTCTGTGATTCAACTCAGAGAGAGAGAAAATATAATCTGCCCGAGAAGAAACGGCCTATTGCACTCTCTCTCCTTCATTGTTCCTCATCACAGCAAAGTGTGCGAGCTAAAAAAAATCTACAATCATCGTTACCATTCTTATTTGTATAGAATCCCTGCAGTGTTGAAACTGGCCCTTCGGCCCAACAAGTCCATACCAACCTTCCCAACCCATTCCCCTATATTTACCCTTGACTAATGCACATAACCTAGAAATCCCTGAACACTACAGACAATTTAGCATGACCAATCTACCGAACCTACACAGTTTGTGGTAGGAAACTGGATCACCCATTAGAAGCTCACACAGACAAGGGGAGAATGTGCAAACTCCACACAGACAGTCACCCAAGGCTGGAATCGACCCCAAGTCCCTGGTGCTGTGAGGCAGCAGTGCTAACCACCGTACTACCCTTTGGATGATCCCTAACCAGAATTCACTGGAATCTACTCACTGCCTAAAGCAAAGGGAATTCAGCCAAATCCAAACTCTCCCGAGAATACTGCATACAACTCAGTTGTCTGCAGAAAAGATTTACACAGATGATCCAGAACTGGAAGTTTGAGCTTCGGGGAGAGGTTGATTCGGTTGAGGTGCTTTCTCCTGGAGTGTCAGAGGTTGAGGGGTGACATTACAGAGGTTTATAAAGCCATCAGGGGCATGGATATTCTGAACAGCCACGTTCTGCTCTCCAGGGTAGGGGGGTCCAAAACAAGAGGGCATAGGTTGAAGGCGAGGGGGATTGATTTAGAAGGGACCTGAAGGTAAATATTTCACACAGAGAGTGGTGTGTGCACAGAAAGTGCTGTCAGAGGAAGTGGTCAAGGCGGGTACAGGAGGAATATTGGCCAAATGCTGACAAATGGGACTAAATCAGATTTGATATCTGATCGGAGTGAACAGATTGTACTAACGGGTATGTTTCAGTTCTGCATGACTCTCTGATTTTATAAGAGGGATGACGAAAACATTTTAAAGGACTTTTCAAGTCAGAATTCTCTTCACTGGAAGTTTTATTGTGCCTCTATGTTCACATGGACTCAAAGCTGTGTTAGTTAATTAATTGAGAGGGAAGTGAGTCACAGATAATTGGACACAAACAGGAAAGTGGAGCTGAGACCACAACCTGATCAGGCACAATCTTATTAACTGGTGGAGAAGGGTCAAAGCATCTAATGACCCACTCCTGCTCCTCAGTCCCATGTTCCTGTGTTCTCTTCAGCCCCTTAAACCTGCGAGACAGGAACAGTTGGAGGCTACTTACATCTATAACCTGATGCACAGAAATAGAGGAGACCATTCAGCCCTTCAAGGCTGTCACATGCTTTGAAGTGATTTGGGAAATGTAATTGAAAAACCCAGGCTGGGTATGAAAGAGGCCCCTCATCTCTCTTTACAGAGATTCCCATCTCTGAAACTTGTGTTTCTTTTGTTGATCATGAATAGACCCAGATTCACTGCGAATGTAGCCCATATACCTCACCCAGAGATGGCTCACAAAATCCTCTGGTCTCCTGGCTGCAATATTCAGTAATTGCACATTCATGAAAATAACACCCACTAACGTTCCAATAACAGAATGTGAGAACATCAGAAACAGGGGCATATTGTTCACCCCCAAGCCTGCCTTGCCTTTCACTAAGATCATGACTGATCCGCTCTTGGTCTGAAATCCTCTTTCATACCTAATTCATCATCGTCCTCAACTCTCTGACAGGTCAATATCCATCGACCTCCTCTACAAATACTTTCAGTCATCTAGCATCCCGAACACCCTTGAAAAGAGAAATCCTGACATTCAATACCAATCGTTTGAAGAAAATACTTGCTGCTCCTATATCATGGCCTCTTGATATGAACAAAAAAGGTTGACTCAAGGGTTCAGGTAAAAATGACCGGCCTTGATATCAAGGCAGTGGTTGACTTCTGTTTACATCAAGGAGCTTAGCAAAACTGGACATAATGGGAATCAGAGTAAACTCTCCAGTGTTTGGAGTCAAACGTGTCACAAAGGAAGATGCTCACCATCTCAGTCCTGGGTCACCTCTCTGGGAGATCCTCAGGGTAGCTTCCTCTTCACAAACATCTTTAGCTGCTTCGTCAATGTCTCCCCACCCCCACCCTCCCCACCATAAAATCAGATGTGGGGATGGTCACTGAAGATTTCACAATGTTCAGAACATTTTGTCCCCCGTCAGCTCCTGAACTGGTCTGTGTCCATGTGGAGCAAGACCCAGACTCCAGTGAGGCTTGTGCTGTTAAATGGTCTGTAACATTCATGTAACAGCACTGCCTGACACTGAACATTGCCACAGTAAAATAAGAGTTCATTCAGCACCTAACGCTGGTTTCACAGGAATATGAGGAAGTCATTCAGCCCATTGACACTATTGGAGATGAACAGGGACAGCTCTTTCAGTGCCTCCAGCCTATCACTCAGGAAGGGAAGGAATCCAGTGTGATGGACCACACCAGAGCCTCTCGAAAATATTTGAGTGCGGAAGCCTAAACTCTAATGTTTTCACATTTTAAAGGAGATTTAACTGTCTGTTCCAGATGTAATGTGACTGGTCAAACTATTCGGTGTGAAGCAAAACACCATTTATTTTAACATGGAAGATAAAATGAAACCAAAGAAAGGGGAATTTAGAATAACTTTATTCTATTGGTCAAGTTAACAGAATAATAGATCTAGGAACTATTACTAATTAACTCTTCCAATATAGAAAAATTCCAGAAACACAGCCCTGGCAAAAAGGAAAATTCAGACACAGATTATCACAAACATTTCTCCAATCCAGGAATTAAAAACAGCATCAAGAGAACATTCAGACAGAGTAGCAGCCAGGAGACATCCACTGAAGCTTCCAATTCTGTTGAGACCCCAATAGTTTCTGAGTTGCTAAAAAACCAAAACCCAGAGATCCTAATTTGTGAGAGCTGGCCACACCCAATCAGGCTGTATTAAAATAAACCCAACGCCTCCCTAGCTGTTTACCCAAGTGGTCTTAACTAGCCAGCTTGGTAACGATCGTTCAATCTCTCTCTTAAAATAATCCAGGACAAAATAACCTCTTAAAGCAACAGCATCATCACAATTGTCAGTACATCGAGCCATTAAACAAGAACCAGGGGTGACCCAGTCAGGCCCTTGGCCTTGTCCAATTGGACGATGAATAAGCTAGTCGGTCCGTTGAATAACTGCCACAGGAACAAGAGGAAGCCATTCTGCCCCTTGAGTCAATTACACAGGAACAAGAGGAAGCCATTCAGCCCCTTGAGCCACTTATACAGGAACAGGTGGAGGCTATTCTCAACGCACTTACACAGGGACAGAGTGAGATAATTGATGCTGATGGCTTATGACCGAAACATGATTTCTCCTGCTTCTCAGATGCTGACTGACCTGCTGTTCTTTTCCAGCAATCCATTCTCTACTCTGATCTCCAGCATGGGCAGTCCTCACTGTCTCCTAATTGTTGCTCTAACATGATGAACAAATGGAGCAGAGGCTGCACAGACAGACTGCTCCACGTTGTTCTTCGTGGCTCCATCCCTTATGATACACACGTGGGACTTTAACGTGGTTTTCTTGCAGTGAAGAGGGAAGCCATATGTGTTGTGTGAAGTCTCAAGAAGGCACCTTCCATCTCCGAGAAGACAGCCTGGTGTTCTCTATGTAGGTCGGAAGCTGGTGGGAATGGCTACCTGTTTCAGATGAAAGGTATTATGGCTGCTGTTGGGGATTGTGAGCAACATAACGTTCAGTACAGGGTTCACACACCGACTGCACTATAACATGGGGAGAGTTAGTAAAGGCATATAAACTATTAGGAAAGTCACGTTAGACTGATGAATGGACTCTCTAAGTTCAAATAATGCTGATCTTGTTCATGTTGATCTTGTCTAGATCATGTCCTGTTCAGTGTAATATGTCCGACTGACTCTGTCCAAGTCTGTTTCCACCCTATGATCTGCCTGTCCATCCTTACTATGATCTGCCTCCACTGCTCAGAAATAAAGTGTTTCCCTGCACTGAGGTACTCGTGGCAATAAATGTAACTGATTAATCCTGGGTAAGGTATGGAATTTCTCACCCTATCAAGGTCTCTTTTAGAAATAAGTGATCGCTGCCATTCCTCGTGTTTCAGCGTCACCATTTCTTCATCTCTCACAGCTCTACAGATTCAACACTCAGCTTATTCACATGATCCCCATGTTACCATCACCCGTGTCTGTGGTAAGGAGATCATTCCTTACAAAGGAGATCAACTCTGTAGAGAGTGCCCCAAATGCTCTCTCAGCAAGGCTCTACAACAGCAGGAAGATGGCTTTACTTATGTACTCGAATCATCTTACAATGAAGGACAGCATACCATTGACTGCATCCATTACTTACAGAGGGTTGGATTTGGAGCCGTCAGCATAGACTTGAGATCATGCTTCCCAAATTTGTTAGAGTTCTTTGATGAAGTGACCAGGAAGGTTGATGAGGACAGAGCGGTAGATGTAGTCTCTATGGATTTCAGTAAGGCCTTTGATAAGGTTCCACATGGCAGGCTGCTCTGGAAGGTTCCATCACGTGGAATGCTGGGGGAACTGGCCAATTGGATACACAGTTGGCTTGATGGCATGAAGCAGAGGGTTTAGTGGAAAGATGCTTGTCAGACTGGAGGCTGGGTCCATAGCTATTTGTTATCTATGACTTGGTTGAGAATGTACAAAGTATGATTAGTAAGTTTGCAGATGACACTAAAGTAAGTGGGAGCATGATCAGTGAGGAATTTTATCAGAAATTGCAGCAGGATCTTAATCAGGTGGGAAGTAGGCTGAGAAATGGAAAATGGAATTTAATATAGAAGTGTGAGGTCTTGTATTTTGGAAACTCAAATCAAGTTAAGAGTTTAATGATTAATGGAAGTACCTTAAGGGGTGTAATGGGCATAGAGACTTTGGAGTTCAGGTGCACACGGTTCTTGAAGAGTGGAGTCATAGATAGGCAGGGCAGGGAAGAAGGCTTTTGGCACATTGGCCTTCATCAGGCAGGATATTGAGTATAGAAGTTGGGAATTTATGCTGCAGTTACACTGGACTTTGGGAAGGCCGCACTTGAAGTATTGAGTTAGGTTTTCTCACCTTGTTTTAGGGAGGATGTTATTAAATGAGAAAGAGTGCAGAAGAAATTTACAAGGACGTTGCCAGGACCCAACGATCTGAGTTATAGGGAGAGGTTGGACTACCTAGGACCTTTTCTTTAGAGTGTAGGAGATGAAGGAGTCCTTATAGAGCTGTATAAGATCACAAGGGGTATGGATAGGGTTAATGCTCTCAGTCTTTTTCCAAGGTTTAGAGAATTCAGGGTTAGAGGTGATCAGTTTAGGTTTAAAGGGGAAGGAATAAAAGGGAACCTGAGGGACCACTTATTTACATAAATGGCTGGTACGTGGATGAGCAGCTCGAAGATGTGGCTGAGGGGGATGTATTAACAACATTTCAAATGCATTTGGATAAATATGTGGATAGGAAAGGACTAGAAGGATATGGGCCAACTGCAGGGAAATGGGGTTAGTGTGGATGGACATTTACAAGGTGGAGATGAACCCCTCTGTTAATTAAAACCAAACACCCAGAAAAGCTCGCCTCACATCGTAATCTGTTAACATACGAGTGACACAGATCTCCTACATTCCACTATTTAAACAATAGCAAGTTAATTTCTTAACTTTAATAGTGAACACTAAACAACAACTATTCACAAATACAAGCGCCGCTTGTTTAAGCTACTTACTATCTGACTCCAACTCTGTAAAAATATGCTGTTCCAACAACCCACATATTGAACATTACAATCTCAAGACCACACAATCTCTATCTTTCCCCGCTGTGTTCAATCTTCCAACTGCTGATCTCCCTGGGTCATGTATTTTTTTACTGCAAGTAGGTTTACATGAACATGTATTTACATGAACAGTTACTCTGCTGTTGGATGGCAGTGGCTCTCCCTCTCGTATTCAAAATGCTGGGTTTATACACTCCCCATGGTACAATAATTCTCACAATTTGATTGCTTTCCAGGTGTCCAATCAATTATACTCAAATCCCGTTGCTTCTGGTTTCCTGAGCATTATTTAAACTCTTTAGTTGCAATTGAATTGCTGTCAAAACAGCAACCAAAACAACCTGACCTTTAGCTGGCAACTGTGGCTGTATATTCCATTCAGCAAAACCCGTTCTGTCTTAAAGTGACCAGACATGCTTTCGGTTTCAAAACACCACCCCCCTTCAGAAAATAAAATGACCCAGCAGAATGAAAAGATGGTTTCATTTCTTTTCCTCTAATTCTTAATCCCATCATTATGAAATATAAAAGTATGAATCTCAGTTATACCATTCATATTAATTATGCACACCTATATAACACTGGAATAACTCAAATCTTATTCACATCATTTCCTTTCGATCTGCGATAACACATCTGCTATTACATTTTTAGGACCCAGAGCATGCACATTTTGTAAGTTTAAAGTTGGTAACATAAGGCTCCAAGGAAATAGTCTCATATTTTGATATTTAAATATTCCAAAAAAATGCGAGAGGATTGTTGTTGTTGTGCACAACCGTCTCTGACAGTGTGTTTGTCAAATAAACATTAAAATGTTATCAGGCCAGTACCAAACTCAATCATTCTTTTTCAATAATGGAGATTTTGGATTTTTATCTGGTGGATGTGAGTTTTTTATCGACAAGTAGCTAATTGGCCAATCAATTCCATCATCCTCTTTCTGTATCAATGCATGTCCGACCCTAATATCCCGAGCATCAAACACAATTTTCAAGGGGATTCCAAATATTTGGTTCAGCTAAAACTGGTGTGGGGCGATTAATCCTGCTTTAAAATTCTCAAATGCCTCCTGGCATTGTTCTGTCCACCACAATTCTGTGTTCTTCTTTAATAAATCCATCAGTGGTGCCAATACGCTGCTGAAGTTTGGAACAAACTTCCAATAGAATCCACCCAGTTCCAATAATCGAAGCACCTCTTTCTTCGAGGATGGTCGTGGAAATTCCTCAAAGCCCTTCTGTTCCATGGGGTCAACCTTCCACGTCCAATGTAATGTCCCAAGAACGTCACCTCTGCCTTCGTGAATTCTGTTTTCTTTAAGTTTATTACCAAGTTTGCTTCTTGTAATCGTTCAACATGCTCTGGCAACTGTAATATGTGAGCTTTCAATCACTTGCTAAAGATCACTACATTATACAGATAAGCTGCACAATTTGTTCATTTGGCCACAGCTCTGTTCCTGAGTCTAAAATGTGGCATACACGATAACATTTTTTTGTCATATCCGGTATCTTTACCAGATAGTTGAACTGACTCAACATTTTTTTAATTTGAAGGGGGCCACTAAACCTGGCTTTGAAGGGATTTCCTACCATTGTTGGCGATAATAATATGTCATCCCCATGGGAAATCGTCAGAGTTTCAGAGTTTTTATCAGCCACCTGCATCACTCTATGCTGAGCCATCTGCAGGTGCTGTTCAGCTAATTCACCTGCTCCATCTAATCTCGCCCTCACCTCACATACATAATCCAAGTCTGAGATCTCCGACTTCGGTCCTGTCAATTAATATATAATTAATTTCAAAGGACCTCTCACTTCATGTACGAACATTAACTCAAAAGAAGTAAAGTGAGTAGAGCTATTTGGGGCATCTCCGATGGCAAGCAATTTAATGGAGCACCTGACAGGACTGCAGATGCTGGCGATCAGAGTTGAAAACTGTCTGGGTGGAAATGCACAGCAGTTTAGGCAGCATCCGAGGGGCAAGAGAGTTGACGTTTAAGGCACAAATCCTTTATCAGGAAAGTGGGGGGCAAGGGAGGGGAAAGGGGGCTGAGAAATATATAGGAGGGTGGGGGGTGGAGCTGGGTGGAAGGTAGCTTGGAAGGCGATAGATAGTTGCAGGTAGGGTGTGGTAGTGATAGGTCGGAGAGGAGGGTAAAGTGGATAGGTGGTCGGATAGCTGGAACCCTCAAACTATCAACGTTGACTTCACCAATTTACAAATCTCCCCTCCCCAACCTCATCCCAGATCCAACCGTTCAAATTAGCCTCACCCTCTTGAACTGTCCCAACTTTACATCTTCCTTCCCACCTATCGACTCCACCCTCACCTCCGACGTATCACTATCACTCCCAACAAAATCATCCGATCACCTTCCCAGTGATCCTCCCGCCAGCCATCTCCTACCCTCCTATTTATCTTTCAGCCCCTTGTCCCTCCCACTAAATTCCTGGCAATGGGTTTATGCCTGACATGTCGATTGTCCTAACTCTTTGGATGTTCCCTGATCTGTTGTGCTTTTCTGGCGCCTCACTTCTCAACTGTTAGAGACTGAGCAGGTCCTGTATCTCACAAAATTATAATTTCTCATCGATACCTCCCACCCCCGCCCCCACCTTTGTGCGTAAACTTTATCTACAGAGGTGAATTCTTTAGAGAGATCAGGCACTGCCTCCATACCCAGCCCTTGCCTAGGCTGTGCAATTTCCTGCAGCTCCTCGGCTCCACTTGGGGTCTCCTTTACCAGTGTCACTAATGCCACTGGGCTTAGCCTCTTCCACCACATCTTTCCCCAAAGTGTCTTCCTTTAACGCCCAGTACGGTGTGTCCCAACTTACTGCAGTGAAAACAGCTTTACCCTTCTTAAACCATCGGCACTGTAATTTTATGTGTTCCACTCCGTTATAGTGAGAACACCTGAGACCTTTCACCACCTTTCAACCCCTTTGGGCTTCTTTTTTCACCTGTGGTAAACTATTGCCACTGTGATTTACTCTATGTCTTCTAGCGTAGGATCTCCCCTCCTCCCAATTTCTATCCTTCACAGGATGAAAATCCTCCCAGAAGCTAAATTTAATCTCATGCCCTAATGCATATTTATCTGCCATTTCTGCCACGCTTCTCACTTCTTGAACTTTCTGTTCATTCACATGAATTCTTAACATCACTGGAAATGAGTCTTTAAACTTCTCCAGCAGAATATTCTCCCTTCTAGCCCCATTTTAAGGCCCACACCAATCTATCAAAATGACTGTGTTTAATTCTTTCAAACTCAACATAACTCTGACCTCGTTCGGTCTCTATATTTCTGAACCTCTGTCTATATGCTTCCAGTCACCAATTCATAAACACTCAAAATGGCCTGTTTGACATCTGCATAATCTCTTGATCCCGCATCTGATTGTGCTGCACATATCTCACTAGTTGTGCCCACCAGCTGAGTTTGAACTAGCATTACCCATAAGTTCACTGGACACACCATCTGCCGAGCCAATATTACCAATGTAATAAAAAAGGTTTTGACATTTTTCTTACCGAAATATGGCAATTTATTAACATAGTTGTATACATCCCCATGTCCTTCTATCATCTTCATCCTGCTAATTTAACTTTCTTACCTAAATCCCAACTTCTGAATTTCAAATTCTCTCTCTTTCTTTTTCGTCTCATTCTCTTACTCTTTTTTACTCTCTCACACTTTCTGTCTCTTTCCTTAACTTCTAACTCCACTTGGCATATTTGCAATTTAAGTTTTTCTCACTCGTCTGCAGTTGCCTGTTTCTCTGATACACCAAAGTGCTTGATTAATTCCATTACAATTTCAATTTCCTTTTGTCCCTGGTGCAACCCAATTCTAATCTATTTGTTAATTCTAAAAGTTTTTCCTTCCTCTGTCTTTCTAAACTTTCTTGTCAAACTTGGAAATCATCTTCAAACCCCAGATCCTGTTTAGCAATGTTTAAAACAATTTCTTTTAATTTAACCAACCACAAGGAAACAAAATTAAATGAATTTTCTCACCTGTTTTATTTAACTGTCAAGTGATGGAATCTGATGGGGACTTTTCGACCCCCAATCTGTCAAAATCCCATACAACAAGCCATCAAACTGTTTTCATGTCGATGTCGAGCCCCTTTATTAATTCAAACCACATACCCAGAAAAGCTCTACTCGCCTCGTAATCTGTTCAATATGAGTGACAGAGAAGTCCCAAATTCCACTATTAAAAGAAAAATAACAATTTATAAATATAAGAGTTAACTCGCTGGGCTTGAAGGTTTGTTTTCAGATGTGTCGTCACCATGACTAGGCAGCATCATCAGTGAGAGTCTCCGGTGATACACTGGTGGTATGTCCTACCTCTCTATTTATAGGTTTTGGTTTCTTAAGGTAGGTGATGTCATTTCCAGTTCTTTTTTTCAAGTGAAGGTAGAAAGGATCTACATTGCTGTGTTCATTAATGTACTTCTGGTTATCAAAGTTTGGGAGAAGATTTGTAGCTCATGTGCTCGTTGTTGTGGTTCTGTTCGTCGAGCTGGGAATTTGTCTTGCAAACGTTTCGTCCCCTGTCTAGGTGACATCCTCAGTGCTTGAGAGCCTCCTGTGAAGCGCTTCTGTGCTGTTTCCTCCGGCATTTATAGTGGCCTGTCTCTGCCGTTTCCGGTCTCTGCCGCAATCGGAAGCGGCAGAGACAGGCCACTACAAATGCCAGAGGAAACAGCACAGAAGCGCTTCACAGGAGGCTCCCAAGCACTGAGGATGTAACCTAGATAGGGGACGAAACGTTTGCAAGACAAATTCCCAGTTCGGTGAACAGTACTTCTGGTTAGATTGCCATCCTCTCAGAACTTTCGTGCATGTCTTTGTTTTGCCTGGCCTAGGATGTATGTGTAGTCCCTGTCAAAGTGGTGTTCTTCCTTGTCTGTATGTATGGAAACTCGTGATAGTGGGTCATGTCTTTTGGTGGCCAGTTGGTGTTCATGTATCCTGGTAGCAGGATAATGATTTTATAGACACTTTTTAATCAGTGTGTGTTCAGATACGGAAGATTGTTCATATGTGTACAAAACATTCTGAATGGATAACGGAGACACAGTTAACGAAAAATGGGCGCACATGATGTTTAACATTTATAAATGCATTAACACATTATCTGATCCTCATCTGAAGTTATATGTTCCCCTTCTCTCAAAGCTCCCCTTTTCTGGTGTTCCCTACTCCTGTCTCTCATTCTTATCAGGATGTGTGTTATGTCTTGCTTATGGTGTCCCAACTTATTTCAGTTAATCCCCTTTCTATCAGGAAGTAAATATATGGCCTGTTGGGTTCTTTCCAAAGCTAGTGTTCTGTCCTATTATTGGAGAGAAAAATTCTGGGAACAGACCCAGCATTTGAACATATTGCTCTGTTGTACATACATGCACTGTACAAAGGACCACAGCACACAGGAATTGCCAAAACATTGAGGGATATACATCTACTTCTTTCGATAATCTAGTTTTCGCATTTCACACATCTCCACATCTATATCCTCTCTCTTTTTATCTAGGTAAGAAACCCCCCAATTATTCATTGTGTCCCTTCTCTCAAAACTCCTTCTTTAGGTTTTGTCTATTGTTCTCTTTTTTGGATTAGATTAGATTACTTACAGTGTGGAAACAGGCCCCTCGGCCCAACAAGTCCACACCGCCCCGCCGAAGCGCAACCCACCCATACCCCTACATCTACCCCTTACCTAACACTACGGGCAATTTAGCATGGCCAATTCACCTGACCTGCACATCTTTGGACTGTGGGAGGAAACCGGAGCACCCGGAGAAAACCCACGCAGACACGGGGAGAACGTGCAAACTCCACACAGTAAGTCACCTGAGGCGGGAATTGAACCCGGGTCTCTGGCGCTGTGAGGCAGCAGTGCTAACCACTGTGCCACCGTGCCACTTCTTCAGATAGTGTGATTATAATTGAGCAATGTAACTACAAAGACATTCGGGAGGAGCTGGCCAGAGTTAATTGGAAGGAGAGCCGAGCAGGAAAGACCATCTCCTCATCTTGTGATAATTCAGAAGATAATAAAATGAAGAAGAAGATGAAACATACACATGGGAGGACAAGGCAGCCACGAGCGATAAGGCAAGTCAGGGACAGCATCAAACCAAAAGAGAAAACATACAATGTGATGAAGATTATTGGGAATCCAGATAATTCATTGGCTCTGAAACTACATAAGGCTGGTATCACTGACACTACAGAGCTCATAATCATGGTCAGGGAGAGACACAGAGGGAAACACATTCAATTTAAACACAGAAGATGGCATTACTCAAGGAAAAGATTTAGATGAATTAAACAATTGAATTAAAATCAGCTAAATGCTTTTGTGGAATGTATCAGAGAAAGCATGACCCGGGAGAGACCCTCAGCAGGACGAAAATTAGAAAACAGAAGTACTATCACATCAGAAACCAGAGTAAGTCATTGAGTAGAGGGCTGATGGATGAATGGGTCTCGATGTGAACTGGGGAACAGACAGCAGAATTGCATTGCAGATATTGCAGCCCAAAACTATGTATTCATGTCGTGCTGCTGACCACAGCAGCAGGAGAAGCAGACCTGCATTCAACCACAACCTGCAACATTTTTGCCCAGGTTTAATCTTTCAGTCTGCCATTACTATCAACACGATCTATGGCTCAGTGATGAGTGTGGGTGAAAATGTCAGGGTCAGAACCATGTGAACCTAAACCTGATGCTAACCCATTAAAGCTACAGTACTTGACCAACAGATCTGATCGAAGCTCTGCAGTCCTGCCACATTCAGTCATAAATGGTGATGGACGATTAAACAAACGACAGAGGAAAGCGCTCTACAAACATCCCCATCCTAAATAATCAAATAGCCCTGCTGCCTCAATGTAAAAGACAAGGATGTAGTATCTGCAATATCCTCAGCCAGAAGTGTTAAGCAGATGATCCAACTCACCCTCGCCATGATGCCCACAGAATCACAGATGGCAGCCTTCAACCAAGTCGATCCGCTGCAATTGACATGAAGAAAGAGCTGAACAAATATCGTATCTACTGTGTTCAGCTGTTTCTTCATATCAATTGTAGCGCATCGACTTGTTTGAAGGCTGGCATCTGCGATTTGTGGGCATCATGGCGAGGGTGAGTTGGATCATCGGCTCAACATTTCTGGCTGAGGATGGTGCAGATACAACATCCTTGTCTTTTACGCTGACACCATTCCTGCAAGGGAACTGAAGGCTTGTGCTGCACAGCACGCTGTATCCCTGGAGAAACTGTTTCATTCTAGCTCCAACTCTGACATCTATCTGGTCAATGTGGAAAATTACTCAGATATGTCCACTCCCCGAAAAGGGGAATACTTACAATTTGAACAATTACTATTCCCTCAGTACCATCACGACAGTAAAATTGGTGGGAGTTATATTTGACAGAGCTGTCACGCAGCACAGAAATAATCCGCTCAATGTTGTTTCTGACAGGTCCCCATGTGGAGATGGTGCTGTTGTGGAAATGTCACTGGATTACGACTCCAGACCATGATAATGCTCTGGCAGCAAGTGGAAGTTAAAAACAAATAATAAATTATCGAAATCTAAAATCTGGTGTTAGTATAAGTTACCCTCAAGCCAATGTCGATTGTCAACAGTGGTTTGTTTCTTCAATGTACGTTCAGGAAGTGAATCTCCCGGCGTTCCTGGTCTGGCTGAAAAGTGTCTCCAGACACACAGAGATGTGATCAACTCTTCAATGGTCTCTGAAATGGCTCTAAAATTATCATGCCTGCTTCTAATCTGTCTCGCCCTGTCAGACTTTTATTTATTTCACTGAGGTCTCCACTCATTTTGTTAAAACACATGGAATACAGGTTCAGTCGCCCCAAACCCTGCTCCCACAACAAACCTGTCATCCCAGAGTTCAGTCTGGTCATCGTTCACTGCTCTCCCTCAATGTCAGGTTTGTGCTTTATTAGGTAAGGAGACCAAAACTGCACACAATACTGCACAATGTTCAAGATGGGGGCTCACCAAGGCCCTGTAAAGCAACAGTAAGATCCCCTTACTCCTGGCCTCAAATCCCCCTGAAATGAAGGTCAACACCCCATTCATCTTCCTATCTGCTTTCTGATCCTGTAATATTTATTCAGTGGCTGTTGTAAAGGGAAATCCAGATACATTTCAATGTTACAGCTACCCACCTGGTGGGTCTATATGCACTGGTAAGTGTCCCAGTGCCATTCCCAGTATTGACGTCTGGCTTCAGAACTCACTGCCCTTTATGGACGGCGGAGGTTGGTGAAGAATGAAACAAAAGGAAACGTAAGTCAAATACACTTTGAAAGAAGGAACCAGACAGGTGACTACTCAATGAATGGAAGCACACTAGGAAGCTCAAAGGGTTCTTCTCCACACATCCCAGAATGTGACTGGACAGGGTAGTATACAAGTTGAAAAAGCATAGGGGCACGTAAACATAGTCTTCATTCATCGAGGCATAGATCTGTTAGGCCAAGATTGAATACTGTGTACAGTTCTGAGAGACACATTACAGGAGGGATGTGATTGAACTGGAGAGGGTGCAGAGGAGATTCGCCAGGATGTTCCCTGGGATGCAGCATATCAGCTATGGAGAGAGGCTGAATAAGCTCGAGATGTTTACGTTTGGAGCAGAGAAGGCTGAGGGTGACATGATTAAGAAGGATAAGGTTATGAGGGGCATGGACAGTGTGGACAGACAGCAGCTGACCTTTTAGTCAGCGGGAGAAGAACAAGGGGGAGCACATTCTTAAAGTGAAGGGTTTGAGATTTAGAGGGGATTTGAGGATCATTTTGTGCCCAGAGGGTTTTGCAGTCTGGAATGTACTATCGGAGAGGGAGCTGTCACGGGTAACCTCACATCTTTTACAAAGTACTTGGACGACCTCTTGAAGTGTCATAACATTCCCAGTTATGGGGCTTAGTGTAGAAAAGTGGTTCTAATGTAGACCATGCTGTACGTCTGATGGTGCAGAATCTATGCTTCTATGAGTGTATGGTTGTACAAGGTCAATCATTGAAAAGCTTATGACAGGAATTGTTGGGTTTCAGAACACTCTATATGCACAATGGTAATAGGAGTGAACTTTAACCACTTCATAAAGTATGTCAATGTCAAAATTAAGGGAAAACAACGTGCAGCTTCGTTACAGTCTGAAACCACAAAATGGAGAATGGAGAATAGGGAAGTGGCAGAACTATGCAGCAAATATTTCAGTTATGTCTTCACAGAAGAAATCAAAACGAAAAGCAATCCTCCCAGCAATACTAGGAAAGTTTAATCTGGTGGGAAGGTGGGGAATAGAATGAAATTAGCAAATAAACGTTATGGAAAAAGTAATTTAACTGAAAGTAATGGGCTGAGGCAAAGTGATTTATCAAATGGGAAGCACATTTGAGAAACTGACTTTTAGCAAAATTATGGAAAAGCAATCAATGCAATACGATTGGATTTTCAGAAAGCTGATTGATAAAGCCCCAAGCCTACTATACAAATTAGAAACATATGAGACTGGGGCTAATAGAAGGGCATGGTTTTACAATGGGAGAGCTAACAGGAAACAGGGAGTAGGAATAAAACAATGTTTTCGTTTAGAGCGGAGGACTCGGGGGTATAGCAGGATTCTGTGCTTGGGCCCTAGCTATTTCAAATACACACCAAACTTTTGTTAGATGGAATCAAATGCAATATTTCCAAGCCTGCTGAGGGCACTATTCAATGTCGGACTGTGAGTGGGTGAGGAAGATGAAAACAAAAGCTCCAATGTGCCTGAGGCAAGTGAAGTGTCTGTGCAAAGACGGGGCAATGTGGGTAGATGTGACGTTGTGCCCTTTGATGGGAAAAAGAGAACGGCAGCCTAACATTTGAAAAGCTCTTATAATCTCTGTGTCGATGAATGAAGGCTATGTTTACGGGCCCCTATGCATTCTCAACTTGTGTATTACCCTGTCCATTCACATTCAGGGATGTGTGGAGAAGCACCCTCTGAGCTTCCTAGTGTGTTGCTATTCATTGAGTACTCCCCTGTCTGGTTCCTTCTTCCAAAGTGCACCACCTCATATTTATCAGGGTTACATTCCATCTGTGATTGATCTACCCATCTGAACATTTCATCTGTATCTTCCTGTAACATAAGACCTACCTCCTAACTGCCAACCACCCAGCCAATCCTTGTGTCCAACACAAACTTGCTCATCTCACTCTGCCCACCCCCGTCCATATTCACAGATACACCATTTATGAATACCACAAATAATAAGGTTAAAGATCACACAACACCAGGTTATAGTCCAACATGTTCATTCGCAGACAATAGCTTTTGAAGTGTTGCTTCTTCGTCAGGTGGTTATGCACTTTGAAAGCTCATGCCTCCAAATAAACCCGTTGATCTATAACCTGGTGTTATGTGATTTTTAACTTTGTCCACCCCAGTCCAACACTGGCACCTCCGAATCACAAATAATAAGGGACACAACACTGATTCCCGTGGTACACCATTGGACACCAGCCTCCAGTCACACAAACAGCCTTCTACCACCACCCTCTGTCTCCTACCACTAAAGTTGATTTAGATGCAACTTGGTAAGTTATTAATGGGTCCTACCTGTTCCCTGGTTATTCTTTTCTGATTGACACATTGTAGATTATCTGGGGATTCGCCCTAATCTTGCCTTGCCAGCAGATTTCAATGCCCCTGTGTTAGTCAGTCCTCTCCGACTGAACGAATTCCTCTTTATTGCGGTCTTCAATGGCCTGTCCCTTATCTTGCCATTATTTGTCTTAAATGTGGAGTAGAAAGCCAGGGAAGCATTCTGTTTATTTCCACCTTGTCATATATTTTGTGAATTTTCTAAATTTCACTGTGATCACCTCTCATTCTTTGAAACTACAGAGCTCGTAGGCCAAGTTTCCTCATCAGGAAATCTCGTCACCTGTGGGATTAATATGGAGAATGTCTATTGCACTTCCTCTGTGGTCAGTATATTGTTTCTCAGATTAGGACGCCAACCATGTACACAATACTCCAGGTACAGTCTCACCAACCTTGTACACAATGCTCCAGGTACAGTCTCACCAACCCTGCACACAATACTCCAGGTACAGTCTCACCAACCCTGTACAAAATACTCCAGGGACCGTCTCACCAAGTCTGTACACAATACTCCAGGTAAACTCTTCACCAACATGCTGTGAAACTATTTCAACATGTCGTTGCATCGATATTCTGACGCCTTTAATTGAAGGTGAACCCAAGTTTAACTTGCCACTTACATACATTGTTCTCAATACCCTTCAAAACATTCCGAAGTTATCAAGTGTATTTTTCCTTTCAGAAATGTATACAGATTCTCTCCAATGTTGCTGTTAATTTCTAAATATCCAATATCGCATCCTGTCTCATAGATTCCAAACGTTTCTCTACAGATGTCAAGTTAATTGGTCTGCATTTCTTCACACTATCACTTTTTCCCTTTCTAGGAGCTTGGATCCATTACATTCATCTCTCTACCATGCTTGGATCGCGTGTATTACCTTCATTTTATCTACCATGGCTTTCCAGCCTCTGTGGAATATACATGAAAATAAAACACAGCCATTGACAATGCAATTAATACTTCTATTGCTGATCTATTTCTGGCATTTTGAAATGAATTATATCTGTTTCGTTCGACATGGCAATGTTTAATGCAGCTACATGTTCAGTCCTACCTTGTTACTGATATGAATTGACTTTGTGTGTTTAGTTCCCCGAGCCCTAAACGATCACTAGGTATTTCTGGGTGATTTTCTGGATCTTTCTCCATGATGATAGATGCAGCGTAACGTTTCTCCACAATAAACTCTCCTCTCCCGATTACAAATTTCCACATTTGACCTTACTTTTGTTTTGTTTCCTTTGAAACACATATTGTAGATTTCTGCAGTCCTGGTATTCCTGTGTGTGAGCATGCAGGTTCGCTTTTTGATTTGCTTATCATTTTCATCGCCCTCCTTTTCTGTATTGTAAATTTCTGACATTTCTCAGGTTTCCACAATGTCTGGAATTCTTATGAAGTCACTTCTTATAATTAAAATAATCTTCAATTTGTTATGTTAACCATCATTAAGTCACTTTATCACTCTTTGGTGTTTTTACATTAAATAAATAGACTTTTGTTTCAAACGTTGCAGTATTTCCATGTAACAGATATGTACCAAAGAACATTGCAAGAAAACAGAGAAGAGATTGCGGGAGCCTGGCTGATATTTTTATATCATCGCTGGCCACGGGTGATATCCCAGATAACTGGAGGACAGGGAATGCTGTGCCCTTATTCAAGAAGGGCTACAAAGAAAAACTTGGTAACTATAGACCAGTAAACCGGACATCTGTAGTAGGTAAGCTACTTTAGAAGGTTCTGAGAGATAAGATATACATACATTTGGAAAGGCAGGGTGTGATTAGGAGCAGCCAGCACGGCTTTGTGTATGGGGCAGATGGAGGTCACTTGCTCCAAATACCTGGTCCACAGTAACACAGGCTCTCTTTCAATCCCTCCAGACTGTCACACACGGTTTGGTGAGTGTTGTAAAATGTTAGTTTGAAATACAGTCTGGCTTCGAAAGATGCCCCTGGTCTCTTCACAAAGCGCCTCCTCTCTGCAACTTGTGCTTCATTTGTTGGTCATTGTCTAGACCAAGATCCATTATGAATAAAGCCCCATACCTCACCCAGAGATGACTCAAAGTGCTACGCCCTTTCTGAATGCAACATTCAATAATAGATAGTCTAGGAACATTACAACCATGAACATTTTAATTACAGAAAATATGAACATAAGGAGCAGGATCAGGTAATTCGGACGGTCAAGCCATTGTATACGAAAATGGCTGATCTACTGTTAGCGTTACCTCCTCTTTAATACCCAATCAATCACACCCATGGGTTCTCTGACAGGTCAAAAATGCATCTACCTCCTCTTTAAATACTTTCAGTGATTAAGCTCCTTTAACTCTCTAGACCAGATAATTTCAGACATTGATTTCCTCCTGTGAGAGGAAAAGACTCCCCCCACAGACACCGTCACCTATTGAAAGGAACAAGAGGTGAACACAAGGTCTCAGGACAGATTACCAAGACAGTATTTGACTGAGGGTGTCATCGCGACCACCTACTTATTTGAGTTTAATGGGAATCAGGTGTTCCCTCCCTACTGGTTGGGATCTTTCAGAGCACAAAGGAAGATGTATGTGGGCGGTGGCTGACAATCCTCTCAGTCCCAGGACATCTGTTTAGGTGATCCTCAGGTTAACTTCCTCAGTATAAACATCTTCAGCTCCTTCATCAACGTTTACGCGGGCCACATCCCTGGCACCACTCCACTCCACTCCCCCACCCCCCCTCCCCCGATCCATCATAAGATCAGAAGCGGGGTGATCACTGAAGGTCACACAATGTTCAGAACATTTTGTCCCCCCTCAGCTCCTGAACCAGTCTCTATGTCCATGTGCAGCAAAGCCTGGACAGCAGTCAGGTTTGTGTTGTTAAAGTGTCAGTAACATTCATGTAACAGCACGGCCAGACACTGCACATTTCCACAGTTAAAACATGAGCTCATTCAGCACCACAAGCTGGTTACATGATATATGGAAGCCATTCTGCCCATCTAAACGACTGAACAAAAGCAGAGACAGCCCATTCAATCGTGCTTCCTGTTCCCCAGGAAGAGGAGGGCTCCAGTCAGTACATTGAGCTGTTAAACAGGAACAGGCAGAGCCCAATCAGACACTTGATACTGTTTTATGGGAGCAGGAGAGGCCATTCAGCCCCTTAAGACATTTATACGGGAACATGTGGTGTCATTGATGCTCCAACCTGAAAGACCAATTGAGCAGACACTGCACTCATAGACGGCTCACGATTTTCCTCGTGGCTCCATTGCCTGTGGGACACATGGACTGTTTCGCCGGCAGTGAGGAAGGAAACCAAATGTTTTCTACCAAGTCTCAAAGAGGCATCTTCCATTTCCGAGAAGACAGATCCATGTTCTCCGTGGGGGTCAGAAGTTGATGGAAATAGTTAACTGTTTTACCATGTAAGTATTGAGGCTCCTGTCGGGATTGTGGATTACATGACGTTCATAATGTGGAGAGAGGTTAGTCAAAGACTGACTCGCTCTCTCTCTCTCTCAATCAAAATGGGGAGTGGCGTGGGGTGAGAGGAACGTTCCCAGAGGCTTTTAACGAATCGACAATCATGTAAACCTAGTAATAAACAAGCCATGGAATTTATCACCGTATCATTGTTTGTTTGGAATATAATGCGTGACAGTCCATCCCCTTACGGTTCAATGCAATAATCTTATTCCCTCAAAGAGCTACACATTAATCCTCATGCACTCCCGATGGTACAATCATCCTAACAATGACGCTGGTGAAGCTCCTTTACACTCTTGCTGCCAAGAGGCGTATTCCTTATAAAAGCGAGAAAATCTGTCCACAATACTCCAAATACTATCTCATCAACACTCTCAGGGTTGATCGCAATAATTCTGTTCCCTCACTTAGCTGTCTCAGCTTGTTTCCTGTGCTGTAAAAAGCCATTACTTCTCTCTCACTGCGAATGATGTGGAATTTAGACATTTCTTACATTTGTACGTCAGCATCAATAAAGTCATCACCAGAGGTACCGATGGAGATGAATATCACTCTCGGAGGGAGAGTCTATTATAAAGTCTTCACTCGAAACAGGGAATGGTCACCCACCTGAATGGAAATGACTTGCAGGAACATGGAAATCAGGCAGGGGAAGGGAGGGATCTTTTCTTTTATTCTGCTCTCACTGGATGTGTGCAGCCCTGGTCAGAAAAGTATGTTATACTGATCCTGAACTGAGTAACTGTTTCAGCTGTTCCACAGGTTAGTACAAAGTAAAACACATCACAGTACATTTGCAGTCACACAGAGTCCTGACCAGGGATGGATGACCCATGAACCTCTCTACAGGACATGAGGCAAACACATAGGCTTTGTTCAAAACAAGTGGTGATGATTTAATTTACATTCCATCAACTTCCTTCAAGAGACACTGAAAGATTATTATTCTGTGCCGCTTGATTATGAGTCAATGACTTGACCACCATGCACTGTCTGTCCATTTTACAGATTCTGTGGAGAGGACAAATTAATCATCTCAAGTACAAATATTTTGTGACGTAAGCATAGTTAGAAGAGATTTGAAACGGTTATATCTGGATTTACCAAAGGCACAAACGATGGATTATTCAGCAGTTGCATTGAGGCTGAGAAGGAGACTGAAATATCCTGATAGTGGCCTTGGGCAGGATTGGTGAGTGGGGGGAATATGTAGGAATGTAAATCTGTATGGAGAGAAAAGATCATGGAGTTTAAGAACAGTCTGGTTTCTCCTCGCATATTGTTGAGTAAGTTGTGAATAGTAATTTGCTAGTTATAATTTGTAAGGAATAAAATGTTTGACTGTATCTGAAAATGATGACTTCCAAATTCTAAAATGTGAATATGAACAGCAATTCAGTTCAACTCAGCTTAATAGTCAGATGGAATGACTTACCAGGAACACCAACTATGGCGAGGATGGGATAGTAACCACCTTGAATAATCCAAAGGATATCTTCGATCTATGATGCTAATGATATCCAAGGCTGAGAAAGGTATTAAAGACCGAAGGATAAATTCCTGTCTGTTGTAATATTCCTGTCCAATGTTCTCAGATTCAGATCCATTATTGGAGCATTCCCGTCTAATGTTCTCAGATTCTGAAGTCTCCTCTCCCTGACTCTCAAGCTGCTGATCTCTGTTAGTCCAGTCAATGATGCTCCCGCCCATACTGGGATAACACATTGAACCGAGTCTTTAATTAACAGAAGAGGCAAACCCTCCAGTGACACATTTCTGATCCACGGAGACGGACATCAATCACAGTCTCTGAACAAATAGCTCCAGCCAACGCCTTTCAATTCAATATTGTTTTATTAAAATTCAAAACAATGATTCAAACTTTCGTATTCTGAATGGGATTTGTGAGGGTGACTGATGGAACAAATCTTGAGACCGGTAGATCAATTGAGAAAACCATTCAATCTGACTTGGATGCAGGAGAAATGTCATAAGTTTATCAGAACGCAAACATGCTTCTCTGTTTATAAATGGAAACATACATCCTGGAACTATTGATCAAGCATCATAATTTCAATTAAACATTGAGACAATTTTTATACTTCATGATCTGAGGGGAGTGTGTGTCTGAGAAATGTGGGATTATAACAGACAAATGGCATAGATATGCTAACAGAGAATTGAACGTGACAAATGCAATTCAGATTGTTATTCCAGGTTCAGAGAGAGGCAGATGAGGCCTGTGCTATTGATGTCCTCGATGTTAGTGAACTGTGATGAAGTGTCATTTACTGGATTTCAATTACAGTGTGATTATGGCATTGTGGAGGAGACAGAAAACAGAGAGAATTGTGGGACATGGCAGTTCAGACTGGAGGGAGGGACAATAATATTCCCCAGTCATCAGTATTGGAATGTTACCCTTTATCACTCATATGAAGAACAGATTCAAGGATACATTTCAAGTGAGGAATGAGGAGTAAAATCTGTTTATTGATCACAAAATACAGGACAAAATGATTTTCTGTCCATACTAAACTATGGAAAGTATAAAGAGATAAGATATATTCATGATACTGAGCTACATAAATTGAAAAGTGTATTACAAAACCACGGAAGTGGTGTACAATCTTTCTCAATCATTATTTTGCCCACAGCTGAGATGCTGATTTCCCCTCTGTCAGTGATCCACCTCATTGAGATTCTCTAGCACAGTATCTTAGTATCGAGCAGGATTCTCAGTTCCTGCTGCTTTCACCCAGTCTGTTTAAATTTAACCACCTTCTCACTCTAAAAAAATAACTTGGCCTTTCAAACTCTCTTTAACTGTCAGCAACTCAGCTGTATGATATTATTGAAGATAAATGTTCTGGGACCACAGTCAGTATCTGCACAGCGCACACAGGGTATGGCAATAGATAAAGACCTTGCAGACCGTGAGATGTCTAAATAAAACTTCCAATTTCTGTCTGTTCCTGTCTATCTCCCCTCATGCTGTCTTCTGATCTATCCAACTCACCCTCGTTTTACCATCCCTCCAATCGCTCCCTGTTTCAAAATTGTGCAGTTGCACAGCTTGATGTTCGACTGGAATAACACAACTATTATAGGACAAGCCAAATAGAGAACAGCCAGTGAATTCCTTGAGGCATGGCACTCATCCACGGATTTTATCAATGAACACATCGACCTGGACTCAATGCATAGGTCACTGCAGTGGACAGCTGGAACTGACAGCCTGACGCGGCAGAGACAAACCACTGCAAATGCCGGAGGAAACAACACAGAAGCACTTCACAGGAGGCTCCCAAGCACTGAGGATGTCACCTAGACAGGGGACGAAATGTCTGCAACACAAATTCCCAGCTCGGCGAACACAATCACAACAACAAGCACCCGAGCTACGAACCTTTTCACAAATGTTGCGGCTATTTTGGTGAAATGGATAGAGCAGGGACAGGACTGATCGTTGGTTGGTCCGGGGTTTAGATGCTTCATTAAGAACAAGGAAGGTACTAAAAGTGGCGGGAGGTGGAGGCATTGTTAATCAAAGACAATATTACGGTGGCAGAAAGGATGTTTGGTAAGGTCTCGTCCACTGAGTTAGTATGGGAAGAGGTTAGAAACAAAAACAGAGAGGTCACCCTGTTTTTATTTCTCTACAGCCCTCTGAAAAGTTCAAGAGATGTATCATAAGGATTACAAAGATGATACTGGATAGGAGCGAAAATAACAGAGTAGTTGTTATGGAGGACTTTACTTTTCCAAATAGTGACTGGAAACGGTACAGTTCAATTACTTGATATGGGTCAGTTTTAGTCCAATGTGTGCAGAATGGTTTCCTGACACAGTATGTACATCGGCCAACAAGGTACAAGGCCAAATTGGATTTGGTACTGGGTAATTAACCAGACCAGGTATTAGATTTGGAGGTAGGTATACACTTTGCTGATGGTGACCACAATTCAGTTATGTTTACCTTAGCTTTGGTAAGGGACAGGTCTATACCGCAGGGCAAGTGTTATAGCTGGGGGAAAGGCAATTATGATGCGATTAGGAAAGGTTTTAGAATACATAGGATGGGGAAGGAAACTGCAGGGGATGGGCACAATTTAAATGTGGAGCTATTTCAAACAACAGCTACTGTGTGTCCTTGATAAGATTACGCATGTCAGAAAAGAAGGAAGTGGTCGAGTGAGGCTGCTGTGTTTACTGAAGCAGTTGATTCTCTTGTCAAGAGGAAGAAGGAGGCTTATGTAAAGATGAAACGTGAAGGTTCAGTTCGGATGCTTGTGAGTTACAAGTTATCCTGGAAGGACTTAAAGAAAGAGATAAGAATAGCCAAGAGAGAGTATGAGAAGTCTTTGACAAGTAGGATCCAGGAAAACCCTCAAGCTTTGCATCAGTATGTCACGAATAAAAGAATGACCAAATTAAGATTAGGGTCAATCATGGACAGTAGTGTGTAGTTGTGTGTGTAGTCCAAGGAGATCGCACAGGCACTAAATAAATATTTGAATCAATATTCACAATGGAAAGACAATGCTGTCTGGGCCTATATGCAGTAAAGGCTATTAGACTAGATGGGATTGAGGTTCGTAAGGTGGAGATGTTAGCAAATCTGAAGAGTGTGAAAATAGATAAGTTCCCTTGGCCGGATGGAATTAATCCTAGGATTCTCTGTGAAGTTAGAGAGGAGGTGACACAAGCATTGGTTCGAATCTTTACATCGCCATTGTCTACAGGAATAGTGCCAGAAGACTGGGCGACAACAAAGGTTGTCTCTTTGTTCAAGAAATGGAGAAGAGACAACCCTGGTAATTATATACCAGGTTGACTTTGGTTATGGGTAAAGTGTTGGAAATGTTTATAAGAGATAGGATTTATTCTCACCTAGAAAGGAATCCTTTATTAGGGATAGTCAACAAGGTTTTGTGAAGGGTATGTCATGCTTCATAAATCTTACTGAATTCATTGAGAGGTAACCAAACAGGTGGGTCAGGGTAAAGTGGGGTATAAGTATTTCAGTAAAACATTTGAAAAGTCCACCATGTTAGGCTATTGCAGAAAATATACAGAGTGTGGTGTTGGGAAAGCAGAACAGACGAGGCAGCGTCCAAGGAGTAGGAGAGTCGATGTTTCACTTGTAAGACCTTCACCAGGAATCAGTGTTCTGGTCTCCAGCATCTGCAGTCTTCACTTCCTCCGAGCTCCTCGGATGCTGCCTGACCTGTTGTGCTTTCCCAGCACCACACTTTCAAATCTGATCTCAAAGATCTGTAGTCCTTACTTTCTCACAGAAAATACGGAGACGTAGAACTGAGGGTGATTTAACGTTTTGGATCAGAAATTGGCTAGCTGAAAGAAGACAGAGGGTGGTAGTTGATGGGGAATGGCCATCCTCGAGTTCAGTCGCTAGTGGTATACTGTAAAAATCTGTTTGGGGGTGACTGTTGTTTGTCTTTTTGAAAATGACCTTAATGAGGGAATAGAAGGATGAATTAATAAATTTAGGGTTCGCTGTAAGGTTGGTGGAGAGATGGGTACTGCTGAAGAACGTTGCCGGTACTGAGCTGTAATGTTCTATGTTCATGGACCTACAATGGGCTGAATAGCTTCCTTCTGTGATTAACAATCCGGAGGGACTCTGACCCACAATAAAAGCTTTAGGTGCCTGGAGAGACAAGCTGGTCCAGTAAAGGACACACACTGCACAAACCTCCATCATCTCTTCCTGTTGTCTGATATACAGCGGCCTCAAAATTTGAGTCCAAACAAAATAGATTGATTCAAATTCACGCAGTCAGGAGGACGTTCACCCGAGGGGATTACCGTCAGAGGATTCAATGAATAATATGATTTCAGAATAACACAAATAATAAAATAATATCACAACAGCATAATGATTAGCAGCAGAGTAAAACTTACAGTTGCAAATAGTTTGAAGTTCAACATGGTGTTCATTTTTGGTCACTTTGCTATGGGAAGGATGCTATTAAACTGGAACTTTACAAGGATATTGCCAGGACTCAAGGGTCTGAGTCATAGGGAGAGGTTGGATAAGCTGAGACATTTCTCGTTAGAGCGCAGGAGATTGAGGGGCGGCATGAAGTGCTTCGAGAGGCGTGTCATGGCCCACATCCGTTTTAGTCTCCAAGCCTGCCTCGATCCCCTACAATTCCACGACAGATTCCTGCTCATTGACTATAGGTTCACCTTCAATACCATTATTCCCTTCAGAATAATCACAAAACTCCCTGACCTTAGTCTCGGCTCCGCCCTCTGAAATTGGATCCTCAGCTTTCTGACCTACAGTACACAATCAGTGAAAATAGGTAAGTGTGTCTTTTCCATGATAACAGTCAACACTGAAATCCCAAAAGATGTGTCCTCAGCCTCCTACGATAACCCTGTACACCCACGACTGTATTGCCAAATTTTGAATGAACGCCATCTCCATGTTCACTGATGACACCATCATAGTAGGACAGACATGTAATGATGGCAAGCCAATACAGAATGGAAATGGAAATAGAAGACTTTGTGATGTGCTGCACTGAGGCCAACCTCTCTTTCAACATCGGCAGAACTAACCAACTGATCAATGACTTCAGAAAGAAAGGAGGAGAACATGCCTCCATCTTCATCAATGGAACTGAAGTTGAATTGGTGGCATCATTAAGTTCCTCAGAGTGATAATAACCAACATCCTGTCCTGGACTTCCCAGTTAGATGTAACAGTCGAGATGGCACAACAAGGCATCTTCGTTCTCCGGCAGCTCAGGACATTTGGCATGCCCACAAGGATCCTGACCAATTTCTTCAAATGCACCACTGAGAAGAAACCATTCGTGTGCATAATGGTCTGGTGTGGCAATAGCCCAGCCCAGGACAGTAAGAGAAATGACAGAAGGTTGTGTGCACAGCCCATGCCATGAAGGAAGCCAACCTCCCATCCATTGACTTCATTTACAAGGCTCGCTGCCGCCGAAAGACTGGCAACCAAAGACCATTCGCACACTGGATCACCTACAATCTCTTCCATCAGGCAGACAATACAGAAGCTTAAACATACAAACCAGCGTCTCATGAACAGTATCTTCCCAGCCCATTATTAAACTGAGTAGTGGAAACTCTGAATTCAAATAGTGCTGATCTTATTCACGTTGATCTTGCCTATTGCATGCCATTTGTGGTGTAGCCTGTATGCCTCAGTCTGTTTTTAGTTCACCCTCTGATCTGTATGTCCTTGCTTCTTGTAGGAGCGTGATTCCCCAGCGAGGGACAAAGACTCTGGAAGCACAGGGAATGGACGTTAATTCAAGCAAAAATTGTTTATAGCAGGGAGAGTACCAAAGGATCGTCCTCAAATTTGGCTTTGACATGAGAAGACAATGGTTTCCTTAATCCTCAGCTCACATCAGAAGAAGGTCGCTGCTCCCAGTTACCTGGACCTGTGGGGTGGTGGCTCCCTCCTAGTTTTTATTTGGTGGTGGGTGGCCTTTACCAGTCACCTCAGAGGGTTCGTCGTTTCCTGTTTGGGAGGTTCTGCCCTCCTTTCTCCCAGCAGCGCTCTGTTTCATCTTCTGATGATGACCCTCCCTGAGCCCATCTTTGATTAGATTAGATTATTTACAGTGTGGAAACAGGCCCTTCAGCCCAACAAGTCCACAACGATCCGCCGAAGCGCAACCCAACCAGACCCATTCCTCTACATTTTACCCCTTCAACTAACACAACGGGTAATTTAGCATGGCCAATTCACCTAACCTGCACAATTTTGGATTGTGGGAGGAAACCGGAGAACCCGGAGGAAACCCACGCAGACACGGGGAGAATGTGCAAACTCCACACAGAGAGTCACTGAGGCGGAAATTGAACCCTAGTCTCTGGCGCTGTGAGGCAGCAATGTCAATCACTGTGCTACCGTGCTGCCCATCTTCACCATTCGAGGATCTGCCTGTATCCTTACTGTGCAGCTGTCGTTTGCCCCTTTGCTAGGAGGTTTTGGTGGCCTGGCGCGTTTTCCGCCTCCTTTATTTGAAAGGAATCCAATTCTCTGCCTCCTTGGTTCCCCCTCCTCCATTGCCTCCATCTGTCCTGTCGGAGCTTGGATCAGTGCTGTCCCTACCTGCTGGCTGCTGTCTGCTCCGCTTCAGCCTGTCCTTTCTTCTGGGTGCCATCAGACACCGTTCCCTTGCTGTTTTGTGGTGCCTTGCTTATCTTTTACCGTCCACCTCTGGCAGTCTGTGCATAGGTGGAAGACGCTCGTCTTGGGCAGGCCATGTACATGTGGTCCGCCTCTCCACACAGATTACAGTTCTTGGCCTGTTTGCATTCCTTGGTCGGATGACCTTCCTGCTTGCAGTTCTGACAGATAGTAATCGTACAGTCAGCCGTAATGTGGCCTGACCTCCCGCAGGTTTGGCACAGTTTTGGCTGCACTCCGTATGTCAAGTACACTCTTCTCTCTCCGATTGCAAAACTGGAGGGTGGGTAGAGGATGTTCCCATGGCATTGACCCTCAGGGTTACCCTGACCTGCCGATTGCTGGTCCAGATTCTCAAAGGGTCAACCACATCAGTGCTTTCTGCCTCAACCTGGACGTATATTTAGCTGAGGCGTCAGCATAGTCCAAATCACTGCGTGGGCCACCTGTTCTTCTTAGGGAGCCAGATGTTACACGGTGGTCTTTCCCCACCGCACCTTGGCAGCAGTTGCCCCAAGCTTCAACCCGTCCTTCAACATGTTTTCCTGGACCTTGGAATGTGCCTGTCTGCAGCACTCAGTCGGGATCAACTCCTTCATCTGGAAGGTCCAGAGAGCGTCCTTCACTGAGTTGACGATCCTCTAGGCTCAGTTGATGTTCGTCTTGGTGTGCGTCCTGTGGAACATTCCATAGAGCACGGAGTGCCGTGTCACAGCGCTGCTCGGGACGAAGCCCGATAAACACCACTGCATTCCTCTCCAGACGTCTTCTGCATAGGCACATTCCAGGAGATGCGTGACAGTCTCGACACCCCCCCCCCCCCAGCCGCTTCGTCTGCTTCAAACCCACAGCACTCGAACAAAATCTTCTTCACGAACGCCATCCGATTGACAGGCGTACAATCGTCCACCTTCTGCACAGTTACCCTGACTGTGTTGCGAATGCCCTGGCCTGGGGTCCGGGCTGTTGCTGAGGCCATAGCTCCTAGCTTGGCTGGTCCCTGAATTGGTGTTAGGCCGAAGACAGCAGAAAGATCCACCAAGAGCAGAACAGCACAACCAAACGATCCTCCACCGTCCAATCACGATCCAGCGATGATCTCGATGAGCTCTGATGACTCGCAACTCGACACCCGTCCTGATATGAACAGACACTTGTTCTTAGCCAAAAGGGACTCTATTAAAAATCTTTCTGAAAATCCAAGTTTAGTTCCTCTATTGCTTTCTCGTAATTAATCTACCAGTCAGTTTCTTAAATATGCTTCCCATTTCATCAACGTATGTTGAATTTATTTTTATGCCCATATTTTCAGTTCCAATAATTTTCCCAAATCAGTCTATTTACTAATTTCATACTCTATATATATATATTCAGTCTCAGGTTTTCTCCTATTGCTGGGAAGGTTTTGTTTATATCTTTTTTTCTGTGAAGACAGAAGTGAAGTAGTTGTGTCATGTTTCTCTGTTCTCCATTCTCCGTTCTCTGGTTTCAGACTGTACGGAAGCTGACACTTTGACTGGAAAGAACAGTTGCTGTCTATTCACCCTGTCCATGCCTCTTGTAATCTTAAACCTGAATTACTTACCCACTCAACTTTCTCTTCTCCAAGGGAAACAACTCGAGCTTATCCAGCCCCTTCTCCGCAGTTCATATGTCCCATCCCGGGGAACATCTCAGTGAATCTCCTCTGCACCTCATCCAATACAATCACATCCTTCATGTGATATGGCTACGAGAACTGCACACAGTATTTAATTTGGCCTTACCAAAGTGCTATATACCTCTTATAATCTTTGGGTCAATGAACAAAGGCTATATCTACGGTCCTGCTTAACTCATCAATGATCATATCCAGTCACTTTCAAGGATGTGTGTAGAAGCACCCTCTGAACTTCCTAATGTGCAGCCATTCATTGAATTCTCCCCTATCTGGTTCCATTTTCCAAAGTGCATCAACTCATATTTATCAGCGTTACATTCCGTCTGCCATTGACCATTTTCATCTGACCAATCCACCAGCATCCTTCTGTAGTATAAGGCCTTCCTCCTCATTTTCAACCACCCCGTCAATCTTTGTTTGCAACACAGACTTGCTTATCACGCTCCCCCTACCCACTTCACATTCACATCACTTATGGTTACCATGAATAATAAGGGATGAAGCACTGATCTGTGCGGTATACCAGGGGACATTGGTCTTCAGTCACACAAACAGCCTTCTACCACAAAGTTGAGTTTGGATGCAACTTGGCAAGTCACTAATAGGTCCCACCTTTTCCCTGGTTTTTCTGTTCCAGATGATATACCTGTGGAATATCTGGGGATTCTCCCTAATCTAGCCCTGCCTGCAGGTTTCCATTGCCCTGCATGCGTCAGTCCCCTCTGAGTGAAGATTTTCCTCGTTATTGGGGTCATAAATGGCCTGTCCCATATCCTGCCATTATTTGCCTTAAGTGTAGAGTAGACAGCCAGACAAACATTCTGTTTGTTTCCACCTTGTCACATGTTTCGTATATTTTCTAAATTTCATTATGTAGTTTGAAACTGGGGAGGTCACAACACAAGCCCCCCCACGGAAAATCTTGTCATCTGAGGGATTAATCTGGAGAATGTCCATTGCACGTCCTCTGTGATCAGTGTAATCTTTCTTATATTAGTCACCAACACTGTACAAAATTGTCCGAGTATACTCTCACCAACCCTCTATGCAACTGCTTAATAATGTCTCTACATCAATATTCAGATTCGCTTAAACGAAGGCCAACCTAACTTTAATTTTCCAATTACATGTATTCTTCCAAATACTATTCACGATACTTGCATTTACGAACTCATTGTATGAGTTCTTACAGAAAGACTTCTGAAAATCCAACTGCACCACTTCCACAGGTTGTCCCTTGTCTATGCTGCAAGAAACAACATCAAACATTTTCAAAGTTGTCAGGTATAATTTCTTTGTCAGAAAGAAATAGTGAGTCTCTGAAAAGTTGCTGTCCATTTCTAAATGCCCATATTCACATCTTATATATTAGATTCCAAGTGCTTCCCTACAGATGAAAAATTAATTGGTTTGCAGTCATCTACATTATCTCTTCTTGCCTGCGTATATCGTTGGATCATATTTACTACCTTCCAGTTAGCTACAATGGCGTACAGCCTTTGCAGGATCTGCAGGAAAATAAAGCACAGTCACCGACTGTTCAATTAATATACTGTTTTATATCTGACATTTTGATGTGAAGTACATCTGGCCCATCAGACTTAGCAATGATCAACCTAGCTAGACTTTCAAATACTGCGTTGTTGCTGACACGCATTGATTTTATGTCTTTTGTTCCAGAAGTCCCATGTGACCACTTGCTGTACATCAGAGATTTCCTGGAGCTTTCTCCATGATGACAGATGTGAAGTAACTGGTTAGTTTCTCTGCCCTTTTCCTTTTCCCCCACAATAAATTCTCCTCTACCTTACAAAAGAGTGAGTGGACAGAGCTAGGTACGGTGGCCATCACCAAGGAGAAAGTGCTGGAAAAACTGAATGGCCTGACGGTAAGTAAATCACCTGGACCAGATGGATTCCAATCCAAAGTTCTAAGGCAGACAGCTGATGACACAGTGACGGCATTGGTAGTGATCTTTCAGGAGTCACGCGAATCAGGGAGATTCCGAGAGGACTGGAAAATCGCAAATGTGATGCCCCTGTTTAAAAAAGGGAGTAAATCAAAATACGAAAACTTACAGACTGACTAATCTAAACTTGGTGGTGGGTAAGATCCTGGAATCCATTGTGAAGGGTGAGATTTCTTAATAGTTGGAGGTGGATTGTAAAGTAGAACAAAGTTAGCATGTTTTCATCAAGGGGAGATCATGCCTGGGAAATCTGCTAGAATACCTTGAGGATGTAAAGATCTGTTTGAACAAGGAAAGCCAATGGATATCATCCACCTGGACTTCCAGAAGGTCTTTGACAATGTGCTGACAGGAGGCTACTGAGTAAGGCAAGGGCCCATTGTGTTCGAGGCAAGGTACGAGCATGGATAGAGGTTTGGCTGTCTGGCAGGAAGCAAAGAGTGTCGATGAAAGTGTCCTTCTCAGGTTGACAGTAGGTGACAAGTGATGGTCCATAAGGCTCAGTGTTGGGACCACAAGTTTTCACTTTATGCAAATAACAATCCAGATGAAGGAACTGAAGATATCCTGGCTACAGTTGAAGATGATACAATGATAGGTGTAGGGACAGGTCGGCTCAAGAAGGATTTGGGCAGATTAGGATAATGGGCAAAGAAGTGATAAATGCAGTACAAAGTGGGAAATTGTGGGAACATGCAGTTTGGTAGAAAGAATAAAAGCATGGACTGCTTTCTAAATGGGGAGAAAATTCAGATATCTGGAGTGGAAAGGGACTTGAGAGTTCTACTCCAGGATTCTCGCAACGTAAACTTGCAGGTATAGTCATTAGTTAGGAAGGCAAATGCAATGACGGCATTTATTTTGAAAGAATTTGAATGTTAAAGCAGGGACGTACTTCTGAGGCTCTATAAGGCTCTTGTCAGACCATATTTGGAGTATTGTGCGCTGTTTTGAGCCCCATATCTCAGGAAGGATGTGCTGGCCTTGGAATGGGTTCAGAGGAGGTTCACGAGAATAGTCCCAGGAATGAAAAGCTTAACAAACGAAACGTTTGAGGACTCTAGGTCTGTTCCTGATGGAGTTCAGAAGGATGACGGGGATCTAATTGAAGCATCCAGAATACTGAATGTCCTGGATAGTGTGGATTTTGAGAAGACTTCCATTGGTAGGAGACTCTATGACCCAAGGACACAGCCTTTGAGTAAAGGGAAAAGCTTTTAGAATGGAGATAAGGAGAAAAGTCTTCAGCCAGAGAATGGAGAATCTATGGAATTCATTTTCACAGAAGGCGGTGGAGGTTAGGTCATTGAGTATATTTAAGACAGAGATAGATAGGTTCCTGAGTATCAAAGAGATCAAGGGTTACAGGGAGAAAGCAGGAGAATGTGGATGAGCAACTTGTCAGGCATAATTGAATGGTGGATCAGACTCGATGGGTTGAATGGCCGAATTTCTGTTCCTATGTCCAATGATCTTATGGTTGTAAACCGCAGCCGATAGCTCCCTCTCTTTCACTTTGACCCTCCTGACAGCAAAGTGCAAGAGTAAAAAATCCCTGAGTCATCTTTACCAAACATGGAGGATTCCTGTTGAGGATTCATGGGAATCACTCCACTGCTTGAAGGAAAGGAAATTCTGCCAAATCCAACTGGTCCAGGAAGAAGTCTTATATCTGCATTCTCTTTGAGTAGAATAATATCGGAGACAGAATAGCAGTTGGGACACATTATCACTTTTCCATTTGATATGAGTTCAACTACTATGCAACTCTGGAAACCATTCCTTATTCTTTTTCATCTTAAGACGGGCATTTGTGTATGTGTCTGTACGTGCTTGACTCAGTGTCTCACATTTTTCGGGAAAATGTCCGAGGTTACACTTCAAATCGGTTGTAACCAGTGGAGAAGTGGGGCTGGTAAAGGAAACAGTGACTTTCCAACAGTGGTCGGAGCAGGAAGGAAAAATTCTCATGGGGCTGTTCAAATAGGAATTCTTTTCCCCCGAAGTTTCATCCCAAGATGTCAGCTCATCTCCACCACTTCCAGTGTAATTACACATGGTCTATAAATGTTGACCGATCAACAACAGACACATTCCATGAACATATCAACAATGATAAACTGCAGCAGAATTAATTGGATAGGAACAAGACTGATAGATAAATCATTGGTGCCTTACAGAATTGTGCTGCCTGTGCACTTTGACTTTGTGCAGTTTCCTAGTATTTATTCAAAGTTGAGTTTATTCAACATTTAACAGACACGTGAATGGAGGAAAATTGTGGACAGACAGAAAAGTGCTGCGGAGACCACAATCAGAGCAGCCATGATCATATTGTCTGGTTGAGCAATGACAAAGTGTCTAATGTCCCACTCCTGCTCCTCAGTCCTATTTCCTATGTTCCCTTCAGTCCTCACAACCACTCTGAACAGGAGCAAATAGAGACTACTTGCTCCAAATACCTGGTCCGCAGTAACACAGGATACCATTCAGTCATTACCACTGCGTGGTTTGGTGTGGGATGGAAAATGTGATGGGAAATCCAGGCTGGTTATGAAAGAGGCCTCCTATCTCTTTACAGAGTGTCTCCTCACTACAACTGGGGTTTCATTTGTTGGTCATGTTGTAGACTCAGATTCACTGTGAATATCTGGCCCATATCTCTCCCAGAGATGGCTCACAGAATACATGTCTCTCACTGTCTTCAACATTCAATAACAGCACTTCCAGGAAAATTGAAACCATTCACTTTCCAAAGAAAGAATATGAGAACATAAGAAACAGGAGTAGATAATTCCGATGCTCACGCCATTGTATGCGATCATCTCTGACCGACTGTTGTCATTAATTCCATTTTAATGGCCAATTCTTCACACCCCGTCAGCACTCTGACAGGTCAAAAATCCATCTATCACCTCGTTAAATACTTGCAGTGGTCTAGCTCCCCTAACTTTCTAGACCTGAGAATTGTTGACATTCACTACCCTCTATGAGAAGAAAACACTCTCCAGACAGATACCATCCTATTAACATTAACAGATGGGGTGAACGGATCTGCTCAGGTTTGAGGGATTGACCCCGATATCAAGGCAGGATATGATTGAAGATTTTATCCTCAGAGGCACTTAAACATCCAGAATCATGCATCCCGAATAAATTTTTTTAAAAAGCCATGAAATTTATCATCTTCTCAGTCTCTGTGTAAAACATAACGAGTGATTGTCCATCACTGTCAAGTTTCAATGCAATGATCTCTTATTCTCTGACAGTGCTCCAAATTAACCTTCACTCACTCCTCTTTTACCATCAGCCCAGGGATTACTCTGGTGAAATCTCTTTATACTGTCACTGTTGAAATGAGATCATTCCTTTTAAAGGAGAGAAAATCTATCCACAGTATCCCAAATACTGCCTCAACAACAATATCAATGATGATCATAATAATTCCTTTCCCCCACTTCCCAGTCTCCATTTCTTTATTATGATGTAAAACCCCATTCCGTCTCTATGCACTGCCACTGACGTGGAATTTAAAAGTTTCTTACATTTGTATGTCAGCATCATTAAAGCCAGCAGCAGAAGTGCCCGTGCAGATGACCATCACTCTTGGGGATAGACTCAGTGAGAAAGATTTCTCTTGAAATAGGGAATGGTCACCGACCTGAATGGAAATGAAATGTCGGAATAAGGAAAACAGGCACAGGAAGGGAACTAACTTTACCTTTGTTCTTCTCGCACGTAATATGTGCAGCCCTGGCCAGGCCAGCATGTTATATGGATCTTGAACTGAGTGACTGGTTCAGCTGTTCCACAGGACAGTAAAGAGTAAAACACATTGCTGTGAGGTGCACAGACCTGACTGGGGAAGGATAACCCATTGATTTCTTTGATGGACATGATGCAAGCAGATGGGCGTTTTCTCACAAATGATGATAGTTTCATTTCAATTACATTAATTTCCTTCATGAGATATCAACATATTATTATTCTGTGCATCTAGATTATGTGCAATGTCTTAAGCAACATGCAGTGCCTGCCTGTCTGACTGATTCTGTGCAGTGAACAAGTTCAACATACTCAAGAGCCATTATTCTGTAATTAACATGTGGTCAGAAGGGACTTGGTAACGTGTTTCCAGATTTAACAAAGACACAATTGATAGTTTATTCAGAAGATGCACTGAGGCGGAGAAGGAGACGGAGATATCATGATGGCCCTATTGGACAGGATTAGTGAGTGGGGAGGATATGGAAATGTACATCTGTGCAGGGCTAGAAGGATTATGGAGATTGAGAACAGTCTGGTTCTCCTCACATATTGGTGAATAATTTGTCATGAGTAATTTGCTCGATACAATTTGTGAGGAATGGAATATTTCATTGAAATTGAAAATGTTGACATCCACCTTTCTAAATTTTATATAATATCGACAGCAATTCAGTTTAACCTGGCTTAATGAACAGATAGAATAATTTACCAGGAACACCAACGAGAGCGAGGATGGGATGATAACCTGCTTGAATAACCAGCAGAAGATTATCGATCCACCAAGCTAATGATATTCCAGGCTGGGAAATCCAGTAAAGACCATACGTTAAACTCCTGTCCATTGTTGGAACATTCCAGTCTAATGTTCTCAGATTCTAATCCATTGTTGGAACATTCCAGTCTAATGTTCTCAGATTCTGATCCATTGTTGGAATATTCCAGTCTAATGTTCTCAAATTCTAATCCATTGTTGGAACATTCCAGTCTAATGTTCTCAGATTATGATCTCTCCTCCCCCTCTCTCTGGAGTAGCTGATCCCTGTTAGTGCTGTCGGTGAGCTCCTGCTCATACTATGAGATAACTCATTGAACCGAATCCTTAATTAATAGAAGAGGCAAATCCTCCCAAGACACATTTAGGATCCTGACATCAATAACAATCGCTGAGCTAATAGTTCCAGTTAACCCGTTTCAATTCAATATTATCTTATTAAAATTCAAAATAACGATTAATATTTACACGTTCTGATAGGGATATGTGAGGCTGACTGAGGCAACGAATGTTGGGGCTTGTAGGGCAATTCAATTCAATCTGCCTTGGATATGGGAGTAATACTGGAGATTTATCGGAACGTGAACATGCTTCCCTGTTTATAAATGGAAGCATACATCCTGTACCTGTTGCTCAGGCATTACAATATCAATAAAACATTGAGAGAACTGCTATTGTCCACGTTCTTGAAGAAAATATCCCTTAGACTATGGGCGTTTACAAAAGAGAATGACATTATGTTAACAGAGAATTATAGCTAAGAGACAATGGGGACTGCAAATGCTGGAGAATTCAGTATAGATAAAGTGTGGTGGTGGAAAAGGCACGGCTGGTCAGCCAATAACCGAGGAGAAGGAGAGTCAACTTTTCAGTCAGGACTCTTCTTCATGACTGGGGAGGGGAAGAGGGCTGAGAGAAAATGGGTGGTAGGGGGTGTGGCTGGGTAAAGGTGGGTGATACGAGGATGAAGGTGGGAGGTGATAGTGATAGGTCGCTTGGGAGTGTGGAGCAGTCGATGGGATGGAACATGGACAGGGAGGTCACCTCGAGAGGGCTGATATGAGTTGGAGAGTTGGATTTGGGATCTAGGTGGGTGAGGGTTGGTTGGAAACTGTTCAATTCAATGCTCATGCCTTGTGTTTGTAGGCTCCCAAGGCAGAAGATGAAGTGTTCATGGTAACAACCTGATAAATCTCTTCCCAACCCTCTGCAGCATAATAATATCCCTCCTATAACATAACGACTAGAATCGCATACAGTACAACAGAAAAGGCTTCATCAGTGTTCTGCAAAACCTCAGCATTACTTCCAACTTCTAATCTCAAAGTTCGGAGCAATTAAATAACCTCAAATACCCTGCAGCACAAACTTCAATGAATTAAACCTGCGCCCCGTGTCCCTCTTTTCTACATAACTACCAAAGTCCAGCATTAATTGTACAAACCCTCCCCTTGTTTGATTTATCAAAATGCGATACCTCGTATGTATCCAAGTTAAACTCCATCTGCCATACATCAGCCCAGTGAGTGATATCACAACCCCTTCTACATTCCCCCTTCGGATTAAAACGACACTCCCCTTACCATTAGGTCTACAAACAAAAGCCTTGGTTAATGCTGAATGATGGTAGTGTCCCTATCACTGCGCCGAAAATTCTAGTTCCAAATCCTACAGAGCTGTTTCATAATATGCCTGAACGAGTTGATTAAACTTTTTTGGAATTGTGCCTTGATGGAGAAGGAAGAGGTACGACTACTGAATTTGAGACTATAGACCCAGGATGACTGAAAGCACAGCCAACCGTCTTGTTTGGAGTCACATTTACACTTTCTAGAGGTTTATAAAATTTTGAAAGACATGGATAGGGTGAGTGGTCAAGGTTCCTTCCCCCCAAGATAGGAGAGTGTAAAACTAGAAGGCATAGGTTTAAGGTGAGAAGATAAATATTTGAATGACAATGAAGAGCAACATTTTTTTTCCTGCAGAGGGTGGTGCTTCGATGGAATAAGCTGACAGAGAAACTGATGAAGGCTGGCTTTATGATTAGTGGGATATGGGCCAAATGCTGGCAAACGGGAGTGGATTAATTTAGAATATTTGGATGGCATGAGAGAGTTGAAGAGTCTGTTTTCCTGTTGTACATCTCTATGAATCATTGATTTAATTAATGAAGGTCTCTTTATAATCTTCAGCTGTTCACCATCATACAAACACTGTCCACTGGACACCCAAACTCGATGTTATCCACAAATTTACGAAATATGCCTTCTATAACTCTCATCTAAATCATTTATATAAATGACAAACAAAAGTGGACCCAACAATTTTGCCTCTGGATCATCGCTGCCCACCGGCTTCCAGTTCAAAAACAACCATCCACCACCAGCCTGTCTCTTGCCATGAATCAGATATACACAGAAACACACCCGCAATCACACACACATACAGAGACACTGCTGCAAACATGTTTATAAGACAAAGGTTAGATTAAAACCACGATCAAGGGTTACAGTGAGAAGGTGGAGAAATTGTGTTGAGAAAGACACCAGACAGGATCAAACTGCAAAGTAGACCTGATGGGCCAAATGGCCTAATTCCAATTTCCTATGATCTGTGGCCTTAAGTTGTCAGAATTATTTTCCAAGGATGCAGAAAAAGCTAAGTTTTATAAATACTTGACTGAACAGTCAATGGGACTGTGGGATACGTTTGAGGGGGTGAATGGTATATGTTTGTTCCTATTTGCTGTGCCCTTGTTTCTGAAAAGAGTAGGTGACTTGCTGTGAGGTTAACACAGTTTAAAATGAAAGAGGACTCCCATTTCCATTTGAGATAACGTTGTTCCTTTCTCCTTTGGATTGTGTGATCTGTGGCGTTCTCATCCCCCGGTAACAGTGAAGTCTGGGTCATGGAGGATATTCAAGGTTGACCTTGACTGTCCTTTGATGGACAGGGGAGGGAATGTTTATTTGGAGCAGACCGGAAAGGGGGTGGTCAGCTACAGTCAGACCAGCCATGATGTTTCTAAATTAAGCAACAGGCTGGAGGGTCCTAATGGCCAACTGCTGCTCCTAACTCACACGTTGTTCTGTCCATTTACACTCAAGACTGTTACAGAGGGAGAGAATGATCCCATACAGCTAGTCAGCATCGTGACAACGCAGCAGGAGAAGGCCATAATGCCCATCCATGGGGTTCGATAAGAATAGAATGAAGTACTCAAGTCATTTCAGTAAATTACACAGCATACGAGGACGCCATATAACCATCCCAGGCTGTTATGCAGAAGCAGGGGCACCATGGGGAGCTGTCAGGAAATACAGAGTAGAGATCATTATTCATTTTGTGATTGGAAAGCTGTAACTAGTAGAATACTTCAGGGATCACTGTGAGGTCATCAAAAATTACAACCCATACAAATGAATTGGATTGCTCATGCATCAGGATAGTCATTCAATAAGATGTCAAATGGAGACAGAGCATCTGAAATGGGATACAGATAGCGGGAGGGCGGAGCGTCTGCAATGAGATACAGACTGGGGAGGGGCAGAGCGTCGACAATGGGATACAGACCCAGGGGAGGGCAGAGCGTCTGGAATGGGTACAGACAGGGGGAGAGCAGAGCATCTGCAATGAGACACAGCCGGGGGAGGGCAGAGCATCTGCAATGGGATAGACACAGGGGAGGGCTGAACATCTGAAATGAGGTGCAGACAGGAGAGGGCAGAGCGTCTGCAATGAAATACAGAGAGGGGGAGGGCAGGGTGTCTGCAATGGGATACATACAGGGAGAGGGCAGAGGGTCTCCAATGGGATGCAGACAGGGGAGGACAGGGCATCTCCAATGGGATGCAGACAGAGGAGGACAGGGCATCTCCAATGGGATGCAGACAGGGGAGGGCAAAGCGTCTGCAATGGGATGCAGACAAGGGGAGGACAGGGCATCTGCAGTGTAAGACAGATAGGGGAGGGCAGAGCGTCTGCAATTGGATATAGACGTTGGAGGGCATAGCGCCTACAATGGGAGGGCAGAGCGTCTGCACTTGGATACAGAGAGTGGAAGGCAGAGCGTCTGCAATGGGAGGCAGACAGGGGAGGGCAGAGCGACTGCAGGATACAGGCAGGAGGAGGGCTGAGCATCTACAATGGGATACAGACAGGGGAACGGCAGCGCGTATGCAATGGGATACAGTGAGGGGGAGACCAGCGCATCTGCTATGGCATACAGTCAGAAGACAGCTGTGAGCAAAACTTCAGCAAAAAAAAATCAGTGTAATGTAGGCGATGGGAACTTTTTGTTTCGTGGAAAAGACAAAACAGCAGAAAATTATTTAAATGCAGGGAGAATGCAGAACTCAGTGGTACAGAGGGATTTGTGTGTTTTCGTACATGATTCACATCAAAGTACTCTGAAGATGTTGCAAGTGATTTGGAAGGGAAATGGAATGATTCTGTTTCATGCAAGGGGTGTTGGGTATGATCTAAGCCATGTTTTTGCAACAGTACAGGGCATTGCTGAGATCACATCTGATGTGCCATGTGTAGTTATAATTGCCTAAACAGAAAAAAAAATGGTTTAGAAACGTTTCAAAGATGTTGCCCTTTGCTCGTTCTTGGGATGAAGGCATTCCGTTATGAAGAATTAACAGTTCAGCCTGAGACTGAGGGATGTTTTATTGACCATATAAGATCTTGAGAAGAGTGTATTTGGTGAATATGGATGGATGTTTCTTCTTGTGTGGTAGAATAAAACTGTGGAAGTAAATCAACTCTGATTTCTCTTCATATATGCTGTCAGACAGGCCGAGCTTTTCCAGTAATTTCTGTATTTGTTTAAGAAAAAACATACTCATCTTAGCACAGATATTGTGAAGAAACGAAACGCTTATTTTTACATTATGCAGGCACATACTAGCACATCTTCAAAACAAGCAGGATCATTTATTGTTAATGAGTTGATTCTGTGTACAACAACAGCAATAATGCACTGACTTGGAGTCGAGAATGTGATGGAGTCGTATAGTTCGGACAATATTCAAGGAGAGCTCACATGGTCCAGTATGGGGTCTGATAATATTCCTGGTTTAATTTAGAGATGGAAAAATGTAGCCTATCTGTGAAGAAACTGTCTATTGCTTCCTTTCTGTTTCCCTGTCGCTCATCACAGTAATGTGTTGGAGTGAAATTAAAAGCCTAGTCTTCTTTCCCACTCATGGAGGTTTCCTGATGAGGATTCATTGGAATCTCCCCATTGCCTGAAGCAAAGCAATTCGACCAAATCCAACTGTTTCAGGAAGAAATCCCATGGTCAGAAGGTTGTGCGTGCAGAATAACTTCAGAGGTAATTAATCAGACTCGATAGTGTGGGGAACAGGCAAGTGATTCCGTGGCTGCAAAGAGGAATCCTGGATGGTGTACAGCCTCCTCCGCGCCAGGGTCCAGGATGTCTCGGAGCGGCTGCAGAATGTTCTCGCCGGATCGGGGAGCAGCCAGAAGTCTTTGTGCCCCTTAGTAGATATGACACATGTAGAAATAGTGATAAGCTCCTGCAGAGTGATTATATAGAGCTCGGAAAAGGGGTAGAAGACTGGACCACGACAGTGGGTAATATCTGGTTTACTTTCAGGGCTCCGTGCTAGTGATGGTAAGAATAGGAGGATATGGCAGATGAATGTGTGGCTAAAGAATTGGTGCAGGGGGCAGAGATTTTTGGATCACTGGGATCTTTTGTGGGGCAGAGGTGACCTGTTCAGGAAGGGCTTGAACTGTTGTACCTGAACTGGAAGGGGACCAATATTCTGGCAGGCATGTTTGCTAGTGCTGCAAGGGCGGATTGCAAATCGATTGGCTGGGGTTGGGGAGGGGTGGGATCCTCAACAGCAGGGAGGCAAGTGCGAGGCTGGAAGTCGATACAGTAATCAGAAACAGCAAAGTGAAGAGACAGGTCAGGCTGGAACACGGCAGGGAGTAAGGAATGTCTGTTGGATTAAATTGCATTTGTTTCAATGCAAGATGGCTGACAGATAAGACCGATGAACCAAGGGCGTGGATATGCATGTGGGACTGGGATATTATAGCCATTACAGAAACATGGCTAAGGGAGGGACAGGACTGGCAGCTTAATGTACCAGGGTAAAGTTGCTTTATGCAGGACAGAGATGGTGGAAGGAGGGGAGGGGGAGTTTCATTTTTGATTAAGGCGAGCATCACAGCAGTGATCAGAGATAAAATAACTGAAGGAATATCCAGTGAGGATTTGTGGGGGAACTTAGAAATAATAAGGGAATAGTGATATCATTTGTGTTGTTCCATAGGCCCCCAAATAGTAAACAAGGAATTCGCGGAACAAAAATATGTAGAGCGATTGGGGAGACTTGCAGGGCGAATGGAATTGCATTAGTAGGAGATTATAATTTTCCGAACATAGACTGGGAATGACATAGAATTAAAGACTGAGAAGGGGTGCAACTATTAAGTGTGTTCAGAAAAATTTCCTCAAGCAGTATGTAGAGGGTGCAACTGGGGAAGCGTCAAACCTTGACCTAGTCTCAGAACTAGGGCAGGACAGGTGACTGTGGTGACAATGGGGGAGCACTCTGAGACCAGTGACCATAGTTGTATTAATTTTAAAATAGTTATGAAAAAGTACAAAACTGCTCCACATATTCAAGTTCTAAATTGGGGAAAGGCGAATTTTGACAGAATTAGACAGGAGCTTGTAGGGATTGGTTAGAGGAGTTTGTTTGCAGGCGAAGGGACCTCCTGCAAGTGGGAGGCATTTAAACGTGAATCGTTTAGAGTTCTAGGTCTATATGGTCCTGTGAGCGTAAAGGGCAAGGTTGGTGGAAGAGGGAAGCATGGATGTCAAAATATATTGAGGCGTGGACCAGTAAAATGGAGGCGTGGATCAGGTCCAGGCAGCTGGGATCGAGGGAATACCTGGAGGTGTACAGGGGATACAGTAGTTTAATGAAGAAGGAAATCAGGAGGGCGAAAAGGGGGCACAAGATAGCCTTGGCTGAGAAGATTAGGGTGAATCCAAAAAGGTTCTTTTAAGTATATTAAAGTAAAATGAATAACTAAATGAGAATATGACCCCACAATGTCCAAAATGAACATGCATGTCTAGAACCATAGGAGATGTGTGAGATTCTCAATGAATATTTTTCTTCTGCCTTAACCGTGGAGAAATAAATGAAGATTTGGGAGGTGAACAAAAATCGTAGTGTTATTTTGGGATGAGTCAATATCACATGAAAAGACGTGTTGGATGCATTAGAATGTATGAAGGTGGATAAATCTCTTGGTTCTAAACAGATGGATCCAAGAACACTGCAAGAGGCTACAGAAGAAACTACGGGGACGCTGGTTGATATTTTTGCATCATCGTTAGCTACAGTTTAAGCTCCAGAATATTGGAGATTAGCAAATGTGGTGGCATTATTCAAGAAGGGAAGCAAAGAAAAATCTGGGATCTATAGACTAGGAAACCTAACATCTGTGGTAGGTAGGTTACTTGAGAAGTCTCTGAAGGATGAGATATACATGCATTTGGAAAGATAAAGTTTGTTTAGAAATAGTTTTTTTTTGACAGGTTCCCGACAGTATGGAAATAGGCTATTTGGCCAAACAAGACCACACCTATATTTACCCCTGACGAATGCACATACAACTATGGGTAACTTAACATGGCCAATTCACCTGTCTGATATATCTTTGAATTGTGGAAGGAAAATGGAGTACCCAGAGGAAACGCACACAAACACAGTGAGAATGTGCAAACTCCACACAGAGAGTCACCCGAAGCTGGAACCAAACCCAGATCCATGGCACTATGAGGCAGCAGCACTAGCCACTGAACCAAGATGCCACTCTTGCTTTTTTCAATACAGTTCAATGACACAGGGACAAAATCTATTCTGCCCTTCACCCATGATGCACGTTCCAATATCACATACAATGGATAATTTATTATCCACTGAAAATGTCATCATATTATAATTTATTAGTTTGTTATTATTAATTTTAATAATTATTATTAATAGTTGTTTTTAGACTGGAAACATTGCATGGCTTTGTGAGTGGGAGATCATGCCTCTCAAATTTGTTTGAGTTCATTGATGAAATGACCAGGAATGTTGATGAGGGTAGGGCGGTAGCCGTAGTCTGTACAGTTTTCAGTAAGGCCTTTGACAAGCTTACCATTGATAGGCTGGTCTGGAAAGTTAGAATTGCATGAAATCCAGAGGGAGTTGGCAAATTGGACACACAATTGGCTTCATGGTGGTAAGCAATAGGTACTAGTGGAAGGATGCTCTAGGACTGGAGGCCTGTGACACATGAAGTGCCTCAGGGGTCAGTGCTGGGCACATTACTGTTTGTTATCTGTAACGATGATATTCTTGCGAATGTACAAAGCATGATTAGGTTGGACAAGCGAGGACTTTTTTCTTTAGAGAATAGGGGACTGAGAGGGATCTTATAGAAGTTTACATGGATAGGGTGAATGCATCCAGCCTTTTTTCCTGGAGTTGGGGAATCGAGGAGGAGAGGGCATCAGTTTAAGGTGAGAGGGGAAAGAATAAAAGGGAAACTAGTGGAAACTGTTTTACACAGAGAGTGGTACACAAAGGGAATGAGCTGCTAACGGAAGTGGTTGAAGCATTTATATTAACGATATTTCAACGGCATTTTGGCAAGTACATGGACAGGAAAGGACGAGAATGCTATGGACCAAGTGCTGGGAAATGATGTTAGTGTGGTTGGATATTTGGGTCAGCATGGACAAGTTTGGGCCAAAGGGCCTCTCTGCCTCTCTCCATGCTGTAGGACTTGATGACTTTATAAATAGAACAGCAATTGGGTCAAACTCTCATTTTTCCTTTGGTCATGAGTTCGAATCATATTTGGACAATGTTATTTCAAGTTAACTTTGCAGATATTTTGCTTTTCAGTTCGTTATCAACAATACGTGTGAGTGTGTGTGTGTGTGTGTGTGTGTGTGTGTGTGTGTGTGCGTATGTCTGTGTGTCTGCGTGTGTGTGTGCGTGTGTGCGTCTGTGTGTGTGTGTGTGTGTGCGTTTCTCAGTATTTTTCAAAGAGAGTGGTACACAAAAGGAATGAGCTGCCAACGGACGTGGTTGAAGCATTTATTTTAACGGCATTTGGGCAAGCACATGGACAGGAAAGGACGAGAATGCTATGGACCAATTGCTGGGAAATGAGGTACATATTTGCAATATCTTCTCGTCATTCCTCTTTCCATCATGGTTTGAGCAACATTGTTTTGGTCATAAACATGTTGGTTCAGTAGATTAAAGAAATCTGCCTGACTTCTTCGTAACACTGTCCCTGACACACTCTGAGAACTATATCATTGGTCATATCACCAACCTAGTTATATTTTTTTGTAGCCAGTGGACGATTGGGGCTAGAAAAGGGAGCAATAAGCCAACAAAAAAAAAACACAGGGAATTATTGACTCAATCAGCCAACGTCAGTGTCGAGGAGTTCGTTGGAGGGGATTCTGAGGAATAGGATTTACATCTATTTACAAAGACAAGGACTGATTATGGATAGTCAATATGAATTTGTGAGATGGAAATCATGTCTAATTAATGTGATTAAGTATTATGAAGAGGTGACAAAGAAGATTGTTTACACAGACTTCAGCAAGACAATTAATACGGTACCTCATCGTAGACAGAATACTAAAATTATTTTATATGTAATCTAGGAAAACCTAACCAATTGGATACAAAATTGGATTGAAGGTAATGGATTATTTTCCAGACTGAACTCTTGTGGCCAGCGGTCTGCTGAAAGAATCAGTGCTGAGCTCACTGCTTTTCATCATGGCTATAAACAACTTTGATGTGATTATCGGAGGCATGGTTATTAAGTTTACAGATAACATCACCAAAGTGGTGCAGTGGAGAGTGAAGAAGATTATCTCCGAATATAATGGGATCCTTGACCATCAAGGAACCAAGGACTGGCAGATGGAGTTTAATTATATATTTGTGAGGTTTTGCATTTTGGTAAGTTAAAGCAGGGTAGTACCCTGGGGAATGTTGCTGAACAAAGTGTCCTACGGGTGAAGATTCATAGTTCATTGAAAGTGGAGTTTAGGTCGGTAGAGTGCTCAGGAACGTGGTTGGCATGCTTGCCTTAATCAGTCAGAACATTGAGTACAGGAGTTGGGATAGTGTGTTGCACGTGTACAGGATGTGGGTGAGGTCACTTTAAGAATACTGCGAACATGTCAGTTGACTCTGCTAAACGATGGATGATGCCAAGCTTGAAAGGGTGCAGAAAAGATTTGCAAGGATTTTCTGGAACCTGAGGGTTTGAGCTACAGGGAGATGATGAACAGGATGAGGCTTTTTCCCGGCCTGTCAGAGGCTGAATGGTGACATGACAGAGGTTTAAAAACTCCTGAGGGGCATGGATAGTCTGAATGGGCAAGATCTTTTTTTCCAGTGTAGGGGCGTCCATAACTAGACGGCATAGGGTGGAGGTGACTTAGGACAAAGACTTAGAAGGGACCTGAGGTGAAACTTTTTCATACAGACGCTGGTGGGTGTACTGTCAGAGGAAGTGGTGAAAGTTGGTACAATTACACGTTTAAAATTTATCTGGATAGGTACATAAATAGGAATGGTTCAGAGGGATGTGGCAAGTGGGAAGAGATCTGATTAAGATGCTTGATTGGCATGGATAATTTGGACAAAATGATCTGTTTCCACTCTGTATGACTCTCTTATTCTCACAGCGATATGAGGAAAAATTCTAAAAGGGCTATTCAAATGGGAATCCTCTTCGCCAAAAGTTTGTGATGCTTCTCTGATTACAAGTATTCACAGCTGAGTTAATTAAAGATTTGACAGAGAACATAGTCACGGATAATGGGACACAGAGAGGAAGATGAGGCTGTGACCAAAATCTGATCAGCCACAATCGTAATGCCTGGTGGAGAAGTCTCAAATTCTCTAACGACCCACTCCTGCTCCTCAGGCCCATGTTTCTGTGCTCCATTCAACCCCTCTAGCCTGCTAGACAGGGGCAGTTAGAGTTCACTTACTGTTATAGCATAGTGCACAGAAATAGAGGAGACCATTTCGTCCCTCAACACTGTCCCACACGGTTTGGGAGATTTGTAAAATGTAATTGAAAGGCCCAGGCTGGATATGAAAGAGGTCGCTAATCTCTTTTTACAGAGCTTCCTCTCTCTGTAACTTGTACTTCATTTTGTTGATCATGTTTGAGACCCAGATTCACAGTGAATACCAAATCTCACCCAGAAATGGCTCATAAAATCCGTTGGTCTCCCTGATTGCAACATTCCATAAAAGACCTTCCAGGAAAATAACACCAACTAACTTTCCAAAAATAGAATGGGAGAACATCAGAAACAGGGACAGGTCATTCACATCCGAAGCTTGCCTTGCCCTTCACTAAGATCAAGGCTGACCTGCTCCAAGTCTCAAATCTTCCTGAATGTTCAAGTCTTCTTGAGCACTTCCATAGAATACAGAACAAAGAAAAGTACTGATTTGGAGATGCTGGTGTTTGACTGGGGTGTACAAAGTTAAAAATCACACAACACCAGGTTATAGTCCAACAGGTTTAATTGGAAGTACACTAGATTTTGGAACATCGCTCCTTCATCAGGTGATAGTGGGGTACTCACGCCTAAAAGAGAATTTATAGCAGAAATTTACAGTGTAATTTAACTGAAATTATACAATGAAAAATTGATTATCTGTTAAGCCTTTCATCTGTAAGAGTACTACGATAGTTTCACTTCTTTCATATGTAAATCACAAAACCTTTTTTTAAAAGTTGCATTCTCAGGTTAGCTGTTAATAATGGTGATAGCAAGACAATATGTTGAAAGTGGTACCCCCCTGTGTTGTCTGTCTGTGCCATGATGTTTACATTGATTCTAATCTAAAAATTGAAATAACGAAGTTTTACATGAATTCATGCAGTTTTTGAGCTCAGAGTTCTACATGAATGCATGCAGTTAGGACCTTCAGCCCTCGATGTTGTGCCGTTCATCCTACTCCAAGATCAGACTAAACTACATGCTTCAGTTCACTTTGTTCCATGTGCCTCTCCAAAAGTCTCTTAAGTTTCCCTCAAGTATTTGACTCTACTACCACCGCTGGCAGTGCATTCGACACACCCAATACTCTCTGTATAAAGAATCTACCTCTGATATCTCCCTTAAAACTTCCTCCAATTACCTTAACATTATGCCACCTAGTGATAGACATTTCTGCCCTCGGAAAATGTTTCTGGCCATTCACTCTCTTTTTCCAAGTATGGGTACGGCAAACACCAGGGGACACAACTTTAAAGTGAGGGGAGATAGGTATAGAACGGATGTTAAAGGTAGTTTCTTTACTCAGAGAGTAGTAAGGGTATGGAATTCTTTGCCTGCATCTGTAGTAGATTCGCCATTTTTATGTGCATTTAAGTCGTGATTGGACAGGCAAATAGACGTACATGGAATAGTGTAGGTGGAATGGGTTTTAACTGAGTATGACAGGGCGGCGCAACATCGAGGGCCGAAGGGCCTGTACCGCGCTATAACGTTCTATGTTCTATGTTCTATGCTTCTCATTAACTTGTACTTGAAAAGCCCTCGCTCCCTCACGGTTTCTTCATAAGACCTGCCCTCCTGTCGTGGCAGCATCCTGGTAAATCTCCTCTTTATCCTCTGCAAAGCATTCTTATCCTTCCTATGATAAGGAGACCAGAACTGAACACAATATTCCCTGTGCTGTCTGAACAGGGCTCTATCGAGCTGCAGCATAACCTCGTGTCTCTTAAACTGAATCCCCCTGCAATTGATAACCAACACACCATGCGCCTCTTAACAACCCAATCAACCTGGATAGCAACTTTGAGGAATCTGTGGACACGGACCCCAAGAACCCTCTGTTCCTCCACACTGCCAAGAATCCTGCCTTTAACCATGTATTCTACATTCACATTCGAGCTTGCAAGATGAATCACTTCCGTTTGAACTCCATTTGCCAATTCTCAGCCCAGCTCTGCATCCTTTCAATGTCCCGTTGCAACCTACAATAGCCCTCCATATTCTGTACCACTCCAACCACCTTTGTGTCACCGGCAGATTTATTACCCCACTCTTCAACACCCATATCCAATTGCGGGACATCATTAGTCCCTTTCAGTGATCTACCTCTCCTGACTCTCTGTGTAATAGAATTCCTGACATTCACTACCCTCTGTTTGAAGAAAACCTTTCTGCTTCTACACCATGACCCATTGAGACGAACAAAGAGGTAACACAGGGGCTCAGGTAAGAGAGACTGGTCCTGAACTCAAGGCAGTATTTGACTGAGGATGACGTCCAGGAACCTGAACAAAATCACACTTACTGAGAAATAATTGTGACCTCTCCAGTGTTTGGCATCATTCACGGCACAAGGGAAGTGGATTATCATTGGTGGGCATCAATCATCTCAGCCGTAGGACACATCTGCACGAGATCCTCAGTGTAGCTTCCTCAGCCCAGGCACCTCCAGTTTGTCATCATACAACCCCGACGGTGTGGGGAAGGAGGCTATTCAGCCCATTGAGTCTAAACTGACCAGACTGGATTCCCTACAGTGTGGAAACAGGACCCTTGGCCCAGCCATACCATACCGACCCTCCAAAGAGTAACCCACCCTGACACATTTCCCTCTGACTAATGCAGTTAACATAATGGACAGTTTAGCATGGCCAATTCACCTGACCTGCACATCCTCGGACTGTGGGAGGAAACCGGAGCCTTGGAGAAAACTCATGCAGACAAGTTGGGAATGTGCAAACTCCACACAGACAGTTGCCCAATCGAACCTGGTACCCTGGTGATGTGAGGCAGCATTGTTAGTTACTGAGCCACCGTGCCAGCAGAAGAGGGGGCATTCACTGAACTTTACAAAATTTTCAGAACAAGTTGTCCCTCTTCAGCTCTTGAATCTGTCTCTGACCATGTGCAGCAAGACTCGGATAACATTCAGGATCGTGCTGTTAAAGTCTGGGGAGCATTTATGTAACAGCACTGTACATTTCCACAGTAAAATGAGGAGTTCATTTAGCACCTCAATCTGATTTCACAAGAATGTGGGGAAGCCATTCATCCCATCAAAACTACTGGGCAAAAAAAGGATCGATCATTCAGTCCCTGCTGCCTGTTTCACAGGAAGTTGGGAGTCTGCTCTCTCCCACAAGTCACGAACATGCCTCATCTTCTGTCTCGGAACCCTCCAACCACAAGGGATGAATTTAGATTTCTCCAGCTTCCTCATTTCCCCTCCCCCACCTTGTCTCAATGCCAATCCTCGTACTCAGCACCACCTTCCTGATCTGCAATTTTTTTCCTGACCTCTCCGCTCCCACCCCCTCTCCGGCCTATCACCCTCACCTTCACCTGTTTCCACCTATCGCATTTTCAACGGCCCTCCCCCAAGTCCCTCCTCCCTACCTTTTATCTTAGTCTGCTTGGCACACTTTACTCATTCCTGAAGAAGGGTACATGCCCGAAACGTCGATTCTCCTGATCTTTGGATGCTGCCTGACCTGCTGTGCTTTTCCAGCGACACATTTTTCAGCTCCTCAGTTTCTCTTCCTGGCTGAGAAAGCTCTTATATCTCCACACAGTCGCACAGTAACTGTTCCTCTCTCCAAAGAAGCAGTTGACAATGGAACATTATGTTTCTCTATATCTCAGCGACTATAAGTATTGCTGATGGAGTTGATCACCACACTCAGAGACGAGAGATAGAGGGAACATAACTCACGGTAAACAGGGACATCCCATAATAAATATGATACTCAGGAATATGTGAAAAGGGGAAATGGTAGAATAACTTCCCATTCTGTTTTCCTTCCAGTCCATCATTTGCTTGATTTTCCTTTCTCTCTCTCTCCATCTCTCTCTCTCTCGCTCTCACTTTCTCTCATTTGCTGGACATCATCCACTCAACACAAACCTCCCGCTCACCCTTCCATCCATCCCTGATATAATAATATTATTTCTCAGTTGCATTCAGTTTTGATAGGTTCACTGAACTCGAAACGTTATTTGTTTTTCTTTCCGACAGACTGCCATACCAGCTGAGATTTGCCAACATTCTTTCAGACGGTGGAGAATTTTATTTCAGATCGCCAGCATCCGCATTTCCTTGGTTATTTCACCTTTAATGTTGTTGTTTCGCGGGATGCCAGCATCACTGGCAAGGGCAGCATTTATTGTCCATCCTAACTGCCCTTGACCACGGGGCCATTTGTCAAGGCAATATGGAGGCAACCATATTGTTGTGGATCTGGGGTGACGCTTAGTTCAGACAGGGCAAACATGTTAGGTTTCTTTACTAAAGGTTATCAATAAAATAAGAAAAGAAATCCCGGTGGTTTATGCTTGCCATGAGTGAAAATAGGCTTCATTCCAATTTTTGATATTGGAATTTAAATTTAGTCATCGGCTGTGATAGAATTTCAGACAATACTTTTAGATTCATAACCCGTGCCTCTGAATTACACAGTCAGTGACATTATTCCTCTGTTTCAGAGTCCCTGTTGTGAAGTAACTGTAGAGACAAGAACAAGTTTGTGGTCAAACTATTTGTAACTGGAAGAGAGGTCAGAATAGAACTGGAGCCATAAAATCTGTCGTTAACGAAGGGTTAGATGATGGCAAAGTCAGCAACAGAACTCAGGCAGAGCTGGAGGTTGGGGATATTATATAGGTGGGTGTCGGCAGGTTTGATGACAGAGAGAATATGGAGATACAAAACAGTTCACCGTAAATGGAGACTCAAGGTTCTGAACAGTCTTTTACCTTCTTAGATGTTTATGAGTAAGTATTTTGGAAATGCATGAGAAGGAAGTGGCGTTTGTGACTGAAAGTTTATGCTTTTGTTCAATATAATCAACCAGAATAGCAATAACATTCAGCATCATACATAGAATTGATAGAGATAGACTTACCAGGCACACCAATAATAGCGAGGATGGGATAGTACCCAACTTGAATAATTATCATTACGGCTAGTATCCGCACCTGTAAATTCGGCCAATCCTGAGAAAGCCAGTGAAGAGCCCAGAATAAATTCCTGTCCATTGTTGTAACATTCCAGTCTAATGTTCTCAGATTCTGATTCATTGTTGGAAGATTCCAGTCTAATGTTCTCAAATTAAAATCCATTGATAGACCACTCTAATGTTCTCAGGTTCTGATCTCTCTCTCTTTCTCTGTCGCTGCTGATCCCAATCTTGTTGAGTTTGACTCTGCCCCGAATACTATGGCATGACAAGTTGAAAGAAGTTCCTAATTATGGAAGAGGGAAATCCTCCAGTGACCCAGTTAGGTCCAGGAAGACTGATATTAATCACAGTCACTGAACAAACAGCTCCAGTCAACCCGATTTCACGGCAACTTTGATATATCACAATAATACTTGATGTGGGTGGGATTTTGATATCACAGATTATTGGGCTCATGGCACATCTCCAGTTGTAAACAACGAGGTGGGGGAGAGACATAATTCTTTCTCTTCACAAGCTCGATGATTCTGCTGTGTTTTTGCAATATAGGAATTGCTGGGCTCCCGAGGCCGTCTGTGTCTGATCACCAGGCCTGCTGCATCTTTTTGTTTTATTTATTTAAGTTTAACTTTGACTTCTGTCTGTCCAGCATTAAACGGCTTAGGTGGGTTTCAGCATTTTTGAGAGACACCTACAGAGCCATAGACGATGTAGGTACAGTCCATTCCTTGTGTTCTTGCAGCCGCAACCTTGTCTTGTGGAGTGATGGTCAAACTCTCACAGAACCAGGATTCTTAGTTTTACCTTTCACCAGTTATTGATGGGGTCTCAGCAGGGTTGGAAGGCAGTAAATCTCTCCCTGGTGCTACACACACTCTCTGTGATTTCTCTCAGAACTGTGGTTTGATGTTCTTACCTTCTGGATTGGGGAACTACATGTCAGACAATCTGTTGCCTGCATTTGTTTTTTGACATTTGTGTGCTTATCGGTTGATACCATATTGGAACAGTTACTGTATAGTAGTTCAATAAACTATTATTCTGCTAGTTTTCCAACAGAATTAAGTTATTGCAAGTTCCTCTTCCTTTTGTTGTCTTTTATAGACAGTCTTCGAATAAATTGTGTTTTGCTTAATGTCGAATATTTTGACAAAGTAAATTCTATCTCAAACACAACACCTCACATTTACCAGCGGAATGGGCCGAGCCGGAGCAGTGATAATCATGTCAGGAATTATATCGGATACTCAATCCACCTCCCAGATCCATCCCAGACACGCATAAGCCCAGATGAGGTCCCTGCTCAGCATGAGGCACTGCTTCGCAATCCGTCCAGGATCGAACACTGTTTAGAGCTCACCAGTTCACGACTTATGTGTCCAACAGTGCACTGATATATAAACTTGGACTCGATGATCTGTTCAGCACAGGGCGTTGTGAAGAACACACAAAGGACTGGATATCCATGCAGCATGGGGAGCTGTGCAGTGAATAGCAGTGAATTTATCCATTAATCTGGAGCAATTACCATCCCAGCATACACAGCTGTGTACACCAATCACTGCATTGCTGTGTAACACTGTGTTAGATCACTGCCCAGTGTGGGGAAACTTGCAGCTCATGCTGGAAGTGACAGGATGTGCAGCACCTCTCCATTTACAACTCCATATCTACATTGTGGCATGAGACAGGAGTGCTGTGGGTGTGAAACTCACTGCCAGAGAGAGATGGCGGGGGAATCAGTTTAAATACCAACAACTGGGAGGAGCTTGGTTAAAAGAGAGGGGGAGATTAAGAGAGAATTTCACAAAAGGATCTGATGGTAGGTTTAAAAATTGTGAAATGAAATCATTTCGATAGCATCTTGCAATATAAGCCACTGTTTCTAGGAATGATGGGGGAGCAGAATATTGGTGTAAGTTAAGATGATTGAGAGGCTTGGATAAGCATTTGTCCTGCAGCGTTGTAACTGGGAGTGGGATCAGCAGAACCTTCGACTCATTGGGCTGAATCGTACAATAATTTGTCTCAGTGCCATTTTCATTGAATGTCACAGAAGGAATGTCTGCACGAGGCAGAGCTAGTTTCCTGGTGTTATCTTATCGAACTCACCTCATTAACAACCCACCCCAACACATGGTGTCCCTCTCATTCAATCCCAGCCCAATTCTCCCACCCATCATGGCTGGAGGTGCTCACCATCGCCCAGATGTCCCTGGATATTCAGTGATCCCTGGTACTGCTGCCATCATTAAGAGGCCAATGGGCACACGGTTGAGTTTCACAGTTTGGAGTTGCCCTGCATAGTTTACTCGATGTTGTGGTTCTGTTCGCCGAGATGGGAATTTGTGTTGCAGACGTTTCGTCCCCTGTCTAAGTGACATTCTCACTCCTTGGGAGCCACCTGTGAAGCGCTTCTGTGATGTTTCCTCCGGCATGGCCGTTTACCCGAGCATGGCAGATAAGGGTAAATTACACCACAGCTTGTCGACAGGGACATGGAGGTCCTGGAGAATAGTCTAGTACAGTGGGGTACCTTTCTCTTCTCAGAGCATGGTCTGAGCACACCACCCAGCTCAGTACAGTATCTGCGGTCCAAAGAAAAGTCCAGCAATACAGGAAAAGCATCAATATCCTTCTCCACTTTGTCAGGATAAGGGTCACCGGATTCTCTCTACTCTCTCACACTCATTCTCTCACCGCTGCAATGCAGCACCTTCTCTCTCTCTCTCTCTCTCACCGACGCAATACCCCCACATGGTTATAAAATGTTCTTATGAGTGAAGTTTCTAGAATTCTCTGGATGATGTCGTTTGTACAATGTTCCAGATAATATTCAAAATAATTCAACTTCAGCAAAATGTTCATCCCCAAGTATGTAACGCATCAGAGGAAGGAGCAGAGTTTTACTTTTTTTAAATCACTCAGGATGAAAGTGCACCATGAGGCCATTAAGCCTGTCAGATATACTCCACTATTCAGACAAAGGGAGCACTTAAACACTTGAAGACTCACTCTCTTCTTGAAGAAAGGTGCAACTTTGGAGTTTCGCCAGTTTCACTGGAACATGCCTGTAATCCCGAGTTATGGAGTATTTCACACAGTGCCACCAACCACTCTGTAACCACTTTTATTAAAGCAAGCTATGAATTGCTGATGAGCTGTTTACCTTTGGTCTTTTCTGTTTGAGAAAAGCCTTGTTCGTTTTGTTCGAGACAGGGCAAAACTTTCATCTGACTACAATTTTGTTTATAATATTGAAACTCTTCGTGCATTCCCCTGCGAGGAACGATGTAAAATACTGTTTTAAATTATCTGCCTCTTCCTTGAAATCAGTTCCCCAGTCACATCCTACAGTTGTCCCACATATTCTTACCTGCCGTCCTTCCAAGGGTCACACACATATCATGACCGTTTTCAATTCAATATGGGAAAATTCTTGCGGTTAGTTTCTTTTCATATTTCTTGCCAATTTTGAAATGTTTTTCTTTGTATTTTGGTTTATACAATCTGCTTCTTGTTCCAAAAGTAAATTTCCCAAATGTGGACGACGCTAGAGCTCACCAATCTGAATTCTTTAGTTTGTGATTGATTAGAAACCTTCACAGCCTTTGTGCATCATGGGTGGTTCATCTTCACATCTTCATCTCATATTCTTTTTCACCAGAGCCAAACATTACTGAGAGTTATTAATCAGTACCTGCTTAAATGTCTCCCCGCCTCCCACACACACACACACACACACATCTGCTGACCTTCATCTGGGTCTGTTTTCACACTGCAGATATATGACATAAATCTGCATTTGAAATGCCTGGCTCTTTTCAATCATTCAGGGGGAACCTACGTATGTGGCAGAACACATGATCAGCTGAGGGTGACTCCACTCTCCCAGTTTCCCTGGCTTTGTCATTTCTGTTCGATAATGCCACATTCCTTTGGGAAGCTTCCTTCATGTCTTCCTTTTCTCACAAACGTGAATTCCCCTAAATCTGATAGACTGAGCTTACAGTCTGTCCCATTTCGTTTCTGCCCTCCCTCCGTCCCCTCCTTCCCAGGACAATGATAGATCTCCCCTTGTCCTCCCTTCCTACTGCACTAGAATCTGCATTCACAGAATCATCCTCTGCCACTTCCACCACCTCCAGCAGGACAACACCATCAAATACATCTTCCCCTCCCGTCCACTGTCAGAAATTCACAGCGACCACTCCTTCTGAGGCACGCTCCATTACCCCGAACACTTCCCCACACCCCCATGGCACCTTCCCATGTAACTACAGAAGCTGCAGCATTTGTCCATTCATCTCTTCCCTCTTCATTGTTCAAGGCTCCAAACACACCTTCCAGGTGAAGCAACATTTCACTTGTACACTTTCAATCCAATCTCCTGTCATTGCTGCTCACAATGCAGTCTCCTTTGCATTAGTGAGCCAAATAGAAACTGCTTTGTGCAACATCTCCACTCTGTCTGTTGGAATGACCCTGACCTTCTGATTGCTCCCCATTTCAATAGCCTACATTGCTCTCAAGATAATGAGAATTCTTTGAGGAGGTAACGAAGGGTTGGACCAAAGAGAATTACCTATTTGAACTTCCAGAAGGCCTCTGATATGGTAATGCACAGGAGGCTGCAGAGTAAGATAAGGACCCATGGTGTCAGAGGACAGGTACTTGCATGGATAAAAGATTGGGTCTCTTACAGGATGCAGAGTGAGGATAAAATTGTCCCTTTCAGGATGGCAACCGGTGACAATCAGTGTTCCACAAGAGTCAGTGTTAGGACCACAACATTTCACTTTATAGGTTAATGATCTGAGTGGCGGGACAGAAGGCATTCCGGCTACGTTTGCAGATGAAGCAAAGATAGGTGGAAATGCATGTAATATTGAGGAGGCAAGGAGCCTGCAGAAAAATTTCGACAGTTTTCGGAGAGTGGGAAAAGGAGTAGGAGATGGAACACAATGTGGGAGAGTATGAGGTCATGCACTTTGATATGAAGAATATAGGCAGAGACTGTTTACTAAATGGGAAAAAAAATCAGAAATCTGAGTAATAAAGGGACTTGGGATTCCAAGCGCAGGATTCGCCTTAGATACACTTGCGGGTTGAGTCAGTATTTAAGAAGGCAGATACAATGTTGTCATTCATCTCGATAGGAGTAGGATATGCTGGTGGGGTTTCTGAGGCTTTCTAAGGCTCTGGTCAAACCACATTACCAATATTTTGTGCCTCATACCTCATACCTCATACCTGTGTAAGAGAAGGTTCACCAGAAATGAAAAGCTGAACACATGAGGAACATTGGAGAACTCTGCGTTTGTGCTCGATGGAGATTAGAAGGATGAGGGGGGATCCAGTTGAAACTTACAGAATACTGAATGACCTGGATACAGAGAAATTTGGGAGGATGCTTGCACTGGCAGGAGGACACAGGCTTAGAGCAAAGGGAAAACCCATTAGAACGGAGATAAGATGAAACGTCTTTAGCCAGAGAGTGGTAAAATTGTGGAATTCCTTACCACAGAAGGCTGTGGAAACCGGTTTATTTGGCACCAACGACATAGCCAGGAAAGGGACTGCGGATCTGAAAAGTGACCTCAGAGAGTTAGTTTGGAAGCTGAAGAGCAGGACGAGTCGAGGAGTGATCTCAGGTTTGCTACCAGTGCCAGAGCTAGTGAGATGAGGAACAGTCAGCGAATGCAGCTTTACACGTGGCTGCAAGGCTGGTGCAGGAGGGAGGGCTTCAGATACCTAGACCGTCGGGATACCTTCTACGTAAGGTGGGCCCTCTACATGAAGGACGGGCTGCATCTGAACTGGAGGGGCACCAATGTCCTGTTTGGGAGGTTTGCTCTTGTGATTCTGCCGGGTTTAAACTAGTTTGGCAGGGGCTTAGGAATCAGACCACAAGACTGAGAGGGGGTTAGTTGCAGATGGGACAGTGACAGGGTATATTGAAACTATCAGGAAGGTTTCTCACGCAATGAAACAAAGGGATCAGTTAAAATGCGTCTGCTTTATTGCAAGGAATGTTCGAAATAAGATTGACGAAATTCGAGCATGAATCAGTACTTGGGGCTACGATGTCGTGGCCATAACAGAGATGTAGGTTTCACAGGGGCAGGGATGGTTACTTGATGTTCCAGGGTTTAAAATGTTTAAAAATGTCTCGGGGAAGCACGGTGGCACAGTGGTTAGCACTGCTGCCTCACAGCGCCAGAGACCCGGGTTCAATTCCCAACTCAGGGAACTGTCTGTGTGGAGTTTGCAAATTTTCACTGTGGGGTTTCTGCTGGTGCTCCCGTTTCCTTCCATAATCCCAAGATGTGCAGATTAGTCTGGAAGAGGGAAAGGAGCAGTTTCCGATGGAAGATTGTGGAAAAGGAAATTATGATGCTATCAGACAGGAGTTGGGAAGTATAGAATGGGAGCAATTGTTCCACAGAAAGGGGAGAGGAGACATGTGGAGACTGGTTAAGGAGTGATACACAAATTTGTTCCTCTGAGAAAGGTAAGAAGGGGTAAGATTAAGGAACCTTGGATGATGAGAACAGAGGAACGTCTCGTCAAAAGGAAGCAGGCCGCTTACACAAGATGGAGGAAGCAAGAATCGAGCACAGCTTTAGAGGATTACAGGCTTGCTAGAAAGGAGCTCAGTAATGGACTGAGTAGAGCCATGATGGGGCACAAAAAAGGCTTGGCAAGAAGGATTAGGGAGAATCCAAATGCATTTTTCTCATACGTGCGGAATAAGAGAATAATCAGGGAGTAGGTAGGGCTGATCAGGGATAGTGTAGGGAACTTATGCGTGGATTCTGAGCAGATATGGGTAGCCCTAAAGTAGTTTCCTTTGCTTCGATTTTCACCAAGGAAAGGGAACTTGTTGTAAATGAAAACTTAGAGGAGCTGGGCCAGATCAGTCTTGACCAGATCAAGAGTGATGAAGTTGATGTGCTCGCAATTTTAGAAAACATTAAGATGGATAAGTCCCCAGATTTATCCGAGACTGCTCTAGGAAGCAGGAAAAGAGGTTGCTAGGCCGCTGGTCAGGATATTTGCCTCCTCACTCCCCACATGAATCCTACCGGAGGATTGGAAGGAGGCGAATGTTGTTCCTTATTTCAAGAAGGGTAATAGGGAAATCCCTGGCAATTAGAGACCAGTCAGTCATACGTCTATGGTCAGCAAAGTTTGGAAAACATTCCGAGGGATAGGATTTATGACTATCTGACAAAGCATAGTGTGACGAAAGGCAGTCAGCATGGCTTTGTGAGGTGCAGGTCATGCCTCACAAATCTTATTGATTTCTTTGAGGAGTTGCCAAGACAGGTCGACTACGGTCGAGCAGTGGATGTGGTGTATGTGGACTTCAGCAAGATATTTGATAGGGTTCCCCATGGAAGACTCATTCATAAAGTCTGGAAGTATGGGATACAGGGAGATTTGGCTATCTGGATTCAGAATTGGCTGGTTGGCAGAAGGCAGACAGTGGTTGCAGATGGAAAGTATTCTGCTTGGAGGACAATGTTGAGAGGGATCCAAAAGGGCTGAGTTCTTGGGCCTCTGCTCTGTGTAGTTTTTATAAATGACTTGGATGAGGAGGTTATGGGGTGGGTTAGTAAATTTGCAGATGACACAAAAGTTGGAGGTGTCGTCGATAGTAAATGGGGCTTCTGTAGGCTGCAGCGAGACATCGACAGGATGCAGAGCTGGGCTGAGAAATGGCAGATGCAGTTCAACCTGGATAAATGCGAAGCAATGCCTTTTGGAAGGTCAAATTCGAATCCTGAATATAACATTAAATACAGGATTCTTGGCAGGTGGAGAAACAGAGGGATCTGGGTGCGCAAATGCACAGATCCCTCAAAGTTGCCACCCAAGTGGATAGGATGTCAAGAAAGTATATGGTGTTTTGGCTTTCATTAACAGGGGAATCAAGTTTAAGAGCCGCGAAGTTTTGCTGCAGCTCGACAAGTCCCTAATGAGACCAGACTTGGAATATTGTGTCCAGTTGTGGACGCCCTACTATAGGAAAGATACAAAGGCTTTGGAGAGGGTGCAAAGAAGCTTTACCACCATGCTGCCTGGGCTGGAGGGCTTGCTTAATGAAGAAAGGCTGAACAAGCTTGGACCTTTCTCTCTTGAGACAAGGAGGAGAGAGGAGATCTGATCGAGATATACAAACTAATGAGAGGAATAGATAGAGTCAATATCCAGAGACTTTTCCCCAGGACAGGATTGACTAGTAAGCGAAGTCACAGTTTGAAGATATTAGGAGGAAGGTAAAAGGGAGACGTCAGAGGTAGGTTCTTTACGCAGAGAGTTGTGAATGCATGGAATGCATTGCCAGCTCTGGTGGTGGAGGCAGAGTCATTGGGGACATTCATGCGACTGCTGGACATGTACATGGATAGCAGTGAGTTGAGGGATGCAGAGGTTAAATTACTATATTTTACATTAGGATTAAATCTCGGGACAACATCGTGGCCCACAGGGCCTGTTCTGTGCTATACTGTTCTATGGTCTACGTTCTATTTAGTATATTTAAAACGGAGACAGATAAGGTCTTGATTGACAAGGGGATCAAAGGTTACTGAGACGAAGCCGGAAAATGGGTTGAAAATCGATCATTCGTGATCGAATGGTGGAGCAGACTTGATGGTCCAAATGGCTTCATTTCTGCACATATAGAGGTTGGTCTTATAATATTTCGCTCCTGGATGACACGGTGGCTCAGTGGTTTGCACAGCTGCCTCACAGCATCAGGGAAATGGGTTCGATTTCCTCTGTTCCAGTTTCCTGTCACAGTTCCGAGTTGTGCAGGTTAGGTGAACTGGCCACGCTGAATTGCCGATTGTGTTCAGGGATGTTGATGTTCGGTGCAATAGCCAAGGCTCTATATATGGCATTAGAGTAGAGAATGGGATTGGTTCGCATACACTTTGGAGGGTCAGTATAAACCTGTTCGGCTGAAGGGCCTGTTTTCACACTGTAGGGAGTCTAAGAAAATGCAGACTGCTGCAATGTTCCAATGAAGCACAACGCAAGCTCGAGTAACAGCTCACTTTACACTTTGGTACGTTACAGTCTGTAGGAGTTGATATTTCATTCCATAAATTCACAGCCTGAACCCATTATGGCTGTTCTCCATTTTCCGTACACTCTCCCTCCTGGGCTCCCTAAGTTTGTGTCTTGTTTATGTTGCATGCAACAGAGAAAATCAATTTCTAATATTTACACATTAATTTACACCCATTATATATCTTCACCACAAGCCCATTTGTCTTTCACACTCGGCTTCCAAACACTCTTTCCAACCTCTGCCAAGATACTAAAACACTCACTTTCCAATCCTTTACACGTCTGAAGAAGATTTATACTGGACTTGAAACATTAATATTATTTCTCTGTCTCTGCAGATGTTGCCAGACCCACTGAGTTCCTTCAAAAATGAAAAGATGCAGAACACATTTTCAATATAGCAAAGATCATTGGATACAGGAAATCTGAAACAAAAACAAAAATTGTTGGACTTACTGGGTGTTTTGAGGAACAGCCAGCGAACTCAAAAGAGTAAATCTGCTTTCACTCCACAGATGCTGTCAGACTTGTCAGTTTCTTCAGCAATTTCTGTTTTTGAACAAGTTTCAAACATGTGTGTCAAAGCTGCTCGCACGCCCTGTCCAACATAGAGCACCATACACTGGGAGTGAATGATAATGCAAGGTATACAAATTCATTTGTTCTGAAACTACATAAGGCTGTCATCACCGACACTACAGAGCTCTTAATCACGGTCATGGAGAGAAACAGAGGGAAACACATTCACTTTAAACAGAAGATTGCAATACTGGAGGGGCAAAGATTCAGGTGAAAACGTTAAATGCTTTTGAGGAATGTGACAAGTTGGAGGCATGGCATCATGAAGATACCCTAACAGGATGAGAATTGTAAAAAAAAGGAAGCGTTCCCACATCAGAAACTGGGATAGGGCACTGTGTACAGGGGAGAAGGGATACCGGGACCCCGTGCGAGTTGAGGACAGGCAACAGAATTGTATTGCAGATATTGCAGCTCAAACTGGACATTCATGTGATGCTGCAAATCATAGCAGCTGTAGTAGCAGCAGCAGCAGTAGAATTATATTCAACCACAATATAATCTCTCAGTCTACCATTAGCATGAAGCTGATCTCTGGTTCAGTGATGAGTGTGGGTTAACATGCCACGGTCAGAACAGTGTGTACCTCAACCTGATGACAATCCATTTAAGCTACCGCACTTACTGCTTACATTAATAAACAGCAGAGCTAACATCTGATAGAGAGGGCGCCATGACCCCAAGACTGTGACAATTTCTTTCAAAACCAGCTATGAATTACTGCTGACCTGTCTACCCTTAGTCTTATCTGTTAGAAAAATCCTTGTTCCTTTTGTAAGAGACTGTTCAAGAACTTCCCTCCTATTACAATTTTGTTTACTTCATTGAATTACTTACTGTACCTTCCCTCGTGAGGAAAGATGTAGAACATGGGTGTAAATTATACGTCTGCGCCTTGTAGCCAATTCTTCAGTTCCTCAATATACTTTCCTGCCTTAATTTCACCTAAGGTCACACACTCATCTTGAACTTTTTTTATATGCTCGGAAAAGCACGTGCTGCTTGTTTTTGTATTTCTTGCCAATTTACTACATCATGGCTTTTCTCCCCTTCTCATCGCTTTCTAGATTCTTACAGTCATATAGCGCACAAACAGACCCTTTAGTCCAACTTGTCCATGCTGACCAGGTTTTCCAAACTAAACTAGTCCCATCTGATTGCATTTTGTCCATATGCCTCTAAACTTTTCCCATTCATATGTTTGTCCTAATGAGTTTTAAATGTTGTAGCTGTACTTGCATCTCCCACTCTTCCTCTGACAGCTCATTCCATATACACACATCACCCTCTGTTTGAAAACATTGACCCTTCGTCCATTTCAAATCTCCCCTCTTTCACCTTAAACCTACGCCTGTTATATTGAACTCTCCCATCCCGTGGGAAAGACTTTGGCTGGCCACTCAATTCATACCTCTCATGATTTTATAAACTTCTACAATGTCATCCCTCAACCTCGTACACACTCTCTGACATTAACTTTACGAACAATCATTTAAAGATAAGCACTGCAAATTTAAAACAGTATACGAATGACAGGTAAATAACACTCAGCCCTTGCTTCGTACTCTGATTTGTTTATCTCCATGTTACAATACTCAGGCAGCATGAAACTCTTACTAGTGCCAATAAGAGGTCAAACACCTGAATTGCTATGTCCAAATCGTGTGATTATCTCTACAGTGAAAGCGCATCTCTGGCCTGAACCATATAAGAAGGGGAATTCTTGTACCACACGGTCAGCGTCTACCTTTAGCATAGTGAGATGAAGGCTGAGTATAATTTTTGATTCGGAGAAATTTGGATCAAATTAGTGAAATTAGTGCCAGGGGGAGAGGTGTTTTCAATAAGGTTTACGCCAAGAAGGGAACTTTCCAGAATGAGATGTGAGTGGGAAGTGTAAAACAGAATAAATGGAGAGGCAGAGCCACACTGAGACCAGAGCATAGTAGCAGCACAAAACGCAGCTTGATTCTACAGCAGAGTAGGTAGACCTAATCAAAGAGTTTCAGGTGAAGTGGGTAGGGACCATAATATGAGAGAATGTATTCTGTAATTTGAGACGGAGAAACTGGAACCAGGAAGGGGAGATGAGCAGGGAAGAGGATGGAGCAGAAATGGCAGTGTTTTCTGGGTTGTAAATCAGGAAGCACAGCTGAAATTCATGCCTAACATCACCTTATGGTCCCTGAAATAAACATTATATATCTGGCCCTCCACTAATGCTCATGAATAGTATCCTTGAGAGTTTTTGTCAACCATGTGTGGTTCACCTGCTTATAGAGTTCTTCTTTTGAACAGAAACAATAATTACTGAGCGGTTTGGGATATCTGCTTGAAATTCTTCTCATGTATACTCACTGTCCTTCCTCTGGGTCTATTTCACATTCCGCTTCAGACCAGATGTGAGGCAGAAATCCTCAATGTAGATGCCTGATTCTTTTCAATCATTAAGGGAGAGCCTCTGCCTGTGGTTTACGACATGATCAGCGGAGGCTGACTCCATTCTCCAAGTTTATCCACCTCTGTTATTTCTGTTTGAGGATGCCATATTCCTGTGAGGTGCATCTAACGTGACCTAATTTTCCTTCAAACCAGAAATCCCCTAACTCTGGTGGACATGGCCTTCAGCTGTCACTCTCCCATCTCCCACGGTGTTGCCCTCAATCCCTCCCCTTCATCCCAGAACGATGATAGATTCCTCCTTGTCCACACTCCATCCTGCACTAGAATACACATTCACATAATCACTTTACGCCATTTCCACCATCTCCAGCAGGACAGCATCATCAAACACATCTTCACCTCCCGCCCACTGTCAGTATTTCGCAGGAACCGTTCCCTCTCTGCCATCTCCATCACCCAGAACACTTCCCTGCACCCCCCCCCCCCCGCCATGGCACCATCCTATGCAATTGCAGAAGCTGCAACACTTGCGCATTCACCTCTTCCCTCCTCACTGTCCAAGTCACCAAACATATCTTCCAGGTGAAGCAGCATTTCGTTGTAAACTTTCAATCTGGTCTCCTTTCATTGCTGATCAGAATGAGTCTCTCTATATTGGCGAGACCAAAAAGTGATTGCTTTGAGGAACACTCCCACTTTGTCCGTAGAAATAATCCTGTGCTTCTCATTGCTTCCCATCTCAATAACGTATCTTGCTCTCATGCTAACATTTTGGCCCTGGGCTGCTGCAACGTTCCAAGGAAGCACAACCCTAGCTCGAGTAACAACTCACTTTACACTTTTGTACGTTACATCCTGTAGGAGGTAATGTACAATTTCATAACTTCACAGTCTGACCCCATAACTGTTCTCCAGTTTCTGTATATTCACCGAGCCGTCCTCCCTTTGACCTTGTGTGGTTGTATCTGCTTTATCGTTCACTCAATAGAGCGAACCCTTTTTCCCTTTTCATGTTTTAATTGCTAGTCAACTTCACATGATCTTCTCGTTCACCACTACGAAAAGCATGTATATCTTTTGCCACACCCTCTTTTACCCGTCAACCCGTTCCCCACATCTGTCAAGGAATTAAAAGCTCATTTTCCGATCCTTTTCAGTTCTGAAGAAGTGTCATACTGGACTTGAAACGCTAACTCTGTTTCTCTGTCTCTGCAGATGATGCCAGACCTGTTGAGTTTCTCTAGAAATGAATAAGTTCAGAACAAATTTTCAATTAAACAAATAACTATGGATACTGGAAATGAAAATGCAAAAATTTCTAGAGAAAATGGGAGCTTTGTAGAAGGGTCACTGGCCCTGAAAGATTAACTCTTTCACTCCACGAGATGCTGCCAGACCTGCTGAGTTTCATCAGTAAGTTCTGTTTTTGAACAAGTTCCATAGACGTGTGTTAAAGCTGCTCAAACCTCTTGACTAACACGGAACACTGCGCACTGGGAAGTGACCGATAATGCAAGGTGCACAAATTCCTTGATCTGAAACTATGTAATGCAGGCATCACTGACACTGCAGAGCTCTTAATCATGGTCAGGGAGAGAAACAGAGGGAAACACATTCACATCAAACACAGAAGGTGGCATTGGGGGAATGGAAACGATTGAGATGCATATGTTAAGGGGTTTGAGTAAAGTAACAACTTGGAGGCGTGACACCAGGGAAAGCAGAATGAGAATAGGAAAATGGAAGTGTTACGACATCAGAAAGCAGGTTAAGACACTGAGTACAGGGATGATGGGTGAATAGATCTTGGTATGAACTGGGGGACTGTCAGTCGAATTGATTTGAGCATATTGCAGCTCAAAGTGGGCATTCATGTGGTGCGGTAGAATCACAGCAGCAGCAGAATTGTATTCAACTACAGTCTGTAACATTTCCCCCAGGATAATCCCTCAGCCTACCATTAACATCAAGTTGATCTATGGTTCAGTGATGAGTGCGGGTGAACATGATAGGTTCGGAACCATGTGTACCTGAACCTGATGACAATCCATTAAAGCTACTGCACTTGACTGGTTACATTCGAAACAATGGGACTAACATCTGATACAGAGGGCAAAATGATCCCAAGACTAACAGATCAGATCGAAGTTCTGCAGTGCTGCCATATCCAGACATAAATGTCGATGGATTATTAAACAACTCACTGAGGAGAGGACTCCATAAATATCGCCATACTAAATAACGGGACAGCCCGGTACATCAGTGTAAAATACACGGTTGTATTATCTGCACCTTCTTCTGCCAAAAGTGTTGAGTTGATGATCCACCTCACCCTCGCCATGCTGCCCGCAGAATCACAAATGCCAGTCTTTAATTGATCTGATTTGCTGTATCTGACATGAAGAAACAGCTGAACACAGTAGATAAGACAAAGGCAATGGGCCCTAACCGCATTCCTGCACTGGGACTGAAGACTTGTGCTGCACAACAAGCCGAGTCCCTGAAGAAGCTGTTTCATTACAGCTCCAACTCTGACATCACCCTGGCAATGTAGAAATTTACTCAGTTACGTCCAATCCCATAACAAGCGAACAGTCTGACCATTTACCACGCCCTGAGTCCCGTCGCGATCATCATATTGGTGGGAGTTCTTTTTGACTGAGCTGTCAAGCAGCACAGAAATAACCAGCTCAGTGTGGTGTCTAATAGGTCCCCATGTGGAGATGGTGCTGTTGTGGAGATGTCACTGGTTTACTAATCCAGACCAGGCTAATACTGTGACAGCTGGTGGACGTTATAATTAATAAAATAACGAAATGTAAAACCTGGAGTCATTAACAGTGAACTTGAAGCCAATGTCCTTTGTAAACACCAATTTCCTTCCTCATTGTACTTTCAGAAAATGAATCTCCTTTGCTTTCCTAGTCTGGCCTAAGCATGCCTCCAGACCCACAGACATGTGATAAACTCTTCAATGCTCTCGGAAATGGCCAAGCAAGACACTCTATTGTATCAAACTGTTCCGGGGTCTTAAAGGATAAAACTGTACAGATCACCCGACTCCAGTCTCAGTATTGGAATGGGAAATATTGCCGTGTTGACCCTGCAGAGATTTCCTTCCCAATGTCTGAGAGTTGGTGGCAGCAGTTACAGAGCTTTCCCACAGACTGCACAGAAACTTCGGGAAAGGAGTAGGTCAATCAACACACTGAGTATCCTTTATTCTAGTTCATGGTGAAAATCTCCTTAATTCAGTTTTCCCCACATAGTGTTCATATCCTTTAGTATGTTTAAACATCGGAACATATAAAATAGGAACTACTGTATTCTCTTTGCTCCATCAATTTTGATCCTCCATTCAATATAGAGGTAGTTATCCAGTAAAGGTGTGTTTATTAAACACAATTTCGCTGCAACACAATTAGTGAATTGTGTCCCTTCCTTTATAAAGCGAGCTCCCATTCACTGTTATGGGAGTGTAGGGGGTAGTGTAATTTTTAAACGGTTAGCTGCATTTTAGTCTTTTCTACCTTATAGTAAACACAAGCAGACACTCGAAACTGTTGCCGGACCTCCCCCATGTTTATATGAATGAAACAATTGTAACAGCTTTCCTCGATAGTTGAGAGACCGCCCTTAACCACAGTTGTACAACATCATCAATATAAGGAAAGAACGGGGAGCTCCAACACTGATTGGCCAAGTGAATAACAAAATAATCGTAGGCACCAGAACCCAAATAAGGAAAACAGTGGGGAATCCTAGCACTCGTTGGTCAAGACAGCAGTAGGAGATCCAGCCCACATATACATGTATATAAGGGGGCATAGCTTTAAATTAAGGGGGGGTAGATATAGGACTGATGTTAGGGGTAGGTTCTTCACTCAGCGAGTCGTAAGTTCATGGAATGCCCTGCCAGTAGCAGTGGTGGACTCTCCCTCTTTATGGGTATTTAAGCGGGCATTGGATAGGTATATGGAGGATAGTGGGTTAGTGTAGGTTAGGTGGGCTCTGATCGGCGCAACATCGAGGGCCGAAGGGCCTGTACTGCGCTGTATTCTTCTATGTTCTATGTTCTATAATGCATGGAGATTACTATGCTTGTGTGTATGTACCTTTGGGAACAACAGCCGACTTTGCAAAGTTGAATGAAAAAGTTTTGGACAGACTCCTCCGTGTCTTTGTTCCTGGGAAGGGAAATAAAAGTGCCAGAGATAGGGCCGCACAGCCACTTATCTCGCACAATTGGGGGCTCGTCCGGGATGAAATAATTATTGCCGGGGAGGGGGGGCAGTCTCTTCGGCTCACGGATCAAGCCTGATTACAACAAAGACGCATCTAGTATATATTTATACTTCTCACTGATCAGCTTGGTCCGTCGGCCGTTGGCCAAGAGAGGATGTGACCCGGCTCATTTAAAAATAATTTTGAATCCTGGAAAAGGAACACACGGACGAGTGCTGGGACGACCGGTTAGTGACTTTACACGGGGGTACACACATTTAAAAAGGCCAGACAACTCCGTGCACGGATCAAGGTAAGAGATTCTTTTGTTCTTCCTTGTTGGCCGCGTGGTTTTGACAGTCATCTGTGAAAACGCTTTGGGCGTTTAAGACCAGGACCGAAGATAGACCATGGGAAATCAGACTTCTAGATTTACTAAGGAAAAGTCAGGGAAGACTGCAAATGGGAAAGAAATCACCCGATAGTCCATTAGGTCGGAAGTTAAGTCTATGGACGGACAGTAGTAGAACGAAGGACTTAAAGAACGAGACCATGATAAAATATTGTTGTTTTATATGGACCAAAGAACCTATCCGCGCCCCCTCGGTAGTTTGGCCCGAGTATGGGTCTGATGAAGACTGGGTGTGTCAAATCCTAAATGTATATATTAACAGAAAACAACCGTTTGACCCAGAGGAGAGCAAATACGCCGCCGCCTGGTTGGCGGGCGACGGTGAGAGTCCCACGCGTCTCTATCCTCTGATTCCCCAAACAGACCCGAGGAAGCCCCAGAAGTCTTGGGACATCCTCACCGACGGTTTGCCACCGTCTGCCCCGCCCCCGTATATACCACCCGCGCACGACCAGGCGTCCAGCGCGGACCTCCCTCCTGTGACGGATAATTCTGAGTCCCAGCAGGCTACGACCAGTGAGGAAGGGACTGCTGCGGGGGGCATAGGAGGGGGCGCAGAACTCACCCCAGGCACTAGGAAATCAGTCCGACTCGAGATGCGGAAAGGTCAAGAAGAGGGATTGAGAGCTGGGAAGAGTGACAATATTGAACAGCTGAACCCCTTACGAGAGGTGCCGTTTGAGAACGAACGGACCGGGTTCGTAGTACAACCTTTAAATTCTGGGGATATCCGGCAACTCCGTAATGAACTACCCCGTCTACTGGACGACCCCGTCAGTGTTGGAATACAACTGGACCATTTTCTGGGGTCCAGTATATACACATGGGCTGAACTGCAGGCCATGATGAGAATACTATTTAATTACGATGAAATTGTTATGATCCGTAATAGTGCAATGGCCATTTGGGATAGGGAGCATCAGGACGGCCCTCAGCGTGGAGAGCAGAAGTACCCCTTAGAGGACCCCCGTGGGATCATAACGACGCGGGGGGACGGGCCAATATGACAGATCTCAGAAGCCTTATAGTCAGGGGGATCCAAACCTGCATGCCCAAACAGCGGAATTTAGCGAAAGCATTCGAAGTTGGACAGAAAAAGGATGAATCCCCGAGTGAGTTTTTAGACCGTTTGCGGGAGTCCATGCGAAAGTATTCAGGTTTAGACCCCGATGGGGAAATAGGCAAGGGCATGCTTAAGGTGCACTTTGTGACTAAGTCATGGCCTGACATTCAGAAGAAATTACAGAAAGTGGAGGATTTGGCTGAAAAGGATGTTGCAGAATTATTACGGGAAGCACAGAAGGTGTACGTTCAGAGGGATGTAATAAGGGAGAAACATAAGACAAAAATGATGGTGGCAGCCGTACGGGAAGCTTGTAAGTCCACCGGAATGGGGGAGGGAGATTATGGGGTGGAAAGAGGAACGTCGAAGAAAAGTTGGAGAGGGAGAGAAGCGAGATGGGGCAGAAGCGAGAGAGGAATTCAGAAGACCGGATGTTACCATTGCGGGAAACTGGGACACTCAAAAGGGATTGTACCGAGTTTAAAAGGGAAAGAGAAGGGATGTATGAAATGGAGCGTGAACAAATGGATTAGGGAAGTCAGGGGAGGATCGGAACACGGGCCTACCAAGAACCCCTGGTAAATTTACAGGTGGGCCCATTTAGACAAGATGTTACCTTCTTTGTTGACACAGGCGCCGGCAGGTCCTCAATTCCCCTCCATCCTAGGGGGGTTGTCTTCCATGCTAAAACATTAAACATTTCAGGAGTTAAGGGTTGGGTTTTTAGTGCGAAAATATTCGAACCACAACCCTTGCGGCTGGAGGAGGAGGAGCTCCAGGTGGAACTCCTTCACCTCCCCCATCTTCCCTATGGGTTGTTGGGACGGGATTTGATAGTCCGTTTCGGATTAGGAATAGAAGTGGGAGAAGAGGAAGAATTAGCCGTTACCATGTCATACCTTAGTGAGTCCCGATTGACAGAGATAGACCCTAGGGTTTGGGTCGCCAAAGGGAACCGGGGGGGACTCGCAATTCGACCTGTGGAGGTAAAATTTAAGCCCCAGAGCCCCGACGTCAGAGTGCGCCAATACCCCATCTCTTGGGAAGGGAGGCAGGGCCTGAAGACAGTTATGGAAGACCTAATAAAAGATGGATTGGTAGAGCCCTGTATGTCACGATACAATTCCCCGATCCTGCCGGTCCGGAAGTCGGACGGGAGCTACCGAATGGTCCAAGACCTAAGGGAAGTAAATAAAATTGTCCAAGTACGGCACCCTGTGGTACCGAACCCATACACTATTCTGGGGCGAATTCCCCCGGACCACGGCTGGTTTAGTGTTATCGACTTAAAGGATGCCTTCTGGGCGTGTCCCCTGGACAAGGACAGTAGGGATCTTTTTGCTTTTGAATGGGAGGATCCTGATACTGGCAGAAAACAACAGTACAGGTGGACCGTACTCCCCCAAGGATTCACTGAGTCCCCGACTCTGTTTGGGCAGATTCTGGAACAATTATTGGAGGGACTAACCTTGTCCCCGGCCCTTAAGCTTATACAATACGTGGACGATCTCCTTTTATCCGGACCCGCGGAGGAGGACGTCCTACTTGGGACTAATGCCCTGTTAAATTACCTAGCTGAGAAGGGGTTAAGAGTGAGCCAGAAGAAGCTCCCATATGTCGAGAAAGAGGTTAAGTACCTGGGACACTTGATAAGCCAGGGACAGAAACGAATAAGTCCGGAAAGAGTGCGGGCAATAATCGAACTAGGCCTCCCAACGACCAAGAGGGAGTTGCGGAAGTTCTTGGGACTCTTAGGCTATTGTCGGTTATGGATAGACGACTATGCCCCCCTTACTAAAGACTTGTACCTAAAACTCATTGAGGAGGCACCCAACAGAATAAAATGGGAGGAGGAGGAGAAAAAGTTAATTGAAATCCTAAAAGGAAAATTGATGGCCGCACCTGTTTTAAACTTGCCGGATTTTAGTAAGACATTTCGTCTCTTTGTGAACTCCAGATAGGGAACCGCTCTTGGAGTATTGACCCAGGATTGGGGGGGGGGGGGGGGGAAGGAAGCCCGTGGTTTTCCTGTCTAAAATTCTGGATCCAGTCTCCCGAGGGTGGCCGGAGTGTGTCCAAGCGGTGGCAGCCACGGCAAAGCTGGTAGAGGAAAGCAGGAAGTTGACTTTCGGGGCCCCCTTGACAGTCACTACTCCCCACCAGGTTAGAACTATCCTGAATCAGAAGGCCGGGAGGTGGCTGATTGACTCGAGGATTCGGAAATATGAAGCCATATTGTTAGACCGAGAAGACCTCGGAATAGAAGTCGGGGGCTGCCAGAACCCGGCGGACTTTCTTTGGAAAGGGGAAGGGGAGGAGGAACTGGAACACTGCTGTTCAGACATAATAGAGTACCAGAGTAAAGTGAGGGAAGATCTGAGGGATACCCCCTTACATGCAGGAAGGCGGTGGTACATTGACGGGTCCTCTCGAGTGATAGATGGGAAGAGACACAACGGTGATGCAGTCATTAGTGAGACTGGTTGGGAATTAGTGGAAAGTGGACGGCTACCGAATGCCTGGTCCGCACAAACGTGCGAATTGTACGCCTTGCACCGGGCTCTGAGGAATTTAAAGGGAATAGCCGGGACAATCTACACTGACTCTAAGTATGCCTTTGGGGTAGTACACACCTTTGGGAAGATCTGGAAAGAAAGGGGAATGATAAATAGTAGAGGAAAGGAGTTGGTCCACGAGGATCTAGTAGCCATGATCTTGGAGGATTTGTTAGTGCCACAAGAGATTGCTGTAGTACATGTGAAAGGACACCAGAAAGACGATAAAATAGAGACCCTGGGGAATCAATTGGCAGATGAACAGGCAAAATTGGCTGGGATGGGGAATGAAGTAATAAACTGCCTGGTAAGGATTCCACAGATATCCGAAATTACCGAAGTGCCCACGTTTACTGACAAAGAAGAAACTCTTCTCGCGTCTCTGGGGGGTACAAAGGATAGGGAAGGCAAGTGGACCTTACCCGATGGCCGCCAGCTACTAAATCGACCGTTGACGCGGGACATTATTGCTCGTTTACACCAAGGGGGTCACTGGGGCGCCCAGGCACTGTGTGATGCCTTCCTGCGCCGATATGCTCACCCTGGTCTGTACACGGTAGCCAAGCAGGTCACAGGAGATTGCATAACGTGTCGAAAGATTAACAAAAGGGGGCTGCGGCAGCATGCAAGACAAGGGGGTAGGAGTCCGGCCTATAGGCCGTTTGAGTATGTTCAGGTAGATTACACTGAGCTCCCCCCCATAGGTCGTCTGAAGTATCTATTAGTAGTGGTAGATCACCTGACAGGATGGGTGGAAGCTTTCCCCACGACCACGGCAACGGCAACTCAGGTTAGCAAGATTCTGCTCGAGCAAATCATCCCACGATTTGGGCTACCCCGCGCTATTGACTGACCAGGGGAGCCACTTCACCTCGACCGTCCTCCAGAATGTAGTGCAAGCAATGGGGATTGACTGGGATTTGCACACCCCCTGGCATCCCCCCTCCTCGGGCAAGGTCGAAAGAATGGACCAGACCATCAAAAAGCAGCTAACCAAGCTCACTTGTGAAATCGGCCTGCCTTGGACCAAATGCCTACCCCTTGCCCTGTTGCAAATTCGCACCCAGCCAAGGCGGGGTTTGGGCGTCTCCCCTTTCGAAATGCTGTTTGGCCTCCCGTTCCATGGGCCGAAGGGGGAACCTCCTGTATTTGAGTCTCGGGATATGTTTGTGCAAAAATATGTGGTGGCTCTGGGGTCTGCGCTATCTCGTTTACGCCAACAGGGACTTTTGGCACAGACGCCGCCCCTCGAGTTTGCGGTGCACACCGTCAAGCCGGGTCAGTGGGTCCTGATTAAAAGCTGAAAGCAACGTACTCTCGAACCAACTTGGGACGGTCCCTTCCTGGTACTTTTGACGACCGAAACGGCTGACCGTACGGCCGACAAGGGCTGGCCACATTACACTCGAGTCAAGGGACCAGTGCCACAACCGACGGAGGACGAACGAACCTCTCTGACAAAGGCATCTAAGGAACAGAGACCCTGAGAACGAACTAATCGGACTTTGGCGAGTCTAAAGGAACTGTGCCCTCGGGCTACGGGTGTCGTGGAAAAAAAAATGCGGTCAATCGTATTGTTAACTTGCTATGCCATTATCCTTGGGCTGGGTCATAGTGTGCGTGTTACCCAATTTGGCCTCTGGAAAAAACAAGCAGAGGACCGTCAGTGGTTCACCATCTCCGTGCTTGCCAACCAATCAACACAGACACTTAGCTTAGACCTATGTGAGTTGGTGCCCTGTTGGACTAAAAGTGAACGGAATCAAACTAAGCGGAACCTAGAGAGAGAAAGGGGATTCCAGGGTCAGACGTTAGTATTACAATTGCATGGTAGGGAAGGCCTAAATAGGCCTCCAGCCCCCGGGGTCCAGGCTATGGTGTCAGTTGTCCGTGATCCCATCACCCCTGGAGGAGATTGTGGGCAGAATCAGTGCAATCCGCTTTATCTGACCATAAAGAACTTGGAAAAGAACGAGGCGAGCCTTCATCGAACAATACTGGGTATTAGAGTTGGGGGCCAGGCAGGATGGGGGGGGGGGGGGGGGGGATGCAGCTGTGCTGCACGTATATCACGGTCATTGAAGCTGAGTCTGGGGGCTCATCCACCACTGATAAGCAGGAAAAGATTAGAATAATTGAGACGACGGATTTGGAAAAGACCTTTGAAATAGAAACGGGATACGGGGAGGCGAATGCCTGGATGGAATGGGTCAAATATACTGTGAGGAGCATGAAAAAGAGTGATTGCTACGCATGCACGAGTGCCCGCCCTAACCCTCAGGTGGTCCCATTCCCGCTGGGATGGGAGAAACACCCACGAGCCATGGACTGCATGATAAGGCTGTACCAGGACCGAGAGGCCTGGAACGACCCCACTTGTCGACCCTTGAGTTTGAAGTTTCCCCCCGTCAGGTCTGAGGGGGCGCCCCGCCCGCCATCATTCTCAGGGGTAACGGGTACGCACCAGGCCTGCGTCTCTCGGACGGGACTACAGTGGGACGATGATGTGGGGACATTTGACAAGTGCAGCGGATCAATTCGGCTGGTCAATGAAACTACCGGGGGCGGGAATTACTCCCACACTCATGTGCCTAGGGCAGACCTCTGGTGGTACTGTGGTGGGAGGGTCCTGCGACCGACCCTGCCCCAAAAATGGACGGGCACTCGTGCGATCGTTCAATTGGCCATCCCATTCACCCTGGTATTCGAAAAACAAGAGCAACCCCGTTCTCGTGGAAGAACTGAGAGAGCTTTGGAGACCTCTTTCGATGATAACATATATTTAGATGCCATTGGGGTCCCCAGGGGTGTTCCTGACGAATACAAGGCTAGGAACCAGATAGCGACGGGTTTTGAGTCGTCACTGTTCTGGTGGGTGACCATCAATAAGAATGTGGATTGGATTAATTATATTTACTACAATCAGCAGAGGTTCATTAATTATACCCGGGATGCAGTGAAAGGAATAGCAGAACAACTGGACGCTACCAGTAGGATGGCGTGGGAGAATAGGTTGGCCGTAAGAAAAGACACGGGGTATTTGTAGGGGGTAGTGTAATTTTTAAACGGTTAGCTGCCTTTTAGTCTTTTCTACCTCATAGTAAACACAAGAAGACACTCGAAACTGTTGCCGGACCTCCCCCATGTTTATATGAATGAAACAGTTGTAACAGCTTTCCTCGATAGTTGAGAGACCGCCCTTAACCACAGTTGTACAACATCATCCATATCAGGGAAGAACGGGAAGCTCAAACACTGATTGGCCAAGTGAATAACAAAATAATCGCAGGCACCAGAACCCAAATAAGGAAAACAGTGGGGAATCCGAGCACTCGTTGGTCAAGGCAGCAGTAGTAGACCCAGCCCACATATACATGTATATAATGCGTGGAGATTACTATGCTTGTGTGTGTGTACCTTTGGGAACAGCACCCGACTTTGCAAAGTTGAATGAAAAAGTTTTGGACAGACTCCTCCGTGTCTTTGTTCCTGGGAAGGGAAATAAAAAGTGCCGTGGATGGGGCTGGACAGCCACTTATCTCGCACAAGGGGGACAGTGAGAGGGGGACAGAGAGAAAGGGGGACAGAGAGAGGGGGAAGAGAGAAGCGGTTGGGAGGGTGAGGGGGCAGAGAGAGAGCGACAAAGAGAAGGGGACAGAGAGTGAAGGTCAGAGAGAGGGCGACAGAGAGAGGGCACAGAGAGAGGGGTATAAAGAGAGGGGGACTGAGAGAGGGGGACTGAGAAAGGGCACAGAGAGAAGGGGACACAGAAAGGGTGACAGAGAGAGAGGGAGTCAGAGAGAGGGCAATAGAGAGAGGAGGACAAAGAGAGGGGGGCAGAGAGAGCGGCACAGAGAGTGGAGGAGATAGAGGGGTCAGAGGGAGGGGGACAGAGAGAGGGGCAGAGACAGTGGGGGAGATAGAGGGGGGCATGGAGAGGGAACGGAAAGAGGGGAGGTAGAGGCGGTCAGAGAGAGGGGGACAGAGAGCGGGGCACAGAGAGTGCGGGAGATAGAGGGGGACAGAGAGAGGAGGGCTGAGAGAGGGGGACAGAGAGAGGGGTCAGTGAGAGGCGGTTGGGAGGGATAGAGGGCAGAGAGAGAGCGACAAACAGAAGTGGACGGAGAGTGGAGGTCAGAGAGAGGGCGATAGAGAGAGGGGGACAGAGAGTGGGGGAGATAGACGGGTTCAGAGAGCGTTGGACAGAGAGAGAGTGTGGGACAGAGAGAGGGGGAAGAGAGAGGCGGTTGGGAGGAAGAGGGGGCAGAGAGAGCGACAAAGACAAGGGGACAGAGAGTGGAGGTCAGAGAGAGGGCGACAGAGAGAGGGGGACAGAGAGTGGGGGAGATATATGGAGTCAGAGAGAGAGGGACAGAGAGAGAGCGGAACAGAGAGAGGGGGCAGAGAAAGAGCGACAGAGAGAGTGGGACAGAGAGAGAGGGACAGAGAGAGAGGGACAGAGAGAAGGGATAAAGAGTGCGGTTGGGACGGAGTGGGGGCAGAGAGAGAGCGACAAAGAGAAGTGTACGGAGAGTGGAGGTCAGAGAGAATGCGATAGACAGAGGGGGACAGAGATTGGGGGAGATAGACGGGTTCAGAGAGGGGGACAGAGAGAGAGGGGAACAGAGAGAGGGGGCAGAGAAAGAGCGACAGAGAAAGTGGGACAGAAGGAGAGGGAGTCGGAGAGAGGGCAGACAGAGAGAGAGGGGGGCAAAGAAAGGGGTGCAGAGAGAGGGGCACATAGAGTGAGGTAGATAGAGGGGTTCCGAGAGAGGGAGGCAGAGAAAGGGGGAGATGGAGGGGGTAAGAGGGAGGGGGACAGAGAGAGGGGCAAAGAGAGTGGTGGATATAGGGGGATCAGAGAGAGGGGACAGAAAGAATGGGGTATAGAGGGGGTCAGAGAGAGGGGGACAGAAAGAATGGGGTATAGAGGGGGTCAGAGAGAGGGGGACAGAGAAAGAGCGACAGGGAGAGTGGGACAGAGAGAGAGGGACAGAGAGAGGTGGTCAGAGAGAGGGCAACAGAGAGAGTGGGACAGAATGAGAGGGTGTCGGAGAGAGGGCAGACAGAAAGAGAGGTGGGCAAAGAAAGGGGTGCAGAGAGAGGGGCACATAGAGTGAGGTAGATAGAGGGGGTCGGAGAGAGGGAGGCAGAGAAAAGGGGAGATGGAGGGGGTCAGAGGGAGGAGGACAGAGAGAGGGGCAAAGAGATTGGGGGATATAGAGGGGGTCTGAGAGAGCGGTCAGAAAGAATGGGATACAGAGGGGGTCAGAGAGAGGGGGCAGAGAAAGAGCGACGGAGAGAATGGGACAGAAAGAGGGGTCAGAGAGAGTAGGACAGAAAAATTGGGAGACAGATACAGAGGCACAGAGAGTGGGGGTGACACAGGGGGTCAGAGAGAGGAGGACAGAATGAGGGGGAGGTAAAGGGGGTCAGAGGAAGTGGGACAGAGAGAGGCGCACAGAGATTGGGGACAGAGAGAGGGGGCAGGGAGAGGGGACAGAGAGAGGGGAACAGAGAGAGGGTGTCAGAGAGAGCGGCGGGTGGGTGAGAGACGGGGTCAGAGTGGGGCGGGTGGGAGAGTGAGGGGGACAGAGAGAGGGGGCACAGAGAGAGCGGGGCAGAGAGAGAGGGGGACAGAGAGAGAGGGGGACAAAGAGGGGAATAGAGAGGTGGGTGGGAGAGAGACGGGGACAGAGTGAGGGCGACAGAGAGAGGGGCAGAGAGAAGGGGAGAGAGAGAGATGTGTGGGAGATAGAGGGCGTCAGGGAGACGGCAACAGAGAGAATGAGACAGAGAGTGGGGGAGATAGAGGGGGTCAGAGAGAGGTGGACAGAGAGAGACGCAGAGACAGTGTGGGATATTTGAGGGGGCCAGAGAGAGAGGACAGAAAGAGGGGAGGTTGAGCCGGTCAGAGAGTGGGGGACAGAGAGATGGGCACAGAGAGTGGGGCAGATAGAGGGGGACAGAGAGAGGAGGGCTGAGAGAGAGGGGGACAGAGAGGGGGGACAGAGAGAGGGGGACAGAAAGAGAGAGGGACAGAGAGAGGGGAAAGAGAGAGTCTGTTGGGAGGGAGAGGGGGCAGAGAGAGTGCGACAAAGAGAAGGGGACAGAGCGTGGAGGTCAGAGAGAGGGCGACAGAGAGAGGGGGAAACAGCGAGAGTGGGCAGAGAAAGAGCGACAGAGAGAGTGGGACAGAGAGAGAGGGACAGAGAGAGAGGGACAGAGAGAAGGGAAAAAGAGTGCGGTTGGGACGGAGTGGGGGCAGAGAGAGAGCGACAAAGAGAAGTGGACGGAGAGTGGAGGTCAGAGAGAGTGCGATAGACAGAGGGGGACAGAGATTGGGGGAGATAGACGGGTTCAGAGAGGGGGACAGAGAGAGAGGGGAACAGAGAGAGGGGGCAGAGAAAGAGCGACAGAGAAAGTGGGACAGAAGGAGAGGGAGTCGGAGAGAGGGCAGACAGAGAGAGAGGGGGGCAAAGAAAGGGGTGCAGAGAGAGGGGCACATAGAGTGAGGTAGATAGAGGGGTTCCGAGAGAGGGAGGCAGAGAAAGGGGGAGATGGAGGGGGTAAGAGGGAGGGGGACAGAGAGAGGGGCAAAGAGAGTGGTGGATATAGGGGGATCAGAGAGAGGGGACAGAAAGAATGGGGTATAGAGGGGGTCAGAGAGAGGGGGACAGAAAGAATGGGGTATAGAGGGGGTCAGAGAGAGGGGGACAGAGAAAGAGCGACAGGGAGAGTGGGACAGAGAGAGAGGGTCAGAGAGAGGGGGACAGTGAGAGAGGGGGACAGAGAGAAGGGGAGATAGACGGGTTCAGAGAGATTTGGACAGAGTGAGAGGGGAACAGAGAGAGGGGGCAGAGAAAGAGCGACAGAGAGACTGGGACAGAGAGAGCGGGACAGAGAGAGGGGGAAGAGAGAGGCGGTTGGGAGGGAGAGGGGGCAGAGAGAGCGACAAAGACAAGGGGACAGAGAGTGGAGGTCTGAGAGAGGGCGACAGAGAGAGGGAGACAGAGAGTGGGGGAGATAGATGGAGTCAGAGAGAGAGGGACAGAGAGAGAGCGGAACAGAGAGTGGGGGCAGAGAAAGATCGACAGCGAGAGTGGGACAGAGAGAGAGGGACAGAGAGAAGGGGAAAAGAGTGCGGTTGGGAGGGAGTGGGGGCAGAGAGAGAGCGACAAAGAGAAGTGGACGGAGAGTGGAGGTCAGAGAGAGAGGGCGATAGACAGAGGGGGACAGAGAGTGGGGGAGATAGACGGGTTCAGAGAGAGGGGGACAAAGAGAGAGGGGAACAGAGAGAAGGGGCAGAGATAGATCGACAGAGAAAGTGGGACAGAAGGAGAGGGAGTCGGAGAGAGGTCAGACAGAGAGAGAGGGGGGCAAAGAAAGGGGTGCACAGAGAGGAGCACATAGAGTGAGGTAGATAGAGGGGTTCCGAGAGAGGGAGGCAGAGAAAGGGGGAGATGGAGGGGGCAAGAGGGAGGGGGACAGAGAGAGGGACAAAGAGAGTGGGGGATATAGAGAGGATCAGAGAGAGGGGGACAGAAAGAATGGGATATAGAGGGGGTCAGAGAGAGGGGGCAGAGGAAGAGCGACAGAGAGAGTGGGACAGAGAGAGAGGGTCAGAGAGAGGGGGACAGAGAGAGAGGGGGACAGAGAGAGAGGGTCAGAGAGAGGGGGACAGAGAGAGGAGGACAGTGAGAGAGGGGGACAGAGAGAAGGGGAAAAGAGTGGGGTTGGGAGGGAGGGGGGGCAGATAGAGAGCGACAAAGAGAAGGGGACGGAGAGTGGAGGTCAGAGGCATGGCGATAGAGAGAGGGGGACAGAGAGTGTGGGAGATAGAGGGGTTCAGAGAGAGGGAGACAGAGAGAGAGGGGAACAAAGAGAGGGGGCAGAGAAAGAGCGACAGTGAGAGTGGGACAGAGAGAGAGGGACAGAGAGAGGTGGTCAGAGAGAGAGCAACAGAGAGAGTGGGACAGAATGAGAGGGAGTCGGAGAGAGGGCAGACAGAAAGAGAGGGGGGCAAAGTAAGGGGTGCAGAGAGAGGGGGCACAGAGAGAGCGGGACAGAGAGAGAGGGGGACAGAGAGAGAGCGGGACAAAGAGGGGAATAGAGAGGTGGGTGGGAGAGAGACGGGGACAGAGTGAGGGCGACAGAGAGAGGGGCAGAGAGAAGGGGAGAGAGAGAGATGTGTGGGAGATAGAGGGGGTCAGGGAGACGGCAACAGAGAGAATGAGACAGAGAGTGGGGGAGATAGAGGGGGTCAGAGAGAGGTGGACAAAGAGAGAGGGGGCAGAGAGAGGGCACAGAGAGAGGGGTACAGAGAGAGGGGGACTGAGAGAGGGGGACTGAGAGAGGGCACAGAGAGAAGGGGACACAGAAAGGGGGACAGAGAGAGGGAGTCAGAGAGAGGAGGACAAAGAGAGGGGGGCAGAGAGAGGGGCACAGACAGTGGAGGAGATAGAGGGGCTCAGAGGGAGGGGGACAGAGAGAGATGCAGAGACAGTGTGGGATATTTGAGGGGGCCAGAGAGAGAGGACAGAAAGAGGGGAGGTTGAGCCGGTCAGAGAGTGGGGGACAGAGAGATACGCACAGAGAGTGGGGCAGATAGAGGGGGACAGAGAGAGGAGGGCTGAGAGAGAGGGGGACAGAGAGGGGGGACAGAGAGAGGGGGACAGAAAGAGAGAGGGACAGAGAGAGGGGAAAGAGAGAGTCTGTTGGGAGGGAGAGCGGGCAGAGACAGTGCGACAAAGAGAAGGGGACAGAGCGTGGAGGTCAGAGAGAGGGCGACAGAGAGAGGGGGAAACAGAGAGAGTGGGCAGAGAAAGAGCGACAGAGAGAGTGGGACAGAGAGAGAGGGACAGAGAGAGAGGGACAGAGAGAAGGGAAAAAGAGTGCGGTTGGGACGGAGTGGGGGCAGAGAGAGAGCGACAAAGAGAAGTGGACGGAGAGTGGAGGTCAGAGAGAGTGCGATAGACAGAGGGGGACAGAGATTGGGGGAGATAGACGGGTTCAGAGAGGGGGACAGAGAGAGAGGGGAACAGAGAGAGGGGGCAGAGAAAGAGCGACAGAGAAAGTGGGACAGAAGGAGAGGGAGTCGGAGAGAGGGCAGACAGAGAGAAAGGGGGGCAAAGAAAGGGGTGCAGAGAGAGGGGCACATAGAGTGAGGTAGATAGAGGGGTTCCGAGAGAGGGAGGCAGAGAAAGGGGGAGATGGAGGGGGTAAGAGGGAGGGGGACAGAGAGAGGGGCAAAGAGAGTGGTGGATATAGGGGGATCAGAGAGAGGGGACAGAAAGAATGGGGTATAGAGGGGGTCAGAGAGAGGGGGACAGAAAGAATGGGGTATAGAGGGGGTCAGAGAGAGGGGGACAGAGAAAGAGCGACAGGGAGAGTGGGACAGAGAGAGAGGGTCAGAGAGAGGGGGACAGTGAGAGAGGGGGACAGAGAGAAGGGGAGATAGACGGGTTCAGAGAGATTTGGACAGAGTGAGAGGGGAACAGAGAGAGGGGGCAGAGAAAGAGCGACAGAGAGACTGGGACAGAGAGAGGGGGACAGAGAGAGGGGGAAGAGAGAGGCGGTTGGGAGGGAGAGGGGGTAGAGAGAGTGACAAAGACAAGGGGACAGAGAGTGGAGGTCTGAGAGAGGGCGACAGAGAGAGGGAGACAGAGAGTGGGGGAGATAGATGGAGTCAGAGAGAGAGGGACAGAGAGAGAGCGGAACAGAGAGTGGGGGCAGAGAAAGATCGACAGCGAGAGTGGGACAGAGAGAGAGGGACAGAGAGAAGGGGAAAAGAGTGCGGTTGGGAGGGAGTGGGGGCAGAGAGAGAGCGACAAAGAGAAGTGGACGGAGAGTGGAGGTCAGAGAGAGAGGGCGATAGACAGAGTGGGACAGAGAGTGGGGGAGATAGACGGGTTCAGAGAGAGGGGGACAAAGAGAGAGGGGAACAGAGAGAAGGGGCAGAGATAGATCGACAGAGAAAGTGGGACAGAAGGAGAGGGAGTCGGAGAGAGGTCAGACAGAGAGAGAGGGGGGCAAAGAAAGGGGTGCACAGAGAGGAGCACATAGAGTGAGGTAGATAGAGGGGTTCCGAGAGAGGGAGGCAGAGAAAGGGGGAGATGGAGGGGGCAAGAGGGAGGGGGACAGAGAGAGGGACAAAGAGAGTGGGGGATATAGAGAGGATCAGAGAGAGGGGGACAGAAAGAATGGGATATAGAGGGGGTCAGAGAGAGGGGGCAGAGGAAGAGCGACAGAGAGAGTGGGACAGAGAGAGAGGGTCAGAGAGAGGGGGACAGAGAGAGAGGGGGACAGAGAGAGAGGGTCAGAGAGAGGGGGACAGAGAGAGGAGGACAGTGAGAGAGGGGGACAGAGAGAAGGGGAAAAGAGTGGGGTTGGGAGGGAGGGGGGGCAGATAGAGAGCGACAAAGAGAAGGGGACGGAGAGTGGAGGTCAGAGGCATGGCGATAGAGAGAGGGGGACAGAGAGTGTGGGAGATAGAGGGGTTCAGAGAGAGGGAGACAGAGAGAGAGGGGAACAAAGAGAGGGGGCAGAGAAAGAGCGACAGTGAGAGTGGGACAGAGAGAGAGGGACAGAGAGAGGTGGTCAGAGAGAGGGCAACAGAGAGAGTGGGACAGAATGAGAGGGAGTCGGAGAGAGGGCAGACAGAAAGAGAGGGGGGCAAAGAAAGGGGTGCAGAGAGAGGGGCACATAGAGTGAGGTAGATAGAGGGGGTCGGAGAGAGGGATGCAGAGAAAAGGGGAGATGGAGGGGGTCAGAGGGTGGAGGACAGAGAGAGGGGCAAAGAGATTGGGGGATATAGAGGATGTCTGAGAGAGCGGTCAGAAAGAATGGGATACAGAGGGGGTCAGAGAGAGGGGGCAGAGAAAGAGCGACGGAGAGAATGGGACAGAAAGAGGGGTCAGAGAGAGTAGGACAGAAAAATTGGGAGACAGATACAGAGGCACAGAGAGTGGGGGTGACACAGGGGGTCAGAGAGAGGAGGACAGAATGAGGGGGAGGTAAAGGGGGTCAGAGGAAGTGGGACAGAGAGAGGCGCACAGAGATTGGGGACAGAGAGAGTGGGCAGAGAAAGAGCGACAGAGAGAGAAGAACAGAGAGAGGGGGACAGAGAGATAGGGAGAGAGTGAGAGGGTCAGTGAGAGAGGGGGACAGAGAGAGGGGGAAGAGAGATGCGGTTGGGAGGGAGAGGGGGCAGAGAGAGAGCGACAGAGAGAAGGGGACAGAGAGTGGAGGTCACAGAGATGGCGACAGTGAGAGGGGGACAGAGAGTGCGGGAGACAGAGGGATTCAGAGAGAGGGGTACAGAGAGAGGGGGGTCAGAGAGGGCGCAGAGCGAGGACGACAGAGAGGGGTCAGAGAACGGGGGAGAGACAGAGGGGACAGAGAGAGGGGACAGAGAGAGGGGGCAGAGAGAGAGGGGAACAGAGAGAGACGGGCGGGAAAGAGAGTGGGACAGAGAGATGGGGAACTGAGAGAGAGGGGACAAAGAGGGGGGATAGAGAGTGACGGGTGGTAGAGACAGGGGGAAACAGAGAGGGAAACAGAGAGTGGGAGAGACAGAGGGCGTCAGAGAGAGAGGGACAGAAAGAATGGGAGGAAGAGGGGGACAGAGAAAGGCGGACTGAGAGAGCAGCGAGTGGGAGAGAGAAGGGGTCAGTGAGAGGGTATCAGAGAGAAGGGACAGAGATAGAGGGACAGAGAGTAGAGGTCAGAGAGAGGGTGACAGAGAGAGGGGGACAGAGAGTGGGGGAAATAGAGGGGCTCAAAAAGGGGAAAAGAGAGAGAGGGGGACAGATAGAGGGGGATAGAGAGAGAGGGACAGAGAGAGAGGGGGCAGAGAGAGACGGACAGAGAGAGGGGGACAGAGAGAGGGGGTCAGAGAGAGGGCGACGGAGAGAGTGGGACAGAGAGTGGGGGAGATAGAGGCAGTCAGAGAGAGAGGGACGGAGAGAGAGGGGTGGGCAGAGAGAGAGGGGGGACAGAGAGAGGGCAACAGAGAGAGGAGGACAGAGAGAGAGGGGGACAGAGAGAGAGGGGTTCTTCAGAGAGATGGCGACAGAGAAAGGGGGACAAAGAGAGGGGGTAGAGAGCGGGGAAGAGAGAGTGGCGGGTGGGAGAGAGAGGGGGTCAGAGAGAGGGTGACAGAGAGAAGGGGACAGAGAGTGGAGGTCAGAGAGAGGGTGACAGAAAGAGGGGGACAGAGAGTGGGTGAGATAGCGGGGGTCAGAGAGAGGGGGATAGAAAGAGAGGGGGAGAGAGACGGGGGCCAGAGAGGTGGGGGGGACAGAGAGACGGTGATAGTGAGGGGGGAGAGAGAGGGCGACAGAGAGAGGGAGACAGAGAGAGATGGACAGAGGGAGGGGGGGACAGAGAGAGAGGGATCAGAGAGAGGTGGACAGAGAGAGCTGGACAGCGAGAGTGGGGACAGAGAGAGACGGGACAGAGAGAGATGGGCAGAGGGAAGGGGGCCGAGAGCGGGGTAGAGAGGAACGGGTGGGAGAAAGAGGGGTTCAGAGAATGGGGGAAATAGAAGGGATCAGAGAGAGTGGGGGCCAGAGAGAGAGGGGGCTGAGTGAGGGGGTCAGAGAGAGGGAGGTCAGAGAGAGGGGGACAGAGGGAGAGGGGGACAGAGAGAGAGGGGGGCACAGAGAGAGGCGTACAGAGAGAGAGGGGGACAGAGAGAAGGGGACAGAGAGAGAGGGGACAGAGAGAGGGCGTTATAGAGAGAGGGACAGAGAGAGGGGGAGATAGAGGGAGTCAGAGAGAGGGGGACAGAGTGAGAGGGGGACAGTGAGAGAGGCGGGAAGAGAGGGGGGGCACAGAGAGGGTGACAGAGAGAGTGGGACAGAGAGTGGGGGAGTGGAGAGGATCAGAGAGAGAGGGGGACAGAGAGAGAGGAGAACAGAGTGCGAGGGGACAGAGAGAGGGCGACAGAGAGAGGGGCAGAGAGAGAGTCAGGAAGATAGAAGGGGTCATAGAGAGAGTGGGACAGAAAGAGTGGGAGATAGAGGGAGACAGAGAGGGGAACAGAGAGTAGGGGGATGGAGAGAGTCGGGGAGAGAGAAAGAGTGGGGACAGAGAGAGGGGGAAAAAGAGGATGTCAGAGAGATGGGGCAGAGAGAGAGCGACAGAAAGAGGGGCAGAGAGCGGGACAGAGGGAGTGGGACAGAGAGAGAGGGTCAGAATGAGGGAGCAGAGAGAGGGGGGAACAGAGGGAGGAGGCAGAGAGAGAGGCGGGTGGGAGATAGAGGGGCTCAGAGGGAGGGGGACAGAGAGAAAGGCGGGTGGGAGAGAGAGCGAGTCAGAGAGAGGGGGAACAGAGAGAGCGGGACAGACAGAGGGAGGCAGAGAGGGGAGGATAAAGAGGAGGGAATAGAGAGAGGCGGGTGGGAGAAATAGGGGGACAGAGTGAGGGGGACAGAGAGAGGGCGACAGACAGAGGAGGGCATAGAGCTGGGGAGAGAGAGGGAGAGACGGGTGGGAGACAGAGGGGGACAGAGTGAGGGGAACAGAGAGAGGGCGACAGAGAGAGGGGACAGAGAGTAGGTTAGATAGAGGGGGTCAGATAGAGGGGAACAGGGGGGAGAGATAGAGGTGGCAGAGAGAGGGCGACAGAGAGACGGAGACAGAGAGAGGTGGACAGAGAGAGAGGGATAGAGAGTGGGAGAGACAGAGGGGTTCAGAGAGAAGGGGGCAGAAAGAATGGGAGGAAGAGGAGGTCAGACAAAGGGGGACAGAGAGAGGGGGTCAGAGAGAGCGGCGGATGGGAGAGAGAAGGGGTCAGTGAGAGGGTGACAGAGAGAAGGGGACAGAGAGAGGTGGACAGAGAGTAGAGGTCAGAGAGAGGCTGACGGAGAGAGGGGGATAGAGAGTGGGGGAGATTGAGGGGCTCAGAAAAGGGAAAAGAGAGAGAGGGGGACAGATAGAGCGGGACAGAGAGAGAGGGACAGAGAGAGAGGGGCAGAGAAAGGGGGGCAGAGTGAGGGGGGACAGAGAGAGAGGGGGACAGAGAGAGAGGGGGACAGAGAGAGGGCGAAAGAGAGAGGGGGACAGAGAGAGAGGGGGACAGAGAGAGGGCGAAAGAGAGAGGGGGACAGAAAGAGAGGGGGACAGAGAGGGAGGGGTTCAGAGAGATGGCGACAGAGAAAGGGGGACAAAGAGAGTGGGTTGAGAGCGGGGAAGAGAGAGTGGCGGTTGGGAGAGAGAGGGGGTCAGAGAGAGTGTGACAGAGAGAAGGGGACAGAGAGTGGAGGTCAGAGAGAGGGCGACAGAAAGAGGGGGACAGAGAGTGGGTGAGATAGAGTGGTTCAGGGAGAGGGGGATAGAAAGAGAGGGGGAGAGAGAGGGGGCCAGACAGAGGGGACAGAGAGAGATGGACAGGGGGATTGGGGACAGAGAGAGAGGGGACAGAGAGAGGTGGAAAGAGAGAGTTGGACAGCGAGAGTGGGGACAGAGAGAGACGGGACAGAGAGCGAGGGGCAGGGAGAAGGGGGCCGAGAGCGGTGTAGAGAGGGACGGGTGGGAAAGAGAGGGGTTCAGAGAGTGGGGCAGATAGAAGGGATCAGAGAGAGGGGGCAAGAGAGAGAGGGGACAGAGAGAGAGGGGGAAGAGAGAGGGTGACAGAGAGAGGGGACAGAGAGAGGGGGCAAGAGAGAGAGGGGACAGAGAGAGAGGGGGAAGAGAGAGGGTGACAGAGAAAGGGGACAGAGAGAGGGGGCAGAGTGAGCGGGTCAGAGAGAGGGAGGTCAGAGAGAGGGGGACAGAGTGAGAGGGGGACAGAGAGGGGGGGACAGAGAGAGGGGTACAGAGAGAGGGGACAGAGAGAGGGGGCAGAGTGAGCGGGTCAGAGAGAGGGAGGTCAGAGAGAGGGGGACAGAGTGAGAGGGGGACAGAGAGAGGGGGGGAAGAGAGAGGTTGACAGAGAGAGAGGGGACAGAGAGAGGGGGCAGAGTGAGCGGGTCAGAGAGAGGGAGGTCAGAGAGAGGGGGACAGAGTGAGAGGGGGACAGAGAGAGGGGGGGACAGAGAGAGGGGTACAGAGAGAGAGAGAGGGGACAGAGAGAGGGCGACATAGGGAGAGGGACAGAGAGAGGGGGAGATAGAGGGTGTCAGAGAGAGGGAGACAGAGTGAGAGCGGAACAGAGAGAGGGGGGACAGGGAGAGAGAGGGGACAGAGAGAGGGGGGACAGAGAGAGGGGGAAAGAGAGAGGGGGGACAGAGAGAGGGGTAAGTAGAGGGGGGCAGAGAGTGCGGTGTCAGAGAGAGGGGGACAGAGAGAGGGGTACAGAGAGAGGGGACAGAGAGAGGGGGCTGAGTGAGGGGGTCAGAGAGAGCGGGGACAGGGAGAGGGGGACAGAAAGAGGGGGACAGAGACAGGGGAACAGGGAGGGAGGGTCAGAGAGAGGCAACTGAGGGGGACAAAAAAGAGGGGGGATAGAGAGAGATGCACCATGAGTGCGGGAGATAGTGGGTGTGAGAGAGAGCGGGACAGAAAGAGGGGGAGGTAGAGGGGGTCAGAGAGAGGGGACAGAGAGAGGAGGTCAGAGAGAGGGCGACAGAGAGAGGGGGTAAGAGAGTGGGGGACAGAGAGTTGGGAGATAGCGGGGCTCAGAGAGAGAGGGAACAGAGAGCGAGGGGGACAGAGAGAGAGGGGCAGAGAGAGATGGGGCAGAGAGAGGGGGACAGAGTGGGGGTGTCAGAAAGAGAGGGGGACAGAGAGAGGGGGAAGAGAGAGGGGGCAGAGAGAGGGGGCAAAGAGAGGGTGGGACAGAGAGAGGGGGAAAGAGAGAGGCGGGGGAGGGAGTGGGGGGCAGAGAGAAGGCGACAGATAGCGGAGCACAGAGGGGGGGAGATAGAGGGTGTCAGAGAGAGGAGGACAGAGAGGAGGAACAGAGAGAGGGGTGAGAGAGGGGGTCAGAGAGAGGGGGACAGAGAGATAGGGGGGCAGAGAGAGAGGGCAGAGGGAGGGCGACAGAGAGAGAGGGACAGAGAGAGGGGGATAGAGAGAGAGAGGGACAGGGAGAGAGGGTAAGAGAGAGGACAACAGAGGGGGACAACAAGAGGGGGACAGAGAGAGGGAGGAACAGAGTGAGTTGGACAGAGAGAGAGGCGGGTGGGAGAGAGAGGGGGTCAGAGAGGCAGGTGGGAGCGAGAGCGGGACAGAGAGAGAGGGGGACAGAGAGAGAGGGGGACAAAAAGGGTGGATAGAGGGACGCGGGTGGGAGAGAGAGGGGGGCAGAGAGGGGGAAAGAGAGTGGATCAGATAGAGGGGGTACGAGAGAAGGGTCAGAGAGAGAGGGGGCAGAGAGAGGTTGAGATAGAGAGGGTCAGAGAGAGGGGGACAGAGTGAGGGGGCAGAGTGAGATGGGGGACAGAGAGAGTTGGACAGAGAGAGAGGGGCAGAGAGAGATGGGGGAGAGAGAGGGGGACAGAGTGGGGGTGTCAGAAAGAGAGGGGGACAGAGAGAGGGGGAAGAGAGAGGGGGCAGAGAGAGGGGGCAAAGAGAGGGTGGGACAGAGAGAGGGGGAAAGAGAGAGGCGGGGGGAGGGAGTGGGGGGCAGAGAGAAGGCGACAGATAGCGGAGCACAGAGGGGGGGGAGATAGAGGGTGTCAGAGAGAGGAGGACAGAGAGGAGGAACAGAGAGAGGGGTGAGAGAGGGGGTCAGAGAGAGGGGGACAGAGAGAGAGGGGGGCAGAGAGAGAGGGCAGAGGGAGGGCGACAGAGAGAGAGGGACAGAGAGAGGGGGATAGAGAGAGAGAGGGACAGGGAGAGAGGGTAAGAGAGAGGACAACAGAGGGGGACAACAAGAGGGGGACAGAGAGAGGGAGGAACAGAGTGAGTTGGACAGAGAGAGAGGCGGGTGGGAGAGAGAGGGGGTCAGAGAGGCGGGTGGGAGCGAGAGCGGGACAGAGAGAGAGGGGGACAGAGAGAGAGGGGGACAAAAAGGGTGGATAGAGGGACGCGGGTGGGAGAGAGAGGGGGGCAGAGAGGGGGAAAGAGAGTGGATCAGATAGAGGGGGTACGAGAGAAGGGTCAGAGAGAGAGGGGGCAGAGAGAGGGTGAGATAGAGAGGGTCAGAGAGAGGGGGACAGAGTGAGGGGGCAGAGAGAGATGGGGGACAGAGAGAGTTGGACAGAGAGAGAGGCGGGTGGGAGAGAGGGGGGTCAGAGAGGCGGCTGGGAGAGAGAGCGGGACAGAGAGAGAGAGGGGGTCAGAGAGAGAGGGGGACAAAGAGCGGGTATAGAGGGAGGCGGGTGGGAGAGAGAGGGGGGCAGAGAGAGGGGGACAGACAGAGGGGGTGCAGAAAGCTGGGGTGATAGAGAGGCGGGTGGGAGAGAGAGGGGTACAGAGCGAGGGCGACAGAGAGAAGGGGACAGAGAGTGGAGTTCAGAGAGAGGGCGACAGAGAGAGGGGGTCAGAGAGTGGGGGAGATAGAGGGGGTCAGAGAGAGTGGGACAGAGAGAGGGCGACAGAGAGAGTGGGACAGAGAGTGGGGAAGATAGAAGGGGTCAGAGAGAGGGGGCAGAGTGAGGTGGCGACAGAGAGAGAGGGGGTAGAGAGAGGGCGACAGAGAGGAGGGGACAGAGAAAGAGGGACAGAGAGAATGGGAAGGAGACAGAGGGATTCAGAGAGAGGGCGACAGAGAGAGGGGTCAAAGAGAGGGGGGCAGAGAGAGGGGCACAGAGAGTGGGGCAGATAGAAGGGGTCAAAGAGAGGGGGGCAGAGAGAGGAACACAGAGAGTGGTGCAGATAGAAGGGGTCAGAGAGAGGGGGACAGAAAGAGGTGGAAAGAGAGAGGGGTTCAGAGAGAGAGGGCGACAGAGAGAGTGGGACAAAGAGTAGAGGAGATAGAACAGTCAGAGAGAGGGGGACAGAGAAAGAGGGGGACAGAGAGAGAGGGGTCAGAGAGAGAGGGCGACAGAGAGAGGGTGACAGAGAGAAGGGTACAGAGAGAGAGGGGACAGAGAGTGCGGGAGTGGAGGGGATCAGAGAGAGGGGAACAGAGAGAGAATTGACAGAGAGAGAGGAGGACAGAGCGCGAGGGGACAGAGAGAGAGTGCGACAGAGAGAGGGGCAGAGAGAGAGTCAGGGAGATAGAAGAGGGGGGCAGAGACCAGGGGATAGAGAGAGGGGACAGAGAGAGAGATAGGGGCAGAGAGAGTGGGACGGAAAGAGGGGGAGATAGAGGGAGTCAGAGAGGGGGACAGAGAGTAGGGGGATGGAGAGAGTGGGGTGGAGAGAGAGAGGGGGACAGAGAGAGTGGGAAAAACGAGGGCGTCAGAGAGAGAGGCGACAGTGAGAGGGCTACAGAGAGGGGGCAGAGAGCGGGGGAGAGAGAGAGGGGACAGAGGTAGGGGGACAGAGGGAGGGGGACAGAGAGAGTGGGTCAGAGTGAGGGAGCAGAGAGGTGGGGAACAGAGAGAGGGCGGCAGAGACAGAGGCGGGTGGGAGAGAGATGGGGAACAGAGAGAGGGGGACAGACAGAGGGAGACAGAGAGAGAGGGGGACAAAGAGGAGGGGATAGAGAGAGGCGGGTGGGAGAAAGTGGGGGACCGAGTGAGGGGGACAGAGAGAGGGCGACAGAGAGAGGGGACAGAGAGTAGGTGAGATAGAGGGGGTCAGATATAGGGGGACGGGGGGGAGAGATAGAGGTGGCAGAGAGAGTGCGACAGAGAGAGGGAGACAGAGAGAGGGGGACAGAGAGAGAGGGACAGAGAGTGGGAGAGACAGAGGGGGTCAGAGAGAGGGGGACAGAAAAAATGGGAGGAAGAGGGGGTCAGAGAAAGGGGGACAGAGAGAGGGGGACAGGGAGAGGGGGTCAGAGAGAGCGGCGGGTGGGAGAGAGAAGGGGTCAGTGAGAGGGTGACAGAGAGAAGGGGACAGAGAGAGGTGGACAGAGAGTAGAGGTCAGAGAGAGGGTGATGGAGAGAGGGGGACAGAGATTGGGGGAGATTGAGGGGCTCAGAAAGGGGAAAAGAGAGAGAGGGGACAGATAGAGGTGGGACAGAGACAGAGAGACAGAGAGAGAGGGGGCAGAGAGAGGGGGACAGAGAGAGGGTTCAGAGAGATGGGGGCAGAGAGAGGGGGGGACAGAGAGAGAGGGGGACAGAGAGAGAGGGGGACAGAGAGAGGGCGAAAGAGAGAGGGGGACAGAGAGAGAGGGTGACAGAGAAGGAGGGGTTCAGAGAGATGGCGACAGAGAAAGGGGGACAAAGAGAGGGGGTTGAGAGCGGGGAAGAGAGAGTGGCGGCTGGGAGAGAGAGGGGGTCAGAGAGAGTGTGACAGAGAGAAGGGGACAGAGAGTGGGGGTCAGAGAGAGGACGACAGAAAGAGGGGGACAGAGAGTGGGTGAGATAAAGTGGTTGAGGGTGAGGGGGATAGAAAGAGAGGGGGAGAGAGAGGGGGTCAGAGAGGGCGGTGGAAGCGAGAGCGGGACAGAGAGAGAGGGGGACAGAGAGAGAGCGGGACAAAAAGGGTGGATAGAGCGACGCGGGTGGGAGAGAGAGGGGGGCAGAGAGGGGGAAAGAGAGTGGATCAGATCGATGGGGTCTGAGAGAAGGGTCAGAGAGAGAGGGGGCAGAGAGAGGGCGACAGAGAGAGGGGGACAGAGAGAGGGTGAGATAGAGAGGGTCAGAGACGAGGGTGACGGAGTGAGGGGGCAGAGAGAGATGGGGGACAGGGAGAGTTGGACAGAGAGAGAGGCGGGTGGGAGAGAGAGGGGGACAGAGAGAGAGGGGTCAGAGAGAGAGGGCGACCAGAGAGAGGGTGACAGAGAGAAGGGTACAGAGAGAGAGGGGACAGAGAGTGCGGGAGTGGAGGGGATCAGAGAGAGGGGGAACAGAGAGAGAATTGACAGAGAGAGAGGAGGACAGAGCGCGAGGGGACAGAGAGAGAGTGCGACAGAGAGAGGGGCAGAGAGAGAGTCAGGGAGATAGAAGAGGGGGGCAGAGACCAGGGGATAGAGAGAGGGGACAGAGAGAGAGATAGGGGCAGAGAGAGTGGGACGGAAAGAGGGGGAGATAGAGGGAGTCAGAGAGGGGGACAGAGAGTAGGGGGATGGAGAGAGTGGGGTGGAGAGAGAGAGGGGGACAGAGAGAGTGGGAAAAACGAGGGCGTCAGAGAGAGAGGCGACAGTGAGAGGGCTACAGAGAGGGGGCAGAGAGCGGGGGAGAGAGAGAGGGGACAGAGGTAGGGGGACAGAGGGAGGGGGACAGAGAGAGTGGGTCAGAGTGAGGGAGCAGAGAGGTGGGGAACAGAGAGAGGGCGGCAGAGACAGAGGCGGGTGGGAGAGAGATGGGGAACAGAGAGAGGGGGACAGACAGAGGGAGACAGAGAGAGAGGGGGACAAAGAGGAGGGATAGAGAGAGGCGGGTGGGAGAAAGTGGGGGAACGAGTGAGGGGGACAGAGAGAGGGGCGACAGAGAGAGGGGACAGAGAGTAGGTGAGATAGAGGGGGTCAGATATAGGGGGACGGGGGGAGAGATAGAGGTGGCAGAGAGAGTGCGACAGAGAGAGGGAGACAGAGAGAGGGGGACAGAGAGAGAGGGACAGAGAGTGGGAGAGACAGAGGGGGTCAGAGAGAGGGGGACAGAAAAAATGGGAGGAAGAGGGGGTCAGAGAAAGGGGGACAGAGAGAGGGGGACAGGGAGAGGGGGTCAGAGAGAGCGGGCGGGTGGGAGAGAGAAGGGGTCAGTGAGAGGGTGACAGAGAGAAGGGGACAGAGAGAGGTGGACAGAGAGTAGAGGTCAGAGAGAGGGTGATGGAGAGAGGGGGACAGAGATTGGGGGAGATTGAGGGGCTCAGAAAGGGGAAAAGAGAGAGAGGGGACAGATAGAGGTGGGACAGAGACAGAGAGACAGAGGAGAGAGGGGGCAGAGAGAGGGGGACAGAGAGAGGGTTCAGAGAGATGGGGGCAGAGAGAGGGGGGGACAGAGAGAGAGGGGGACAGAGAGAGAGGGGGACAGAGAGGAGGGCGAAAGAGAGAGGGGGACAGAGAGAGAGGGTGACAGAGAAGGAGGGGTCAGAGAGATGGCGACAGAGAAAGGGGGACAAAGAGAGGGGGTTGAGAGCGGGGAAGAGAGAGTGGCGGCTGGGAGAGAGAGGGGGTCAGAGAGAGTGTGACAGAGAGAAGGGGACAGAGAGTGGGGGTCAGAGAGAGGACGACAGAAAGAGGGGGACAGAGAGTGGGTGAGATAAAGTGGTTGAGGGTGAGGGGGATAGAAAGAGAGGGGGGAGAGAGAGGGGGTCAGAGAGGGCGGTGGAAGCGAGAGCGGGACAGAGAGAGAGGGGGACAGAGAGAGAGCGGGACAAAAAGGGTGGATAGAGCGACGCGGGTGGGAGAGAGAGGGGGGCAGAGAGGGGGAAAGAGAGTGGATCAGATCGATGGGGTCTGAGAGAAGGGTCAGAGAGAGAGGGGGCAGAGAGAGGGCGACAGAGAGAGGGGGACAGAGAGAGGGTGAGATAGAGAGGGTCAGAGAGAGGGTGACGGAGTGAGGGGGCAGAGAGAGATGGGGGACAGGGAGAGTTGGACAGAGAGAGAGGCGGGTGGGAGAGAGAGGGGGACAGAGAGGCGGGTGGGAGGGAGAGCGGGACAGAGAGTTGGGGAGATACAGGGGGTCAGAGAGAGGGGGCACAGTGAGGTGATGACAGAGAGAGAGGGGGTAGAGAGAGGGCCAGAGAGGAGGGAACAGAGAAAGGGGGACAGAGAGAGGGGCACAGAGAGTGGTGCAGATAGAAGGGGTCAGAGAGAGGGGGACAGAAAGAGGGGGTCAGAGAGAGGGGGACAGAGAGAAGGGGGGCAGAGAAAGAGGGGGCAGAGACAGCGCGACAGAGAGAGAAAGGGAGTCAGAGAGCGAGCGACAGAGGGAGGGGGACAAAGAGAGGGGGCAGAGAGAGGGGGCAGTGAAAGGGGGAAAGAGAGGGGGGTCAGAGAGAGAGGGCAACAGAGAGAGTGGGATAAAGAGTAGAGGAGATAGAACAGTCAGGGAGAGGGGGACAGAGAAAGAGGGGGACAGAGAGTGAGGGGGACAGAGAGAGGGCGACAGAGAGAGGGTGACAGAGAGAAGGGTACAGAGAGAGAGGGGACAGAGAGAGAGGGGGAACAGAGAGATGGCGACAGAGAGAGGGGGACAAAGAGAGGGGGCAGAGAGTGGGGGAGGGAGAGTGGCGGGTGGGAGAGAGAGGGGGTCACAGAGAGGGCGACAGAGAGAAGGGGACAGAGAGTGGAGTTCAGAGAGAGGATGACAGAGAGAGGGGGACAGAGACTGGGTGAGATAGAGGGGGACAGAGAGAGGGGTACAGAGAAAGGGGGGCAGAGAGAGGGCGACAGAGATAGGGGGAGACAGCGACGGGGACAGAGAGGGAGGGACAGAGAGAGAGGGGGCAGAGAGAGGGCGACAGAGAGAGTGGGACAGAGAGTGGGGGAGTGGCGGCGATCAGAGAGAGGGGGACAGAGAGAGGGGCAGAGAGAGAGTCAGGGAGACAGAAGAGGGGGGCAGAGACCAGGGGAGAGAGAGAGGGGACAGAGAGAGTGGGAGAGAAAGAGGGGGAAAACGAGGGTGTCAGAGAGAGAGGCGACAGTGAGAGGGCGACAGAGAGGGGGCAGAGAGCGAGGGAGAGAGAGAGGGGACAGAGGGAGTGGGACAGAGGGAGGGGGACAGAGAGAATGGGTCAGAGTGTGTGAGCAGAGGGGGGGAACAGAGAGAGGGGGCAGAGACAGAGGCGGGTGGGAGAGAGGGGGGGAACAGTGAGAGGGGGACAGAGAGAGAGAGGCGTGTGGGTGAGAGAGCGGATCAGAGAGAGGCGGGTGGGAGAGAGAGGGGACAGAGAGAGGGGGAACAGAGAGAGCGGGACAGACAGAGGGAGACAGAGAGAGAGGGGGACAAAGAAGAGGGGATAGAGAGAGAGGCGGGTGGGAGAAAGAGAGGGACTGAGTGAGGGGGAAAGAGAGAGGGCGACAGACAGAGGAGGGCTTAGAGCTGGGAAGAGAGAGAGACGGAGAAACGGGTGGGAGAGTGAGGTGGACAGAGTGAGGTGGACAGAGAGAGGGCGACAGAGAGGGAGGGGTCATGGAGAGGGCGACAGAGAGGGGGGCAGAGAGCAGGAGAGAGAGAGAGGGGACAGAGAGAGAGAGGGGCAGAGAGAGGGGACAGAGAGTGGGGGACAGAGCGAGGGGGACAAAGAGAAAGGCTGGTGGGAGAGAGAGGGGGACAGAGAGAAGGGGACAGAGGGAGGGGCACAGAGAGTGGGGGAGATAGAGGGGGTCAGAGAGTGCGGGACAGAAAGAATGGGATATGGAGGGGGTCAGAGAGAGTAGGACAGATACAGGGGTACAGAGAGTGGGGGACACACAAGGAGTCAGAGAGAGGATGACAGTTTGAGGGGGTGGTAGAGGGGGTCAGAGGAAGTGGGACAGAGAGAGGGGCACAGAGATTGGAGGACAGAGAGAGGGGGCAGAGAGCGAGGGGACACAGAGAGGGGGACAGAGAGAGGGCGTTAGAGAGAGCGGCGGATGGGTGAGAGACGGGGTCAGAGTGGGGCGGGTGGGAGAGTGAGGGGGACAGAGAGAGGGGGCACAGAGAGAGCGGGACAGAGAGAGAGGGGGACAGAGAGAGAGGACAAAGAGGGGAATAGAGAGGTGGGTGGGAGAGAGAGGGAGAGAGGGGGACAGAGTGAGGGCGACAGAGAGAGAGGGGAGAGAGAACGTGAGAGAAAGAGAGACGGGTTGGTGATAGAGGAGGTCAGAGAGACGGCGACAGAGAGAATTGAACAGAGGGTGGGGGAGATAGAGGGGGTCGGAGAGAGGTGGACAAAGAGAAAGGGGGCAGAGAGTGGGCACAGAGAGAGGGGGACAGAGAGAGGGGGAGAGAGAGGGGGACTGAGAGAGGAACACAGAGAGCAGGGGACACAGAAAGGGGACAGACAGAGAGGGAGTCAAAGAGAGGGCAACAGAGAGAGGAGGACAAAGAGGGGGGGGCAGAGAGGGGTGCACAGAGAGTGGAGGAGATAGAGGGGGTCAGAGAGAGGGGGGCAGAGAGAGGGCGACAGAGAGAGTGGGACAGAGTTTGGGGGAGATAGGGGGGTCAGAGAGAGGGGGACAGAGTGAGGTGGTGACAGAGAGAGAGGGGGTAGAGAGATGGCGACAGAGAGGAGGGGACAGAGAAAGGGGGTCAGAGAATGGGAAGGAGACAGAGGGATTCAGAGAGAGGGCGACAGAGAGAGGGGTCAAAGAGAGGGGGGCAGAGAGAGAGGCACAGAGAGTGGTGCAGATAGAAGGGATCAGAGAGAGGGGGACAGAAAGAGGGGGTCAGAGAGAGGGTGACAGAGAGAAGGGGGCAGAGAAAGAGGGGGCAGAGACAGCGCGACAGAGAGAGAAAGGGAGTAAGAGAGAGAGCGACAGAGAGAGGGGGACAAAGAGAGGGGGCAGAGAGAGGGGGCAGTGAGAGGGGGAAAGAGAGAGGGGGTCAGAGAGAGAGGGCAACAGAGAGAGTGTGACAAAGAGTAGAGGAGATAGAACAGTCAGAGAGAGGGGAACAGAGAAAGAGGGGGACAGAGAGAGAGGGGGACAGAGAGAGGGCGACAGAGAGAGGGTGACAGACAGAAGGGTACAGAGAGAGGGGGGGAAGAGTGAGAGGGGGACAGAGAGAGAGGGGGACAGCGAGATGGCGACAGAGAGGGGGACAAAGAGAGGTGGCAGAGAGAGGGGGCAGTGAGGGGGGAAAGAGAGAGGGGGTCAGAGAGAGAGGGCAACAGAGAGAGTGGGACAAAGAGTAGAGGAGATAGAATAGTCAGAGAGAGGGGGACAGAGAAAGAGGGGGACAGAGAGAGAGGGGGACAGAGAGAGGGCGACAGAGAGAGGGTGACAGAGATAAGGGTACAGAGAGAGAGGGGGCAGAGTGAGAGGGGGACAGAGAGAGAGGGGGACAGAGAGATGGCGACAGAGAGGGGGACAAAGAGAGGGGGCAGAGAGTGGGGGAGGGAGAGTGGCGGGTGGGAGAGAGAGGGGGTCACAGAGAGGGCGACAGAGAGAAGGGGACAGAGAGTGGAGTTCAGAGAGAGGGCGACAGAGAGAGGGGTACAGAGACTGGGTGAGATAGAGGGGGACAGAGAGAGGGGGACAGAGAAAGGGGGCAGAGAGAGGGCGACAGAGATAGGGGGAGACAGCGACGGGGACAGAGAGGGAGGGACGGGGACAGAGAGGGGGCAGAGATAGGGGGACGGAGAGAGGGGGTCAGAGAGAGGGCGACAGAGAGAGTGGGACAGAGAGTGGGGGAGTGGAGGGGATGAGAGAGAGGTGGACAGAGAGAGATAGGGGACAGAGAGAGAGGAGGACAGAGCGCGAGGGGACAGAGAGAGGGCGACAGAGAGAGAGTCAGAGAGAGAGTCAGGGAGATAGAAGGGGTCATAGAGAGAGTGGGACAGAAAGAGGGGGAGATAGAGGGAGTCAGAGAGGGGGAGAGAGAGTAGGGGGATGAAGAGAGTGGGGGAGAGCGAGAGAGGGGGACAGAGAGACGAGGAAAACGAGGGTGTCAGAGAGAGAGGCGACAGTGAGAGGGCGACAGAGAGGGGGCAGATAGCGGGGGAGAGAGTGAGGGGACAGAGGGAGGGGGACAGAGGGAGGTGGACAGAGAGAGCGGGTCAGGGTGAGCGAGCAGAGGGGGGGAACAGAGAGAGAGGGGCAGAGAGAGAGGCGGGTGGGAGAGAGAGGGGGAACAGAGAGAGGGGGACAGAGAGAGAGGCGGGTGGGAGGGAGAGCGGGTCAGAAAGAGGCGGGTGGGAGAGAGAGGGGCCAGAGAGAGAGGGAACAGAGAGAGCGGGACAGGCAGAGGGAGACAGAGAGAGAGGGGGACAAAGAGGAGGGGATAGAGAGAGGCAGGTGTGAGAAAGAGGGGGACCGAGTGAGGGGGACAGAGAGAGGGCGACAGACAGAGGAGGGCATAGAGCTGGGGGGAGAGAGAGAGAGAGACGGGTGGGAGAGAGAGGGGGACAGAGTGAGGTGGACAGAGAGAGGGCGACAGAGAGAGGGGACAGAGAGTAGGTGAGATGGAGGGGGTCAGATAGAGGGGGACGGGGGGGAGAGATAGAGGTGGCAGAGAGAGGGCGACAGAGAGAGGGAGACAGAGAGAGGGGGCAGAGAGCGGGGGAGAGAAAGAGAGACGGGTGGGAGATAGAGGGGGTCAAGAGAAGGCGACAGAGAGAATGGAACAGAGAGTGGGGGAGATAGAGGGGATCGGAGAGAGGTGGACAAAGAGAGAGTGGGCAGAGAGAGGGCACAGAGAGAGGGGAACAGAGAGAGGGGGACTGAGAGAGGGGGACTCAGAGAGGGCACAGAGAGAAGGCGACACAGAAAGGGGGACAGAGAGAGGAGAACAAAGAGAGGGGGGCAGAGAGAGAAGCACAGAGAGTGGAGGAGATAGAGAGTGTAAGAGGGAGGGGCACAGAAAGAGGGGGAGATAGAGGAGGCCCAAGAGAGGGAGACAGATAGAGGGGATCAGAGGGAAGGGGACAGAGAGAGGGGCAGAAAGAGTGGGGGAGATAGAGGGGACCATAGAAAGAGGACAGAAAGAGGGGAGGTAGAGGCAGTCAGAGAGAGGGGGACAGAGAGAGGGGCACAGAGAGTGGGGGAGATAGAGGAGGACAGAGAGAGGAGGGCTGCGGGAGAGGGGGACAGAGGGGGGGCACAGAGAGAGTGGGGACAGAGAGTGGGGGCACAGAGAGAGGGGCGGGACAGAGAGGGGGGAGATAGAGGGGGTCAGAGAGGGGGGAGCGGGGGGATACAGAGTGGGGTACAGCCAGAGGGGGACAGAGAGAGGGGGCCAGAGAGAGAGAGGGGACAGAGACTGGGGGTCGTTAGAGGGGGTCAGAGAGAGGGGGATCTAGAGGGCGTCAGAGGGAGGGTGAACAGAGAGAGTGGGGCAGAGAGAGGGGGGACAGAATGAGGGTTACAGAAGGAGCGGGGACAGAGAGACGGTGACATAGAGCGGATAGGGAGAGGGCGACAGAGAGAGTGGGGACAGGGAGAGTGGGGACAGAGAGAGTGGGACAGAGAGAGGGTGGACCAGAGAGACGGTGACAGAGATGGGGCAGAGACAGGGTGACAGAGAGAGGGGGAAAGAGAGTGGGGGGCCAGAGAGAGGGGGACTGTGAGAGGGGGTGACAGCGAGAGATGGGACAGAGAGAGGGGAACAGAGAAAGGGGGGACAGAGAGAGGGGGCACAGGGAGGGAGGGCAGAGAGACGGGATAGTCAAAGGGGAAAGAGGGAGGGGGTAATAGGGAGTGGGGGGACAGAGAGAGGGGGGACAGAGAGAGTGGAGACAGAGAGACGGGAACAGAGAGAGGGTGGACAGAGAGCGAGACAGAGAGGGGGGACAGAGAGAGGGGGAACAGAGAGAGTGGAACAGAGAGCGGGGGCACAGAGTGAGGGGCGGGACAGAGAGAGGGGGAGATAGAGGGGGTCAGAGAGGGGGGAATGGGGGGACAGAGATAGGGTACAGCGAGAGGGGGACAGAGAGGGGGCCAGAGAGAGAGAGGGGACAGAGACTGGGGGTCATTAGAGGGGGTCAGAGAGAGAGGGACAGAGAGAGAGGGGACAGAGAGAGAGGGGAAGAGAGAAGGGGGCCGAGAGCGGGCGAGAGAGAGGGGCGGGTGGGAGAGAGAGGGGTTCAAAGAGTGGGGAAATAGAGGGGGTCAGAGAGAGGGGGACAGAGTGAGAGGGGGACAGAGAGAGAGGCGGACAGACAGAGAGGGGGCAGAGAGAGGACGACAGAGAGAGGGGACAGAGAGAGGGAGCAGAGAGAGGGAGTCAGAGAGAGGGGAGACACAGACAGGGGTATAGAGAGAGGGGGATAGAGAAAGGGTGTCAGAGAGAGGGGACATAGAGAGGGGGACAGAGAGAGGGGAGACAGAGAGAGAAGGATAGGGAGAGGGCGACAGAGAGAGAGGGAAAGAGAGGGTGGACAGATCGAGGCGAGACAGAGAGGGGGGACAGGTAGAGGAGGGCAGAGAGAGGGTGACAGAGAGAGAGGACAGAGAGTAGGGGAGATTGAGGGAGTCTGAGAGAGGGGGACAGAGAGAGGAGGGACAGAGAAAGGGGGACAGAGAGAGTGGACAGAGAGTAGGGGAGATAGACGGGGTCAGAGAGAGGAGGACAGAGAGGGGGGACAGAGAGAGGGGGGACAGAGAGAGGATGGACAGAGTGAGAGGGACAGAGAGCGAGGGAACAGAGAGCGAGGGGACAGAGAGAGGGGTCAGGGAGAGAGGCAGATAGAGAGAGAGGGGGCAGAGAGACTTCGACAGAGAGAGGGGGGCAGAGAGAGGAGGGCAGAGAGTAGGGGAGATAGAGGGGTTCAGAGAGAGGGGGACAGAGAGGGGGGCAGAGATAGGGGGGGACAGTGAGAGAGGGTGACAGAGAGAGAGGGGACAGAGAGAGGGGGGACAGAGAGAGGGGAGACAGAGAGAGGGGAGACAGAGAAAAGGGACAGAGAGAGGGGGCAGAGAGAGAGGGGGACAGAGAGAGGGCAACGGAGAGAGGGGGACAGTCCAAAGATGTGCAGGTCAGGTGAATTGGCCATGCTAAACTGCCCGTAGTGTTAGGTAAGGGGTAAATATAGGGATACGGGTGGGTTGCGGTTCGGCGGGTCGGTGTGGACTTGTTGGGCCGAAGGGCCTGTTTCCACACTGTATTCTAATCTAATATTTGTTGGGGAGAGAGAGGGGGCAGAGAGAGGGGGGACAGAGAGTGCGGGACAGAGAGAGGCGGCAGAGAGGGAGGGGACAGAGAGATGGGGGCAGAGAGAGCGGGACAGACAGAGGACGACAGAGAGGGGGACAGAGAGAGAGGGGCCAGAGAGAGGAGGGACAGAGAGAGGAGGGACAGAGAGAGGGGGACAGAGAGAGGGGGACAGAAAGAGAGGTGGCAGAGAGATAGCGACAGAGAGAGGGGGGACAAAGAGAGAGCAGGACGGGGGGCAGAGAGAGGGCGACAGTGAGAGGGGACAGAGAGAGAGGGGAAACAGAGAAAGGGGACAGAGAGATGGGACAGAGAAGAGGGGGTACAGAGATAGAGGGGGACAGAGAGAGGGCAACAGAGAGAGGGGGACAGAGAGCGGGGGAGAGAGAGGGGGCAGAAAGTGGGGGACAGAGTGAGGGGTGACACAGAGAGAGGGGACAGATAGAGGGTGACAGAGAGAGAGAGGGGACAGAGAGAGCGGGACAGAGAGAGGTGGGACAGAGAGAGGGGGCAGAGATAGAGGGGGACAGAGGGGTGGACAGAGAGGGGGTACAGAGATAGAGAGGGGTACAGAGAGTACACAATATCGAGAGGGGGACAGAGAGCGGGAAAGAGAGAGGGGGCAGAAAGCGGGGGCCAGAGTGAGGGGGGTGACAGAGAGAGGGGGGACAGATAGAGGGGGACACAGAGAGAGGGGGACAGAGACAGCGGGACAGAGACAGTTGGCAGAGAGAGAGAGGGGACAGAGAGAGTTGGCAGAGAGAGAGGGGACAGAGAGAGGGGGACAGAGTGAGGAAGGTGGGAGGGAGAGTGGGCAGAGAGAGGGCGACAGAGAGAGGGGCACAGAGATGAGGGAGATAGTGTGGGTCAAAGAGAGCGGGACACAGAGAGAGAGGGAGATAGATGTGATCAGAGGGAGGGAGGACATAGACTGGGGGGCAGAGAGAGGTTAACAGAAAGAGGGGTTCAGATATCTGGGGAGAGAGGGGGCAGAGAGAGGTGGACAGAGAGAGAGGGGATGGAGAGTGGGGGGACAGAGAGAGTGGAACGGAGGGAGGGGGACGGAGACACGGTGACAGAGCGGGGGCAGAGAGTGGGGGAAAGAGAGAGGGGGGATGGAGAGCGTGGGAGAGAGAAGGAGGGGGACAGAGGGAGGGGGGACAGAGAGACGGTGACAGAGAGACGGCAGAGAGAGGGGGCAGAGAGAGCGGGACAGAGAGAGGGGGAACAGAGAGTGGAGGGTCAGAGAGAGTGAGGGAGGGGGACAGAGAGAAAGGGAACAGAGAGAGAGGGAGACAGAGAGAGGGGACAGAGAGAGGTGGACAGAGAGAGGGGAACAGAGAGGGGGCAGAGAGTGGTGACAGAGAGAGTGGGGGCAGAGAGGGGGTACAGAGAGAGGGGGACAGAGAAGGTGGACGGATTGAGGCGGGACAGAGAGATGGAGACGAAGGGAGGGGGGACAGAGAGACGGTGACAGAGAGGGGGCAGAGAGAGGAGTACAGAGAGAGGGGGTACCGAGAGTGGGGGGACAGAGAGAGTGGAACGGAGGGAGGGGGACGGAGACACGGTGACAGAGCGGGGGCAGAGTGTGGGGGAAAGAGAGAGGGGGGATGGAGAGCGTGGGAGAGAGAAGGAGGGGGACAGAGGGAGGGGGGACAGAGAGACGGTGACAGAGAGACGGCAGAGAGAGGGGGCAGAGAGAGGGGGACAGAGTGAGGAAGGTGGGAGGGAGAGTGGGCAGAGAGAGGGCGACAGAGAGAGGGGCACAGAGATGATGGAGATAGTGTGGGTCAAAGAGAGCGGGACAAAGAGAGAGAGGGAGATGGATGTGATCAGAGGGAGGGAGGACATAGACTGGGGGGCAGAGAGAGGTTAACAGAAAGAGGGGTTCAGATATCTGGGGAGAGAGGGGGCAGAGAGAAGGTGACAGAGAAAGGTGGACGGAGAGAGGGGGGCAGAGAGGGGGAGACAGAGAGAGAGGGACAGAGAAGATGGACGGATTGAGGCGGGACAGAGAGATGGAGACGGAGGGAGGGGGACAGAGAGACGGTGACAGAGAGGGGGCAGAGAGAGGGGGACAGAGAGAGGGGGGATGGAGAGTGGGGGGACAGAGAGAGTGGGACGGAGGGAGGGGGACGGAGACATGGTGACAGAGCGGGGGCAGAGAGTGGGGGAAAGAGAGAGGGGGGATGGAGAGCGTGGGAGAGAGAAGGAGGGGGACAGAGGGAGGGGGGACAGAGAGACGGTGACAGAGAGACGGCAGAGAGAGGGGGCAGAGAGAGGGGGACAGAGTGAGGAAGGTGGGAGGGAGAGTGGGCAGAGAGAGGGCGACAGAGAGAGGGGCACAGAGATGAGGGAGATAGTGTGGGTCAAAGAGAGCGGGACAAAGAGAGAGAGGGAGATGGATGTGATCAGAGGGAGGGAGGACATAGACTGGGGGGCAGAGAGAGGTTAACAGAAAGAGGGGTTCAGATATCTGGGGAGAGAGGGGGCAGAGAGAGGGTGACAGAGAAAGGTGGACGGAGAGAGGGGGGCAGAGAGGGGGAGACAGAGAGAGAGGGACAGAGAAGATGGACGGATTGAGGCGGGACAGAGAGATGGAGACGGAGGGAGGGGGACAGAGAGACGGTGACAGAGAGGGGGCAGAGAGAGGGGGACAGAGAGAGGGGGGATGGAGAGTGGGGGGACAGAGAGAGTGGAACGGAGGGAGAAGGACGGAGACATGGTGACAGAGCGGGGGCAGAGAGTGGGGGAAAGAGAGAGGGGGGATGGAGAGCGTGGGAGAGAGAAGGAGGGGGACAGAGGGAGGGGGGACAGAGAGACGGTGACAGAGAGACGGCAGAGAGAGGGGGCAGAGAGAGCGGGACAGAGAGAGGGGGAACAGAGAGTGGAGGGTCAGAGAGAGTGAGGGAGGGGGACAGAGAGAAAGGGAACAGAGGGAGAGGGAGACAGAGAGAGGGGACAGAGAGAGGTGGACAGAGAGAGAGGAACAGAGAGGGGGCAGAGAGTGCTGACATGAGTGTGGGGGCAGAGAGGGGGTACAGAGAGAGGGGGACAGAGAAGGTGGTCGGATTGAGGCGGGACAGAGAGATGGAGACGAAGGGAGGGGGGACAGAGAGACGGTGACAGAGAGGGGGCAGAGAGAGGAGTACAGAGAGAGGGGGTACCGAGAGTGGGGGGACAGAGAGAGTGGAACGGAGGGAGGGGGACGGAGACACGGTGACAGAGCGGGGGCAGAGAGTGGGGGAAAGAGAGAGGGGGGATGGAGAGCGTGGGAGAGAGAAGGAGGGGGACAGAGGGAGGGGGGACAGAGAGACGGTGACAGAGAGACAGCAGAGAGAGGGGGCAGAGAGAGCGGGACAGAGAGAGGTGGAACTGAGAGTGGAGGGTCAGAGAGAGGGGGACAGAGGGAGGGGGACAGAGAGAAAGGGAACAGAGAGAGAGGGGTACAGAGAGAGAGGGAGACAGAGAGAGGGGACAGAGAGTGGGGCAGATAGAGGGGGTCAGAGAGAGAGGGACAGAGAGAGAGGGGGACAGAGTGAGGCAACAGAGAGTGAGGGAGAGAGAGGGGTACAGAGGAAGGGGGAGTGAGATGCGGGGACAGAAAGGGGGGACAGAGGGAGGGGGTCAGAGAGAGAGGGGGACAGAGAGAGAGGGAGTCAGAGAGAATGACAGAGAGTGGGAGAGATAGAGGGGGTCAGAGAGAGAGGGACAGAGAGAGAGGGGGATATAGAGTGGGTCAGATGGAGGGTGAACAGAGAGTGGGGGACCGAGAGAGGGGTACCGAGTGGGGTAGAGAGAGGGGGCCCGAGAGAAGGGTACAGAGAGTGATGGGGACAGTGATGGGGGGACAGAGAGTGGGGATAGAGAGAGAGGGGCAGAGAGAGAGGGGGACAGAGTGAGGGGGACAGAGAGAGATGGACAGAGAGTGGGGAACAGAGAGCGGGGACAGACAGTGTGTGAGATAGAAGGGGTCAGAAAGTGGGGGCCAGAGAGAGGGGGTACAGAGAGAGAGGGGACAGAGAGAGGTCGACAGAGAGTGAGAGACAGAGAGCGGGGACAGAGAGAGGGGGACAGACAAAGATGGGGACAGAGAGGGGAGGACAGAGAGAGATGGACAGAGAGTGGCGGCCGGAGTGCGGGGAAAGAGAGTGTGTGTGGTAGAGGGGATCGGAGTGAGGGGGACAGAGAGAGGGGGACAGAGAGAGGGGGACAGAGAGAGAGGGGGACAGAGAGAGGGGACAGAGAGTGGGGGAGAGAGAGGGAAGGCAGAGAGAGCAGGGATAGAGAAAGGGGGACAAAGAGAGAGGGGGACAGAGAGATGGGCAGATAGTGGGGGAGATAGAGGGGGTCAGAGAGAGGGGATAGAGAGAGGGGGACAGAGAGTGGGGGTGATAGAGGGGGTCAGAGAGAGAGGGACAGAGAAAGAGGGGACAGTGAGAGGGTGACCGAGAGAGGGCGACAGAGAGAGTGGGGACAGAGAGGGTGGACAGATAGAGGCAGGACAGAGAGGTGGGACAGAGAGAGGAGGGCAGAGAGAGGGAGACAGAGAGTGGGGGAGATAGAGGGGGTCTGAGAGAGGGGAACAGAGAGGGGGGACAGAGAGAGAGGGAGACAGAGAGAGTGGGGACAGAGAGGGTGGACAGATAGAGGCAGGACAGAGAGGTGGGACAGAGAGAGGAGGGCAGAGAGAGGGAGACAGAGAGTGGGGGAGATAGAGGGGGTCTGAGAGAGGGGAACAGAGAGGGGGGACAGAGAGAGAGGGAGACAGAGAGAGAGGGACAGAGAGAGAGGGGGACAGAGAGCGCGGGGGATAGAGAGGGGGTAGAGAGAGAGAGGGTGACATAGAGAGAGGGACAGGGAGGGGCTGGTGGGAGGGAGAGGGGGGACAGAGAGAGGGCGACAGAGAGTGTGGCACAGAGGGTGAGGGAGATAGAGGGGTCAGAGAGAGAGGGACAGAGAGAGAGGGGGATATAGAGTGGGTCAGAGGGAGGGTGAACAGAGAGTGGGGGACCGAGAGAGGGGTACCGAGTGGGGCAGATAGAGGGGGTCAGAGAGAGGGGGACAGAGAGAGGGGGACAGAGAGTGGGGAACATAGAGTGGGGGACAGAGAGCGGGGACAGAGATTGTGTGTGGTAGAGGGGATCGGCGTGAGGTGGTTAGAGAGGGGGACAGAGAGAGGTGGACAGAGAGAGAGAGGGGATCAGAGAGAGGGGACAGAGAGTGCGGGAGAGAGAGGGAAGACAGAGAGGGGGGGACAGAGAAAGGGGACAAAGACAGAGGGGGACAGAGAGATGGGCAGATAGTGGGGGAGATAGAGGGGGTCAGAGAGAAGGGATAGAGAGAGGGGGACAGAGATTGGGGCTGATAGAGGGGGTCAGAGAGAGAGGGACAGAGAAAGAGGGGACAGAGAGAGGGGGACCGAGAGAGGGCGACAGAGAGAGTGGGACAGAGAGTTGGGACAGATAGAGGCAGGACAGAGAGGGGGGACAAATAGAGAGGGGACAGAGAGGGTGGACAGATAGAGGCAGGACAGAGAGATGGGACAGAGAGAGGAGGGCAGAGAGAGGGAGACAGAGAGTGAGGGAGATAGAGGGGGTCTGAGAGAGGGGAACAGAGAGGGGGGACAGAGAGAGGGGGGGACAGAGAGAGAGGGGGACAGAGAGCGCGGGGGACAGAGAGGGGGTACAGAGAGAGAAGGTGACATAGAGAGAGGGACAGGGAGAGGCTGGTGGGAGGGAGAGGGGGGACAGAGAGAGGGCGACAGAGAGAGTGGCACAGAGAGTGAGGGAGATAGAGGGGTCAGAGAGAGCGGGACAGAGATAGGGGGAGATGTGGGGGTCAGAGGGAGGGGGGACAAAGAGTGGGGGACAGAGAGAGGTGTACAGAGTTGGAGAGAGAGAGGAGGGCAGAGAGAGGGTTTCAGAGAGAGGGCACAGAGAGAGGGGGACAGAGAGTAAGCAGAGAGAGTGCAACAGAGAGAGGGAGACAGAGAGCGGGGGAGAGAGAGGGGGACAGAGAGAGGGGGCAGAGAGAGAGGGGGACAGAGAGAAGCGGGGGACAGAGAGAGAGGGGGACAGAGATAGAGGTGGACAGCGAGAGATGGACAGAGAGTGGGGGACAGAGAGAGGGGGCGGTGGGGACAAAGATAGAGGGGGACAAAATAGAGGGGACAGAGAGAGGCAGGTGGGAGGGAGAGGGGGGCAGAGAGAGGGCGACAGAGAGAGGGGCACAGAGAATAAGGGAGATAGAGGGGGTTAGAGAGAGGGAGATGGAAAGTGGGGGAGATAGAGGAGGTCAGAGGGAGGGGGACAGAGAGCGGGGTGCAGAGTGGGAGAGAGAGAGGGGTGCAGAGAGAGGGGGACAGAGAGAGAGGGGACAGAGAGTGGGGAAGATAGAGGAGAGCAGAGAATGAGGGGACAGAGAGAGGGAGACAGGGAGAGGGGGGACAGAGAGACGGGGGGGAACAGAGAGACGAATGGACAGAGAGAGAGCATTACAGAGAGAGGGCAACGGAGAGAGGGGCGCAGAGAGGGGGGACAGAGAGGGCGACAGTGAAAGGGGGACAGAGCGAGAGAGGGGCAGAGAGAGAGGGGGCAGAGAGAGGGCGACAGAGAGAGGGGGGCAGTGAGAGGAGGCAGAGAGAGAAGGGGATAGAGAGGGGGACAGAGAGAGAGGGGGACACAGAGAGAGGGGAACAGTGAAAGGGGGACAGGGTGAGGGTGACAGAGAGAGGGGGGCAGAGAGTCGGGGAGAGAGAGAGACGGTGGGAGCGAGGTGGGCAGAAAGAGGGTGACAGAGAGAGGGGGAACAGAGTGGGGGACAGAGAGTGGGTAGAGAGAGAGAGGACAGGGAGACGGGTACAGAGAGAGATGGACAGAGAGTGGGAGACAGAGAGCTAGGACAGAGAGTGTGTGTGGTAGAGGGGGTCGGAGTGAGGAGGACAGAGAGAGAGGGGCAGAGAGAGAAAGGGACAGAGAGTGTGGTCAGAGAGTGGGGGAGAGAGAGGGAGGACAGAGACAGGCGGGACAGAGATATGGTAACAAAGAGAGAGGTGGACAGAGAGAGTGCCAGAGAATGGGGGAGATAGTGGGGGTCAGAGAGAGGGGACAGAGAGAGGGGGACAGAGAGTGGGGCAGATAGAGGGGGACAGAGAGAGGTGGACAGATAGAGGCGGAGATGGAGGGGTACAAAGAGAGAGGGGGACAGAGGGAGGATGACAGAGAGAGATGGAAAGAGAGTGGAGGGCAGAGAGAGGGGGAGAGCGAGAGGGGACAGAGAGTGGGCGAAACAGAGGGGGTCAGAGAGAGGGGCTCAGAGAGAGAGGTGGACAGAGAGAGAGGGGACAGAGAGAGAGGGTGACAGAGAGAGGGGGCAGCGAGCGGGGGAGAGAGAGGGTGTGGACAGAGGGAGGGGGGACAGAGAGAGATGGACAGAGAGAGGTGGGAAAAGGGAGAGGGGGGCCAGAGAGAGGGGGACAGAGGGAGGGGGACAGAGAGAGAGAGGGACAGAGAGAGGGGGACAGAGAATGGGGGATACAGAGACAGGGGGAACAGAGAGAGAGGGGGACAGAGAGAGAGTGGGACAGAAGAGGGGACAGAGAGTGGGAGAGATAGAGGGAGTCAGGGAGAGGGGGACAGAGAGAGAGGGGGATATAGAGGGGGTCAGAGGGAAGGTGAACAGAGATTGGGGGACAGAGAGAGTGGTACAGAGTGGGGGGAGAGAGGGGGTCAGAGAGAGGGGACAGAGAGAGATGGACAGAGAGTGGGGGACAGTGAGCGGTGCACGTACAGTGAGATAGAGGGGGTCAGAAAGAGGGGGACAGAGAGAGAGGGTACAGAGAGAGGGGGGACAGTGAGAGGGGGCATAGAGAGGGGCACGAGGGGGCAGATGCAGGGGTAACAGAGAGAGGGGGACAGAGAGAGAGGTAGACAGAGAGAGGGGACAGAGAGTGGGAGATGTAGAGGTGGTCAGACGGACAGGGACAGAGAGAGGGGGACAGACAGAGATGTGGACTGAGAGGGGGGCAGAGAGTGGGGACAGAGAGGGGGGGACAGAGAGAGGGGGGCAGAGAGAAATGGACAGAGAGTGAGGGACAGAGTGAGGGGAACAGAGAGAGGGGACAGGGAGTGGGGGAGAGAGGGGAGGACAGAGAGAGAGGGGCAGAGAGAGTGGGACAGAGAGTGCGGGACAGAGAGCGGGGACAGACAGTGCGTGAGATGGAAGGGGTCAGAAAGATGGGGACAGAGAGAGGGGGTACAGTGAGAGAGGGGACAGTGAGAGGGGGACAGTCAGAGGGTGACAGAGAGAGGGGGACAGAGAGAGTTGGGGACAGAGACGGGGGGACAGAGAGTGGGGACAGAGAGTGGCGACAGACAGTGCGTGAGATTGAGGGGGTAAGAGAGAAGGGGACAGAGAGGGGGGAGATAGAGGGGGACAGAGAGAGAGGAGACAGAGACTGGGGTAGATAGAGGGGGCAGAGAGAGAGAGGGGTCAGAGAGAGGGGGACAGAGGGAGGGGGACTGAGAGAGGAGGACAGAGAGAGGGGGGACAGAGGGTAGGGGACAGAGGGAGGGGGACAGAGAGAGAGGGACAGAGAGAGGGGGACACAGAAAGGGGGGACAGAGACGGGGGAACAGAGAGAGGGGGACAGAGAGAGAGAGGGAGACAGAGAGAGGGGACTGAGAGTGGGAGAGATAGAGGAGGTCAGAGAGAGAGGGACAGAGAGAGCGGGATATAGAGGGGGTCAGAGGGAGGGTGAACAGAGAGAGAGGGGGATAGAGAGAGGGGTACAGATTGGAGGAGAGAGAGTGGGTTAGACAGAGGGGGACAGAGAGAGATGGGGACAGACAGGGGGGACAGAGAGTGGGGACAGAGAGAGAGGGGTCAGAGAGAGAGGGGGACAGAGAGAGGAGGACAGAGAATGGAGGACAGAGAGCGGGGACAGACAGTGTGTGAGATAGAGGGGATCAGAAAGAGGCGGACAGAGAGAGATGGGGACAGAGAGTGGGGGACAGAGAGTGAGGGACAGAGAACAGGGACAGAGTGTGTGTGTGGTAGAGGGGATCGGAGTGAGGGTGACATAGAGAGGGGGACAGAGAGAGAGGGGGACAGAAAGTGGGGCAGAGAGAGAGGGTCAGAGAGAGGGGGACGGAGAGCGAGGGTACAGAGGGAGCGGGGACAGAGAGAGATGGCGACAGAGAGAGATGGACAGAGAGTAGGAGACAGAGAGCGGGGACACTGAAAGGGGAACAGGGAGAGATGGGGACAGAGAGGGGGGACAGAGAGTGGGGACACAGAGAGGGGACAGAGAGTGTGTGTCGTAAAGGTGATCGGAGTGAGGAGGACAGAGAGAGGAGACAGGGAGTGGGGGAGAGTGAGGGAGGAAAGAAAGACGGGGGACAGAGAAAGGGGGACAAAGAGAGAGGGGACAGAGAGAGGAGACAGAGAGTTTGGACAGATAGAGGCAGGACAGAGAGGGGGGACAGATACAGAGGGGACAGACAGGGTGGACAGATAGAGGCAGGACAGAGAGGTGGGACAGAGAGAGGGGGACATAGAGGGGGCAGAGAGAGAGGGGGACAGAGAGGGGGGGACAGAGAGAGGGGGGCAGAGGGAGCGGGATACAGCGAGGGGGGACAGAGAGAGAGGGGACTGAGTGGGGGGACAGAGAGAGAGGGTGACAAAGAGAGAGGGACAGGGAGAGGCGGGTGGGAGGGAGGGGGGGACAGAGAGAGGGCGACAGAGAGAGGGGCACAGAGAGTGAGGGAGATAGAGAGGGTCAGAGAGAGGGGATGGAATGAGGGGGAGGTAGAGGGGGTCAGAGAGCGCGGGACAGACATAGGGGGAGATAGTGGGGGTCAGAGAGAGGGGGGACAGAGAGTGGGGGTAAGAGAGAGGGGTACAGAGTTGGAGTGAGAGATGAGGGCAGAGAGAGAGGGTCAAAGAAAGGGCACAGAGAGAGGGGAACAGAGAGAAAGCAGAGAGAGGGCAACAGAGAGAGGGAGAAAGAGAGCGGGAGAGAGAGAGGGGGACTGAGAGAGGCGGACAGAGAGAAGACGGGGAAAGAGAGAGAGGTGGACAGAGAGAAGAGGGGGACAGAGAGAAAGGGGGACAGAGATAGTGGCGCCAGAGAGAGGCAGGTGGGAGGGAGAGGGGGGTAGAGAGAGGGCGACAGAGAGAGGGGCACAGAGAATGAGGGAGATAGAGGGGGTTAGAGAGAGGGGGATGGAACGTGGGGGAGATAGAGGAGGTAGTGGGAGGGCGGACAGAGAGTTGTGTACTGACTGGGAGAGAGAGAGGGGTCAGAGAGAGGTGGACAGAGAGAGAGAGGGGGACAGAGAGAGAGGGGGACAGGCAGAGGGGGGACAGAGAGAGAGAGGGGGACAGAGAGAGAGGGGGACAAGAGAGGAATGGACATAGAGAAAGCAGGACAGAGAGAGGGCGACGGAGAGAGGGGCGCAGAGAGAGGGGAAGAGAATGGGCGACAGTGAAAGGGGGACAGAGCGAGGGGGTCAGAGAGAGAGGGGGCAGAGAGAGGGCGACAGAGAGAGGGGGCAGTGAGAGGTGACAGAGAGAGAGGGGGCAGAGTGAGAGGGTGACAGAGAGAGGGGGCAGCGAGCGGGGGAGAGAGGGGGGTGGACAGAGGGATGGGGGACAGAGCTAGGGGGACAGAGAGGGGGGGACAGGGAGAGTGGGGCCAGAGAGAGGGGGACAGAGGGAGGGGGATAGAGAGAGAGAGGGACAGAGAGAGGGGGACAGAGAGTGGTGGGTACAGAGACAGGGGAAACAGAGAGAGAGGGGGACAGAGAGAGAGGGGGAAAGAGAGAGGGGACAGAGATTGGGAGAGATGGAGGGGGTCAGAGAGAGGGGGACAGAGAGAGAGGTGGATCTAGAGGGGGTCAGAGGGAGAGTGAACAGAGAGTGGGGGACAGAGGGAGGGGTACAGAGTGGGGGAGAGAGAGGGGGTCAGAGAGAGGGGGACAGGCAGAGGAGGACAGAGAGAGATGGGGACAGAGACGGGGGGACAGAGAGTGGGGACAGACAGAAAGGTGGACAAAGAGAGAGGGGGACAGAAATAGGGGGACATAGAGAGATGGGCAGAGAGTGGGGGACAGTAAATGGTGAACATACAGTGAGACAGAGGGGGTCAGAAAGAGGGGGACAGAGAGACAGGGTACAGAGAGAGGGTACAGTGAGAGGGGGGCATAGAGAGGGGCACAGAGAGGGGGGGACAGAGACGGGGGAACAGAGAGAGAGGGGGACAGAGAGAGAGGTAGACAGAGAGAGTGGACAGAAAATGGGAGACATAGAGGTGGTCAGAGGGAGAGGGACAGAGAGAGAGGGGGATATAGAGGGGGTCAGAGGGAGGTTGAACAGAGAGTGAGGGAGAGAGAGGGGATCAGAGCGAGGGGGACAGAGAGAGATGGGGACAGAGAGGGGTATACAGAGAGAGATGTCCAGAGAGTGGGGGACAGAGAGAGGGGGACAGAGAGCGGGGACAGAGAGTGGACGAGATAGGGTGGGTCAGAGAGAGGGGGACAGAGAGAGGGGGCAGAGAGAGATGGACAGAGAGTGGGTGAGAGAGAGCGGGGACAGAGTGTGGGTGAGATAGAGGGGGTCAGAATGAGGGGGCCAGAGATAGGGGAACAGAGAGAGGGGGACAGAGAGAGAGGGGGACAGAGAGAGGGGACAGAGAGTGGGGGAGGGAGGGGACAGAGAGAGAGGGCAGAGAGAGAGAGGGACAGAGAGAGATGGATAGAGAGTGCGGGACAGAGAGAGCGGACAGAGAGTGGGTGAGATAATGGGGGTCAGAATGAGGGGGACAGAGAGAGAAGGGACAGAGAGAGGGCGACAGAGAGAGGGCGACAGAGAGAGAGGTGCAGAGAGAGTGAGGGAGACAGAGGGGGTCAGAGAGAGAGGGACGGAAAGAGGGGGAGGTAGAGGGGGTCAGAGAGAGTGGGAAAGAGAGAGAGGGGGCAGAGAGAGAGGGGGACAGAGAGAGAGTGGTCAGAGAGAATGAGTCAGAGAGAGGGGGACAGAGAGAGAGGGGGCAGAGAGAGAGAGGGGGATAGAGAGAGGTGGCAGCGAGCGGGGAAGAGAGGGGGACGGGGGAACAGAGAGAGGGGGAGTGAGAGAGTGGGGACAGAGGGAGGGGTTTTCAGAGAGAGGGGGGCAGAGAGAGGAGGGACAGAGAGAGAGATGGCCAGAGAGAAGGGGACATAGGGAGGGGGGTCAGAGAGAGGGGGACAGAGAGAGTGGTACAGAGTGTGGGAGAGAGAGGGCGTCAGAGAGAGGGGGCAGACAGAGAGGAGGCAAAGAGCGGGGGTGAGGGGGGGGACTGAGGGGGGAATAGAGAGAGTGGGACAGAGAGAGGGGGGTTAGAGAGAGGGGGACAGAGGGACGGCGACAGACAGAGAGGGACAGAGAGAGGGGGACAGAGACGGGGGGACAGAGACGGGGGAAAAGAGAGAGAGGTGGACAGAGAGAGAGTGAAACAGAGATAGGGGACAGATTGGGAGAGATAGAGGGCGTCAGAGAGAGAGGGACAGAGAAAGGGGGATATAGAGTGGGTCAGAGGGAGGGTAAACAGAGAGTGGGGGAGAGAGTGAGAGGGGTACAGAGTTGGGGACAGAGAATGGGGGACAGAGAGTGGGGACAGAGAGAGAGGGGAACAGAGGGATGGGGACAGAGTGAGATGGACAGAGAGTGGGGGAGAGAGAGGGGGGACAGAGAGAGGGGGCACAGAGAGAGAGGCGGCCATGGAGAGGGGGACAGAGGGAGGGGGACAGTGAGAGAGGGACAGAGAAAGCAGGACAGAGAGTGGGGGAGAGAGGGGTGGGAACAGAGAGAGGGGGGAAGAGAGAGGGGGACAGAGAGAGGGGGACAGAGAGTGCGGGACAGAAAGAGGGCGACAGAGAGAGGTGCAGAGAGAGGGAGGTAGATAGAGGGGGTCAGAGAGAGGGTGACGGAAATAGGGGGAGGTAGAGGGGGTCAGAGAGAGTGGGACAGAGAGAGGGGGAGATAGTGGGGGTCAGAGGGAGGGGGGACAGAGAGTGGGGGACAGAGGGAGGTATACAGAGTTGGAGAGAGAGGGGGGGACAGGGTGAGAGGGGTTAGAGAGAGGGGGTAAGAGAGAGGTGGCAGCGAGCGGGGGACAGAGGGAGGACAGAGGGAGGGGTTACAGAGAGAGGGGGAGAGACAGAGTGGGGACAGGGGGGTCCGAGAGAGTGGGGCAGATAGAGGGGGGCAGAGAGAGAGGGGACAGAGAGAAGGGACAGAGAGACGGGGTACAGAGAGAGAGAGGGGAGAGTGAGAGGGGGACAGGGAGAGGGAGAGATAGAGGGGGACAGAGAGACGGGGAGATAGAGGGGGCCAGAGACAGAGGTGGACAGAGAGAGAGGGACAGAGAGTGGGGGCAGAGAGAGGCTGACAAAGACAGAGTGAGTCAGAGAGAGGGGATCAGAGAGAGGAGGACAGAGAGAAAGGGGGCAGAGAGACAGGGGAACAGAGAGAGGGGGGAGCGAGCAGGTGAGACAGAGGGGGGACAGTGGGAGGGGGGTCAGAGAGAGGGGGACAGAGAGAGGGGGGACAGAGTAAGGGGCGGCCAGAGAGAGGGGGACAGAGGGAGGGGGACAGTGAGAGAGGGACAGAGAAAGGGGCACAGAGAGATAGGGGGACAGAGAGAGGGGACAGAGAGTGGGAGAGATGGAGGGGGACAGAGAAAGGGGGACAGAGAGAGCAAGATATAGAGGGAGTCAGAGTGAGGGTGAACAGAGAATGAGGGACAGAGGGAGGGGTACAGAGTAGGGGAGAGAGAGGGCGTCAGAGAGGGGGACAGAGGGGGGGACAGAGAGAGATGGGGACAGAGAGAGGGGGACAGCGATTGGGGACATAGAGAGGGGGGACAGAGAGCGAGGGGGACAGAGAGAGATGGACAGAGAGTGTGGGAAGGAGAGCGGGGACAGACAGTGGGCGAGATAGAGGGGGTCAGAAAGAAGGGGACAGAGAGAGGGGGTACAGAGAGAGAGGGGACAGTGAGAGGGGGACAGTCAGAGGGTGACAGAGAGAGGGGGGCAGAGTGGGGTATAGAGAGAGGCGGGTGGGACCGAAAGGGGGGCAGAAAGGGGGTGAAAGAGAGAGGGGGGCAGTGAGAGAGAGGGAGATAGAAGGGGACAGAGAGAGAGGGGGACAGAGAGAGAGGGACAGACGGAGATGGACAGAGAGTGGGGGACAGAGAAAGGGGGACTGAGCGCGGGGACAGAAAGTGGACGAGATGAAGAGGTCAGAGAGAGGGGGACAGAGAGAGGGGGCAGAGAGAGAGTGGGTCAAAGAGAGTGGGACAGAGAGAGGTGGACAGAGAGGGTGGGGCAGAGAGAGAGAGGGGGACAGAGAGAGCGGGCAAAGAGCGGGGGAGAGAGAGGGGGGACGGAGGGGACAGAGAGAGGGGGGTTAGAGAGAGGGACAGAGAGAGGGGGACAGAGAGGGGGGTACAGTGAAGGGGGAACAGAGAGAGAGGTGGACAGAGAGAGAGGGAGACAGAGAGAGGGGACAGAGAGTGAGAGAGATAGAGGGCGTCAGAAAGAGAGGGACAGAGAGAGGTGGATTTAGAGTGGGTCAGAGGGAGGGTGAAAAGAGAGTGGGAGAGAGGTAGAGGGGCACAGAGTGGGGGAGAGAGGGGGTCAGAGAAAAGGGGACAGAGAGAGATGGACAGAGTGTGGGGGACAGAGAGAGGGAGACTGAGCGCGGGGACAGAGAGTGGACGAGATGGAGGGATCAGAGAGAGTGGGACAGTGAGAGGGGGACAGAGAGGGGGCAGAGAGAGAGGGGGACAGAGAGAGGGGGCAAAGAGCGGGGGAGAGAGAGAGGGGGGGACGGGGGCGCAGAGAGAGGGGGACAGAGAGAGGGGGGTTAGAGAGAGAGGGACAGAGAGAGAAGGACAGAGAGGGGGGGACAGAGACGGGGGAACAGAGAGAGAGGTGGACAGAGAGAGAGGGAGACAGAGAGAGGGGACAGAGAGTGGGAGAGATAGAGGGGTTCAGAATGAGAGGGACAGAGAGAGGGGGACAGAGAGAGGGGGACAGAGTGAGGGGCAGAGACTGAGGGAGATAGAGGGGGTCAGGGAGAGTGGACAGAGAGAGTGGGACAGAGAGTGGGGAGATAGAGGGTTCAGGGAGAGGGGGACAGAGAGAGAGGGGCCAGAGAGAGGGGGACAGATAGAGGCAGGACAGAGGGGGGGAACAGAGAGAGGAGGGTAGAGACAGGGTGACAGAGAGTGGGGGAGTTAGAGGGGTTCAGAGAGAGGGGGACAGAGAGAGAGGGGGACAGAGAGGGTGGGACAGAGAGAGAGGGGGACAGAGAGAGAGGGGGACAGAGAGAAGGGACAGAGAGTGGGAGAGATAGAGGGGGTCAGAGAGAGAGTAACAGAGATAGAGGGGGATATAGAGGGGTTCAGAGAGAGGGTGAACAGAGAGTGGGGGACAGAGGGAGGGGTACAGAGTGGGGTAGAGAGAGGGGGCGATAGAGGGTGTCAGAAAAGAGAGCGGATAGAGAGAGGGTGACAGAGGGCTGGGGAAATAGAGGCGGTCAGAGAGAGGTGGACAGAGAGAGAGGGTACAGGGAGAGGGCAATAGAGAGAGGGCGACAGAGAGATGGCGACAGAGAGGGTGGACAGTTAGAGGCAACAGAGAGGGAGGACAGATAGAGAGGTGACAGAGAGGGTGGACCGATAGAGGCAGGACAGAGAGGGGGGACAGAGAGAGGAGGGCAGAGAGAGAGTGATAGAGAGTGGGTGAGATAGAGGGGGTCAGAGAGAGGTGACAGAGAAAGGGGGACAGAGAGAGAGAGGGGTACAGAAAAGGGGGGACAGAAAGAGAGGGGACAGAGAGAGGGGGCAGAGAGAGAGGGGGACAGAGAGAGAGGGGGACAGAGAGGGGTGACAGAGAGAGAGGGGTCAGCGAAAGAGAGGGGGCCAGAGAGAGACGGGTGGGAGGGAGAGGGGGAAACAGAGAGACGGCGACAGAGAGAAGGTGCACAGAGAGTGAGGGAGATAGATGGTGTCAGAGAGAGGGAGACGGAAAGAGGGCAAGGTAGAGGGGGTCAGAGAGAGCGGGACAGAGAGGGGGGAGATAGTGGGGGTCAGAGGGATGGGGGACAGAGAGTGGGGTACAGAGAGAGGGATACAGAGTTGGAGAGAGAGGGGGGAGCAGAGAGAAGGTGTCAGAGAGTGCACAGAGAGAGGGGTCAGGGAGTAAGCAGAGAGAGGGCAACAGAGAGAGGGAGACAGAGAGTGGGGGAGAGAGAGAGGGACAGAGATAGAGGAGGACAGAGATTGAGGAGGACAGAGAGAGGGGAACAGAGAGAGAGGGGGACAGAGAGAGGGGGACAGAGAGAGGGGGACGGGGGGACAGATAGAGGGGGACAAAGATAGAGGGGGACAGAGAGAGGCGGGTGGGAGGGAGAGGGGGGAAGAGAGAGGGCGACAGAGAAAGGTGCACAGAGAATGAGGGCGATAGAGGGGGTTAGAGAGAGGAGGATGGAAAGTGGGGGAGATAGACGAGGTCAGAGGTAGGGGGGACAGAGAGTGGGATACAGAATGGGAGAGGGTGGGCAGAGAGAGCGGGTCAGAGATAGGGGGACAGAGAGAGGGGGGGGACAGAGAGAGAGGGGGACACAGAGAGAGGGGGACAGAGAGAGGGAGGACAGAGCGACGGGACAGAGAGAGAGGGGACAGAGAGAGGGGACAGAGAGAGGGGACTGGGAGCGGGGGACAGAGACAGACAGGAGGACAGAGAGAAGGATGGACAGAGAGAGAGCGGGACAGAGACAGGTGGGGACAGATATAGGGTGACGGAGAGAGAGGCGCAGAGAGAAGGGGAGAGAGAGGGCGATAGTGAGAGGGGGGAAGAGCGAGGGGGGACAGAGAGTGGGGGACAGAGAGAGGGGGGATTAGAGAGAGGGGGACAGAGGGACTGGGACAGTGACAGAAGAACAGAGAGAGGGGGACAGAGAGGGGGGGACAGAGACGGGCGAACAGAGAGGTAGGTGGACAGAGAGAGAGGGGATAGAGTGGGAGAGATAGAGGGCGTCAGAGAGAGAGGGACAGAGAGAGGGGGATATAGGTTGGGTCAGAGGGAGGATAAACAGAGAGTGGGGGAGAGAGAGAGAGGGGTACAGAGTTGGGGAGAGAGAGGGGGTCAGAGAGAGTGGGAAAGAGAGAGGGGGACAGAGCGAGATGGACAGAGAGTGGGGAAGAGAGAGCGGGGACAGAGAGAGGGGGCACAGAGAGAGGGGCGGCCAGAAAGAGAGGGACAGAGGGAGGGGGACAGTGAGACAGGGACAGAGAAAGGGGCATAGGGAGAGACGGTGACAGACAGAGGGTAGAGAGAGTGGGGAGAGAGGGGTGGGGACAGAGAGAGGGGGGGCAGAGAGAGAGAGGGACAGAGAGAGATGGACAGAGAGTGCGGGTCGGAGAGTGGGGACAGAGAGTGGGTGAGATAGAGGGGGTCAGAATGAGGAAGACAGAGAGAGAGTGGACAGAGAGAGGAGGACAGAGAGAGGGGGTCAGAGAGAGAGGAATGGAAAGAGGGGTAGACAGTGAGGGTCAGAGGGAGGGGGGACAGAGAGTGGGGGACAGAGGGAGGAGTACCGAGTTTTTAGAGAGAGAGGGGGACAGAGAGAGAGGGGTCAGAGAGAGGGCGTCAGAGAGAGGGGGACAGAGAGAGAGGGGGCAGAGAGAGGGGGTACCGAGAGACGGTGACAGAGAGGGGGCAGAGAGAGGTCGACAGAGAGAGTGGGGGACAGAGAATGGGGACAGAGAGAGAGGGACAGAGGGAGGGGGAACAGAGAGAGGGGGAGAGAGAGAGAGAGTTGGGACGGGGGGTCAGAGAGAGTGGGGCAGATAGAGGGGGGCAGAGAGTGGAGGACAGAGAGAGGGGACAGAGAGACGGGGTACAGAGAGAGAGAGGGGACAGTGAAAGGGGGACAGGGAGAGGGAGAGATAGATGGGAACAGAGAGAGGGAGAGATAGAGGGCGCCAGAGAGAGTGGTGGACAGAGAGAGATGGACAGAGAGCAGGGGACAGAGAGAGAAGGACAGAGAGCAGGGGACAGAGAGAGAGGCGGACAGAGAGAGAGGGGGACAGAAAGAGGTGAACAGAGAGTGAAGGACAGAGAGGGGGGACAGAGAGCGGGGGAGAAATAGGGCATCAGTGAGAGGGGGTCAGAGAGAGAGTGGGACAGAGAGAGCCGGACAGAGAGAAGGGGACAGAGAAGGGGGTCAGAGAATGGGGGGCAGAGAGAGGGCGACACAGAGAGGGCGACAGAGAGAGAGGGACAGAGAGAGGGGTTCAGAGTGGGGGAGAGAGGGGGAGAGAGAGGTCGACAGAGAGAGGGGGCAGGGAGAAGGGGGACAGAGAGAGTGGGGACACAGAGAGGGGGGGAAGAGAGAGGGCGACAAAGAGAGGGGGACAGAGAGAGGAGGACAGAGAGAGGGGTTCAGAGTGGGGGAGAGGGGGGAGAGAGAGGGCGACAGAGAGAGGGGGCAGAGAGAAGGGGGACAGAGAGAGTGGGGACAGAGAGAGGGGTATAGAGTGGGGGAAAGATAGGGTGTCAGAGGGAGGGGTTCAGAGAGAGGGGGATAGAGAGAGGGGGATAGAGAGTGGGGGACAGAGTGGTGGAGGACAGAGAGACGGTGACAGAGAGGGGGCAGAGAGAGGCGGACAGAGAGAGGGGGCAGAGAGAGGGAGACAGAGGGAGGGGTGACAGAGAGGGAGGGGACAGAGAGGGGGCAGAAAGAGGGCGACAGAGAGAGGGGGACAGAGAGAGGGGGTGACAGAGAGGGGGTGCAGAGAGAGGGTGAAAGAGAGAGAGGGACAGAGGGAGAGGAGGCAGAGAGAGGGGGACAGAGAGAGAGGGACAGAGAGACGGTGAGAGAGAGGGGGAAGAGCGAGAGGAGGTACAGAGCGTAGGGGGGGATAGAGATAGAGGAGGACAGAGAGCGGGGGGATAGAGAGAAGAGGAGAGAGAAGGAGGGGGGCAGAGAGAGGGGCGACGGGGAGGCAGAGAGAGGGGGGCAGAGGGAGGGGGAGAGAGAGACGTTGACAGAGAGGGTGCAGAGAGAGAGGGGGACAGAGAGAGGGGGACAGTGGGGGGGGAAGATAGAGGGGGGACAGAGAGAGGGGGGACAGAGAGATGGGGTCAGAGAGAGGGGGACAGAAGGAGGGGTGACAGAGAGACTGGGGGCAGAGAGAGGAGGGGCAGAGAGAGAGAGGACAAAGGAAGGGGGGCAGAGAGACGGTGACAGAGAGGGCAACAGAGAGAGGGGGGAAGAGAGCAGTGGAGAGAGGGGGGGCAGAGAGATGGGGAACAGAGAGAGGGCAGAGAGCATGGGATACAGAGAGACGGGGACAGAGAGAGGGGGCAGAGAGAGATGACAGAGAGACAGAGGGACAGAGAGCGTGGGGGAGAGAGAGGGGGCAGAGAGAGCGGGAACAGAGCGAGGGCGCCAGAGAGAGTGGTGGACAGAGAGAGGTGGACAGAGAGTGGGGGACAGAGAGAGGAGGACAGAGAGCAGGGGACAGAGAGAGAGGCGGACAGAGCGAGAGGGGAAAGAGAGAGGGAGACAGAGAGAGAGGAGGACAGAGAGAGAGGGGGACAGAAAGAGGTGAACAGAGAGTGAGGGACAGAGAGGGGGAACAGAGAGCGGGGGAGATAGAGGGCATCAGTGAGAGGGGGTCAGAGAGAGAGTGGGACAGAGAGAGACGGACAGAGAGAAGGGGACAGAGAAGGGGGTCAGAGAATGGGGGGCAGAGAGAGGGCGACACAGAGAGGGCGACAGAGAGAGAGGGACAGAGAGAGGGGTTCAGAGTGGGGGAGAGAGGGGTAGAGAGAGGTCGACAGAGAGAGGGGGCAGGGAGAAGGGGACAGAGAGAGGGGTACAGAGAGAAGGGGGAAAGAGAGAGTGGGGACACAGAGAGATGGGGGGAGAGAGAGGGCGACAAAGAGGGGGGGGAGAGAGAGGGCGACAGAGAGAGGGGGCAGAGAGAGGGGTATAGAGTGGGGGAAAGATAGGGTGTCAGAGGGAGGGGTTCAGAGAGAGGGGGACAGAGAGAGGGGGATAGAGAGAGGGAGACAGAGAGCGGGGAGAGAGAGGGGGCAGAGAGAGGGGGGACAGAGAGAGTGGGTCAGAGAGAGGGGGACAGAGAGGGAGGACAGACAGAGTGTGAAAAGTAGGGGGGACAAAGAGGGCTGACAGAGTGGGGGGGGGATAGAGAAGGGGTCAGGGAGAGGGGGACAGAGAGAGGGCGACAGAGAGGGGGGACAGAGAGTGGGGGCGATAGAGGACTTCAGTGAGAGGCGGTCAGAGAGAGAGGGGGACAGAGAGAGGGCGACAGAGAGAGAGGGACAGAGAGCGGGTCAGAGAGAGGGAGTCAGAGACAGATGGGGACAGAGAGAGAGGGGGACAGAGAGAGGGCGACAACGATAGGGGGACAGAGGGAGGGGGACAGCGAGAGGGGGACAGAGCGTGTGGGAGATATAGGGGATCAGAGGGAGGGGGGATAGAGAGTGGGGGACAGAGAGAGGGATACAGAGTGGGGGAGAGAGAGGGGGAGAGAGAGGCCTACAGAGGGAGCGGGGGCAGAGAGAGGGCAGAGAGAGGGGGGGCACAGGGAGGGGGACAGGGAGAGGGGGATAGAGAGAGGGGGACAGAGTGGCGGAGAGAGGGGGGTCAGAGAGAGAGTTTACAGAGAGGGGCCAGAAAGAGGGTAACAGAGAGAGGGGAACAGAGGGAGGGGGGACAGAGAGAGGGGGACAGAGGGAGGGTGGACAGAGAGAGGGGTACAGAGTGGAGGAGAGAGGGGTGTCAGAGAGAGAGGGGGACAGAGAGACGGGAACAGAGAGAGTAGGACAGAGAGACTGGGACACAGAGAGATGACAGAGAGGGGGCAGAGAGAGGGGGACAGAGAGAGGGGGACAGAGAGAGGGCGACAGAGTTGGGGGGAGAGAGAGGGGGTCAGGGAGAGGGGGACAGAGAGAGGGGGCAGAGATGGAGGGGGACAGAGAGAGATGGGGACAGAGAGGGGCGGACAGAGGGAGAGCGGGACAGAGAGTGATGGGGAACAGAGAGACAGGGGGACAGAGAGAGGTTGACAGAGAGTGGGGGATAGAGAGAGGGCGACAGAGAGGGGGACAGAGAGCGGGGGCGATAGAGGACTTCAGTGAGAGGCGGTCAAAGAGAGAGGGGGACAGAGAGAGGGCAACAGAGAGAGGGGGACAGAGAGCGGGTCAGAGAGTGGGAGTCAGAGACAGATGAGGACAGAGAGAGAGTGGGACAGAGAGAGGGCGACAACGATAGGGGGACAGAGAGAGAGGGACAGCGAGAGGGGGACAGAGCGCGGGGGAGATATAGGGGATCAGAGGGAGGGGTGGATAGAGAGTGGGGGACAGAGAGAGGGGTACAGAGTGGGGGAGAGAGAGGGGGAGAGAGAGGCCTACAGAGAGAGGGGGGCAGAGAGAGGGCAGAGAGAGGGAGGCACAGAGAGGGGGACAGGGAGAGGGGGATAGAGAGAGGGGGACAGAGTGGCGGAGAGAGGGGGGTCAGAGAGAGAGTTTACAGAGAGGGGCCAGAAAGAGGGTAACAGAGAGAGGGGAACAGAGGGAGGGGGGACAGAGAGAGGGGTACAGAGTGGAGGAGAGAGGGGGGTCAGAGAGAGAGGGGGACAGAGAGACGGGAACAGAGAGAGTAGGACAGAGAGACTGGGACACAGAGAGATGACAGAGTGGGCAGTGAGAGGGGGACAGAGAGAGGGGGACAGAGAGAGGGAGGGACATAGAGAGGCGGGTGGGACAGAGAGGGGCAGAGAGAGGCGGGTGGACAGAGAGGGGCAGAGAGAGGCAGGTGGGAGAGAGAGGGGGACAGAGAGAGGGGGACAGAGAGTGGGGGCAGAGAGAGAGGGGGTCAGAGAGAGAGCGGGATAGAGAGAGAGGGTACAGAGAGAGAGGGGGACAGAGAGAGAGGGGGATACAGAGAGAGGGGGTCAGAGAGAGATGGGGTTTTAACATTCCTACAGTGCAGCACTCCCTCCGTACTGACCCTCTGACAGTGCAGCGTTCTCTCAGTACTGACCCTCTCACAGTGCGACACTCTGACAGCATTGCCATCCATTAGAACTGACCGTCAGAGAGTGCGCACTTCATCATTACCGACCCTCTCACTGCACAGCAATCCCTCAGTCCTGACCCTCTGACAATGCAGCACTCCCTCCACACTGATCCTCTGACAATGCTGCACTCCCTCCACACTGATCCTCTGATAGTGATGCACTCCCTCCGTACTGACTCTCTGACAGTTTGGAAGTGGCCCTATACTGACCCTCCTCCAAGGAACTTTCCCACAGAAAGGTGAACTCTCTCTCTGTCTCTTTCTCCCTCTCCCTTCAGAGATGCTGCCGGACATGCTGAGCTCCGTCAGCAATCTCTGTATTGATGTTTCAGGTCTCCAACGCGTCCGTACAGATTAATTTTAGTGTTGAATTCTCAAGCTTGCTCTGTTCAAGGGATTGAATCACTCTGCTACAAAGGGGGGTTAGTTACCACAGCTAACAGGTTCGTGATGCCAACATTGTTGGCTCAATCTCTATCATGTCTGAAATGACCATGAAGGCCAAAGCTTCTGAACCTCGCCCCTCACCTGAGGTGTGTGACCCACCAGGCCTCTCTCTCTGACAAGACAGCAGCTCTCGGGTCCTCCTGGTCTATACTAACTTCCCAACTTTAAAAAGGCATTCCAGTAAGAGAGCTGTTTACATGGTTCGGGTCAAACTCCTGGAGCTCCCTCCCTAACATCACTGTGGGACACCCAAGGACTGCAGCAGGAGAGTACAGCTCACCCCGACCTTCCAGGCAACTATTAGAGGGTGTGGTAATGACATGCAAGCCACATTTGAAAATAAGTTTTATAACAGGGCCACGGTGGATGGTCACTAACTCTGTTTCTTTACCTGTGTTCAAATCAGCGTAATGAAGAAGCTAAGGGTCGGTTGAAAATGACAATGATAGCCTTTCGTAGGTTGGGGTTTATTAGAGTTTGCAGTGACAGTATGAATGTTTGAGCACTTCTTCAAGGGCATGCAGGTGCCTGCCAGAGGAAGTGATGGGGGCTGGTATCATTGTGACATTTCAAAGGCATCACGATGAGTATGTGAACAGGAAGGGTTTAGAGGGATATCAGCCAAGTGCTAGCAAATGGAATGAAATGAGATGAGAACATTTGGTTGGAATGGACGAGTTGGACAGGAGGGACTGGTTCCAAGCGGTGCACCTCTGTGACTCTGTGCCTCTGAATGGTCTATTGCAGTGAGTTTCAGACAGGGCTTGGTTTGTGTGTGTCTCTCATGCTTCCTCAGAATCTGCAAACCGTATGTCTCCAAATTTCCACAAGACTCTATGACATAATAAAAAAGAGGGTCAGTGCTGAGGGAGTGCAGCACTGGCAGAGGGGCAGTACTGAGGGAGTGTTGCACTGTCAGATGGTCAGTACTGAGTGAGTGCTGCACTGTCAGAGGGTCAGTACTGAGGGAGTGCTGCACTGTCAGAGGGTCAGTACCGAACAGGTGCTGAATTGTCAGCCGTTCAGTACTGAGGGAGTGCTGTACAGTCAGATGGTCAGTACTGAGGGAGTGCTGAACTGTCAGAGGGTCATTACTGAGGGAGTGCTGCACAATCAGAGTCAGTACTGAGTGAGCACCACACTGTCAGAGATTCAGTCCAGATGGCAAGCCTCACTATCGGAGGATCTGCACTGAGAGAGCACTGCACCATCAGAGGTTCAGTACTGAGGGAGTGCTGCACTGTCAGAGGGTCAATACTGAGGGAGTGCTGCAGTGTCAGAGGGTTAGTACAGAGAGAGTGCTAAACTGTCAGATAGACAGTACTGAGGCACTGCTGGATTGTCAGAGGTGCAGGACCGAGGCAGAGGGTCAGTACTGAGGGAGTGATAAACTGTCAATGAGTCAGTACTGAGGCAGTGCTGTACTGTCAGAGTGTCAGTTATGATGGAGTGCTCTACTGCCAGAGGTTTTGTCCTGAGATTAGGCCACACTGTCGGAAGGTCACTATAGGGTCACTTCCACACTGTCAGAGAGTCAGTACTGAGGGAATGCATAACTATCAGAGGATCATTATAGAGGGAGCGCAGCATTGTCAGAGGGTCAGTGTGGAGGGAGTGCAGCATTGTCAGAGGATCAGTATGGAGGGAGTGCAGCATTGTCAGAGGATAAGTGGGGAGGTGGTGCAGCATTGTCAGAGAGTCAGGACGGGGGAATGGCAGAATTGTCAGAGGGTCAGTGTGGAGGAAGTGCAGCATTCTCAGAGGGTCAGTGTGGAGAGAGTGCAGCATTGTCAGAGGGTCAGTGTGAAGGGAGTGCAGCATTGTCAGAGGGTCAGTGTGGAGGGAGTGCTGCATTGTCAGAGGATCAGAGTGGAGGGAGTGCAGCATTGTCAGAGAGTCAGTGTGGAGGGAGTGCTGCATTGTTAGAAGGTCAGTGTTGAGGGAGTGCAGCATTATCAGAGGATAAGTAGGGAGGGAGTGCAGCATTGTCAGACGATCAGTATGGAGTGAGTGCAGCATTGGCAGAGGATCAGCGTGGAGGAAGTGCAGCATTGTTCAGATGGTCAATGTGGAGTGAGTGCAGCATTGTCAGAGGATCACTGTGGAGGGAGTGCAGCATTGTCAGAGGATCAGTACGGAGGGAGTGCAGCATTGTCAGTGGTTCAGTGAGGAGGGAGTGCACATTGTCAGAGCATCAGTGTGGAGGGAGTGCAGCATTGTCAGAGGGTCAGTTTGGAGGGAGTGCCGCAGTGACAGAGGATCAGTTTGAAATGGGTGCATCATTGTCAGAGGGTCAGTGTGGAGGGAGTGCAGCATTGTCAGAGAGTCAGTGTGGAGGGAGTGCAGCATTGTCAGAGGATCAGAGTGTAGGGAGTGCAGCATTGTCAGAGAGTCAGTGTGGAGGGAGTGCAGCATCGTCAGAGGGTCAGTGTGGAGGGAGTGCTGCATTGTTAGAGGATCAGCATGGAGTGAGTGCAGCATTGGCAGAGGATCAGTGTTGAGGGAGTGCAGCTTTGTTCACATGGTCAGTGTGGAGTGAGTGCTGCACTGTCAGAGGATCAGTATGGAGGGAGTGCAGCATTGTCAGAGGATCAGTGTGGAATGAGTGCAGCATTGTCAGAGGATCAGTGTGGAGGGAGTGCAGCATTGTCAGAGGATCAATGTGGAGGAAGTACTACATTGTCAGAGGGTCAGTGTGGAGGGAGTGCAGCATTGTCAGAGAGTCAGTGTGCAGGGAGTGCAGCATTGTCAGAGAGTCAGTGTGCAGGGAGTGCAGCATTGTCAGAGAGTCAGTGTGCAGGGAGTGCAGCATTGTCAGAGGATCAGTGTGGAGGGAATGCAGCATTGTCAGAGAGTCAGTGTGGAGGGAGTGCAGCACTGTCAGAGAGTCAGTGTGCAGGGAGTGCAGCATTGTCAGAGGGTCAGTGTGGAGGGAGTGCAGCACTGTCAGAGAGTCAGTGTGCAGGGAGTGCAGCATTGTCAGAGGGTCAGTGTGGAGGGAGTGCAGCATTGTCAGAGGATCAGTGTGGAGGGAATGCAGCATTGTCAGAGAGTCAGTATGGAGGGAGTGCAGAATTGTCTGAGGATCAAAAAAGAGGGAGTGCAGCATTGTCTCAGGGTCAGTGTGGAGGGAGTGCAGCATTGTCAGACGGTCAGTATGGAGTGAGTGCTGTATTGTCAGAGTGTCAGTGTGGAGGGAGTGCTGCATTGTCAGAGAGTCAGTGTGGAGGGAGTGCAGCATCGTCAGATGGTCAGTGTGGAGGGAGTGCTGCATTGGTAGAGGATCAGCATGGAGTGAGTGCAGCATTGTCAGAGGATCAGTGTGGAGGGAGTGCAGCATTGTCAGAGGATCAGTGTGGAGGAGAGTACTGCATTGTCAGAGGTCAGTATGGAGGGAGTGCAGCATTATCAGAGGATCAGTGTGGAGGGAGTGCCCCATTGTTAGAGGGTCAGTATGGAAGGAGTGCAGCGTTGTTTGAGCATCATTGTGGAGGGAGTGCAGCATTGACCGAGGATCAGTGTGGAGTGAATTCAGCATTGTCAGTGGTTCAGGACGGAGGGATTGCTGTGCAGTGAGAGAGTCAGTAATGATGAAGGTCAGTACTAATCGATGGCCATGCCGTCAGAGTGTCGCACAGTGAGAGGGTTACTACTGAGGGAGCACTGCACTGTGAAAGCGTTAGATCTGAGGGAGCACCACACTCTGAGGGGATTAGTACTGAGGCATCACCGCGCTGTGAGGGGTTCAGTACTGAGGGAGCACCACACAATGTGTTGGACAGTCAGTAGTGAGTGATAGCTGCATTGCCAGAGTGTCAGGTCTGAGAGAGTGATGCCCACTCAAAGGCTCATTACTGAGGGAGCGCTACACAGTCAGTGTGTCAGTTCTGGGGGAGTGCTGTTACAGAGGGTCAGTACTGAGGGAGTGCTGCTCTGCCTTAGGGTCAGTACTGAGGCATTGCTGGACTATCAGAAGTGCAGGAATGAGGCCGTGCCGCACTGTCAGAGTGTCAGAACTGAGGGAGTTCTGCTCTGTCGGAGGGTCAGTCCTGAGAAAATGCCACATTATCGGATGGTCAGAACCGAGGGAGTGCTACACCGTAAGAGCATCTGTATTGAGGGAGTGCCACATTTTCGGAGAGTCAGTACTGAGGGAATGCCACACTATATGAGTATCAGTACTGAGGGAATGCTGCACTGTAGAAATGTCAGTACAAAGAGAGTGCTGCAGAATCAGAGTATCAGTACTGAGTGAATGCTGTTGTGTCAGAGCGTCATTTCTGAGGGTGTGCTGCAGTGTCAAAGGAGCTGCGCTGAGGGAGACCTGTACTGTCAGAGGGTCAGTATTGAGGGTGTGCTGCACTGTCAGAGGGTCGGTACTGAGGAAGTGCTGCACTGTCAGAGGGTCTGGACTGTTAAGAGCTGTATTGTCGGATGGACTGGACTGTGGGAGAGACGCACTGTGGGAGGGTCAGTCGTGAGGGAGTGCTACACTATCGGAGGGTCTGTACTGTGGGAGAGCTGCATTGTTGGAGGGTCAGTACTGAGGGAGCACCGCGCTGTCAGAGGGTCAGTATTGAGGGAGTGCTGCACTGTCAGAGGGTCAATATTGAGGGAGCGCCACACTGTGAGAGGGTCAGTACTGAGGGAGTGCTGGATTGTCAGAGGGTCACTTATGATGGAGTGCTGTACTGCCAGAGGTTTTGTCCTGAGATTAGGCCACACTGTCGGAGGGTGAGTATACGGCCACTTCCACACTGTCAGAGAGTCAGTACTGAGGGAATGCATAACTATCAGAGGATCATTATAGAGGGAGCGCAGCATTGTCAGAGGGTCAGTGTGGAGGGAGTGCAGCATTGTCAGAGGATCAGTATGGAGGGAGTTCAGCATTGTCAGAGGGTCAGTGTGGAGTGAGTGCAGCATTGTCAAAGGATCAGTGTGGAGGGAGTGCAGCATTGTCAGAGGATCAGTATGGAGGGAGTGCAGCATTGTCAGAGGATCAGTGTGGAGGGAGTGCAGCATTGTCAGAGAGTCAGTGTGGAGGGAGTGCAGCACTGTCAGAGGATCAGTGTGGAGTGAGTGTAGCATTGTCAGACGGTCAGTGTGGAGGGAGTGCAGCATTGTCAGACGGTCAGTGTGGAGGGAGTGCAGCATTGTCAGAGGTTCAGTGTGGAGGGAGTGCAGCATTGGCAGAGAGTCAGGACGGGGGGAGTGCAGCATTGTCAGAGGAACAGTTTGGAGACAATGCAGCATTGTCAGAGGGTCAGTGGGGAGGGACTGAAGCATTGTCAGAGGATCGGTGTGGAGGGAGTGCAGCATTGGCAGAGGGTCAGTGTCGAGGGAGTGCAGCATTGTCAGAGTATCAGTGTAGAGGGAGTGCAGCATTATCAGAGGATCAGTGTGGAGGGAGTGCAGCATTGTCAGACGATCAATATGGAGGGGGTGCAGCATTGTCAGAGGATCAGTGTGGAGTGAGTGCAGCTTTTTCAGAGTGTTAGCATGGAGGGAGTGCTGCACTGTCAGAGAATCAGTGTGGAGGGAGTGCTGCATTGTCAGAGGATCAGTGTGAAGGGATTGCGGCATTGCTAGAGAGTCAGTGTGGAGTGAGTATAGCATTGTCAGACGTTCAGTGTGGAGAAAGTACAGCATTGTCAGAGGTCAGTGTGGAGGGAGTGCAGCATTGTCAGAGGGTCAGTGTGGAGGTAGTGCAGCATTGTTAGAGGGTCAGTGTCGAAGGAGTCCTGCATTTTCAGAGGATCAGTGTGGCAGAAGTGAAGCATTGTCAGTGGGTCAGTGTGGAGGGAGTGCAGCATTGTCAGACGATCAATATGGAGGGGGTGCAGCATTGTCAGAGGATCAGTGTGGAGTGAGTGCAGCTTTTTCAGAGTGTTAGCATGGAGGGAGTGCTGCACTGTCAGAGAATCAGTGTGGAGGGAGTGCTGCATTGTCAGAGGATCAGTGTGAAGGGATTGCGGCATTGCTAGAGAGTCAGTGTGGAGTGAGTATAGCATTGTCAGAGGTTCAGTGTGGAGAAAGTACAGCATTGTCAGAGGTCAGTGTGGAGGGAGTGCAGCATTGTCAGAGGGTCAGTGTGGAGGTAGTGCAGCATTGTTAGAGGGTCAGTGTCGAAGGAGTCCTGCATTTTCAGAGGATCAGTGTGGCAGAAGTGAAGCATTGTCAGTGGGTCAGTGTGGAGGGAGTGCAGCATTGTCAGAGAGTCAGGATGGAGGGATTGCTGTTCAGTGAGAGGGTCAGTAATGATGAATTGCGCACTGTCTGATGGTCAGTACTAATCGATGGCCATGCTGTCAGAGTGTCGCACTGTGAGAGGGTTACTACTGCGGGAGCGCTGCACTGTGAAAGGGGTAGAACTGAGGGAGCAACACACTCTGAGAGGATTAGGACTGAGGGATCACCGCGCTGTGAGGGATTCAGTACTGCCGGAGCACCACACTCTGAGGGGATTAGTACTGAGGGATCACCGCGCTGTGAGGGGTTCAGTACTGAGGGAGCACCACACAATGTGTTGGACAGTCAGTACTGAGTGATTGCTGCATTGCCAGAGGGTCAGTACTGAGAGAGTGATGCCCACTCAAAGGGTCATAACTGAGGGAGCGCTACATTGTCATTGTGTCAGTTCTGAGGGAGTGTTGTTACAGAGGGTCAGTACTGAGGGAGCGCTGCACTGTCAGAGGGTCAGTACTGAGGGAATGCCACACTGTATGAGTATCAGTACTGAGGGAATGCTGCACTGTAGAAATGTCAGTACAAAGAGAGTGCTGCAGAGTCAGAGTGTCAGTACTGAGGGAATGCTATTGTGTCAGAGCGTCATTTCTGAGGGTGTGCTGCAGTGTCAAAGGAGCTGTGCTGAGGGAGAGCTGTACTCTCAGAGGGTCAGTACTGAGGGAGCGCTGCACTGTCAGAGGGTCTGTACGGAGGGAGTGCTGCATTGTCAGAGGGTCTGTACTGTTGAGAGCTGCATTGTCGGAGGGACTGCACTGTGGGAGAGATGCATTTTCGGAGGGTCAGTACTGAGGGAGTGCGGCACTATCGGAGGGTCTGTACTGTGGGAGAGCTGCATTGTTGGAGAGTCAGTACTGAGGGAGCACCGCGCTGTCAGAGGGTCAGTATTGCGGATGCTGCACTGTCAGAGGGTCATTACTGAGGGAGTGCTGCACTGTCAGAGGGTCAGTACTCAGGGATTACTACACTGTGAGAAGGTCAGTACTGAGGGAGTGCTGCACAATCAGAGGCTCAGTTCTGAGGGAGTGCTGGACTGTCAGATGATCAGCTTATGGGAGGGCTGCACTGTCAGAGAGTCGGCACTGTGGGTGTGCCGTACTGTCGGACGATCAGTACTGTGGAAATGCTGCACTGTCTTATGGTCATTACTGAGGGAGTGTTGCACTGTCAGAGAATACTACTGAGGGAGTACTGCGCTATCAGGGGGTCAGTAATGGGGGATTGCCGCAATGTCAGAGGGTCAATCTGGGTGCAGTGCTGCACTGTGAGAAGCTCAGTACTGAAGGAGCGCTGTACTGTCAGAGTGTCAGTACTGATGGAGTGCTGCACTGTCAGGGGTGCAGGACCAAGGGAGTGCTGCACTGTCAGCCTGTCAGTTCTGAGGGAGTGCTGAACTGTCAGTGGATCAGTATGGGGGCAGTGCTGCACTGCCAGAAGATCAGTACTGAGGGAGCGCTGCATTGTCAGAGGGTCAGTACTGATGGAGTGCCACACAGTCAGACGATCGGGACTGAGGCAATGCTCTTTCTCAGAGGGTCAGTACTAACGGATTGCCATGCTGCCAGAGGGTCAGTACTGAGGTGGTCAGTCAGTATTGAGTGCCTGCTGGATTGGCAGAATATTGTACTGAGAAGCGCGACACTGTCAAAGGATTAGTACTGAGGGTGTGCTACACTTACAGACGGATAGTACTGAGTGTGTGCGGCACTGTCAGAGGATCAGTATTGAGGGATCACTACACTGTTGGAATGTCTATACTGAGGGCCTGCTGCATTGCCAGAGGATCTGTACTGAGAGAGTGCTGCACTGTCAGAGGGTCAGTACTGATGCAGTGCCGCACTATCAGGGGTGCAGGACCAAGGGAGTGCTGCACTGTCAGCATGTCAGTTCTGAAGGAGTGCAGCACTGTCAGTGGATCAGTATGGGGGCAGTGTTTCACTGTCAGAAGATCAGTGCTGAGGGACCGCTGCATTGTCAGAGGGTCAATACTGATTGAGTGCCACACTGTCAGAGGGTCATGACTGAGGGAGCGCTGCACTGTCAGCGCATCAGTCTGGGGATACCTGCATTGTAAAAGAGTCAGTACTGGGTGAGTGCCACACTATCAGATGGGCTGAATGGCCTAATTTCTGCTCCCATGTCTTGTGGTCTACGAGGAATATCTGAAATTGTTCAGTACATTTCTGCCTCTGCTTCCTCCATACCCTGCTCAGCAATGATTCCCACGTCCAGATTCCAGAAACTGTGTTCAAACAGACCGTCTTCTTTTGGTTACCACCCTCTTTTCCCAGGGATCAAGTTTTCGTTTTGTGTGACTGACCTGCCAGCTCAAAGGGATATTTTCATGCTGCAGGGCTGAGGTTTATTCCTCAGCTTCCGTGTGCTCATCCCAAATGAATCCCACTGCCCCACACTCAGCACAGTCATGTGTTCCTTATTTCTGAGCTTCCCAATGCTACTCCGCATCCAGAATGACATCCCACACTCCTCCAAATCGTAACACAGGCGATTTGCCTGGGAGCGAGGAGTGCTAAGAGAGGAAATAAAAACCTGAAAGTACCTTACAGTGACATTAAGGGTGAATTGATAATGAGAGAAACACAGTGAGAATTTGTGCATGGACCAAGAGGCTACAGTGAATGGATGCATTTTGTCAATGCTCATTGGGACAGCGTTGATATGAAATCGTGAAGATGCTCTGTGATACAATTAAATGAATGAGCATATATATAGAGAGAGATGGTTCGAAGTGGTGTGGCCTTCTAACAACCCAATAAATCTCCAAAGACAGTGGAAATGTATCTCAGTTTACCGAATGAGGTGATGGAGGAAGGAGCAGGTACACTTGCAAACATTTTCAAATCCCCTCTGGCCACAGGAGAGGTGTCGTCGGACTGACCATGTGGTACTGTTATTCACGAAGGAGCATGTGATATACCAGGCAGCCACAGGCCAGTCAGGCTAATATCGTGGGTGGGGCGTCTGTTGGAAGCAATTTTGGGAGATAGAATTAATCAGCATTTAAAGAGACTGGGGTTCATGAAGAACAGTCAGAATGGTTGTGTTAAGGGGAGCTCGGGTCTGACCAATGGGATTGCACTTTTTAAGGTGGTGACCAGGTGTGTAAATAAGGGCAATACTTTCCTGTCGCCTGCTTGGAGGTCAGTAAGGCTTTTATCAGGACCCATACTGGAAACTGAGAGTGAACATAAAAACTCAAGATCGATGGAATTTGGCGCAGAATGCTGAGTGGCAGGAAGCAGACAGTTATGGCCCAATTAGAAATCTCTGTCTGTTCATGTCTCACTGTTGGGGTCTTGCTGATGTGGTTGATAGAAAAGATTTAGATTTGAATGGCGGAGGGTTAATCATTGGGTTCATGATTGATATGAAGATTGGTTGGGTGATAAATACTGAGGATGATAGCCTTAGATTACAGAAGGATGGAAATGGCCTTGTCAGATGGACCGATCAGTGGCAACGGGTGAGGTGCCTGAAGACTGGAGAGTGATTAATGATGGGCTATTATTGAAGTAAGGCTGCAAGGAACAGCCATTGAACTATGGAGATGTGAGCCTGATGGCAGTGGTGGGTAAGCTATTGGAGGGCATTCTGAGAGACAACTTACATGCATGTGGAAAAGCAAGAATTCATTAGGGATGGTCAGCTTGGCTTTGTTTGTGGAAATGATGTGCCAACTTGACAGAGCTTTTGAAGGGATGACCAAGGAGACAGATGAGAAGGTTTCACATGGGAGGTTGCTTAGTAAAAGGTTAGACGAGATGGCATCCAAGGAGAGAGGACAGCACAGTGTCTCTGTGGTTTGATTCTACCTCCCGGTGACTGTCTGTGTGGAGTTTACACATTCTCTCTGTACCTGTGCGGGTTCCCTCCAGGAGATCCAGTTTCCTCCCACAGTCCAAAGATGCCATGGAAAATGCAGAATTACAGGGATAGAGTAGAGGATGTGAGTCTGGGTGGGATGCTGTTCAGACAGTCAGTGTGGAGCCAATGGACGGAATGGCTTGCTTTTACACTGTCGGAATTCTCAAATTAATCCAGAGACAAGTAATGTTCTGGGGACCTGGGCTCCAATCTTGGACAGGGGTGGATGTGGGTCCTTACAGTCTGAAGGGGGTGAACGCAATCTGAGGGGGGAGCTGGGCTGCATCCTGAAATGTTGAGGATGTGAATGTTTTGTGGAGTTATTGTCAAAGGGGCTTTGGGAGTTAAACACGACAAAGTGATGCTTTCTTTGGTATTGAGGGAGCACTTTCTGAGGTACTGAGGGAGCACTATCTGAGGTTTGAGGGAGCACTTTCTGAGATATTGAGGGAGAATTTTTTGAGGTATTGAGGGAGCACTCTCTGAGGTACAGTGGGATACTTTCTTAAATATTGAGGGAGCACTATCTGAGGTACTGAAGGAGCAATTTCTGAGATATTGAGGGAGCACTTTCTGAGGTACTGAGGGAGAAATATCTGAGGTATTGAGGGAGCATTTTCTGAGGTATTAAGGGAGCACTTTCTGAGGTACGAGGGAGCACTGTCTGAGGTATTGATGGAGCACTATCTGAGGAATTGAGGGAGCAATATCTGAGGTATTGAGGGAGCACAATCTGAGGTACTGAGGGAGAACTATCTGAGGTACTGAGAGAGAACTATCAGAGGTACTGAGGGAGAACTATCTGAGGTATTGAGGGAGCACTTTCTGAGATATTGAGGGAGAACTATCTGAGGTATTGAGAGAGAACTATCAGAGGTACTGAGGGAGAACTATCTGAGGTACTCAGGGAGCACTTTCTGAGGTATTGAGGGAGCACTATCTGAGATACAGAGGGAGACCTATCTGAGGTATTGAGAGAGCACTTTCAGAGGTATTGAGGGAGAACTATCTGAGGTACTGAGGGAGCAATTTCTGAGGTATTGAGGGAGCACTATCTTAGCTATTAAGGGGGAAATATCTGAGGCATTGAGGGAGCACTATCTGAGGTATTGAGGGAGAACTATCTGAGGTACTTTGGGAGAACAATGTGAGGTAATGAGAGAGCACTTTCTGAGGTATTGAGGGAGCACCATCTGAGATATTGAGGGAGAAATATCTGAGGTACTGAGGGAGCACTTTCTGAGGTATTGAGGGAGCACTCTCTGAGGTATTGAGTGAAAACTATCTGAGGTATTGAGGGAGTACAATCTGAGGTATTGAGGGAGAATTATCTGAGGTATTGAGATAGAACTGTCTGAGGTACTGAGGGAGCACTGTCTGAGGTACTGAGGGAGAACTATCTGAGGTATTGACGGAGAACTATCTGAAGTATTGAGCGAGCACTCTCTGAGGTATTGAGGGAGCACTATCTGAGGTACTGAGGGAGAACTATCTTAGGCACTGAGGGAGCACTTTCTGGGGTATTGAGGGAGAACTATCTGAGATATTGAGGAGGAACTATCTGAGGTATTGAGGGAACACTATCTGAGGTACTGAGGTAGCGCTTTCTGAGGTATTGAGGGAGAACTATCTCAGGTATTGAGGGAGAAATATCTGAGGTACTGAGGGAGCACTATCTGACATATTGAGGGAGAACTATCTGGGGTATTCAGGGAGGACTATCTGAGGTACTGAGGGAGTACTATCTGAGGTACTGAGGGAGCACTTTCTGAGGTATTGAGGGAGCACTATATGAGGTATTGAGTGAATACTATCTGAGGTATTGACGGAGTACAATCTGAGGTATTGAGGGAGAACTATCTGAGGTATTGAGATCGAACTATCTGAGGTACTGAGGGAGCACTATCTGAGGTACTGAAGGAGCAATTTCTGAGATATTGAGGGAGCACTTTCTGAGGTACTGAGGGAGAAATATCTGAGGTATTGAGGGAGCATTTTCTGAGGTACTGAGGGAGAAATATCTGAGGTATTGAGGGAGCATTTTCTGAGGTATTAAGGGAGCACTTTCTGAGGTACGAGGGAGCACTTTCTGAGGTACTGAGAGAGCACTGTCTGAGGTATTGAGGGAGCACAATCTGAGGTACTGAGGGAGAACTATCTGAGGTATTGAGGGAGCACTTTCTGAGGTATTGAGGGAGACCTATCTGAGGTATTGAGAGAGAACTATCAGAGGTACTGAGGGAGAACTATCTGAGGTACTGAGAGAGCACTTTCTGAGGTATTGAGGGAGACCTATCTGAGGTATTGAGAGAGCACTTTCTGAGGTATTGAGGGAGAACTATCTGAGGTACTGAGGGAGCAATTTCTGAGGTATTGAGGGAGCACTATCTTAGATATTGAGGGAGAAATATCTGAGGTATTGAAAGAGCATGATCTGAGGTATTGAGGGAGAACTATCTGAGGTACTTTGGGAGAACAATGTGAGGTACTGAGGCAGCACTTTCTGAGGTATTGAGGGAGCACCATCTGAGATATTGAGGGAAAAATATCTGAGGTACTGAGGGAGCACTTTCTGAGGTATTGAGAGAGCACTGTCTGAGGTATTCAGTGAAAACTATCTGAGGTATTGAGGGAGCACAATCTGAGGTATTGAGGGAGAATTATCTGAGGTATTGAGATAGAACTATCTGAGGTACTGAGGGAGCACTTTCTGAGGTATTGAAAGAGCACTCTCTGAGGTATTGAGTGAAAACTATCTGAGGTATTGAGGGAGTACAATCTGAGGTATTGAGGGAGAATTATCTGAGATATTGAGATAGAACTATCTGAGGTACTGAGGGAGCACTCTCTGAGGTACTGAGGGAGCACTATCTGAGGTACTGAGGGAGAACTATCTTAGGCACTGAGGGAGCACTTTCTGAGGTATTGAGCGAGAACTATCTGAGGTATTGAGGAGGAACTATCTGAGGTATTGAGGGAACACTATCTGAGGTACTGAGGGAGCGCTTTCTGAGGTATTGAGGGAGAACTATCTCAGGTATTGAGGTAGAAATATCTGAGGTACTGAGGGAGCACTATCTGACGTATTGAGGCAGAACTATCTGGGGTATTCAAGATGCACTATCTGAGGTATTGAGGGAGCACTATCTGACGTATTGAGGGAGAACTATCTGTGGTATTCAGGGAGGACTATCTGAGTTACTGAGGGAGCACCTTCTGAGGTATTGAGGGAGCACTATCTGAGTTATTGAGTGAAACGTATCTGAGGTATTGAGATAGAACTATCTGAGGTACTGAGGGAGCACTGTCTGAGGTACTGAGGGAGAACTATCTGAGGAATTGAGATAGAACTATCTGAGGTACTGAGGGAGCACTGTCTGAGGTACTGAGAGAGAACTATCTGAGGTATTGACGGAGAACTATCTGAGGTATTGAGCTAGCACTCTCTGAGGTACTGAGGGAGCACTATCTGAGGTACTGAGGGAGAACGATCTTAGGCACTGAGGGAGCACTTTCTGGGGTATTGAGGGAGAAGTATCTGAGGTATTGAGGAGGAACTATCTGAGGTATTGAGGGAACACTATCTGAGGTACTGAGGGAGCGCTTTCTGAGGTATTGAGGGAGAACTATCTCAGGTATTGAGGGAGAAATATCTGAGGTACTGAGGGAGCACTATCTTAGATATTGAGGGCGAACTATCTGAGGTACTGAGGGAGAACTATCTGACGTATTGAGGGAGAACTATCTCGGGTATTCAGGGAGAACTATCTGAGGTACTGAGGGAGTATTATCTGAGGTACTGAGGGAGCACTTTCTGAGGGATTGAGGGAGATCTATCTGAGGTATTGAGGGAGCACTTTCTGAGGTATTAAGGGAGAACTATCTGAGGTATTGAGGGAGTACAATCTGAGGTATTGAGGGAGAATTATCTGAGGTATTGAGATAGAACTATCTGAGGTACTGAGGGAGCACTGTCTGAGGTACTGAGGTTGAAGTATCTGAGTTATTGAGGGAGAACTATCTGAGGTATTGAGCCAGCACTCTCTGGGGTACTGAGGGAGCACTATCTGAGGTACTGAGGGAGAACTATCTTAGGCACTGAGGGAGCACTTTCTGGGGTATTGAGGGAGAACTATCTGAGGTATTGAGGAGGAACTATCTGAGGTATTGAGGGAACACTATCTGAGGTACTGAGGGAGCACTTTCTGAGGTATTGAGGGAGAACTATCTGAGGTACTGAGGGAGCAATGTCTGAAGTATTGAGGGAGCACTATCTTAGATATTGAGGGCGAACTATCTGAGGTACTGAGGGAGAACTATATGAGGTACTGCGGGAGCACTTTCTGAGGTATTGAGGGAGCACTATCTGAGGTACTGAGGGAGAACTATCTGAGGTATTCAGGGAGAACTATCTGAGGTACTGAGGGAGCTCTGTCTAAGGTACTGAGGTTAGAACTATCTGAGGTATTGAGGGAGAACTATCTGAGGTATTGAGCGCGCACTCTCTGAGGTACTGAGTGAGCACTATCTGAGGTATTGAAGGAGGACTATCTTAGGTACTGAGGGAGCACTTTCTGGGGTATTGAGGGAGAACTATCTGTGTTATTGAGGGAGAACTATCTGAGGTATTGAGGGAGCACTATCTGAGGTACTGAGGGAGCACCATCTTACGTATTGAGGGAGAACTATCTGGGGTATTCAAGGACCACTCTCTGAGGTACTGAGGGAGCACTATCTGACATATTGAGGGAGAACTATCTGGGGTATTCAGGGAGCACTATTTGAGGTACTGAGGGAGAACTATCTGGTGGTACAGAGTGCCGAGGATAGAAAGGAACAGATGCAATTCCCTGATCATTTCCTCAGGGTCCCCGAGGCTCTCTAGTGTCGTAATTTGAAATGGAAGCCACTCCCCATTTCAGAAGATTCCGATCATTTTAAACAATCAGTGAAAAATAACAGTAGAATGTATCTGAAACATGGTTTGGGGGAAAACTTTCATCAATCTATTGTTACTTGTTGCTTGGAGACGTTTTAGAAAAGCAGGCACGTAAACAGACTAATGCTGTCGATGCAAGAGGTGGGGCACAGGAAGATCCAACAAGTCCATCTGTAGCTGCTGTCTGTCCCCCTGGAGTAGTCATCATGTGAGATCAGGGTTCAGTCCTTGGAGAAATCATTTCTCCAGCAATACCTCAACCATGCTTTTACAGCTGTGTGTGTATGTTTGTGTGTGTGTGTGTGTGAGAGAGAGAGTGAGAGAGAGAGAGAGAGAGAGGCAGAGACTGCCCGTGTTTGTGTGTGTGAAAGAGTGGATGCATGTGTATCTCTTTGTGTCTGTATATGTGCGTGAGAGAGAAAGTGCATGTTCATGTGAAAGTGTGTGGCGGTGTGTGTGTTTGAGGGTGTGTGTGTTTCTGTGTGCATGTGTGTGAGGGTGTGTGTGAGAGAGTGTGTATGTGTGTGAGAGAGTGTGTGTCTGTGTGTATGTGTGTGTGAGAGTGTGTGTGTGAGAGAATGTGTCTGTGTGTCTATGTGTGTGTGTCTGTGTGCCGATGTGTGTGTGTGTCTGTGTGTCTGTGTGTGAGAGAGACAGAGAGAGAGGGAGAGAGAGACTGCCCGTGTTTGTGTGTGTGAAAGAGTGGATGCATGTGTATCTCTGTGTGTCTTTATATGTGTGCATGAGAGAGAAAGTGCATGTTCATGTGAGAGTGTGTGGCTGTGTGTATGTTTGAGGGTGTGTGTGTCTGTGTGTGCATGTGTGTGAGTGAGGGTGTGTGTGAGAGAGTGTGTATGTGTGTGAGAGAGAGTGTGTCTGTGTGTGAGAGAGAATGTATCTGTGTGTCTATGTGTGTGTGTCTGTGTGTCTATGTGCGTATGTGTCTGTGTGTCTTATGTGAGAAATAGTGTGTATGTGTGTGAGAGAGTGTGTGTCTGTGTGCATGTGTGTGAGTGAAGGTGTGTGTGAGAGAGTGTGTATGTGCGTGAGAGAGAGTGTGTCTGTGTGTGAGAGAGAATGTATCTGTGTGTCTATGTGTGTGTGTCTGTGTGTCTATGTGCGTATGTGTCTGTGTGTCTTATGTGAGAAATAGTGTGTATGTGTGTGAGAGAGTGTGTGTCTGTGTGCATGTGTGTGAGTGAAGGTGTGTGTGAGAGAGTGTGTATGTGCGTGAGAGAGAGTGTGTCTGTGTGTGAGAGAGAATGTGTCCGTTTGTCTATGTGTGTGTCTGTGTCTGTGCGTCTATGTGCGTATGTGTCTGTGTGTCTTATGTGAGAAATAGTGTGTATGTGTGTGAGAAAGTGTGTGTCTGTGTGCATGTGTGTGTGAGTGTGTGTGAGTGTGTGTGTGTCAGTGTGTGTGAGAGGGAGAGTGTGTGTCCATGTGTGTATGTGAGAGAGAGTGTGTCTGTGTTTGTTTGAGGGAGCGTGTGTCTGCGTGTGTATGTGTGTGAGAGAGAGAGTAACTGTGTATTTAAGTGTGAGTGTGAGAGAGTGTGTCTGTGTGTCTGTCTGTGTGTATGTATGTGAGAGAGAATATCTATGTGTGTGAGAGACAGTGTGTGTGAGAGAGAGAGTGTCTGTGTGCGTGCGAGTGAGTGGGTGTGTGAGATAATGAGAGTGTGTGTGTGTGAGAGTGTGTGTAAATGAGAGAGAGGGTGTCTGTGTGAGAGAGAGTGTATGTCTGTGTGTGCGTGAGAGAGAGTGTGTCTGTGTGTGAGAGAGAGAGTGTGTCTGTGTGTGAGAGAGAGAGTGTGTCTGTGTGTACGTGAGAGAGAGTGTGTCTGTGTGTGTGTGTGAGAGAGAAAGTGTCTGTGTGTGTACTTGAGGGAGCGTATGTCTGTGCGTGTATATGTGTGAGAGATATAGTGTGTGCTTGTGTGTGTATGTGTGTGAGAGAGTTGTGCCTGTGTGGATGTGTGTGTGAGCATGTGTCTGTGTTTGTGTTTGAGGGAGCGTGTGTCTGTATGTGTGAGCGAGCTTGTGTGTGGCGGGGTCCTTTGTGTATGTGTGTGTGTGAGTGTGTCTGTGTTTGTGTTTGAGGGAGTGTGTGTGTGTGTGTGTGTGTGTAAACTAGCCAATCTTATGAATATAAAATCCAGCTGCTGTTTCAGGTGAAGAGGTCCTTGTGTCTCCAAAGACACAAAAGCTGCAAGAGTGAATTAACTGGGGGAAAGAGAGTGCTGTTCATTCCAGTGGGGATTCATCCAGTATACCTTCCCCACACACTAACATCCCTCTGGCAATGCAGTGTCTAGTCCTGCACACAGAGCTCCAGGTACAAACCAATGTAATGTCACCATAGTCTTACCAGAGCATGGGACAGCTCCTCATTACAGAGCAGTGCCTGGTGGTAATTTAATCAGAGGGTCACTTTGCCCCACCTGAGGGGAGAGGTTAGGAAGGAGAGTCCTTAAGGGTAACCCCAGCTGCTGTGGGAATTGAACTCATGCTATTGGTTTTACTCTGCATTATAAACAAACTAACCAACCAACTGAGCTAACTGACTTCACTCCAGTGGCATGCCTTGTACAATCCAATCGTTGCCAGCCTGCACCTCAATAGGAGCCAGGATCAAGGCCATTCGGCCCCACTCTAACCCAGAAGGGAGAGCACGGGAAGCTGATGAAGGAAACAAGCCCCTCCCATGTGGCCTTCTGAAATGGAGCTGGAGGATATGGCAGACCTGGCCTGCTGTTTGCTTCCCCGAGACTGGCCTGCTCCACCTTACAGTGAGAGACTGAGGGGAACCTCAAGGATATTTCACTTCTCACTGAGAGGCTGCAACTCCAATCCAAATCAGGCTGGTTCCCTCCGAGACTCACGAAAGAGTGCAGCACTCTACAGCTCACGGCCTTGTGGAGTCATAAACTCCAGTGTGGGGGCCAAGAGCTGGGAGACAGTGTTAAGAATATAAGACCATTCGGAATAGGAACAGGAGGAGACCATTAATCCCCTCGAGCCTGCTCTACTATTCAATAGGATCGTGAATGATTTAGCATTTGATTTGGGAGCTGAAACCCGGACAATACAGAGACAGAGAATCAAATTATTCTGCTATACGGAATCATCAGACAGGAGCTGGAACCAGAGAGAGTGAATACACAGACACACACACCCACACAGACACACACACCCACACAGACACACACACACACACATTGTGGGTTTCAGGCTGTCTGTGGGAATTTTGCCACAAGATGCGAGCTCTACACTGAGGAGAGACAAAGGTGCAAAATGCTAGAGAGGGCAGCTGCACAGTCTGATCCCACCGATCTCACTGCTTCCCACTCCCATGAGAGCTCTTATGTATATTTCTATGTTCCCAGCTGTCTCTCCCACATTTTTCCTTCAATCCCGATCTCACAACATCCTTCATATCTCTGCCCTGTTGACATTTCCCTGCAGATTCCCTTCCTCCAACACTCTGCCCCTTTGTCACCCCATCATGTTTTTCAGGAATGTTTAATCATTCAATCTTCCACCAAACCAACACCTTGCTCATCTCTCTCTGCATCTTTCTCTCAGCACTGTGGGATCTTGCCGTTCTTGTCTGTAAATCATTCTCGTTGCATCGCAGCAGCCCGCCCCCCCCCCCACACCCCCACTTCACTCTCTCAGCTCTATGCTGCTGCAGAACCTCCCCCCTCTCTCTCTCTGTCCTATATCTCTCCCTGGGTTTTCTCTCTTGCTGTCTATCTGACCTTCACTCCCTGTCTTTGCCTCCCCTTTCCCCCTTGTATCTGTCTGACATTGTATTTCTCTTCCTGGAGTTTTACATTCTCTCTCTCGCCCTTTCTCTCTCTGCCTCTCTCCAGCTCTTTTTCAGTTCTTCTCACTTTCTCTCCCACCCTCTGCCTGCCCGTCTTTCTCTTATTCGCTCCCTCCCTCTCACTGTCTATCTACCCATCTCTCTTTCTCTCTTGTAGTTTCTCTCCCTCTGTCTCCCTAGACCCCTGTCCCAGTGACTGGGGAAGGGACATGGGAAGAGTTTGTCTCTGTGGCGCTGGATGCTGTCCAGTTAATGCGGGGGATCAACCTTTTCCTCGTCTCTCCCGAATGTTACTCCGACTGTGGGGAGGGGGTTAGTGTAAGGGACATAAAAGTACTTTTCTCATTGAGTCTGAAATGAATAAAAAGAGAAGGGGAGGGTGACAAAAAGAGAAAGAGAGACATGGAGTGAGTGGGGATGGAGAAATTGAGGAGAGAGATGGGCAGTGAGAAACAGGGAGAGGAAGAAGGACACATATGGAGGGAGAAGGACAGTGTGCGTGGCTGGGGAATGGTTGCAGAGTGGGATCTTTCTGTGCATGACAGCAGTCAGTCAAAAGGTGTGTTAGTCTCTGCACCATGTCCTCCAGCCCAGGAGCTGTGGGTCTACATGGGAAGGGGGAGATTGGGAGACAAGGAAGGAGTGGGACAGCCAGAGACGGGGGACTGTTTGATGGGGTTTTAGTGTTGGTGGAGAAAAGAGGGGCTGCTGTGAAAAAGAGAGAGAGATTGAGGGAGGGACAGCATGAGACGCAATGTCTGAGACAGGATGGAGAAGAAGTGTTCAAAGTTTGTGAGAAGATTTGTAGCTCGCGTGCTCGTTGTTGTGGTTCTGTTCGCCGAGCTGGGAATTTGTGTTGCAGACGTTTCGTCCCCTCTCACATCGACCTGGACCTAATATACCAGCTACTGCAGCGGACAGCTGGAAATGACAACTGGAAGCGGCAGAGATAAACCACTATAAATGTCGGAGGAAACATCACAGAAGCGCTTCACAGGAGTCTCCCAAGCACTAAGCATGTCACCTAGGCAGGGGATGAAATGTCTGTAACACAAATTCCCAGCTCGGCGAACAGAACCATAACGCGGAGAAGAGGTCTCCACAGAAAGGATAGTCAGTGAGGCCATTCGGGGACAATCCTGAGGATCCTGAACAGGACCAGGATCATTTAGTGGGGGAGGGGGGTAATGGGCAGAAAGGACTCCATCTGTGATACAAGCCTTCTATAATTCTGGGACTGGGATCTTCCTGTGCATTAAAACAGCCACAGGCCAGTCAGTCAACCCAGACTCATTTACCTGCGTGAGAACGTAAGGACTGTAGACGCTGGAGAGTCAGATTTACAAAGTGTGGATCTGGGGAAGCACAGCGGGTCAGGCAGGAGAGTCGACGGTTCTGGCCTGAGCTGCTGTGCTTTTCCAGCTCCACACTTTTCCACTCATTTCCCTCTGCCCCAGGGGGTGGGGCTCACAGCAATGTTGGGGGCAGCAAAATATTTGAGGGGGGCTAATTTGGTGAGGTAATTTTTTGGGAGGGAAGATATTTGGGAAAGTGGATAAATTTGGGAGGACAGTGAAAATGAAGGGCATAGTATTTTTGAGGGGGTACAAAATTGGGTGAGATCTTTTAGGCCTGAAAAAGCATAAAAAACAGAAAGGGACGGTGAGAAAAAGAGACAGAGATGGAGAGAGTGGGGATGGGGGAGGGGGATGGGATAAAGATGGGCAGAGAGAGACAGGGAGAGGGAGAAAGTGAGAAAAAGAGTGTGTGTGTGAGAGAGAGAAAGACAGACAGAAGGACAGAGAGAGAGGGGACAGAGAGAGGGAGAGAAGGGGAAGTCAGACTAAGACTGAGGAGTTAAAACGTGGACAGACTGACGGGGTGACACTCGTTATTCCAGTTGGTTCCAACTCTCTCTCTCGATGGTTTTTCACATTCCCTCTCTCCCATGCCCCTGGGTTTTACTTCATCCTGTCTCTCTCTCTCCCTCTCTCTCTAGTTCTGCCTCTGGGTCTGCGAAACTGTTTTCTCTCACCCTCTCTCTCTCTTGATGGTCAAATGGTCTCTGTCTCTTGCCATGCTAGCCTCCTCAGAAGGTCTCCAGAGATTCAGACAATCAGTCTGCAGATAAACCCTGTTTTTGTTCATTTCTGGATGGTTTTCAGGAACTTTCTATCGTTGTGGCCAATTAGGAGAATCCGTTAATAGTTTGAAGCATTGCCAATTATACGGATTGCTTGTTGCTGTTAGTTTCTTTGTGTAGCAGGGCCCGGTGCCTTCCTGTCTGGGCCCTCATTTGTTTGGTCGATAGGTCTGTCCAGAATAAGTGCTGCCTTTTACATTATGCTGTGTTTGCGCTGTGCCTGGTGTGCGGGTTTTGTGATTTGGGAGATTTCCTTGGCCAATAAACCTTGGCTGTCTATCTGTGTTTGAGCCAGGAGTTTGTGACATCTCCCCCAACTCATCCACTTGAATGGAAAGAAAAGAAGCTTATGCAATAAATTACAAACCTAATTTTAAAAGCTGGTTATGCTTGTTGTCAGAGTAGCCAGCTGTCTGTGCAAAAGCCATTGTGTACGTTTTCCAAACTGATGGTCTTATAGCTTCACTTGGATGTCGCCACTGATGATGCTACCCAGCCAGGTAACGAAATGTCTAGATATCAAACCTATCACTGAGCAAACCTACACCCTAAGTCTTATAGCGGATAAGTGATATCATAAAATCTTGACAGAACAGAATCAGACCGTTCAGCCCATTGAGTCCACAATGACCCTCTGAAGAGAATCCAACTCAGACCCACTCCCCCAATGATATCCCTGAAACCCTGCATTTCCTATGGCTACTCCAGCTGGCCCGAATATCCCTTGACACAATGGGAAATTTAATATGGGCAATCTGTCGTAATGGCAACTATGGGCAGGAAATCAATACTGGCCCAGCCAGGAACATTCAAACACTGTAAATGAATGAAACTAAGGTGATCACCCGGGGAGTTCCATCTACCTTCCAGTCCCTGGGGGTGTGTCCAGCCATTATTCACCATGATCGTAACCATCTGTTGCAGCCTGCAATCCTAACCACCGGTATCCCGAGATATATCAAGGTGAGTGTGGTTAGACCACAGCCGATGTGAGAGGAGCCGAATTCTTGGATAACAGACTATGGGAATGTCATGGTATGACCTGTTCCTTCCCATTTAGGTACGTATGGTCCTTGTCAATGTTCCCTCTATCTCCACAGTAAGTGGGAGGTAATCATGGTCGCCCATTCAAATACCTTTTTTATACAACTCCGATAAATTGGACTTCATCCTAAATTTGGTCACTTGGGTTAAGTGGGATCCCTCTTACCAAGCCCAGGTGTCCCACCGAGAGTGTCCTTACAGCTGTCATTAACCCATCCCTTGGTGAGCTGCTGTCACTGACAGTGAGAGACGTTGGTGTGGGTGTTCTCCTGGAACAAATATTGATGCTGTTTGTCACTAATCCGGGATGGGACTTTCCCTTGACTGGCCTGCCTGAGCTCCTCCCTCAGCTGTTCCATCATCCCGTTACTGCACTGGGTGTGGTTTTACTGCTCACCATAATCTCTGATTGGGCCGTGGATGATCTGGTTAAACGTGTTTGCGTGACCCTCCAGTTTGGTCACTAAGCGATGGTTAGCCTGATTCTCCACGAGTTGTCCCGTGGTCTCCTCTGGGTTTTCTGTATTAAGTCATTCTCAGGCTCATTAGAGAGTTGTTGGGTCAGGATACTGAGATAATTCTCCAAATTAGTCAAGTCAGCATACTGACCAGTAACACTCCTGCCCTGGGAGTGGACTCGTATACTGTGGCTAAATCATTAAGGAGTTCCCTTTTCTTTTGTCTGTTAATTACTTTTCTGGGTTCTGTGTTTTCCCTCAAATTTCCCTGTCCTTTGTGCCATTATCCTGTGGGTCAGTTGGGAACATGATTATTTTAATGGGGAAGGACCCCACTCTGATTACTGTATCCCTGATACATTCATTATTATTAGTGTCAGTTTGTGATAAATGTTCGTGAACAAGGAATTCCCTGTGAGTTTAATGACTAGTCCATTGTGAGAGTCTGGTATGTGTGGGAAAAGCTGGGGGAGGAGCCTTCCCTCCTGGTCACAGCCCGTTTTTAATTTTGTTTCTGAGGAATTCTGCCTGGTGGGCTTCCTGAGATATCACTGTCTGAAAATGACCCCTAGTCCAGGCAGGGTGCTTGGTGTCCTACTACCATGCACCCATTCTCGGGGAAACTCTACCAATCGCTTCTGATCCCTGAGCTCCTGTAACACAATGTGGAAATCCCTACAGTCTATTTTGTGTTCAGCAATAAATTAGCAGAGAGCCCAAGCCTCATTACGGGCGCGATTGAGGGGTCGAATCCCAGGTGTCCCTCCTCCTTTCTGAGACATGGGAGACAAAGGGTCGGGCCCAGTTTCTCATCGCTAAGAGAGGTGTAGGTCATATCCCCAAAAATCCAGACAAATTGGACCCAGAGTCTCCGGGTGAAGCTGACGGGGGGAGGGGAGGGGCATTCCCCTGCTTGTTGTTCTGCAGGTATGTAGCGCCTCTGCAGGTTATGCCTTATTCTGCCCTCGAGCAGTGAGGATCGCTGCCTTCATCTCATCATGGATGCCCCTTCCTAGCTGTTGGCCCTCAGGAAGGGCTGAATGGCCTGCTGGACTAAGGCACATGGCGATTCATTTTGTTTGCTCCTCAGCATCCACTCTGCATATGATACACTGTCAGTCAATCTCATCCAAACATGTATCTGTGCCAGAGACGGGATCTTTTTGGTGCTGCCCACCAGCTGGGTGCCTGGAATGGCTGTTGTGTACGGAGTGAGACCATAAGTTGCTTTACACTGGGTAATCACATGATTCATGGAGTCTGAGTTTGGCTGTGGCTCAGGGATGGGGGCAAAAGGTGCAGTTACCTGGGAGACAGGCAGTGGGAGTCCCCATCTGTGAGAGGGTGTGGATGTGTCAGTGTGGAGCCTGTCATTATCTCCCTGGGGAGGTAGAACACCAAAGGCACACATTATCCCATTCTGGGAGGAGCCCTAGTTCCCTAGGGATTGTCTTTGCTCCTCTCACCCCCTCCTAGGGCCTGATGTGAGTTGTTCCGTGTTGTAGGCGTACATGACCCATGCAGCTGCTTGGAGCTCATACACTGTCCTTCCAGATTGTCAATGTAACCTGAGGCTGCCTCCCCATCCCCAGAGACCCTCCTTTCACTGGATTGGGCTCTTCCCAATTGGAACTGGAGTACTCCCATATGGGTGAGATTTTCCTGCAACCTTCTGTCCTGCTCATTGTGTAGGAGACCTAGCTCGGTCACAGCCTGTAGTTTTCCCTGGGGTGACCGGATCCCAGTTGCCTTATCCCAGCCGGGGGTCCTCCAGGCTATCAGCAGTGGAGTGAGCTTTCCAACTTCCTTCCCCAGTTCTCTATGGGTTTCTCACCACAGCTCCTGTTCCAGGAATCCTTCACTGCAAGGTCAGGCTGGCTTCCTGTGAAATTCTGCAGGACTGTTTCACATTTGTACCGACTCGTGTTCGTGTTGCTTTGGCCGCTTCTGTATTATGGGACACCTGGGTATGTTCATAGAGTCATAGAGTTGTACAGCATGGAGACAGGCTCTTTGGCCCAAACTGGTCCATCCACACTAACCCCATTTCCCTGCACTTGGCCCATATCCTTCCATTACGTTCCTCTCCATGTATTTGTCCAAGTGCATTTTAAATGTTCTTAAATGTATCCTCCTCGACCACTTGCACTGGTAGTTCATTCCGTATGTGTACCACCCTCTGGGTAAAAGTGTTGTCCCTCAGGTTCCCTTTTAATCTTCCCCTTTCACCTTAAACTGATGCGCTTTCATCCTTGATTCCCCAAGCCGTGGATAAAGACTGAGTGCATTCACCCTATCCATGCCTCCCATGATCTTATACACCTCTATAAGGAAACCCCCTCAGTCTCCTACAAATGAAAGAAAATGTCCTTGCTTTGTCAACCTCTCTCTATAACTCTAGTTGAGTGCTGGCAACATCCTTGTAAGTTTCTTCTGCTCTTTTTCCAGTTTAATAACATCCTTCCGATAGCAAGGTGGGTAAAACTGAACACAATACTCCAAGTGCGGCCTCACCATCATCCTGTACAACTACAACAGAACTTCCCAACTTCGATATTCCATGCCCTGACTGGTGAAGGGCCCAGTGTGCCAAAAGCCTTCTTGACTGCCCAGTCTCCCTGAGTTCGGAGAACCGTGCTCCTGGAATCCAAGGTCCCTCTGTTCTACTACACTCCTTCAGGCCCTACCATTCACTATGAAACTCCAGTCTTGATGTGACTTTCCAAAATGCTAGATCTCGCCCTTGTCTGTATTAAACTCCATTTGCCATTTCTCAGCCCAATTCCCCAGCTGATCAAGGCCATGTTGCAATTGCTGAGAACCTTCCTCACTTATTTTAGTGTAATCTGAAAACTTTCTAATCATGCCTTAAACAGCCTCATCCAAATCATTGATCTCGATAACAAACAGCAATGGGCCCAGCACTGACCAGCTCAGAGGCACAATGGATCAGTGGTTAGCACTGCTGCCTCACAGCACCGTGGATCTGGGTTCAATTGCAACCTAACAGGATGGTCTGTGGGGGTTAGATCCTGTTCGGGTTAGATTTCCTACAGTATGGAAACAGGCCATTTGGCCTAACAAACCACACCAACCTGCTGAAAAGTAACCCACCCAGATCCATTCTCCCTACCCAACATTTACCCTTAACGAATGCACCTAGCAAGTTGGGCAATTTCGCCTGGTCAATTCATCTGACCTGCACATTTTTGGAATGGGGAGGAAACCGGAGCACCCAAAGGAAACCCACACAGACACAGGGAGAATGTGCAAACTCCACACAGTCACCCGAGGCTGGGGTCGAACCCCGGTCCCTGGTGCTGTGAGGCAGCAGTGCCAACCACTGAGCCACCATGCCAGACCAACTGAGTTTGTAAGTTCTCCCCATGTCTGCGTGGGTTTCCTCTGGGTGCACCAGTTTCCTCCCACAGTCCATAGCTCTGCAGGTCAAGTAAATTGGTCATGCTCAATTGCCGAAAATGTTCATGGATGTGTAAGTAAGTTGCGTTAGTCAGGGGTAAATGTAGAGTAATAAAGTAGGGGAATGGGTTTGAGTGAAATAATCTTCAGAGGGCCAGTGGTCTTGTTGGGCCGAAGGGCCTGTTTCCACAGAGGAGGGATTCTATGATTCTATGACCGCTGAGGCACACCACACTTCACAGGTCTCCAGTCTGACTGTTACCCTCTGCTTCCTACCATCAAGCCAATTGTGTACTCAGCTTGCCAACGCCTCCTGGATTCCATGCGATCTAACTTTCCAGAGCAAGGTACCATGTGGAACCTTATCAAAGGCCTTCCTGAAATCTGTAGAGTCTACATGTACTGGCCTGCCCTCGTCAAACTTCCTGATCACTTCAATAAAGAACGCTGACAAATTTGTGAGGCATGGTCTCCCATGCACAAGGCTTTGCTGACTACTCCCAATCAAATGTTGTATTTCCAAATGCATGTCTATCTAATCTCTCAGCATCTTCTCAAGTAACTTACTTACCACGGATGTTAGGTTTACTGATCTATAGTTCCCAGGTTTATCTTTGCAGCCATTCTTGAATAAGGGCGCAACATATACTGTCCTCCACTCTTCCGGGACCTCACCCGTGGCTAACGGTGAGGCAAAAAGATCAGCAGGGACCCCACAAGTACTTCCCTCGCCTCTTGAGGTGCAGTTGGATATGTTTGGTCAGGTCCAGGAGATTTATCCTCCTTCATACATTCTAATGCATTCAACACATCCTCTCCTGTGATATGGTCTGACCCCAAGAGATCATCACTAACTTTCCCAAGTTCCCAAGCCTTCATGTCCTTCTCCAAGGTCAACACAGACGAGAAATAACTCCTGTGATTCTGCACAAACATGTCCACTTTGGTCCTTGAAGGGTCCTATTTTCTCTGTAGTTATTCTTTTTTCCTTGGGAGGGGGAGATTGCAGTGTTGTGAAGGGATCAGTCAGGGAGGGGGTGGGTGCAGTGTTGGGTAGGGATCAGTCAGGGAGGGGGAGATTGCAGTGTTAGATAGGGATCAGTCAGGGAGGGGGAGATTGCAGTGTTGGTTAGAGATCAGTAAGGGAGGGGAGATTGCAGTGCTGGGTAAGGGTCAGTCAGGGGGGGATATTGCAGTGTTGGGTAGCGATCAGTCTGGGAGGGGGTGAGTGCAGTGTTGGGTAGGAATCCCAGAAATGTTCTCGTTCTCACAGTCTCTGGTTAGAGAATTCAAGTCTTGACAGATTGCCCTCCTGGTCTGTGTCCGTTGAGGTGTTTGTCATGTACAGATGTGTAGATTTAGAGTGAAAATATCACCATGGTGCAAATACTCTCTTGTTGTCACTTAGGGAGCCCTGAATGCTCTGTTATACTGCACTTAGTCATAGAGATGTACAGCATGGAAACAAACCCTTCGGTCCACCTCATTCATGCCAACCAGATATCCTAACCTAAACTAGTCTCTTTTGCCAGCACCTGGCCTGTATCCCTCTAAACCTTACTATTCATATACCCATCCAGTTGCCTTTTAAATGCTATAATTGTACCAATCTCTGCTACTTCCTCTGGTAGCTCATTCCATACACACACCATCCTCTATGTGAAAAAGTTGTCTCCTTAGGTCCATTTTATATCTTTCCCTCTTATTCTAAGCCTATGCCCTACAATTTGGGACTCTCTCACCCCAGGGAAAAGACTTCGTCCGATCCATGTCCCTCGTGATTTTATGAAACTTGAGAAGCCTCCAACACTCCAGGGAAAACAGCCCCAGCCTATTTCAGCCTCTTCCTATAGCTCAAATCCTCCACCCTGGCAATATTTTTGTAATATTTTCTGAACCTTCTCAAGATTCACAACATTCTTCATTAGGAAGGAGACCAGAATTGCATGAGGCCTAACCTATGTCCTGTACAGCCACAACATGACCTCCTAATTCCGAAACTCAATCATCTGACCAATAAAGGAAAGCATGACAAATGTCTTCTTCACTATCCTATCTGCCTGCAACTCTACTTACAAAGAACTATGAACTTACACTCCAATGTCTCTTTGTTCAGCAACACACCCTTACCATTAAGTGGATATGATTTGCTTTTCCAAAATGCAGCACCTCGTATTTATCTAAATTAAACTCCAACTGCCACTGCTCGGCCCATTGGCCTGTCTGATCAAGATCCCATTGTTCTCTGAGGAAACCTTCTTCACTGTCCACTGCACCTCCAATTTTGTTGCCCCCTGCAAACTTACTAACTATACCTCCTACGTTTGCATCCAAATAATTTATATAAATGATGAAAAGCAGTGGATTCAACACCGATCCTTGAAGCACATCAGTGGGCATAGGCATCCAGACTGAAAAGCAACCTTACACGACCACCTCTTGCCTTCGAGCTAATTCAAATGGCTATTTCTCCCTGTATTCCATATGATCTAACCTTGCTAACCAGTATCCCATGGGAAACCTTGTTAAACACCTTACGGGAGTCCATACAGATTCCGTTCACCGCTCTGCCCTCATCAATCCTCTTTGTTACTTCTTCAAAAAAATCAGTCAAGTTCATGTGACCTGATTTCCCACACACAAAACCATTGCTACTTTAAAATTAATCAAACATTCGTCTCTGGCCCCAATGTGTTCCCCCACTGACACCTCAGTCACCTGTCCTCAGTCTGTTATCATTGTGATAGGCTGCTTCATTGCTGTGAATTTGAATTAAAATGAGAAAAACCTGGACTGACTGGACGCTGCTCCTCCATCAGGTAGCGAGTGGGGCAGGATCACAGGACACCGAATTTATAGTAAATTCTCTGTTCCATGATCTTGCCCCACGAACTACCCAATGAAGCTCTCGAAAGCTAATATACTTCCAAATAAACCAGTTGGACTATAACCAGGTGTTGTGTGATTTTTAACTTTGGCCAGTCCAACACTGACACATCTATGTCCTCAGTGCAGAAACAGGCTGTTAGCCCCAATAAGTACACACCAAATGAATTTGACTAATTCTCTCATTGATTAGAGTGAAGGGATATTTCAGCACCTTCTTCAGTTGCTGCCTGAACTTTGTCAGGGTAAAGGCAAAAATACCATTCAGCAACTAAGAAACTGCATCATGAATCCCAATTCCAGCACAATTCATGTTGATACATAGACCAATAGGCTATCACAAACATTTGGCTCCATATTGAATACATTGTTAACACTAATAGTAACAAGATGGATTTCCTTCAGCTTTGCATTTCGGTGTCCCTGTGAGACCCTCCAATGGTCTGCTGTGGGCTCTGCTGGTCATTAACATGTGTCTGGTGATGAAAACATTGAGCAGCAGAATCAGGGGAAATTGGAAATTCAGGTTAGAATGTGGTGGAGGAACTCAATTATGATCCAGACTCAAGAGTAATAAACACCGATTGTTATATCACAAAGCCAGGGGGTGTTATCCAGCCAATACCGAGCTGGGAGAATAAAATACCAGAAGATGTTCTTTAAACAGCTCAGCACAGTCTCTGTTCCCAGAACAGTTTTCTAACTGCAATATTTAAATTCAGCTTCTAGCAACAAAAGGCCATAAATCAATCGCAGGTGAAAGTGATGGCAAACCAGACAGGACCGTCCGCCCCGATATAAAGCATTACAGCATAGATACTACAGATGGGGATGACCTATAGATAACTGTGGTGTTTTCAATAAACAACCAGAATGTGTCTCAGGATCAGGTTGAGGATAACGACCAGTCGACCTGCCACTACCATGGCCACCAAGTAATGGGTATCACATCGAGACAATCCACATTCTTTATCAAGCAGCATGAAGATCAACACTACATTAACTGTGAGGAAGGCAAGCAAACAAATTATACATTAATTTGGAGGTAAGATAACAGTACCTTGATGGTTAGTACTGCTGCCTCACAGCGCCAGGAGGATGGGCTTGATTCCAGTCTGGGTCAACAGTCTGTGTGGAGTTTGCATATTCTCCCTGTGTCTGCATGGGTTTCTACTCTGTAGTCCAGCCCAAAAATGTGCAGGTTAGATGATTGACCATGGTACATTTGCCCAAGAGTGACCAGGATTGTGTAAGTTATTTGGATTAGCTCTGGGAAATGCAGAGATCGGGTGGGGGTGTTGGGCCTGAGGTCAGTGCAGATGTGAGGGGCAACATGGCATCTTGTGCACTGTAAGGATTTTATTCTGTAATTCTACGCCTCACAGCACTCTGAGGAAAGGAGAAAAATCTCTTCATCTCTGTAACCAATCAAAGTTGCCTTATTTAAGACTTTCAAAAATCAAGTGTCCTCCGGCTCTTGTCTCAATTTTAATGTTTCTTTCAAGGAGTCACCCATGAAGGAAGCGTTGCTGCAGCTGTTCCCAGTTTTACTGAGATCACAGCTGGAGGATTGTATGGGGCTTTTTAAAATCTCTACCTCAGAATGAATTTAATTACACGACAAGGTGTATGGACACAGCTCACTCAGTTGATTCCTGGGATGACCAGTTCATCCCACGTGGAAATGTTGTGCAGTTTGGATGGATAACCTTTGAAGTTCAGCAGAAATAGGCATGATCATATTGAGACATAACTGACCCTTATGGGAATTGACAGGGTGGATGCTGAGAGGATGGATCCCCACGTGTGGGTGTGTTGAACTAGGGGAACTGGAGAATGTTTGAAAATGTGGCCTCTTCCATTTCAGACTGAGATAAGGGTGCATCTGATAATGTGTTGCCCAGAGAACAGTGAAGGCTGAATTTGATAGATATTTGATCAACTAGACAGCCAGTGCTTATGTGGGTCATGTTTGAGGGGGTTGAATGGTCTACGTCTGTTCTTATTTGTTGTGCATCATGTCACAAATAGGAGGTGATTTGGTGCAAGGACAATCACTTTAAATGTAAGGGTGCTCCCATTTCAGATTGAGGTGAGGATGCTCCTTTGTCCTGAGAGGTGTGCTAGCTGTGGCATTCTCATCTGCAGGGAGCAGTGTAGATATTCAATGCTGAGCTCAGTAGCTACTTGATGGCCAAGGAAGCCCATTTTTATTGGGAACAGAGATGGACAAGGAGTTCAGGCACAGTCAGATCAGCTCTGATCTGTCTGAATGGTGTATCAGAGACCGAATGGCCAACTGGTGCTCCTACCTCCCGTGTAATGTCACACAACACGTCTCTGACAAAATTGCTCAAGGCTATTACTGAGGCACAGGCATAAACCATTCAGCCCCCTAAAGAGTTGCATAGGAACTTGTATTCAGCACTTAGAGCATACTGCACAGTGTACCAAGAAGACGATTTAACTCTTTTAAACAACTCCTCCTCATCTGACCAGATTCTGTGTATGTGTAGGGGCTGGCTGTTTTAATATGTTTTGGGTGGAAGCTGGAGAAGTGTCGCATTGTGAGGTTTTCTGTGGGTTTGTGGTAGAGTGAGGTGCTCATCCTTGATGGAGATACATGTGTCCAAAATGAGACAGTAGAGAGTAGTCCATTTTGAGTTTGATGGTGGGATAAAACTTGTTGATATCACTGTGTAGTTTTTCAGTGACTCCTCGCCATGGGTCCAGAGGAAGAAAATGTCATTGATGTACCTGGTGTATCGTGTTGGTTGGAGGTCCTGCGTAGAGAAGAAATCTTGTTCAGACTTGTGCCTGAAGATGTTGGCATATTGGGGTGCAAATTTGGTCCCCGTGGTTGAACCGTGTGTCTAGATGAAGAACCTGTTGTCAAAGGTGAAGACATTGTAATTGAGGATAAAGCGGATGAGTTGTCGGACGGTGCTCGGAAATTGGCAGTTGTTGCTCGTCTTTAAAGAACGACCAAACCTCAAACAGGTGAAAGGGTAAATGTAGGGGAATGGGTCGGCGTGGACTTGTTGGGCCAAAGGGCCTGCTTCCATACTGTAAGTAATCTAATCTAATCTAAACTATAGAGGAAACAGAGAGTAATGAATAAAGAAAGTACAGCACAGGAACAGGCCCTTCGGCCCACTAAGACTGTGCTCACACTTGATGCCTTCCCAAATGAAAAACCTTTTATCTTTTCATGGTCCATATCCCTTGATTCCCTACCTATTCAAGAAATTGCTATTGTATCCACCTCCACCATTATCCTTCAGAAGCACATTTCAGGTACTTATCACCATCGGTGTAAAAAAATCTGTCTCACATCTCCTTTAAACTTTCCCTTCTTACCTTAAACTATGTCCCCTTGTAATTGAGATTAGTATCCTGGGAAAAAAGGCTCTGACTATCCACAGTAATAGCCTGGGGCTCTGATTGCAAGTGTAGTGATATTATCACAATCCCACTGACTCTCCTGAAGTCAGCACCTTTCAGGGAGAAGACTCAACATTTCTGGTCAGGGTTTGTGAGAAGATTTGTAGCTCGGGTGCTCGTTGTTGTGGTTCTGTTCGCCGAGCTGGGAATTTGTCTTGCAGACGTTTCGTCCCCTCTCTAGGTGACATCCTCAGTGCTTGGGAGCCTCCTGTGAAGCGCTTCTGTGATCTTTCTTCTGGCATTTGTAGTGTTTGAATCTGCTGCTTCTGCTTGTCAGTATAACTACTATTATAGGTCAAGTCAAACAGAGACTAGCCAGGGAATACCTAGAGGCATGGCACTCATCCACAGATTCAATCAATAAGCAGATTGACCTGGACCCAATACACCGGCCACTGCAGCGGACACCTGGAACTGACAACCGGAAGCAGCAGATTCAAACCACTACAAATGCCGGAGGAAACATCACAGAAGTGCTTCACAGGAGGCTCCCAAGCACTGAGGATGTCACGTAGACAGGGGACGAAACGTCTGCAACACAAATTCCCAGCTCGGCGAACAGAACCATTTCTGGTCAAATTAGTTGTGGCAGGAAGAGAATAGGAACAGTTGAATCTGGATATAACAAAGGTGCAGATGATGGTTTATTCAGCAGCTAGACTGAGACAAAATGGTAGACCTGAGATATTGCGGAGTTGATAGTGAACAGGATTGGTGCTGGAGAGAATATGGAAATAGATATCAGCTCAGAGCCGAAGTACATGTTGGAGTTTTACGCAGTTTGATTCCACTTCAGATATTGGCATTAAAATTGCTTGGTTAGGAATGGAGTTTGTGAACAGAAGTCATGGCAACAGCTTCCTTTTTTTCAGTATTAAATTATGAGGACAGTAAGTTAGTTCAACAAAGATTATTGAATCGTCAGATAGAAAGACTTACCAGGAATAATAGTGAGGAGAGGATAGAAATCAGCTTGAATCAGCCAAAGCACTTTTAAGGTCCACCCAATCTTGAGGAAGATTTTGAAGACCCAAATGTAAACCCCTGGTCAGTATTGGAACATTCCAGTCTATTGTTCCCATGTTCTGGTCCATTGTTGGGACATTCTCGTGCGTTGTTCTCAGACTCTGATCTCTGCTCTCCCTCACTCTTGAACTGTTGATCCTGGTTAGTGCTGCAAGTGAAGTTCCTACTGATACTGTGTGAGAATATTGTAAGACCCCCTTATTAATAGGAAGTAAACCTTTTAGTGAAATAATTTGATGCATGGAGACTGACATTAACTACAATCACTGAACGAGCAGGTTCACTTAACCCCATTCAAACCAATTTGTTTTATACCGTGGTACATTAATACATTTGCTCAGTCTGGATGGGGTGTCTGAGTGTTTCTGAGGAATGGACACAACAGCGAAGTAATTGATCTTGACTATTTAATGCTCCATAGATATGGAAGTGTAGTCAGAGGACTGAAGAGTTTTCAATTACCATCTCTTTTCATAAAAGAAGAGACAAACCCTGTAATAAAGAATAGCCAATATAATATAATTAAAATATTGAGAATTCTCGAGTCGACCATTTGGGAAGAATAATCTGTTCCTCAGAAACATTGGATTTGCAAGAAGCAACTAGAATAGAGACGCAAATGGAAAACACACGTATAGACCAGAAAGGTCAGTTTATTAAGCTAGTATCAGAGCAGATCAATGAAGATGGTCCTGTCGATTTTCTCAACTAAAATACAATCAAGAGTCATTGTCGTGGAAATTAAATCTACTCAACTATTAGCAGGAGCAAAGAAAGGATCTTTATTTTGAATCCTGCAGGATTGACTCACTACGCTACGCCAGATGCATTAATGCAAAGAGCACTGAAACATTGTACAGATGCTTGCCATATAGTGTTCCTTATCACACTCTCAACGGCAACTCCCTGGTGTTTCAGACATAATGGTTCTTCAGCCTTCGCTCAGTTCGACTATTGCAAGGTCAAGTAGAATGTTTACAGAATTCACACAGAGTTAAGCTGGCGGCAACCCTTCATCAAAGCATCGTTTACAAAGATCAGTACAGCATTGAATTAAAGAAAAGCATTGTCTTTAAATTTCACAGCAAATGGATAATTAATTTGACAGTAAATGGATAATTTCCCATTTCATTTTCCCCCTTTTTGTCATTTTATGACATCAAGCCCAACTACAGCAACAACTACAAAGAAATACAGAGCCATAATAGCTATAACATCAAAAAATGTTTAGGAAACACCAGGCCTTTCCTCAGACCCCACCTCCCCGAAACACAGCTTTGTGGTGGTATCTTCCCTTGCTCTGGTGTGCCCTGTACACAGCCCATGTGTGAGCTGCGGCAGCTCCATATTCGTATCAGGGTTCTAATCACTACTTGCACTTAATTGGTTCCGGTGCTGTCCGATATCTCCTCAAGCCCAGCTACACGCTTGTAATGGCTGGTGTGTACCCACGTGGCTCTTTCTGCGATCTTAATTGCTGACTGTGTTGTGAGGAGCACTTGAAACGGTCCAAGCCACCTCTTCACCTTCCAGTTGTTCCTCCTGAGGTCTTTCACCACTATCCAGTCTCCAGGTTCCAGATCATGCAGCTTCCCTCCTGCTCGTTGGGGTAGTTCTGCTTTCACTTGATTCTGTATTTGAGACAAAAGTGCAGAGAGTTTTATGCAGTAACACAACATCTCATCCTCACAGCGGCCTGTTATCTGTGTTACCTTAGGTCGTGGGCCCATTCCTGTTTTGGGCGGTCTACCAAACAAAATCTCAAATGGGCTAGGATTAACTCTTCCTCTCCTCCTCGATCTCATTTACACTCGCACAATCGGAAGTGCCTTTGTCCATGTCACCCCTAGTTCCTCACAGCACTTTGCCCATTTATTTTTTAGGGTAGAATTTTCTCTTTCCACTGCCCCACTACTCACTGGGTGGTAGGCACAGGGTTGACTCATATATTTTACCAAATAATCACTGACTTGCTGTAAGGCATTATTGGCAAATGGTGTCCCATTGTCACGATTGATCCTTTCAGGGATGCCCCATCTCGGAATTATCTCAGTTAGCAAAGCCTTGGCTACTGCACTGGCATCCTGTTTAGACGTGGGGAATGCTTCCACCCATTTGGAAAACATATCAACTATTACCAGACAATACCTTTTCCCTTCGCTGGGCGTTAGTTCAATGAAATCCATCTGTAAATGTACAAAAGGTTTTTGGGGTTGGGGGTGTGCTGCATGACTTATCTGTATTCCCCTTCCCATATTATTAGTGACTCAGATAAAACAATATTTCTGGGTTTAATGAGTAAATCCCTTAGTGTACCAGTGTGCCAAAATACTGTCGTACGCCCACCCTTTGGACACATGGTCCTTACCGTGTGTCAGTTTGGTATATAATGGAAATAATGATGGTGGTAGACAAGGTTTCCCATTGGGACCACCCCATACTCCTTCCCTCACACTGCATCCTGCTTTCGTCCACTCACGATTTTCTTCTGGTGTGGCCTGTGACTGTAACTCCCGTACATCTGCTGTTGGAGTACAAATTTTTATCATACACATGTCAATCTGCTCAGTTGGCGGCTGCTGGGCTGCCGTTCTTGCTGCTGAGTCTGCCCTCGCATTGCCTTGGGAAATAAGATTGTTATTTTTTGTGTGAGCTTCACACTTACGCACAGCGATTCATTTAGGCAACAGGACCGCTCCCAGGAGGTCGGAAATCAGGTCGCGGTGTGTGACGGGCATTCCGGTGGAGGTCAAGAACCCACAGGGTTCCAAAATCATGTACAACCCTGAATGCGGATCTACTATCGGTGTAAATATTCACTGTCCTTCCCTCAGCCAACTTACAGGCCTCACTCAAGGCAATCAGCTCCGCTGCTGGCACAGACAGATGAGAAGGGAGTGATCCCACCTTTACTACCTCGTAGATAGTCACTGCATCATACCCAACACAATTCTGGCCTGTCCCCTTGCTCCTGAATGTTGACTCATCCACAGAAATCTCCATGTCTGGATTCTGACATGGTCAATCCTGCAAATCTGGTCTGGGGCTGCAAATCTCATTAGTTACAGCAACACAATCGTGTGGGTCTCTGTCTCCTTCTGTGGGGAGAAGGCGAGCAGGGTGAAGGGCGTTACATCGCTTTATTGTAACGTTAGGCGTCTCCAATAACACAGTATTGTATCGGAGCCAACGTGCTGCTGACATGTGTGAGGTCGTTTGCTCGGAAAGCAGTCAGGATACTGCATGTGGGACCAGAAGGGTTAATTCACCACAGCCGACTATATCCCTGGATGGTACAACAGCCTTTTCAGCTGCGGACACAGCTCACAGGCATTGAGGCAATCCTGCCACTACGGGGTCAAGTTTAGCTGAAAAATATGCTCCCGGCCTCAATCTTCCCCAATGATCCTTGAACAGCACAGATGTCATGCAGCCACGTTAATCATCTACCGTTTGTACAAAAGGTTTTTTAGGTTCAGAATCCCCAGTGTAGGTATAGTTTGGAGAGACCCTTTTTAATTCAACAAAGGCACTCTCGGCCTCTGGGGTCCACTGTAATGGACTCTGGATCTGCAACCCTTTTCCATGGGCTCTGTCACTGAGGGGAGCCTCAAGGGTTGCGTAATGTGCGATAAACATCCTACAGTAGGAGCACATACCCAAAAAGGACAGCAATTGTCTCCTCATATGAGGCTTTGGAATTTTCTGGATTGCTTGAACTCTGTCTTGACCAATAGCCTTCCCTTATTGAGATATTAGGTGACCTAAGAACTTCACCTGTTGTTGCACAAATTGTAGCTTTGTGAGACTGGCTTTGTGCCCTTCCCGCACGAGATGGCAGAGCAACGGAAGGGTCTCCTTCCACATTGTTCCTTTGTTGGTGTCGCAGTCAAGCAATCATCTCCATCCTGCAGCAGCACTGACCCCGGGGTTTGAATAAGAGTCTCCAGACTCCTGCGTATAGCCACATTATATATGGTGGGAGACTCACAGTAACCTCGCGTGAAGGTATATGATTTCCTTTTGAATGAAAAAATTGACTATCTGGGGCACTGGTACACTAAAGAAGGCATTTGCTAAATCCACAACAGGGAACCATTTGCTGTCCGGTGGAATTTAAGCCAATATAGTATAGGGATTGGGAACATTTGGGGCACGAGGAACAACAGCGTCATTGACAGCCTGCAGGTCTTGAACAAATCTCCATTCCTCCGGTTCACCGGGAATGTTTGTCTTTTTGAACGGATAAATGGGGGTTCTCACCAGTGAGTTTTCACATGGATTATCACTCCAGCTTTTAGGAGGGATTCAAAGACTGCAGTAATTCCTTCTATGGCTTCGGGTTTTAACAGGTATTGTGCTCTGCAAGGACGATACTCAGACTTCGGGGTTATCCTTATGGGCTCACAGCCCCTTGTCCACAACTGAGTAGGGACCATTTTTAATCTTGGGTTTGAGACTTCTATCTGAGGGAAACACCAGGCTATCCCCCTAGGCTTCTCAGGGCTAGCGGGCATTACCTGGACTGTCCTATCTGCCTGAGTTAGCCAAATTAATTTCTTCTTATATGTCCGCATATCAGCATTGAACCAGATACCCACATCGTCCCATAAGACCCAACCTTTCATTCTTTGTGCCTTTAGCACCCATGCTCCTAAATCCTACCACCTGTCACTAGACGCCTTCGCCAGTGACACGTGAGAGCGGAACCTTCCACATCAACAAAATAGGGTCAACTTGCCGTCACAGATACTTTAGATAAGTTCACACTGACTGCACATCTGTGATCACTCCAATAAAATTCACACAATAACAACTGATCTGGTTTAACCAATCTCCTGAACCAATCCTTCTCAGTTGGTTCGTCAGGACCATCACGGTGTATGTGTGCTGTGCAGTGCAGCATGTCTCCAGCAAGTAAATCGGTGTTAATAGGATTAACAAAGTTACTTGCTTCCAGGGCGAGTGAATTGCTCACTGAACTTCTTGCTCTCTGGATTAATAGCCACTCATAGACATACATCAGGGGTCGTAGGTCATATTTTATAGCCTGCACTGGTAAATCGTTTCTTTGAATTATCTGCAAGCTCGGCGGAGTACTGACCAAATCCAATCCCAGTCTCCGTATGAGATCCCGGCCGATCAAATTTAAAAGACAAAATTCCGATAACAAGAAGGAGAATTGGAATGTTTCCCTGTTACTAGTTTTGCTTAGTAGAGGTGCAGAAAATCTCTCCCGCACCATGACTCCTGATGCACCCACTGTGTTCAGGAACCTTTCACTCATCTTTATTTGTGGCGATTGTCTAAACTGGCTTAATGTAAGGACTGAGTACGTTGCCCCTGTATTTACCAAAAACGTAACTGATGTACTTTCACATATAACATAGAGGTGGGCATCGACTTATACACATCATTGTGATATCGGACATACCGTCCACACTTTGCAATCTCAGTGCTGAACATTGAGGTGTGATATGTCTCAGTGCTCGAAAGGTTAGTAGAAGAGATTAGCATAAGCGAGTCTTCGTTGCCAAGCATAAAGGAAAGAGGCTTACCTGTACCTTGTGGGCTGCCCACCTCCACCTCAGCCTTCCCCTGTCAGTCATCCTGTTGTCCCACCTCCAGGGCCGAGTGAAGCTGTCTGTGTGGGCACCGTCTCACCTAGTGGTCCATTGCTCTGCAAACAAAGCACCCACCAGATCTCCTACTATCAGTGCCTCCTTTGCGACCTCTTCCTCTTCCGTGACCTCCCCCTCTGCCTCTCTCTCTTCCTGCAGCACCTCCCTCCAACAGCTGGGTGACCATTTCCATCAGAGTAAGCTGAGCTTTTTGTGTTTGCTTTTCCATCTTAATTTCCGCTTATCCTTCTCTTGGGTAAGCAATATTTCAGCATGTATTGCATGTTGTTCTATCAAATTCAGCTTTCCCGTGTCCCAGGTCTTTTACCTTTTTCGCTGTTTCTTCCTTCTTTCCATTGATGAAGCTGTTCCTCAGGTGTGCCTCATACAGTGTGATTTCTGCCGTCGTTATGTCCTCATGTCGTCTCACTGCACTATGGGTGTTATGGACACTCTCACATTCCCATTGTTTTCACATTGCTGTTTTGGTCATGTCCATTCGCACTGGGAATGCCTCCCTACAGGCAGTTCCCAGCGCTGCAACAAAAGCATTAAAGAATCCCTTCTCTTCAACTTGTGGGTTGGCTGCTCTTGCATGGACGTTTGCAGCTGGCCAGGTATACTTGTGTTTGGTGACATTGGCACCTAGTTTTCATCCCAGGAGACGTCTCATCTCTTGTGACATGGGACGGAACTCAGTACAGAACTTTGTCACTGGTTATCCACTTTGGTGGCAAGAACAGGAAGGCAGATTACTACCTCAATGGTATCAAATTAGGTAAAGGGGCTGTTCAGAGAGATCTGGGTGTTCTTGTCCACCAGTCAATGAAGGCAAGCATGCAGGTACAGCAGGTCGTGAAGAAGGCTAATAGCATGCTGGCCTTCATAACAAGAGGGATTGAGTATAGAAGCAAAGAGGTGCTTCTGCAGCTGTACAGGGCCCTGGTGAGACCACACCTGGAGTACTGTGTACAGTTCTTGTCTCCAAATTTGAGGAAAGACATTCTGGCTATTGAGGGAGTGCAGCGTAGGTTCACGAGGTCAATTCCTGGAATGGCAGGATTGCCTTACACGGAAAGACTGAAGCGACTGGGCTTGTATACCCTTGAGTTTAGAAGACTGAGAGGGGATCTGATTGAAACATATAGGCTTATGAAAGGACTGGACACTCTGGCAGGAGGGAACATATTTCCGTTGATGGGGGAGTGCCGAACCAGAGGACACAACTTAAAAATACGGGGTAGACCATTTAGGACAGAGATGAGGAGAAACTACTTCACCCAGAGAGTGGTGGCTGTGTGGAATGCTCTGCCCCAGAGGGCAGTGGAGGCCCAGTCTCTGGATTCTTTTAAGAAAGAATTGGATAGAGCTCTTAAAGATAGTGGAGTCAAGGGGTATGGAGATAAGGCTGGAACAGGATACTGATTAGGAATGATCAGCCATGATCATATTGAATGGCGGTGCAGGCTCGAAGGGCAGAATGGCCTACTCCTGCATCTATTGTCTATTGTCTATTGTCTATTGTCTATTCTTATTAGCTCCAACCTCGCGTGAGTCAGGCAACTGCCCACAGGCACTTTCCAGATCCTTCATGGTCCATGGCTGGTGGGCCAACACAGGGCACTCTTCTGGACCTGCAACTTCAACCATTGGGGCTTGCAGAACGACCTGTTTAGATGACCGTACGCCAGTACCCTCACCGTGTGACTCATTATCCGTCGGGGTGGTGATCATGGACAGGCCTTGGATGCCTTTCCACCTTGGAGTGGTCGTCCTTCTTTTGGCCTTCTTGCTTCGGTCTGTTGCGGGTATGGTGTGCTATCGGTGATCTAGCAGGCCCTGAGGCAGTGGCCGCTGACGTGGAACTTTCACCAGGCAGATCCCGTGGTGGGGGGGGGGGGCGGGGGCAGCAGGTCTCGGAGGGCAGTCATCAAGGTCAGGGTCTGAAACAGATTCAAGACACTGTACAGCTTCGTTAGGCTGTTTCCTACATGTGCTCTGCTGGTTGTACATGTATTTGATCTACCCTTAACTTGAGAATTCCTTTCTCTGATATCACCTCAGACTTCCACATACAAGAAGCACTCCAATTCATAGGTTCGATCTTTCCGTCCCTTTTCTCCTTCTCTCTCTCCTCCTACCTCAACCTTAATATTTCCAGCTTTTTTTAAATAAAACTTCCTCCCTCCGGAAAACCACATTCCTATATCCACAATTCTAACTGCTTTACACCTTCTGGGTGGTACTTATTTAGCATGTATTGTATTTTTGGTTGGCTATTCCAAATTTTGTGTGGAATCTCCCTTTGTTTGCTCTTGCTGGAGCCCATTTTAGTGTAACTGGAAAAGTGTTCAGCTATCTCTCTCTCTCTCTCTCTCTGTGTGTGTGTGTGTCTTGCTCTTGTGGTACAGTTATCTTTTCCCTTTTGACTTGCTTTTCCCTCCGGAGGTCCCCTCTCACATTGAGCACGTCCGCCTCAAGGCCTTGGTTTTCGTAAACCAAGAAACCACGTACCTGGTATGTCTTCGGTGAGTCCAACTCAGCCAGTGTTGGTTCCAAGTCTAAAACCACCCTTAACCTTGCTGTCTCCTAAACACTCTTCAGACAGCAATCCCATTCCCCTTGGGGTTTTACTCTAATACCACGTGAGAGTTCACGGAACCCTTTTCCTGCTGTATTTATTCTCTTAGAATGACTCTCTATGTAGGATTATATAAACCACAACTATTACCCAACCTTAATTGATTTGAAACCCCGGCGCTAGGGCAATCTACAGATTCCCTGTCCTCTCACGCAAAAGGGTCAATTCAGCACTCGAGATGAAGTGAAAGACCTTCAAGGCACTGGCACCTGCGCTTCCTGGGAATCTTCAGAATCTCATCCAGTCGCGGGGTCCCGGGAAGAGCCCCCAAGTTTACTATCATCGAAATTAAATTGACTTGACTCAATAATTAGCAAGAGCAAAGCAAAGATCCTTCGAGATCGATGCCATGTTCCTAACCTCCCTACACTCAAGGTCCTGTACCCTAAAGCTACACTCCAGGTTCCCATGCCCCTGCAGAGTTAATTTAAACCCTCCCAAAGAGTACTAGCAAACCTCCTCCCAAGGATACTGGTGCCCCTCAGGTTCAGGTGGAGACCATCCTGTTTATAGAAGTCCCACCTTCCCCAGAAAGAACACCAGTTATCTAAATACCAGAATCCCTCCCTCCTGCACCACCCCTGTAGCCACGCATTTAACTCCTCTCTCTCCCTCTTCCTCGACTCTCTATCACGTGGCACGGGTAACAAACCAGAGACAACAACTCTGTTCGTTCTAGCTCTGAGTTTCCAACCTAGCTCCCTGAAAGCCTGTCTAACATCCTCACCCCTCTTCCTACCTATGTCGTTGGTGCCAACGTGGACCACGATCTGGGGCTGCACCCCCTCTCCCTTAAGGACCCGGAAAACACGATCAGAGACATCACGTACCCTTGCACCTGGGAGGCAACATACCAATCGTGAGTCTCTGTCGCCCTCGCAAAACCGCATATCTGTGCCCCTCACTATTGAGTCCCCAATAACTATCGCTCTACCTTTCTCCACCCTTCCCTTCTGAGCAACGGGGACAGGCTCCGTGCCAGAGGCCTGAACCTCGTTGCTTACCCCTGGTAAGTCATCCCCCCACAAGTATCCAAAACGGTATACTTGTTCTTGAGGGGAATGACCGCAGGGGGTCCCTGCACTGGCTGCTTCCTCCCACTCCCCCTCACTGTCACCCATCTGCCTATAACTTTCGGAGTAACTACTTCCCTAAAGCTCTGCTCTATGATCATCTCTGCCTCCCGAATGATCCGCAGTTCATCCAACTCCAGCTCCAGTTCCCTAACACGGTCTTGGAGGAGCTGGAGATGGGTGCACTTCTTGCAAGTGTAATCAGGAGGGACGCTAATGGCTTCCCTCACCTCATACATGTTGCAAGAGGAACATTGCACTGTCTTCGCTGCCATCCCTCTAAAAGAGAAACTTTAAAAACTAGATCTAAAGAAACAAACAAGCAAAATGTAGCACTTACCTGCTTATCACATCGGGTCTTATTATTAGGTTAGAGGAGGAGGGCGGGAGGGAGGCTCTACCCCTGTCGTGCCTCGGGTCCCTCGCCTGTGCGCTTCTATAAGAAAAAAAACCTTCCCAGGTAAGCTAGCGCGACACCAGCTTCCGGGTCCGCTAGGGACTTAAAAAAAACTTTAAATTTTAGCCGTTAAAAAAACAATAACTGGACTATACCGAGACTTAAAAAAAACACCATCAGACAGCCGTTACCTGCTCCGCCCAGTCTGTCAGAGAAGGCTACAGTATATTTCAGAGTGAGTCAGAAAGTGTCACAGTCTGTCAGAGAGTGTCTCAGTGTGTCACAGTCTGTCAGACAGTGTCATAGTGTGTCACAGAAATTCTCACAGTCTGTCAGAGCGTGACACAGTGTGTCTCAGAGAGTGTCAGAGAAAGTCAGAGAATGTCACAGTTTGTCACAACCTGTCAGAGAGTGTCACAGTGTATCGTGCTGTGCCTCAGACAGTGTCAGAGAGTATCACATTCTATCTCAGAGAGTGTCAGAGAGTATCACATTCTATCTCAGAGAGTGTCAGAGAGAATCAGCATGGGTCTCAGAGAGTCAGAGTATCACAGTGTGTCACAGTGTGCCTCAGAGAGTGTCACATTGCGTCTCAGAGTGTGTCAGATAGAATCAGAGAGTGTCACAGTGTGTCTATGAGAGTGACAGAGAGAGGCAGAGAGTGTCACAGTCTGTCAGAGAGTAACACAGTGTGTCTCAGTGAGTGTCACAGTGTGTCTAAGAGAGTCTCTGAGAGTGTCATAGTGTCACAGTCTGTAAGAGAGTGTCACCGTGAGTGTCACAGGGTGTCTCAGAGAGTCAGAGAGAGTCACAGTCTCTCTTTGAGAGTGCCACAGTGGGCCACAGAGAGTGTCAGAGAGAGTCAGAGAGTGTCACAGTGTGTTTAAGAGAGTTTCAGAGCGAGTCACAATGTGTCTAAAAGAGAGAGTCACAGTGTGTCTCAGAGAGTCAGAGAGAGTCAGAACGTGTCACAGTCTGTCTCAGAGTGTGTCACAGTCTGTCAGTAAAGGTTACATGTATTTCAGATGTGTCACAGAGTCAGAGAGTGTCTCAGTGAGTCCTACTGTGTCTCAGAGAGTGTCAGAGTTGGTCAGTGTTCGTCTCTGAGAGGGTCACAGTCTGTGAGGGAGTGTCACAGAGTGTCTCAGACAGAGTCAGAGAGTGTCACAGTGTGCCTAAGAGAGTGTCACAGTTTGTCACAATCTGTCAGAGAGATTAGATTAGATTAGATTACTTACAGTGTGGAAACAGGCCCTTCGGCCCAACAAGTCCACACCGCCCCGCCGAAGCGCAACCCACCCATACCCCTACATCTACCCCTTACCTAACACTACGGGCAATTTAGCATGGCCAATCCACCTGACCTGCACATCTTTGGACTGTGGGAGTAAACCGGAGCACCTGGAGGAAACCCACGCAGACACGGGGAGAACGTGCAAACTCCACACAGTCAGTCGCCTGAGGCGGGAATTGAACCCGGGTCTCTGGCGCTGTGAGGCAGCAGTGCTAACCACTGTGCCACCGTGCCGCCCACGGTGGGTCACAGATGTGGTGCTGTGCCTCAGAGATGTCAGAGAGAGTCACAGTGTGTTTAAGAGAGAATCACAGCATGTCTCAGAGAGTCAAAGAGAGTCAGAACATGTCACGGTCTGTCTCTGAGTGTGTCACAGTGCGTCACAGTCTGTCAGAGAAGGTTACAGTATATTTCGGAGTGAGTCAGAGAGGTTCAGAAGTGTCACAGTCTGTCAGAGAGTGTCACAGTGTGCCTCAGAGAGTGCCAGAGAGAGTCAGAGAGTGTCACAGTATGTCATACTGTGCCTCACAGAGTGCCAGAATGAGTCGACGAGTGTCACAGTGCGTCTCAGAAAGAGTCGGAGAGTCAGGGCAGGTCAGAGAGTGTCACAGTGTGTCTCAGAGAGTGTTACAGTGTGTCTAAGAGAGTGTCAGAGAGAGTCACAGTGTGTCACAGTGTGTCAGAGAGAGTCACAGTGTGTCACAGTCTCTCAGAGAGTGTCACAGTGTGTCTCAGGGAGTCAAAGAGAGACAGAAAGTGTCACAGTGTGTCTCAGAGAGTGTCACAGTGTCTCAGAAAATGTCACCCTAGTGTCAGAGAGTGTCACCGTCCGTGAGAGAGTGTCATCGTGTGTCACAGAAAGTGACACAGTCTAACAGTCTGTCAGAGAGCGTTACCGTGTTTCTCAGAGAGTGTGAGAGAGTGTCACAGGGTATCTCAGAGAGAGTCAGAGAGTGTCACAGTGTGTCTCAAAGAGTGTGAGAGAGAGTCAAAAAATGTCACAGTGTGTCTCAGACAGTGTCAGAGAGGGACAGAAAGTGTCACAGTGTTTTCCAAAGTATCAGAGAGTGTCACAGTGTGTCTACGTAAGTGTCAGAGACAGTCATAGAGTGTCACAGTCTGTGAGAGAGTGTCACAGTGTGTCTCAGAGAGTGTCAGAGTGAGTCAGAGAGTGTCGTAGTGTGTCATACTGTGCCTCATTGAGTGTCACAGAGAGTCAGACTGTATCACAGTGTATCTCAGGGAGTCAGAGTGTGTCACAGTCTGTCTCAGAGAGTGACACCGGGGATCACGCTCTGTCAGAGAAGGCTACAGTATATTTTAGAGTGAGTCAGAGGGAGTCAGAAAGTGTCACAGTCTGTCTTTGAGAGTGACACAGTGTGTCACAGTCTGTCAGAGAGTGTCACAGTGCGTCTCAGATAGGATAAGAGAGTGTCATAGTGCATCTTAAATTGTCAGAGAGAGTCAGAGAGTGTCCCAATGTGTCTCAGTGAGTGTCAGAGTGTGTCGCAGTGTGTCAGTCTGACAGAGCGTGTCACAGTGTATTTGAGAGAGTGTCAGAGAGTGTCACAGTGTATCTCAACATGTGTCAGAGTGTCCCAGTGTGTTTCAGAGAGAGTCAGACAGGGTCACAGTGTGTCTCATAGAATGTCAGCGAGAGTCACAGTACGTCTAAAAGTGTCAGAGAGAGTTAAAGAGCGTCACAGTGTGTCTCTGAGAATGTCAGATAGGATGAGAGAGTGTCACAGTGTGTCTCAAAGTGTCAGAGAGTGTCACAGTGTGTCACAGTCTGTCAGAGAGTGTCACAGTGCTTTTCAGATAGTGTCAGAGAGTGTCACAGTGTGTCTCAGAGAGTGTCGGATAGGATCAGAGAGTGTCACTGTGCGTCTCAACTTGTCAGAGAGGGTCCCAGTGTGTCTTAGAGAATGTCAGAGTGTGTCACAGTCTGTCGGAGAGTGTCACAGTGTGTTTCAAAGAATGTGATAGAGTGTCACCGTCTGTCACAGAGAGTTTCACAGTGTGTCCCAGCCTGTCAGAGAAGGCGACAGCATATTTCAGAGTGAGTCAGAGAGAGTCAGAAAATGTCACAGTCTGTCTTTGAGAGTGTCTCAGTGTGTTGCAGTTGTTCAGACAGTGTCATAGTGTGTCACAGAAATTGTCACAGTCTGTCCGAGCGTGACACAGTGTGTCTCAGAGAGGGACAAAGAGAGTCAGAGAGTGTCACAGTGTGTCACAACCTGTCGGAGATTGTCACAGTGTGTCGTGCTGTGCCTCAGAGAGTATCAGAGAGTTTCACAGTCTGTCTCAGAGAGTGTCAGAGAGAATCAGCATGTGTCTCATACTGATAACATACTGTGACACTCTCTGACTCACTCTGACATCTCTGAGACACACTGTAATACTCTCTCCCAGACTATGACACTCTCTGAGCCAAATGCTGACACTTTCTGACTCTCTCTGACTCTCTCAGACAAACTGTGACACTCTCTAACATTCTTTGAAACACACTGACACTCTCTGACAGACTGTGACACACTCTGACACTGTTTGCGACACACTGGGACCCTCTCTGACAATTTGAGACACACTGACACTCTCTGACACTCTCTGAAAAGCACTGTGACACTCTCTGAGTCACAGAGTGTCACAGTGTGTCACAGTGCGTAACAGTGTGTCACAGTCAGTCACAGTCAGTTACAGAGTGTCACAGTCAGTCACAGAGTGTCACAGTCAGTCACAGAGTGTCACAGAAAGTGTCAGAGAGTGTCACAGTGTGTCTCAGCGAGTGTAAGAGTGTGTCGCAGTATGTCTCAGTCTGACAGAGGAAGTCACAGTGTGTTTGAGAGAGTTTCAGAGAGTGTCATAGTGTGTTTCAGAGAGAGTCAGACAGTGTCACAGTGTGTCTCAGAGAGTGTCACAGTGTGTCTCAGAGAGTGTCACAGTGCCTTTCAGTGAGAGTCAGAGAGTGACACAGTGTGTCTCAGAGAGTGTCAGCGAGAGTGACAGTTTGCCTCAAAGTGTCAGAGGGAGTCAAAGAGTGTCACAGTGTGTCTCTGAGAATGTCAGATAGGATCAGAGAGTGTCACCGTGCGTCTCAAAGTGTCACAGAGTGTCAGAGTGTGCCTCAGAGAGAGTCAGAGCGGGTCAGAGAGCGTCACAGTGTGCTTCATGGAGTCAGACAGAGTCAGAAAGTGTCACAGTGTGTTTCAGAGAGAGTCAGAGTGTGTCACAGTTTGTCTAAGTAAATGTCAGAGAGAATCGGAGTGTGTCACAGTCTCTCAGAGAGTGTCACAGTGCGTCTCAGAGAGTGTCAGAGTGAGTCAGAGAGTGTCGTTGTGTGTCATACTGTGCCTCTTAGAGTGTCACAGAGAGTCAGACTGTATCACAGTGTATCTCAGAGAGTCAGAGTGTGTCACAGTCTGTCTCAGAGAGTGACACCGGGGGTCACACTCTGTCAGAGAAGGCTACAGTATATTTTAGAGTGAGTCAGAAAGGGAGTCAGAAAGTGTCACAGTCTGTCTTTGAGAGTGTCTCAGTGTGTCACAGTCTATCAGACAGTGTCACAGTGTGTCTCAGATAGGATAAGAGAGTGTCACAGTGCATCTCAAATTGTCAGAGAGAGTCAGAGTGTGTCCCAGTGTGTCTCAGCGAGTGTCAGACTGTGTCGCAGTGTGTCACAGGCTGACAGAGCGTGTCACAGTGTATTTGAGAGAGTGTCAGAGAGTGTCACAGTGTATCTCAACATGTGTCAGAGAGTGTCACAGTGTGTCTCAGAGAGAGTCAGAGAGTGTCACAGTGTGTCTCAGAGAGTGTCAGATAGGATCAGAGAGTGTCACAGTCCGTCTCAGAGAGTGTCACAGTGTGTCACAGTCTGTCAGAGCGTGTCACAGTGCTTTTCAGAGAGTGTCAGTGTGTCTCAAATTGTCAGAGAGGGTCCCAGTGTGTCGCAAACAGTGTCAGAGTGTGTCACAGTCTGTCAGAGAGTGTCAGTGTGTTTCAAAGAATGTCAGAGAGTGTCACAGTTTGTCTGAGAGAGTCAGAGAGAGTCAGAAAGTGTCAGCATTTGGCTCAGAGAGTGTCATAGTCTAGGAGAGAGTGTTACAGTATGTCTCAGAGATGTCAGAGTGAGTCAGAGAGTGTCACAGTATGTCATACTGTGCCTCAGAGAGTGGATGAGAGAGCAGACTGTATCACAATGTGTCTCAGAGAAAGTCAGAAAGTTTCAGTGTGTCACCGTCTGTAAGAGCATGGCACAGTGTGCCTCAGAGAGTGTCACAGTGTGTCTAAGATAGTGTCAGAGAATGTCACAGTGTGTCTCAGAGAGTGTCACAGCGTCTCAGAAAATGTCACCCAGAGTCAGAGAGTGTCACCATCCATCAGAGAGTGTCATCGTGAGACACAGAAAGTGTCACAGTCTGTCAGAGAGTGTTACAGTGTTTCTCAGAGAGTATGAGAGAGCATCACAGTGTATCTCAGAGTGTCAGAGAGAGTCACAGTTTGTCTCAGAGAGTCAGAGAGTGTCACAGTGTGTCTCAGAGAGTGCGAGAGAGAGAGTCATAAATGTCAGTGTGTCTCAGAGCGTGTCAGAGAGGGACAGAGCGTGTCACAGTGAGTCACAGTCTGTCAGAGTGTGTCACAGTGTGTTTCAGAGAGAGTCAGAGCGTGTCACAGTTTGTCTAAATAAATGTCAGAGAGAATTGGAGTGCGTCACAGCCTCTCAGAGAGTGTCACAGTGTGTCTTAGAGAGTGTCAGATAGGATCAGAGAGTGTCTTAGAGTGTCATACTGTGCCTCAGAGAGTGTCAGAGAGAGTCAGACTGTATCACAGTGCGTCTCAGTGTGTCACAGTCTGTCTCAGGGAGTGTCATAGTGGGTCACAGTCTGTCAGAGAAGGTTACAGTATATTTCAGAATGAGTCAGAGGGAGTCAGAAAGTGTCACAGTCTGTTTTTGAGAGTGTCACAGTGTGTCTCCTAGAATGTCACAGTGCGTCTCAGAAAGTCACAGGGAATCAGAGAGTGTCACAGTGTGTCTCAGAGAGTAGAGAGAGTTAGAACGTGTCACAGTCTGTCTCAGAGAGAATGTCACAGTGTTTAGATTACATTACAGATTAGATTACTTACAGTGTGGAAACAGGCCCTTCGGCCCAATAAGTCCACACCACCCCGCCGAAGCGCAACCCACTCATTCCCCTACATTTACCCCTTACCTAACACTACGGCCAATTCACCTGACCTGCACATCGTTGGACTGTGGGAGTAAACCGGAGCACCTGGAGGAAACCCACGCAGACACGGGGAGAACGTGCAAACCCCACACAGTCAGTCGCCTGAGGCGGGAATTGAACCCAGGTCTCAGGCGCTGTGAGGCAGTAGTGCCACGGTGCCGCCCACATTGTGTCACAGTCTGTCAGAGAAGGCTACAGTATATTTCAGAGTGAGTCAGAGAGAGTCAGAAAGTGTCACAGTCTGTCTTTGAGAGTGTCTCAGTGTGGCACAGTCGTTCAGAGAGTATCAAAGTGTGCCTCAGAGAGTGTCACAGTGTGTCGCAGAAATTCTCACAGTCTGTCAGAGCGTTACACAGTGTGTCTCAGAGAGTGACAGAAAATGTCAGCGAATGTCATTTTGTCACAACCTGTTAGAGAGTGTCACAGTGTGTCGTGCTTTGCCTCAGAGAGTGTCAGAGAGTATCACATTCTGTCTCAGAGAGTGTCAGAGAGAATCAGCATGAGTCTCAGAGAGTCAGCGAGTGTCACAGTGAGTCTCAGAGAGTGTCAGATAGGATCAGAGACTGTCAGAGTGTGTCTAAGAGAGTGTCAGAGAGAGCCAGAGAGTGTCACAGTGTGTATCAGAGAGTGTCACAGTGTGTATCAGAGAGTGTCAAAGTGTGTCTCAGTGAGTGTCACAGTGTGTCTCAGAGATAGTCAGTGAGTGTCAAAGTGTGTCTCGGAGAGTGTCAGATAGGCTCAGAGAGTGTCCCAGTGCGTCTCAAAGTTTCAGAGAGTCAGAGACTGTCACAGTGCATCTCCGTGATTGTCAGATAGGATCAGAGAGTGTCACAGTGCGTCTCAAAGTGCCAGAGAGTGTCACAGTGGGTCACTGTCTGTCAGAGAGTGTCACAGTACGTCTCAGAGAGTGTCACAGTCTGTCAGAGTGTCACAGTGCTTTTTAGAGAGTGTCAGAGAGTGTCACAGTGTGTCTATTATTGTCAGAGAGGGTCCCAGTGTATCGCAGACAGTGTCAGAGTGTGTCACAGTCTGTCAGAGTGTCAGTGTGTTTCAAATAATGTCAGAGAGTGTCACAGTTTGTCTGAGAGAGTCAGAGAGAGTCAGAAAGTGTCAGCATTTGGCTCAGAGAGTGCCACAGTCTGTGAGAGAGTGTCACAGTGTGTCTCAGAGATGTCAGAATGAGTCAGAGAGTGTCACAGTATGTCATACTGTGCCTCAGAGAGTGGATGAGAGAACAGACTGTATCACAGAGCGTCTCAGAGAAAGTCAGAAAGTGTCACAGTGTGTGTCAGATAGTGTCACAGAGTGTCACAGTCTGTCTCAGAGTGTGTCAGAGCAGGTCAGAGAGTGTCACAGTGTGTCTCAGGGAATCAGAGAGAGACAGAAAATGACACAGTATGTCTCAGAGTCACAGTGTCTCAGAAAATGTCACCGTATGTCAGTGCGTGACACAGTGTGTCTCAGAGAGTGTCACAGAGAGTTAGAATGAGTCACAGTCTGTCTCAGAGGGTGTCACAGTGTGTCACAGTCTGTCAGAGAGTGTCACAGTGTGCCTCAAAGAGTGTCAGAGAGTCAGAAAATGTCACAGTCAGTTTTTGAGAGTGCCTCAGTGTGCCACAGTCGTTCAGAGAGTGTCATAGTGTGCCTTAGATAGTGTCAGAGAGAGTCAGAGAATGTCAATATGTGTTCAAGAGAGTGTCAGAGAGGGTCACAGTGTATCTAATAGAGTGTCACAGTGTGTCTCAGAGAGTCAGAGAGAGTCAGAAAGTGTCACAGTATTTCTCACAGAGTGTCACTATGAGATACAATCTGTCAGAGAATCTTACAGTGTATTGCAGAGTGTCTCAGAGAGAGTCAGAAAGTGTCACAGTCTGTCAGAGAGTCTCACGGTGTGTCTCAAAGTGTTAGAGAGAGTCAGAGACTGTCACAGCGCATCTCCGTGATTGTCAGATAGGATCAGAGAGTGTCAAAGTGCGTCTCAAAGTGCCAGAGAGCGTTACAGTGTGTCACAGTCTGCCAGACAGTGTCACAGTGTGTCTCAAATTGTCAGAGAGGGTCCCAGTGTGTCGCAGACAGTGTCAGAGTGTGTCACAGTCTGTCAGAGAGTGTCACAGTGTGTTTCAAAAAATGTCAGAGAGTGTCACAGTTTGTCTTAGAGAGTCAGAGAGAGTCAGAAAGTGTCGGCATTTGGCTCAGAGTGTCATAGTCTGTGAGAGAGTGTTACAGTGTGTCTCAGAGATGTCAGAGTGAGTCAGAGAGTGTCACAGTATGTCTTTGAGAGTGTCTCAGTGTGTCACAGTCTTTCAGAGAGTGTCACAGAGGGTCACAGTGGGTCTAAGAGAGTGTCACAGTGTGTCTCAGAGTGGCAGAGAGAGTCAGAAAGTGTCACAGCTTTTCTCCGAGAGTGTCACTCTGAGACACAATCTGTTAGAGAATCTTACAGTGTATTGCAGAGTGTCTCAGAGAGAGTCAGTAAGTGTCACAGTGTGTCATACAGTGTCTCAGAGTGTCAGCATTTGGCTCAGAGAGTGTCACAGTGTGTCTCAGAGGTGTCAGAGGGAGTCAGAGAGTGTCAAAGTATGTCATACTGTGCCTCAGAGAGTGGATGATAGAGCAGACTGTATCACAGTGCGTCTCAGAGAAAGTCAGAAAGTGTCATAGTGTGTGTCAGAGTGTCAGAGAGTGTCACAGTGTGTCTCAGGATATCAAAGAGAGACAGAAAGTGACACAGTATGTCTCAGAGAGAGTCACAGTGTCTCAGAAAATGTCACCGTATGTCAGCGCGTGACACAGTGTGTCTCAGAGAGTGACAGAGAGAGTCAGAGAGTGTCACAGTGTGTCTAAGAGAGTGTCAGAGAATGTCACAGTTTGTCACAACCTGTCAGAGATTGTCACAGTGTGTCGTGCTGTGCCTCAGAGGGTATCAGAGAGAGTCAGAGAGTGTCACAGTCTGTCTCAGAGAGTGTCACAGTGTGTCAGAGAGTGTCACAGTGTGCCTCAAAGAATGTCGGAGAGAGTCAGAAAATGTCACAGTCTGTTTTTGAGAGTGCCTCAGTGTGCCACAGTCGTTCAGAGAGTGCCATAGTGTGCGTCAAAGAGTGTCAAAGAGAGTCAGAGAATGTCAATATGTGTTTAAGAGAGTGTCAGAGAGGGTCACAGTGTATCTAATAGAGTGTCACAGTGTGTCTCAGAGAGTCAGACAGAGTCAGAAAGTGTCACAGTATTTCTCACAGATGTCACTGTGAGATACAATCTGTCAGAGAATCTTACAGTGCTTTGCAGAGTGTCTCAGAGAGAGTCAGAAAGTGTCACAGTCTGTCTCAGAGAGTGTCAGTGTGTCAGAGAGTGTCATAGTGTGTCTGAGAGAGTATCAGAAACTGTCACAGTGTGTCACCGACTGTAAGAGCGTGTCACAGTGTGTCTCAGAGATTCAGAGGGAGACAGAAAGTGTCGCAGTCTGTCTTTGAGAGGGTCACAGTGTGTCACAGTCTGTCAGAGAGTGTCACAGTGTGTCTCAGAGAGTGTCAGATAGGATCAGAGAGATTTGCAGTGCGTCTCAGAGAGCGTTAGATAGGAACAGTGCGTGTCACAGTGTGTCTAAGGAAGTGTCAGAGAGTGTCACAGTGTGTCACAGTCTGTCACAGAGTGTCATAGTGTGTCTCAGAGAGTGTCCGATAGGATCAGAGATTGTCACAGCGTGTGTCAGAGTCAGAGTCAGAAAATCTCACAGTCTGTCTCTGAGAGTGTCACAATGTGTCACAGTCTGTCAGAGTGTGTCACAGTGTGTTTCAGAGAGAGTAAGTGAGTGTCACAACGTGTCACAGAAAGTCACAGAATGAGACAATGTATCTCAGAGTGTGTCAGGCAGTGTCACAGTGTGTCTCAGAGATTCAGAGAGAGTCAGAAAGTGTCACAGTCTGTCTCACAGGGTGTCACAGTGTGTCTCCGAGAGTGTCAGATGGGATCAGAGAGTGTCACAGTGTGTCTCAAATTGTCAGAGGGAGTCAGAGAGTGTCCCAGTGTGTCACAGCGAGTGTCAGAGTTTGTCACAGTGTGCCACAGTCTGTCAGAGCGTGTCACAGTGTGTTTCAGAGAGAGTCAGACAATGTGACAGTGTGTCTCAGAGAGTGTCAGATAGGATCAGAGAGTGTCACAGTGCGTCATAAAGTGTCACAGTCTGTCAGAGAGTGTGACAGTGTGTCTCAGAGCATGTCAGATAAGATCAAACAGTGTAACAGTGCGTCTCAGAGAGTCTCTCAGTGTGTCTAAGAGAGTCTCAGAGAGAGTCAGAGTGTCACAGTCTGTCAGAGAGTGTCACATTGTGTCTCAGAGAATGTCACAGTGTGTCACAGTCTGTCAGAGAGTGTCACAGTGCTTTTCAGAGAGTGTCAGAGAGTGTCACATTGTGTCTCAGAGTGTGGCAGGTAGGATCAGAGCGTGTTTCAGTGTGTCACAGTTTGTTAGAGTGTCACTGTGTGCCTCAGAGAGAGTCAGAGTGTGTCACAGTCTGTCTCGGAGAGTGTCACAGTGTGTCACAGTCTGTCAGAGAGTGTCACAGTTTGTCTCAGAGAGGGTCAGAGCGGGTCAGAGAGTGTCACAGTGTCTCAGAAAATGTCACCCTAGTGTCAGAGAGTGTCACCGTCTGAGAGATAGTGTCATCGTGTGTCACAGAAAGTGTCACAGTCTGTCAGAGAGCGTTACCGTGTTTCTCAGAGAGTGTGAGAGCGCGTCACAAGTTATCTCAGAGAGAGTCAGAGAGTGTCACAGTCTGTCTCAAAGAGTGACACCGTGGATCACGCTCTGTCAGAGAAGGCTACAGTATATTTTAGAGTGAGTCAGAGGGAGTCAGAAAGTGTCACAGTCTGTCTTTGAGAGCGTCTCAGTGTGTCACAGTCTGTCAGAGAGTATCACAGTGTGTCTCAGATAGGATAAGAGAGTGTCACAGTGCATCTCAAATTGTCAGAGAGAGTCAGAGGGTGTCCCAGTTTGTCTCAGCGAGTGTCAGACTGTGTCACAGTGTGTCACAGGCTGACAGAGCGTGTCACAGTGTATTTGAGAGAGTGTCGGAGTGTCACAGTGTGTCTCAACATGTGTCAGAAAGTTCACAGTGCGTTTCAGAGAGAGTCAGGCAGTCTCACAGTGTGTCTCAGAGTGTGTCACAGTGTGTTTCAGAGAGTGTCACAGTGCCTTTCAGTGAGAGTCAGAGTGTCACAGTGTGTCACAGCCTGTCAGAGAGTGTCACGGTGTGTCTCAGAGAGTGTCAGACAGAGTCGAAGTGTGTCACAGTGTGTCTCTGAGAATGTCAGATAGGATCAGAGAGTGTCACAGTGTGTCTATGAGGGTGTCACAGAGAGTCAGAGAGAGTCAGAAAGTGTCACAGTCTGTCTCAGAGTGTCTCAGTGTGTCACAGTCTATCAGAGAGTATCACAGTGTACCTTAGAGAGAGTCAGAGAATGTCATAGTGTGTTTAAGAGAGTGTCAGGGAGTGTCACAGTATGTCTCAGAGAGTGTCATACTGTGTCTCAGAGAGTGGATGAGAGAGCAGACTCTATCACAGTGTGTCTCAGAGAAATTCAGAAAGTGTCACAGTGTGTGTCAGAGAGTGTCAGAGCAGGTCAGAGTGTGTCACAGTGCGTCTCAGGGAATTAGAGAGAGACAGAAAATGACACAGTATGTCTCAGAGAGAGTCACAGTGTCTCGAAAAATGTCACCGTATGTCAGCGCGTGACACAGTGTGTCTCCGAGAGTGTCAGATAGGATCAGAGAGTGTCAGTGTGTCTCAAATTGTCAGAGGGAGTCAGAGAGTGTCCCAGTGTGTCACAGCGAGTGTCAGAGTTTGTCACAGTGTGTCACAGTCTGTCAGAGCGTGTCACAGCGTGGTTCAGAGAGAGTCAGAGTGTCACATTGTGTCTCAGACAATGTCACAGTGTATCACAGTCTGTCAGAGTTGTCACAGTGCTTTTCAGAGCGTGTCACATTGTGTCTCAGAGTGTGGCGGGTAGGATCAGAGCATGTTTCAGTGTGTTACAGTCTGTTCGAGAGTGTCACAGTGTGCCTCAGAGAGAGTCAGAGAGTGTCACAGTCTGTCTCAGAGAGTGTCACAGTATGTCATAGTCTGTCAGAGAGTGTCACAGTGTGTCTCAGAGACAGTCAGAGAGGGTCCGAGCGGTTCAGAGAGTGTCACAGTGTGTCTCAGAAAATCTCATCCTAGTGTCAGAGAGTGTCACCGTCCGTGAGAGAGTGTCATCGTGTGTCACAGAAAATGACACAGTCTGTCAGAGAGCGTTACCGTGCTTCTCAGAGTGTGAGAGCGCGTCACAGGGTATCTCAGAGAGAGTCAGAGAGTGTCACAGTGTGTCTCACAGAGTGTCAGAGAGGGACAGAGAGTGTCACAGTGTTTTCCAGAATATCAGAGAGTCACAGAGTGTCACAGTGTTTTCCAAAGTATCAGAGAGTGTCACAGTGTGTCTACGTAAGTGTCAGAGACAGTCATAGAGTGTCACAGTCTGTGAGAGAGTGTCACAGTGTGTCTCAGAGAGTGCTAGACTGAGTCAGAGAGTGTCGCAGTGTGTCATACTGTGCCTCATTGAGTGTCACAGAGAGTCAGACTGTATCACAGTGTATCTCAGAGAGTTAGAGAGTGTGTCACAGTCTGTCTCAAAGAGTTACACTGTGGGTCACGCTCTGTCAGAGAAGGCTACAGTATATTTTAGAGTGAGTCAGAGGGAGTCAGAAAGTGTCACAGTCTGTCTTTGAGAGTGTCTCAGTGTGACACAGTCTGTCTTTGAGAGTGTCTCAGTGCGTTTCAGATGGGATAAGAGAGTGTCACAGTGCATCTTAAATTGTCAGAGAGTGTCCCAATGTGTCTCAGCGAGTGTCAGAGTGTGACGCAGTGTGTCACAGTCTGACAGAGCGTGTCACAGTGTATTTGAGAGAGTGTCAGAGAGTGTCACAGTGTGTCTCAACATGTGACAGAGAGTGTCACAGTGCCTTTCAGTGAGAAACAGAGAGTGTCACAGTGTGTCACAGCCTGTTAGAGAGTGTCACAGTGTGTCTCAGAGAGTGTCACAGTGTGTCTCAGAGAGTCAGAGGAAGCCATAAAGTGTCACAGTGCGTGTCAGAGAGAGTCAGAAAGTGTCACAGTCTGTCTTTGAGAGTGTCTCAGTGCGTCACAGTTTATCAGAGAGTATCACAGTGTACCTTAGAGAGAGTCAGAGTCAGAGAATGTAATAGTGTGTTTAAGAGAGTGTCAGAGATGGTCACAGTGTGTCTAAGAGAGTGTCACAGTTTGACTCAGAGACTCAGAAAGAGTCCGAAAGTGTCACAGTATTTCTCAGAGAGTGTCGCTATGAGACACAATCTGTCAGAGAATCTTACAGTGTATTGCAGAGTGTCTCAGAGAGAGTCAGAAAGTGTTACAGTCTGTCTCTGAGATTGTCACAGTCTGTCACAGTCTGTCAGAGAGTGTAACAGTTAGTTTCAGAGAGAGTCAGAGAGTGTCTCAGCGTGTCACAGTCTGTCGGAGAATGTCACAGTCTGTCTCAGAGAGTGTCACACTCTGTCACAGTGTGTCAGAAAGTGTCACAGTGTGTCACCGTCTGTAAGAGCATGGCACAGTGTGCCTCAGAGAGTGTCACAGTGTGTCTAAGATAGTATCAGAGAAAGTCAGAGAATGTCACAGTGTCTCAGAAAATGTCACCCAGAGTCAGAGTGTCACCATCCATCAGAGAGTGTCACTGTGAGACACAGAAAGTGTCACAGTCTGTCAGAGAGTGTTAGTGTTTCTCAGAGAGTGTGAGAGAGCATCACAGTGTATCTCAGAGTGTCAGAGAGTGTCACAGTGTGTCTCAGAGAGTGTGTGAGAGAGTCATAAATCTCACAGTGTGTCTCAGAGCATCTCAGAGAGGGACAGAGTGTGTCACAGTGTTTTCCAGAGTATCAGAGAGAGTCACAGAGTTTCACAGTGTGTCTCAGAGAGTCAAAGAGTGTCACAGTGTTACTCAGAGAGTGTCAGAGCGTGTCACAGTGAGTCACAGTCTGTCAGAGTGTGTCACAGTGTGTTTCAGAGAGAGTCAGAGCGTGTCACAGTTTGTCTAAGTAAATGTCAGAGAGAATCGGAGTGTGTCACAGTCTCTCAGAGAGCGTCACAGTGTGTCTCAGAGAGCGTCAGAGTGAGTCAGAGAGTGCCTTAGTTTGTCATACTGTGCCTCAGGGAGTGTCAGAGAGAGTCAGACTGTATCACAGTGCGTCTCAGAGTGTGTCACAGTCTGTCTCAGGGAGTGTCAAAATGGATCACAGTCTGTCAGAGAAGGTTACAGTATATTTCAGAGTGAGACAGAGGGAGTCAGAAAGTGTCACAGTCTGTTTTTTAGAGTGACACAGTGGGTCACAGTCTGTCAGAGAGTGTTACAGTGTGACTCAGAGAGTGTCAGATAGGATCAGAGAGTGTTACAGAGTTCATAGTCATCATTTGAAATACAGAAACTAATTTATGAGAGAAGCAGGGTCACTCTGCTTTGTGCCCAGAGACAAGGAGGAGTCTAACAGTTGGAGGAGGTTACTAAGGTACAGAGCTTTTTTATTGTCGTGACGGGAAGGTTACAGAGATCGTGAAGGTAGTAGGAGTTCAAAAACGTCACAAAGACAGGGAGGTTTTTCAGGTCTGGAAAGGACTACACTGACCAGGATGGCTTAAGGAACTGAAGAGTTGTTTTTCTTCAGTTAAGGAGAGATGTGACAGAACCCGGGATTAAAGGCAAAGGCAGAAACTTGGAGAGTTTTACTGATATGAGGAGCTTACAGGGATAGGCAGGATTGTCGAGGCTGATAGAGATAGGGGAAGTGGTATCGATGAAACAGACAATGGAGAAACTGACAGACATAGGGAAGGTTCTGTGGAACAGATGAATTTACAGACAAGATGATGATAATGAAGCCTGAAAATTTTCTCATGTTCCTTGCCCAGCATTGTTCCTACATCATGCCCTCAGGTTCTGAATTAAAGTCCACTAACTCCTCCCTGTGCTGTTTACTGTGAGTGATCTTACCGGCTGCAGGATTTACTGAAGGCTCCAGATCTCCCTCTCCATCTCTCTCTGGTTGACCAACTGTCTTCATTGTGGTGATGGACGAGACAGGAATTGGGAATTCTGCTGAGTCAGGGACATCAGGAATACCTACAGGAGACAGGGAAGTAGACAGAATGGGAAATTAGACTAATGCAATGAAGGTTACACATGGAGAATGACACTGAATCCCACAGAGATCCAGAAATTCCCAGTCTCCATCCATGGCCTGTGCAGTTGCTTTCCTCTGGAGTGGAGGATGCTGTTGGCTCAGGATCTGGAGTAGCTACAAGAGTGAGAGACACTGACAGAGGCAGCAATTAGACCCACACAGTGAGGGATATCACATGGAGAGAGACAGTGATATCAGCAGAGTGCAGGAATGTATCAGGATCACACAATGGTATCATCAGAAGTGGTTCTGACCAGTGAGCACTGCTACCAGCACTCAGGGAGAACTGAGCTATTTTATTGGGAGAGGCTCCTCTGGTACCAGATTATGCAGTGTGCTATAAATGGACACAGATTAGGAGGGGGACAGGTCTGAGGTGAATGGAAATTCCCAAGTCCAAAGAGAAAGGTTGAAATATTGGAACACCATGGAGATGTGAATGAAGACCAAAAGAAAGAAAGAGTAAGGGAGTGTGTTTAATTAAAATACGACATTTCCGTCCCTCACAATTCCTCATACACCACAAGTGACCTCACTTTCGCCCCTCACATCATCGCTGATTCCACACACTCAGTTTCTTCCACCCCCCCCCCCCCACTGCCGTGTTTGCCACCACTTCCGCCCCCACCAACGCCACTCATCTGCATTCTGCTGACACCGCACACAGGTCCCACCGTCACCATCCCTGCCCCCAGAACCCTGTGGAGGGACTATCGGGAAGGGAGGAGGTGACAACGATAGGATCTGTTATAGGAATTAAAAATTATTGAAGACACCGGACCACAAGACATGCCATATATACACTGTTGTAGAGTAGTGAGTTTTAATATAACATTGGGGTGGTGATTGAGCCTGCCGTGTGTGTGTATACTGTGCTCCCCCTCCAGCACTGTATCTATGTCATGTTGTGTTAACAGATGTTTGGAGCCCTCTCATTGTTCTTTGCTCTGTGCACTGTGGGTGACCTTACTGAAGTCTCCAAATCTCCTTTCCCTTTGTCTCTCTCTGGCAGACCAACTGCATTCAATGAGGTGTTGGACGATCCACCCAGCAGCTGGGAAGGCTATTGAGTCAGGACTTTCCTGAGTACGTACAGGAGACAGAGAAATAGACAGAAGGGGAAATTAAACAGATGCAGTGAGGGTTACACATGGAGAATGGCACTGAGTCCCACAGAGACCTGGAAAATGGAGCGATATTAAGTAATAGTCCCAGATTGCTGGAAGATGTCAGGATCACACAATTGTGTCAGAAGAATGCGTTTAGCTTCATGATGCCCTGGTGTCAGTGCTCAGGGATGAGCACCCAGTGAGCAGGTGAAGTAATGACCTAGTGGTATTATTGTGAGAGAATGTATCCAAAACCTCAGCTCATGTTCAGGGGAGGCAGGATTGAATCCCACCATCTGAAAAGGAAACATTTGAAATCAATAATTTAAAAAATTATAATTAACAATCCACAAATAAGTATGAAACCATTACTGATGTACAACAAATCCAAACACTTGTCCTTTCGAGAAGGATATCTGCCCATCCTCACGTGGTCTGCACGACATCCCCACAGCAAAGTGCCTCTCAATTACCCTCTGAAATGGCCGAGCAAGTTACTCAGTTCAAGGGCTTCTGGGACTGGGCAAGAAAGGCTGGTCAGCCAGAGACACCCACATCCCATACCTGATTTTAAAAAATATCTATTAGGACGGTCCCCCTGGAACTGTGCTGGGAGCAGTGTCCTGGCCAATCATGTCGGTTGGTTTATGGACAGGGCTTAAACTGACAGAGAGGATGCAGGTGAAAGGAGCTTTCCAAATCCAAAGGGAAAAGTTGAAGCAATGGAACAGCATGGGAATGTGGCTGAAGACAAGCAGAAAGGAACAGGATGGGAAAGAATTTAACTAAAATTGTACATCAACCTAATAGATTTGTGACAGAAAATTGTGGAAGAGAGTATATATTTTTTTGAATTGACAATGTTGCTGCAATAAGGTCGATGGATTTGTGACACAGAGATAAAAGAGATTTAGACACCAGGGAGACATGGATACAGGGTGAACAAAAATATTCAGTCGTTCGTAATCTTGTGCAAACTCAGGCAAAATGGTCAACGCTAACAATTATGTATAACAAAGGCATTACAGAGAAAGCATTTGGCTGCAGATCATGAGGTAGAGTCAGTCTGAATGTAAATTCTGGCGACTACTTGCCAGAAATAACAATTTTGGTCAGAAACAGTTTCACAGGTAAGGGAGCATAGCACAAACAGGAGGAAGTTGTAGGGGAGGGTGACGTTTAAACAGATAGAGCTAGACAAGGTTATGGAGATGGGTAGATGGTGGAGACACAGGAGGAGCTTACATTGACATGGGGGTGATAGTGACAGGAGGGTGTTAAATAGATAGTGGGTTTTGTAGGGACTGGATTGGGAGAGGCAGAAGGCATGGAGTGAGTTCGACAGATTAGGATTACTGCAGAGACCTGAGAGGATTACACTGATAGGGATGGTGGTTGGGTCTCCACAGACTGTTGGTGTTTAGGGACTGGAAGAGATTTGGTCGATAGGGAGGGATGTAAGAGCTGCAGGAGCTTATGGAGAGTTGAAGAGTTGGAGCAATTTGCAGAGGTAGGTTTCTCAGACAGGAGTAGGTTTAGATAGTGAGGGTTGTGTGGTCTGAGTAAGTCAAAAAGAGGAGAGTTTTCGCGTCTGGATGAGGTTACACTGACAGGGAGAGTTGAAGAGACTGAAGCAAAAATGCATGGAAAAGGTTACACAGATAGCGAGGTGAGTAGGGACTGAAGGTGAATACACAGACATGGAGGGTTGTATTGTTAGACGGAGCTGAGAGGGATAGGGACTGGTGTAGGGATTTACACAGATAGGGAAGGTTGTGTTTTTGGAGAAGGTTACACTGATACAGACAATGTTAGGGAGTGTTTAGTGGACTACAGAGGAGCTCAGAGAGAATGTATTATGGGGAATGGAGGAGATTACAGACACAGAGATGGCTGTCGGGTGGAAAAGAGCTACAGATCCTCGGTGCCGTAAAGCTGGACGGAGATTATAACAGTGAGTGTTGCCAAGACTTAATTACTTCACTGAAATAGAGCAGGTCTCAGCACGTAACTGTCAAAGGGAAGTTGAGACAGTCCAGATGAGTTTTCAGAGATACAAATGTTTATGGGAGTTTCAAGAGGGAACAATGATTGGGAGTGCTGTACCAAATGGGAATAGTTATAGGGAGGGTTGTAAAAGCAGGAAGAGGTGTCAGACATATCGATCTTTGTAAGGACTGGAGAAGGTTACATCGCCAAGGAGTGTTTTCGAGTCTGCAGGAGATTACAGTGTTGAGAATATTGGGGATCAGGCCAGGTATAAGAGACGGGGATGGTTGTCAGGGCTAGACAAAAACCTGAATAGAATCGCCATCGTGTGCAACCAGGCCATTCGGCCCAACCAGTCCATTCCAAATCTCTGAAGAGCATCCTATCCAGACCCACCCCTCTACCAATACATTAAACCCTGCATTTCTTGTCGTGGACTTAATTAAACCACACATTCCTGAATACCACAGACAATTTATGATGGCCAATTCACTGATGGTGCAAATTTTGGACACACACACACACACACAGCAACGGAGCAACACGCAAACACACACAGCGAGGGAAGGTCATGCACGCGCAGACTGGACGCGCGCACACACGCAGCGAGGGTGGGACACACAGCGAAGGATGGACAAGCACACACACCGCGAGGGGGAGGGCATGTGCACACAAATTGAGAGGGGGTACACACACACAAAGCGAGGAAGGGACACGCAAACACACACACAGTGAGGGGAATACAGACAGACACACGGCGAGGGAGGGACACACACACACAGCGAGGGAGGGATGCGTACATACACACAGTGAGGGATGGGGACACAAACGTAAAGTGAAGGAGGGACACACACACACAAACAGAGCAAGGGAGAGACGCGCAGACACAGCGAGGAAGGGACAAACACACACACACACTTATGGTGAGGAGAATACACGCAGACACAGAGTGAGGGAGGGACACGCACATACACTGCAAGGGAGACACACACACACACACACACACACACACACATGTTGAGGGTGAGGGCATGTGCACAGAAATTGAGAGGGGGCACGCACACACAGCGAGAGGGGGCACACAGACATGGCAATGGTGGGACACACGCACACAGCAAGCTGGTCACACACTCATACACACAAGGGACGGACGGACACACACATGCAAAGCGAGGGAGGGACACACACACACACACAAACACAGAGCAAGGGAGGACATGCACACACGCACACAAGGGACAGACACACACGCAAAGAGCTGGGAGGGACACGTACAGATACACACACACACACACACACACACACACACACAGAGCAAGGGAGGGACACGTGCACACTCAGCGAAGGAGGGACACGCACAGCGAGGGAGTGATACGCAAACACACACAGTGAGGGGGTTACCCGCAGACACACAGCGAGAGAGGGACACACACACACACACAAACACACACACCTAGAGGGAAGGACACGCATACGCACAGCGAGGGAGGGATACGTGCACTACACATAGTGAGGGGGTTACCCACAGACACACAGGGAAGGAGGGACACACACACACACACACGCACAGCGAGCGAGACACATACACACAGCGAAGGAGGGACACACACATACACACACACACACACAGACAGAGCGAGGGAGGGCAGGACATGCACACAGTGTGGGAGGGGCATGCAAACACAGTGAGGGCAGGACATGCACACAGTGTGGGAGGGGCATGCAAACACAGTGAGGGCAGGACATGCACACACACAGCGAGGGAGGGACATACACAAAGACACACAGCGAGGGAGGGACACACACACACACACACACACACACACACACACACAGGGAAGGAGGGACAAGCGCACACATGGCGACGGGGAGGGCATGTTTACAGAAATTGAGAGGGGACATGCACACACAGCGAGAGAGGACACGCACAGATACGACGAGGGAGGGACATGCACACACAGCGAGGGGAGAAGCGCACACACAGTGAGGGGATATACACAAAGAGCAATGAAGGGACACACACGCACACACACACACACACACACTCACACAAAGAGCGAGGGAGTAGCACGCGCACACAGAGCAAGAGGGACACACACACATTCAAACAGTTAAGGGGATACAAACAGACACAAGCAAGGGAGGGACACGCACACATACAGCGAGGGAGGGACACTCACAGACACGGCAAGAGGGACACACATACTCACACCAAGTGGGACACACACACACAGTGAGGGAGGGACATGCACAAGCACACAAACACAGACATACGCAGCGAGAGAGGGACACTCACGCACAGTGAGGGAGGGACACGCGCACACAGCAAGGGAGGGACACACACACAGAACAAAAGAGGAACACTCGCAAACACAGCGAGGGGGAGACACGCACACACACAGCGAGGGTGGGACACGCACGCACACACAGCGAGGGAGTTCCACACACACACATACACACACAGAGCAAGAGAGGGACACTCGCAAACACAGCGAGGGGGAGACACATGCACACACAAGAGGGAAGGCCACACAGATTCGTGCACATCTAGAGGAACACACACACACACACAGCAAGGGGGAGACACATGCACATGCAGCGAGGGAGGGCCGTGCACACACACGCACAGCAAGAGGGACACACACACACAGAGCAAGGGGGGGATCTCACACATACACAGCGAGTGAGGGGCAGACACACACACACACACACACACAGTGAGGGAGGGACATGCACACACACAGCAAGAGAGAAAGAGAGAGAGAGAGAGAGAGATACACACAACGCGATGGAGTGACACACACACACACAAACAGCGAGTGAGGGACTTGCAGTGAAGGGGGGACACACAAACACATACTGTGAGGATATGACACGTACACACACATCAGGGGGGAAGGACACACACACAGCGAGGGAGGGACATGCTGAGACACGCAGCGAGGGAGGGACACGCGGACACACAGGGAGGAATGACAAGCAGACACACGGCGAGGGGGAGGACATGTGCACAGAAATTGAGAGGGTGCACGCACACACACAGCAAGAGGGGACAAGCACAGGCACAGCGAGGGAGGGGCACACACACACACACACACACACACACACACACACACACACAGCAATGGGGGACATGCACTCACACACCAAGGGGAGATGCACACACAGTGAGGGGGATATACACAAAGAGCAATGGAGGGAGACACACACACACACACACACACACACACAAGGGACGGACACACACAGACAGCAAGGGAGTGACACGCACACACACATCCAGGCAGGGGTATGCAGCAACAGCGAAGGAGACACACACACATACACAACAAGTGAAGAACACATGCACGCGCGCACACACACACATACACACAGCGAGGGATGGACACGCACACACAGGGAATGAGGGACACTCACACACACACAGCAAAGGAAGGACACACAAACAGCGAGGGAGTGAAACGTACACACCCACAGTGAGGGAGGGACACACACACACACACACACACACACACACACACACACACACACACACACACAGATCAAGGGGGGAAACTCAAACATACACAGCAAGGGAGGGACACGCACACACACCACGAGGGGGAGGGCATGTGCACACAAATTGAGAGGGGGCACCAACACGCAAAGCGAGGGAGGGACACACACAAATACACACACACACACACACACACACACACACACACACACACAGAGGGAGGGGCACGCACAGAGCAAGGGAGGGACACACCCACACAGCGAGGGAGCGCACACACAGACACACGCACAACGAGGAAAGGACACACAGACACAGCGAGGGAAGGACATGCACACACAGTGAGGGAAGGACATGCACGCGCACATACAAAGAGTGAGGGACACACACACAGAGCGAGGGAGGGACACGCTGAGACATGCAGCGAGGGAGGCAGCATAGACATACACAGCGTGGGAGGGACACACACCCGCAAAGCGAAGGAGGGACATGCAAACACACACAGTGAGGGGATACACGCAGACACACAGCGAGGCAGGGACACATACACAAACACAGACACACACAGAGCAAGAGAGGGACACTTGCAAACACAGCGAGGGGGAGACACATGCACACACAAGAGGGAAGACCACAACCACGTATGCACATCTAGAGGGACACACACCCACTCACTCTCACACAGAGCAAGAGAGGGACACGCACACACAAAGCCAGGGAGGGAGATGCACACACAGCGACACGCACACACACAGCCAGGGAGGGAGATGCACACACAGCGAGGGAGGGTCACACACAAACACACACACACACAGACACACAGAGCAAGAGAGGGACACACGCACACACACACACACACAGCAAGAGGGACACACACATAGCAAGGGGGGGATCTCACACATACACAGCAAGGGAGCGACACACACACACAACCGCAAGGGGGACACGAACACTCACAGCATGGGAGGCAGACATACTTACGCACACACAGACGGAGGGACACGCACGTAGACACACACACAGAGCGAGGGAGGGACACGCAGACACACAGTGAGAGAGAGACACATACACACAATGTGATGGAGTGACACACACACAAACAGCGAGTGAGGGACACGCAGTGAAGGGGGGGACACACAAACATATACGGTGACGGTGTGACTCGTACACACACACAGCTAGGAAGGGACACGCTGAGACACACAGCGAGGGAGAGACACACACAAACACACACAGAGCTAGGGAGGGAACCCCATGCACAAACAGCATGGGAGGGACATGCACACACAGCGAGGGTAGGACATGCACATACACAGTGAGGGAGGGACACACACATAAACATCAAGTGAAGGATACGCGCGTGCGCACACAAACACACGCACACACAGAGTGAGGGACACACACAGCGAGGGTAGGACACACACACAGCGAGGGAGTGAAACGTACACACACATAGTGAGGGAGGGACACACACACACACACAGCGAGGGGGAGGAAATGTGCACAGAAAGTGAGGGGGGGCACACACAGACAGTGAGAGGGGACATGCACTGACACGGCGAGGGAGGGGACATGCACTCACAGAGCGAGGGGGATATACACAAAGAGCAAGGGCGGGACACACACACACACAAAGCGAGGGAGGGACACGCACACATACACACAGTTAAGGGGATACATGCAGACACACAGAGCGAGGGTGGGAGACACACACACAAACACACACACACACACACACAGCGAGCGAGGGACACACAAACAGCGAGGGAGTGAAACGTACACACACACACACACAGTGAGAGAGGGAAGGACACACACACGCAGCAATGGAGGGTCATACAAAAACACACACAGTGAGGGAGGGACACACACACACACGGCGAAGGGGAGGAAATGTGCACAGAAAGTAAGAGGGGACACGCACTGACATGGCGAGGGAGGGACACATGCACTCATACAGCGAGGGGGATATACACAAAGGGCAAGGGAGGGGGACACACACACAGCGAGGGAGTGACACGCACACACAGCAAGAGGGACACACACACAGCGAGGGAGGGACATTCACATACACTGCAAGAAGGACACGCATACTCATAGCAAGAGGGACACACACACACACACACACACACAGTGAGGGAGGACACGCACACACAGCGAGGGAAGCACATGCACACACACAGCAAGGGAGGACACGCACACACAGTGAGGGAGGGATATACACAAACACACAGAGCAAGAGAGGGACACGCACACACACAGGAAAGGAGGGACAAGCAGACACACGGCGAGGGGGAGGGCATGTGCACAGAAATTGAGAGGGGGCACGCACACACAGCGAGAGGGAACACGCACAGACATAGCGAGGGAGGGACACATGCATACACAGCGGGGGGGGGGACAGGCACTCACACAGCAAGGGGGGACAGGCACTCACACAGCAAGGGGTAATGCGGACACACAATGGTGGGGATATGCACAAAGAGCAAGGGAGGGACACACGCACAAGGGGCAGAGACACACTCACAGAGCGTGGGAGTGACACGTGCACACACAGCAAGAGGCGCACACACACGCACAAAGCAAGGGAGGGACACACATACACAGTGTGGGAGTGACACGCACACACACACACAGCGAGGGAACGACAGTCACATAAACTGTAAAAGGGTCACACATACTCACAGCAAGAGGGACACACACACAGCGAGGGATGGGCACGCGCATGCTCAAGCACACAAACACAGACACACAGCGAGAGGGGGCATGCACACACATAGCCAGGGAGGGACATGGACACACACAAATACACACACACACACACACAGAGCAGGAGAGGGACACGCGCGCACACACAGCGAGGCGGGAGACACAGGCTCACACAACGAGGGAGGGCCAAGCACACACACGCACACCAAGAGGGACGGACACACACACACACACACACACACACACACACACACACAGATCAATGGGGGAAACTCACACATACACAGCGAGAGAGGGACACACACATACACAGCAAGGGGGGACGTACACACACAGCGAGGGAGCACACACACACGCACAGCGAGGAAGGGACACGCAGCGAAGGGACACACACACACAGACACAGCGAGGGAAGAACATGCACGCACACATACACAGAGAGCGAGGGATACACACACAGTGAGGGAGGGACACACACACACACACAGAGTGAGAGAGGGACACGCTGAGACACACAGCGAGGGAGGGAGCATGGACACACAAAGGGAGGGAGGGACACACAGCAAAGAAGGGACAAGCACACAATGTGAGGGGGAGGTTATGTGCACAAAAATTGAGAGGGGGCACACACACGCAAAGCCATGGAGGGACATGCACAAATACACACACACACACACAGAGCGATGGAGGGACACGCACATACACACAGTGAGGGGGATACACACAGACACACGGCAAGGGAGGGACACACACTGCAAGGGACAGGGACACACATGCAAAGCAAAGGAGGGACACGCAAACACACACACAGTGAGGGGGATACACGCAGACATACAGCGAAGGAGGGACACACACACACAAACACAGAGCAAGGGAGAGACGCGCACACACAACGAGGGAGGGACAAATACACACACAAGGGACGGACACACACTCAGAGCGAGGGAGTGACATGCGCACACACAGCAAGAGGTACACACACACATGCACAAAGCAAGGGAGGCACACACACACACAGTGTGGGAGCGACACGCATACACACACACACATATACAGCGAGGGAAGGACACTCACATACACTGTAAAAGGGTCACACATACTCACAGCAAGAGGGGACACGCACACACAGCGAGGGATGGACGCGCGCATGCTCAAACACAGACACACAGCGAGAGAGGGACACACACACATAGCCAGGGAGGGACTTGGACATACGCAAACAACACACACACACACACACACACACACACACACACACACACACACACAGCAAGAGAGGGACACGCGCGCACACAGCGAGGGAGAGACACATGCACACGCAGCAAGGGAGGGCCACGCACACACACGCACAGTAAGAGTAACACACACACACACACAGCAGGAAACTGACACAAACAGTGAGGGAGGGACACACACACCCACACACACACACACTCACACACAGAGAGCAAGGGGGGTAACTCACACATACACAGCAAGGGAAGAACACGCACGCACACACACAGCAAGGGAGGGACACGCACACACACAGACAGAGAGGGTGAGACTACACACACACACACACACACACACACAGAGCAAGGGGGGAAACTCGCACATGCACAGCGAGGGAGGGACACGCACGCACGCACACACACATACACAGTGAGAGAGGGACACACCCACACACACACAGCAAGGGGGGACGCGCATACACACACACACACACACACACAGAGCAAGGGAGGGACACGCACAGACACAACGAGGGAGGACGCCCACACACACACAGCGAGGGAGGACGCCCACACACACACAGCGAGGGAGGGACACGCAGCGAAGGGACACACAGTGAGCAAAGGACATGTACACGCACATACACAGAGAGCGAGGGACACACACACATAGTGAGGGAGGGACACACACAGACACGCTGAGACACTCAGCGAGGGAGGAAGCATGGAAACACACAGCGTGGGAGGGACACACATACACACAGTGAGGGAGGGACAAGCACACACACCGTGAGGGGGAGGGCATATGCACACAAATTGAGGGGGCACACACACGCAAAGCGAGGTAGGGACACTCACAAATACACACACACACAGTGATGGAGGGACATGCAAACACACACACAGTGAGGGGGATACATGCAGACACACTGCGAAGGAGGGACACGCGCACATACACACACAGACACACAAACACAGAGCAAGGGAGAGAGGCGCGCACACAGCGAGGGAGGGACAAACACACACGTGTCGAGGGGGAGGGCATGTGCACAGAAATTGAGAGGGGGGACACACATGCAAAGCGAGGGAGGGATATGCACAAATACACACACACACACGCACACACACACACACAAACACACACACGTAAAGCGAAGGAGGGACATGCACACATACACACAAATACAGAGCAAGGGACAAACAGACACACTGCAAGGCAGGGACACGCACATACACTGCAAGGCAGGGACACGCACATACACTGCAAGGCAGGGACACGCACATACACTGCAAGGCAGGGACACGCACATACACTGCAAGGCAGGGACACGCACATACACTGCAAGGCAGGGACACGCACATACACTGCAAGGCAGGGACACGCACATACACTGCAAGGCAGGGACACGCACATACACTGCAAGGCAGGGACACGCACATACACTGCAAGGCAGGGACACGCACATACACTGCAAGGCAGGGACACGCACATACACTGCAAGGCAGGGACACGCACATACACTGCAAGGCAGGGACACGCACATACCCTGCAAGGCAGGGACACGCACATACATTGCAAGGCAGGGACACGCACATACACTGCAAGGCAGGGACACGCACATACTCTGCAAGGGAGGGACACGCACATACTCTGCAAGGGAGGGACACGCACACACCGCGAAAGAGGGACAAGCACACACATGTTGAGGGGGAGGGAATGTGCACAGAAATTGAGAGGGGGCACACACACATACAGTGAGAGGTGACACACATAGATACTGCAAGGGTGGGACATGCGCACACAGCAAGCTGGTCTCACACACACACCCAGTGAGGGGGTTGCCCACAAACACACAGCGAGGAAGACAGACAGACAGAGACACACACACACACACACACACACACACACACACGCACAGCAAGGGGTGACACGCACACTCACAGCGAGGAGGGACATATACACACACAGCGAGGGAGGGATACACGCACACACAGCGAGGGAGGGACACGCACACACACACACACACACACACACACACAGCGTGGAAGGGGCACACACACATGCAGTGAGGGAGGGACACACACACACACACACACACACACACACACACACAGAAGAACATGCACACACAGCGAGGAAGGGGCATACACACACATGCAGCGAGGGAGGGATATGCTCACACACACATACAAACACTCAGAGCGAGTGAGGGTCACGCAAACACAGCAAGGGAGGAACATACACAAAACACACACAGCGAAGGAGGGACATGCACACATACAGCAAGGGAGGACACACACACACAGCGAGGGAAGGACACGCACACACACTCAGTGAGGGAGGGATATACACAAACACACAGAGCGAGAGAGGGACACGCACATAAACAGCAAGGGAGGGACACGCACACACACAGGGAAGGAGGGACAAGCAGACACACTGCGAGGGAGAGGGTAGGTGCACAGAAATTGAGGGGGGCACGTTATCACAGCGAGAGGGGACACGCACAGACATGGTGAGTGAGGGACACACGCACACACAGCAAGGGGGGACAGGCACTCTCAAAGCGAGGGGAGATGCGGACACACAATGGTGGGGATATGCACAAAGAGCAAGGGAGGGACACACACGCACACAAGGAACGGACACGCACTCACAGAGCGAGGGAGTGACATGTGCACAAACAGCGAGGTTGAGACGCGCAGACACAGCGAGGGTGGGACATGTGCTCACAAAGCGAGAGGACACACACACACACAAACAGCGAGGGGACACACACACACAAAGTGAGAGAGGGTGACACGCAGACATACGCACACACAAACAAACACATACTGAGGGAGGGACATGCGCGCGCGCACACACACACACACACACACACACACACACACACACACACACACACACACACACACAGAGGGAGGGACATGCTCACACACAGTGAGGGAGATACAAACACACAGTGAGGAGAGTTACACACACACAGCGAGGGAAGGAGACATACACATACACACACACACACACACACACACAAACACAGAACAAGGGAGGGGGGGTGCACATACAATGATGTGTCTCCTCGGACGTGTAATCGTACAGTTCTCACTCCAGCCTGGTCCCTCACAGGGTCACCGTCTCTGTGACTCCCAGGTACAGCTAGGCCTCGATCCTCAGTGCTGATTTATATTCTCCCAGGTGTGAGTTAGCCTCATGCTCCTGCTCCAAGTTGCTCCCTCACACAGTCACTCCCTCTGTGACTCGGTGCTGATTTCGAACCTCCTGCTCTGCTTTTTATCCAAATCCAAGTCCCAGTCGGCCTTGACCCTCCCTACTGATTTATATTCTCCCGCTCTGTGCTGCTCTCTCTCAGGTTCTCTCTCCTTGTGACTCCCAGGTAATGGTAGGCCTCACGCCTCAGCTGAGATTTATAACACCCCATTCCACACTGCTCTCTTACAGGATCGCCGTTGTACCTGGAAGACAGTGGAAAAGAGGAGGATTAGACAGAGCAGAGGGTGTTACAGTGATTGAGGGAGCTGTAGGGAATGAAACAGGTTATCTGGGGAGCTAGGCAGACCTGCAGTAACTAAAGAACGTTACTGGAAGATACAGCTAGAGTTGCAGACACTGAAGAAGGCAAAGGAAATAGAGAGATGGTGGATTGTTCATGACGGAGCTTTGTAGAGTCTAAAGGGCTTCAAAGTTTGTGCGAAGATTTGTACCTCGGGTGCTTGTTGTTATGGTTCTGTTCGCCGAGCTGGGAATTTGTGTTGCAGACGTCCCCTGTCTAGGTGACATCCTCAGTGCTTGGGATCCTCCTGTGAAGTGCTTCTGTGATGTTTCCTCCAGTATTTATTGTGGTTTGCAGCTGCTGCTTCCGGTTGTCAGTTCTAGCTGTCCGCTGCAATGGCCGGTATATTGGGTCCAGGTCGATGTGCTTATTGATTGAATCTGTGGATGAGTGCCATGCTTCCAGGAAGTCCCTGGCTGTTCTCTGTTTGGCTTGTCCGATAATAGTAGTGTTGTCCCAGTCCATCTCACGTTGCTTGTCATCTGCCTGTGTGGCTACTAAGGATAGCTGGTCGTGTCATTTCGTGGCTAGGTGGTGTTCATGGATGCGGATCGATACCCGTCTTCCTGTTTGTCCTATGTAGTGTTTTGTGCAGTTCTTGCATGGGATTTTGTACACTACGTTGGTTTTGCTCATGTTGGGTATCGGGTCCTTTGTTCTGCTGAGTTGTTGTCTGAGAGTGGCTGTTGGTTTGTGTGATTTTATGAGTCCTAGTGGTCGCAGTAGTCTGGCTGTCAGTTCCGAAATGTTCTTGATGTAGGGTCGTTTGGCTAGTCCTTTGGATCGTGGCATGTCCTCGTTCCGTTGTCATTCCCTGAGGCATCTGTGGATGAAATTCAGGGAAGTGTGGAGAAGCAACAACATCCTCACATTCTATGGACTATCTAAAGTGCACAAACCAGACATCCCACTCAGACCCATAGTATCACTACCAGGGACACCATCACACAAACTGGATAAAGAACTACAGCAGAAACTGAAACACCTGATCAGCGGATCCAGACACTCTATACAGTCAACACAGGAATTTTTGGACATCATCAGTAATACACACATAGACAAGGAAGAAACCATGGTCTCATTCGATGTAACGGCACTGTTCACCTCTATTGACAAAACCCTAGCCAGAGAAACAATAGCCCACCTGCTGGACATACAGAACAGACAACAAGACGGGGAGCCTATCAACAAAGATGGCATACTCAAACTACCGGACCTGGGCCTCACAACACACTTCACATTCAACAACCAAATATATGAACAAAACAACGGCACCCCCATGGGCTCACCCTTCTCTGGACTCATAGCAGAAGCGGTAATGCAAAGATTAGAACAAACAGTCTTACCGCAAATTCAACCCAAACTCTGGGTCAGATATGTGGATGACACCTTTGTAATCATTAAAAACACAGAAATAGAGAACACACACCGGATCATCAACGCCACACTCACAGGAATCTGATTCACTAGAGAGGAAGAAAAGGACAACCAACTCCCATTCCTAGACATGATGGTACAGAGAACACCGAATGGAGAATTCACCACAAAGGTTTACAGGAAAGCCACACACACAGAGACCAAGTCCGAAACTACGAAAGCAACCACCCCAACACACACAAAAGAAGTTGCATCAAGACATTGTTCAAATGGGCCACAACACACTGCAGTACACCAGAACTGCAAAAAGAGGAAGAAGAACACCTATACAATGTATTCGCCAAAAACGGATACCCCCGCAATTTCATTAGGGATTGTCTGTAAGGTTTTGTTAGACAACTGTCCTCTGATATTGATGAGGGCAGTGCAGATGATGTGGTTCATATGGAGTTCATTAAGGTCTTTGACGAGGTCCCACATGGAAGGCTGGTCCAAAAGGGAAGATCCCATGGGATCCAAAGTAAGTTGGTAAATTGGCTCCACAATTGGTGGAGGGTTGGTTTTGTGATTGAAAGCCTTTGTCCAGTGGGTGTAGCACAGGGATCTGTGCAGGAGCCATTGCTGTTCATTATGGACATTAATCACTCGGATGTGAAAGCAGAAGGTAACATTAGTAGGTTTGCAGATAACATGAAAGGTGAGGGTGTTGTCCACAGTGAGGGGGATGGACTCAGGCTGCAGTCTGATATCGATCAGATGATAAACTGAGCAGAGTAATGGCAGATGGAGTTTACTTCTGATCACTGTGAGGTAATGCACTGTGGGAAGTCTAATCAATGAATGATATACATCATGAATGGTAGGTCCTCCTGGAGTACTGAGGAACACAGGGACTTTGGTGGGTAAGTTCCTGGATGTCTGAAGGTGTCAGCAGAGATAGACAGGGTGGGGAATACACCTGAACTGGGAGCAGGAGGGGGACCCACATCCTGGTGGGGAACGTTGCTGGAGCTGCTCGAGAGGACTTAAACTCTGTGTGAGGGCTGTGTGACCCCAAAGAGTTGTAAGGCCAGAAAGAAAGTTGATGCTGGTACAAATGTTCAAGAGAGCAATATAAGTAGACAAGGCAGGCAAGAACATAGCAGACAATTAGGGAAAACTGGTGGATTAAACTGCAGTTATTTCAATGCAAAGGGTCAGACAGATAAGGCAGATGAACCCAAAGCATGGATGGGAACATGGCATTGGGATACCATAGATATTACAGAAACACAGCTGAGGGAGCAACAGGACCAGCAGCTCAATGTTCTGGAGACAGATGCTACAGGAAGGATAGAACAGGAGGCAAAACAGGAGGAGAGCTGGTGGGTTTGATTGGGGGGAAACATCCCAGCAGTACCTAGAGGGAGTATTCATGTAGGATCACCCAGTTAAACGATATTAGTGGAACTGAGAAATAAAAATTGGTCATTAGTTTTCATGGTTGTACTACAGCGATAGGCAATGGGAGATGGAGGAGCAAATATGTCAGGAGATTTCAGATATCTCTTAGAATAATAGGGTTGTAATGATAGGGGATCTTAACCGTTCCAAACCTGGACTGGGATAGCTACTAAGTTAAGCATTTGGATGGAAGGATTTTGTTAAGTGTGTTCTGAAAAATCCCAGTCATTATATAAGTGGGCCAACTGGAGAATGGGGCTAAACCTGACCTCCCCTTGGGAAACAAGGTCAGGAACAGGACTGAGGTGTTAGTGGGGGAGCCCTTTGGAAAGTTACCACAATTGTATTAGTTTGAAAATAGCGATGGAAAAGGACAGGCCTGGTCCACAAGTTAAAGTTATTCAATGGAGCAAGATAGTCATGAATTTTTAAAGTAGATCTGGGGAGGCTATTTGCAGATAAAGGGAAATCTGGCAAGTAGGAATATTTTAAAACCGAGATAAAAGGAGCATTCAGCGCCAGCGTGTTCCTGTTCGTGTGCAGCTCAATGCTGACTGAATTAGGAAACACTGGCTGAGTTTCGAGGCTGTGGTCAAGAAAAAAGGGGTCACATGTCAGATATAACTGGCTGACTCAAGGGAATCCCTTCAGGAGCATCGGGGCTGTAGGAATACACTTAGGGTGGAAATCAGGAATGTAAAAAGGGGACATGAGGTAGCTTCGGTACAGAAAGTTAAGGAGAATCCAAAGAGACTCTACAAGTGTATTAAGAGCAAAAGAAGAGCTCGGGACAAACCCGGTCTCCTTAATGGTCAATGAAGGCAACGATGTGTGAAACTATAAGATCCAAAACAAATATTTCACTTTGGAACTTACTGTGGATAAAGACTGGGGCGCTCAGGGAACTAAACAGTGTTTGTCCTGACTACTACTGGAATACAGTGTGCAATTCTGGTCTCAATGCCATCGGAAGGATGTCGTGGAACATGAAAGGGTTCAGAAGAAATGACCAAAGACGGTGCCAAGGTTGGAGGGTTTGCGCTACATGGAAAACCCGGAATAGGCTTGGGCCGTTTTCAATTGAACATGCGAGGCTGAGGAGTTAACAGATAAAAGGTGTTTAAAATCATGGTGGTCATCGACAGGGTCAATAGACAAGGTCATTTCCCCAGGCGAGGGAAACTTTTCAAAGGGGTCGAAAGGACAACTGGCTCCCGCAGAGTAGATGGAATAAGCTGCCAGAGCAAATAGTGGAGGCTGATAGAAATACATTTAAAAGGCATGTGGATGGGTGTATGAATAGCAAAGGTTTAGAGGGATATTGGCAAAATTGTGGCAAATGTGACTAGAAACGTCATGCAGGAGTTGGTCCGAAGGGCCTGTTTCCGTGCTGTACATCTCTATGACTCAATGTCTTGAAATGAGTCCACATTATAGAAAAGAAGGTGCTGGAGGTTTTAAAACACAAAGGTAGATAAATCCCCAGTACCTGATCAAGTGGATCTCAGGACATTGTGGGAAGCTGGTGAAGAAATTTTAGGGCCCCTAGCAGAGATATTTGTACCATAGAGAGCTATGTGTGATAGGCAGGTAGACTGGAGGGTGGCATTGTGGACAGTGAAGAAGGTTTTCTAAGATTACAAAGGGATCCTGATGAAATGTGTGAATGGCTGAAAAACTGTAGATGGAGTTCAATCTGAATAAATGCGAGGTAATGCATTTGGTACAACAAACACGGGCAGGACTTATACAATTAATGGCAAAACCTTCAGTAGTGTTGTAGAACAGAGGGACCTCAGGGTTCAGCTGCATAATTCTTTGAAGTTTGCAACATGGAGAGACAGGATAGTTTTAAAAAAAAGGTGCTTGCCTCACTTGCTTTCATTGCTCAGCCCTTTGGATATAGGAGTTGGGAAGTCGCATTGAGATTATACAGGCCATTGGTGAGTCCTCTTCTGGAAGACTGTGTCCAGTTCAGGTCGCCCAGTTATAGGAAGGATATTATTAAGCTGGAAAGGGTTGGGAGGAGATTTACTGGGATGTGGCTGGGTACGAAAGGCTTCAGTATAAAGAAAGGCTGAATAGGTTGGTATTTTTCACTGAAACCTGAATGTTGACAGATGACCTCATAGAAGTTTATAAAATCATGAGGGGGATAGATAGAGTTAATGGGAGTTGTCTTTTCCCATGGACAGGGGAGTTTCAAGACATGGCACTACATTTTTAAGTTTAGAGGAGAGACATTTTAAAAAAAGACATGAGGCACATTGTTACACAGAGGGTGGGTTGGGTGTGAAATGAACTTCCCAAGGAAGGGGTGAACATGGGGACAATTACAATGTTTAAAAGACATTTGGATTAGTACAGGAATAGGAAAGCTTTGAAGGGATATGATCCAGGAACAGGCAGGTGGGATGAGATCCGTTTTAGAGTATGGTTAGTGTTAACCGAACATGGGGGTATGACTCTGACTAAGATTATAAATGTTGTGTCATTAATTAAGGAAGGCTGCAAGGGAAAGCCAGGGAACTACAGACTGATGAGTGAGACATCAGGGTGGGTCAGTTGTTGGAGGTCATTCTGAGAGGTAGGTCTTACATGCATTTGGAAAGATAAGGCCTGATTACGGACAGCCAGCATGGCTTTGTGTGTGGGAAAACATGTCCCACAAACTTGACTGGAGTTTGCTCGAGATGTGACCAAAAAGGTAGACAAAGGCAGAGCAACAGACGTTGTTTCTGGTTTCCACAAATCCTTGTTCAGGGTGTAGCATGATACATTGGTTAGTAACGGTCGATCACAAGGGATCAGAGAGAGCTAGCCAACTGGATACAAAATGGGATGACAGTGGGAGACAGCGGGTGGTGGAAGAGGGTTGTTGTTCAGACTGGGGCCTCTGACCAGCAGTGTGCTGTAAGGATTGGAGCTGGGACCACTGTTGTGCACCACTGACATAAACAATCAGAGTGAAAATATAGGAGTCCCTGTTCGTATGTTTGTGGATACCAAGATTAGTGGAAGAGTGGGCAGGGAATATAGTTATCGAAGGGGATGGTAATCAACTGGGCCAGTGGGCCAAGGAATGAAAGATGGAATTTAATTCAGGTGTTGGATTTAGTTAAGAAAAACCAGGGAGGACTAACATGGGTAATAGTTGGGCCCTGGGCAGTGCTGTTGAATAGAGAGAGACCAAGGGGTGCAGTTACATTGGTCCTTGGACTGGCATCACAGGGCGACAGGGTGTTGAAAGCGGCAATTGGCACACTTGTCTTCATTGGTCAGAGCATTGAGTACATGAGTTGGAGATATTGGTAACACTGTCGTCAATATTTCTCCTGGGCAGAGGAGGCCATGGGGTGACCTTATAAAGGTTTATGAAACCATGTAGGGTCTAAGTAAGGTGAATTGCCAAGGGTAGGTGAGTCCAAAGCTAGAGTCATAAACGTGAGGTGAGAGAGCAAGTATTCAAAGAGGGACCTGAGGGGCAACATTATCCACAGAGGATGGTGCATAGACGGAATGGTCTGCCAGAGGAAATGGTGAAAATAAGTACAATTACAACATGGAAAAGACACTCGGGCAGGTACATGGAGAGGAGAAGGTTTGAAGGGATATGAGCCAAACACAGGCAAACACGACTCATTCCATTTAGGAAACCTCGGCCGAAAAATCACACAACACAGAAACAGACCCGATGTCTCCAGTTATTGGAGGAGGAGACGATCGAGACAAGGCATGTTGTAGAGACTGAAGCAAGTTACAGCGATACGGATGGTCATCTGGACTGGAGGTTTCAAATATGTGAAATAATTGGTGAGAGGGGAGGAGATGACTGAGATAGGAACTGTTATAGGAGTTAGAATGATTGAAGACACTGGTCCTCAATACAAGTCATAGATACAGTGTTGGAGAGGGAATATGGAACAGAAAGATCCCAGGCAGCATTACCACCCTCTCGTGGGAGGCCTGCTTTCCCCTCAGTTGTTCTGATGCTCCCTAAGAAAGCACAGGCCTGGAATGATACCTGGGAACTCGCGATGCTGTCTCATTACAACAAAACCTGCAGCAGGCGTGGTGATTCAGCCTGGGGTGTGTCTGTACTGTGCCCCCCCCCCCCCCAGCACTTTCTCTATATCATGTCTTGTTAGCTGATGTTTGGATTCCCCTTATTAATTCTGCTCTGTGCACTGGAATGATCTTACCTGGCTGCAGGATTTATTGAAGACTCCCGACCTCCCTGACCTTGTCTTTCTGGCTGACCATCCATCGTCCCAACCAGCAGTTGGCAAGTCTATTGAGTCAGGAACTCCATGAGTACCTGTAGAAGACACAGAAATAGGCAGAATGGGAATTAGACCAATGCTTTGAGGGTCACATATAGAATGTCACTGAGCCCACAGAGATCTCGAAAATCCCAGTCTCCATTCCTGACCTGTGCTGCCTCATCTCTCCGGAGTGGATAATTCTGTTGGCTCATGATCTGGAGTAGCTTCAAAAGTGAGAGACGCTGACAGATGCAGCAAGTAGACCCACACAGTGAGGGATACCACATGGAGAGTCACATCACCAGAGTGCCGGGTCAAACAATTGTGCAGGAAGAAAGGGTTTTGATTCATGTTGCACTGGGATATACAACCTGTGAGCAAGCGAAGTGATGGCCTAGTGGCATTATTGTGTGGCAATTTATCCAGAAGCTCAGCAAATGTTCTCTGGACACAGGTTCAAATCCCACCATTGCAAATGATTGAATGTGAAGTAAATGCTTCAAAAACAATGTAATTTAAAACCTGTAAGTGAGTATTAAACAATTACTGATATTAAGAAAAATCCATCGGGTGCATTCCTGTCTTTAGTGAAGTAATCTAAGGTGGGACTGGGATATCACAGGTATTACAGAAACAACAGCTGAGGGAGGGACAGGACAGGCAGCTCAATGTTCCAGGGGACAGATGCTGCAGGAAGGACAGAAGGGGAGCTGAGAGAGGAGGAGAGCTGCTGGTTCTGATTGGGTGAAACATCCCAGCAGGACTGAGAGAGGATATTCCTGCAGGATCGCCCAGTGAAGCTGTGTTCGTGGAATTAATCAATAACAATGGGTTTTCCCTTTCCTCTGATTGTTCTACAGACCCCGATAACCCCGCCCTCCTGCACCTTGACCTTCTCAAGATGGCGTCCCTCAGGCCCGCGCTTCCTCTTCCCTCAAACAAATGGCGGCCGTGACTCTGGGCCACTTCCTTGATCAGAAACCGCCGCCTCCTTACCCGGGACTGGTGGGTCTTTTTCGAGTTATTTTTAACCTGTATCCAGGACTTGTGAAATCTCTCCGCTCCTTTCTCCAGCTTGGCGCCCTTACACCGGCTCTAATCGCGGCTCTCTGAAGCCGATCGCAGCCGCTGCCAGAGAATTCAGCTCCATCTCGATCTTTCTCCGTGACCTGATCAATGTGACACTGCGCATGCTCTGTATGGAAACCAAACCGCGCGTGCGTTTGAGGTTATCAGTGAGTTTACAGAGAATATTCCTATCTGCACAGGATCATGGGTGAAATATGAGTCATTAACAATTGCTCTGTCGAGTTACAGTCATTGAGATAATTAGTATGTAAATAGATTGTTTGGTCCAACTTAACCATAGTAGCCAGGTATGTAAATTACCAATCGTTCTGGGAGTTTGAAAATAAGTTTCTTACTCGAGTTGTGTTAACCGACCTATAAATTATTCTCAGCTCGTCCCCCTACACGATTGCAAACTCACCCATGTGTTTATCTACGGATTGTTTAGACCTCCCTAATGTACGTTATGATATTTACATCTCAACTATTTCTTAAAAATCTCACATTGATTCATCGGAGAGGCTTAATGCTCCACTATGTAGTGAGAATGATCAATCCTGAAGCGTTCACTCTCCGAGAATGCTTTGGCCCCGCTCCTCACCCACTCTGGTTAGACGACCGGCCGCTGCTCGGTCCTCCTATTCCGCCCCTTCCTCCCAATTGCGGAGTTGATTCAGGCGCGACTCAGCAGGCTAAGGGACAAGGGAAGTTAGAGTCGATGCCTTGTGATGTGGTGAAAATATCCCGAATCTTGGATCGAGAGGCCTGAGTTCATTTCACAGCTTTTGCAGGTGTGTGTATTTCGACTTTATTAAGAAAAAACAAGGGAAGGCAGGAACATTGTAAAAACAATAGAACATGCATACAATATAGCGGGGCTGTCAATGCTCTGGTGATTTTAGTCTTTACCATGTGTTTCAGGGCCCCAGTGCATCTCAGTACAGACTGTGCCACTTCTCTTTGTGCACAGACAGATACCACGATTGTGGGGCAAAGTGATGTGGTGGGGTACAGATTCTGGATTAGTGGTGCTGGAAGAGCACAGAAGTTCAGGCACCATCCGAGGAGCAGTAAAATCGACGTTTCGGGCACAAGCCCTTCATCAGGAATAAAGGCAGAGAGCCTGAAGCGTGGAGAGATAAGCTAGAGGATGGTGCGGTTGGGGAGAACGTACCATAGAGTACAATAGGTGAGTGGGGAGGGGATGAAGGTGATAGGTCAGGAGCAGTCGGAGGATGGAGTGGATAGGTGGAAAAGAAGATAGGCAGGTAGAACAAGTCAGGACAAGTCACTGGGACAGTGCTGAGCTGAACGTTTGGAACTGGGATGAGGTGGGGTGAGGGGAAATGAGGAAACTGTTGAAGGTTGCCCTGGGGTTGAAATGTTGCGAGGCGGAAGATGAGGCGTTCTTCCTCCAGGCGGCTGGTGGTGAGGGAGCGGCGGTCAAGGAGGCCAGGACCTCTATGTCCTCGGTAGAGTGGGAGGGAGAGTTGAAATGTTGGGCCACAGAGCAGTGGGGTTGATTGATGCAGGTGTCCCGGAGATGTTCCCTAAAGCGCTCTGCTCGGAGGTGTCCAGTCTCCCCAATGTAGAGGAGACCGCATTGGGAGCAACGGATACAATAAATGATATTACTGGATGTGCAGGTAAAACTTTGATGGAACTGGAAGGCTCCTTTATGGCCTTGGATAGAGGTGAGGGAGGAGGTGTGGGTGCAGGTTTTGCAATTCCTGGTGTGCCATGGGCAGGTACCAGGATGGGTTGTGGGAGGCGTGGACCTGACCACATAGTCATGGAGGGAACAGTCTTTGCGGAAGTCAGAAAGGGGTGGGAAGGGAAATATATCCCTGGTGGTAGAGTCTGTTTGGAGGTGGGGGAAATGTTGGCGGATGATTTGGTTTATGCGAAGGTTAGTGGGGTGGAAGGTGAGCACCAGGAGCGTTCAGTCCTTGTTACATTTGGAGGGGTGGGGTCTGAGTGCGGAGGTGCGGGTTGTGGACGAGATGCATTGGAGGGCATCTTTAACCACGTGGGAAGGGAAATTGCGGTCTCTAAAGAAGGAGGCCACCTGGTGTGTTCTGTGGTGGAACTGATCCTCCTGGGAGCAGATACAGCAGAGCCAGAGGAATTGGGAATACGGGATGGCATTTTTGCAAGAGCAAGTGTGGGAAGAGGTGTAATCCAGGTAGCTGTGGGAGTTGGTGGGTTTGTAAAAAATATCAGTGTCAAGTCGATCATCATTAATGGAGATGGAGAGGCCCAGGAAAGGGAGGGTGTTGTCAGAGATGGTCCAGGTAAATTTAAGGTCAGGGTGGAATGTGTTGGTGAAGTTGATGAGGTGGCGCCAATGCGGTCATCAATGTAGCAGAGGATGAGTTGGGGAGGGGTGCCGGTGTAATTACAGAAGGTCAACTATTCTACATAGCCAACAAAGAGACAGGCATATCTGGGGCCCATACGTGTTCCCATGGCTACCCCTTTGGTCTGGAGGAAGTGGGACGATTCAAAGGAGAAATTGTTAAGGGTGAGGACCAGTTCCGACAAACGAGTGAGAGTGTCGGTGGAAGGGTACTGTTGGGGACGTCGGGACAGGAAAAAACAGAGGGATTGGAGGCCCTGGTCATGGTGGATGGAGGTGTAGAGGGATTGAATATCCATGGTGATGATGAGGCATTAGGGGCTGGGGAAACTGAAGTTTTGGAGGAGGTGGAGGGCGTGGGTGGTGTCTCGAACGTATTTGGGGAGCTCCTGGACTGGGGGGATAGGACAGTGTTGTGGTAGGTAGAGATGAGTTCAGTGGGGAAGGAGCATGCTGAGACAATGGGTCGGTCAGGGTGGTCAGGCTTGTGGATCTTGGGAAGGAGTTAGAACCGGGCAGTGCGGTATTCCTTGACTGTGAGGTTGGAGGCTGTGGGTGGGAGATCTCCTGAGGTGATAAGGTTCTGTATGGTCTGGGAGATGATGGTTTGGTGATGGGGGGGGGTGGGGTCATGGTCGAGGGGGCAGGAGGAAGAGGTGTCCTCGAGTTGGCGTTTGGCTTCAGCGGTGTAAAGGCTAGTGCCCCAGACTACCACTGCACCCCCTTTATCTGCTGGCAAAATGGTGAGGTTGGGATTGGACCAGAAGGATTGGAGGGCTGCGCATTGTGAGGTTGGAGTGGGGGAGGGGGGTAGACAGGTTGAGGCGGTTAATGTCCCGGCGGCAGTTAGAAATGAAGAGGTCGAGGGCAGGTAATAGGCCAGCGTGGGTTATCCAGGTGGATGCAGTGTGTCGGACGTGGGCGAAGAGGTCCTCGGAAGGTGGGCAGGAGTCCTGATTGTGAAAGTAAGCTCGGAGACGGAGGCAACGGAAGAATTGTTCGACGTCACGGCGTGTATTAAATTCATTGATGCGTGGACAGAGGGGGATGAAGATGAGTCCTTTGCTGAGGACTGATCATTCGTCCTCAGTGAGGGGAAGGTCTGGAGGGATGGTGAAAACTCAGCAGGGCTGGGAGCTGGGATCTGGTGTCGGTGTGGAGCTGGACGTGGGGGCGGAGCCTGTAAATGGAGTGGGAGGAATGGAGGTGGAGTCAGGAGCAGGGTTCCACCCCCATTCCCCTCACGCTGACGTCATCATCCTAGGAAAAATACTTCCATTGTCTACCTTTCTAATCCTCTGATCATCTTGTATGTCTCTATCAAATTCCCTCTCACCTTATTCTTGCCAATGAGAAGAGTTTCAAGTCTCTCAGCCTTTCCTCACAAGACCTTCTCTCCAGACCAGGTAATGTTCTGATAAATCCCCTCTGCACCTTTTTCCAATGTTTCCAGATCCTTCCGGAAATATGGGCACCAGAACTGAATACAATATTCCAAGTGTGGCTGCACCAGCGTTTTGGATAGTTGCAGTATGGTATTTCAACTTCGGAACTCAATCCCTCCACAAATGAAACCTAACACAGCGTTTGGCTTCTTAACAGCACTATCAACCTGGGTGGCAACATTCAGGGATCGATGTACATGGACTCAGGGATGTCTCTGCAAACCACACTACCAAGATTTTTTCTATTGACCCAGAATTCAGCCTTCCTGTATTCTCAAAGTGCATCACCTCACATTTAGTTGCATTGATCTCTATTTGCCACCTCTCAGCCCAATTCTGCATTTTATCCAAGTCCCCTTGCAACCTGTAACCTTCTTCCACACTGTCCACTACTACACTGACTTCAGTGTCGTCTGCAAATTTCCGAATCCATTCACCTATACCTGCAGTGGTCCCAAAACAGATCCTGGTGGCACATGACTAGTAACTGGACTCATCACGTTCGCCTCATACGCGAAAGGTCCCCAGTTTGAAACTGGGCAGAAACTCCTTTGTTCTTCAACTGCAGCCTTTTACATGGACAAGAATGGAGCTTTCTTGCTTGCTTTCCCATCTGCAAACCTGCCTTCAAAGTTGCTTGAACAAATCTGCTCTCGTAGTGAGGCTTGTTTCTATGCCTCTGCATTTTCTCCAACAGTGTACTATGTGGAACCTTGTCAAAGGCTTTACTTTTGTCCATGTGTACACGTCAAATGCCCTACCCTCATCTACAAGCTTGGTGACCTTCTCAAAAAACTCAGTGAGGTTTGTGAGACATGACCTGTCCTTGACAAAACCAAGTTGACTATCTGAAATCAAATTGATGTTTGCCAGATGATTTTAAATCTTATCTCTTATAATCCTTTCCTAAACCTTTCCTACAACAGAAGTAAGGCTCACTGGTCTATAATTACCTGGATCACCTCTACTGCCCTTCTTGAAAAGGACACAACATTTGCAATCTTCTAGTGCTCTGGTACCAAATCTGCAGACAATGACAACTTAAATATCCAAGCCAAAGGCTATGCTACCTTCTCCCTAGCTTATCAGTGTATCCTTGGATAAATCCCATCCAGCCCAGGGGACTTGTCACACCTTCCAGCATTGATAATACCTGTTCGTAACTAACTTTGATAATTTCTAATCTAATATCTCATACCTCATTCTCCTCCTCTACAATATTCTCCTTTTCCTGAGTAAAAACCAATGAGAAATGTTCATTTAGCATCTCTCCGATCTCCACAGGGTCAACACTCAACTTCCCATTCTGTCTGTGATTGACCCGATTCCTACCCTAATCATCTTGTTATTCCTCACATACCTATAGAAAGCTTTAGGGTTCTGCTTTATTCTATGTGTTAAAGACTGGTCGTGTCCTCTCTTTGCTCTTTTAAACTCTCTTTTTAAATCCTTCTTTGCTGATCTGTAATTCTCCATCGCCTCATCTGAACCATCTTGCCTCATCAACACCTAAGCCTCCTTCTTCTTTGTAACAAGAGATGCAGTTTCTGCAGTAAACCAAGGTTCCCTTACCTTATCACTTTCTCCTGCCTGAAAGGGACATACCTATCAAGGACACGCAATGTCTGTTCCCTAAACCAGCTCCACATTTCCATTGTCTGAATCCCCTGCATTTTGCTACCACATTCTGTGCATCTAATTCTTGCCTAATAGCATTATAATTGCCCTTGCACCATCAATAACTCTTGAACTGTGGCATGTACTTATTCCTTTCCATCGCTAAACTCAACTTAACTGAATTATGGTCACTCTCTGCAAAGTGCTTAACTACAACTAAATCAACCACCTAGTCTGGTTCATTACCAAGGACCAGATCCAATGTGGCCTCCTCTCTTGTCGGCCCTTCAACATACTGTGTCAGGAAACCCTCCTGTACACATTGGATAAAAACTGATTCATCCAACGTATTAGAGTTATAGCATTTCCAGTCAATTTTGGGGATGTTAAAATCCCCCATAATGACCACCCTGTTACTTTCACTCCTATCCAGAATAATTTCGCTAATCCTCTCTTCCACCTCCCTGGAACTCTGCAGAGGCCTATTAAAAAAAACTCCAAACAGTGTGACCTCTCCTCTTCTGTTTCTAACCTCAGCCCACACTACCTCAGGAGGCTAGTCCTCATCAAAAGTTCTCTCAGCCACCATTATACATTCCTCGACTAACGTGACATGCATGGACCCATTGCAGTGCTTCAAACTCCATGAGGCAGCCATACTCTCTGACAGACAGACTCAGTCTGGAACCCCCTCTGTCCTTAAGACTTTATGCACTGCCTGTGCTCCTCCATTTCCCCTTTGCACGTTCCCTTTCCAACCCATCCCACCTGCATCACTCCATGAATGGTGCTGTCAAGGGCAAACGTCTGTGGAATACCCTCCCTAACCTTCTCTATCCTCCTTTAAGATGTATTTTAAAATCATTCTGTTTAATCAATGTTTTGATCATCCATGAAGCACCTCAGGAGATTTGCCATTGTAAAAGATTCCATACAATACAAGTAGTTGTTGTTATTGCTGTACATTAGGAGAAACAGGAATGATGCATTCAAAATTCTAACAAGAAAGTCACTGACAGGTGTAGTGTGCAGGCCACCAAATAATAACATTACATTGGGATGGGCAATAAACAAAGAAATAACTATTGCCTGTAAAAATGGTACAGCTATTATCATGGGTGATTTTAATCTACATGTAGATTGATCAAACCAGCTCAGTTAGCGTAGTCTTGTTTTTATTAAGTGTATCCATGATAGTTTTCTTGAACAGTATGAAATGGAACTGACAAGGGAGCAATCTATCCAGCATCTGGCCCTGTGCAATGAGACTGGAATAATTAATGACCTCAGAGGTAGGGATACTCTTGAATGAAGTGATCACTGTCTGGTTGAATTTAGAATACATATGGAGAGTGTGAAGATAAAATCTAATTCCTGGGTCCTGTGCTTCAACACAGGGAACTACAATAGAATAAGGGAGAACCTGGATAAAGTAGACTGGAAACAAAGATTTTATGGTGGGACAGTTGATGAGCAGTGGAAGATTTTCAAAGGCACTTTACGAACAGTATTTACGAACGAAAGGGACCGTATTGTTGAAGAGGAGAGTGTGAAACGGACTGGTAAGCTAGAAGAGATAATTGTTAGGAAGGAAGATGTGTTGGACATTTTGAACACCTTGAGGATAGACAAGTCCCCCAGGCCTGACGGGATATATCCTAGGATTATGTGGGAAGCAAGAGAGGAAATTGCAGTACCGTTGGCAATGATCATCTTATCTTCACTGTCAACGGGGGTGGTACCAGGGGTCTGGAGAGTAGCGAATGTTGTGCCCCTGTTCAAAAAAGGGAATAGGGATAACCCCAGGAATTACAGGCCAGTTAGTCTTACTTCTCTGGTAGGCAAAGTAATGGAAAGGGTACTGAGGGATAGGATTTATGAGTATCTGGAAAGACACTGCTTGATTAGGGACAGCCAGCACGGATTTGTGAAGGGTAGGTCTTGCCTTACAAGTCTTATTGAATTCTTCGAGGAGGTGACCAAACACGTGGATAAGGGTAGAGCAGTGGATGTAATGTACATGGATTTTAGTAAGGCATTTGATAAGGTTCCCCATGGTAGGCTTATGCGGAAAGTCAGGAGGCATGGGATAGAGGGAAATTTGGCCAATTGGATAGAAAACTGGCTAACCGGTTGAAGTCAGAGAGTGGTGGTAGATGACAAATATTCAGCCTGGAGCCCAGTTACAAGTGGAGTTCCGCAGGGATCAGTTCTGGGTCCTCTGCTGTTTGTAATTTTTTTAATGACTTGGATGAGGGAGTCGAAGGGTGGGTCAGTAAATTTGCAGATGATACAAAGATAGGTGGAGTTGTGGACAGTGAGGAGGGAATTTGTCGTTTGCAAAGGGACTTAGATATGATGCAGAGCTGGGCTGAGGAGTGGCAGTTGGAGTTCAACCCTGCCAAGTGTGAGGTTGTCCATTTTGGAAGAACAAATAAGAATGCGGATTACAGGGTTAATGGTAGGGTTCTTAGTCGGGTGGAGGAACAGAGGGATCTTGGGGTCTCTGTACATAGATCTTTGAAAGTTGCCACTCAGGTGGATAGAGTTTGTAAGAAGGCCGATGGTGTATTATCGTTCATTAGCAGAGGGATTGAATTCAAGAGTCGTGAAGTGATGTTGCAGCTGTACAGGACTTTGGTTAGGCCACAGTTGGAGTACTGTGTGCAGTTCTGGTCGCCTCACTTTAGGAAAGATGTGGAAGCTTTGGAGAGGGTGCAGAGAAGATTTACCAGGATGTTGCCTGGAATGGAGAATAGGTCGTACGAGGATAGGTTGAGAGTTCTAGGCCTTTTCTCATTGGAACGGCGAAGGATGAGGGGTGTCTTGATAGAGGTTTATAAGATGATCAGAGGAATAGATAGAGTAGACAGTCAGAAACCTTTTCTCCGGGTTCAACAGAGTGTTACAAGGGGACATAAATTTAAGTTGAAGGGTGGAAGGTATAGGGGAGATGTCAGGGGTGGGTTCTTTACCCAGAGAGTGGAAGGGGCATGGACTGCGCTGCCCGTGGGAGTGGTAGAGTCAGAATCATTGGTGACCTTTAAGCGGCATTTGGTTAGGTACATGGATGGGTGCTTAATCTAGGATAGAAATTAGGCACAGCATCGTGGGCTGAAGGGCCTGTTCTGTGCTGTATTGTTCTATTGTTCTATCTATTGTAAGTGCTCAACAATGGCATATTCCAGTGAAAAGGAAGGACTCTAAAAAAAGGCATACTCTGCCATGGGTATCTAAGGAAAGCAATCAAATTGAAAGAGAAGGCATGCAAAATGGCCAAAAATAGCCTGAAACTCGAACTGGAAAAACTTTAAATGTCAACAGAAAGCCACAGAAGAGCTATAAAGAAACGTAAGTTAGAACATCAGAAAAATAAACTAGCACAGACTATAAAGACAGATAGCAAAATTTTATATTGAATGAGAAAAGAGTGGCGAAAGTAAATGTTGGTCCTTTGGATAATCAGAAGGAACATTTCATTATGGGATATCACAGTGGAGGAAACCAATATCTTGCCAATAATTAGCAAAGAGACAAAGATCGGTGAGGATTTGGAAACCATCATTATTACGGAACAGCTAGTGTTGGAGTTAATTGAGCTAATGACAGAAAAGTCTTCTGACCCTGATGGAATGCATCCCAGGGTACTAAAGGAGATGCCAGGAGAAATAGCAAATACACTGGCAGTAATTTTCCAAAATTCACTGGACTCTGTGGCAGTCCCAGCAGATTGGAAAGCAGCAAAAGTGATGCCACGTTTTTAAAAAGGAGGTGGGCAAAATGTGAGGAGTTATACACTAGTTATCTTATTCTCTGTAGTGGGAAAGATGCTTGGGTCTATTATCAAGGAAGAAATAGCAGGGAATCTTAATAGAAATTGTCCTATTGGACAGACAAAGCATGGGTTCATGCAGGGCAGGTCTTGATTCACAAATCTTTTGGAATTCTATGAAAACATTTCGAGCAAGGTGGACAACAGGGACCTAGTGGATGCGGTGGACAATAGGGACCCAGTGGATGCGGTGTACCTGGATTTCCAAAAGGCCTTCAACAAGGTGCTGTGAAAGAGGCTGTTGCGTAATATAAAGGTGCATGGCGTTTGGAGTAGAGTATTAGCATGGATAGAAGATCGGTTGACGAACAGGAACCAAAGTGTGGGGATAAATGAGTACTATTCTGTCTGGCAATCAGTGACTAATAGGGTGCCTCAGTGATCTGTGTTGGGACTGCGATTATTTAGAATTGATACAGATGATTTAGAGTTGGGGACCACATGTAGGGTGTTAAAGTTTGCATATGACACTAAGATGAGTAACAGAACAAAGAGTGCGGAGGACTGGGAAACTTTGCAGAGGAACAGAGATACATTGAGTGAGTGGGCAATGGGCTGGCATTTGGAATAGAATGTTCATAAATGTAAAGTCCTTCTGTTTGGTTGGAGTAACATTAAAAAAGAGATTATTCTTTGAATTTTAAAAAGTTGCAACATTTGCTATGCAGGGGCACCTGAGTATCCTTCTGCATGAAGGTTGGTCACCAGATATAACAATCAATTCAGAAGGCAAATGCAATTTTGTCCTTTATTGCAGAAGGGATTGTGGTTAAAAGCAGAGGTTATGTTCCAGCTGTATTGGGTGCTGGTGAGGCCACACCTGGAGTACTCCATGTAGTTTTTATCTCCTTAGTTGAGAAAAGATGTACTGGCACTCGAGGGGGTGTATAGGAGGTTAAATAGGTTGATTCCAGAGTTGAGGGGTTTGGCTTAACAGAGACTGAGTAGATTGGGATTATATTCATTGGAATTCAGAAGAATGGAAACATATAAAATAATGAATGGAATCGATAAAATAGGAGTAGAGAGGATGTTTCCACTGGCAGGTGAATCTAAGACAACACGGCATCAACTCAAGATTAGAGGCAGCAAATTTAGGACTGAAATGAGAAGGAACTTCTTAACCTCAAAGGAATTCATTGCCCAGGGAAGTTGTTGATGCTCGTTCAGTAAATGTTTTTAAAGCGAAGGTCGCTTTCTTAACAAAGAAATAATTAATTACGGAATATGGTGAGAACATGGGTAAATGGTTCTGCGTCCACGAAATGGTCAGCCATAATCTTATTGAATGGCAGAGCAAGCTGAAAGGGCAGGATGGTCTTCTCCTGTTCCTAGTTCTTATGTTATGCATTCCTTCCTCACTCGTGACTTGGAGGTGCTGGTGTTGGATTAGGATGGGCAAAATTAAAATTCACAGAACACCAGGGTATAGTCCAACAGGTTTATTTGGAAGCACTAGTGTTGCTGCTGCTTCATCAGGTGGTTGTGTGTTTTTAACTTTGTCCCTCACTCTTGTAACTTCTGAACAGCAACAAAAGTCACGAAGCAGTGCGCATGCTCCAGCCAACAATGGTCCCCGGATGATTGTCAGGGGCGGAGCTGGAGGACCTGGCGGGGCAGTTGGTCCTCCGACCAATCAGTGAGCGAGGTGCGGGACTTGGCTATACCACGTGATCATCCTCGCAGACAGCGCGAATGTGTGGGCGGAGAGTTGTCGGTAAGGAAAGGAATAAACAGCAGGAAGCGGGAGGGAAATGGTGTTGGTATGGGCTGACAGATTTTGCAAACATTTGGTGCACATCGGAAAATACAAGTTTGAAACTTAGTCTCGTTTTTTGCAGGAAACGGGAATATGCCTCATCTAGCGATTGACTCGAGTAAGCGCCGCCACCTTCAATCGAAGCAACGATTCACTGGACACGTGCGGCGGCCAGTTTTGTCGGGGGCAAAGTTCAGAGGGGAGTATGCAGCCTTCTCTGGTAGAGAGTCATAGGGCAGGATTTACACAGAGCATGTTCAAACCCAGAGAAATTGATTTTTTTCTCTAGATTTGATTCATCATTCATTTAAATGATTTGGATATGCATAGAGGTGGTACAGTTAGTAAGTTTGCACGTGACACCAAAATTGTTGGTATTGTGGTCAGTGATAAAGGTTGTCTCAGAATACAATGGGGTACTGATCAGATGGGCCAATGGGCTGAGGAGTGGCAGATAGGTTTTAATTTAGATAAGTGTGAGGTGCTGCATTTTAGAAAAGCAAATCAGAGCAAGACTCACACACTGAATTGTAAGGTCTTGGAGAATCTTACTGAACAAAGAGTCCTTGGAATGCAGGTTCACATTTCCTTGAAAGTTGAGTCACAAGTAGATAGGATAGTGAAGAAGGCATTGGGTATGCTTCCCTTTATTTGTCAGAGCGTTGAGTAAAGGAGCTGGACAGGACATCGGTTAGGCCACTTTTGGAATATTGTATGCAATTCTGGTCTCCCTCTTATCAGAAGGACGCACTGAAACTTGAAAGGTTTGAGAATTGATTTTCAATGATGTTGTCAGGGTTGGAGGATTTGAGTTGCAGGGAGAGGCATAATAGGCTGGGGCCATTTTCCCTGCAGTGTAATAGGCTGAGGTGTGATGTTGAAGAGGGGCATGAATAGCGTAAGTAGACAAGGGGTTTACCCTGGGGTGGTGGAGCCCAGAACTAGAGGAGAGAGGTTTAGGGTGTGAGGGGAAAATTCAACAGGAGCCTAAAGGGCAAGAAAAATTGTAACATTTCAAAGGCATTTGAATAGGAAGGGTTCAGAGGGATGTCGGACGAGTGCTGGCAAATGGGAATAGATTAGGTTAGAATATCTAGTTGGCATAGATGGGTGGGATTGAAGAGCCTGTTTCGGTGCTCGACATTTCTGACTGTGGGATCATAAAAGTGAACACTGCTCTGATTCGCCTGTGAGCTCCTTGATGTCCACTTTTTCACTATCTAGCTTCCTCTGTCTCTGAGAGTATTTTTGCTCTGTTTATTATTTTATGATTACGTTCACAGACCTTTCTGTAAATGAATTGTCCACTACTGCCTGGCTCCTGGCCATATTACAGACGAAGAAGTACTGGATATCTTAAATTGTAGCAAGGTGGATAAATCCCTGGGACCTGTTAAGGTGTATCCCAGACATTTGTGGAAAGCTGAGAAAATGATGGCAGTTCCCCTCCCCTGAGATATTTATATTGTCACTGGTGACAGGTGAGGTGCTGGAAGACATGTGCTATTACTTTAAAAAGGTGGTAAGGAAAGGCCAGGGAACAAGAGAACAGTGAGCCTGAAGTCAGTGGCAGGCAAGCTGTTGGAAGGGATTCTGAGGGACAGGATTTATATGTATTTGGAAAGATGAGGAATGATTAGGGATAGTCAACATGGCTTTGTGTGTGGGAAATTCTCTCTCTCTCAAACTTGATTGAGTTTTTTTTTGAAGGTATTCTGTGGACGTTGTCTATATTGACACTGAACGATGTACCACAAAGCAGACTGGTTAGCAAGGTTAGATAACAGGAAATGTTGGGAGAACTTGCCATTTGGATACAAAACTGGCTTGAAAGTAAGAGGCAGAGGGTGGTGAAAGAGGGTTGCTTTGTGGACTGGAGGCCTGTGAGCAGCAGTGTGCTGCAGGAAAGGGATATTGTGTCCTTAAATAATTGACTTGGATGTGAATATATGAGATATGGTCAGTAGGTTTACAAAAGACACCAAAATTGGAGGTGTTTTGGACAATGAAGAAGGTTAGTTCAGAATGCAACAGGATCTTGATCAGATGGGCCATTGGGGCGAGGAATGGCAGACTGGGTTCAAGTTAGACAAATGTAAGCTGTTGGATTTTGGAAAGGCAAGTCAGGGCAGGACTTACACACTTAATGGTAAAGTCCTTGGGAATGTTGCTGAACATAGAGACCATGGAGTGCAGGTTCATTGTTCCTTGAAAGTAGAGTCGAAGGTAGGCAGACTAGTGAAGGTGGTGTTTGGCATGCTTATATTTATTGGTCAATGCATTGAGCACAGAAGCTGGGACGTCAAATTGTGGCTGGACAGGACATTTATTAAGCCATTTCAGGTATTCTGTTTTAAGTTCGAAATTCCCTGATCTGGAAAGGATGTTGTGAATCTTGAAAGAGTTCAGACAAGATTTACAGAGACTTTGCTAGGGTTGGAGAATGTGGGCGACAGCGTTAAGCTGAATAGGCTAGGGGACATTTCCCTGGAGAGTCAAATACTGAGAGTTGACTCTCAAAGATCAGCAAGGCAGCCATTGTGTGGAGCTGCAGTCTATGGGTGAGATACGGAGACAAGTATTTTGCATCATGTTTACTATGAAGAAGTACATGGGAGATATAGAATGGGGGGAAATAAATGGTGGCATCTTGAAAAATGTCCATATTACAGAGGAGGAGGTGGCTAAGGAGCTGGTGCAGGGGAAAAGGATTCACATGTTTTGGATCATTGTGATCTCCTCTGGAATAGAGTTGACCTGCATAAGAAGGATGGATTGTACCTGAATTGGAAGGTGTCTAATATCTCGGCAGGGAGACTTGCTGGTGAAACTCGGGAGGCATTAAACCAGGGAGCGAGTGGGTGTAAACCCAAGAGGATAGTGAGAAAAGAGGTATGTCTGAGGCTGGTACAGTTCAAAAGTCAAATAGTCAAGGCAGGCAAGGGTCAGTATTAATATGATGGGCTGAATGAAGTCGGACTGAGCAGTTGCACTGCATTTACTTCAATGCAAGAGGCCTGACCGGGAAGGCAGATGAGCTCAGGGTATGGTTTTGAACATGGCACTGGGATATTATAGCAATTACAGAGGCATCACTCAGGGATGGATCGGCCTGGCAGCTTAATGTTCCAGGGTATAGAGACTACAGGAAGAATAGAAAGGGGGAGAAGGAAGGAGGGGGAGTGGCATTTTTGATTCGGGACAGTATCATGTTTTTGCTTAGGGAGGATATTCCTGGGAGTACGCCCAGTGAAGTTATTTAGGTGGAACTGGGAAATAAGAAAGGGATAATCACCTTATTGGGGTTTTCTGCATGGATCTCGTCTGGGTCCTCTGGTTTCCTCCCACAGTCCAAAGATGTGCAGGGTATGTTGAATTATCCAGGCTGAATTGTCCACAGTGTTGAGGGATGTGCAGGTTGGGGGGATTATCCAGGCTGAATTGCCCATAATGTTCAGGGATGTGTAGGTTTGGTGGCCGTGGGAAATGCAATGTTACAGGGGGAGGTTAGGAGGCTCTAAGGGTCAGTATTAAGGGCTGAATGACCTGCTTCCACACTGTTTGGAATTCTCTGATATTTCTCCTAGTTTTAAAATAGTTACAGAAAATAATACACCAGATCTAAAAGTTAAGGTTCTGAATTGGACAAAGGCCAATATTGATGGCACAAGGCAAGAACTTTCAACTGGCCCTTCAAGCATGCTCTGCCATTCAATAAGATCAGGACTGGGCTTTTCATGGCCTCAGCTCCACATTTCTGCTCTCTCGCCACAACCCTTAATTATTTTCCTGTTCACAAATCTACATTTTCCCTTAAAGGGATTCAAGTTGATAACGTCAAATGCTGCACTCGGCAGGGAATTCCACCGATGCACAACCCTTTACCTGAAGAAGCTCCTCCTGAACTCAGTCCTAAACCTGCCCCCCCCCCCTTATTTTGAGGTTATGCTCTAGTTTGACCCGCCCCCAGAGGAAATAGCATCCCTGCTTCCAGCTTATCTACTCCCTTCATAATTTTATTTTTTCCTCTCCAACCTCCCATCCTTTTAAATTACAATGACTATCGAACCAGTTTTCTCAATCTCTCCACATATACCAATCCTCTCAACTCCCAACTCAAACTAGTGAACCTCTTCTGTACTCCCTCCAGTGCCAGTACATCCTTGCTAATGTAAGGGGACCAAACCTGTACACAGTACTCCAGGTGTGGCCTCCCCAGCACCCTGTACAGCTACTGCATAACCATCCCTCTAGCAATGAAGGACAATATTCCCTTCACTGCCATAATTACCTGCTGCCCCTGCAAACCAACTTCCTGTGATTCATGCACAAGGACACCCAGCTCCCTCTGCACAGCAGCCTGCTGCATGTTTTCACCATTTCATCATCCAGTTTGCTGTTAGTCCAACCAAAATGGATGACCTCACATATCCCAACATTGAACTCCATCTGCCAGACCCTTACCAACTCACTTAACCTATCTGTATCCCTGTGCAGACTGACAGTGGTCTCTGCAGACACTGCTCCACCTCATCTTTGTATCAAATATGAACTCTGACACCGTACACTTGGTCCTCAACTCCAAAACATTTGTGTAAATTGCAAACAGTTGTAGTGCCAACAGTAATCCAAACACCTGTTTATCCCTATTCTTTATTTTTTGTTAGTTAACCGATCCTGTATCAATGATAATACATTACCCATAATGCTGTGCATCTTTACCTTATTCAGCAGCCTTTCGTGTGGCAACTTATCGAATACCTTCTGGAAATCCAGGTATACCACATCCACCAAGTTTACTTTGTCCAATGCGCTCATTGTATCCTGAAATAATTCCAGTAAATCCTTAAACGTGACCTGCCTTTCATGAATCCATGCTGTTTTTGCAAAATGAGACAATTTCTACCCAGATAACTCACCACTACTTCCTTGAGAGATTCAAGCATTTTCTCCACTACAGAAGTTAAGCTAACGGGTCGTTGTTGAAAAATAGTGGCACCACATTTGCAGCTTCCAGTCTGTCAAAACCATCCCAGAATCCAACAAATTTTAAGTGAATTATCACAAGTCTATTTGTTATTCACCACCCCCTCCAACCACTACCCCCGCCATCTACTTTAGTCCCTGAGATGCAATCCATTAGAGCCAGGAGACCCATCTATCTTTAGGCTGTTATCTTTCCCAAGTTACCTCTTTACTGGGAATGATTGCATCTCTGTCCTCATCTGCCATTGCTTCCATAGGCCTGCGACAACAAGAGTACACAGACAGTATGTTCCTGTTAAGGCCAAGGCTGGAAGGTGTAGGTAATGCTGTCAATCAGAAGAAATTGTGGGCCTGTTCAAGAAAATTAAGGAGGCATATGGCAGGTACAGAGAGCTGTTTTTGTGTGAATCCCGAGAGGAGTATAGGGGCAATAGGAGTAGACTCGAGGTAAACCATGAGGGCAAAAAGGGGACATGAGATAGCTTTAGGAAATAGGTTTAAGGAGAATCCAAAGTGATTGTACAAAAACATTAAGGACAAATGAGTAAGCAGGCAGAGAATAGGTACCCGCAAAACTCAAAGCTGTCTGTGGAACCGCAGGAGGTGAGAGAGATTCTGTATGAGCGGAGAGGTTTTACAAACAAAATGTGCACATCGGAAAACACAAATTTGAACGTCCCAGTTTCTTGTTTTCAGTAAACGGTGAATTGCCTCAGTGTGGCTGCAGGCATGGGTGCGCGCCGCCATCTTTATTTGGGGCAAAAATTCACTCGACACGTGCGGAGCCACCAGCTTTGTAGGGGGCAAGGTGCAGCCAGGCGCATGTGCAGACCTTCTCTGGTACAGAGTCATTGGGCAGGATTTACACAGAGCACGTTCAAACTCAGTGAAATGGATCTTTATTTCTGGATTTGTTTCGTCATTCATTTAACTGATTTGGTATCGTAAATGAGTTTGCAGGTCATACAAAATTGGAGGTATTGTGGATAATGAAGAAGATGACCTCAGATTATAATGAGATATTGATCAGATGGGGTTTAATTTTGATAAATGTTAGGTGCTGCATTTTGGAAAAGCAAATCAGGGCAGGACTTATACACTGAATGGCAAGGCCCTGGAGACGTTTGCAGAACAGAGAGACCTTGGACTGCAGGTTCTTAGTCCTTGCAAGTCAAGTTGCAGGTAGATAGGAAGATGAAGAAGGTGTTCAGTATATTTTCCTTTATTCGTTAGAGCATTGAGTATCGGATGTGGGAGGTCATGTTGCTGTACAGGACATTCGTTCGGCCACTTTTGGACTAGTGTGTGCAGTTCTGGCCTGTCTCCTATCAGAAGGCTGCTGTGAAACTTGAAAAGTTTCAAAAAAGACTTATAAGGATGTTGTTAGAGTTGGAGGATTTGAGCTACAGGGTGAGGCATAAAAGGCTGGGGCTGTTTTCCCTGGAGTGCATTAGGCTGAGCAGTGATGTTATAGAGGTTTATACAATCATGAGGGGCATGAATAGAGTAAATGAACAAGGTGTTTTCCCTGGAGTGGTGGTGTCCAGAAGTAGAGGGCATTGCTTTAGAGTGAACAGATAAAATTTCAAAGGAGCCTCAAGTACAACTTGTTCATACAGTGGGTGGAATGAGCTGCCAGAGGAATTGGTGGAGGCTAGTACAATTAACACATGTTAAAGGCATCTAAATAGACACATGATATGATTAGGAAGCGTTTACAGGGATATGGGCCAAGTGCTGGCAAATGGGAATAGACTAGGTTCGGATACCTGGTTGGCAAGGATGAGTTAGACCAAAGTGTCCTTGTCGGTGCTATTCATCTCGATGACTGTGGGATCATAACAGCTTACACTGCTCTGCTTCATCTCTGGGCTCCCTCATGACCACTTTGTCAATATCTAGCTTCCTCAATCTCGAACAATGGGTGTATGTTTGGACTGTTTAGTATTTTACTATTACTGTTACAGACATTTTTGTAAGTTAATTTTTCACTGCAGCTCAGCCCCTGACAATGTGCTGCTTATTAATTTTATTTCTGGAAAATCTTTAAGAGTCAAGAATTCTTTTTTCCAATAAGCAAGTGTATTTTCCTTCCATTTCTGACTATCAAATTCTGCACCATTTTCATTCCCTGTAATCTGTTTTGCACTCCCTGAAACATCAACTGTGTTTCTCCTTCCGCAGATACCAGTGATTAATGCCAAAGCCCTGTTGCTTGTGGAGAGGGTGATGTTTGACTTTCTTGTACAGCTGCAGTTTGTGTGGTGAAGATGCTCCTATAATGTGGTTGGTTAAGAGACATTACAGAATATTCATTCAGCAACAATAAAGGTCTGAAGATAATGTCCAAATCAAGAACAGTTTGTAGTTTTATTATCCTGCTTATAATTTCACAAAAAAAATTCTTGGGAACTTTAGACATTAGGCAAGAAAAGGATGATATTAGGTCAGGTGACCAAAACCATTGCCAAATAAGCAAGTTTTGAGGAATGTCTTAAAGGGGGAAAGCAGACCTCTGAGGTTTTAGCTGCGAATTTCAGACCTTGTTGCTTTGGCAACTGTAAACGCAGCCACACAGGTGAGGTAATGAAGTATTGTGAGTCTTGAACAGAATGGGTTGTCGAGGTCTCAAAGGGTGTGAGATACAGCGAGCTAGGGATGATCACAACCAGGAATTAAATCAAGGGTGAGAATTTTAAATTGAGGGATGTGGGCTTGATGCTGGCAGGTGAGACTAGATTGAGTTGGGATATCTGGTCAGCATGGACGGGTTGGATTGAAGGGTCTGTTTCCATGCTGTTCATCTCTGTGGCTCTCTGTTGTTCATTATGAATAGCAGCCTTTTGATGGATCAATAAGTTTTGGTACGAGGGAGTACTTGGGCAGCAGAGATTTAGTTTTTCTTGAGATTACAGGGAGGTTGAATGTGGGGAGCTGGCCATGAGTATGTTTGGATAATGAAGTCTGGAGATAACACAAGGTGGATGAAAGTATATGAGCTGAGATAAGGGTGGAATCAGCTAGAAATAGTGGTCTTGTAGTGGGACTGGGCTGTCACCCTCACCTTGCCTCTGGGATTCAGTTAGTTGTCAGATTGTGAATCAGGGCGGTAACACAATCGGGAGCTGAGTGGCCCTGGTGGAGCCTAAAATGAGTGTCAATCAGCTGGCTGTTGCTGAGCAGCTGCTACTTGATAGCCCTGTTGATAACATCTTCCATCACTTTACTGCTGACCGAGTGTGGACTGATAGATGGAAATTGGCTGGGTTGGATTGCCTTGTGTTTTTGTGTTGAACATCCCTGGGCAATGTTCCACATTGTCGGTAGATGCCAGTGCTGGAGTGGTACTTGGCTTGGTGGGTGGCAAGTTCTGGAGCACGGGCTATCAGTTTTATTGCCAGAATGTTGGCAGAGCCCATCGTCTTTGCACTACTTAACCATTTCTTGATGTTATTCAAACTCAACTGAACTGGCTTTAAACTCACATCTGTGATGTTGGAAACCACTGGAGAAGACCGAGATGGATCATCCCACTTTACACTTCTGGCTGCAGATTTCTGCAAATGCTGTCATCTTATCTGGTGCATGGGTGTGTGAGGCTCCTCCATCAGTAAAGGTGGGGATATCTGTGCTGCTTCCTCCAGTGAGTTGTTTAATTGTCCATCACCGTTCACAACTCAGTGTGGCAGAACTGCAGAGATCCGATCTGATCGATTGGATGTAGGATCACTTAGCTCTGTTGCTTGCTGCTGATGCTGTTTGAAATGCAGGTAGTTCTGTTTAATAGCTTCACCAGGATGGCACTTCATTTTTAGGTCTGCCTGGTGCTGCTCATGGCATGCCCTCCTTTACTGTCCATTGTGATGGGTGAGAGCAGGATTTACAAACCCATGAGATTACAGATTGTGCTGGAGTACAGTTCTGCTGCTGTTGATGTCCCACAGTGCCTCAGAGAAACCCAGTTTGAGATCCAACATCTCTTCAAAGTCTGTCCTATTTAGAACGGTGATAGTGTCACTCAACAGAATGGAGGTTTTTCTCAACTTTAAGACTTTGTCTCCAAGAGGAATGTGTGATGGTCACTCTTACCGATACTGTCATGGACAGATGTATGTGAAGCTGGTCAGTTCATAACAATGAGATCAAGTATGTTTTTCCCTCTTGTTGGTTCCCTCACCACCCGCTGCAGACTCAGTTGAGCAGCTATGTCCTTTAGGACCTGGCCAGCTCAGTCAGTAATTCTGTTGCAGATCTAGTCTCGATTGTGGACATTGAAATCCTGTGCCCAGAGTACATTTGACACCATTTTATTGCCTCAGTGCTTCCTCCAAATGTTGTTCAAAATGATGGAGAAGTGATTCATCCGCCAAGGAAGGACAGGATGTGGTAATCAGGAGCGATGAGACTTCCTGGTCTCCGGAGTCAATGCTGAGTACTTCCAGGGCAAATCCTCCCTGTCTGTACACCACTGTGCCACCACCTCTGCCTGGTCTGTCCTGCTGGTGGGGCAGGACATATCCAGAGATTTCAAGAGAAAGTGAAGTCTGCAGATGCTGGAGATCAGAGTCAAGAGTCTGGTGCTGGAAATGCACAGCAGGTCAGGCTGATGAAGGGCTTTGGCTCGAAACATCGATTCTCCTTCTCCTCGGATGCTGCCTGACCTGTTGCGCTTTTCCATCACCACAATCTCAATATCTTGGGATGGTGATGGTGGTGTCTGGTCATTGTCTGTAAGGGTTGATTTCATGAGTATGAGTATGTCAGGCTGTTCCTTGATTGGTCTGTGAGACAGCTCTGCACATTTTGGCACCAAAATCCAGATGTTAGTCTGGAGTACATTGCACCATTGAGAGGGCTGATTCTGTGGTTGTATTAAATGGTGCCTTCTTAGATGCCGAGTGGTCCATCCAGTTTCATTCCTTTGTTGAGACTTTGCAGTGATTAATACAGTGAGTAGCTGGCTGGGCCACTGTCACGTTGGCAGGATTTCTTTCGCCATTGACAATGGTTCCATGGAGATCAGGAGATTCCTAATTCCAGTTATTTTTTTTCTTGAATTCAGATTCCACCATCTGCCAAGATGGGATTTGAACCAGGACTTCAGTTGTTTGTTTTAATATTTTGGATAAAATTTAAATAAATTAGGTTTGCTCACTCACTTTAAATATCACTTACCCAGGTTTTGTTTCTTTATGAAACACTGTCCATCATTCTGTCTCCTCCATCCTTCTCTCTAACAAGAAGAGTTTGGAGCACATGAAGTTTCTCTGTCACTAAGACTGAGATAATCCGATCTGTAGCTTCCCTCCCTCCCACTAGCCCGGCGAGCAAAACTGCTTCCCGTGGTGTTCCCGGTTTTTGTCCTAAACTTACTTCTTCCTCCAGTCTCTTGTCAAGCCTAATCAGAGCTCACCTTGACCCTTTACCCTAATCTCACTAAACCATAGACTTTCCAACTCTCTTTCCTCCTCCTCCTCATCAGTCCCCCTCACCGATTCACAGATATTGTTCCTTGTTCTGTCTTTTCTGGTTATGTCCTTCTCTCCCAAAATCCTGCTCCACCTCCAATCTCCCATTCTTTTCTGAATTCCTTGCATTTGGTGTCCTTGGTCCCTTCTGTATCTCACCTACATACTGCCAGGAGGTGACATTGTGCAAAAGCACCATGTTGGGTTTCCCATGTACACTGACGATGGCCAGCTCTCCCTTCCCATCATCCCTCTCCACTACTCCACTGTTACTCAGTTATCAAACTGCTTACCACATTCCCACTACTCGATTAGGTGCAGTTTCCTCCAATGAAACATTGTAATGGTTAAACCCGTTGCCTGACAAATTCCTTTCCCTGACTGCTGAGCCCCTCCCTTTCACTGGGAACTATGCAGCAGAACTACACTCTTCACAGTATTGCAGTTATATCTGACGCGAAGCTGACCTTCTGATCAGACATCCACAATCCTAAACACCAGGAATTCCAATCTCGTAAAAGTTCTTCTCTCCTCCTCACCCCAGCTCCATTGCTACTGAAACCCCTTCCCCGTGTCTGTGTTGCCTTAAACGTGACAAATCCGAAACAGAACCCTTGATTCTGTGACTGGCTCAGAATCTGGTTTCAAACTCCCCCCTCAGTATTTACCCTCAGACACATCAGTATTTATTCTGTCAAACCCCTTAAGAATCTGGTGTTGGGTCTGATTGTAGGTGGTGAAAATGGCAGAGGATGATATGTTGTATCTGGGTGGAAGGTAAGGACTTGGCGGGGTGTTCTATCCTTGTTGCAGTTGGAGGTGTGGGTTTCAAAAACAGAGGTGTGGGAAGTGGAGGAGATATAGTGGATGGTATTGACCAAATGGGAGGGGAAATTGCAGTCTTTGAAATGCAGGACCGTTTGGTATGTTCTGGCTACTGGAACACAGCAGTTAGCATGAGACAGAGATATTGGCCAGAGAGCGGACTCGTGTGTTAAAGTGGCAGACAGCTGGAAGCTCGGGGTCTGTTTTTGCAGCAGAACATAGATCATCAGTCGCCATTTCCGCCACCTTCACTGAGATGCTGCCAGACACAGGTTCCTGTTCCCTTCCTGAACAGCTATGCACCCCCCAGCCAGATCGTAATCCACTCCTTTGTCTTTCCAAATGTTCTGGTCTCTCTTTGGGTTCTGTCCTTGCCTATTATTTACTCTTTAACCCCTATCTCCTGCAGTACAGAGATCTGCAGGTTAGTTGAATTGGACAAGCTAAATTTCCCATAATGCTCAGGAATGTGTAGGTTTGGTGCATTAGTCAGGAGAAATATACAGTAATATGGTAGGGGAATGGGTCTGGGTGGGATACCCTTCGGAGGGACGCTGTGGTACCAATGGACCGAATGGCCTGTTTCCACACTGTCAGGATTCTAATTTTCCCAGGTCCCATGGTTCTGAGGAAGGCCACTGGACAGGTTTCTGTTCCCAGATGCTGCCAGACCTGCTGAGCTTTCCCAGCACCTTCTGCTTGTTGTTCCTGATTGACACCATCCATGCACCTTCTGGGTTTAATTCAGACAGGGGGAGGATCCCACCACTGACCTCACAATGGGGTCCAGCTGATTGGTGGAAGCTTCGGATCAATAAGAAAAGGTGGTGGGACTGGTGGACCAAGTGGAACCAGCTGGTCATCCAAACATAGGGAGTGAATGAGGGGCGTGGCCAGTGGGATGACACGTCACCAGTAACTCGCCCAATGCAGTGCTACGTGACTCGGCTGTTGGTGAATGAGGGAGACGCAAACAGGGAAGGGGAGAGTGGCCGTGGAGACGGAGATAATGAGTCACTTTAGACTGGGATCAAGACAGTGGTCAGGACCAGGGAGGCAACATGTACAGGGAAATAGAGAAGGCATGTCAGAAAGGCAAGGTCACAGTGATCATGGGAGACTTCAATATGCAGGTGGACTGGGTAAATAATGTTGCCAGTGGATCCAAAGAAAGGGAATTCATGGAATGCTTACAGGATGGCTTTTTGGAACAGCTTGTCATGGAGCCCACAAGGGAGCAGGCTATTCTGGACCTAATGCTTTGCAATGAACCAGACTTTATAAAAAATCTTAAAGTAAGGGAACCCTTAGGAATCAGCGATCATAATATGGTAGAGTTCAGTCTGCAGTTTGAAAGAGAGAAGGCAAAATCGGATGTAATGGTGTTACAGTTAAACAAAGGTAATTATGAGGGCATGAGAGAGGAACTGACAAAAATAGACTGGAAGCAGAGGCTTGCGGGGAAGACAGTAGAGCAAAAATGGCAGGAGTTTGTGGGTATACTTGAGGACACTGTACAGAGGTTCATCCCCAAGAAAAGAAAGATTATCCAGGGAGGGATTAGACAGCGATGGCTGACAAAGGAAGTCAGGAAATGTATGAAAGAAAACGAGAGAACTTATAAAGTGGCCAAGAGCAGTGGGAAATCAGAAGATAGGGAAGGCTACACAAACAAACAGAGGATAACAAAGAGAGTAATAAGAAAGGAGAGGATCAAATATGAAGGTAAGCTAGCCAGTACTATTAGAAATGATAGTAAAAATTTCTTTCAATACATAAGAAACAAACGACAGACAAAAGTAGACATTGGGCCACTTCAAACTGATGCTGGAAGCCTAGTGATGGGAGATAAGGAAATAGCAGCAGAACTTAACAAGTACTTTGCGTCAGTTTTAACAGTGGAAGACATGAGTAATATCCCAACAATTAAAGGGAGTCAGGAGGCTGAGTTGAGTATGGTTGTCATTACAAAAGAGATAGTGCTAGAAAAGCTAAAAAGTCTTAAAATTGATAAATCTCCTGGCCCCGATGGGATACATACTAGAGTTCTAAGAGAGGTGGCTGAGGAAATAGCGGAGGCATTGGTTGAGATCTTTCAAGAGTCACTGGAGTCAGGGAAAGTCCTGGATGATTGGAAGATCGCTGTTGTAACCCATTGTTCAAGAAAGGATCAAGACAAAAGATGGAAAATTATAGGCCAATTAGCCTAACCTCGGTTGTTGGTAAAATTCTAGAATCCATCATTAAGGATGAGGTTTCTAAATTCTTCGAAGAGCAGAGTCTAATTAGAACACGTCAACATGGATTTAGTAAGGGGAGGTCATGCCTGACAAACCTGTTGGTATTCTTTGAAGAGGTGACAAGTAGGTTAGACCAGGGAAACCCAGTGGATGTGGTCTATCTAGAATTCCATAAGGCCTTTGATAAGGTGCCACACGGGAGGCTGCTGAGCAAGGTGAGGGCCCATGTTGTTTGAGGTGAGCTACTGGGATGGATTGAGGATTGGCTGTCTGACAAAAAGCAGAGAGTTGGGATAAAAGGTTCTTTTTCAGAATGGCAGCCGGTGACGAGCGGTGTCCCGCAGGCTTCAGTGTTGGGGCCATGGCTGTTTGCATTATATATTAATGATCTGGATGAAGGGACTGGGGAAATTCTAGCAAAGTTTGCTGATGATACGAAGTTAGGTGGACAGGCAGGTAGTACTGAGGAAGTGGGGAGGCTGCAGAAGGATCTAGACAGTTTGGGAGAGTGGTCCATGAAATGGCTGATGGACTTCAACGTGAACAAATGCGAGGTCTTGCACTTTGGCAAAAAGAATAAAAGCACAGACTACTTTCTAAACAGTGAGAAAATTCGTAAATCCAAAGTACAAAGGGATCTGGGAGTGCTAGTCGAGGATTTTCCAAAGGGCAACATGCAGGTTGAGTCCGTGATTAAGAAAGCGAATGCAATGTTGTCACTTATCTCAAGAGGTTTGGAATATAAAAGCACCGTTGTGCTACTGAGACTTTATAAAGCTCTGGTTAGGCCCCATTTGGAGTGCTGTGTCCAGTTTTGGTCCCCACACCTCAGGAAGGATATACTGGCACTGGAACGTGTCCAGCGGAGATTCACACGGATGATCCCTGGAATGGTAGGTCTAACATATGAGGAACGGCTGAGGATCCTGGGATTGTATTCATTGGAGTTTAGAAGATTAAGGGGAGACTTAATAGAGACGTACAAGATAATACATGGCTTGGAAAGGGTGGATGCTAGGAAATTGTTTCCATTAGGTGAGGAGACTAGGACTCGTGGACACAGCCTTAGAATTAGAGGGGGTAAATTCAGAACAGAAAGGCGGAGACATTTCTTCAGCCAGAGAGTGGTGGCCTGTGGAATTCATTGCCACAGAGTGCAGTGGAGGCCGGGACTCTAAATGTCTTCAAGGCAGAGATTGATAGATTCTTGTTGTCTCGAGGAATTAAGGGCTACGGGGAGAATGCAGGTAAGTGGAGTTGAAATGCCCATCAGCCATGTTTGAATGGCGGAGTGGACTCGATGGGCCGAATGGCCTTACTTCCACTCCTATGTCTTATGGTCTTATGGGAAGTTTTAATTACACTCTGTGCGGTTCGTAAGTCTGAATTAGAAACTCTTAATCCTGGGTTTGCAGCAGATGGGAAAATGGCTGCGGCCCTCAGGCGGTGATAGGTCCTGGGATATAGCCGCCATCTTTATTGGGGGCAAGGTACAGTGAGGCGCATGTACATGTCCCCTTCCTAGGATTTTGGGGGTGGGGGGGAGGCGTACAGCTTGAAGAGAGGCATTTACACATCAAACACATACCAAGTAAAAAGTATGTCTTTATATTCTTACTGTACTGACTGTGAGTTTTGTTTTGTGAATTCATTTCATAGGATATTAAATCAGAATAATTGAGGCTGGGATCTCAAAATCAAGTTTTTACAGTTAATGGAGTCATCAGGATCTGAATATCATTGTCATTTAACTGTGGAAGGAGAACAGTTTGTCTGTTCTGTTTGTGGGAAGATATCTTCAATATTTTTGTTAAGCAGGAAGATGCACAAATTCGTGGTTGGATCACCCTTTGGGTGTATGCTCTGTTCTGGGCCCTGCAGCTGAGGAAGGAGATATTGGCCTGAGAGGGAGCACAGATTTATCCAAATTATACCTCGTTCTCTTTGTAAGAACTCTCAGATTTAGACCCAATCACCCACTTCATGATGTTAACCTGTAAACTTCATATTTTCAATTACCTGCAAACTTCCCATTAAAAATCCTTTTGGACTCAAATTCCAGTACCTTTTCAGGTGGGCTGTTCCAGGCTCTGACAACTGTCTGTTCATTCAGAAACTGCTGAGGTCCATGTTGACTCTGGGGTTACAAAGGGCTGAATTGAAAGGTGAGGTGCTGTCCCTGAGCTCCCATTGAGATGCATTGGAACAGTACAGGAGGCTGAGGGCAGTGTAGGTGTGACCAGACAATGAAAATGACAGGGCTGCACGATGAGGGCTGCTTGGCTCAATGAGAGTGTTCTGGAGTTGTGTGTAAACAGACTGATGTGCGACAGGGAGAAGGTGAAGCTGAAACTCAGTTTTAGTTCAGGCCGTTCAGAAATTCACATGGTCCCAATGTGAACAGCCAGTTTTTAAGTGATACGTGTGGAGTATTTGTTAACAGTTTTTAAAGTACTTTTCCTGAGGGCAGTTGAGAGTTAACCACATTGCTATGGGTCTGGAGTCACATGTAGGCCAGACCAGGTGAGGATGACCGTTTCCTTCCCTACAGGACATTAGTGAACCAGATGGGTTTTCTAACAATCAACAATAGTTTCATGGTCATCATTCGCCTTTTCATTCTAGATTGTATTGAATTTCGATGCTGCCATCAGCCATGTTGGGATTCTATCCCTAATCCTCAGAACACTGTACATATCACTCATCTGGCAGGCATACCATTAAGCCATTGCCTCCCTTTTTAGCAATGTCTCAAAGGAAGTTTCATCTTTCTACGTGTACAATCAGAGATAAAATACTGCAACGTCCATGTGTCAGCCTCTCCAAAAGGTCAATCAACAGAAATTTTTTTGGGGGCAAAATATTTCACTTTTTTGGGGGGTGGTTTATTACACAAAAATGAATCCAAATAAAAATTTTATGCCACGGACATGTAATTTCTGAAGCCGGAGGGGGATTACAGAGACAGGGAGGGTTGTGGGGCCAGAGGGGGATTGTTGTCCAAACATCACTGTAGTGTACATGAACTGCAGCATTTCAGGGAGGCGGTTAACCACCACTTTCTCCAAGACAAGTAAAGGTGGCCAATAAATACTGGTCTGGGCAGCAAAGGCAACCCCCAGTGAATAAAACCAAGCAGTGACCTCTCTGAGCTGACTTGCTGTGAAGTTAAAAACCTCTCTGGAAATGGAGTGGGCAGAGAAGAGAAACAGAGACATTTCACAGTTGTTCTCAGAGTTACCTCACCCTTGGAAGTACTCAGAGCCGGGGATCAGCTCAGTGAGTTTCAGTTTCTTCAAATATAAATTTTAGTCTGTTTTATTTTATTAAATCTACAATCGTGAGTCAGGTGAGGATTTCTTTTTAATGTCTTACGGTCTCTTGATTAAATGTTTAAGATATGAAACGTAAGCAATAAGTTATTCTCTGGCAGTATTTTTCGAGCAGTAAGACTGTGCCTTTGTCTTGGTCTGTAGATTGTTAAGGTGGAGAGATGGTCTGTTGTAGAGTGGCGTGCTGTTTCTGTCGGATGTGGGAGATTAGGGAGAGTTTCAATGATCCTGATGATTGTCTGCAGGAAGTGTGATTGCAAATCTTATTGGAACGCATGGATTGGTGGAGGAGTGATGAAAGGCAGTGAGGAATTGACAGGAGCCCGTGGGGGGTGGGGGGGGGGTGATAGGTGGCAGTCTCAGGATTGCAGGATACTCCACAAAGTCAGGTAGATGGGTAACCACCAGAAAAGCTAGGAGGGGTAGGTCGGTACTGCTGGAGCTGTCTCCTGTGGCTGTTTTGGAAAATGTAGGTGGTAATAGACTTTCAGGGGAATGTAGCACTGACAGCCAAGTTACTGGTACTGAGAATGGCTTCGAACACAATGTGAGGTATATCCAGTTCCACACGATCGATGGTGATAGGGGACTCCCTAGTCAGGGGCACAGTCGGCCATTTCTGCAGCTGACAGTGAGACATCAGAATGGGGTGGTGCTGCCCTGGTGCCAGTGTCAAGGATGTCTCACAGAGGGAGCAGAATATTCTCAAAAGGGAAAATAACCAGTGGGAGGACATTGTACATTGATACCAATCGCATAGGAAGGGGAAAGCATGGGGTCCTGAAAAGCAGCGAAATTTGCTAGTGCCACTCGGGAGGCATTAAACCAGTGAGGGAGTCGGGGTAATCCTAAAGAGATAGTAAGAAAAGAGGTGAGTCTGAGGCTGGTACTGTTCACCAGTCAGACTGTCAAGGCAGGCAAGAGCAAGTCACAGAATGAGGTGTGACGGACCAGTTGCACGGCATTTATTTCAGTGCAAGAGACCTGGCAGGTCAGGCAGGTGGGCTCGGGGTATGGTTTTGAACATGACAGCAATTACAGAGGCATCACTCAGGGATGGACAGGACTAACAGCTTAATGTTCCAGGGTACAGATGCTATAGCAAGGATAGAAAGGGGGCAACAGAGCAGGGAGAGAGGTGTTTTTAATTAGGGATAACATTATGGCTGAGCTTCGGGAGGATGTTCCTGGGAGTACATCAGGCAAGTTATTTGTTTGGTACTGAGAAATAAAAAAGGGATGACCATCTTCCTGGGATTGTATTATAGACACTCTCCCATTAGTCGGCGGGGAATTGAGACACAATTTTACCAGGAGACCTCAGTTATATGTAAGAATAATATGGATGCAATGATAAGTGGTTTTAACTTTACCAACATGGCCTCGGAGTGCTGTAGTGTTAAGGGCTTGGATGGAAAGGTATTGGTTTAGTGTGTACGAGAACATTTCAGATTCAGTTTGTAAGTTGTACCTACTAGAGAAGGAACAAAACCTGACCTGTTTTCTTTATTTATTCACAGGATGAGGCTGTCACTGGCTCAGCCAGCATTTATTGCTGCGTTTACCCAGAGGGCAGTTAAGAGTCAACCACGTTGCTTATAGGTCTGGAGTCCCATGCAGACCAGACCAGGTAAGGATGGCATTTTCCTTCCCTAAAGGTCATTCTTGAACCACATTGGTTTTTCCAACAATTGACAATGGATTCCTTGTCGTCACGAGATTTTTTTTCAGATATTTATTGAATTCACGTTCCAAAATCTGCCAAGATGGGATTCAAACCCGGGTCCCCAGAACGTTATCTGGGTCTCTGGATTAACTGTCTAGCGATAATTTCACTCCATCATCAGGACATGAGGCAGGGTGAGTGACTGAGGTATCAGTGGGGCAGCACATCAGCACCAAAGATCCCACAGTATTGTGGCTCAGTGGTGAGCGCTGCTTCCTCAGCACCAGGGACATGGGTTTGATTCCAGCCTCAGGCGACTGTCTGTGTTCAAGTTGGCACATTCTCCCCAGTGTTTGTGAGGGTTTCCTTCGGGTGTTCCAGTTTTCCCCCACAGTCCAAAGATGTGTAGGTTAGTTGGATAAACCATGTTAAATTTCCCATAGTGTCTAGATGCTGTATATGAGATTTTGGGATGTGCAGGCAAATCTCTGCCTGATGTGAAAAGATCCTTTTGGGGTCTTGGACAGAGGTCAGACGGAGGTGTGGCCGCACGTTTTACATTCCCGTGGCGGCAAGGGACGGTCAAGGGTGTGGAGCATGGGTTGGTGGGAGGGTGTGGACCGAACATGCGAGGTGCAGAGGGAATGGTCTCTGCGGAACGCAGATAGGGGTGGAGAGGGAAATATGTCTCTGGTGGTAGGGTCTGACTTTAGGTAGCAGAAATAACCAAGGTGAATGCGCTGTATCTGGAGATTAGTGGGGTGGAAGGTGAAGACCGCAGGGTTATATTCTTTATTGTGGCTGGAGGGGTGGGGTAAAGGCGGAGGTGCGTGAAGTGGAGGGTATGTGTTGGAGGGCATTGTTGATCAAGTCAGAGGAAAATTACGCTCCTTGAAGTCGGCCTTTCTGGGATGTCCTGGAGTAGAATCCAAAGAGATTAAACAAATATATCACTGACAAAAGATTAACTGGACCAGAGAATAGGACCCCTTAAAGGTCAACAAGGCTGTCTATGGAACCACGGGGTGCAAAAGATATGCAAATATTTCACGTCATTTTTACTGGAGAAGTATATGGAAGCTCAAGAGTTTGGAGAAATAAACAGTGATAACTTGAAAAGTGTCCATGTTACAGAGGAGGTGGTACTGGATGTCTTAAATCGCATCAAGGTGGATAAAGCCCTGGAACCTGATCAGGTGTATTCTGGAACTTTCTGGAAATCTAGGGAAGTGATTGTTGGGCCTCTCCTGAGGTATTTGTATCGTTGATCGCGACAGGTGAGGTGCCATTATTTTAAAAACGTGGTAAGGAGAGGCCATGGAACAAGAGAACAGTGAGCCTGACGTAAATGGCAGGCAAGTTGTTGGAAGGGATTCTGAGGGACAGGATATCCATCTATTTGGAAAGGTAAGGAATGACAGGAAGAGTCAAGTGGCTTTCTTCATGCACAATTGTGTTTCACTAACTTGAGTGAGTGTTTTGAAGTGACAAAGAAAATTGATTAAGCCAGGCGATAAACGTTGTTTATATGGACATTCAACAAGGTTCCACAAAGCAGACTGGTTCGCAGGGTTAGATAACATGGAATGAAGGGAGAGCAAGCCATTACAAAACTGCCTTGAAGGTAGGAGACAGAGGATGATGATGGAGGGTGGCTTTGCGGACTGGAGGCCTGTGAGCAGCAGTGTGCTCCAAGAATGGATATTGGACCCTTAAATAAATGACTTGGATGTGAATATATGAGGTATGGTCAGTAGGTTTACAGAAGACACCAAAATTGGAGGTGTAGTGGACAGTGAAGAAGGTTAGTTCAGAATACCACAGGATCTTGATCAGATGGGCCATTGGAGCAAGGAATGGCAGACGGAGTTCAATTTAGATAAATGTAGCTGTTGTATTTTGGAAAGGCAAATCAGGGCAGGACTTATACACTTCATGGTAAAGTCCTGGGGAAGGTTGCTGAACAAAGGGACCTTGGAATGCAGGTTCATAGTTCCTTGAAAGTAGAGTCACAGGTAGGCGAGGTAGTAAATGCAGCATTCCGTACGCACCCCGTTATTGGTCAATGCATTGAATGCAGTTGTTGTAACGTCATATTGTGGCTGTACAGGGCACTGATTACACCTCTTCTGGAATTCTGTTTTCAGTTCCAATCTCCCTGTTCTTGGAATAATGTTGAGAAACTTGAAAGGGTTCAGAAAACTTTTGCAGGGACTTTGCCAGGATTGGACGGTTTGAGCTATTGGGAAAGGCTGAATAGGCTGGGAATATTTTCCCTGGAGGGTTGGACACTGAGTGGTGATCTTATAAAATCATGAAGAGCATGTATAAGGTGAGCAGTCAGGGACTTTTTCCCAAGTTCGGTGGGTCCAAAACTAGAGGGTACAGGCGTAAGGGGAGAGGGAAAAGATTTAAAAGGGATCTAAAGGGCATCTTGTTCATGTTGAGGTCATTGCGTGTATGGAATGAACTGCCAGAGGAAGGGGTGGAGGCTAGAACAATAACAGCATTTAAAAGGCATCTGTTTGGGTACATGAAGAGGAAGGTTTTAGAGGGATAAGGGTGAACCGCTGGCAAATGGTACTCCATTAACCCTCTCTGTTATTGGTCAATGCATTGAATACAGAAGCTGGGGCGCCATATTGTGGCTGGACAGGACGTTGATTTAGCCACTTCTGGAATTCTGTTTTCAGTTTGAATTTCCCTGTTCTGGGGAGGATGTTGTGAAACTTGAAAAGGTTTGGACAAGATTTACAAAAACTTTGCCAGGATTGGAGGATATGGTCTACAGGGAGAGGCTCAATCGGCTGGGGCTATTTTCTCTGGAGAGTCAAAGACTGAGAGGTGACTTCATGGAGATTTATAAAATCCCGAGGGGTGTGAATAAGGTGAGCAGCCGGGGTCCTATTTCCTCAGGTTAGGTGGGTCCACAACTCGAGCACCTGGGTTTAAGTTGAGAGGGCAAAGATTTAAAAGGGATCTAAGTGGCAACGTTTTCAAGCTGAGTGTGGTGTGTGTATGGGAGGGGCTACCAGATGAAGTAGTGGAGGCTGATAAAATCACAACATTTAAAAGGCTTCCAATTGGGTACATGAGTAGGAAGGGTTTTGATGGATACAGGCCAATAGCTGACAAATGAGAATCCATTTTTTAGGATTCCTTGTTGGCACGGACGAATTGGACCGAAGGTCTGTTTATTTGATCATCTTAAATTAAGATGCATTCCTCTCTTTTGTGGAGAGCTAGCTGAAGCACAGATAAATATCCTTGGAGCTGAGAAGGTGAAGCAGTGATTTCTATCTGGTGCAGATTTGGTTCCAAGGTCTTGAATTTGCAGAGAGAGAGGAATTGTTAACACTGTCATAATTTTTAGTAACTACTTTCAAGTAATTGGCAAATAATACAAGGTGAAAATATGAACAGTATTTTACTCAGTAAGTTCTGAGCATCTGGAACAGTCTGAACGACTCAGATTCAGCAGGTATTCTGAAACAGACATAGAATTTTACTTTTTAAGGAAAGATTTGGGCGGCTGTGGGCACATGGGAGGGGACTTGGGACAGACTTGCAGCATCTCCAGCAGGAGAGAGTACAGCCCCAATGGGTTGAATAGCCCCCAGCCCCTGTGCTCTGTGATACTGCCCCATTCACTGTGAATGATGAAGCTCATCCCAGGGCAGAGAGAGGGAATAGCCCTCCACTCTCATCACAATGGGGTGCGGCTGATTGACGGCAGCTCCAGACTAATGGGAGGAGAATCTGTGTGTTCCTGCAGCCAATGGGAGTGAATGAGGGGTGTGGCCAGCAAGACAACACCTGTCCATGAGCTGTGCAGGTGCAGTGTCACTGTTTGGGGTTGGAAGAGACAGCAGAGACTGGGACAGAGGCTGTGGGACCTGAATTACAAACTCCCGGTAAATTAAAACCAAAAGAACTGCGGAAGATGTAAATCAGAAACAACGGGATTGTTGTAAAGGAATTCATTCTCGATCATGAATTGTAATCCATTGGCATTGTCACGTCGGTTCCAGCGCCATGGGGAAATATTGGAAAAATGATGATTGCAATGTAGTTTTCAGTTATTAAACTGTAAAAAGTGCAGAACAATTTACAAGGATGTTGCCAGGGCTCAGGGGTCTGAGTTATAGGGAGAGGTTGGACAAGTGAGGATTTTATGTTTTGAGCAGAGGAAACAGAGAGGTGTTCTTTTCTAGAAGTGTATAAGACCATGAGAGGCATGGATAAGGTGAATGCACTCAGTCTTTTTCAAGGATTGGACGGCTTGATTGGATCAGTTTAAGGTTAGAGGAGAAAGAATAAAAGGGAAGCTGAGGGGCATCTGTTTTACACAGAGGGTGGTATGTATATGGCATGAGCTGGCAGTGGAAGTGGTTCAGGCAGGAACACTCACAACAGGTAAACGTCATTTGGACAAATACATGGATAGGAAAGGGTCAGAAGCAAATGGGCCAAATGCAGGGAAATGGGGTTAGCGTGGATGGACATTCTGGTCGGCATGGGCCAGTTTGGGCCAAAGGGCCTGACTCTGCTGTAGGATTCTATGACTCTTAAGTGCATTTTTCTATTTCTCCCACTAACTCTGTTGGTATCCTGGGATGTATTCCATCAGGGCAATGAGACTTGTTTACCTTTAACTCCATTAGCTTGCCCAGCTCTAACTCTTTCACGATAATGGTTATTATCTAGGTCCTCACCTTCCTCAGTCTCCTTATCAATTACTGGCATGTTCTTCGTATCCTCCACTGTGAAGACTGACTGCTGTGTGCTCATATTCCTGAACCCTGCAGGATAGGAATAACTAGGCACAGAACTCTGAGAGGTCTTCTTTGAGTCTTTATTGATGAGACATGGCAGTTACCTGGATAGTGTACCTGCAGAACACCTTCAGGCAGCATCAGAAACTCCCCGCCTGACAAATGTACAGCTCCCATTCTTATACCTTTGTGGTTTGGGACCTTGAATAGAGACTGTCTCTCAGTATTATCTCCATGGCAACGGCAGTTAGAAAGTCTAGTTCAGTTCAGCACTTTGTGGTTAAACCACACACCCCCACCCCCCACGCCCCCGTGGCTCCCGCAAGTATCTGACAGGTGCTTCAGTTTCAGTGGGGTATCTATCAGGATTCTGATGTGGGGGATCCGGTGGTGGGGTGGACAAAGTTTAAAAACCACACAACACCAGGTTATAGTCCAACAGGATTATTTGGAAGTACAAGCTTTTGGAGTGTGCTGTGATTTTTAATTTGATCAGGATTATCTCTATGGTAACAGTTACGTGCTTCAACAATTACAGAGGCCATATGTTCCCCACACAATACGTTCCCCTCTAGCAGTGTAAACTGCTATTCTGGCCCTGGGGATAGTTACTCATCGCTTTTCTCCACAATCCCATCCAGTTTTCTGTTGATCTTTAAAGTTTTCCTAATCTCCTTGGTCTTTGCCAGTTTGTATTCATTCTATTTCAGTTTGATAGACTCTCTTATTTCCTGAGCCACCCACGGCAGATTATCCCTTTTCCTACAGTCCTTCCTTTTCCCTGATATATACTTTTGCTGAGAATTTCAAAAAATTGCTTTGATATTCCTGCACTGTCCGTCAACTTTCCCACCATAAAGTCTTTGTTTCCAGTCTACATTAGCCAACTCCTGCCTCATCCTATTGTAGTCTCCTTTTGTTTAAGCACTGGATCTTGGGAGTGGATCTAATCTTCCAGCTTTCCATCTGTGTTCTAAGTTCAACCAGACTTATCAGGAGTCTTTTATCAGATTACGAGGTGAGACGATGTTTCCTGGGTGTTTTGGTTTTCATTGTCAGAGACCTTGGCTTTGTAATAAAGTACAGGATAGATATTCACAACAGAGTATTCTGGACACTGTGAATGTACGACACAATCTAAAACCACAAATCACGGTCTCCCTTCAGTTTAAAATTGCAAAATCATTATCTACCACACGCTTCCTCACTATCTAAGATTGGAATGCTAATCCACCTGACTATCTGACATTTTCCAAAAATCTCCTTTGGTGAAGGTGGTGAGTTTTGTATTCAGCTTTTCAGTTATTACCGTAAGAAGATAAGCACTGGGCACAGGAGAACCAGCCCCACCATGTAATACAGTGATGATTGAGCTCACATCGGTCTCAGCTGGATTTTCCTGTCTGCTCTCTCTCTCACCCTTCAACTCATTGCAAATTCAACATCTGTATCTCTTCATTACATTGGCTCATTGTCCTGGCATCCACCGCATTTTGAATAGGGAATTCCACAGATTCACAACACATTGAGACAAGTACATTCTTCCTCATGAGAATAGAATAGAGTCCCTATAGTGCAGAAACAGGGTATTCATCCATCGATTCCACACCAACCCTATGATGAGCATCCCATTCAGACCCAATCGTTCCCTGAAACATTGCATTTCCCATGGCTAATTGTCTAACCGGCACGTGAATGGACACTATCAGCAATTTAGCATGGGCAATCCACCTAACCTGTACATCTTTGGACTGTGTGAGGAAACTGGAGAACTGCACAAAACCATGCAAACATGGGGAGAATGTGTGAACTCCACACAGTCGCCTAAGGTCCCTGATGCTGTGAGGCAGCAGTGCTAGCCACTGAGCCACCTCGGCTTAAAACCTACTGCACCTTATTAACCTCCCTATCCCCCAATTGGCTGAATCTATGTTCCTTACGTCATAAATCAGGTTGTCTAAGTGGATGTCTCAGTAAATCCCAATGACAGTCCACATGTCCCATGTGTCTGAATGGGGATCCGATACACAACATCCTCCATCCCACACATTTCATTCACATTCCAGAGACAGGTCTCCAGTGGCTGCATGAGGACTGCAACTCCCAAATTCCGAAGCAGGAACCACACGTCTGTGGGGAAACCTGGCACTGCACAAGTACAGAATGTGGGTGAGTTTTGGAGCATGTGCTTTGGGGTAACTAGTGGAAACTATTTCACACTGTCTGGAGGAGGAACGTATTTGCTTGTAGTATGATCTGTTGGAGGGTCAAAGTGTCACCACACCCACATGGGACCAAGTTCCATCCCCAACTTGTCATAACACTGGAATCTACCAGTGAGAAACAAAGAAGGATGTGACCCATTCTCCCAGACTGAAGGTTCCTCTTCTGTCCAGGATCTGCCACATCCCTTTTTGTTTCCTTTTGTTTCATTCTGCTGTTACATTATTGACTTGCAGCAACTGAAGGGAAAGGAAGTGAACCCAGAAAGGGTGCAGAGTCTAACCAGGGACGGGAAGTGGTGGCATAGACCTGTTTATCAACAACTCCATGAGAATGGGGAGGGTGTACATTAGGGGGTAGGAGAGTCAGAATGGTGGGAGAGAGTAAGTGGGCTGGAGGGTTACAGCTTTGGGGGAAGAAAGGGGAAAAAGATATTCCAGAGAAACTAGAACTGTCTGCTCTGAATTTCTAATCTGTGCATATTCCTTTACACAGGGTGCTAGATGGTGAAGATTTGCAGATTGAAATCTCAACATCATTTGCCGATCATGATAAAGTTAACCAGAATTTGAAGAACCAAAGATGGAGAATCATTCGGCCAAAATCCTGCAACACTATCCTCACGGCATTGTCGGTATATCTGCGCCAAATGGACTGTGAATGGTTCAAGACAGCAGCTCTCTACCATCTTCTCAAGGGTAACGAGAGATGGGGAATAAATGCTGGCTGAGCCAGTGATGCCCATATCCTGGAAATGGGTTCTATCTCTAGTTGCTGAAACCCAATTGATGTTCCTGCAGGATGGAGAGGGAGGCTGAGTGCGTCCTCCAGTAGGCAGCACCATCACATTACCACTGCCTACACCCACACAGTAACACAGCAACATCACTGGAACAAAAGGCAGTGAAGCCAAAGGAGGACTTAGATATAGTTCTTCAAGGTAACGTCATGAAAGGGGATTGGAACACAGCAGGAACAGGAGACTGAGCTGGATGGTCAGCTGTTTCCCATTGAATGGTGGAGCAGGATTGAAAGGCTGAATGGCCTCCTGCTGCTATCTCCCAGGTATGTATGGAGCCCGGGTAGGAAGAAGTGGGCAGGGATTCTCTAAGAGATTGCACCTCCACAACAGTTTTCAGTGAGGGATGGTTTGATGGATTTTATTTAACATTTGTCTTTAACACAAGGTTTGTGAATTTGGTTTTAAAATATTGTAGCTATTTATTCCGCAATAAATAAAACTAAAAGAAATGAAACTAACAGTTTTTAAAAATTTCAAATGCCCTGTAAAACAAAATCCTGTCTATTCCTGGACACCATCTCTTTCCAGTTACTCAAACTCCAGGGAAATATTCCCTCCCTGTCTGAACCTTTGGTTTGATTTAACTGCTTTTCAGTTCTCGTTCTGTGAGCTGTGAAGTGTTCTTTTTCCCCCCATTTCTCCTACCCAGAAGTGTTATCTCACACAGCTGAGCAACCTTCCCACGTTCATCATTACGCCATTTTGGGTTTTGTTAATATATAATCACCAGCAGTAAACCACTCGTGTAACCAATTGAATATTAACAAACAAAGCCCATTACGGGCAAAGCAAACCATTACAAATGAAAGTGGGAAGGGACCAAATCAAAGTAGAGTTAGGGGTGAGGGGGCAGCAGTGGAGATAAAGCACTGTATCCCCTGCGTTGCCCACCTCTATCTAAAGGCATCGAGAGCATTGATCCATACCACCTGCTCCTCTCCAAGGACTCCCTGCTTTATCCTCAATCATAGAATGGAATCCCAACTGTGTGGGAGGAGAGTATTGGCCCATCAAACCCCACCAACCATCCAAAGATCATCCCACCTGGAGCACTCTTAGCCTTGTAACACTGCATTTCCCATGGCTGATCCACTGAGTCTGCACAATTATGGAGACTGTGGGCAAGTCCACACCGACCCGCGGAAGCGCAACCCACCCATACCCCTACATTTACCCCTTACCTAACACTACGGGCACACACAGAAACACAAAAGGCAGCATGTGTACCTGAGTTGACTGAACCTGAACTTAGGAAAATGTGACAACAATCACAACTAGTTCGAATTACAGAATCCCTTAGGAGCACAAAGAGACTATTCTGTCCATTGAGTCTGCAATGATCTGCTGTCCCACCCTACCTCCATAACCCCACATTTAGCATGGCTAACCCAACCCACCAACCTACACACTACAGGCCATATGAGCACGGCCAATCCATCAAACTGGCACATCTGTGGGAGAGTCACATATTATGTCTAAGTGCTCAGGATTGTGGATGAAGGCTTACAAATACTTGACTCTGACGCAATCCTCTTTTTTTCCCAAAATAAAATCTGGGGGAAACTGCAGCCAGAAAGATTTCCGATTATCTCATGAGGAAGAGAATTCAAAACTCGTGCCCCTGACCCAGGGTGCGCAGTGAAGTCACAGAGGTCTGGGAACCATCAGAAATGTAACAAGTTGTGAGCAAGGTGGGAGTGAGACAAGGACAAAAAGATAGTCTGTCACACGGGGGAAGGCAGGAGAGATTAAATTGCAGAAATGGTAGTCCCTCAAGGCCATGGGGAATGGAGTTAGGGCTGGGAAAGAAACCAGGAAACAAGGTGAGCAGCTGTCAAAGAAATACATTGAAAAAACAGATTATAACAACATAGAGGGCAGAGTACACAGTCTGAAATTGTTGCTCTCATTGGTGAGTGCAGAACACTGTAAAGCCTGGGTCATTCTATTACAGCCAACATCTGCAGGATAGGCCAAGTGGCCTCGATCTGTGCTGTAACTTTCTAATAAATTTATTCTGACATTTGGAATTCAGGTCAGATGATGATCATAAATTCTCAAATTGGACTTAAGTTTAATATTCTGGAGAAATGTTAAATCAATCACAATGATCCCATTCTGCAGACTTTAGTCCACTGCCCCGCATGTTCCAGCATCTCAGTTACATCCATGTCCTTTTATTCTAATGTGATGCTGGTTACTGCCTCTGCCACCCCATCAATGAGTTCCTGCTCCCCACCATCTCCGAGTGAAATGAATTCTCCCCTCCCCTTCTTTCTGCGAATTAGTTTCAATCTAAATCCTCCAGTTTCTGACCTCTCAGTTAATGAATAGCTCCTTCCTATCCACTCGATCTGGATTCCTCAGCATTTTATCACTTCAATTAAATCTTAGCTCATCCTCCTTGGAAATCATCCACAGCCTATCCAACCTTTCTTCAGAGCAGAAATTTTCCAATTGTAGAAACATTCTGATCAATCTCCTCTGTACCCTCTCTGGTGTGATCACATCAAACCTGGAATGTGGGGATCAGAAGTGTGTGCAGTACTTTAACTGCAGTCAAACGAGTGTTCCTGACATTTCCCGTGTCACCTCCGTGTTCTTGCGGTTGTCGCTCAGACAAGAAGTGTCCTGGTTTTCCCACATGAAACTGGATGTGCACTCCATGGGGCTGGGATTCCCTCTCATGTGTTTATTTGTTAACTAATCCTAAATTAACTTCAGTATTAAACAAGACTATCAGCTCCCCACCAATCAACTTCTTCCATTATACTCAAGTCAACTTACTTTTTAAAATCTCTTTAAAATTATTACTATCTAAACACAACAGGCTTTAATTTGCTGATCAAGTATTCAGATGTCTCCACTGTTACAATCACTTGAAGATTATCTTTACCTTCAGCTACATTTGGTGAATTGAACACGGATTGTAAATATATGAATATCAAACGGACTTGAGTTTTATGATAATTAATCCAGTCTGACATTCTTGTTGGTTTATATCTTGAAGAGAACTGTCCTCAGAACTCCAGCTGTGCTCTGACTTCATTCACAACTGGATGTGGCTGGACTGCAGATCTTAGATCTGATCTGTTGTTTCCCGGATTGTTTTGCCTGTCTATCACTTGCTGCTTATGCTGTTTGGAACACAAGTAATCCTCTTTGGGAACTTCATCAGGTTAACACCACATTTCTTGGTATTCATGCTGCTGTTACTGGCATGCTCTCCTGAATTCTCTCAGTTAAACGAGGATTGATCCTCAGGTTTGATGGTAAGAGGTAAGTTGGGGGCATGCGGGGCTGTGATTCTGTAAGTTTTGTTGGAGTACAATTCTACTGTTGTTGGAAGGAAAGAGCTAAACTCTTGCACTGTAAGCCGTATATACAAGAAGCTACATGCAGTATCCTGAACACTGATAGGCCAAGACATGAAATACGAGCATCACAGTACAATGATGCAGGATCACAACTGCAGCAAGGGGAGATTAAGATCCAACTTGACATAGGAGTCGGGAAAGAAGCAGCTGATCAGATTGTCTCATTCATAGTCACAAAGAGACTCTGTGAGATTATTGTACTGTTGGAGTGAGGATGGAGGAGGTCGGGGAGATGGAGAGCCCTTCAAAAGAAACTAATCTGCCTGAGAGTTATGAGATCGATTTGATTGCCGTGCATTTAATAGAAAGCTAATTGAAACTGTTTTTATCCTCAAAAGATAACAAGACAATAGAAACAAACCCCAGAATACATGGTTCAGAGATGGATGTCAATAGCCCATCAACATCCAACTCCTGCAATTATTCAGCAAACGTATGTGTGATTACCCTGTTCTGATGAACCAGAAAATCGCTGTTCACTCTGTGCAGATGGACAGTGATATGGGGAAGTACTGGCCGAGTGGTATTGTCACTAGACAGTTAATCCAAAGCACCAGATAGTGTTCTGGAGACCTGCGTTCAAAGTGTTGCAGCACTTGGGGGAATTTGAATTTAATAAAAAAAACTCTGGAATTTAAGAGTCGAATGATGACCATTAATCGATTGTCAGAAAAACCCATCTGGTTCAGTAATGCCCTTTCAGGAAGGAAGCTGCCATCCTTACCTGGTCTGGCCTACATTGTGACTTCAGACCCACAGAAATGTGGTCGACTCTTACCTGCCCTCTGGGCAATTAGGGATGGGCAGTAAATGCGGCCGGGCCAGCAACACCCTCATCCTGTGAAGGAATAAAGGAAAATAAAAGTCTCTACCCAGTGTGAATCTGTACATGTTCAACGATGTTGTGAACATTTCCAAAAGTAAGTTCTCTATCTGCAAAACTTTATGACCTGCCAAAACCATTGTTCATTACTTGGTGTGAACAAGAGAAAAGAACTCCTTCAACTTGTGGTTATGAGTAAATTCACTGGTGTCGCAGCAGAATGGATGCCTGAGTGAATCCCTTCCACCTCCCCCACACACAGCGCAGGTGAACAGCTTCTCCCCAGCCTGACTGGTTTGGCCAGTTTCCAGGTGGGATGGGTAAAGAATTCCCATCTGGCATTCCCCACATTTCCAGAGTCGATCCCTAGTGTGGCTGCACTGGTGTTTTGCCATTTCAGATAAATGCTGGCAGACGGTTACACACACCGTTACGCCGCCACCCCCCACCAACCCCCCCCCCCCCCCCCCAAATCCCCCACGACCCCCAGAATCCAGTATAAAGCAGTTAACATTATCTCTTGCTGTGGAGGGACAGCCTGTATTGGTCTGAGTAGGAACACTGAGCAGATTTACCTTAATGAAAATTTAATCGGTGATCAAAGCAAGTTAAGCAAGTCCAAATAAAATGCATTTAAGCACAGAAAGAAGCCCATCAAATCCAGGCTGGCTCTCTGTCACAGATTCCAACATTCTCATTTCCCATCCGTCCCCCAGACTCTGCGATTTTATTTCCTTCAGATCTGATTTAAATATTTTTATCAATCATTGATCTTCTCTACTTGCACCACCATAATAGGCAGCATGTTCTGCATATTTCCAGCCAATACAGTCAGCAGAGACACTTACTCATCTCCCACTGTCTCAAAACCTCATATCTGATCTTAATTCTTGTGCCATCCCCTATCGAATACAGATATTTTTGTCTGCTATATCTAGGTCTGTTATAATCTTATACAGCTCTATCAAAAATATATTTAACTTGTTTATTTCAAAGAAAATAGCAATCTCTTCAAATCAATCCAGTGACTGCATTTTCTTCATCAGTGAACCACTCCAGTAAGTCTGTACTCCACACCCTGAAGATCACTCATATCCTTCCTTGTTAATGTCTGTTTTGTTCCACAAATCCAGACGACACAAGTTTTCTGTACAACAGCAGTAGCTTTATTATTGGACAGCTGGCAAGAGTTTCAAAGCATCTCTAAAGAAGCCGAGTGTCTACTTGTACAGACTCATCTTCACGAATCTCTGCCTTACCCACAGAGACAGTATATTTAATAAGAATTAGACAAAGGCATATCAGTCACATGGGCGATTGTCATTACCTAGTTTAAAGCTTGTAATTATGAATTTACAAAGCTTGATGAATGGCAATGTCCTGTGATAATAGAACAGAGAACATAGAACATAGAAGAATACAGCGCAGTACAGGCCCTTCGGCCCTCGATGTTGCGCCGATCAAAGCCCACCTAACCTACACTATCCCACTATCCTCCATATACCTATCCAATGCCCGCTTAAATAACCATAAAGAGGGAGAGTCCACCACTGCTACTGGCAGGGCATTCCATGAACTTACGACTCGCTGAGTGAAGAACCTACCCCTAACATCAGTCCTATATCTACCCCCCCCCTTAATTTAAAGCTATGCCCCCTTGTAATAGCTGACTCCATACGTGGAAAAAGGTTCTAACTGTCAACCCTATCTAACCCCCTAATCATCTTGTACACCTCTATCAAGTCACCCCTAAACCTTCTTTTCTCCAATGAAAAAAACCCCAAGTGCCTCAGCCTTTCCTCATAGGATCTTCCTACCATACCAGGCAACATCCTGGTAAACTTCCTCTGCACCCGTTCCAGTGCCTCCACATCCTTCCTATAGTATGGCGACCATAACTGCACACAATATTCCAGATGCGGCCGCACCAAAGTCTTATGCAACTGCAGCATGACCTCAGGACTCCGGAACTCAATTCCTCTACCAATAAAAGCCAGTACGCCATATGCCTTCTTCACTGCACTATTTACCTGGGTGGCAACTTTCAGAGATCTGTGTACATGGACACCAAGATCCCTCTGCTCTTCCACACTACCAAGTATCCGACCATTAGCCCAGTACCCCATCTTTTTGTTACTCTTACCAAAGTGAATCACCTCACACTTAGCTACGTTGAACTCCATTTGCCACCTTTCTGCCCAGCTCTGCAGCTTCTCTATATCCCGCTGTAACCTGCCACATCCTTCCTCACTTTCTACAACTCCTCCGACTTTCGTATCATCCGCAAACTTGCTCACACAACCTTCTAACCCTTCCTCCAGGTCATTTATAAAAATGACAAACAGCAATGGTCCCAAAACAGATCCTTGCGGAACACCGCTAGTGACGGCACTCCAAGATGAACCTTTGCCATCAACTACTACCCTCTGTCTTCTTCCAGCCAGCCAATTCCTAATCCAAACCTCCAACTCACCCTCAATGCCATATCTCTATATTTTCTGCAGTAGCCTACCATGGGGGACCTTATCAAACGCCTTACTAAAATCCATATATACCACATCTACCGCTTTCCCCTCATCTACCTCCTTAGTCACCTTCTCAAAGAATTCAATAAGGTTTGTGAGGCACGACCTGCCCTTCACAAAACCATGTTGACTATCCTTGATCACATTATTCTTATCCAGATGTGCATAAATCCTATCCCTTAGAATTCTCTCTAAGACTTTGCCCACAACAGAAGTGAGACTCACTGGCCTATAGTTACTAGGATTATCCCTACTCCCCTTCTTGAACAAGGGAACCACGTTTGCTAGCCTCCAGTCCTCTGGCACTACTCCTGTAGACAAAGAGGACACAAAAATCAAGACCAATGGCTCTGCAATCTCCTCCCTTGCTTCCCAGAGAATCCTAGGAGAAATGCCATCAGGCCCAGGGGACCTATCTATTTTCACCCTTGCCAGAATTTCCAACACCTCTTCTCTACATATCTCAAAGCCATCCATTCTACTTATTTATGCCTCAGTATTCATATCGACAACAATGTCCTGTTCCTGAGTGAATACTGACGAAAAGTATTCATTCAGTGCCTCCCCAATCTCTTCAGCCTCCACACGCAACTTCCCATTACTATCCTTGATTGGACCTATTCCTAACCTCGTCATTCTTTTATTCCTAACATACCTAGAGAAAGCCTTAGGGTTTTCCCTAATCCTACCAACTAAGGACCTTTCATGTCCCCTCCTTGCTGCTCTTAGCTCTCTCTTCAGGTCCTTCCAGGCTACCTTATAACTCTCAATAGCCCCTATTGAACCTTCACGCCTCATCTTTACAAAGCCCGCCCTCTTCCATTTAACAATGGATTCCAATTCCTTATTAAACCACGGCTCCCTCACATGACCCTTTCCTCCCTGCCTGATAGGTACGTACTTATCAAGGACACTCAATAGTTGCTCCTTGAACAAGTTACACATATCAATTACGCTCTTGCCTTGGAATCTACTTTTCCAATCCACACATCCTAAGTCATGCCTCACCGCATCATAATTTCCCTGCCCCCAGCTATAAATCTTGCCCTGTAGTACACACTTATCCCTCTCCATCACTAGAGTAAAAATCACCGAATTGTGGTCACTGTCCCCAAAGTGCTCACCTACCTCTAATTCTAATACCTGGCCTGGTTTGTTACCCAGAACCAAATCCAGTATGGCCTCCCCTCTTGTTGGCTTATCTACATATTGTGTCAGGAAACTCTCCTGCACACAATGGACAAACACTGACCCATCTAACGAACTTGAGCTATAGCTTTCCCAATCAATATCAGGAAAGTTAAAGTCCCCCATAACAACCACCCTATTACTGTCACTCTTCTCCTGAATCATCTTCGCAATCCTTTCTTCAACGATTCTAGGACTATTAGGAGGCCTGTAAAAGACTCCTAACAGGGTGACCTCACCTCTCCTATTCCTAACCTCAACCCAAACTACCTCAGATGGCAAATCTTCGTCCATCGTCCTTTCCACTGCTGTAATACTATCTTTGACAAGCAAAGCCACAGACCCCCCCCTTTTACCCCCACCTCTGACCCTACTAAAACATTTAAACCCTGGAACCTGCAACAGCCAATCCTGTCCCTGATCTAGCCATGTCTCCGTAATAGCCACAACATCGAAGTCCCAGGTCCCAACCCACGCTGCAAGTTCACCTACCTTATTTCGTATACTTCTGGCATTAAAGTATACACACTTCAAGCCACTATTCTGTTTACAGGCACCCTCCTTTAAGATTGATGCCATATTCCTAACCTCCCTACACTCCAGGTCCTGCACCCTAAAGCTACAGTCTGGGTTCCCATGCCCCTGCAGAGTTAGTTTAACCCCCCCCCCAAGAGCACTAGCAAACCTCCCCCCAAGGATACTGGTGCCCCTCAGGCTCAGGTGCAGACCATCCTGTTTATAGAGGTCCCACCTTCCCCAGAAAGAACCCCAGTTATCCAAGTACCGAAATCCCTCCCTCCTGCACCATCCCTGTAGCCACGCATTTAACTGTTTTCTCTCCCTATTCCTCGACTCTCTATCACGTGGCACGGGTAACAAACCAGAGACAACAATGTGTGATGGATTACAGAAACTGATTATCGTATTGTCCATGATTATGTGTTGACGGGAAGAGATTAAGGCAGAAGGGTTCTTCTTTCAGTAAATGGGGGATTCACTTACCTATGCTCATATGGAGGGGAAGTAAGACAATGGGAGCAGGAGGCAGTTTTACAGGGCTGTGCCCAGGGCTCTCCGTCTTGTCTGGAAAGGGCAAATTGCTCTATCTGGGATTATGGTGGAATCCACATGTGTGGCTCCAAGAGGTTCTGTTTTGAAGATACGATCTGCCTCACCCCTACTGAGGTGTTCAGTCTGTATTGGAAGAGTACAGGCCTTGTACTCTTACAATACGGCATGAAGACCTTTGGCAGGAGAATGTTTAACCCTTGAGTCGCCAATGCATCCTGAAAGAGAAGCAAAGTATGGCACAGGTCCCTCTGTGGTATTTTAACTTCCTCATCCTGACTAGGAATCTGTTGACCACAATTGGTTGCAATGATTGACTGTGACCTAACGAGAACTTTGTCAATGGTCAGCATCTTTTCCATGAGTTTGTTATCATTCCCTCCATTAATGAAGCCCAGCATCCTATACGTTTACTCAAAACACTTTATGTTCTCTCTCCTTTTAGGATTTGTACACATTGTCCCGCATTCCTGCTGTCCTGCTCTCTATGTCTGTGCCAATCAAATATATATTCCCTTTCTACATTGCTTCTCTCAAAATGCATCAACTTACTGTGTGTTCTAAAGAAGAGATATTATACTCAAAATATTATCTCTCGCTCCACACATTCTCCCCCCTGAAAAACAGAACAGTACAGCACCGGACTAATCAGCCCTCCATGTCTGTGTAGATCATGATGCCATTCCAAACTGGTTCCATCTGCCTGTATATTGTCCATATCCCTGCCAACCCAGGCCTGCTTATCTGTCTGTCCAAATGCCTCTTAAACATTGTGATTGTTTCTGCTTTTACCATCGCTCAGGCAAGTACATTCTAGTCACTGACCACCTCCTGCAGAAGAAACTTGTCTGACACAACTCCCTTTTAACTTGCACAGATGTTGTTGAAAATGCTCAGCAGGCCATGCAGCATCTGTGAAGAAAAATCCGTTAATGTTTCGGGTCCGGTCCCCCTTGCTCAGAAATGTTAACTAATTTCTCTTCACAGATGCTGCTAGAACTGCTGAGCTTTTTCAGAAACTTCTGTTTTTCTTTCTGGTTTACAACATCTGCTGTTCTTTCGGTTTTCATTTCCTTTCAACTTGCCCCCTCTCCCCTTAAATCTATGGCCTGTGGAATTGGTAATTTCCACTTGGAAAAAGATTCAGATTATTCACTCTGTCTGTGCCTCTCGGATCAGTCCACAGCCACTGACTTTCCAAAGACAACAATCCAAGATTTTCCAACCTCTCCCAATCCAGGCAACATCCTGGTAAACCCATTTCCACCCTCTCCAAAGCCTCCACATCCTCCTTATAATGCGGTGCCCAACACAGCCCACAATCCCCCAAAGGGGGGCCTAATGACAGTTTTATAGTCTGTCCCCTGACAGAAGAAGGCAAGCCTGCCATCCACCTCCTTCACCACAGTCAGGGAGCTGTGAACTTGCAACTGAAGATCCCTCTGTATATCACTGCTGCTCAGGGCATTACCTTTTAGTGTATACATTCCTCTTACAATGAGCCGCCCAAAACGCATCACGTCACACTTGTCTGAATTAAAATCTATCTGCAATTTCTCCGCATAACCTTCCAACTAATATCGTCCTTGATGTTTCCTTTGAGAACATTCTTCACAATTCACAACTTCTTCACTTTGTGCCATCTACAAACTTGCTAATTAAATTGTTTACATTTTCAGGCTAATCATTTCTATGTATTACAAAGGACAGATGTCCCAGCTCTGACCCTTGTGGAAAAGAGGCACTGGTCACAGACCTCCAGCCAGCAACATACCCCTGCACAACTGTTACTGGGAGAAATATCAAAGAGGAGCCTTGAGTTCTGTGCTGAGCACCACGACCAATGTTTATTCAGAGCTCCTTACTAATGCAGGATGGAAGAGTTCCCTCTCTGGAATTCTGTGACTCCCCCCAGCCAAGTCCAGCATTTGGATGTGTTTCTTTTATACGTTCCACTAATATTTCCCCCCTGACCAGATCTCCTGGGTTCGGGATGTCGGCTCGGATGTTTATGAGCTCCCTTTCCCAGTCTCTGATTCTCTGTCGGTCTGCAACTTCCCCTCTCAGCTCATGCAGTTGCTTTGTGAGTTCTTTCACAAATTGTTTCACCCTATCCTTGCTATTGTACATCTCCTGCCCTCCCACTACTATACCCACTGGCAGCTGCATAGTCCTTCCGGTCACTAATTCAAAGGGGGATTGCTCAGTTCCCTTTGCTGGGGTTGACGTCAGTTTCATTAGGGTTGTGGGGAGTACACTAACCCATCCCGGCCTGTCTCTGTCAGGGCCTTAGTCAGACTAGCTTTCAGTGTCTGCTTCATTCCTTCTACTGTCCCTGAGCTCTGGGGGTGGTGTGTGAGATGGGATTTCTGCTCAGTACCAAACAGGCCACAGAGCCGCTTAATTTCGTTTCCTGGAACATGTGTCCCTTAGTCAGAATCTGCAGGGGAATGCTTCCACCCACTGAGTAAACCTGTTTATTAAGACCCAGAGGGATTTCCTTCCCTGGGATTGGGATGGGGGTGTATGTAAAATCCATCTGTAATTGCTCCCGTGAGTCCCTGGGCCCCTGCTGCTGCCTCCATTTTATCCTGATTGTTTTCCCTGGCTCACACTGTGTACAAAACCTTCGACAAAACCTTCTTGTTCCAGAACACCGCTGTAGTTGATCATCCGATATTGCATTTTATCCTGCTCACTATTGGCCAGCCAATGATATGTTTTTAATAATGTTTGTCTTATACAGTGGCACTGCTGGATCATCCTATGTCCTATTACTGCCCCACCCTTTTCCCATTCCTGTTTCTCCTGCTATGGGACTGTCTCTGGAAATGTCTTTAAACTTTCCTTTCTCACTTCTGTAGCTACTGCCACTGCATCCTCCTCAAATGTCTGCACTGTTTCAGTAAGTATGCTCACCCATGCTCACCAACTACCCCGTTGGTGTGGGGTTTCTACTTTCCTGTGAGCTCTAATCTTCATTATTGCTGCTTCACGGGGAAAGTTAGCTGCTTCCACTAACTCTCTGACCTGTTCTTCATGCTCAATGTGGCCCGCAGACAGGGTGATATACCTTCACCCAGCCCAGTCATGAACTATACCAAAGGCATGCTGACTGTGTATATTTTGCCTCCCTCACCCCTGGTTAATGTCCGCGCTTCTGCCAGGGCTCCTGATGGTTCTCTATTTCTGGATAATTCCTCACAAAATTCCCACAATAATTAAACAATCCTAAAGTTTGCCTGATCCCTTTACGGTGTGTGGGTAGATAATTTTATACTCATAGTTTTTGTTCCTGCTGGGACTGTTCCCTCTCCCTTCCTGATTTGATCTCCCCAATATGATGTCCCAGTTCCGTCTCTCCTTACCTTCCCAGTTGCACTCTCTGTGTGTTAATTTTAAGCCTGGCCTGGCTAACCTGATCCAATACTCTGTATAATATCTGGGTATGTTCTTTCTCACTGCTTGAGGTGATGAGGTGTTGGTAAGATCAGTGTGACGAAGTCCATCAAACACACATCGGTGGGATATACTGGAATATTGTGGGATCCCTGAGGTAATAGTATCCTGGTGGACTGTTCTCCTCGGTCAGTAAACACCACTCTCTTCTGCCATTCAATGTCCACAGGTATGGACCCAGACTAGTTCCAGCTTCTGTAAATCTATCACTGTCACAATTACTGCCTCTTCAGCCCCAGCTTTGATGAGATCCCGTTTGTGTGGGGATTGAGAGGACCCTTGATCTCTACAGGGTCGATAGATAACAACCCACTTTCCTGTTTGAGTTACGCACACCGCTGAGTGGGTCCGAGCTATAACCCACCAGATTCTCTGACTGTCCCAGTCTCCCTGCAATGTAGCTACTCCGGAGAGGTTGCCTCTCCTTTTCTTTCTGTCCCAGTCCTGGCCGGAGCATCCCCATGTTTAGATTCGGGTGTTGACGTCAATAGTTGCCATTTTAGAATAAATAGGAGCAACTCCCAGAATGGTCCCTTTTTGAGTGTCACACCTCCATATCTGAATATATTTTGTCATACTCCCGGTCTACATCGGGACAGGTTTGCTTCATCCAGCTTCCCAGGTTCCCACTCCGACTGCTGTCATTTTAGTAATTGAGGGGGTGAGGGGTAAATCCATATCGGTAACTGACAAAGATGCTCTGGTGTTAGAATCATGCAAGTGTTGGCCCCTTAACAGCACGTCAATGAATATTCATTGGCTATGCATACATCTACATGAACACAGGCCACTCACAATATGAACAATCTCCCTCTCCCTGCCTACATTCCTTGTCTATGTACCCTTTCCTGCTTCCCTTGTAACATTGTGGGTCTGATTACCCACCCTGTACTGCAGCTATTCCCCTGTGTTTCTGTGTTTGCCTCAGCTCTCATGGCCCAATTCAGAATGTGGTTAGAATTATCTCCCACTGAGAGTCCCATGTTTATAATTACAGTTAAAAAGTATCCCATGTCATCTTTTAAATACATCAAACCGATTTCATCATCACAGGTTGGGGTTTGGTAATCCCCTGTGGTCCTTACACACCTCAGGCCTCCTCTCTGTATGATCCTCGATATTACCCTTGGTTCCCTGAGTCACCAAGATTATTTTAGCCCATTCAGTCTGTCCCCTCCCCAGTGTGTCCCTGTAATATCTGTAAATGCCTGGTGCCATGGATCAGCTGTACTCTGGGGGGAACCGGCTCGCACCCCATCCTCTCATTGCAGGTACAGTTTCTGCTGTACACTTCAGGGCATCTTGGGCCGAGGGAGGGTCCGTACATCATCTTCGGTGAGACTGTGTACCTCTACTAATTCATCCATATTGTCCCAATAAGGCCTATTATTACCATTTCTCTATCAGGCTGGGTGTTCATTCACCAACATCTGTTATTCAGAGGGTGAACGGTTCAGGTTTGGTTTCTGTCAGTTCCCTTTGTTGCTCCCTACTGTCTAAGTTGAGCTTTGATGCCCAGTGGTGCCATAGACAGGGCCTTCTGGACCTTATAGGGCGTTGGGTCATCCCACCCATTGCCGTCCCTCTGTCCATACGTCGGTGCTTTGTCATCTAACCCATTCCAGTCAGTGTCACCATCCTCACTGCCTTCTGAGGAGAGCGAGTCACTAGGTACCTCCCCCAATGTAACTACCACCTGGCCCTTTGGCTTTAAGGCATCACGTCTGAGAGCCACCACCTTCACTTGTTCCTGTTTCCCATAATAATTCAACACATCCTGTCATTCCTGGAATAAAACAGAGCAAAATGTGAATTTGGTTTTACTTGAAATATTAATAATTTGACATTCACTTTACATATCTATAGAAGTGAAAATTCTACTTTGATTATTTAAGTGAATTTAACGTGATCATACAATGAAAATAACAGATAATCAACGACAATGAATGAACTGAATAATATGTGATATTTTGTACAAGTTCTTGCAATGAAAATTCAATTTTATTTAATGTTTATCACCCATTACACCGTGGGCATTCTTATTAGGGAATAAAGTAATAGAAGGATATCAGAGAAAATAAATAGACTGTAATTTTAGCTTCACTGCAATAATGAACCAAAACAATATTTGGAAATATGGTTGAACTACATAACAAAGTTTCCAGTGTCATTATTGACATGAAAACTATTTTAGTTTGAAATTGTTTTGCTCTAAGAATAATTGGAAATGAATTGTGATTTGGAATAAACCATTTAAAATATATTTTGAAGAGAATAATCAGATACGTTTTTTGGAGGAAATTGGGAATGGAAATAAATATATATTCATTAATATTAATAGTTTTAAAATGTTGAGAAGTTGACTGGGATTATTTTAATTGAGAGAGGCTACATGATTATAAAGACTAATTCGCCATTTTCATTGCAGTGTTGGTTTCACTAGAATCTTTTGTGGTCTAAGCTCTTGTTGTGTGCAATGGTCTGTCACTAATAGCTTGATTAACCTGCGAGTTCCTGATCAGGTTTCCTTTGTCTGTAAGTCAGTCTGTAAGTGAGCAACACACCTCCTTTTGTGAGGGGAAATAAGTGGCAGTTCACCCTGAGAATGGTTTCTAGCACACACCATCAGCAGGCAAGGGGTTTTTCTAAAGATTTCCAATCTCTATCTACAAATCTGATTTGTCAGTTTGTGGAGGATTCAGCCCCTTTGTTCTGAGCTGTTTTTATGCAAGCAGTTGTTTCATTCTGGCTTTGCCAAGAATGTTGTTTACTCTTCCCTTTTACTGTGATTCTGCAGGTTCGCATATTCTGTGAGTCAATAATGTTCAGGAACTGAACATTGATTGATTTTGTCTCTAACAAAGCAGTGGCCTGGTTTTCAGCTAAGTATTCACGTTCCATTTCCTGGTTGTATTGAATGTTCCAGAACCAGGCTCTGAGCAATGTTTCCATTCACTTGTGTTGGATTCACTGCCAGCCACATGGTCAGTCAAATTCAGCAGTTTGAAATCAGTAATCATCTTGAATTATGAGTCTATTGATGAAATTATTCTCGATTGTCAGGAAACATCCAACTCGGTCACTATGTCCTTTAGGGAATGAAGCTGCCATCCTTACCTGATCTAGTCTACATGTGGCCCCTGACCCACAGCAATGGGGTTGACTCTTACCTGCCCTCTGGGTAATAAATGCTGCCCATATCCAGTGGCACCTACATCCAGTGAATGAATTTTCAACAAAGCTCTTAGTCCTGTGTCATGTGAGAAAGAAGCAGAAGGTGAAATTTCAGCCCCTCAAGTCCACTCCATCATTCAATAAGGCCAGGCCTGATCTGTTAGTGATTTGTGTTCCTTCTTCCCCCAACGTCCCTTAACAAGAACCGATCAACCTGTATCTTAAAATACTCAGTGAGCCCACCTTCTGGGGCAGAGAGTTCCAAAGTTGCACAGCCCTCTGAGAGGAAATAGATCTCCTCATCTCTGTCCTGAAAGGGTGAATCTAATTTTAAAGCAGTTCTCTCGAGTTCACGTATGACCCACAAAAGGAAACATCCTTTCTACGTCCTCCTTAACAAACCATTCAGGATCTTAGACACTTCAGTCATGTCACACCTCACTCTCCCAAACTCCGGCTATAACAAATCCAGCCTGTCCAACTGATCCACATTTTATTCCTGTCACGCCGGGTTGAAATGTTGTGTTGTGTTTATTATGCAGTGAATGTGTTGTCCCACTGTGTGGGGGTCTAAGAGTCAACGTGAGCCATACTAGCTTTCCTGTCTCACTGTGTTACATATATCTTACATCACTGTGGTGATCCAATCCCTCCCTACCTCATATAACCGAAAAGAATGGCAGAGAGAGATCAAGAAAAGTTGTTAGAAAATGTGTTGTCACCTAAAAGGTACTTGGTCTGTTTGTAGAGATTGCATTGTAATTGAAGTAACCAGTTAATGAAAAGCTACTGACAAAATATTTGAAGTGGAGTTGCTGCTGGTGATGGAAATGCTGCTGGTTGGTATAAGAGAGGGCTGGGGGGAATACTGTACTGATGAGAAAGTTGAGCAAGGTAACCTTTTATCTTTGTCAATAAGACGAGGCAGAGACTGCAGCAAGGACAGAGTTGGAGCTGTTTTGATCTTGCAGACATTATTTTAATATTTATTTGATGTGATTTGGTTGTCACTGGCTGGGCCCAGCATTTATTGCCCTTCCCTAGTTACCCTTGAGAAATTGGTGCTGAGTTGTCTTCTTGAAGCGCTGCAGTCTACCTGCTGTGGGTTGACCCACGATGCCATTGGGGTGGGGCTTTACAGGACATTCACCCACGGACAGTGAAGGAATGGCGATATATTCCCAAGTCAGGGTGGGTTAGTACCTTGGAGGGGAACTTGAAGGTAGTTGTATTTCCATCTAGCTGCTGCCTTTGTCCATCGAGATGGAAGTGGCCATGGGTTCCTTTAGTGTTGTTAGGGCTGCACTAATCCAGGCATGTGGGGAGTATTCCATCACACTCCTGACTTGTGCCTGGTAGCTGTTGGGCAGGCTTTCAGGAGCCAGGAGTTGAATTACTCTTGTAGCCACTGTGTAGTGAGACCAATTCAGTTTCTGATCAATGATTATCCCCAGGATAATGTTGATAGTGGGTGTTCAGTGATGGTAACAGCATTGAATGTCAAGTGATGGTAGTTAGGTCATTTCTTATAAGTGATGGTCGCAGCCTGCATTTGTGTGGCATGTATGTTACTTGCCCCTTGTCAGCCCAAACCTGGATATTGTCCAGATCTTGTTGTTCTTGGGGTTAGACTGCTTCAGTACCTGAGGAGTTAATTGGTGAACAATGTTCAATAATTACAAAATTATGCAAATTCCTTTTTCTATCAAATGTCATGGACTGTATCTTGTGGTCACTCTGAAATTCACATTCATTATCTCCTTATTTTCTTCCAAATTCAGACACAGATGTTTGAACATCGATCAGGATAAAGTTAAGTAAATTAAAAATATATGTTTCCACATGTAAACTAATTGAATGAAATCCATTCCTTCGGTATTGTCTGCATTTTGAGCAAAAGTCATTTCTTTTCAATAATTCCTGAATGGCTCATTTATTGTCCTCAATCCATCAATCCAGCTGTTAGATTTTAGTCTTCACTTTACCGATCTTAATGATGTCTAATCAACATCAGAGCAAAGGGCTTTTAAAATGTTGAGTCAACTTATTTGTTCAGATTACAACATTTATTATGAATTCATTATCCTTATAATAATTACAGAATAATTTGTTTGTCTTTCTAACATGTATTGTCAGATCCATTTTTTAATTTACTCCATTGTTTCATTTAATCCATTGTAACAATACTATTGTTTTCAGGTCATGTATCCCATAATGGAACCAATGACTTTGCATCCAACATGCTTTGAAAACTGACTTTTGCTCATTTGAATAATCACAGTAATCTCAGCCTTATAAATTCAGAGAACTGTAATTACTTTTCACTGCAATGATTACTGTTCATGTCTACACATTGCACAATTACATAGCATCATTAAATATCTCCTTCTTTGAAGTGCACTGATATATTTTCAAAAATCTATGTGTTGCTAATATGTAATTGTTCAGTTCAGTAGGGGTATAAATGTGCAATAATAGCTCAGTATGTGAACTGATGTGAATATATTGCAGTGTACAAACTCACAATCATTGTGAAAATCAATTTTTATTTTAACCATGGAAACACAGTTGAATTAATTCAATTATATTTCACTTTAATGCTCGCATTCATTGTATTTCTAATCACAATAAGAGTGAACTATTTCATGTGACACAATTAATTAAAATTCGTATCACTTTTTCATTGACACAAAATAGAAATAACATTCGTTTTTGCTTTCCTTTACCCATCACAGTCAAGTTTGAATTGTAGAGTGTTACTATGAGTGTGGGGTGAGAAAACTCTGGTTGATTACAGGTGTGTTGACCTGAAAAGAATGTTAATATTTCATTATGATACTGGCACTAAGAAGTAATGGATTCAACTAAAATGTGAATCTCATGATGGTGTGAGAATTGAAATGACAATTAAATAATAATTAATGTCAGAACTCAACACGTAAAATGATTCAATATATTCAAAGCAGTTTGTACTGGATATTCATTAAGATCAGTAAAGTGAGACTTAAAATATTGGGTTAATTTAAAACAAAAATTACACCTTCAGAGATATTCATCAGAATTGTTTTGTCATTGAAAAAACCTCATTTATTCAAGAATTCTGTATTTCCCTCATCTTCTGTCTTTTGTCCACAGGGATCTGTACTGGAACCCTTCTGGTTATGATACAAATATATAGAAGTGACATGAATTAAAATCTAATTGGGTGAGTTAATAAGCTTGCAGATGATACAAAGTATTCGCATCTGCACTAAAATGTAGAAGGTTGTCGAAGAATGCAGCAGGAGAAAAAGATAAACTGCAGCTATTGCCAGAGAAATTAAAGGTAAAGCTTAATCCATACAAATGTGAGGTGTCTCACTTTGGGAGCTCAAATGTTAAGGAAAAGTAGATAGTTAATGGCAGGACCCTGAACAGCTTTGTTCAAAGGGATCTTGGCATTCAAGACCATTGCTCCCTGAAAGTGTCCATGCAAGTAGATAGGGTGGTAAGGAAGGCAAATGGCTTGCTGGCCTTTATTCATCAGGGAACTGGTTACAAGAGTCAGGATATCATTTTGCAACTTCGTAAGACTTTGGTTAAGGCATACTTAAAGTATTCACTTCTGTTTGCCACATTACAGGAAGGATATGGAGGATTTGGAGAGGGTACAGAGGGCATTTACCAGGATGCTGCCTGGATTTGGAGACGCTGCTTTTTTGTGGAGTGGCGGTGGCTGAGGGGAAGAATTGATTGAAGTCTATACAATCATGAGATACATAGGTAGAGTTGTCAGTCAGGAAGTTTCTTCCCAGAGTTGAAACGTCAAAACTATGAGGCAAGCATTTCAGGCTTGGGGGGTGGAGGGAGTTCAAGGGGCATGTGAGGGCCAATTTACACAGGGAGTGGCAGGTGTCTGGAATGAACTTCAAGGGTTGGTGGTGGAGGCAGATACATTAAGGCTATTTAATGTTCATTTAGATAATTTGGATGGATATGGATCAAGGGTCGGCAAAAGGGATGAGTTTCTTTTGCATTATGTTCAGCATAACGTTATCGGCCAAAGGACCCATTCCTGTGCTGCACAGATTTTTGAGAGAAAACTGATATCTCACTCATATGACATTTAATCTAATCAATATTTAGCCACTGGTGTCAGAAATAGGAAGAAAATAAGTAGAGAACGAACTTGACTATAATCTAAAGATAGACTCAATGACATTTACAGAGGTAATTTTTTGTTTTTTTAAAATTATAATATTAATAACTTTGGAGATGTGTTGAAAGCTTTTGTAGTTACTGATGTGCTGAGCCATTTTTAAACTGAAGATTGGACTAGAAACCTGTTAGAAAACTTGAAAATATTCAGTAAGGTGTGATGCACATCATAATTTAATCCATTGATTATTACTGTCAATACTACAATTAAAAAAATCAGGTCTACATCAAAAAGCATCGATTTTCCATCCAATGCTCATTGGAAATATTGGAATACTACTCATTTCAACAATCAAAATAATCACAGCCTCATCGATTAAGAGATATCTAATGACATTTCACCAATAATTACTGTTTATTTCGAACAAACAGCAATGGGAAGTTTCTCAATTACCTTCAGTTCACTGACAGCATATTTATAATGTTAGTTTATTGCTAATATCTAACCACTGATCAATCAAGAAAAGGATAGAAAAGTGGAATTATGGCTCAGTACATCAAGTGATGGAAAGATATTGCAGTGTTCACTCTCCCAATTATTGTGAATATCGATGCTTATTTTGATTTGATTTGATTATATTTTTCTTCAACACAAAGATTTATTGTAATTCTGATCACAGTAAGATTTAAATATTTTAAAGCTAAAAAAAATTAAATTTGTGACATTTTTTGGAAACAAAAAAATAGAATTTACAGGTGTTTGCTCTTTCCTTTATCAATCAGAATACATTTGGAATTGTTGCAAGTTATACATTTGTGGAAGGAAGAGAAGATGTCTGCAGCTGAATAGTCACAGTGAATGACCTTTTCTTAAGATTCCGTCCGACTGCTAAACATTCTCATTATCTTTTTCTTTATAAGAAAAACTGCTTTAAACATATTCAGTAGTTGTATTTTTTATGAATTTACAATAAGCTCATGATATGTCAATTTATCTATCTTCCAATTGTCCTGATATTAATTTGTAAGTAAGAGCATATGTGCTTAGTAACATTATTATAGTGAATTACTAGTTCATTCTCAGTCCATGACATAGAAACAGTCTAATGAATTCCCAGCCCAAATATCAGAATGAAGACTGGTTAGTTTTCATTTGAGTAATCCCAATTGATTATAATCCCGACCTTCCTTGTTGGGACGATAATGAAAGGCACTTGTGTAGCTCTAGTAGTGTGTCTCCTTAGAGACCAGATCACCAGATGCAGAGCCATAGCCTTGAAAGCTAGTCCTTCCAAATAAACATGTTGGACTATAACCTGGTGTCATGTGATTTTTAACTTGGTCCACCCTCGTCAAACAGGGAGAAAGTGAGGACGGCAGATGCTGGAGATCAGAGCTGAAAATGTGTTGATGGAAAAGCGAAGAAGGGCTTATGCCCGAAACGTCGATTCTCCTGTTCCTTGGATGCACTCTAGTCCAACAGTGACATCTCCAAATTATTGTTGCACAAAGGAATTGTTGTAATTTTTAAAAGAAAATGTGACTTTAATTAATATCTTTAACACACGATTATTAATCCCTTTCCATATTAATATAATATAATTGTAATTGAAAAAATGCTCACTGAACTGTCTTCCTGGTCATCTAATTACTGCTCAAGAGAAAAACCTGAGTAAATATTTTATTGTTTCTGAGAACAAGAATCACAGTAAACATTTTGGAGCAGTTCCATCCAACAAATGCACTTGATTTCTTAAATTTCACTTCAATAATTGCATACGACATATTTCGCTAAACCCAATAACAATGCTTTATTACAAATGAGCGAGGACGCTTACATCAGCATACATAGATTTCCAATCCCCTTGAAGTATTGCAAAATAAAATAATGTATTTTGGCTTAGTACAACTGTAGTTGAAAACATTTTGAGCTCGCACATGAAAAATCTTTGTCTGCTTATTCAGACAAAATAGTGAAACTTGGCACTGTAAATTTATTTTGACTTTCACTCACGAAAATACTCATGTGAATCGTTTCTCATAATCTTCCTGGTTCTGATCCAAATGTTGAAATATTTACAATAATAAAACTTCAGGAATAATAAATGTTCTTTGCAAGAACGACATGAAGATGTTCAAGGTCCTCGAATTACTGTTGAATAGAATACTCTTCATAAGGGCCTTATTGTCTCGAGCCGATGTTTTCTGTGACTGGTATTTTTTTTGACGAGTGACTGATGTGTTTTCAAATCATGTGCACTGCAGAAGGATTTTTTAATTTTCAATTTGTTATGAGTAAAAAAACAACTTTGAACATGTGGATTTACTTTTTTTACTCCAAAGTTATTTATCAATGTACAATCATCACAAAATTATGGAAGTTCCCTTTATCTTATGTTCACTGTCATACGCGCTTTCACTATCTACGTATTAACTTCCTACTTCTGACAGGAATGTCTAAACATTGGCCATGAACAAAAGTATAGAAATTAAAAGCACGTCTCAAGAAGCAAACTAATGGATGGAAACATGTCATTCTTGTAATCCTACATGTTTGACCCAAAAACAATTCTGCTGAATGGATCATTTTTGTGAATCCATAAAGCTAGCCATTATATTGAATTCCTCAGTTTACAGATTTTAATGAATATCCAATAATCATAACAGCAAAGTGCTTTTAGAATACTAAATCAGTTTATTTTTACTGATTATAATGTTATTTTTCCAGTCACTGCCATTACAATAATTGCACAATTATTGGAGTTAGTCTTTCTAATAAATATAGTGAGAATAGCATTTCAATTGCATCAATTGTTTCAGAGTACGAACACTACAATATAAACATCAATTTACTTCTCAGTTGAACGATCCCATAATGGAACCAATGACTTCCCATTCAATGCCTCATTGTAAATATTTGATTATTGCTCATTTGAATGATCACGGTAATCTCAGCCTGAAGTGTTCAGAGAACTGTAATTACTTTACATTAGAATAATTCCTGGTCGTTTCTCCACATTGTTCAGTGAAATAATCAACGAAGATTTCTCAGTATTCTTAAATTAACTGATAGATATTTGACAATCCAATTGCTGCTATTATCTAATCATTGTTCAATATAGTTCAGGGTATATCTGTGGAATTATGGCTCATACATGAAATAATGTAAAGATTTGCAGTGTGTGTTGTAAATATCAATTTATATTTTAACCCTAGCAAAAGTTGAATTGATTTAATTATGTTTCGCTTACATGTTAACATTTACTGTATTTATAAACACGGTACAAGTTAATCATTTTTCATGGAACAAAATCATTTAAATTTATTGTGACGTTTTGAAGTACAACAAAAGGAACTAAATCTCTATTGTTTCATGAAATAGTCACAGTACATTTTGAACTTTGGGAAGTGAACATTTCTGGAAAGAAGGGAAGTTGTCTTCAGACGAATAGTCTCATTGTGTGACTAATTCATTTATTTTCCTATTCATTTCTGTTGCAAAAAACATTTGAATTTTCCTTTTATTCTGTGAAAACTTGCTTTGAACATATGGACTTATTTTATTGATTTTTGTTCATCAGTTTACAATGATCAAATGATTAGGCATTTTTTCCTCTCATGAATCATCATGAGATTCATATTTAATTAAAGTCATTATTGCTTTGTTACATCATTACTGTAAATTACTAATTCATTTTGTCAGTTCATTACACACAGCAAATATGTAATTAATTCCCATACAAATTATTACAATAAACATCTGATTAGTTTTCATTTGTGTTGCCACAGTAAGCATGTGACTATGGTCCTGTCCTTCGGGGGTGGGAACATTATGAAGGGTCCTTGTGGAGCTCTGACAGTGTCTCTATGACAAGATCAGGAGGAATGATTTCAATTCCCACCTTCAGCAGAGATGTGTCAGAGCAGCTCCAAATATTCATGAGAAAATACGTGAGCATAGATTGAACTGCTTTTCAAAACAACATGAAATATACTTCAATCTGCTGTGCATTTCAATCATCACCATATCTACTACTTATTTTCTTCAGGTCACTAATAAAACGATGCACTAATTCTGCTAGTTCAACATTCCTTGAAAAAGTAATTGAGAATGTTGCAATCTTAAATTTGGAAGTGTCTAAGAAATGATACTCACTGATTTTTGTTTCTCTGTTTGAAAGAACATAGTTCAGACATTTCAAGCACATAAATCCTTATTCTCCAGTATTAGAAAGATGAAAAATATAAACAGGCGAAATTCCTCTTCCGCAAAATAACCAAATGCAACTTCATATTATTCATTGGTCAGTTGATCACCTACAATTGTAACTAAATATTGCAATTCATCTAAATATTGTTATGTGCTTTGAACAAATTAAATTTCTTATTACTATTCATTCATGAATTGTCAGGAATTTGTTTCTATTTCCAATCCACCTATTCATAATTCATAAGATTGATATGCTTTCAAAATATCGACGTGCTCATTTGAACATTTAATTTGTCTCTCTCTCACTTATCTCACTTCATGCATGATAGCTTCAATGCATTTTGCTAATTAACTCTACGAAACATAAAAATGTTTTTGACTTTACTTCTTTTGTGTGCAAGAAAACAATGTAGGTACACCCATCTGTTCTTTAGCTCAAATAATTATTGAAAAGACTAAACTAGGGGAAAAAGAACAACTTTTCATCTCAAATATCACATTAAATGACACTTTTTCAAATCATGTGACCTCTCAAATGATTTGTATTTTAATTTATGAGAAAAAAATATTGCTTTGGAAATGTTAGAATCTGTTTCTTTTACTTCCAGCATTAGTTGTCAATGAACAATAATCACGTAATTATCAGTCATTTTGTGCAAAATAATTTTCTGTACCAAATGTCATTTATTTGACCTTTTGTTCACAATAGTACTCACTTTCCCGGTCTAATTATTTTCTTCCTTATTCTGATATAGATGTCTAAACATTTATCACGATAAAAATTTAAAAGATAAATATGATTCAACAAAAAAACCCAATGTTGAACTGTGTCAATTGTTGCTGAGTATTTTTTAGAATTATTAAAGTGACTTTTTATATATTAAATTTCTGTTTATCAATCTTAATTGTTACGTAATCGACGTCAGAGCAAAGTGCTTTCAAAATATTGAGTTAATTTATCTATCAATATTCTAGAAACAATTAACAATTACAATAATTACACAGCACTTTGTGCTTGTTATGAAGTCTAAGTTAATGTGTTTTTAATATTTTCCATATTTCTTATTGTGAATGCTGCAATATAAAAATCTGTTTGGTCGGGCCAATACACCCAGAAAAGACCAATAACTGCCCTTGTGACATCCTTTGTAAATATCTGACTTTTGCTCACTTGAAAGATCACAGTCATCACAGTCATTGATATTCAGAGAACAGCAGTTACTTTACACTGCAATATTTCTCTTCATTTCTGCACATTACTCAGTCGAATAGTAAGATGAGATACCTCATTATTCTTAAATTCATTAATAGTAGTTTTAAAATCAATTTGTTGCTAATATCGAATAATTGTTCAATTTAGTAAAGGATGTAAATGTGGAATTATGGTTCCATATAAGAACTATTGCAAGGAATTAGCAATGTAGAATCTCTCAAACATTGTGAATATTGCTTTTCATTTTAAACTTGGAAACACTTCTGAAATGATTTGATTATAATTCACTTCAATGTTAACATTTATTGTGCTTCTAATCACAATAATAGTTGAATATTTTTCTTGTGCAAAATTATTTAAATTCCGATGAATTTTTCTGAAGTACACAAAAAAATGATTGACATCTTTCTTGTTTCATTAAACACTCACGGGAAATGGTGACTTCTTAGAAATCAGACATTTTCAGAAACAATGAAAGTTGTCTTCAGCTGAATACTAACATTGACTGACCAATTCATCATTTTGTTCCAATTTGCGTGTAGAACAAACAAAATTTACGTTGCATTTTATAAAATGAGAAACTATTATGAACATGAAGAATGATTGTATTCATTTTTATTTTTCAATTTACAGTAATTACAGAAATCTGTCAAGTTGTCATTCCACAAATTATCATAAAAATCATAATTAATTAAGACATCTGTTAACTCCCATCATTATTATAAATTACTATTTAATTTTAAGTACATTACACACAGCATCCATCCATTTAATTCCAATCCAATTATCACAATAAACATCTGATTATTTTTCTCTTGAGTAACCACAGTGAGCATGTGATTGTCGATCTGCCCAGCCTGGTTGTGCAGCTCTGATAGTGTCTCTGTTACCAGACCAGGAGGTACAGTTTCAATTCCCACCTTGCACAGAGTTGTGCCAGAGCAGCTCTGAATGTTGATTAGAAAATATCTAAGAATGAAATGAATTGCCTTTCAATTCAATATTAGATATGCTTCCATCTGTTGTTCATTCCAATAATCACAGTATTTGCTATTTATTTTTTTCCAGGTCACTAATAACAGAATGTATCTAATTCCACTCAATCGATATCCGTTGAAAAATATTTGAGAATGTTGCAGTCATACAGATGAAATATACAAAGTAATGATATTAATTTATTTTCTTTTGTTCTGAAGAGCTGAGTTCAAACAGTACATAGAACTTGATGCTCCAGTGCTATAAAAATGAGGAGAAAAAAATAAATTTCTTGTTCAGTCAAATAAACAAATGCCAATTCCTTTTATTTATCAATTTTTAATTATTGATGTTTATGAATTGTGTGACTTTTTTTTCGTTTTCCACTCACCTATTTATATTGAATGTGAGATTGAACTGCTGTGAAAATATCCAAGTGCATTCATTTAAAATTTGACCTTGCACATTTATCACTGTGGGATATATGTAAAGCACTGTTACTTCTGCAATCATAATTGTTTATTCAAGGTAAATGAACTCGCACCAGTGTATAATTGTTTCAGCCAAGAGCTGAGTTAACAAGAATGAAAACTATGTGAACAAAATATATTATTGCTTTTGTATTAGCTAAAATGTGCATTCAAGAATGAAATGTGTCTGCAAATAATGGTAGATGTTATAGACAAATAGTTAAGGTGCTGTGAGGGGGGGGGGGGGTAGGTTAAGCTAGATATGCCTGTACAAACAGTTACAAGCATCTGTTTCCTGCTTCAACATGAACAAAAAAACATCAAAAGGTCATAAGGCTTGGTGTAAATAAAGAATAAAAAGAAATTATGCTTTGGTTAGCACGGAAATAGATGGCAGTGAAGAAGGATAAATAACAAGAAGACCACAGAGGGAGGTGGTCAAACGGCCTTGTGAGGCCAGAGATAAACATTTCGTCAGGGGCAAGGCTGAATGAGTTCAGAGATAAACAGCCGGTTTAGATTAGAAATAGATGTAAACAGTGAAGGAGCAATGGGAGGAGGGAAGAGTAACGAATTACATAAATATTGTGTACTCGTTAAATTCAGTGTGTGTGTGTCTCTTGTGGACAGTGGACACCACACCCCTCTTGCAACAGTGTAATAAACGACATTACTGATTCAGTTCTTGTTCCGGACTGAAGTTTTTGAAGTGACTGAACTTCATTTCTCACAATCACTTATCTCATTTATTGCATGATGTCTGAAGTGTGTTTTGCTCAGCAATTATATTAACTATTTAAAAAGTCTAATCTTAAATCAGATCCTTAACACCCAATTATCAATCTATTCCTAATTCATGTAAATATCTCAATTTTCTTGAAGTCAATGTTCACACAAAACAGTGCACATAAAGCGACACAAAGATATTCATCATCAGCTGATTACTGTTCAGTGGAATAACCTGAGTATCTTATTGTTCCTGAGACTAATGACAACAGTTAGCATTTGTTTACTAGTCCATGCAGTAAGTTCATTTGATATCTTATATTTCAGTTCAGTCGTTAATGAAAATTTTTGTTGTTTAAACCAATAATTCTAATTTATCATGGATATTGACTGTAATACAATAACACTGGAAACATTTTTTGAAAAATATTCTAACAATCTTAATGCTCCTCTTCTGTTGTGTGTGTGCAAGAGACAATTCAAATTATAACCATTTTTGTTGCAAATTCAACAAACGCTACATTTTGAATTTATGAACTTCTTACAGTTTTGCAAAAAGGTTAGTCTTCACTGTATGTCATATTAAAAGACTGCTTTTTCCAAACATGCATGCTACAAAATGATTATTGCTTTCATTGCATTGTAAGAAAAGAAGTGTTGATTTTTTTGTTGTTTCAATTCCAACATTATTCATCATTGCACAATAATGACACAATTAAACAATCGCTTTATATACCACCCAGCAGTGACTTCATTGTTTGTTTATTTTCATGCTCATTTTCATGATCTATTAATTCTCTTGCTAATTCTGACACTTTGATTATAATATTAATCAACGTACCAACTCTACAAGAAATCCAGTGGAAAGAAATTCGCAATTTGTATATTGCATATATTTTTGAGTTCAGAAAAGAATTTTGTTCAATAATTACTGAATGTCTCATTTTTTCTTTCATACGTAAAGCTAGCTACTATGTTTTATTCCTTAGTTTACTGATCTTAATAAATACTCAATCGACATCACAGCAAAGTGCTTTTGAAATATTGAATCATATTAATTCTTCATATGCATTGCAGTGTACAATCTCTCATTCATTGTAACAATCAATATTTATTTTACCTGTTGAAACATAGTTGTATTAATGTAAATATATTTCACTTCAATGCTAATACTTAAGACTTAAGCATTTTTCATGCAACAAAATCCAATGAAAAAGCATCAGCATCTCTTTATTATTTCATTAAACAATGACAATAAATTTTGAATTTTTGAAAGTTGAATATTTTTAGAAAGAAGGAATGTTGTCTTCAGTTGAATGTTCGCATTGAATGACTTCTTCACAGTATCTGCTGTTTATTCTCTTCTTCGGGTTCCCAAGAAATGAAATTAACTAGTTCTGTTGGTTCTAAATTCCTGAAAAATACTTGAGAATGTTGTGGTCTTAAAGGTGAAAAGGCTAAGTGATCGTAAGTGATTAGTTTTTTGTTCGAAAGAGCTTGATTCAAACATTTCGGACATTCACATTGTTATTCTGCCATGTTACAAGGAGAGAAAACAAGTCGCTTTCTTTGTCTGTAAAGTAAACAAATGCCACTTCCAATTATTCTTTAGTCAGCTAATTACCTACATTTGTTATTAAAAATTGCAATTCATCTAAATATTGGAATGAAATTTGATCAAATTAAATTTCTAATTATTTTTCATTCGTGAATTGTTGGGAGGTTTTTTTGTTTTCCATTTATCTATTCATATTGAATGTAAATTTTATGTGCTTTGACAATAGCGGAAGGTGTTGATTTGAAATTTGTCTTTGCATACCTCTCACTGATTTTACTTATTGCATATAGTTGCACAGTGGCTCAATCATTAACAATGCTACCTCACAGTGCCAGGGATCTCGGTTTGATCCCATCTTCGGGTAACTGTCTTTGTGTACTTTGCCCATTCTCTCCAAGTCTATGTGACTTTGCTGTGGTTTCCTCCCACAATCCAAAGACGTGCAGGTTAGGTGAGCTGGCCATGCTAAATTGCACATTGTGTTCAGGGATGTGTATGTTAGTCAGCAGTAAATGTTGAGGAATATGGTTGGGAAAGTGTTTGGATGGGTTATTCTTTGGAGGGTCACTTTTTTCAATGAAATGACCTGCTACCACACTGTGCTAACAGGGATTCTACAATAGTTTAATTGCGTTTCTCTAAGCAATTCTAACTTTTTTAAAGTTGATGTTAGTTAATACCTTTAACACTTGATTATCAGTGTTCCTAAATCTTCTAAAATATCTCAATATTTTTAAAATCATTGCTCACACAAAACATTAAACATGAGGTCACACAAAGGTCTTCATGACCATCTAATTACTGTTCAGTGGAATAATCAGAATAACTATCTGATTGTTCCTGAGGTCAATCCCCACAGTAAAGATCTGGTTATCATTCCTTCCAATAAATGCAGGAGTTGTCTTCTGGTATTTCAGTTCAGTAATTACACACGATACTGGTTGTTCAAAGCAGTGGTTATTCTTTATTATGAATGGCAAAGGATTCTAACAGAAGAGGTGTTCATATGTCCTAATGTGTTGCATGATCAGAAACAATTTTCAGTCCAAATATTGCAGAAAAAAGTGTAAATTTGGTTTTGTTCAACTGCCGAGGCTGACATTTTCAGTTCATGTCCATTACAAATATTTGGAGAAAGTGAGGAAAGTAGATGCTGGAGATCAGAGTCAACAATGTGGTGCTGGAATAGCACAGACTGTCAGGCAGCATCTGAGGAGCAGGAGAAACCATGTTTCAGGCATAAGCCTTCATCGGGAATCTCCGGCTCTATGGATGCTGCCTGACCTGCTGTGCTTTTCCACCACCACACTTTCGACATAAACAATATTTGCTTATTTGGAGCAAATACTCTCTGTTTCCTCTGTAATTTAAATTTACTGTGCTTTCTATTCACTCAAGTTCTCATGTTAATAGCTCCTCGTTTTCTTCTTAATCTGATACAAATCTCAAAACTCCGGGCACAATAAAAGCGATATGAATTATAAATTAGCATCTGGACAAGAGAACCAATGAACAGCTACATAGACCTCTTGAACAACAAAGATATTAGAATGAAAAAGCAATGCCTTCCAAAAAAATCTCTGTACGTCTGTATCCTTTTTCAATTCAATAATCCTGCAAATAGTTTATAATTGTCAGTTGATCTCTCTTAATGACTATCAAATCAATGTCATTGTAAACCACTGATAAAATTGAAACATTTTATTTGTTAAAATGCAAAGACTCATTCTCAATTCGTCATTACAACAATAAGTGAACCATATTTTATCTGTCCGCTATGGTCAAGTGACCTGTGGCCCATAATTGAACATTCTAAATATTCCTACAGCTGGGGAAAGCAGAGCTAAAAAGGTCAAACTAAAGGAAACAGTAGACAAAGTAACCAGCTCCAGAAAACAGTGGAAAGCCCGGTCAAAGAGCTCACAAAGGTTCGGGAGACCCTGTTACAACCAGCCCAAGAGCTGTGTTTTGGAGAGGTTGAAGCAGACCTCCTGGCACCTTGAGTTCCAGCCAGTGCCTAAGCATTAGACAACTCACTAGAGAATGAGGACAAGTGAAGGGTGTTTTCACGAAACCCATTGAATGCTTAGAATCCAGAATGTTGGTAAAATGTTGTGAAACATTTCCCAGATCATGGAAATCAGCTCAACATTATTGAAATCAAAGCACTTGTAATGGTCTTCAAGACCACCTAATTACTGTTCGGTGAAAAACACTTTGTACGTGCCTTATTGTGCTCAGGATGAATAATCATAGCAAACATCACAGTCTCACCAGATCCAAACATATGTAAGAGACACCTTATTATAATTTACACACTACATCTTTCCCAGATAATTGATAACACCTTATTACTTATGCCTGAGGATACTACGTGTAACATGTATCGAGATGAAGCAAGTCCTGAATATAGGATTTTTTTTCTGATGGATTTCCAATCCAAAAATTATGACAAAAATGATATTGTGGTTCATTACATTGTCAACAGATCCCCATTAAACGTATTTAACCATTTATTCAGAGACAATATTGAAACAAATACGTTGATAAATGCTGCTGACTGTATGCTTCTGTGAAAATAAATCTTCCTTATTGACTTATTTTCATTATAATTCTGACTCAAATGTCTAAATATTGATGATATGAAAAATTGCATGAATTAAATACAATGCAGAATTTGTTCTTATTATATATTATATTACTCCAGAAGAAAAGTAGAGAAACCAAGTATAGAAATCTTGAAGATCTGAGAATTTTGAATGACAAACCATTTCTGATCAACGTTCACTGAATGTCTAATGTATTTCCATGTCATCATGCCAGAATTTGTATTCTCAGCTGACAGATGAAGAAATATCTAGTCAACATCAGAGCAAATCCATTTGGAAATATTGAATCATTTATTTTGCCAAAGTTCTAAAATTTATTATCAATTCATTGCCATTCCAAAAATCACATAGTAATTCAGTTTAGGTTTAGTAACAAACATCGTCAAATTCACATTTTAATTTAATCCATTATTTCTTAGTGTCAATATTAAAAGAAGAATAATAGTGCTCTTATTCCAGGATAACACAAACACAAACTAATTAATGATTCCCTATCCAACACTCACAGATAATATCTGTTCCCTTCTCATCTGAATGTTCCCAGAAATCATTGGAATAATATTCGGCCTCACATATTAAGAGACATCTGATTATTTTACACTCCAATAAATGCTGCTCATTTTTACACATGATGGGCAGCTATATGAGATTTCTAATCATTTTAAAGTTTGCTATGAAATGTTTTTAAGATTAATTGTTGCTTATATCTAATATTGAAGAATTGATCAAATCCAGTATATCCAGCTTTAAGTGTGAAATTAAGGCTCAGTAGCGTAAACGTATTGCAGTGTACAGAAACCAATGGTAGCGAATGGTGATTTTTATTTCAATACTTGAATCTTAGTTGATTTGCTGTTCTGGGCATGGCCTGCCCCACCTGGAATAGAATGGTCCATATTGGCTCATACAAAATGCATGACAATCAAAAACAGGCAGCCTACCTTAGAACTAAAATACAAGGTGTCAGGGGGTGATAAACTAGATTAACATTCTGTTCCAGCCTTAAATTAAAAGAAAGCACACTACCAATGGACCTACTCCAACGCCAGGACTACAGCATTCCTGATATTTCTTGATAAGAGCATGCCGACATACAGATAAATGACCAATCCTGATCTTCATAAATGAAAGGATAATTGTCCCAGTAAATGAATAGACAGCAGCTTCAGGGTGCAGCCCAGTTAACTCACTAAGCAGCTATCATGATAACAGAAGAGTTCATTTGTCAGAAATAGTTATCATTTTACAGTTACTCAGAATATTAAACAAAGGTTCTAATTACAGATTCTTGAGTATAATAGGGGAAATTTGCAACATAGGTTTGATATATGTAACCAATGCCTCCTAAAAACATTATGGAAAAGCATTTAGACTGGGATTTGAAGTTAGCTAGTTTTAGGAATTAACTTCACGGTATGATGTTGACTGCTCATTAATTTTAAAGTCCAGACAGAAAGAGTAGCTGTATAATTTTACACAATATAACAAACTTTATAACACAAGTCATATTACTAATCTTAGAGCAAGTAAGCTAAAATCAACTGTCTTTTCTATTTCTTTGTACATATATAATTAAGACAGTGAACAATATGAGGAGTAATTGGCTTTGACACAATAAAATTAAATGAATGGCAGAACTCAAAATGTCTCAACTGATAAGGTATCCCGAGATGCCCGAGGGAGTTCAGGAATAACTTTGGAATCTAAGTCAATAAGATGCATGGAAAGATCCCAATAGGAATCTCGGAATGTCCATTAGAATGCCCATCTGCGATTATGTGTTTCAATTGGGTGGCTAGATGAGGAGGGAAGGGCTGTAATCACATTGCATGTGGCCATTGTGATGCAGAAAGTCCATAAAAATGCTGCTTTTTACTGTACATGTTACAGTGTGTTATGGATCTCCCTTCTGAGATTGGTCTCGGGGGGCGATCCCTTCATTAACTGGTTGCTGCATGAGTGAACATCTTCCACATGCCTGAGCTCAGCCTGCCTCCTGAGTCCTCATTCCCTGCCAGGGAAAACAATTCTACAGCTATGATGACATTTTATTCAATACAAACATTTATTGTGTGCGAAATTATTATGTTCAGAGCGATATAATTTTCATGATAAAATTGCTTTACATTTACCTTTTTTGGTGTACAAGAAAACATTTTGATTATATCAATTTGTTCTTTCGTTCAACCAACACTAAGTTTTAAATTATTATGAAGACTACAGTGGGGGAAACGGGAATGACTCTTCAGCTCAAATGTCATATGAAATGACTGTATCCTTTTTTCAAACAAATTGCCCTCCAAAATGATTTTTATTTTTAAATCATTATAAGAAAAAAATTGCTTGAAAATGTTAACAATTCTCCTTTTCCTCCCATATTAGATGTCAGTGAACAATAATCACACAATTATGAGAATTTCTTTCTGTATCAAATGTCAGTGACCCTGTATTTTGTTCCCAATAATAGTCACTTTTATGGCCTAATTCCTTTCCTCCTAATTCTGAAATAAATATCGAAACATTTATTGTGGTAAAAATTACATCAACAAAATTGACATGACTCTTCAAGAAAACTATTGGAACCATATAAATCTTGCATTGCCTGCATTTTTAAACAAAATCTTTTTTTTCAATTGCTGCTGAATGATTTTTTTCACATCATCCAGCTAAGTTTTATGCTTTAATTTTCAGTTCCTTAATCTTAATGAATATCCAATCAATATCAGAGCAAGGTGTTTTCAAAATATTAAGTCAATTTATCTGTCAGGATTCTAAAAGCAATTATCAATTACAATAATTGCACAGCAATTTAACACAGACTTGGTAAAAATGCAGTGTTTTTTAAAAAATGTCATTCATTATTTCATATTGTCAATGCTACTATGTTAATACCTATTTGTTCAGGCCCATGCACATACCAAACGACCAATAATATCCCTTGCAATATTCTTTGTAAATGTCTGATTTTTGCTCAGGTGAAATATAACGATTATCTCAGCCTTTGAAATTCAGAGAACTCCAATTATTTTTGCCTGCAATATTACTCTTCATTTCTACATATTACTCAGTCTAATATCAAGATGAGATATCTCATTATTCTCAAATTCACGAATATATATTTTTAAAAATC